>NC_092873.1:177226710-178640044 GCF_028372415.1 Notamacropus eugenii | reverse complement strand
GAGCTCTCCTCAAGTCCAGTCAAATACCTGTAAAAATGACTCTAAAAAAATTCTGGAGCTACAGAACCCACAGAATGATGGAGTGAAGCAAATCTGCAACCCAAGACAACCTGGCAGGTTGCCCAGAAGTGTCTATTGCACTGTGCTGGGAGCAGAAGAATGCAGTCTAGTGTGGACCACACCAGCACAGAGGGTACCTGAGTAGGCCTTGGGGGGACTATATCTTGGCCACCTATGGTAGTTTTCAGACTTCACCACCCCAAAACGCTGAGGACAAATTGGAAGGTCAGTGGAAAAAAGTCTGAGGGACCAATGTGGGAGAGTGGAGTAGTCTGGACCCAGCCCCAGGACAGCAGAGGGAGGAGGGGGAGGAGAAACCCATAGGAGTCACAGAAGCAGCAGGGACAGCAGCATCAACTGTTTCTGGAATTCTAGGCCCACAGATTGTGTGGGGATATTGAGTGGCTGACTGGACACCCCTCTTCACCACAGGAAGCAGAGAACTACCTTGACAAAGAACTCACAAGTTAAGTAAATGCCTGGGGAAATGAGCAAAAACTGGAAAAAGAATAAGATTATAAAATCTTACTTTGGTGACAAGGAAGACCACAACATGCAAACAGAAGACAACAAAATCAAAGCTCCTCCCTCTAAAACCTCCAAGAAAAATGTGAATTGGTCTCAGGCCATGGAAGAGCTCAAAAAAAGATTTTGAAAATCAAGCAAGAGAAGTAGAGCAAAAATTGGGAGGAAAAAAGAGAGTGGTACAAGAAAATCATGAAAAATGAGTCAATTGCTTGCTAAAGAAGGCCCCAAAAATGCTGAAGAAAATAACACTTTAAAAATAGACTAACTCGAATGACAAAAGAGATCCAAAAAGCCAATGAAGATAAGAATGCCCTAAAAAGCAGAATTGGCTAGATGGAAAAGGAGGTCCTTAAAGATTAGAATGGAACAGATGGAATCTAGTGACTTTATGAAAAATCAAGAAATTATAAAGCAAAATAAAACAAAAAAGTAACGAAAAATAGCAGACAATGTGAAATATCTCTTTGGAAAAACAACTGACCTGAAAAATAGATCCAGAAGAGACATTTTAAATTACGGGACTACCTGAAAGCCATGATCAAAAAAAGAGCTTAGACATCATCTTTCAAGAGATTGAGGAAAACTGCCCTGATGTTATAGAATCAGATGGTAAAATAGATATTGAAAGAATTCACTGATTGCCTCCTGAAAGAGATCCCAAAAAGGAAAACTCCTAGGAATATTGTAGCCAAATTCCTGAGCTCTCAAGTCAAGGAGAAAATATTGTAAGCAGTCAGAAAGAAACAATTCTAGTTGTGGAAATAAAATCAGGATAACACAAGATCTAGTAGCATCTACATTAAAGAACTGAAGGGCTTGAAATATGATATTCCAGAGGTCAAAGGAGCTATCATTAAAACCAAGGATCACATACCCAGAAAAGCTGAATGTTACTTCAAGGGAAAAATGGTTATTCAATGAAATAGAGGACTTTCAAGCATTCTTGATGAAAAGACCAGAACTGAATAGAAAATTTGACTTTTAAACACTAGAATCAAGAGAAGCATGAAGAGGTAAACAGGAAAGGAAAATTATAAAGGACTTACTAAAGTTGAATTGTTTACATTTTTACATGGAAAAACAATATCTGTAACTCTTGAGACTTTCCTCAGTATTTGGATAGTTGGAGGGATTATATCCACATAGACAGAGGGCACAGGGTGAATTGAGTAGCAAGGGATGATATCTAAAAAAAATAAAATTAATGGGTGAAAGAGGAATATATTGGGAGGAGAAAGGGAGAAATAGAATGGGACAAATTATCTCACATAAAAGAGGTAAGAAAAAGTTTTTCAGTGGAGGGGAAAAGGAAGGAGGTTAGAGGGAAAAAGTGAAGGTTACTCTCAACACATTTGGCTTAAAAAGGGAATAACATGCACACTCAATTTGCTATGAAAAATCTATCTTACACTACAGGAAAGTAGGGGAGAAGGGGATAAATTGGATGGGGGGATGATAGAAGGGAGGACAAATGGGAGGAGAGGGAAATTAAAATTAAACACTTTTTAGGAGGGATAGGGTCAAAAGAGAGAACAGAACAAATGGGGGGCAGGATAGGATGGAGGGAAATATAGCTAGTCTTTCACAACATGACTTTTATGAAAGTCTTTTGCGTAACTACACATGTATAACACATATCAAATTGCTTGCCTTCTCAGTGGTGATGGGTGGGGAGGAAGGAAGGGAAAGAAGTTGGAACTCAAAGTTTTAAAAACTAATGTTGAAAATTGTTTTTCACATGCAACTGAGAAATAAGACATACAGGCAATGGGGTATAGAAATCTATCTTGCCCTACAAGAAAATAGAGGGGATGAGCATAAGAGAAGGGAGGGGTGTGACAGAAGGGAGGGCAGATTGGGAGAAGGGTAATCGGAATGCATGCTGTCTTGGAGTAGGTGGAGGGGAAAGATGGGGAGAAAATTTGGACCTCAAAATCTTGTGGAAATGAATATTGAAAACTAAAAAAAGTAAATTCAAAAAAAGATTACATGTCATCTTGGGGAGGGAACAGGAAAGGAGGGGGAGAAAATTTAAAATTTATGAAAGTGGTTGTTAAAAACTAAAACAAATAAAATAATTTGCCAAAAAAAAAGACAGTTGAAGCCGTTGCCCCTCACTGACAATATGAAGTCATTCTGGCCCATAACAGAGTATTCATTATCTCATGAAAAAAAAAGAAAAATAGGTTTCAAATAGGGGAGCGGGGTAGAGGACTGTCAAGGAATCATTAATTTCTCAAGTCTCCAATCTCTTTCTTCCCAAGGAGTCTAACAATAAGATGAGAAAGAATAGGGGCGAGAAGGAGAATTCAATTAAGGTCAATTCCCCTGTCTGACTGGTCCTTCTAGGTCTCTCTCATATACAAACCTTAGCTAAGGTGTTGTCTTCAGAGTCACTTGTAACTGCCTTCCATATGCTGATGATGCTGTGGTTAGTAAGTTCATCCTCTAAAAGAAAGCCTAAAGCTGTCCTCTAATAGCAATAATCATTTTTAGGGATAGTCTCAAAGGATTTTTTCACTCTTTTCAGCCAGGCTTCCTAGTCAATGAATGTATCTCCTAAGCCAGGCTTCTCAACAATTAGCTAAGAAGTCCTTTTTACCTTGGAATCTAGGCTGATCTAGTCTTTACTTTGAACTCTTCTTAGAACTATTCAATATTAACCATTGAACTTTTTTTCCCCTCCCTTGACCTCTATTTCTCCCAAGTCTCTCAGTTCAGTTTCTAGTTAACTTATGTGGAGCTACCATTTTTTCTTCTATGACCTCTACTGTTTCTCCATTCTCTTAGTTCAACTGTCATCTAAATTACAGCCAGTAAGTCATGGTCAATAAGCATTTATTATGTGTGGTCAGAAACTCACTTTAGTTCTTAGGTCTTTTGATTCCCTCTAGCTAAGGTAAAATCTCCCCATGGCTTTACTTCAAATGGAAAAGGAGCAATGACACTGGGTTAAAGAAACAGTTTTATCCTCCATTCTACTCCTCCATTCTACACATATCCCTGTGCTGGCCAGAGAAATATGAATGGATCATGTGTGATAAATGAAGCACATTGAACTACATCAAACTCAGTTGACTGAATCTGACCTTATTTCCATTCATAGATCCATGAATTGCCTGAGACTGACCAGATATTATCACTCCCAGCCTCTAACTAATTTTGTAAATGCCCCAAACTCTCCGATATTCACAAACTTTCTTTATGGACTTTTGCTTGTCATGCACAACAATTTACCTTGTGAAACTGAGTTGCCCCAAACCCCTCCCACCCGCAACCTGGCTTATCACTCTGCCTGACCCCTCCCACCTGAAGCTTGCCCAGTTCCTCTGCCTCATCCCTCCCACCTGCAGTTTGGCCATTTCCCCTGCCTTAGTATCCTATGTAAACCCTGTTCTCAGCTCCCTTCTTGGCTACCCTGGCATTTGGTATGTGGCACCTCGAACTGCAACTCACTTGCCCTGATTAAAGACCTCAATTTTGCTATATTGACTGTTTTCTCTTGAATTCGGGTTGATGATTAGAAGGATCATTTCATCTAATCTCCTCATTTTACTGAGGAGCAAAGACGCCCAGAGAGATGAAGTGACTTCTATAAAGTCATAAAATGAATAGGTGGCACAATTTGGACCCAGGTACTCTCACTCCAAATATAGCATTCTTTCTATTATATCACAGTAACCTTCATTCCACTTCCTCCTAGAAATATTCAACCACCTGTTATCTATCCTTACATATCTAACCCCAGTCTCTCTCTAGATTCCAATCCCACATTTCCACGAAAAACCAAAAATGGACAGCTCTACTTGGACATCCCTCTAGTCCCTCAGACTAAATCCGGACTTGGTATCTTCCTCTTAAGCCCATTCATTTTCTGATTGTCAATATCAAGCAAAATATAAAGCAAGGAGGCATGTTTGCCAACAGTATTTGTCACAGTCATGGAATACATCCTATTCAGAGGTCAAATGGAAGATAAATTCCTTTTATATAGAAAAATTCCTCTGGTCTAGAGAATATGGTCTAGCCATATTTCATGATTTCTTTATGTATTGAACAATTTCAAATCCTCACATAGCATCATGCCTCTTTATTGCATTTTGCCTTTTTGTGACAAAATGCATATTCTTCAGTCAATCAACTAGCATTTATTAACCACCTACCATGTGCTAGCCACTGTAATATGTGCTGGGGACACAAAGAAAGAAAAAAATAGTCCTTTCTCTCAGGGGGAAGACTACATGCACACAACTTTGTACAAACAAGATATATACAAGATAAATTGGTGAAGAAGGAACTAAGCTTAAGGAGGATTGGGAAAGGCTTTCTTGGAGAAAGGGAGATTTTAACTGAAACTTGAAGATAACCTGGGAAGCCAAGAATTGGAAATGAGAGAAAACATTCCGGTCATGGGGAACAGAATATGAAAATTCTCAGAATAATGAGATGAGACATTCTGTGAGAGGAACAGTGTCTAGCATCACTGGATTAAAGGGTATTTGGAGAGGAGAGTAAGGCATAAGAAAACTGGAAAGGAAGAAGGAGCCAGGTTGAAGAGCTTTAAAAGTCAAACAAAAGATTTCATATTTAATCCTGGAGGAAATAGGAAGCCACTAGGGTTTCTAGAGGGCAACTAGGTAGTGTAGTGGATAGAATGCCAGGGCTGAAGTTGGGAAAATTCATTTTCATGAGTTCAAATCTGGCTCAGACACTTATTGGCTGTGTGAACCTTAGGCAAGTCACTAAATCCAGGATGCCTCAGTTCCTCATACATAAAATGAGCTGGAGAAGGAAATGGCAAATCACCCCAGTATCTTTGTCAAGAAAATCCCAAATGGGGTCCCTGTGTCACCTAATTGACACTATTTCCTTGAATCAACCAAAATAGGACCTACTAAGTTCAGCAATGTTAGAAATTGAAAGAGAGGCTATGAGTCTCTAGGTTTGGGGAATGGAGAGAAGAGGATGAAAGTAAGAGGATACACTCAAAAGAAGGAAATTTCAGAAAAATTAGTTTTCAAATCAAAGCATGGAGGGTGGGGACAGCCTCTACACCCACAGCCAGCTGTGTTCTCAGACAGGCATCTAATCCCAGCAATGTTACTGCACCTGGTCCTGCCTCACAAGTTTGAAGACTGGCACTATTTCCAACCATCTCAGAGATCCAACAAACCTCCTCCACAACCTACAATTTACTCAGAGTTTGCCCAGGCTCTCCGTTTTCCTTTTGTTCCTGTTATGGTTAACAAAGCTTTTGTAAGACTTGAAGAAGTCTCATTAACACTCCCTTTTTTTCCTCTTCTCAAAAGAGTTAACAACAACAACCAAAAAAAAGCCTGGTTTTCTTCCTGCTGTAGAAGCCTCATTCAGCAAGTGGTGGGGGGGAGGGAAGGAGAGGAGGACAATACCTTCATCTGACTCTTTTCAGGTTTGGGGTTGTTTTTTTTTACAATCCTCAACTTCACTGTAGCAGAATTTCTAGTGAAAGTTTCTTCAAGCCAGTTTTGGGTGCAGATGATAAATGCAAATTAACTGTCACTCCTACTGTTACCATTTGAAGTTGGTCATATTTGCTCCTATTGGCAGTCCCCACCCCTATCTCCAAATACTAGCCTTCTTGAAACTTAATGATTTGTGTTGTTGCACATATATTTACAAATGGCTCTGGAGCAATTAACAATTCCTAAACTGAGAAACTATGGGTCTTTTCAAGTGAATAATTAGACTAGCTGAGCTCACTACAAATGTGTGCTACCTAACCTCAACTGGGCCCTCACTGCTTCGTGGTATTCCTTTTCATCTCTTTTGATTCACTATTGCATTCTCCACAACAGTCTCAAACCCTTCTTTTTTGTCCTAAATCCCTCCACTACACCCTACTCTACTCAGTGTCAGAAAGATGACCTTCATTTGTTGGTTAATTCATTGATTCATCCATTCAAGAACTATTTGTTTATGATATGTTCATCATTGTGCTAGATAGTAGAGTTTATTGCTGTTTTGTCAGTCAGTTATGTCTGACTCTTTGGGACCCCATTTGCAGTATTCTTGGCAAAGATACTTTGAGTAGCTTGCTATTTCCTTCTCTAGCTCATTTTATAGATGAGGAAACTATGGCACACAGGGTTAAGTGACTTGCCCAGGGTGACATAGCTAGTAAATGTCTGAGGCTGGATTTGAACTCAGGTGCTTTGGACTCTAGGGCCAGAACTCTATCTGTTACTCAGTTTAGCTACATTTAAAAATGAAAGTTTTCATGTACTCAAAGAGGTTACATCCTTTGAAGAGATAAAAAACATAGACTGAATGAGCAAATACAGAATAGAGAGAGAGAGGAAATGCTTTGTAATTTTCAAGGGAAGACACCAACTGTCAGGTGGGGAGGAGATCAAAGTATTCTTTGTGTAAGAAATAGCACTGATGTGGTTTGGGGTGCTGGGAACCCCAACAATGCATTTTGGGGTTGCTGGGAACCCTGAAATGTAAGGGTATGGGTTATCTGCCTGGAAAGAATTCAAGCACTTAAGCCTTCTTTCAGTCAAGGTGGCACAGTTTATTTGTAATGCCAGTAGTAGAAGCAGGTTACATGTTAAATGAATCTGCAGTTTGATGGGGATAAGACTGATACTTGTTAGAAAAGACAGTGAGAAGATATGGGTGGGATTAAGGAATGGTAAATAGTGTTGGAGGGGCAACAGAGAAAGGGTCTAGATGAGATTAAGGGGTGGTGAGTAGCCTGGTATGGGCTAGGTGCAGACAATGAAAGGAGTTAAGTGGTCAGAGAGTCACAGTGAAAGCCACAGGATTATTGAGTATCTAGATGGGCTGGGAGGATCCAGTTGCCTCAAATGAAACACTAGGGACTGGGTTGTGTTAAAAGATATGGTCTCTTCCTTTTAGTAGTCCAGGTCCCATCACCTCATTAGCACTTGAGCTGACCCTTGAAGGAAGCCAAAGATTCTAAGAGGTGGGTATGAGATGAATTCTAGTCATAGAGGATGATAGTCTTTATAAAAGTGAGAAGGAATGCTGCATACTAAAAGCAGGCCATTTTGGTGGGACCATATAGTATGGAGGAGAGTAATGACAATAAGCTGGGAAAGGTTATCTGGAGCCAGGATGTAAAGAACTTGAAATGCCCAAAGAAGAGTTTATATTTTATCCTAGAGCCAACAGGGATATGTTGGAGTTTCATGAGCAAGAGAATGACATGCTTGTAACAATGGTTGGTTAATACTAATTCAGAAGACATATGGATAGCAAATGGGAGAAGGGAGAAATGGGGTCCTCTTGTCAGTATGCTAATACTTTAACCTCTCCCTGACTACTTCTTCTCTCTTTAAACCACCTACACCACCTTCTGTCCTTGCCTTCTCAGAAAAGAACCCCCTACTTTGATGAAAATATTGGGCCCATCTGAGATGAGATCTCTTAGCTTCCCCATAAGACATAACATTTTTTCTTTCTCATCTCAAAGGATGAGGTTGCTCCTTGCCTTGTCAAGGCTAAACCCTTCCCCTATACCCTTAATGTATGTATTTGGGACTTTGTTCCATTAATTATCCACATTCTCTTTTTTATTCTTAATCACTCACCATCTTCTGTCCCTTTTCTCTTTTTCCTAAAAGAAAATCATTAACGTTTCCGCTAACTAAATTTTACCCACCTTGATCACACAGTCCTTTCAAGCTATCATCCTACCTCTTTAATTTTGCAACTGGAACACTGAAGTGACTTGTCAGGGGTCAGAGGTGAACTTGAACTCAGGCTTTTTTGATTCTGAGGTCAGTTATCTACCTACCACAACATGCAACCACTGAAGGACAAACAACAACAAGAAATGTTCTGCATGAGGTCTGTACACAGAAAAAGACTTCCAGAGCCAGTTATGTGAGTTAAATTTTGTAACACATATTTCTTACACGTGTACCTCACTACTATGATGATCTAAGTTTAAGCTTACTTCTCTTATGTATGCTATATGTGGGAAGGCGTAGACCAGGTCCTTAGGAAAAGGTTTTATATTAACTGTCTTTTACTGTATTATCTAAGAGTAGTAGCAGGGGACCCAACATGCCAATTCAAACAGAAATTAGGAAATACTAATATTATCATCATCATCATCTTCTTCTTCTTCTTTTCAAAAAGCTGGGACAGTTTACTTTTGTCTTACACATTTTCATTTTTGATTTATTGAACCATAACTGAAAAAAACAGACTTTTAGAAAGCCCATTGTGTTTTAAATGGAGCTACTTAACTAGCTTTTAAACCCAGATCATTCTGGCTTTCACTGAATGGTCAATAATAGGCCCAATCCAAGCCTTTGTGGCTCATTGTTGACATTTTGATGGCTTAGAATGAGTGTAAATAGTAATCATTTTCTGTTCTGGCCAGAAACTGAGGGTCTTCCTTCCCCAGATTGATATCTTTGAGACAGTTAATTGGGCCATCTTTTGTCTCAATTCTTTTTTTTTAAATTAATTTATTTGTTTTCAGTTTTCAATAATCACTTCCATAAATTTTAAATTTTCTCCCCTTCCCTACCCCCTTCCTCCCTAAGATGGCATGCAATCTTATATGGGTTCTACATATACATTCTTATTAAACACATTTTCACATTAGTCATATTGCAAAGAAGAATTAAAAAGAAATAGAAAATAGTCTGCTTCATTCTGCATTCCAACTCTATAGTTCTTTCTCTGGACATGGATAGTGTTTTGCATCAAGTCCTTTGGAAATGGTTTAGGTCTTTGCCTTGCTGTGAAGGGCTAAATCTACTAGAAACAGCACTCACACACTGTGGCTGTTACTGTGTATAATGTTCTGGTTCTGCTCATTTCACTCAGCATCAGTTCGTATAAGTTTTACCAGGTTTTTCTGAAATCCGCCTATACTTCATTTGTTTAGCACAATAATATTCCATTACATTCATATACCACAATTTGTTCAGCCATTGGCCAGTTGATAGGCATACCCTCAATTTTTAGTTCTTGGCCACCACAAAAAGAGCTGCTATAAATATTTTTGTGCATGTGGATCCTTTCCCCATTTTTATGATCTCTCTGGGATACAGCCCTAGAAGTGGTATTGCTTTTTGTCTCAATTCTCATCTAGTTCTTAGTCATTGAATGGGCATGACCTCAAATAAACTGAAACCTGGGAAAGACTTTAATTTAAAAAGACCAAGGTCATTCATTGCATTCTGGGTCATTGCTAGTCATCTTGAACTTTGTCTTGCCACTGGACTCTGATGATTCAGGAGGAGAGAGTGAGTCTGATAACTTTTCACACTTTGTCTCACTCAAATTCAAGTTAGCAATTCTACATTCATGTGGGTGACTTCAAGTCCAAATGTAAACCTATTCTAGAAGTTTATCTCTTTCATAAAAGCATAAGTTATCCAGTGTTTATCCTTGATTTATCCAGTCTTGAAACCATACGGGTCACAAAAAATTTAGCAACACTAAAAGGTTTCTGAACACACAGCTATCAAAAATTAATTAAAAATCAAATGTGTGATGAATATGAGGTGTTGCTGGCAATGTTTGCCCATGCATAGCACAGCTTCACTGTAACCTTGGTTCTGAACACAGACATGCACATTTTGCATTGTGCATGCTGTCATAACCACACAATGCCAGAGACTTCAGAAACGTAAACAGGGGCTGTGAGTAGGAAAAGTTTAAGAAGCCCTGGCTTACACAACAACATATATGCTTGTTTCAGGGATTTATTAATGAGGACATTTGACTAGATACTCTCTGAGGTTCCTCTGAATTCAAAATATATGATCATCTGATCCTATGATCTTGAATGTTACTTGAATATTGGCTCGGGCTCAGAATTTTTATCATCATAAAAATTGTTATTTTCATAGGATTATTATCCACTTACATAAACACATGCCCTCTTCCTACTCTGATGATTAATTATAGCCTGGAGGTGCTCCAAGGTTCTTGAAAGTTATGCAAGTCAAATTTTGGTTCTGCCAAATCCTACCCAAGCTGGGCAAGCTTTCAGTGTAGGCCCGGTGACTGAGTGTGGGTCTATTGTTTGAGAAGCAGCTGAGCTAAGTGTGACAAGGCTCATCACTTGAAGTTTGGCTGATGGGAATGATGAAGAAATCTGGCCCCCAAACTCATAACCTCCACCAAGGTTCTGTTCTAATAACAACATCAAGGTGAAAAGATAACCCTGGACTCTTGAAGGCTGTGCCAACAGAACACAAGCTCTGGCAGATTTTGATATTCCAGAGAGCTGTGAAACATGGCCTTGTCAACAGACTATGCTTGCTTTCTGGAACAGTCTGACTAGCTCTCAACAGGAGGCTGGCCATTTGGTGATGAATTCTTTGGCCATGGCAACCCATGAAACCAAGGAAATATAAACTGGTCCTTAGGTCTGTGCAGCCCCCTTCTCTTTCTGTAGCAACAAGCAGAATGACAGACAGAAGAACAGAAGTTGCTAAGAATCATGTAAATTTCTAGACTCTCCATAAAACATTAACAATGCTTGGTGCTCAAAAAGTATGATCCTTGTTCAATGAATCAATATGACTAGACTTATACTTTCAGAATATCAATTTGGCAGCTGTGTGGAAAATGGGTTGGACTCAGGGAGATTGATTAGGAAGCTATTATAATAGTCCATACTCCCTAATTGTAACCAGGGGACCAATAAGGAGTCTATAGCAATAGTCCAAGCGAGAAATGATGAGGGCCTGAACCAGCGTGGTAGCAATGTGAGTGAAAAAAAAGAGAAAGATATGGGAAAAACTATGGGGATAGGATTCAAACAATTATGTCCACATCACCTAATCCTTAGTTTTCCAGTCTGTAAAATGAAAGTTTTGGACCTTATAGTCTTTAAGATCCAACAAAGACACATGCAGTGAATATACAGATGGAAATATATAAGTATATATTTATCAACATGATCTATCTAGTATATAATAGAACTACAAGGATAACTATCTCTATAAATTAACCAGTAATCGCATATTAAGACTTACAGGGGTAGAGAACCTGTGACCTAGAACATGTGACCCTCCCAGTCCTTGAGAGCATCCCCTTGACTGAATCCAGATTTCTAAGTTTGATCTATATGCTGGCCATGGTGACAGCTTCTGGGGATTCAAAAAAAAAAAAAAAGGGAACATTTTTTGCTGCCAAGGAATTTATATTCTATTCCAGGTGATGAAAGGATATATAAAATTATATATGGAATAAATACCATATAGTTTTGGGGAGGGAGGGCACTAGATTCTAAGGTGAAAGGATCAAGGAAGGCTTCATACAGACAGTAGAACTTCAATTGAATTTTGAAGCAAGACAGATTCTATGAGGTAAAAGCAAGGAAAGACATTCAGTACAACTGGTACAAAGATATAAACAGAGGAAAGGGAATATCACATGAGAGGATCAACAAGGAGGCCAGTTTGACTGGAATTTAGAGTGTTGTAAAGGTAATAATGTATAGGCCTGAAAAGGCAGGTTAGGGCAAGGTTGTAAAGAGCTTTAAAAGTCAAACAGAGGAATTTATATTTTATCCTAGTGGCAATATTAAGGAGCCCCTGGCATTTACTCAGTAAAGGATGGACATGTTCGGAACAGTGCTTAAGGAAAATCACTTTGGTAACTGTGTGGGGGGTGATTTGGAATGGGGAAAGACATGCGGCAGGGAGAATAATTCATTAGGAGGCTTTATCAGTAGCTGCTGGATGAAAGATTTAGAGATAGAAGAGACCTTGGGGGGCCACCTAGTCCATTTGAGAAGGAATAAGAGCCTACACTAGGGGAGTGGCTAGTGGGGTAGTTTTAAGGGTGTAAAAGAGATACAATAGAAGTACAAATCATAGGATTGAATAATTAATTAGATATGAGAGAAAATAAAGCATTAAGGATAATGTCAAAGCAGAAACATGGGAAACTAGAAGGATGATGTTTCCCTAGAAGAAAAAAAAAAGAGAGTTGAGAGAGGAGTGGGTTTTAGGAGAAAGAGAATGATTTTTGTTTTGAACACATTAAGTTTGAAATATCTATAAGGAATATAGTTTTATATCCTGTGAGAAATTGGTGATGTGTCAATACGGTTCAAAAGAGATACTGGGATTGGACAAACAGGGTGCTCCATAAATCTACGTTCAGATTTAGGCTACTAAACTTCCCTATTTCTGCCTGGGTGCCACCATCCTTCCATTTACCAAGGTCTGAAACAGCTAGTCTTCCTGTTCCACATATTCAATCAGTTGTTTATTCTGCCCATTCTACCTCTAAAGTTCTCTACCGCTATAGTTTAAACTCTCATCACTTCTTGCCTAAGCTTTCATAATAGCTTCCAGATTGGCCTCTTTCACTCCAATATCTTCCCTTTCCAATCCATCATCCACACAGTTTTCTGCCAAAGTACTATTCCTTAAATACAAATCCAAGCATGTTGCTACCCTGCTTCAGAAGACTCAGTGAGTCCCTATCACTTTTAGGATATCTTGCAAATTTTTATGCCTTGGATCTACAATCATTCAGTCTTGAGGCAGTCTGTCTTTCTAGATTGATTTCATATTTCCCCTTCACACTCTTTCCATTCTAGTGAAACTAGCTGACTTGCTGTTCTCTGCAGCAGGTATATGACATTTCATCTTGCACCCCTGTGCCTTTACACAAGCTGCTCTCCCTTGTGAACTCTGTCCCTTGGAATCCCTGGCTCCCTTCAGGATTTAACTCTGATGCTACATACTACTTTGAAGCCTTTCCTAATTCCTTCAGTTTTCAGTATTCCAGCTCAAATTATTTTATATTTACTTTGCATGTATTTTATTTTTACTTTATATATGTACATGTTATTCCTGTGTCCCACTCCTCAGCACAGTATAAGCTCATGTAAAGCAGGGACTGCTCCATTTTTCCCCCAGCACCTATTTAGGTATGTATATAATAAGTCAGTCAGTCAAAATGCATTTATTAATCACCTAGTATGTGCCAGACAGGCAGCTAGGTGGTGCAGTAATCCAAACCATTAGATTACTGGTCCTGGAGTCAGGAAGATCTGAATTCAAATCCAACCTCAGACATTTACTAGCTATGTGACCCTGGGCAATCACTTTACCCTGTTTCCCTCAGTTTCTTCACGCATAAAATGAGCTGGAGAAGGAAATGGCAAACCACTCCAGTATCTTCGTCAAGAAAAACCCAAATGGGGTCACAGAGTTGGACATGACTGAAATAATTGGATAACAACATATATCAGTGATTATCCTTTTTCGTGCAATATATATCTGTTTTTCTTTGAAGTCTTCGTTCAGAGTTAAGTTAGTCTGGAGAGAAGCAGATGATAATTGTTGATCCCTCCAAAAAGCGTGTGTGTATGTGTGTGTGTGTGTGTGTGTGTGTGTGTGTGTGAGGGAGGGTATGGTGTGTTTGTGTGTGTCTGTGTGTATAACTCCTTTTACAAATCATTTATTTTCGCTAATGAACATGGCAGAAAGATAGAAAGTCACTTAAGAATGACAGTGGCCCAAGCTTACGAAGTTTAGGCTGGCAAAACTTTTAAATTTCCCCTGACAAGTTGGCCTAAAAATAGTCTAGGAGCTACTTGCCACCGGATATTAAGATCCTATAGCCTAAACTCTGATCATGACCTACTTGAAAAGTTTTTCATCTTTAAAATAGTTTAGACATTCAGAAAAATCCGGTTCCTCCTCAAGACATCCAATTTAGCAAGGGGGTCAGCTAATAGAGACTAAAGAATGAGGAGAGGCATGGTTCATACTTTAGGACCATACTTCTCTCAGCTAACATCCGGATCCAGTTAAATGGTTGAAAAATGATAAAAATAACAATGGGGAAAGACTGGTTGAAGAGTAGATATCAATGGACTTAAGAGATTTTTTTCTTTTACTAGACCTGTGACTTCACCCATGTAAGAAGCTCTGTGAGGAAGCTTACTCTCTCAAAGCTTATTGGTACTTGTCTCCAATTTAGAATCTTGAACAATTGCCTGGGTCATTATGAGGATAAATGACTTGCCTGGGTCACCTATCCAGTATGTTTCAGAGGTGGGATCTGAACCCAGGCCTTTATGACTCTGAGACCAGTCATTATACAAAGCTATCTTTTAGAGAAGATAATAATTAGGCTAAGAAAATCATAATAAAAATATTCTAAGTAAAAGAATAGGAGAAAATTCAAAGTCTTAACAAATCAAAGAATAAGAAAACAAAGACTAAGGGCAATGGCAGTGAAGGAAATGGTGACTGAAAAAGTGCAGAAAGAAACCCTAATTTGGGGCTGTGGGGAGAGGAGGGTTCAGAACTGTCCAGCTTCTAAATTGGACTCTTTTGTTGATTAACTCAGTGACCTCAGGGAAATCACTTGACTCTTAACGCAAAAAATGAGCAGGGTTGGACTAGATCATTTCCAAAGCCTTTAATGGCTCTTAAAATTCTACAATTTCATGGAAAACAAGGAGAAAATACTACATACTTTTTAAGGGTTCTCTAATTCTATCCTCTTTCAGCCAACTGTTGCTAGATTCAGTAAAGCTTGAGTCTCATCTCCTTCTCCCCTTCCCTCAGGTTCCATAACTTTATGCTGATGCACTTTAGAAAAAAGGAGAGGTGAGAAAATCTTTTGAAAATGTAACTACAGGAGAAGCTAGATAAAGCAGTCAGAACATAGGCAAGGGGTTCCATAATGAACAGCAGTAGCACAGAGATTGAAGTCTCAAAGATATCTTAAACAGTAGAGGTGACACAGAGGGAAACTGATAACTGGCTAATTCTATGCATATTTAAAAAGGAGAGGACTTCTATCATGTAAATGATCTCTCCCTCCTCCTCCTCTCTTTCTCTCTCACAGACACACACACACACACATACACACACACACATCTCAAATGCATCAAGACTTAGAAGTCTTTGGCAAAATTCCACTCAAATGGAATGTTCCATGATTTTGTTTTCCTGTAGTGACATCTCATTCGATTACAATTTTAATTTAAGTGTTATTTAGATGGCTCTATGCTAGCAATTTGACAATTTAGTGGGGCAATAAAGGGAATTCATTTTAACCATTAACTACTCCTAAGGGGTTTCCATCCAAGAGTGGCAGTTTATTGAATTTCAAGCTTAGGTTGTGTTAAAATTCTTCAAACAGAGCAAATTACAGGTTGCCCTGGGTTTCTTCTCTCAAGGGAAAAAAAACTGATTCAGATAAAGCTGGTGAGAGCTGAGAGATGCAATCAGCTTATTTTTTTTTTTAAATTGCCTTCAAAGCAAGTTTTAAATGAGTAATTAAACATGATAAAAACAAGGGCTTTGTGCAGCACAGAGAGTCAAGAAGACCTGAGTTGGAATCCTACTTCAGACACAGGAGCTTTGTGACCCTGGGGAAATTAACCGGTCTGAGCCTCAGTTTTCTCATTTGCAGAATGACTTGATGAACTCTAAGGTCCTTTATAATCCTTAATCTATGATTCTATGATCCTAATATTCAAAGTTGGGTCACTGGTTTACTAGAGATATGGGCTGGACCGGGGATTTTATTACTATATGGAAATCACAGATAAGGAACTACCAAAAGAGGTCAACATCCTCTCGGCTATTTAAGAGTTAACTAGCAGCCTGAGAGTTGAAGTAACTCATAGCACAGGTCTTCTTGATTCTAAGTCCAGTTGAGGTGAGCTAGGTCAATGGGAGGCACACAGAAGGTACAAGTCCTCCAGACTGATATGTGATTGGAAAATGTCTTTTATTTATTTATTTATCTATTTATCTATTCATCTATCCATTTATTTATTTATTTATTTGCTTGATCGTTTATTTATTTATTTATTTATTTGTTCATTCATTCATTCACTTATTTATTTATTTATTTTTAGTTTTCAGCATTCATTTCCACAAGATTTTGAGTTCCAAATTTTCTCCCCATCTCTCCCCTCCCTCACCCCAAAACATCATGCATACTGATTACCCCTTCCCCCAACATGACCTCCCTTCTATCACACCCCTCCCTTCCCTTATTCCCATCTTCTCTCTTTTCTTATAGGGTAATATAGATTTCTATACCCCATTACCTGTATTTCTTATTTCCCAGTTGCATACAAACACAATTCTCAACATTCATTCCTAAAACTTTGAGTGCGAACTTCTCTCCCTTCCTCCCTCCCCACCCATCACCACTGAGAAGGCAAGTAATTCAGTATAGGCTCTATATGTGTAGTTTTGCAAAAGACTTTCAAAATAGTCACATTGTGAAAGACTAACTATATTTCCCTCCATTCTATCCTGCCCTCCATTTATTCTATTCTCTCTTTTGACTTTTTCCCTCCTCTGAAGTATTTACTTCCAATTAGTCCCTCCTCCCATTTGTCCTCCCTTCTATCATTCCCCCCACCCCATTTATCCCCTTCTCCCCTACTTTCCTGCAGTGTAAGATAGATTTTCATACCAAATTGAGTGTGCATGTTATTCCCTCAATAAGTCAAATGTGATGAGAGTAAGCTTCACTTTTCCCCTCTCACCTTCCCCTTCATTGAAAAAGCTTTTTCTTGCCTCTTTTTTGAGAGATAATTTGCCTCATTCCATTTCTCCCTTTCTCCTTCCAATATATGCCTTTCATCCCTTAATTTTATTTTTTCAGATATCATCCCTTTCTGTTCAACTCACCCTGTGCCCTCTGTCTATATGTGTGTGTATGTGTGTGTGTACATATGTAATCCCTCCAACTACCCAAATACTGAGAAAAGTCTCAAGAGTTACAAATATCATCTTTCTATGTAGGAATGTAAACAGTTCAACTTTAGTAACTCCCTTATGATTTCTCTTTCCTGTTTACCTTTCATGCTTCTCTTCATTCGTGTGTTTGAAAGCCAAATTCTCTATTCAGCTCTCATCTTTTCATCAAGAATGCTTGAAAGTCCTCTATTTTATTGAATGACCATTTTTTCCCTCTCAAGTATTATACTCAGTTTTGCTGGGTAGGTGATTCTTGGTTTTAATCCTAGCTCCTTTGACTTCTAGAATATCATATTCCAAGCCCTTCAATTCCTTAATGTAGAAGCTGCTAGATCTTGTGTTATCCTGTTTGTATTTCCACAATACTTGAAATGTTTCTTTCTAGCTGCTTGCAATATTTTCTCCTTGACTTGAGAACTCTGGAATTTGGCTACAATATTCCTAGGAGTGTTTCTTTTCAGATCTCTTTCAGGAGGTGATTGGTGGATTCTTTCAATATTTATCTTACCTTCTGATTCTAGAATATCAGGGCAGCTTTCCTTGATAATTTCATGAAAGATGACGTCTAGACTCTTTATTTGATCATAGCTTTGAGGTAGTCCTATAATTTTTAACTTGGCTCTCCTGAATCTATTTTCCAGGTCAGTTTTTTTCCAATGAGATATTTCACATTACCTTCCATTTTTTTCATCATTAGCTGCCATCTGCTCCATTCTAGTTTTTAAAGAACTATTTTTTTCAGTGAGCTTTTGAAACTCTTTTTCCATTTAGCTAATTCTGCTTTTTAAAGCATTCTTCTCCTCATTGGCTTTTTTAACCTCTTTTGCCATTTGAGTTAGTCTACTTTTAAAGGTGTTATTTTCTTCAGCATTTTTGGGGTATCCTTTAGCAAGCTGTTGACTTGCTTTTCATGATTTTCTTGCATTGCTTGCATTTCTCTTCCCAATTTTTACTCCACCTCTCTTATTTGATTTTCAAAATCTTTTTGGAGTTCTTTCATGGCCTGAGACCATTTTATATTTATTTTGGAGGTTTTGGATGCAGAAGCCTTGACTTTTAATGTTTTCCTCTGATGGCATGCATTGTTGTTCCTCATCTGAAAGAATGGAAGAAAATACCTGTTCACCAAGAAAGTAACCTTCTATAGCCTTATTTTGTTCCCTTTTTTGGGCATTTTCCCTGCCAGTTATTTGACTTTTCAGTACTTTGTCAAGTGGAGGGCATAGTACCCTAGGCTTCAGAGGTTTTGTGCAGTTATTCTCTGAGATAGTTGTGTGGACCTGTAAGTTCTCAGTTCCTGCAAGGTGGCACAATCAAGGGAATTTACTCCTCTTCTGGACTGAGATCTGCTCTAGGAGCAACCATAAGTTTTTCTGGCCAGAATCTGCAAGTAGAATTCCCTCTCCAGAGCCTCCACCAGCTCCACCACACCAGCGCTCCTCCTCACCCCAGTACTGCCACTCAGAACTGAGATCCAGATCAGCTGCTCGATTCTCCCAGGGTCTTTAGCCTGAGAGCTCCTAAAATGAACTATGCCATGTGACTGCTGCCACCCTGGAGCTGTGACCAGACTGTGTTCACTTCTCACGCAGATGAAAGAACTTTCTCATTGAACTTTGAAGCTGTCTTTGGTGTTTGTGGGTTGAGAAATCTGGGAACTGCTGCTACTGGTGGTACCCTGAAGTCTATTCTGGCCCTATCTGTGCTGCACAGCATGGCCCACACTGTGCCGTGGTCTGCTCTGAGACTGGTGGGATGAACCTTTCCTGTCAGTCTTTCAGGCTGCCTTGGGCTGGAAATGTCTTTCACTCTGTTGTTTTGTGGCTTCTGCTGCTCTAGAATTTGTTTAGAGTCGTTTTTTACAGGTATTTTATGGACTGTAGGAGGAGAGCTTCTATAGGTCAGTCCTTCTACTCCACCATCTTGGCTCTGCCTCTGAAAATGTTTAATAATTAAATAAAAACACAATCCAACACATGTAATGTTAATTTGTGATTTTTGAAAGAGATCTACTTCTGTTTGAGTTTTATACCACAGAACTATACACCACTAGGATGACTTGCTAGTTTCTAAACAGCAGAGACCAAACTTTCTATGCTGCCCAGGACTACTCAGACTCAGAAATCAGATTCATCTCTCAATGAGCATTACAGAGAGAATAATACATAGTGGAAGCCCTAGAGAAAGCAATGGATTGCGATTTTTCTATTATTTTTTTGTTTTTTTCGAGTTAATTTATTTTTAGCTTTCGATATTTACTTCCATAAGTTTTAAATTTTTCCCTCTCCCTCCCCCCTCTCTTCCTAAGATAACTTGTAATCTGATACAGGGTTTACATATACATTCCTTATTTTACTTTGCTTTTTTTATTAAATGCTATGCTAGAAGAGTATAGACTCTTCTAGATCCCACCAAATAGAAAAGACTCAATCCTGGGAACACAAGCACATACACACACACACACACACACACTCACACACACACACACATACACGCAAAATGTAGAATGCCTATCTGTCCCCAAGGACCAGATTAGCTCAATTCAGAGAGACTCATTGACAGAGAGTTGGTTACCAGAAGCTGACTTCTTTAGGCTTAAACCTGAGTTAATGCTACAGAAGATTGTGTGGTACGGTGGAAAGTATAGCGTCTCCAATGTGAGAAGACCAAAACCTAGCTCTGATGTGTTCTACCTGTATCACCTTGGGAAAGTTCTTTAACTTCCCTAGGTCTCATATTACTTATTTTCAAAGCTAAGGAGTTGAATTGGCTGGCCTCCAAGAACCCAGTCCTTGCTCTGTGACATGAAATTAGGCATGAAATAGATTGTGATATGTATCATTGGAGACAGTTACCATTTGAGTCTACTCAAACTTCGTAGAAATAAGAAAGTTCAAGTTTTGTTTAATGCTGATAAAATTGAATCATGTCTCTCGAAGAAGAAAAACTACAAAGTGGCATGTTTTGAGCACTGCACTTAGAGTGAGAAGGGCAAGTCATTTCACCTTCCTATGCCTTAGTTTTCTCACTTGTAAATGGAAGACATCGAAATCGTTGCCTTCTGACATCCTTTTGTAGCTCATGTTTGATGACCTAAGTTTGAATCTTAGCTTTGGCACTTACTATCTGAACAGCCCCAGCAAACAACTTAAACTTTCTGTGCCTTAGATTCCTTCTATGAAAAACCAGAACCATGCATTACCTACATCTTTTATAAGCAAGGGGTGGGGGGAGGGGAGGGAGAAGAAAAGAAAGGGAATAAGCATTTCTATAGCACCTACTATGTGCCAGGCCCTATGTTAACCATTTTTCAAATATTATGTCATTTGATCCCCAAAACCGCCCAGGGAGGATGGTGCTGTTATTTATTCCCATTTATTCTAAGGTTGTAACTTTCCCAGGGCCACATAGCTAGCTAATGTCTAAGTGGGAATACATTTGAACTCAGGTCTTACCAACTACTGCACCACCTAGTTATCAATCAATCCAATAAGTTTTTACATGCCAGTCACTGTGTTAAGTGTGGTAGATACAAAAAGAGATAAAAGACAGTCCCTTCACTCGAGGAGTTCACAATCTAACGAGGGAGACAATAACTGAATACATATAAAGAAACTATGTACCAGTTAAATAAGAGGGAAATAAAAGAGGAAAGTGTCTATAATTAAGAGGAGCTAAGAAAAGTCTCTTTTAGAAGATGTGATTTTAACTGAGACTTAGGAGAAGCTAGGCAAGTCAGTAGGCAGACATAATGAAGGAGATTGTTCTAGCTAAGTGGGACAACAAGAGAAAATACATGGAGCTGAGAGATGGAGTGTCTGGTTCATGGAACAACCAGAAGGCCATTGTCACTAGATCTAAGAGTGCATGGTAGGGAGTAATGTGTGAGAAGATGAAAAAGGTAGGAGGGGGCTAGGTTCTGAAGAACATTGAACATGAAAGACAGGATTTTGTATTTGATCCTGGAGGCAATCAAGAGTCATTGGAGTATACTGAGTAGGAGGATGACAGGGTCAGACTTGAGCTTTAGGAAAATCACTTTGGTGGCTGATGGAGGATGAATTAGAGTGGGGAGAGACTTGAGGCAGGCAATCCAATCATCAGGATTTTGCTATAGTCTGGGTATGAGGTGATGAGTGCCTATGCCAGCATCAGTCAGAGGCCAGAAAGGGGTAGGTAACAGAAATGTTACAAAGGTGAAATAATAGGCCTTGGCAGTGAATTGGATTTGGGGTAGGAGACCATGAAAGATAATGAAGAGTCAAGATGACTCCTAGGTTATGAGTCTGAGAGACTGGGAGGATGGTGTTGCCCTCTACAGTACTAGGGAAGCTAGGAAGGGCAGAAAGATGAGTTTCATTTTGACGTGTTAAATTTAAGATGTCTACTAGACATCCAATTCAAGATGTCTGAAAAGTAGTTGAGATACAAGATTGGATGTCATCAGAGATTGGGGCAAGACAGGAAGATGTAAGAATCATCAGCATAGAGACAGTAATTAAATTCATGGGAGCTGATGAGAAAACCAAGTGATCCAGTACAAAAGAAGAAGAGGACCCATGATAGAACCCTGTGGGATACCTGTAGTTAGCAGTTGTTAACTGAATGAGGATCCAGTGAAGAAAGAAGGAATGATCTTATAGGTAGGGAGTTCTCTCTCCCTACCTGTAAACCTACCTATACCTCCCTCCCTAAATGCCAGGAGACATTTAATAAAGTATGATAGAAATGGGAGTCATATTTTTTTATGGTTACTGTATGCTCTCCACTTTACAAATAGTAATATGCATAGAAAAAATAACTTTGATTAAAGATTAAGCAGAGGGGAAAGAAAGGCTTCCCTCACTTCTACTCATGGTTAACACAGAAAGAACATTAGATTTGGAAAAAAAAAAAGACTTGGGTTCAGATCCTGCTTCTTTACTTACTGTGTGACCTTGGATAAGTCACTTAACTTCCAAGGGCCTCAGTTTCTCCAGTTTTTGAAATGAGAAGATTGGAACAGATGACTTCTGAGTTCCCTTCCAACTCTAAATCTACAATCATTTGGCAACAAAACAGCCCCTTGTTCAAGGTAAAGGACAATTGCATAGTTATAGAAAAGACATGAACATGATTTCTCCCTCAGAATGATGGGATATTAATTTTAGAATGTCTGTTTTGTCTTGGAGTTGTGTGGAAGATATAAATGACAGTCTAAGCCTTTACAATCTGCAGTAGTTTCTACTGCTGTTCAATTCAAAAATATTGAAACTCATGTCCATAGTTATAAAAATATTAGCTAACATAATTAACTATAATATGAAACAGTGCTTTAATGCCTCAATTGATCTTCTCAACAACCCTGTAAGATAGATGCTATTATTATGTCCATTTTACAGATGGGAAAACAGGCACAAAGAGTTTAACTGATTTGCCCAGGGTAACACAGCTAGTGAGTAGTTGAGACGGGATTCAAATGCACATCTTTCCAAGTACTACACTACTCATTTTGCCATGTAGCTGTAATGGTATATGTACATATGAGATGCAAAAATAAGTAAAGAGCTACTGACCGTTACCTTGGAAGGAGTTGTAATCTAATACTGAATTACAGAAATACACACACATAACTATATAATATAAATTTAACACGGGTAATCAGAAGAGTCCTAATTTGCTGATACAGATCAAAGCTAAAGTTATGTCCAGTTGCACGAGAAGTGTCCCAATCCTGAAAATCAGGGTATCTCTCATGATTACCTCTGATACCTAAAGTAGAATGCAATATGTGCTGGAGAGAAACCAGTGCTAGACAGTGAGGCAGGAGGGAGGCAGAGGGAAGCTGTCCTGCCAGTGTCTGAGACGGCTGCCAATTCGAGGGGAAAGAGGCTCTCTTCAAACAGGAAGGTTCTGTTGCCTAAAACCACCCCAGCTTGAAAGAGAGAATGGGGCTTATACAGACCTATTTTTGATCATGTATAAATGTGACTGAATATTTAGTTTAAAAATCTATCCGCATTTTTTAAAAATGAAAATATCTTTTTTTATCGCATATTTCAGGTTTGGGGGAGAAGTGCAGAGGAGAGACATAGACAGGAAGGAAGAGATAAGAATAAGTGTAATATAATATATAAATATATAATACATGAATATATAATAGAGCAACATATTATATAGAATATACGAATGTGTGTGTATATTTATATATTTTGATTTATATTTGAATTGTCACTGAAGGTCAAGGATGACAGTTCATTTTCTTTTTTTAAAATCCATCTAATTATCTAACTCATAGTACCAGGTGAAATAGAACTAATAAAAACACAAATGTTCTCCAAGCCTCATTTTTTTTTTAATTTCCAAGATCCATTACACCTCGTTACTACATCACAAAAATATTTGAGATGGGCTCCTCCATTCTAGCCATGAAGACTATTATTGACTGGCCCAATCAAGAAGTATTAATGAGACTAATTAGAACTCAAGTACCAGATTTAACTTATAATTCAATAATTCACCTTTCCATTGTGATATAGAAGCAACTTGAACTTTTGGAGGATATACCAGTGGGGCACATGTTCTGGCACATAGTACCAAATTGGAAAAAATTCTAATATTCTGGTTCAGGCCAGCTTAAATTAGCCTCCTGACCCTGGTTCCTGGGATTCTGAACTTTTGAGTCATAATATTTCATCCTTAGTACTTGAGAGTTTCTTCCTCTAGAATATTCAACCACCCTATGGCCTTTGCAACATGAAGCATCCCTTCATAAGGCTTCTTCTATTAGTGAGTTCCTCCTAGAACCTACATTTTGTAAAGAGGCACAGGATAGCTTCATTACCTTCCTGACCCTATTTCTGGCTCTCAGATTTTAAAACTATGTCACAGTGTTAGATATGTCCATCCTTCCCCTTTCAGTTCCTTTTTGGTGTTTTTCTTTCCTCATTGGAATTTAGTCTCCTCAAAGACAGAGACATTACTTTTGCTTGTACTTATATTTCAGCACAGCATTGTGCACTATACTCACAGTCTAAAGGCACACAATTCACACTTGATAAATGTCCATGTTTTTCCTTGCTTACCACAGACACAGAAACATTGTGCATGTCACTCTTCAGATGATAAGGCCAGTAAACATGCAGAAAGTGCTTGCTGAAAGACTGGTTCTCAGGGGAAGAGGGATTTTTGGATACAACTCGTTAATAAGCGATTGAGGGATCGTAATCTTTGTTGACTGTGAGGAATTTCCTGTCTTGATAAAATCATGGAACTTTTCAAGTGTGAAGAAAGCCCATTTACATTCATCGCTCCATAGACTGCACTTAGCCCTTTACATTTACTGAACAAAAAACTACTTGAAGAGTAATAACATTTATATAGCACTTACTATGTTAGGTACCACGCTAACTACTTTATACTTATTATCTCATTTGACCTTCACAACTGTGGGAGGTAGGCGCTCATCTGATCCCCATTTTGTGGATGAGGAAATGAAGGCAAGCAGTGGTCAAGAGTCATGCAACTAATTAGCTGAGGCCAAATCTCAGTTCAGGTCTTCCTGACTCCAGACACAGCTTTCTATCTACTATACCACCCAGCTGTCACCGCAGAGATGAGGCGTCAGTTTGGTGCTTGGGTTTTCTACTTCACTATTACTTTGAATGCTCCTTTATTTTAACTTTTTAAGTTTTTCAGCTTCCTTCAAGTCTCCGATAAAGTCTTGCCTCTTACAAAGCTTTCCCGGACCTCCTTACTCTTCGTGCCTTCCCTCTACGATTATTTCTAATTTATCCTGTTTGTTTCTTATTTGTACATAATTGTTTGCATTTTATGTCCCTCATTATACTGTGAGCACCCTGAGGACAGAGACCATTTTTATTGTTGGTTTTTACTTTCTTCGTATCCCTTGCACTTAGCCCAGCACCTGAAACATAGTACTTAATAAATGCTTGTTTTCTTGATTTGATTTGACTTTTAAAATTTAGTCTATCAGTGGCACAGTGGATAGAGTGTTGGGCAGCCTAGAGTCAGGGTGACCTGAGTTCAAATCCAGCATCAGACACTTGCTAGTTGCGTGACTCTAGGCAAGTCACTTAACTTTTGTTTATCTTAGTTTCCTTATCTATAGAATGGGGATAATAACAGCCCTTGCCTCAAGGATTGTGAGGATAAAATGAGATAACATTTGTAAAGCACTAGGTATAGCGTCTTGAACATTGTAGTTGCTACATAAATGTAGCTATTATTATTAATATTATTATTAGAATAATATCTTACTTTTCTGGGAATAACAATCTTGACTATAATACAATTGAGAAACAAGAGGGAAGCAAAAAACAAAACAAAACAAAAACCTCTGTATTCCTGGAAACTTATTTACTTTACTCATGGCAGAGACAATCTGGACTTGATGACCCTTATGTTACACACAACTCTAAGAGCTTGGGTTATTGGCTATTCATTAATCTGCTTCTGAAAGCACATGAGGATAAAAGCGGCATAATAGAAGGTTGGAGAAATACTGCTTGAGGTGAACATTCTGACTACAATAAGAAGTGACAGCTGACAGTCTGAAAGCAATAAAGAATACTGAAATAAAAAGTCCACTTAAGAACCCAAAAAAGTATGGCAGTTTAGAGCTATTTTGTATAGGGAAAAACATGAATTTGTGGTATGGTTATGTAATATTTGGTGCTCACAATGATAAAACCAAGCTATCCAGAGGAGGCTAAAGCACATTGGGTATACACTAATCCAGTTTTAAGAAGGCCAGAGAGTACGTAATATGTTTTACCAAAATCTTCATCAAACATAATTCAATTTTTTCTTAAAAGTTCAATTACTCTACAAAGTTCACCAGTTAATAATACTTTTCAAGACAACATTATAGATTCAGAGATAGAGGGGACCTTAAGGGTCATCTGATTCAACCTTTTTATTTTACAGATGAACACAAAGCTCATGTGATTTGTCTAAGATTACATAGAAAGTAGTAGAACTGAGATTTGAATCCAGGTTCTTTAACTCTAAATCCACCACCCTTTCCACTGTGACATACTGATGAATGAATTTTTAATGTCCTTATTTTAATATGTATTAGCAATGACTAATAAGGGGATAAATCCAAGGCTAAGAAGGAAGATGAACCAGGAATTCTAGTGCTAGGAGGCAAATTTGACCTCATGGTTATTATTGAAAATACATAGAAGGAAATGCAAGACTACAACGTGGCTCTTTTGTCACCTCTCCCTTTTCTGTCCTATTATAATTCTTTCTCTTTGTTGCCTCATCATTTCATATTAAAAAGCTTCTTCTAACTCTTAGGTCATCTTTCCTGCAGAGCAAGTTATTTCAGTGCATGGGGGTTATAGCTAGTTGGCACAGTACATAGAGTGCTGCGCCTGGAGTGAGGAGGGTCCAAGTTCAAATCTAGCTTCAGATATTTACTAGCTATATGACCTTGGGCAAGTCATTTAACCTTTGTCTGCATCAGTTTTCTCATCTGTCAATGAGCATAACAAAAAAAGCACTTACATTTCAAGATTGTTTTAAGGATCAAATAAACTCATATTTGTAAAGTATTTAGCACAGTGCCTGTCTCATGTAGGTGCTTCATAAATGCTTGTTTCTTCACACTTCCTTTATGAGATCTGATGATTATTTCTCTAAAATTTTCAAAACCTTTTCTTCTTCTATCTAGAGCACATCCTATTATGCCCATTTATCCCTTCTTTCTTAGCACAAATTCTAGTGCCAATCAGCGATTTCTTCCAATGTTCCTATCATTTCTATCATAGGAATGAGATCATCTTTGTAGGGGTAACTAAAGGGGTTTGTTTTGTATTTGTCCTTCGTTGCCAAAGAAGACCATGCCATCAGAGAAATGTTGACATGACTTGCACCTGACTTTGTTTTGTGTGAGGGAGGGCTGTGCAGATCACCAGCCTCACTTCTCCTCCAGAGCCATCTGAATCCAGAGACCTGATATTCCTCAGGTTGACTGGAGATGACCCAGGATGCACTGGGAGACCTTGGGCCCTTTAGGCACTCTTTGCAGGCACTCACTTAGGGTGAGACAATGTCTTTCATTGTATAGGCCTGTCTAAGAAGTAACTATGGCATGGCCCTAAAGGGGTTTGGCAATAAAACCAAAAGTAGGAATCCAGAGTCTACAAAATTCAGCCATGCCTAAAAACACTCAAACTTGTTTCTTAGTGACTGGAACAGGGATAGACAGGCTTGTCCTTTTTCTCTCAGAGGTTAAGGAGTGAGAGGTGGGCATGAGTTCATGGCCCAGATACTTTATGGACTGGCATGCTATCTGGACTTTGTTCAAAGAGACTCTTATAGCCTCCAATGCCCTAGAAATTAAGGGGTAGCTAGGTGATACAGTGGATAGAGTACTGGGCTTGGACTCAAGAAGACCTGATTTCAAACCTGGCCTCAGACACTTACTAACTGCGTGACCCTGGGCAAGTCACTTAATCTCTATTTGTCTCAATTTCCTCAACTGTAAAATATGGATAACAAGAGCATCTGTTTCTCAAAACTGTTATGAGGATCAAAAGAGATAATCTTTGTAAGGCATTTAGTAGACACTATGTAAATGTTAAATAGCATTATTATTAAAAGTACAATTGATGTTGTTATCAGGATCAGAGTCAGAATAGTTTCTTTTCTGGTTTATCTTTTGCAATAATCCTGGTGAGATGTAATGAGGTCCGGCCCAAGGTAGTATTTATGAAGTGTCAGAGAAAGACCTGAACTAAGGAATATTTTAAAAATATACTTAGGTAAGGAAATCTAGGAATCTGAGCAAAAGTGCGTGGTAAATAGCATTTAGGTGATAAAACACAGCCAATGTTGTCATTGGAATATACGACAGAGTGCTTGGATGAAAAAGGGAAATTGATGAAGAGTTCAGGAAGTGGAACTGTAAAATAAGAAGGTTGAATTGGATGGTCTTTAAGGTCCTCTCTAGCTCCGAACCTAGGCTTTATCTTTGTCTTTTAGAGGACTGAATTATCATTAAGGTAAATCAAGAAACAGTAAGCTGCCCAGCTTTTCCCAGAAAACTCCAGAAGATGACCAGGTCATTGAAGTCCCCTGTCTCATGTATCTATGCTGGATTTGTGATCCATTTCCTGAATTCATCACCAATTTCTCCTTTTGATCCAAGTGCTTTGTCATATATTCTAATGGCAATATTGCCTCTTTTAGTGATCTTATCTAAATGCTGTTTATCAAGTTTCCTCATTCAGATTCCTAGATTTCCTCACATGAGTAGATTTTAAAAATATTTCTTAGTTTGGGTTTTTCTCTGCTATTCTATAACTACTACCTTATTATATCTCACCTAGGCCTCATTACATCTCACCTGGATTATTGCAACAGTATCCTAACTGGTGTCCTTGCCTTAAGTTTCTACCCATTCAAATATATCCTATACATTGATGCCAAGGGAATTTTCCTTATAGATATGACTTTGTGGCTCCCTTCCTCCAATCCCTTAATGTAGAAGCTGCTAGATCTTGTGTTATCCTGACTGTATTTCCACAATACTTGAATTGTTTCCTTCTAGCTGCTTGAAATATTTTCTCCTTGACCTGGGAACTCTGGGATTTGGCCACAATGTTCCTAGGAGTTTCTCTTTTAGGCTCTCTTTCAGGAGGTGATCGGTGGATTCCTTGAATACTTATTTTGCCCTCTGGTTCTAGAATCTCAAGACAGTTTTCCTTGATAATTTCATGAAAGATGATGTCTAGACTCTTTTTTTGATCATGGCTTTCAGGTAGTCCCATAATTTTTAAATTGTCTCTCCTGGATCTATTTTCCAGGTCAGTTGCTTTTCCAATGAGATATTTCACATTATCTTCCATTTTATCATTCTTTTGGTTTGGTTTTGTGATTTCTTGGTTTCTCATAAAGTCATTAGCCTCCATCTGTTCCATTCCAATTTTGAAAGAATTATTTTCTTCAGTGAGCTTTTGAACCTCCTTTTCCATTTGGTTAATTCTGCTTTTGAAAGCATTCTTCTCCTCATTGGCTTTTTGAACCTCTTTTGCCAATTAAGTTAGCCTATTTTTCAAGGTGTTATTTTCTTCAGCATTTTTTTGGGTCTCCTTTAGCAAGGTGTTGACCTGCTTTTCCTGCTTTTCTTTCATCTCTCTCATTTCTCTTCCCAGTTTTTTCTCCACCTCTCTTACTTGATTTTCAAAATCCTTTCTGAGCTCTTCCATGGCCTGAGCCCATGGTATATTTATTTTGGATGTGTGGGATACAGAAGCCTTGACTTCTGTGTCTTTCCCTGATGGTAAGCATTGTTCTTCCTCATCAGAAAGGAAGGGAGGAATTATCTGTTCACCAAGAAAGTAACCTTCTATAGTCTTATTTTTTTTTCCCTTTTCTGGGCATTTTCCCAGCCAGTGACTTGACTTCTGAGTTTTCTTTCCACACCCACCACAGCTCCAGATCCACCCAGCCAGCGCTTGGGGTCTGAGGTTCAAATGCTGCTTCCCAGCCTCAGGGCTGTGGGCAGGGGTGGGGCTGTTATTCAGTGTGAGATTAAGTTTAGGTGCTCACGTAGGGGCAGGGCTGCCTCACAGGGCTCAGTTCCCTCAGGGGGTTTATGCAGAGACCTTCAACAATGGATCTGGGCTCCTGCCTGCTTTGGGAGCCCCTGTGCATTGCCGCCCCTGCTGCTGCCTCCCGAGGGGGCCTGAGTTATGGGGACACCCCACTCCCCTCTTGACCAGCCAAAGAGACCCTCTCACCGACCCTTGTCACCTGTGGGTGGAGGGATCTGCGTGGCCACTGGAGATTCTGTCCCTGAAGTCTGCTCAGATCTGCTCCTCTTGGTGCTTCATGGCCAAGGCAGGACTGGGCTCTGCTCTGGGTCCGTGTGTGACAGACCTTTCACATCAGGTTTTCAGGTCTCTCTGGAACAGAAATCTCTTCTGCTCCGTTGTTCTGTGGCTTCTGCTGCTCTAGAATTTGTTGGGAGTTCTTCTTTACAGATATTTTATGGGCTGTGGGTTTGGAGCTAGCATATGTGTGTCTTTCTACTCTGCCATCTTGGCTCCTCCCCCTATGGCTCCCTTCCTCAACCAAGTCCAATGGCATCCTGTTGCCTCTAGGAAAAAATATAAACTACTGTGTTTAGCTTTGAAAGCCCTTGATAAGATGGCCCTAACCTTTCTTTCAATTACTCCCCTACCCACCCTACAACCCACCCAAACTAGCCTCCTCTCTGTTCCTCACACATAGTGCTCCAACTCCTATTACACTGACCATCCTTCATTCTCAGAATGCACTCCCTTCTCACTACCTTGTAGACATTCTTCTCTTCCTTCAAGACACAACTCAAGCATCATCTTCCACATGAAGTTTGGTCTGATTCCACATGCTAAACCATCCCAACAGTTTCTTTGTCTTTATTCTGTTTACATTCATTTCACATGTATCTGTATATGCTTAAATATGTGCTTAATGTCTTTCCCATGAGAAAATAAGATGCTCGAGAGTGGTGACTGTTTAATACTTTTTATTTCCAACCCCTAGTATATGCCTGGCACACAGTAGGTGCTTAATAAACACTGGCTAATTGATTAATAAAATGTGGCACTGTCCTCCCTGGACCACCTTGCTCTTAACCTTTTCCTTTTAAATTAGGCATATACTTCCAGAGCCATGTTACAGGTATCTTGTCTCATTAGGTCCCAATACCTATGGGTTCAAATTTGCCTCCTTTAACTAGGATCTCTAATTCATCTTCTTTGTTATTTATATTTTGTGCAATTGTATACAGACATCTGAAGTCATAGGTTTTATTGAAAGCTCCTTTCTTTGATTGTCTCCTGTGAATTTTTCGTGCCTCTACAACTATTCTTCTTCATATATTTTAGTTACTCTCTATGGTATCTGGCTTGCTAGATATACATAGGCAGTTTTTTCTGTTTTCCTTTTCAATTTAGAATCTTTTTGATTAGATTTTTAAAACTCCAAGCAAATACATTCTTACCAGACCTTGTAAGGTGCAATAGAGCTCATCATCCCAATTTTCCCAGCTTAACTGCACTCTAGAAATCCAAAAGCCACTTGCAGACAACAGTTCTGTATTTCTCAGTCAGTCTAATTATTCATTACTCTCTGGCTATATGCCAGACATCATTCTAAATGCTAAGAATACAGAAAAGGGCAAAAATATAGTTTCTACCCTCAAAGAGCTCTCATTCTAATTGGGAGACAATATACAAATGACTGTATAAAGACATATATATATATATCATATATCCAAGATATATACAATGTAATGAAAGATAATCTTGGGAAGATGCTAATAGTGAGGTTGACTAACACAGTCCTTTCATAGGAAATAGGATTTGTACACAGTCTTCAAAGAGGTGGGGAAAGCCAGGGGACTGATATGAGGATGGAGAACATTCTAGGCATGAGGATCAGACAATAAAAAGGTATCGAATTAGGAGAGGGAGTGATAATGTGTGAGGAACAGTAAGACTAGTGTCCCTGGATTGCAGAGTTTTTGGAAAGAGTAAAGTGTAAAAAGACTAGAGAGTTAAAAAGGGACCAAGTTGTGAAGGGCTTTAAATGCTAAACACTGAACTTGATATTTGACCTTGGAGATGATAGGAGGTGACTGAAGTGTATTGAGTAGGGAGTTCACATGGTCAAACATGCACTATGGCAGCTGAGTATATTGGAACTGGGAGAGACTTGAGGTTGAAATACCTACAAGAAGACTATTGTAATGGTTCAGGACCTATCCAAAGAGGGCCTATATCAGGGTGGTTGCTATATGAATTGAGACAAATATATGTATAAAAAAGATGTGAAAGTAGGAAGGAGACTTGACAATACATTCGATATGTAGGGAAGAATATGAGTGAAGAGTGTGTCAAGGTCGCTAGCTTGAATAACTTGAGGAATCATGGTACCCTAGAGAGTAATAGGGAAGCTGGGAAAAGGGAAGAGTTTGTAAGGGGACACAATCAGTTCAATTATGGATATTTGCCTCATTGTGGTGTCTTACACAGTACCTGGCACATAGTGGGCATTTAGTAAATATTTATTGGTTGATAGAGAATACTCTGGGTTCCTTTGCTGTACCATGGCAACACAAATTCTCCCAAGCTGATAGTGATTTCAAGGACATGCTGGCTAACAGACAATGGTTTGTTTTCCAAGATCCAATCTAAGTTCAAAGAGTGTGTTACCGTAAAGTTAGCCAGTGGGTGATCTATGTTTTGACCACAGTAATGTCAAAACACTGTCTAATGAGGCAATGTCAGTGAAAAGAAAACCCAGGCCAATGAGATTCACACATCTGCAGAATTGCAGAAATAAGTCTGCAAATTAGGTGCTTATTATTTAGGGCATGCCCATCAGTTAAAGCAGAGGTTGTTAAGTTGGGGTTCTGGAAACTGATTTTTAAATGTTATGATAACTGTATTTCAATATAATTGATTTCCTTTTTATTTTATTTTATGCACTTAAACATATTACTCTGAAAAGAGGTCCAGAGACTTCATCACAATGCCAAAAGGGCCCCCCCCACACACACACACAAACACACACACAAACACACAAGGTTAAAACAGAAAGAAGCCTGTAAAGTCATTTAAAGAGTTAAGGATCAGTTACCTACAAAGATTTGGGCACTTTAAGCCAGGAAAGTAATCAACTCCTGGAGCAATTAATAGATAGTCGTACACTATATTTTAAGAAAAGTCTTGGCTATTTTTCTAGCTCTCTGTGTCTTTTAAGGAAAGCATTTTTTTGGACTAGGAGTGGGAGGAGGAATTTTACCACAAAGGAATGGTATTCCATTTTTTAAAACCATTCCCAATATTTACCAAGGACATTGGGTCACAAATAATAGAAAACATACATGCGACATTTTATTTACAAATATACGATGGTTATTTTAAAGCACATCCCAGTCATAAAGGCAACATTTTTTCCTTTTTTGATTTGCTATTTAAAAATCTGATCAAATTAACTTTTGGAACACAATACTTTCCTGGCAGAAGTGCCAAAAACATGTAGGATTGCATATTTGAAAGCAAGGCGATAATTGAATCCCTGTGGACTGAACAACATCACTTAGCAGCTCACACAATGTGAAAGAGTAAAAGCTTTTAATTAGGCTTTTACTCAATAGGGGTGGCAAATATAATTTTAAAGACTCAGGGCTAAAGTAGAATTGTTAGTTTTCACTCTGAACACAATGTAGTAACAATTTGACTAAATAGGTTGAGCTGCTTATTCATTAGTCCCTAATAGAAATGTGAATGCAAACTGACTTCAGGTTATTGTCTTTAGAGCCAGCTTTTTAATTAGTGATTGGTAAAATGTTTATCTAGTTTGCCACTGCATTGTAGAACAGTTTACCCAACAGGATTGTCGTAAACCTTCTTGTGATCGTAATTGGATTTTTTAAGGGAACATGGTTTCATGTATATAAAAATACCAATTAAAGTTATAAAGTTAGCTAATTTATATCAACCTTAAAAGTTAGTAAGGCAAACTGTGCTTCATGGCTCAGTAAAAGAGGAAAATAATCAGATCAGTAAACTGTAATACTCATTGGAATGCTGCATTGGTGGGATCAGCAGGCTATATCCATGAAAGCCCAGGTTCTAGTCTTGGTTCTTTAACTGACTTTTTACATAATTTTAGATGAATTATTCTCCTCTTTGGGGAAGGATCACTTCCCTCTCTTTAAAAAGAAAGGGTTCAGCTAGATAATATTGAAGATCTGTCCAATACAGATCATCAATCGGTTACTCTATAAAGCTTTGTCTATGTTGACCCTTTGTACTCGATGATGCTGTCTTTCAAATAGTACATTCATAATTAAGATTTGATGGAAAAATGAAAGAGTGAATTAATGATGGGTTGATAACCTTATACTGGTCCTTTGGGTTAGTGACCATGTTGTCGTTGTTATTCAGTTGTTTCAGTTGTGTCCAACTCTTTGTGACCCCATTTGGGGTTTTCTTGGTAAAGAGTGGCATGTTTTACCATTTCTTTCCTTTGCCATTTGCCTTTCCTGAAGAAATTGAAGCAAACAACGTTATATGATTTGCCCCAGGTCATACAGCTAATAAGCACCTAAGGCTGCATTTAAACTCAGGAAGATGAGTCTTCCTAACTCCAGATCTGGTGCTCTATCCTCTGTGTCATCTGGCTGCCTTATACGTCTTTCCAAAGCCAGTCATAATGCCATGTAGATTAGAGCCGGAAGGGACCTTAGAAGTCATCTGTCTTACCTCATTATTTTAAAGATAAGGAAACTGATTCAGAGAGTTTAAGTGACTCATTCATGATCAATCAGATGGCAGAATCAGGATTTGAACTGATATTCTCCAACTGAAAATCCAGTATTCTTTCAAATTTATCAAAAAGCTTTTCTGTTTCCAAAGCCTGTCACCATTTTGCCATGCTACTTCTCAGCTTGACCTTCTCCTCAGTGATGAGGAAGAAAACAATATCCTGCATCTAAGCACATAGACCAATTTTTAATTCTGGGCATTCTCACCACCATCTCACTAGCATGACTTAAAATTTAAAAGGAAAAGTTTATAATTTCACTTGAACAGGATGAGACTACTTCCTCTACCAATTCAGACCAGCAACTGTTCTACAGCTTACAGACTTGAGTTGTTTGTAGCAGAGTGTTGAAATGATTTGCCATGAGTCATTTGTCTAGCATGTATCCAAAAAAGCATACAACGTATTAATATGCTAAATCAGGAATATAATATTTGTGATTATAGTATGATTAAATACAAATATAAAATCAGATCATTGCTGTATTTCTTCTTACAAAGTGACAGAAAAGAATTCTTGCTTCCATTTTAAACTCTAATTAATTTACACTATTATTTTTCTAAAATTTCAAACTCTATCTTCAGGTCTGTCATTTTAGAAATATGCACATTTCTCAACTATTAGCTCCTTCCAGAGGTTTAATAGGTATATCAGGGGTAGGGAACCTGCAGCTTCTAGGTCACATGTGACCCTACACTAGAACCTCAAATGCAGCCCTTTGACTGAATCCAAACTTCACAGAATACATTCACTTAAAAGGATTTGTTCTGTAAAATTTGAACTCAGTAAAAAGATCACATCCAAGGACATGGAAGGCCACATGTGATGCCAAGGCCACACATAAGCCATAAAATATTCAGAATGAAAGATTTGCCTGACCAAAAAGGTTGAATGGAGATACAACACCGATTCAGGTGGACATATTTCTCTTCTACTCTGTATATGTCAGAGACAAATATGTTGACTTACACCAGCATGGGGATTTCTTCAGGTCTTGACTTCTTATAGTCAGGTCCCCAAACTTGAAAGGGCTCATGGGTAGGAGAGAAAACAGGGCAAAGTGTGGTTGGCTAATGGAAGTTGTGATTGTACTCTAATAGGTTTTGCCATATTAGAAAGGTTTCAAGAATGGTCCTGGCAATAATCTCAACTTCTCAAGATCTGCCCAGCTAAAGAAGAGAGAGAAAGAGGCTTATCACCAGAAGGCTGGCTGTTTAGTAATGAATTTTACAGTCATAGCCACCTATTAAACAAAGAAAATTATGAAACATCCTTGGTTATACATGACCTCCTCTGGCTTCTGCTAATGATGGTAGCAGATTGGAGAAAAAAGGAACAAAGATGGTCAGGAATCACAAAAATTTTTAGATATCTATAGATGGAATATACTTCCATTTAAGAGCAATTTCTTTTTGTCTTCTAATCTCATTTATAGTGAGAATCTTAATACTGATATGATTCAGTTCCTCCATCAATATTACCAATCACAGGTCATATTTGTATAATATCTTAAAATATAGAATAGAAAACATAGTCTTCAAATAAAAGTTGTAGATCTTCCAAAGGGCAGTGAAGTCATGCATTGTGGGCATGAATAAGATCCATTGTAATCTGCCAAATATTGGTTGCATGGGAGACATTGCATGAATAATATTTATGGGAGATGTCTTGAAAAAGAAGTGGGCTAAACTTATAATAAGAGAGAGATGTTGAGAAAACATGAGCAATCACACCACACTCCTTTCTCTGGAAAGGTGAGGGGCTGGGAATGTGTAATGTTGCACATAACATTAGATCTGGTTACTTTTTTCAGTTGGTTTTGCTTAACTGTTTTTCTTTATAATATAAAAAAGATAAGGTTTACGAGTGGGAGTTGGAGAGTTTGTTCAGAAGTAATTGTGACATAAAAACAAACAGCAACAAGAAAAATTTTAAAAGAATTATTTTTTTTTTTTCATTTTCACCTGATTTTGATAAATGGCAGACAGGGATGAGTAGAAAGGAAAGAGTTAAATGATAAGTAATCCATGTATTATCAAAGAACCTAGAGAAAGAAACTCAAACATTAAGTGAATTCTCTGTGGATGAGTTAGAACAGGAGTCAGCAAACTTTTTCTACAAAAGGTCAGATAGTAAATATTTTAGGTTTTATGGGCAAAGAAGGAAAATCAAAGATGTTATAATAATAATAATTGAGTACAATCTTTTGTAATGCAGGTCTACCAATAAGAGTTATCTTTTAGAGGAAAAGATAACACCAGTCAATTTAGGTTCAAGGTTAGTATTCCTTATCATCAAAATTGATTAAAATATTCATCTATTTATTCTGATCCATAATGTGATTTTATGTATTTCATCTTTGAAAATATCTTTTCACCCAGATAGGAGCAGCAAAATGCTAGTATCAATTTATGGATATATGATTTTCTTTTAGCCAAAAGGCTAATAGTCAAACAAGTTTATTTCCTATGGACATTTTTCTTTATCTATTGCAAACATGATTTAATTAACTCACCATTGGTAAATGAACTTCCCTGCTTGGTTAACAAGTAAGCCAATTCAAAACTTATTTTGATTTCAGCCTCTTTTTCAATTTTTATTTTTCTCAAGAAATTCTGCTATTATAAGACATTCCATTTTTTTCTAACTATTGCTTTCCCTTGTTTTAGAAATATTTTCATGAGTGTTTAATGTGTTAATGTTGATATTTTGGCACACCCGTAGTGTCATTGCATAATAAATACAGTGCTCTGTAAGCTAATCCAGTGACAAATAATGTACACTACACTGTGCCTTAAAAGTGTAACACTTAAAGTCCACTTTTCTCTTCTTTTCTTGTTTCAACCTAATGAGTGTGCACTGGTAATTTAAAAAAACATGGCACAGTGATACTCACAACACTTGAAATGGTGCTGTCAAAACTATGTTACTGCAATTTGTAATGCACTGAGAAGCGATGTAAAATTCTAAGAGTACCATAGACACTCTGTCACAATTACTCAACTCAGCAACTGTAGCATGAAAGTAGCCATAAGCAACATGTAAATGAATGAACATGGCTGTGTTGCAATAAAACTTTATTTATGGACACTGAAATTTGAATTTCATATCATTTTCATGTGTCACAAGATATTATTCTTATTTTAATTTTTTCAACCATTTAAAAATATGTTTAAAAAACCATCCTTAACTCATGGATAGATTGTACAAAAATACAGTGGACCAGGTCTGGTAGTGGCCCAGAGTTTGTCAATCCCTGATTTACAGGGGGGGAAAAAGACAAAAAAGCAAAATGGAATAAATGAGTAGTTATCTTTATCCATATAGGGAATGTTTACATTGCCATGAAGGCAGTTGAAGCAAGCAATGTAGTGCACTTAGAGTTTGGTTAGACACCTAAGACACCAAGGTCATCCTTGTATTCTGAGACATCACCAATTTTCTTGACTCTGTCCTGCCACTGACCTATGATGACTCTGGAGGAGAGAGACTGACAACTTCATGCAACTCTGCCTCACTTAAATTCAATTTATGTATGAATCAAAAGAGATCACCCATACTATTTTACTATTATGCCTCAAAGTCCTGTGGTGATAGGCAAGTGATGAAGCATCAGGTGCAGATACACTGGGAGCTGTAGTCACAACCCTGCACACAAGCAGCCCAAGCCACAGGGTCGTTTCTCACTGGAAGCAGCAGTGGGACTTGGCAGCCCCATGGGCATCTGAGCAACCTCTTAAAGATTGTACTACTCACCTGTGGTGTGAGGAAGGGGGCTAGAAAAGGTGCTGTAAACATTGTCTGCTTACCCAACCCTGGCCTGACTCCTGCGGCAGGCAGGAAATCCCACTATATGGTCGAAACACACACACAAAATATGTGCAAAATGTACAAAAACATCTGCAAAGATAAATACACTCACCATCAGGATATGAAATGTGCACACACTTATAGACAACACAAAATCCAGTAGACCTGAAAGATGAACTGCTTTTGTTGTGAGAGAACTCAACAGGTATCACATCCAAATAGCAGCCCTTAGTGAAACAAGACTGGCAAATGAGAGCTGGTTTACTGAAGTTGGAGCTGGATACACATTTTTCTGGAGTGGTCACAGTGAAGGGGAGTGCCGTGAAGCTGGCATAGGTTTTGCAGTCAAAACTAATCTAGTCAGCAAGTTGGTATGCGTGCCAAAAGGAGTGAATGACAGGTTCATGACAATGCAATTGCCACTTGCAGGAAAACACCATGCCACCATCATCAGTGCCTATACTCCCACCATGACGAACTCTGAGGAGGTCAAAGAAAAATTTTATGAAGACCTAGAGACCCTAATCATCAATGTGCCAAAAGAGGACAAGCTTATAATTCTGGGCGACTTTCATGGTAGAGTAGGTTCAGGGCTACCAAACTTGGCAGGAAGTCCTAGGAAGGAATGGAGTTGGAAACAGCAACAACAGTGGTCATTTACTGCTGAAGACTTGTACATTGCATGATCTTCTCATCACCAACACTGTTTTCCATTTAACTAAATGCAATAAAACTTCATGAATGCACTCTCTCAGCAAACATTGGCAACTAATAGGCTATGTCTTTGTAAGGAGAACAGACAGACAAGATGTGAGAGTGACAAAGGCAATGTGTGGTAAAGACTGCTGGACTGATCGTAGACTTATCCTTTCCAAGCTAAATATTTGCATTCATCAAAAATGCCTCCCCCAAGGCAAAATGACTACCAGAAGAATTAATGTCAACAAATTAGAGCTCTTCTTTGAGCATGAATAGTTTGTTGCTAACTTGGAGGGAAAGTTGAGCCAACACACATTTGGCAACAGTGGAGCAGAAAAGGAATGGGTAGCTTTCAGAGATTTGGTATACAGCACTGCATTTGCTTATCTGGATCAGAACACTCACAAATACCAAGATTGGTTTGATGAAAGTCATGGGGAAATTCAGAAGCTGCTAAACAAAAAATGAGAACTCCACAGGATTTACCAGAGGATAGTTCATCCACCTCTAAGAAGGCAGCATTTAATTCCATCAAAAGGAAAGTATAAGCAAAGCTTAGAGAGATGTAGGATTCCTGGCTTAATAAGAAAGCAGATGAAATTCAGTTTTATGCTGATAGTAACAATCCAAAGTGCTTTTATGATTTCCTGAAAGCTATTTATGGACCAAAAACCTACAGTGTATCATAACTACTCAGTGTTGATGGAGCCACATTGATTAGTGATAAAGACATGATCCTCAAGAGACAGACTGAACACTTTCATAGTGTTCTCAATGCTGACACCACTGACCATTTACCTCAGGTTGAAGTCAATCCCTCCTTAGCTGAACTTCCAACTGAAGATGAGATTTTGTGAGCCATTAGGTTCCTTTCATGTGGCAAAGAATCTGGTGCTAATTCTATTCCAGCTGAGATTTACAAGGTAAGGGGGCCATTGCTCATACAAAAGGTAACTGAAATTTTCCAGGTTATATGGCAAGAGGAGGTTATCCCCCAGGAGTTCAAGGATGCCTTCATTGTCCATCTCTATAAAGGTAAAGGGAATAGATCACAACAATCACAGGGGAATCTCTCTCTTAATCATTGCTGGCAAAATTCTTGCTACAGTCCTCCTTAATAGGCTGATCCATCATCTGGAAGATGGTCATATACCTGGGAGCCAGTGAGGCTTCAGAAAGGGCCAAGGAACAGTCAATATGGTGTTTGCTGCCCAACAACTCCAGGAGAAATGCCTGGAGCAAAACAGAGGTCTATACACAACGTTTGTAGATCTGACCAAGGTCTTTGACACTGTTTGTCCTGAGGGTTTATGGAAAATTATATCAAAATTTGGTTGCCCAGAGAAGGTCATCAGTATTGCATGTCAATTTCATGATACCATGTTTGCCTGGGTTCTGGATAGTGGACAATGCTCTTGTGCCTTCCCAGTCACCAATGGAGTGAAAGAGGGCTGTGTGCTTGCTCCCATGCTTTTTAGCATAATGTTTTCAGCCATGTTGTCAAATGCTTTCAATGAGGATGAACACAGCATCAAGGTCAACTACCATACTGATGGTAAGTTCTTCAATTTGAAAAGGCTACAAGCCAAGAATAAAGTGGAGGGAGTGTTGGTGCATGATCTTCTGTTTGCAGATGATTCTGTACTCAATGCAGCCTGTGAAGGTGAGATACAACAAAATATTGATCAATTCTCTGCTGCCTGTGCTAATTTTGGCCTAATAATTAACACCAAGAAAACACAGGTGCTCCATCAGCCACCACCACACCATCTATATGTGGAACCATTAGTTACAACAAATGGAGAAGTTTTGAATGCTGTAGGGATAAGTTCACTTACCTTGGAAGCGTACTTTCCAAGAAGGTACACGTTGACAATGAGGCTGACACATGCATTGCCAAACCTGGTTCAGTGTTTGAGAGGCTCCAAAGACAAGTTTGGGAGAGAAGAGGTATTAGACTGACTACCAAACTGAAGGTCTACAGAGCTGTTGAGCTGACCTCATTGTTGTATGCCTGTGAAACATGGACAGTCTACCAGCGCCATTCTAGGAAACTGAATCGCTTGCATTTGAACTGTCTTAGGAAGGTTCTGAGGATCACCTGGTGGAATAAAGTATCAGACACTGAAGTCCTTGCTCAAGCTGAACTGCCAAGCATTCAAACTATGCTTCGGAGAGCACAACTCTGACAGGCTGGCCATGTGGTTCAAATGCAAAATGTAGGCTTGCCAAAAAGACTATTTTACGAAGAACTCACATGGAACAGGTGATCACATCATGGTCAGAAGAAGAGATACGAGAACACTCTCAAGGTCTCTCTCAAGAACTTTGGATTTGGCTGTGTGACATGGGAGACATTGGCTCAGGACCACTCAGCATGGCATGCCCACATTAGAAAATGTGCTGAGCTCTATGGGCAAAGCAGAATTGAGACAGCACAAAGGAAATGTAGGATGTGCAGATTTGGAGTAAACACCCCAAATATTCACGAGGACTATCTGTGCCCAATCTGTGGTCCAGTATTCCAAGCTCATATTGGTCTGATCAGCCACAGTCGGACACGTGGAAACTTCACTTTATCATGGTGATGTCATTTCGTTCCTCTTTGAGAAGAAGGACAAGAACCAACTACCATGGATAAAATAACCCAACAAAGTTGCAGAGAAGTTTATACTGTAGTGTGGGACAGCATGACCTGCTACAGATTACAGCCCCCAGTAACTGTGGATCATCTAGTCAAAGTTCCTTTGTGGTTTGAGGTCCATATTCCTTCTTTGAGGCTAGGAGCTTTGGTCTCTGGTTTGGAGTAATGTTTCCTTGTCACTTGTATCGTTACAAGAACAGGAGATGTTCATTTGTGTAACTACATTTATCTGTTTACTTGCACTGTTGAGTGTCTGAGGTTCTTTATATTAGCAAAGTTAATCATCTGTGTTGAGCTCTGGGTCCCAGCCTCTTGTCTGAAACAACAATTGGAGACCCACCTTGATTCAAGAATAGAAGAAAGAATCAGCCAACAATGATAAAGAGAGAACGCATAGAGGAGTGGACAACATGCAGAGCTTTGGAGAATCCCTGTGTTTACAAGGTCGGAGAAAAGAGAAAGACTAGTTATTGAAAAACAAAGAATCGAATGACACAGTGGAAGGACCTGGGTTCAACTCTCCTCTCTAGGGGAATTTGAACAGAATTTTAAAAGAGCCAAATTTTGTTATTTAAGTCAATTTATAGATATCTAGGATCATCTGCAAAATTTCTTTAAAAGTTAATTTATGCAATTTACTAGTTTCCTCAGAAAAAGCTGAAATGTAGCTGTCATAATAACTTCCCCAGTTCTTGGTTGTACAGATGGTCATTAGAATTTTCCAAAGGAAAAAATAAATGCACTATTCAGATACATAAAACAACAAAGAGAAAATATCTCAAACTGAACATTAATACAAATATCATAATGAGAATTTTCTGAACTTTGAGATGGTGTTATGAGGGGTTTTTTGAACAGTATGGTCCAGTTAGAGGCAGAGTACTGAATATGACTATGTCTATATTGTGAATGGGGAAGTGTGGAATTCTTGCCTCAAGTTCTCAGTACCTTCTTCTATTAAATTCATCATTCCTTGATATTATGAAAGCACAAATTCACTAAATATTTAAATTGTCAATCTTTTCTTTGCCATTTCTATTTGTTATTTTTGGTAGGTTACATATATAGAGTACTCTCAGTTTCATAAGGAATTTATAAGACTTCTGTGAAGTACGTAGCACATGTATTATGAGCCCTATATTACAGACGAAAACTTGAAATTCTGATAGGCTAAGTAACTTGTCCATGGTTAAGAGACACTACTGAGTGTCTGAGCCAGGACTTGAACTGAGGTCTCCTGACACTTTCATACCATTTTGTATGTAGGAGCAGTCCCTTCACCCCATATATTTTTCAGTCAGCACATATTTATTGATTAACTCTCCTATGCTAATCTTCTGTCATAGTGATATTTTCCTATGAAAAAATGGCCAAATTAAAAGATGACATCTGTAATCAGACCAGCATCACTGAAGAAACAGAGACATTCTGATTATCTTTAAGGTCATCCTTAGGTAGGGTATGGAGCCAGAGACGAATCATACCAGGTTCTCCTGACTCACTATGTAACTACATCCAACTCCCTACACAACCTCACCCAAAGCACATTTATACAGATGGAATCAGGCTAAAATCTATATTGGACAGCCTTGAAGAGAAAAAGAAGTCACAAATCTGCAACCTAAGAGATGGGAAGAGACAAAGAACTTGTTTGCTTTGTTGACATAGTCTTAATGGTAGGGGATAGGGCAAGGGTGAGGAACCTAAAGCCTCAAAGTCACATGTGGTCCTCTAGGTCCTCAAGTGTGGCCTTTCTGCTGAATCCAAACTTCACAGAACAAAAGGCTGCAGGTTCCCCACCCTTGGGATAGGGGATGGGGGTGGAGGTGGGGAGAATGGGTTATAGATCAATTGCAAATATAAGCACCACAGGTCTATTTTACTACCATCTGACAGAGAAACTTCCTTCTCTCACCAAGTGCCTCTCCTCTCTTCTTCTATTAGACTTTTTGTCAGTCACTAGCAACTGGTATATGGGGTGTTCAAGGAAGACCAACATCTTGTCAAGCCCTTTTAAGGACTGCTTATCCACCATTGGTGTCCACCTGGCACTCAGTCTTACCTGTGGCTCCAAGAAGCTATAGCATGTACAGTAGTCAAACTCCAGTAAAGCTGTCTGGGCAGATGGGCTAAACCAGGTTGAGAGTCCCCAATAGGCCTCAAATCTGTCAGTGAGTTAGGAGATGTCTACCCCAAGCATGTGAAGACTTCTCCCAGCAGAATGGGTGGACAAAAACAATTTGTTCCAATGGCCATGAAAGTGGCTGAAGTAGGAGCTGTGGATCTTGACTGGGTATCAAGCCAAGGTCATCCACTATATCCCAGGCCATCATCAGTCATCTTGACTTTAGTCTTGCTGTTGAACTTTGATGACTCTGAGAGAGAAGGAGAGGTTGATGATTTTGTGCAACTCTGCCTCACTTAAATCCAATTCACATGTGAGTCAAGACATCACCCTGTGATATCATTGGTCCTCTTCAAAAATGAAGCACAAACAACAACAGAAATGGAGCCCTTCATAAAACAAGAAGTCAAAGTTTCAGTTTATTGTGCCTAGCTATCCATTATAATCATGAATTAGTTCTGATTTCATCAGTCAAATATAAGTTTCCTGAAGCCAACGACTATTTTATTTAGGACTTTGTTTCCCTGGTACGTTGTTTAATAGTGTCAAGTAAATTATTTGTGAAAGTGAAATGAAGCAAATAGAAATGAATGAAGCCACATGAAATCATAGTGAACAGGGTTGGAAGTAGTCAAAATTTGATTCATCAGGATGGGCAAGATATTAAAAACTATTCCTATGCTTTCAGTAACTTACTCTATGACAATTACGTTTACGCACAGCTGCAAAGTCTGTAGAAGACATTACATTCCTCATTCATGACTCTGCTATTACCTCCATATTCAGAGGAAGAATGGGGCTGCAAAGGACATGTGCAGTGCTTGCATTTGCTTTAAATCCTGCCTCAGACACTTACTAACTGAGTGACCCTGGCAAGTCACTTAACTCCCCTCAACCTCAGTCTCCTAGTAAAATGGAGGTAATAATAAAATCTACCTCACAGTGTTATTGCAAGGATCAAATGAGATCACAGTGTTTTTGTGAAGATCAAATGAGATAATATCTGTGTAATCTTAGGTCACTATGTTAGACTATTGTCTTAAAGCATGACCCTTGGAAATGGACAAAAACTCTTAATCAATGAGTTGGCCTCTTAGGCCTACACTATGGAAGATTGTCTTCTATATGGTTCCCAGAGTCATTCCCCACACTCATTCCACAAACAATGGGACACAATGAAATGCAAGGATGGGGTCAACTACAGGTGTTCATGAGAAATCACATCACATCAGTCAGATGTAGTTTTAATGCCATATGTTTTCCTTTCATTCTTTTCTTAACTCTCTGCAATATGGCTTCTGACCTCATCATTTAACTGAATTTGCTCTCTCGTAAGTTACCTGTGGTCTCTCAATTATCAAGTCTAATGACTTTTTCTCAAGCCTTGTCCTTCTTTGACCTCTCTTTGGCCTCTGACATGGTAAATCACCCACTCTGACACACTCTTTCCTCTCGGTTTTCATTACACTACTCTCTTTGGCTTAATTTTTATCTGGGTCATATCTATTAACCATCAATGTAACCCCAGACTCTGTCTTGGACCTTTCCTCTACTCTCTCTATAACTGCTTACTTGGTGATCTCACCAGCTCCCATGAATTCCACTGTCATCTCTGTGTAGGTGATTTTCAAATCCCTTTGTCTAGCCCCAACTTCTCTCCAGACCTCCAATTTCACGTTTATTACTGCTTGTTTGGCATCTCACATTGGATGTCCCATGCATATCTTAAGCTCAACATGTCTAAAATTGAACAAATTAATTTCTCCTTTTAAGCCCTAACCTTTTTCTAAATTTCCTGCTACCATCTAGGAAACAATTGGCTTTCCAGTCAACAAGGTTCACCACTTCAGTGTTATTCTCAAATTCTCAGTCTCTCTTAACCTCCATATCTAATCTTTTGCCAAGTCTTTTTCATAACACCTACATTCATGACATCTGTTATATGTGCACTCTTCTTTCCTCTAACATTTTGTCACCATTCTAATGTACGCCCTCATCACCTCATGTTGAACTATTGCAATAACTCAGTGATTGGTCTCCTTGCCTCAAGTCTTTCTCCACTTCAGTCCAGATTCCACTCAATTAGCAAATTAGTCTTCCTAAAGTACAGATCTGTGTCACACACACACACACACACACACACACAGTCAATGCTGGTATTTCCTTATCCCATCTCCCACAGTGGGAGTCTAGAGAGGATTTTTTCCCTTTCATATATGAGAATGGAAAATAATTATTTTATTATTACATGTCCACTCTATTCCATTAATCTACATTTCTATTTCTTAGACAGTACCAGATAGTTTTGACAATTACTACCTTGTAAGATAGTTTAAAATCTGGTACTACTAAACCTCCCTCCTTTACATTTTTGACTGAAAAAGTTATGGTCTATGATTGTGATGGAATACTACTGTGCTATAAGAAATGATGAGCTCAATGATTTTAGAGAAACATGGAAAGACTTGCATAAAATAATGAGCAGAACCAAGAGTACATGTAACAGCAATATTATTTTAAGAACAATTTTAACTATTTTGACTATTTATAAATACCGAAGTTACCTACAAAGGACATATGAAGAAAGGTGCTATTTGCATCCAGAGAAAGATCTGATAAGTAGAAGTATGTATACAATAATTTTACTTATATAGTGTATATATGTATTTATGTGTGCATATACACACAAACATACATACATATACATATACCTACATATGCATATATACATATATACACACATATACATACATATACATATATACCTATTAGTGTCTAAAGGAAGCCATCTCTCAGAAAGGAAGGAGGAAAGAAAAAAAGAAATTTACATGATAATTTTATATATTTGAAAGGAATAGCAAGTTGTAGATAGTAGGTTTACAGTTTCATATACAATCATCTGTTTTTATTGTACTACATTGTGGAAATGCTCATTTTATTACATTAATAAAAATAATTATGTTAGTTGATGTACCTCAGCTATTCACTATTCTGTCCTAATTAAATGTTTTGCTATTTGGTTTATGATTTCTATCTGTTCTCTTGGTAGGGAAACTACTAGATTAAGGATTAGAGTCATATTTACTTAATTATGATTACCAAAAGCAACTCACACTGAAACTATGCTAACAAGTAGCTATGAAGGTAAGTGGGATCCTTGATAAATGACAATATTTCTAGCTAGTGTTCATCCAGTCAGTCAAACATTTATTAAATGCCTACTATGAACCAGGAACTGTCCTAAGCACTGAAGATAGATATACAAATAAAAATAATGATAGTTTCTACCCTCCAGGAACCTTTAATCAAATATGGGTAGACAACTGCAGCACCAATTCAATATTCACAATGCCTACGGCAGCCATGAATATGCCAGCACAGTTCCAAATAGCAAAATACAACAGACTTTCCACATGGAAGGCAGAACCAAACCAATTATTCCAACACCAAAAAGTCAAATCCCAACACCAGAAAGACAAATCCACCATAGCAACAAAGAAATCTATCATAGTAACCAAGAAGTCTAAACACGTCATCAGGCTTTCCCAAAAACAAACACTGTACTTCACTAGTTAAAACTGGACACAACTCCTTTTTAGGACAATCTTACACAAGACTGTCTTCATCAACTGGGGAGGTAAGGATCAAAACTAATTCACACTTTTGAATCTGTGTGAGATGATCTTAATTAGTAGCAAGTTTGTTATGCTTATGAATGGTTTCTTGAACACAGCACTCAAACATTTGTACATGATGATCACTTTTTGCTCTAGTAATACAGATTATTCGTCCTCTGTTTCCAACATGTTCTGTATTCTCCATCAGCATACCATGAGCTTCATGTTGACAGTAATTTTGCAGAGGATTTCCACTGCTGCAACCAGACCATGCAAGATACTGCAGCATTTTGGATCTGCACAAGGATTAGGTGGTCCAACAACAGCTAATGCAGCCATTAACTCCTGAAAATTCTGATCTTGAGTCCAGGAATTTAAAACATGAGGTCCAGAGTCACTAACAACGAAATTCACTAGCTTTTTTGAAAGGAAATATATCATACATAATCCTGCAGTATTTCATGGAGGATACTACTGAGCAAGTCCATAATGGATGCCAATAGTATGATTCCTTAGGTCCTACTTAAACCAGCCAACTCCCTTTCCCTCTGAGCTTTCTCTTTCAGCAGCTTATCTGTGCTTTACACATAAGGTGATAACTTGTTAGCAAGGCCTAGCCTCTCCTACACACTCTGACAGTTTTTTTTCCCCAGTTCTATTGGTATTCCTTTCAAACACCTCTCCAAATCTCTAGGTTCTCCCTTCTGTAGTCTCAGTTCCCAGCTTTCATAGAACCCTGTGCTTTTAGCCCATTCTCTTGCTACAGAAGAAAAAGGTAAATCTTCCCATCTTGGGATATCTATTTCTCACTCTAAAGCCTTTCTGCCTCCAAAGAGGGGTCTGATATCTCACAATCCCATCGTTGTCACCAAAATGCAGTGCCAATGTGATATTCACAGTGTCTATGGCAGCCATGAATATGCCAGCATAGTTCTGAATAGCAAAATACAACAGACTCTCCATATGGAAGACAGTACCAAAACATTTATTGAAATACCAGAAAGCCAAATACCGACACCAGAAAGCTAACTCCATCATAGCAGCAAAGAAATCCAGCATAATAACCAAGAAATCTAAGCACATTATCAGGCCTTCCCACAAACAAGCACTTACAATCTTAGCTGCCTGCTTTCCCTGTCCTTTCCAGCTCTGTATAGTCTGACCAACTTCCTCTCAACTCTGCTCCAGCTCTGCCTGTTCAGCAAACTCCTCCCACCACATGTGACTTAGGCTTCCAGGCAATTTAAGCAGGTCACATGGCCCTGTGGGTGTCTTATTAATGGGTGGGAAAGATCTTCAAATTGAGCAAAACATATATGTTAACAATACAGCAACGTGCAAAAGGAAGCTGAAAATTAGGGTGAGAAGGGAAAAGACATGATGAAGAAGCCCAAAGAAGTCCCAAAGCAGTGTTGCTGGTAGAAAGTTAGGAGAAGATCATTATGTTTAGCCCCTTTTTTAAATAAAGGTCTCAAAGGTTATGGCCCTGCTCTCTAGTCAGAGGTTCTAATCAGAGGAGCAGAGGGTACTGAGGATGTGTGAATACCAGACAGATTCAAATGTGCAGAATAATGAAATTTCCAAATGATGAGCTTCTTATAGAAGGAAGGCATCATGTAAAGATCTCAAAAAAACAGTATAGCTGGTGGGAAATGGGGAGAAGACTGTACTAGCTGTGATTTAGAGCTAAAAGGGACCTTACAGATCATCTAATCCAAACTACACTTGTTGCATTAAATGAACTCTGAGGTTTCTTCCTGTTTTGGATCTAAATCTTATGACTAAATCTAATGCTATTTCTATTACTAGAAGTTGCCTTTCCCTCTGCTTTTATGATTAGCCCATCCACTGTTGGGCCATGGACCTGTCCTGAAGTGATTTTTCTCTTACCCCAACCATTATGCTGTCTTTCAGACTCATTGCCGGTGTTTTATCAGAATATTAATATGAGTAAAAATATGAAAATGAAAATAATTGAGAGGCAGAGTATCCAAATAAAAGATGATAGATCAGTTGTATTCTGGTCAGACCACAACTAGAAGACTGTTCAATTCTAGGCTTCACATCTCAGGAATTGACAAACTGATGTATATATCCAGAGGAAATGAATTAGGACGGTAAGTGGAGAATATGCCATGCAAATCAAGTCAAATCAAGAAACATTTATTATGTTCTTACTGCATGCCAAGCACTATGCCAAGCATGAGGCAGCTAAATGGTACCAGAGGATAGAACCCTGGACCCAGAGTCAAGAAGATCTGAGTTCAAATTTGGCCTTAGCTAACTATTAGCTATTTTATACTGGTCAAGTCATTTAACCCCTATCTCTCCCATTGTAAAATGGGGATGATAATAAAAAGTACCAGCTTCACTGGGCTGTTATGAGAATAAAATGAGGGAAAACAGCACACAAAAAAGAGCTGAAAAACAGGGGGAGTAGGAGACACCTACATGAGGGCATGGTGGTGGAGTCTGGATAATGAAAGATGGATGCCCTTGGGCCCATCCTCAAAATGAGGGTTCTAGGAAGTACCATTAGGAGAAGGGGGCTACAGAAGCAGAGGAAAAAGGAATTTGAGTCATAGAGGTGGAATCCAAAGAACGAAAATGATTTGTTGAAGGAATTGGAGTTATTCAGTCTACAGAAAAAAAAAAAGGACTTAGTTGGGGTCATGATTGAGAGGCATCTTCAAGTATTTGAAGGACTTTCTGATGGGAGAAAGATTAGGCTTATTCTTTTTTGCCCCAAACAGTAGACTGGAGATAATGGAAGTAATATATAGAGAGGCAGATTTGGGCTCAATGTTAGGGGAAAAAATTTTCAAAAAATTAAATTAAGCCATAAGTTCAATGGGCTGCCTTCATAGATAGGGGTTTTCCAACACCTGGAGGTTAGAGAAGGCTATTTTGTGCATACTGCCTAAGCTATATGGTCTCAAGAATCCCTTCAAACACTGAGATTCTATGATTTCGTGAAGGGGGAAACATCCCAATGTATCTTTTTCATCAGAACTGATGTTGATTCACACCTCTGTGCTTTACTTTTTCTGCTTACACTTAAAACAAACAAGCTAGTTGCCTGTTTACCTAACAGAGTAGATTCTGACAAATACACATAATCCCAGCATAGTAATTCATAACACCACTGTCAGATATTAAGTGCATAACTTATATACTCCAATAAAATTGGACAGTAAGAATCCCAGAGCTAACTCCATAACAACCCCAGAATTTAATGAGACTTTTTGTTGATCGCTTAAGGATTTCTTTTCGAGATCTTGAACTAGTGAAAATAAGGACTGCTTTTCTAAATATTCTTTTAAGATATTGTAATCGTATTGGAATGCATATTAAAACATTTAGAAAACATATCTTCACAGTGTATCTGTACCCAAGTGTAAAGTCAGAAATTCAGTACAGAATACTCATTCCTTACTGCATCTAAACATTTTTTTACCTTACTTTGTCCAAGCAAAATTTTGTGTAATAATAAGATCATTTCAAACATTTTTAAGAGAAAAACCCCAAATAACCCCATTCCTCTGGGGTTTAGCCAGATATTTAGCAAATTCAAGATTATATATATATATAATGGTTAAAGAATACTAGCAGCTGAACTGGTATATAAATGAATTAGAATTTCATTTGCGCTTCTATGGGGACATAAAAAGACAAGAAGATTTGAGGCAATTTTCTAAGAATGAAAGTTGGAGAACAGTTGTCAATTTGCATTACTAGAGAGAGATTTCTGACCAATGAAATCACAATTCCAGAAGAAAAACAAAAAGAGTATTTCTTAGTTTTAATTGGGCTTGATCCCTATAAGAAATCATGACCCATAGTTTAAAAAGTGCTGAGGGGTCTTGAGGGAAAATGTTTCAGAAGCTCTGTCGTGTAGGTCTTGAAGTAGGTACAGGAAAACGTTGACAGAACCTGACTGCTATCTCCAAAACACAAACTTGTTTGCTTTATTAATGGTGATTAATGGACTGTAATCAAGGAACAATCTGTTACACAAACAATTTGCTCATTTGCTCAATGTGTAAACAGAAGTTAATTCAAAATTTTCCAATTCTTCTTCACTTATGATCTTCTCTTAATAGCATGTATATTTATTCAATTGACTGTGAAACTCTTAAAGTTGTTTTTACTCACTCATGTTTTCAAGGGCTGAGCAGATCAACATTTCTGAAATAAGGGGCTACCTCACTTACTGAGCAGGAAACAATTGGTCTTCCCTTCATTTACTATACTATCTTTTTTACTATTATAACCTAGAGGGATAAAATGTAGACAGTTGTTTTGTTTTGGGGTGCCACGGGCCAAGTGGGCTGTAGGGATGGCAAAGATGACTGATATTGAGAAGGCAACTGAATGGTTCAGATTGTGATGTCCCATCGTTGCTAATACCCGCCCAAAGCTTACTCTCATGTTTGTTTCTAACTATTGAATTAAAATCATAAGCAATCTTGGCAGCAATCATCCCAAACTACATTCTGCTTAGTTTCCAATATAGCTGGGGATCATTAGATTTTTTCTGATCGAATCTACAAGAATAATAGAAACAACTGTACTGTGAATTTTGCCTCAGATACCCTAGTCAACCAAATATAAAACTGGCATATGGCACAGGAGCATGCTACAGATGGCTCAACAGCAGCAATGCACATCTGGCACATGGTTGTTTGATGCTGTATTTGCCAACTAACCAGATGACTCTTTTTGGAGGGAAGCCCAATAAGAGAAATGAACTAATCTTCCCTCACAGGCTCCATACTTTAGCCACTCCTCTCACCCGCATCCATCTGCCCTGTTTCATTCTTGGAATCCCCTACCATTCTTTGCAGCAAAATCAGAGTATTTTGGTTCTGTTAGATGGTAAATAGTACCCAGTGCCTCTGATTTAACAGCCACTGTGACTGTTCTGAACATTTGATAGTAGCTCATTTAATATACTGTAAAGAAGGAAGATTGTTGCTGCTAATTCTACCATGGTTAGAATATGCTGGTGGGAATTACAGGAGTAACTTTTTCTTTTTGTCCAAAAGATTTTCAATTGCACATTACCCTCTTCACCTCAAGCTCAGCTCTGGGCAAAATCACCCCCTAGAGTAAGATGGAAGAAAATCATTGTCTGGCTTTGTTTTCAAACCAATTTATCTTCTACTTAAATGTTTCAAAAAATATTCTGGAAAGAGGAGAGCATACTTCCTTTAAGGGTGAGCAGTTTGTATCACAGATCAGTATCAACCACCAGACTACAAAATTTTAAAGAACCTGAAATTCTTTAATAGAGAAATCAGTTGTGTATGAGTTTTAATCTACCTATTGGGAGGGAGAACTGGAGAAATTTACAAATTGGTTTTCATTGATTAAATAAATATACTCAATTTTTACACATGCCAGTGGTTTCATGCTCTAGCTTGGTTTCTCATCCTTCATCTAAGTTCATAAAGAAAAGTGGAATCAAGGGAGTTAAAAGAACTAGTGAACTTTCTCTAGAAAAGTTAAAAAAAGGACCCTAAAGGTCCATCCTATTGGAGAAATTAAATAATGAATGAAAGTTTTTTGCAAGACTTTTGATGTCAGACAACCTTGAAGCCCCAAGCATTGGGCATTTGTGACAGAAGAAATTTAAATGATTAAAAAAGATTCAAGGTGGCCTAAGAAGTTGTTTTTTACTAATGACTGGAGAAATGGAGAGTTAGATAAACAATGAATGATAACAATTTGTTACGGGAAAACCAAGTTCATGTGAAGGCAACTGCTACCAAAATAGGTAACTATCAACGATGCAGAAATTTAAAACGTTAAAATCTAGGCTTTATTATGCTTAAGCATAGTTTTCAGATTCAGAAAAATCACCCTGGACCCTGATTTGGGCTTTGAAAAGTGACTTTGTAGGGGAAATTGCATCAGAGAGAGAGAGAGAGACACTTTTTTGACATATAGTGATCATTATGGCTATAAAGACCAAACAGACTTAAACAGAATCATAATCTCATATATCGTCTAAGGAAACAGACCTAGTTAAATAGACTCCATAAGTAAACTAAGTCAGGTTACAGATTAAACTACATTTAGAGGGCTTATACCAGGCTGATTTTGAGGGTGGATTTACATGCCTCAAAGAGAAGTACAGGGACAAAGTCCTTTGGGATCCTTCCACAAATAGAGTTAGTAAACTCCTTGGGATAGTTTGAAACTTGTGTAGATGCTACATTCCCATCTTCCTCTCCGTTGTTTTTTTATCTCAGTAATGTCAAAAGTCTTCCCTTAATGCTATTATTTCATGACTCAGGTTTTAAGCAGGTAAGATTAATATTAAGAGGAGACAGGTTTCAGGAGTCAGTCAAATGTTCCGGAGAAATGGTCCAACAAAAGGGAATTTTAAAATCTCTGTAACAAGTTCAAGGTTAGCATCAGAACTCAGAGTGGAGTTGCGGTAAGAGAGTCTCTCTTAAGGGTAACAGAGCACTTTTCATGGGTTATCTCATTTAATCCTCATAATGACTCTGTAATGTTAGTACTCAGATATATGGGTAAAAAAACTGAGGTTCAGAGAGGTTAAGTGATTTGTCCATGGTCATCCAAAAGTTAGTATCAGAGGCAGGCTTTGAACTCAAATTTCTCCTATATCTTTCTATACCATGTTGGTTGCAAGGGAAATGCAATAAAATGCATGAAGCTGTGAATTTCTTTTATGTATGTTTTTTAAAGAAGTATACACACATACACACATATAAACACACACATACAAAGAAGGAGAGAGATAGACATGAACACCAAAATAGACACAGACACAGACATAGACATAGTTGTAGACATTGACAGAAAGACATAAACATTGTCATAGACATAGACATATATACAGGGTTCCCTAAAAGTTTTTATGCAATTTTAAACTTTATTAGCTTAAAACTGCACTAAAATTTTTGGAACACTCTATATATTAAATGTAAGGCAATAACAAAACTTTCCTATTTGTGACCCTTTCATCAACTTTTTTTCCCCTGTGCTTTTTAAAAATGTTTTGCTTTTTTTTGTTACAAAATGAAAGTAATCACCACCAGTACTACCACTACCCTCAATTTGCTCTAGCTAGAGCATACCCCACTAAATCATGCATGAAATTGAATTGCGCTCCCATAATTTATTTCCAGTAGATCATAGAGGCTTTAGTTTAGTACTAAAGTTTAGTGGTTTGGGATGATGCAGTGATGGTATAAGGTAGAAGACCATTCTTGAAAAGCATTAGTCACTGATCTTTAAGAGCCACTGATTTAGTAGACTTTTTTAAAAAGAGATACAATTATGCTGTTGCTTTCTTCTTCCCCTCTCTGGAATGTATAGTACTGATGCCTCTCAAAACACCCCAGCACCAATCTTACGGCAGCTAGAATGTATTGCTTAGGTGAGCCTGAGAGTGGATTTTGGGTCCTTGACTGCTTCTTATACTTTGTGTTTCTTTTCCTGGACATAGGTGACCTAATAACAATCTTGAGATACATGCCTTGGATGTGACCTTGTAATTGGAGGAAATTAAGTCCTCCTGGGTTTTTCAATTAGTGCTGGCAGTTCTTGAACTGGCAGCAGGAACAGTTTCAGCAAATGTAGCCTTCTTGGAGAAGACTATCCACAGGAGCATGAGTCTAAGATCTGACCTATCTTGTTTCAAGGAGTTATTCAGACAGTACAAAGTCACAATAAAGATGAAATTTTGATTCAGCAGTTCTACTGGTTCATATTATAAGAATCAATCTCTTAGGAAAGTTATAATAAGAGATAGGGGTTAGGATAAGTTAATTATATATGGGTTAAGTTTTCATTAATGTCTGCTTATGACATTTTTCAGCATTTGTTTTCTGTGGACAAAGTAGATGTCTTATATCTACACCTACATTATATATACCTGTATTTTCATTGTACATTACCTTTCTAGTCTCTTTTAGAGGAGACCCTAGATATGAGCCAAATCTAAGTTTCAAATGACTTAGGACAGTGAAAAGATCATAAAAACTGTACGGATAAGCCAGGGACTAGAGCTGTGATTTCATTCATATATGGAACCCCCAATGAGAGAACTCCTTCTACTACCTTATCTGAAAGTTATAGTCTTAGAAAGTTGCCTAGAGCATAGGAAGGATAAGTGACTTGCCACAGAAAGGGGCGGGGGGAGGAGGGTTTGAACCCAGGCCTCCCTGTTTCTGAGGCTTGTTCTTATTCCACTATATCACAAGACCAGATGTTGGTGCTTCTCTGTCTGTTGATCTGTGATGTCTGTATTGCTTATGGTCAGACAGAAACCCTCTCTTTTGGTCTTTATTTCTCTACTTGTATTTCCTCTGTTTGGTATATGTGATTAAATAAGATTTTTAACCCTTCAAAAGTTGCTTTCCTTTTAGAAAAGCAGATCTAAGAACCTGTCCTAGCAGGCCATGCTGGATATGTGTCAGAGTACTTGCTGCTACAAATCCCCAGATATTTTTTTCTGATAAGTCCTCCCCTCTCCACATCTTTTGCTTATGAAATTGTTTTTTGGACCCAAATATAGGATATTTATTCCTATTGAATCTCATCTTTTTAAATTTAGCACTATATCACAACTGCCCCTTGAACCCACAACAATGACTAAAGGATCCTAAACCTTCATTTTAGAGGATATACTTCCCACAAGATTGCACAAGATATTGGCATGAGACGAGATAAAGTCCTTCAGTGGGAAAAAGAAAGCCACTCAGATACCTGAGACAAGATGGTCTGTCTCCACATATATTTGTCTACTCAGTAATCAGAGTTGATTCTCTAGGGTTCCGTAAGTATATCATCTGCAGAGCGAAGAGTTGCCAGTTTCCTGTCCTGCACCTAATATTAGCATTTGGGTCTTCTGTAGTCTCTAACTAATTGTCCAATTGTTTTACCATCTGAATTGAGAGCTTCAAAACCTGCTGCTGTTGCTGTTGACATCTCCAAGATTCTTAGCTGATATTGCTGTTCTGGGTGAGCCCCAACCCAGTGTCAGAGATTATCTCCTTCTGAACTCCTAAATTTGATATTAGACATTATTTCAAAACAATTAACAACTTTAGCAAAGCTGCAGGATAGAAAATAAACTCATGTAAATCATCAGCATTTCTAGATATTACCAACAAAATCCAGCAGAAAGAGATGGAAAGAGAAATTCCATTTAATTGCAGAAATTATAAAATACAGGGGAGTCTACCTGCCAAGAGAAACCCAGGGACTAGGTGAACACAATTTCAAGATAGTTTTTATACAAATAAAGACAGATCTAAACATTTGGAGAAATATTAATTGCTCATGGGTAGGTCAAGTCACTATAATGGCAATGCTACTTATACAAATCAAACCCTATGATGTCAGGGTCTAACCCTAAGCTGAACAGGCATTATTACAAATGAGGAAATAGGCTCTATGGAATCTTAAGTGACTTGACCAAGGCCACATAGCTAGCAAATGACAGAATTTAACAAGTCAGCAAGCATTTATTAAGTACCTACTATGTGCCAAGCACTATATACTATACTGGAGATACAAAGAAAGCTAGGAGGAAAGAAGAAAGAGAAGAGAGGAGAGAAAAATAAAAGGAAAAGATAAAGTAACTGATACTAGAATTCAAATTTCCATACTCCTTGTCCTTTACACCATAGCTAATGTACACTCTCATACGCATGAGAAAAGGTATATTTAAGAAAATTCTGGAGTCTAAGACCCAAAGCATTTATTCTTTTTATGCGTCCTTTTCTATATGGTGTGCAAGGAAAGAGATCCAGTCAGAGAATCAAGGCTTGACAGTTTGGCTTGCTTTCTACCTTAATCTTCCCTTGAGGCATGGCAGCTGTGCAATCTACTAGGGATGGGAATTCTCCCAATCTCAGGCGATTAGCATCATAATTAGAGCTCTTGCTCAGACCTAGTTATGAATACTCAAAAATAAGAATTCATTTGCCCCTCCCTCTAGAGTAATTTTGAAAGTCTGCTAATAGTTATAGTGTATTTGTTAACAATTAATTTATATATGTCATTATAAGGCATACAACAGGTCTGTTCATATATCCTCATTTTACAGGTGAGAAAAATGAGATTCTGAGAAGTTTAGTTACTCCACCAAGGAACTAGGAAATGAATGAGCCAAGACTGTAACCCAAGTCCTCAGGTTGTAGTACTTTAGCCATAGTACTAGAATGCTTTGGGGTGATGTATGGAGACACTGACCCAACTTGAGTCCCTTTGAGAAGTACACAGATACACCATTAAGGCATATGTACATACACACATGAATCTTGTTGGGGTTGGAAACTCAATTCCGTGTGGACAGTCTCGGGCGGGTAAAGGTGGGAACTTCTAAATCTTAGAGCTCTCACGAGACCCCCCCAGGAAATGGCTGGGAATCGAGGTGAACCGAGCTATCTCGAGTAATTCTGCCTCTTCCCGTGAGAAACGTGATGGGAGAGAGATCTCCCCGCCCTTGAGATTGTCCCGGATCTGGGCACACTATTGTTATCTAACAGCACGGTGTTCAGATGCAAACTATGCGGCTGAAGGTTAAGTAGGATTGAGGAAGCCTGAAAGCTCTCTTAGCATGTGAGGAGCCAAGAGGACAGTAGGCTCCGCTTTTCCTCTTCTCCTTCTCTCCCCTCCCCCTCTCTCCCCACTTACACTTCTATTTCCAATCTCTCCCCGCTTATATTGTAAGATCTTTGCCTCCTTGGGAGATTCTCTCTCTCCCTCCTAAGGAAGAATCCCCTGCACTTGTAACCGAGACCCAGAAATAAAGCTCAACCCTTGTTCGACTCTGGAACGTCCTTTCTCTAATACGAGCATCCGGTTTGGCCAACCGAAGACCTCGGGAGGTGAGGTAAGAAGACTCGGGTAGCCCACAGGCCTCTAGGGCTGGCAGTTGGCGTCTCCGAACAGGGACAGGAGCGCAGATATCCTGGGTGTTTTGGGGGAACACCCGGAAGGGGTTGTGAAAGAAGCGAGTCCCGAATCCTAGATTCGGAAGGAGAGAAAGAGTGAGAGAAGCTTCCCACACCCATGGGAAAAGGGCAGAGATGGGGAATCTATTGCCAGTAATAAAGCCAGAGGAACAGGAGGTCTGGGCTGAGAAACTTCACAGGGAATGCAGGAAGGCGGGGGTCACAATAGAGTTAGATGACCTCCGAGAATTTTGTGAAAGGATTTGGAAAGTTTCTCCTTGGCTCAAGCAGACAGGAATATCAAGAGAAAAATGGGGAGCGGTCAGAGAGCAAATGACTGCTTATGAGCAACAATACCCTGGGGAGCTGGAGGATTTAGATTTCCTGATATTCGGTGTAATTAAGAGCCTGCTGGAAGGGCCGGAGAGGCCAGGGCGGGATTGGAATGAGAGTGGAAGCGGAGAGAGGGGAGGGGAGAACACGGGAGGGATGGAGAGTCCAGGCAAGCAGAAAATTGAGCGGAAAGTTAAGGAGCGTAAAGAAAAAATAGACCCGGAGCTCCATCTAGCGGATGGAAAAGGCGAGGCAGGGGAGAATACGCCGTGCCTTCCCTCCGCGCCTCCTTATAACCTGCTCCATTGGTCAGACACTCCAGGGCCACAGTCCAGTTTGGAAAAAGGAATAAGAAAGGCTATAGAGAATGGAGAAGATGTAGGGACATTTCCTGTGCTAGAAATAGTGGACCCCAGTGTCCCCGGTGGCGTTCGAAGGAGCCACATACCCATAGAGTGGAAGAGAGTGGCGACTCTTAAAGAGGCTTGTACCAAGCATGGCCCTAATTCACCCTTTGTCATAGCCATGCTTGAAACTCTCAGTGGTCAGTTCGTTCTGACTCCTAATGACTGGAAGAGCTGAGCCAGAGCCTGCCTTACCCCTGGGCAGAAAGAAATAAGTACAGGGAGGGGCCAGGATCAGCTTCCCATAGCTATTGCCCTTCCCTTAAAGCACTCAGTTCAAATCCAGTTACTAAAGGAAATAGGTCAGAATAGACCCGAGTGTACAATCTGGCTCAATGGAATTCCCATGACTGGCCTCCTTGATACTGGAGCGGATAGGACCTGCCTTAGCGGTCGCTCAGTACCCTGGCACTGGAAGCTCAAAGAAAGCCAGAGACCAGTGTGGGGAATAGGAGGGTGCCAAAATACCTTAGAGACAATGCACCCAGTAAAGTGGGAGGCAGAGGATCGCCAAGGGACCGTATGGCCGTTGGTGATTCCAGGACTTAGTTTTAACATCTGGGGCAGAGACATTATGAGCCACCTCGGGATGAGGTTATCAAATTTTTAGTAAGGGCCATTGCTGTTGCTCTGGAGTCCCCACCCTTGAATTGGAAGTCAGACACCCCGATTTGGGTGGAGCAATGGCCCCTGACTCCAGAAAAACTCCAGGCACTACAACTACTGGTTAAGGAGCATTTAGCACCCTGGAATGCTCCTGTGTTTGTTATAAAGAAAAAATCCGTAAAATTCAGGCTCCTTACAGATGTTAATCAAGCATTTGTGAGCACCTGGCAGCAGCTATACCAAAATAAACAGCCAGTATGCAGCCTTATCAATTTCACCTTAAAGGCGATCCTCGCTAAACAAAGAAGGGGAAAAGGTCGCCTAACACAATCAGAGCTTGATACAGCTGTGTATACACACAATTTTTTGCATATCTCAAAAAACTCACATACTACTCCAGCTATGAGACATTTTGTGACTTTTCCAAGACAACCCCGCAAGGAAAGTAATACCCAGGCTGGAAATAAAGACACATGGGCCATGGTAAAGGATATGGCCTCAGGGAAATGGAAAGGTCCGTATAAGATACTAATATGGGGTCCAGGGTATGTTTGTATCTCCGCAGGAAAAAGGAATGCGTGGATTCCCATTAGAAGGATCCGTAGGTGGGAACCGATGTCGGAGACGCAGGAGGCGGAGACCCCGGAGAGCCCGGAGACCCTGGAGAAGGATCATGCACCACCTGAGCCTGTTGCTGACAGCTTTAACTTTGCTGCCCAGAGAGGAAGCAGCCCTCATCACAACCGCAGACACTGCTGCTGACAGCTTCCCATCTAGGCATCTCTTTCCACCGGCTGAAGGAGGACTTTGATATCACAAACCCAGGACATTGGGGGGGGGGAAGGGGTGACCAACTTTTCGCCTGAATACCACAGGCTTGGCCATTCAGGCTTGGCCATTGAGATCCATTTGCATGACTGAGGGGGTGGTGATGTGTAAGGCGCCAGCACTAGCTGCTTCTCTTAGAAAATGCTTTGGAATTAGTGATCGCCCTTTCTCTTGCTGTAACTCAGCCATTTAGTTTCATCTTTGTTTTATTTGATGCCTCCCTTTGTCAGTTGTGCTAGCTGCAGATTTCTGTGTGAATGAAGTCTTGTTGTAGGGTACTCATATGCTAAAGGCCTTCCTAATCCACTCAGCCTCCAGCCACTGTTTGCTCTAGAGCCATGTGCGCACCGCGCAAAACAAAGAAGGGAAGATGTTGGGGTTGGAAGCTCAATTCCGTGTGGACAGTCTCGGGCGGGTAAAGGTGGAAACTTCTAAATCTTAGAGCTCTCACGAGACCCCCCCCAGGAAACGGCTGGGAATCGAGGTGAACCGAGCTATCTCGAGTAATTCCGCCTCTTCCCGTGAGAAACGTGATGGGAGAGAGATCTCCCCGCCCTTGAGATTGTCCCGGATCTGGGCACACTATTGTTATCTAACAGCACGGTGTTCAGATGCAAACTATGCGGCTGAAGGTTAAGTAGGATTGAGGAAGCCTGAAAGCTCTCTTAGCATGTGAGGAGCCAAGAGGACAGTAGGCTCCGCTTCTCTTCTTTCCTCTCTCCCCTCCCCCTCTCTCCCCGCTTGTACTTCTACTTCCAATCCCTTAAGATCTTAGCCTCCTTAGGAAATCTCCCCCTCTCCCTCCTAAGGAAGAATGCCCTGCACTTGTAACCGAGACCCTGAAATAAAGCTCAACCCTTGTTCGACTCTGGAACGTCCTTTCTCTCATATGAGCATCCAGTTTTGGCCAACCGAAGACCTCGGAGGTGAGGTAAGAAGACTCGGGTAGCCCACACAGGCCTCTAGGCTTGGCAGAATCTCTCCTTTCTAACTTGCTCTGTATACCAACAAAAATGTACTATTCTATTGAAACTCCTCTGTAGCTTACTCATTCCTATGAAAAAAGCATTTTCCATAGGTTCTTCTGTGGCTTCTCAATTCTACCAGTGATCAAACAGCTGCTGACTGAGTCTGACCTTGTCCCCATTCCAAGATCCATGAATTGCCTGAGAATGACCAGACATCATCACTCCTAGCCTCTTACCAATTTCATAAATGTCCCAAACTCTCCCCTCCAGAGATTCCCAAGCTTTCTTTGTGGACTTTTGCTTGTTATGCAAAACAGTTCGTGAAACTGTGATATGCCCCTAACCCCTCCCACCTGCAGCATGGCCTTTCCTCACCCCACCCCACCCCGCCTTAATGTCCTACATAAACCCTGTTCCCAGCATTGTTCTTGAGTACCCCAGCGCTTCCTGTGTGGTATCTTGAGCTGTGACTTACTTGCCCTGATTAAAGACTTCAGTTTTACTATGTTGGCTGTTTTCTCTTGAATTCAAGTTGACACTGGGAATGCTTTCTACTCTTCAGTAGCAGTACAGGAAGGATGACACACCATATATTTTCTTATTGATGGCCTGAATGAATACCAGGGAGTGAAAATCTAATCCTTTACCTTTTGCTTTATTTTTGAGTTTGCACCACTATAATATCATAGATTCATAGGATCATAGACATATCTAGATGGAATCATAAAGTCCATCTAGTTCAACCCTCCTCTTTCAGATTTTAGAGATGAGAAAACTGAGGTTCAGAGAGGTTAAATGACTTGTCTGGGATCTCACACAAATATGTGAAGTAGTATTTGAACCTTATTCTTCCTGACTTCAAGTCCAACATTCTCTCCTCTATATGGATCTTTGGCTCTCAAAGACATTAGCTTTCTTTCTTGGAAATTTAGAAACGGGACAGGGTCAAAGGAGAAAATAGAATAAGTGGAGAGTGTGGGATAGAATGGAGGGAAATACAGTTAGTCTTTCATAACATGACTATTATGGAAGTATTTTGCATAACTACACATGTATAAACTGTGTTGAATTGCTTGCCTTCTCGATGAGGATGGGTAGGGAGGGAAGAAGAGAGAGAATTTGGAACTCAAAGTTTTTAAAACAAATGTTAAAAAAAGTTGTTTTTACATCCAGCTCAGAAGTATGATATATAGGCAGTGGGGTGTAGAAATCTATTTTGCCCTTCAAGAAAGTAAAGGGGAAGGGGATAAGAGGAGATGATGATAAAAGGAAGAACAGACTGGGGTAAGGGGTAATCAGAATACATGCCATCTCAGGGTTGGGAGGGAGGGGAAATAAGGGGAGAAAATTTGGAACTCAAAATGTTGTGGAAATGAGTGTTGAAAACTAAAAATAAATAATTTTTAAAAAATGATTTTACCAAGCCTTTATCATCATAGACCTAGAACTAAAAACAACCTCATCTAGTTCAACCCCCTCATTTTATGAATGAGGAAAGCGAGGCACAAAGAATTTATGCGATTTACCAAAGATCACATAAAAAATAAAGGGTAGAGCTAGAATTTGAACCCAGGTCCCACAGTCTCAAACCTTACAGCATCTTTCCCTATGACAACCTTTTGTTAACTTTTCATATATTATATCTCATTTAATCTTCACAACAGTAGAGGCAGATACTATAATATTGTTAATTCCCATTTTGCAGATGAGGAAACTGAAGCTCAGAGAAATTAAATAACTTACCTGTGATCACATTTAACAAGTGTGAGATATAGGGTCAAACCTAGGTGTTTTTCTCATGAAAAAGGCAATGAGAATAGGAACAGACATATGCATCTCTGTTCTCTAGCTATTGAGACAATGTATGAACCATGACCTTCTTGGAAAAGCACTGGTAGGCCCTTCTTCCTGGATGAAGCAGCAGGTGATATAACAAAGGCAGTACATAAGGATACCATGGGTTCTCTTTAGGCCTTCACCCACTAGTGATTATTGCCTTCCTTGGGGAAACTGAGATTTCTCTCAGTTTGCTGGTAGACTAGTTTGACCCAGTCTTGCAGCTAGCCAAATTTACCATATTCTCTTGAAGGTCCTACTGGTTTTATTCCTCTAATTCAAAACTGAGTTTTCACTATTCATTTGGAAAATTGGTAAAGGTGATGACAGAGAGGAGTAGTAAATATTTGAAAGAGAGAACCACTAATGCACTGTTGGTAGAATTGTGAACTAGTCCATCCTAAGAAATCCTAAGAAAGTGAGAAAAATATCCATATTCTTTGACAGAAAGATCTTACTACTAGAATTATGTTAAATGCCCATTGGTTAGGGAAGGACTAAACATCTTGTGGACTAAACATCTTGAAGGACTAAATAGCATTACATGAATGTAATGAAATATTACTCTGTGTTAAGATTCAATTAATATAAAAATTTTAGAGAAGCATAGGAAAACATGAACTGATATGAATTAAACAGGATTAGGAAAACAAACACACAACAACTGCAACAATTTCCATGAAAACAGCAACATAACAATTGAAATCAAATGCCATGAACTCAAAACAACCAAGTTTGGCCCAAGGATAGGTATAAAGGAGCGCACACTACCAATGCCCCTTCCTTCCACAGGAGAGGACTATGGATGTGAAACACTGCATTTAATGGTAGTTTTTATTGATGTGTTTGGGTGAATTTTTTTCTCTTCTTTTTCTGCTTTATTGGACTGGATGGCTCTTAGGGAGGGATGAATATACATTAAGTAATATAAAAACAAAAGTATAAAACTTCATTTAAAAAATTTATAATACCTTAGGTTGGCTCCAAAGTTAAGATATGAGAATGTAATTCTCCTTACTTTTTTGCAAAGGTGATGAATTGTTAGGTTATTTTAATATTCATTGTGAAATGGGTAACTTTTGAGGAGGGCAAGTAAGGTTAGATGTGTGATATTAAAAAATATATCAAAAACTAGTTTTTAAAAATCTTGTCCCTCCAATAATAATTCAGATCTTCTCATTTCACCTAATTTGTGGCTCCAAACCTGGTTCATCCAGCTCATTTTGTAGTATTTTCACATGCTTTTTCTTTGCCCATACTTTTTTTTAAAACAGATGACTGAGAGGGTATAAGGTGCTACAGAGATAAATGCTAGCTAAGGAGAAGTCAGAATGGCAAAGAAAAATTACAGTACTTAAAGCTTTGTGAGGAGGGGTCTTCAAAGTAATTTCCACAAACATCCTTGAGAACTGCTGCCTCCACATCCTTAAAGGTTGAAGTCAATGTGAATGTTCTAGGGACAGCAGATCTTAATGAGTTACAACAAATGTGCAAACCTTGAGTGTAAGAAGGTCTAGGGTCATGGCTCAGGAACTAATTCCACGCTCAGTCCACACATCAAATCCGACGAACTTTAATTGGAGTTAGGAAAGACAAACAACTCTACAACCTGGCTGTGAGTTGGTAATTTATGATGCACCCATGAAATAAAGGGATCCTTACCCCTGGGCAATGCAAAGCGCCAAATTTATGGCCATCAATTACTAGTGCCTGACAGTCAGGTCAGTCACTGGCTCTCAATGATTCATGTACAGTGGGAGACAGGAGCAATAGCAAGGAAATAAACAAGGCTTCCATGGTGGCAGAAAGGAACTAGGAATGAAGGGAGGATGGAGCTAAGGTCTTTCTAATAGTTCCTTCCCCATCCCCAACCCTGACCATTGGGGGAAAAAAACATGGTCTCAGTGCCCTGGAAGAAACACTTTCTTTCAAAATTCTGTATCGAAAGAGACATATTGAATTTAATTCTCTTCTTTGAACAGGGGCAGGGAGCAGAAGAAGTTTTAAGTTACATTGACCTACTGGGTATTATGGCGAGGCTACATTGCCTGTCTTTCAAAGTTTTCTTTTTTTTTTTTCCTGCATAGAACTGCACCTGAAAGGAGAACATAGTCCACTTGCCAGAGGCAGTATGGTCTAATTAAAATTTACTAGACTCAGAGTCAAATTTAAGACTAAAGAAGGATTGTCAACTACTCTTGGAAGCCATGACTCTTAAGTTAGTCCAAGATTATATCAGCTTTTTGGCTACTGCATCACACTTCTGACTCACATGGAGATTCACCTTATGGTCCTCTAAAATCCTGTAATGTTAGGATAATATTAATGGGAGTTAAAAGATCTTCCCCTCCCATTAATGGTGCAGTCCATTAAGGGAATCTTGAGGAGGAGAGGCTTGTTTTGTAGGAAAGCCCACATCATTTGTTAATTGCTAATGAGGCACTGGATCACAAGGGTCATGATGCCCTCTGGCACTGAAAAGTGTATATGTGCTCTAAGGTGAGGTTTTGCTTCAAGGGCTTACTCTGTGGAAGAAGGTGCATGTGCCAGATGAGACTCTGCATAGCAGTTAAGGATCCCTCTCTTCCCCCCAGCTTTGAAAACCCAGATGTTGGTGCTTCTCTGTCTGTTGATCTATGATGTCTGTATTGCTTATGGTCAGACAGAAACCCTCTCTTTTGGTCTTTATTTCTCTGCTTGTATTTCCTCTGTTGGTATATGTGATTAAATAAGATTTTTAACCCTTCAAAAGTTGCTTTCCTTTTAGAAAAGCAGATCTAAGAACCTGTCCTAGCAGGCTATGCTGGATATGTGTCAGAGTACTTGCTGCTACAAATCCCCAGATATTTTTTTCTAATAAGTCTTCCCCTCTCCACACCTTTTGCTTATGAAATTGATTTTTGAACCCAAATACAGGATATTTATTCCTATTGAATCTCATCTTTTTAAACTTAGCACAATATTCTAGCCCTTTAAGCTCTGTGGTACATCTAGGAGGATCTGGTGTAACAGCACTTACCATAGAACCTAGCACATAGCAAGTGCTTAATATATGTGTGCTGACTTGAATTGATTCTCAAGATATTTGGGGTTTTAATTGTTATTCAATATGTTAACTATTTCTCCCAAATTTTTATCATCAATAATGTTGGCAAGCATACCATCTATGACTTCATCCAAGCCACTAATTAAAAATTGCAAGCAACACAAACATAGATCCCTAGAATATTCTACTGGAGACTTCCTCCTGTCAAATTTCATACTGAGCCAGACATTGAGTTTTTTTCTTTGGAGGCAATCAGAGTTAAGTGACTTGCTTAGGGTTACAAAGCTAGTGAGAGTCTGAGGTCAGATTTGAACTCAGGTCCTCCTGACTCCAGGGCCAGGGCTCTCTATCCACTGTAGCACCGAACTGCCCCTCCACTCAGAGTCTCAAATTCATCAAGCTGCATTGACATGTGCTATATATCTCCCTATTTTTTCAACCAGGGATATGGGAGAGAAAAGAGAAAGAAGGGAATGGAATGGAATGGAATCTCTTGAGGATGAGGATTGTTCCATTTTTATACTTGCATCATAAGGATCTATTATTATTATTATTATATCTATTATTAAGCACATGTTAAGGTGCATAATAAATGTTGGTTGTATTAAACTGAATGAAAGGAGTCAGAGACCCAAGCCTCTTGGAAACATCCATGATGGGAAAGTAGAATAGGTTAATCAGGAATGATGGTAGAAAAGTGGATATCTGAAAAGTGGATATCCAAGCCTTTTAGAAGATGGGGTCAGATAAAAGAACTCCAGAGCTACTAAGACAACTATAAGATTTTCCTAACCAAATACAATGGACAGAGAAAAAGAACTGAGAGCATCAAATAACCTAACTCTCAGGGATGGGTACAGAAGTAGGGAATGAGTCATACAGGAAAAGGGAAATTAAGGAAGAATTAGTTGCAAGCAGTTCCCTGTGAGAGTGCATGGAAAACTGGGTTTGACTGGAAAAACTTGCATCATTTATAACTTTCCCCTTTGATTATCACAGTAAAACATGCTGCACTTTTTCCGTATAATGCTTAGTAGTAAATACTCTAAAATACCTAAAACAAGGATGGTAGACTGTTTCCAAGGACCAAGGAAATGGAAAAATGTTGCATCCTCCTGTTCTACAAGCTAATAATATTCCTCATATAGGACAATTCATCTACTGACATTTTATTTTTTGGAGGGGGGAAAGCAAGGCAATTGGGGGTTAAGTGACTTGCCCAAAGTCGTACAGCTAGTAAGTGTCAAATGTCTGAGACTGGATTTGAACTCAGGTCCTCCTGACCCCAGGGCCAGTGCTCTATTCACTGCACCACCTAGTTGCTCCAGACTCCTGACATTTTAGCTGGTTGCCTCTCATAACTAGAATGTTCTCCTTCCTCATTTTTTCCTCTTAGAATCCTTGACTTCCTTCAAGAGTCACCTGAAAAGCTACATTCTATAGGAGGGAGGTCTTTACCAGTCCTTCACCTCTCCAGATGTTAGTGCCTTCTCTTTAAAAGCTACCTTTTTTTAAAAAAAAACTCTGAATATATATTAAATGTCCCCATTTACGTATATGTTGCCCATCCCATCAGAATGTAGGCTTCTTACAGATTATGGTCTGTTTTTGCTCTGTTTTTGGTATCCCTACCACATGGCACATAACAGTCACTGGAGATTTGGAAAAGAAAGTTCTTCCCACCAAAATCCTTAACTGTAAAGTGGTTCAAAATTAGAAATGGATATGATTATGTAATTGAAAGTGTCATTAAAGAAGATGCATCATTACTTGATATATCACCATTGCACAATGAGGACCATGAGGCCTTTATATCTAACTTAAGGCTGAAACTTCCTACATGCGTTGTGTTCACCCATTAGTATGTGGCACTATCTTTCAGTAACCGTCTTTCTCTTCTATTTGCATGCTCAGCACTTGGTACAATGCTTTGCACATAGTAAGTTCTTAATAAAAAGCTTTTCCATTCATTCAGAGTACATAGCAAGTAGTAAACACTTAATACATGTTTATTGACTAACTGGGTTGAGTATAAAGGGGACTCTCTCCAGAGAAGTGTCCTGGCACCTGTAAAGATCACTTAAGCCAATTCCAAGGATTCAGTGACAGAAAAGAATATCATCATAGGAGAGACAATGAGTATGGTAATGTACCTTAATGCATGGCACCATGCCAAACGAGATCAAACTGTCTTCTTATTTCCTACAAGATAAATATATTCCTCTCCCTTCAAATGTCACCAACTATCTCTTACTTTCTTCACCTCTTCCCTTTCCATAGGCTTTTCCTTCTATTCTTTTTTCCTAACTCCTGCTCTTCTACTTCTTTCCCCTTATTATAGTGGTTGTCAGTTTCTTTCATTTCTCCATCCCATCCTTCCTCTACTCTCTTAGTTTTATTCCTGCACATTAAATTCCCCACATCCAGTGATAATAAAAAGCAAAAAAATCATTTAATTCCATCTTCTACACATATGTGCCAAAATAAATAATTTAAATTGATGTATACATAACTACATATATATGTATATACATATATCTTAATTTCCATTTTTAAATTTGGAAATGAATTATATTATGTGTATCTATGTTCCTTTCATCACTGTTTGTATGTATACTAACATCAAGATTCATTACCATGGAATAAAATCTTCTTGGGGAAAGAGATTAGGATTTCTATTTCATAAATCTTTGTATACCTCTGGCAACTAGGTATATAAATGGATGCTTAACAGATTCTAACAATGAAGATGACCTGAGATGAACCCATGAGACAAAATGTTACTATTGAGTTCCCCAAAGATCTATGCCTGCATAAGATCTTTCTTCCAGGTATGAATGAATGAGGTGGGAGCAAGGATGGTATGCACTCTGTTTATTCTCAGTTAACTCAGAGTACATATAGGCATTCTACTTCCATGCATGCAAGAAGATCATATACACTGTATGCTGAGCTTACATGCTTGGCTGTTGTTGCTCTTGCTCAAGATAATTGTGAAGGTTGGTTGTTGCATAAGGGTGGTCCATCACGTATGTCATGCAAAGACATGATGTCCCAAGAGATTTCTCCCAAGGACACCATGACCCTGATAACCCAAGAGTTCTAAACCCCTTATTTGTTACATCTGTGGTCTATGATATTCCTACATGCTAGGACATGGTAACATGGTCCCAGAAGTTCAGCAGAATAAAAAAAACAAGAATTAAGACTATCAGAGAAGCCAGAGAAGTTGATGGTGTGAAAGGAAAAGGAGGACATGGGTGTTGTCAGGGATAGTCATCTTGATTGTTAAACACTGGCCTTGACTAGATGAGGGTAAAAAGAAAACAGCGTAGACAGTTTAGCTTAATTCATCCCATAGAGAATCAAGCATTTATCTGACCATAAGGGAGGTCTGAAGCATAGGGGATAAAAAAGTCATCTTTGCTTTGTGAAACAACGATACTGTGAATTAACCAAGGTGGGACCTATTACTCTCATTTTTGGATTTTTCATCTCACCTGAGATTTTATTGGCATAAGGTACAGCCAGTGAGGCAACCTTCTCTATCAATGTAGGCCATCTTCTTCTCTGCCACTAAATGTTACCTAGGAGAATTGAGAGATTAAGTGATTTGCTGATCCCTCCTGACCCTAGGTATCAGACATAGGATTTTAACAAGGGTCTTCCTGACTCTAGGGCCATCTCATTATCCATTGTACCCTGTTGCCTCGCTCTTCCTAAACTTAAATTAGTCAATTATGGGAAAACGTGAGTAAAGGCAAAAACATTGGGCAGGGATTCAGGAGACTGCAGTTCTAACATCCCCTTCACATCTCTTGGCCTCAGTTTCCTCATTTGTAAAGTTAATGATTAGGTCTAGATGATGCCTAATTGCCTTTCTACCACTCCCAGCCTTAGTGAATGACACAGAATAGGTACAATAATTAATAACAGACACATGCTGGTTGAATCAAATTCAGGTTTACTGAAAAGAGACAAGAAACAGAAATCTGTTTTCTCTTGATATTTACTTCCCCCCTCCCTCATTCAGTTCAGACCTGTCATATTAGCAGAACTGGGAAAACTCCAATAACAAAACTCTTTTCACAGGTGCAAATAAGTAACTCATCTTTAACTCAAAGCCTTAGGGAACTACCTGGGGCAGTGAAAAGCAAAGTGACCTATTCAGAATCACACACTCTGTCAGATATCCCTGACCCTAAGGCTGGTCCTCTATCCATTCTGCCATGTGACCTCCTCATAGGTTTAGAATAATACCTAACTGACTTTAATTTTCTAGGAAGTGAGTAAATTACACTAAGCTTATAAACCTGCCCATAGTGCATACCTGATTACTGCACTTGACCCTGAGAAAAATGCAATATCATTCCTTCATAAGTATATGTACCCTAAGTATACATTGATGAAGAAAACAATTGAGCAGGCATAAATACACCACAACATCAATGCCAGATATTGTGCTTGTGTGTTCATCCTTTGTTGCTGAAGAAGACCGTGCTATCAGAGAAATAATGACATGACTTGCACTTGACTTTGTTTTGAGTGAGGGAGGTCTGTGCAGGTCACCAGCCGCACTTCTCCTCCAGAGCTATCTGAATCCAGTGACCAGATATTCATCAGGAGGACTGGAGATGACCCAGGATGAGGCAACTGGGGTTAAGTGACTTGCCCAAGGTCACACAGCTAGTGAGTGTCAAATGTCTGAGGTGAGATTTGAACTCAGGTCCTCCTGACTCCTGAACTGGTGCTCTATCCACTGTACCACCTACCTGCCTATGCCAGATATGCTGATCATGAGAGAAACCACTATGCAAGAGACTGGCAGGGATCTAGAAATGGGTAGTGGAAGGGAAAGGGGAGAACTACTAATAGGTGTCATTATTAGGCCAGCAAATAGAGATTTGCTCCCAAACCTAGTGCAGGTGAGGACACCATTTAACCATGGCCAATGCAAACTTCCCCTCATCAAACCAAAAGAAATATCACAGCTGTGTCCAAAGTCACAAACACTGATATCCTGAAGTTTACACAGTCATTTGTTTTTATTTTAGGAAACAGCATCTAGTTTGTCAGGAAGAAAAAAAGAAAACAGGAAGAAAATAACTCTTTCTTTAAATGCCACTCTCCCCTCCTCCTTTGGAACTGGATGGGGAGGAGGCAGGAAGTTAAAATCATAGAATGGTAGAGCTGAAAAGAGCCTAAGCAACCGTCTATTCTGATCTCCTTGGACCAATGAAAAATTAAGGCCTAGAGAGGTGGTCACTTGTCTAAGGTCTCGCAGTTAATTTTATAGCCAAATAAAACTAGGTTTCCTCAGTCTTAGTCAAGTGGTCCTTCTCTCTGTTAATCCTCATACCTTAAGCTTCATCTGCACCACCCTCCCACATCCACAGAGTTGAAGGATGCATCATAGGCAGGGAAATATAAATAAAGAGCACATCAAGTCAAAGCTGCTTCTGGCTTTTAAAGGAGGAGACGGCCTTAAATTCCATTCACATATATCATGTCTTCTTTTTTTTTTCCTGTGGCTGGCTCAGATCAGTGAGGATAATTAGACCAACTCTCTGGTGGCAGGGCAGGTGGTAGCTGAATGGCTAGAAAATTACACACTTTGCTTCTATGCTGCCAGAAATCCCTGTTTTCCTATTTCTAATGTTGTTCTGGTGGGGGATGGAGAGATGGGGGAGGCCTGTTTCTCAAAAAATCAAGTTTAAGTAGAGTTACACATAAAATCTTTACAGAACTAATAGTACCATGTGAGCAGAGCCAATAAATTCAGGGGTCTTATTGAATAAGAACACTGAGTTAAAAAATATGGAATATCAATATAACTAGTCAGGGACTAAGCATGAGAGGTAGGAAATTAATTATATATAGATTATCACGTAAATAGATATAGTAATATACTTATTCCTAGCAAAGACAGTACACATACTTTTCTTAGTCTGCCCTCCAAGATCTTCTACCTCTGTCTCCAGTATACCTTTTCAGTCATATCATGTTGTACTCCCTTTCATAGAAGACTATGTTCTGATAATATCAAATGATTCATCTTTACCTGGACTGACCCCACCTTTTCATACCTTCTGCTATATAATTCACTGTGCCTGGGATGCACTTTTCTTCTCATCTTCTCACCTCTACTCCATTGTTTTTTTTACTATTAGAATTCTATCCTAGACTCAAAGATTCAGCACATGTCCAGAGTTGTAGCTGAAAATTCAACTGTCTGGAGCACATTCAGAGGGTGGAAAGGGGAGAGAGATTATCTAGGATACCTTGATGACAACATGTATCACCACGATCACTGATCCCATATATCCTATATGGGAATCCCTGGCTAGGTGGTATATGAGCCATCTGACCTAGCCAGGTTTATGAATGTCCTTGTAGTGGTAGATACAGAGGAGAGAGAGGCCCCCAGGACACCAAGTCTATTATACATAATTATCCCCACTGATACCAAAATGCTCTCTCTAAGTATGTAGCTCTCCAGCCAAAGAAAAATACACACACAAGATATATATGTATAGATAGATAGATAGATAGATAGATAGATAGATAGATAGATAGATACCAGTCTATAGGCAATAGAAAAGGATTGTATGCACATATATACATATGCTACAAGATTTTATATATATTTATACACATATATGTTTGAGTGTCACCATGGAGGCCACCATTCAGGTAGAATGGTACCAGTTGAGGAAGACAGACTAGTGAAATGGTATTTGATGGTGACAAGTCTCTTGGTGAAAGATGACAACGACCAGGCCCAGTGAGAGGTGTGGGTTTCCTCTATTTATTGCATCATATTGTTGCTTGGAGTTTGAATTCCTTACAAGAAGGGACTATATAACTTTTTCTATTTATAGCTTCAGTTCTTAGCGCCTAATAAGTAGACAATAGACACAAACCCCTTTGGTCATTCACCAATATCATGTTGTTATCCATCGATTCCATGTCTTCCAGCATAAATGAAAATGGGGAAGGAGATGTCAGATGTCAGCACCTTTGGACAAAGCCCTGGTTGCCCCATGCTGATTATAGCTGTCTAGGGTGATGAGTTGAGAAGAAACTGAGATATACATCAAAAGCAAATTTACTTTTAAACATCAATCAATAAGATATTCATTTAAAATGAAGAATTAACAACTAAACAATTAATCAACAAGCATTTTTACATGCCCAACGATGTCAGACACTATGATAGGCACTGGAGATACAAAAACAAAAGTTAAACAAAATCTGTAATCAAGGAGGTTTATATTCCACCATTGAAAGTAATATGTATGGGAGTATACATATATACATTCAAATATATAGAAACAACAGTTTTGTATCCACCTTTTTTTATTATTTTTTAATGTTTTACAATCACTGCCATAAAATTAAGATTTTATCCCCCCCACGCCTACCCCCTCTGCCTCCCTCCCTCCCCATGACAGCATAAAATTCTGTACAGATTCTGCATATACTTTCCTATTGAGTATGTTTTCACTATAGTCATGCTATGTAGTCAAACTAAAATAAATGGAAGAAATCATATAACAAATCAAAACATGATACACAAAAACACACACACACACAAACATGATCTACTACATTCTGCGAATGACTTCCATATTTCTTTCTCTGAGTGTGGAAGGCATTTTGCCTTAGAAAACCACCACTGGGATTTTTTTTTTTTAATAAGTTCTTGCATTATTACAAAATTCCAAGTCTACCAGAAAAGACTCTCTCACACTGTGGTCGTTGCTGTGCACAAAGTTCTCTTGGTTCTGCTCCTTTCACTCAGCATCAGATCATATAAGTCCTTCCAGGCCTCTCTGAAGTCTTCTTGTTCATCATTTCTTATGGCACAATAGTACTCCATTACATTCACATACCATAATTTATTCAGCCATTCCCCAATTGATGGGCATCCCCTTGATTTCCAGTTCTTGGCCACCATGAAGAGAGCTGCTATAAATATTTTTGTACATGTGGGACCCTCTCCCATTTTTATGATCTGTTGGGGATACAGTCCTAGAAGCGATATTACTGGGTCAAAAGGTATGCACATTTTTGTAGGCCTTTGGACATAGTTCCAAATTGCTCTCCAGAATGGTTGGATGAGCTCACAGCTCCACCAACAATGAATTAATGTTCCAACTCTCCCACATCCTCTCCAGCATTTATCATTTTCTTGTTCTGTCATGTTTGCTAATCTTATAGGTACGATGTGGTACCTCAGAGTTGTTTTTATTTGCATCTCTCTAATCAATAGTGATTTAGAGCATTTTTTCATATGATTATAGATATCTTTAATTTCTCTCTGTGAAAATTGCCTGTTCATATCATTTGACCATTTATCAATTGGGGAATGACTTGTATGGTTATACATTTGAGTCAGTTCTCTATATATTCTAGAAATGAGGCCTTTATCCCCGAGCTAAGCCGTAAAAATTCTTTCCCAATTTACTACATCCCTCCAAATTTTGGTTGCATTGGGTTTGGTTGTGCAAAAACTTCTCAGTTTAGTGTAATCAAAATTATCCATCTTGCATTTCATAATGATTTCTGTCTCTTCTTTAGTAAAAAATTCTTCCCTTCTCCATAAATCTGATAAATACACTATTCCTTGCTTCTCCAGTTTATTCATGGTATCAATCTTTACACCTATATCATGTACCCATTTGGACTTTATTCTTGTGTACAGTGTCAGGCATGGGTCTATGCCTAATTTCCGCCACATTGTTATCCAGTTTTCCCAGAGTTTTGTATTCACTTCGTATTTATCTATATATATATATGTATTCCATATATATAGGCAAATGCAAAATGGATACAAAGCTATTGTATGTGTATAGAAGAATACACACACAAGATACATATGTATATATAGATAGATAGATAGAAACATATCTATAGGCAATAGGAAAGGATTGTATGCATGTATATACATGTGCTACAAGATTTTATATGTATTTGTACACATATATGCTTGAGTGTGTATATGTGTGTTGTAGTTGTGTTTGTCCTTCATTTTCAAAGAGGACCATGGCATCAGGGAAATGATGACATGACTTTCACTTGACTTTGTTTTGAGTGAGGGAGGGCTGTGCAAAGTTACCACTCTCACTTCCCCTCCTGGGCCATGTGTGTATACATATACATATATTCGCAAATATGAAATAGATACCGAAGAATTGGGGAGAGAGAGCATTAGAGAACTGGAGAAGATTGCAATATTTCATATTTCTCCTTTCTGGAAGGCCTGCACATCATATGGCCTGCAGGCCACTTGTGATCCACCAAAGGATTTTGGGTGGCTCTCATGTGACCCATGGCAACCAACCATCATCAGTGGGCCATATGTCATGCAGGCTTGCTGTACAGAAAGCTATTAGCTAAGCACAAATAAGGGACAGGTCAAACTGCAGCTCCTCTCCTTTCTCCTCTCTCCCCTCCTAAATTCCGTTCTGCTTGCATTTCCTTGCCTATTCTTTGTATAATGTACACACACACACACACACACACACACACACACACACACACACACACACACACACACACACACACACGTTCATACATACTGTGATACTTATAAAGATGAGCTCCATGTAGTAAATTTATAGGGGGACAGGGACGAGAATGCACAGAATGGTAGGCAGGAGAGAAGTAGCCACATGGATTGAAGCCCAGATCCACATGCTAGTTTTCTGGAGGGTCAGAGCGACCATAGGTACCAGGTCTATGGTTTCATTAGAATAAGGAACTCTCAGTAAAGAAACGTCCACTGTGCGCAGAGTACCTGTTCTGCAGCTTATAGTCTTGGATTTAATTACCTAGGAAACTGAGAGGTAAATGATTCTGCCAGCATCATATGGCTACTATATACCAGAGAAAGAACTTGAATCGAACCTCTGGCTCCTGGATCTGAGGCCAGTCTTCTATCTACTGCTTTTTGTTGCCTCTTTATCATAATGCAATAAAACAGGTGGCCAGGGAACCCATATTCACCTTGCTTCACATTGTACATAATTCAGTACTTCCTTCTACTCTATTTTAGCCACCTGCAACAACAATATAGTTACATTCCCTTAATTTTCTGCCTTTCAAAAGCTCATCAACACCAGGCTCTCCATACTGAGTTGTACCTTTATGTCTCCCTTTATTATTGTGAGCGAGTGATTGCTACCTGTCCCTTAAGGGTTTGAAGACAAAAATGAAATGGTGTTTACATATGTGGATCATCTAACTGATGCTCAATATTGCAGATGCAAGCAAAATCCAGTTTTTTCTCCATAAAACTATGCTGAAGTATTCAGTTTAGTCCCTAACATAAAAAAATGAGTCAGACAAAAGGACCTAAAGAGCTAGAAACTTTGGTAGTAGAATCACTGACTCAGAACACTAGAAGCAAAAGGGACTCTAGTAACCATTTACTCCAACAACTTCAAGTTGAAGCTGAGGAAAGGTCTCACATCCTGACTGGGCATTTTCCCTCAATATACCCCATGCCTGTAGCACTCTTCGTCCTCGTCTCTACCTCCTGGTTTCAATGACTTCCTTAAACTTCAAGCTAAAATCTCACCTTCTACAGAAATGCATCCTGACTTCCCTTTAATTCTAGTGCCTTTCTTCTGTTGATTTTCTCCAGTTTATCCTGTATATAGCTTGTTCGTACATAGTTATTTTCACGTTATCTCCTCATTAGATAAGGAGCTTCTTGAAAGCAGGGACTACCATTTTTCTTTCTTTGTGTCCCCAGTGGTTAGCAAAGTCTCAGGCACCGACTGGAAACTTAATAAATATTTACTGACTGATTAACTAGGCTATGTTTTTCCCTTGTTCAATGTCACAGAGCTACTTAGTGGTAAAGCTAAGGGGCATGAGATATGTACTCATAATTTGAACAGATCTTGAGTTGTCCTCCACCGTGGAAAATTTCATTAATTTCAGAACTCTTATTGTGGAAAATATTTTCCATCAATGCACACATCAGCCACATATAACTCAGTTTGATACCCACCCAATGTCATGTAATGCATATGATTCATTCTCATTCTGATATCCAAAGAAAAAATTACTGACCACTGCAAACACCATATGATACCTCCTCCCTTCTCTTTGCGTTGTCATGTAAAGGGATTTCCAATATGGGGACACTTTCCTCTATTTATGACCAATTCAGTGTGTTTTTCTAGAGCCAAAGATAAGCAGCCTTGTTAAATATCTAACATGGTCCTGAAATGAACTAAGTAGTCATTTTATTTTCCAACTGTTTCATCTGGCATTGATAGGGGCATATTAAGCCAACGTAAAGATTTCAAGATAGAGTATTTGGGGCCAAGTGTCTAGAGTAGAGAAATACCTTTCTGTAGATTTGTCTAGTCTTCGCAGAACTGCCTTTGAAATTTTGGTGGGATCGTAGAAGAAAGCATGAAATGTTGACAATAAGTGCCAGGGACTCTCTCACTTTAAAGAAGAACTGGAAACTGACAACATCACAGAAAAAGAAGGCAAGGCAATGAGGGGTAATGGCAGAAGTATTTTACCATCCTTCTCCTATCTCTTAAGTCCTCTTCCTGTGCAGTGACATTACCAGTTTGCCATCTTTGGTAGACCTGAGCCCTGGACAACAAGTTTATATGATGAATAAAGGAAATATAAGGATAGAAAATAATGCGTTGTACATAATACATACTAAAATAGACCATGCTATAATGGAAAGACAGAGATATAAATAACATAAATGGAAGAAACGGTTAACATAACTGCTGACAAAATCAGCATCCAAAAAGACATAAGCAAGGTAGAATGATGAACCGCATCTTACCCAGTACTCAAGAGATTTGGGATCTCATCAATATGTATGTTCTTTCTAATGTCCAGTGATATTGATTGCAAACCAAGCCTGCCTGCCAACCTTCTCATCTATATCTTCCCATAAATTTGCCACAAAGGACCCACCACAACATACTTGTATCCTTCCTCATGTTCTCTTGACTTTTCATACATGGCAGTGGATCGTTCATACTGTCCACTTAATCTGCCTCTGTCTCACTTTGTGCCCATGCCATCTTCTCTTTCAAGCATGTATTTGTTGGATGACTTCTCCTATGTCACTGTTCCTACTTATTTCCTTGTTTACAATGTGTTGCAGACCTCTCAAGCCCTATATACACACACATACATATATATATATATATATATATAGCCATATACATATATGCATGTGTATCTATATGTGTATTCAAATACATACTGAAGGATAAGCTCAATAGTTTCCCTATTCATCGCAGTCTGACCAATAGGCACTTATTTTATCCACTTAATTTTTTCCCCCTATGATGAGTTAAATCAATTCCTTGAGTAATTGTAGATCTTATTTAGGAATCTCTGTAAGTTTCCGGGGTTTAATATATCTAGCACAACTAATGTGTATGTATATATGCATATGTATATCTAAGCATGAATATGTTTATGCACATATATGTGTATGTGTACATGTGTGTTCATGCAGGTAGGTGTTTCAATAAATATACATGAATACATACATATACACTTGTGGATGAGATTTATTGGTTGAACATCCATCATAGTCTGGCCAATTGACATTCTTTATTCATTTAGTCTTTTTTTCCCATGTGGGTAGTTAAGTCAAACTCTTGAGTGATTATAGATCTAAATGTGAAAATTTTAGGGCTTAATACAATCAACAGAACTGATATAGTAAAGTTTAAAAGTGTTGTTAGTTACTTACCATGTGCCAGGCACTGTGCTAATCCTTGAAGATATAATGAAAGGCAAAAACTATCTCTGCCATCATGCGGCTCTCATTTTAATGGGAGAGACAAAGGTCAAACAACTACTTACGTATGAGATATATAGCAGTTAACTGGATATAATCTCAGAAAGAAATTCCTAGAATTAAGGGGGAATCAGGAAAGATTCCTTGCAGAAGGTAGAATTTAAGCTAAAACTTGGAGGAAATCAGGAGGGAAAAGGAGGAGAGCATACTTCAGGCATGAAATGGTAGAATGAACACCGAATTTGCAGACAGAGAACCTGAGTTCCAATCACACCCCTGCCATTTACTACCTTTTTGACCTTGGACAAATCACTTATTCTCTCTGGGCCTCAGCTATAAAATGATAAGGTAGGAATAGACAGCTTCTAAAGTCCCTTCCAGCTCTAAAGCTATGATCTGTAAATAAGAATATATGAAGGACAGTATAAGGGAAGTGCCTCTCCAACTTAGATTTTAACCTATATCTCTTTCATGATGGTAGTGAGCATCTTCAAGCAGCATCAATTTCTTTTTCATTAATAATCAAAGTATCCTCAAAAAAGATTTTCCATGATTTTATGTAATCCAAGAAATCATGTGTAATTTTTATAAATGCATGGAAGTCACCTTATTGAAAGAAAATCCTTCAAGGGATGCTTTGTCTATTACAGACTTTTTTTTCAAAGTCAACAAGGACAGTGGAAACATTTTCTTTGTCTTTCCACCAACTGTGTGATGGTAAAGATGTGATCTATTGTGGAACATTGTTTATGAAATCCTTCCTTTTCCCTCTACCACACTCAATGTGTGGGTAGATTATCATCATTAGCATTTTATGTGAACAGTACAGTAGGCATACACATCACTAGTTATTAATGATCTGTCACTTTTTAAAGCAATAATAAAGTAATATTTCCATGACTTGGTATCTCTCGATTCTTTCCCACCTTGAGAAATGACCTAATAAGCAACTGACACTCAAATTGGCCTCTTCTTCAATGACCGAATCAAAGACTGACCAATTTGGGATTAGCTTCTATCTTTGTGTCTCTGGTGACTATAATCTGGATTTTTTTCTTGCTCTTTTCACCTCATGCCTAAAAGTTAAGTATCTTAAGTATCTTCCCTTGTGTTAGTTAAAATGTGCCAAACAAAGGCTTATTGATTTCAGCATGTATAGGCCAATTAACTTCATATGCAGAAATCTCTTAGTCCCATAAAAGCAATTACAACAGACTGGGAAAAGAATGTATGGAGACAAAGGTCAAATATCAAGGACTGACCTTTGTAAGGAATACTCTTAGAGAACAGGAAAAAAAGAGGAGCCAGTGAAGAAGTAAAAGGTGAAGCGTGTCAAAATGGTGTCAAAGAAGCAAAGGAGAGAATTTGGTGAAGTAGGGGGGCAATCAACCATGTCAAAATTAGAAAATGTTACATGCAGGTTTAAAAATCCGTAAGCATAATATCATGAGATTAATTTGCTATATATTTCTTTAGTATCACAAAATGTGTAATAATAAAATATTATGGACAGGATCAATTGAGGAATGAACAGTTATTGTTTATTTACTATGTGCTAGCTATTCTAAGTTCCAGAAATACAAAGAAAAGACAAACACAGTTCTTTCTCTCAAGGAGCTTATATAGGAAGCTTAACAAAATAGGCAACATGTCCATGAACAGGTAAATTCAAAACAAATACAGAACAGATGAAAGGTAACCTTCTAGATCTCCATAGCATACATCTCCTTGCCTGGTATTGGTGAACAGAAGACTACTGAATAGATGGTTTTTTAGAATGATATTTCAAGGAGTGTTGAATGATTTTGATATATGCATGGGAGACCCTTTGCTGCAAAGGATGCTTTACGATGGCATTTTGCTCTGCTGACTCAAATACTTTTTCATAACCAATAAATGATATGTATAATGAGATCTTATATACATCTTTCTGCAAGTTGTAAAATGGAAAAGATATGGTCCATTGCTGAAGGCCCAAATATATCCTACTAATACCCTCTATAATAATACCCATGAATCAACAGTTTAGCATGATGGCATTAAAGATACATTTTTATAGGAAAGATTATGGATGATTGCAGGGAATCAACATGGTAGAAGGGGGGAAAGTAGAGCCTCTATAGCTGGGCTCCCACACTGCTCTTCTCCACAATCTAACAGGAAAGTGATAAACACAAAACACTGACAATTACAGTTGAATAAAAAGCAGGCAATTGTAAAACAAACCACTGAGTTTTTATGGACCATTTGGAAAAGTTAATCCAAGAGTTTTGAAGAACATGTCAAAAGCTGAACTCATTCTTCCCTTTTTTTTTCAGCATACACCCACAACTACCAAGTTATTCTCCATGGTCTCATTTTTCCTTACTCTCTGCTCAGTACCCATGTTACTTTTCCTATATCCAATCAATCTAGTCCTGCCAATGCTTCCTCTGCATAGCCTCTAGACCAGAGGTTGTTAACTTGGAATCTGTGGACCCTCATGGAATCCTTGATAGATTTCTTGATGGTGTATAATCTTGGATGAGAAAAAAATGCAACTTTATTTTTACTAATCTCTAACTGAAATTTAGCATTTCTTTACATTATGAATGTAAGCAACAAACTACCTTAATAAGTACCTGTGGCTTTAACACCAATAGAAATCAGGTAATATTATGGTAATTTTATATCATAGTATAGTTGTTAACAGATAACCGAAATAACTTTTACGCTCATCACTACTTCAAAATTACTGTAGTTATGAGACCTGTCACTAGATATCTAATTGAACATTTAGCCATGGCAATGCTTTGAAGTTCTAAAGCACTAGCCTTGGTATCCCTTCCAAATTTGACCTTTTCAGGGACATCTCTTATTAAGCTGAGGACAAATTAGAGCCTAATATGTGTAATGGGATAGATATCCTTCAGCCTGGTCTGCTTTTAGCTAGTAAGTGCTTTGTGTGTCTGATATATTCTTTCCTTTTATTTTTACTGTTTTGCATTTTGCCATTTTTCTCATTCATATTGCTTAATGCACACCCACATCATTTTTCATTTTTTGCCCTTTTACCTGATCGTTCAGTAGTTTGAACAGCTGAAGGCCATGGTGCCTACAATATCAGGATATAATACATACCCACTTAGACATTTGCTTTCAAATGGAATCTCTGAGAGCGCATTGTATTTGAAAGGAGGGATTTCCAATAGAAGGGATGAAGTATAAAGTGTATCATGATTGAAATCTTTGTTGAGACATTAATCTATTGTGAATAAGTATTTTGTGTAAGTAAGGTGTCCTCAAGGCTTCTTTTCAAAGAATACTTCAGACCACCATGTGTCTGTGGCTGGTTCCTTTAATAGTCATTTAAGTGCCTACTCTGTGCTGGGTTGGGGATGCAAAGGAAAGAACAAAATAGTTCTTAACTCAGGAGCTTAGACTCTCTTGATCAGTAGGTTAAAGTATGATGCCCTTGTGATTAAGATCCTACGTTCAATCTTCTCCCTTCCGAGTTTGCCTCACTCTTTCCTGTACCAATCTATTCAGTCACAATCACAGAATACATCTGAAGGAGAAGACTCAGACTGAACTTTAGAGTTGAAAGAGGCGAGAGGAATATGCATGTAAGACTCTCATCATTACTGTAAAAACAACTCACATAGCTTATGATCATGTTTTCTGCCTTCACGTTACTGATTCATGGCCCTCTTACTAGCTTCTTAGGGGCAGTTAGGTGGTGCAATGGATGGAGCACCAGTGCAGGAGTCAGGAGGACCTGAGTTCAAATATCACCTCAGACACTTGACACTCACTAGCTGTGTGACCAATTGCCTCATCCTGGGTCATCTCTAGTCATCCTGATGAATATCTGGTCACTGGATTCAGATGGCTCTGGAGGAGAAGTGAGGCTGGTGACCTGCACAGCCCTCCCTCAGGCAAAACAAAGTCAAGTGCAAGTCATGTCATCATTTCTCTGATGGCATGTTTTTCTTTGGCAACAAAGGACAAACACACACTAGATATTACTATCTCACACTTTAAAAATATTTTAGAACTATATTTCAACATGTTTTCTTTGTATTCCTATGTATTTTATTTCATGCATTTAAAGGCATTATTCTGAGTAAGTATTCATAGCCTTCACCAGATTGACATAAGGAACCACAAAAAGAACTGAAAACAACCTACTCTAAACCTTTTTTTTATTTCATCTTTACTTTTATCCAGAACACTATTGACACGTTATTTGATGACAATTTTGTCACTCGGGAAGCAAACATATAGTTCTAAGGAGCTTTTGAATATATTATGAACAAGAAATATTTTTAAACAATAAAAGGATTTGTCCAAAAAAATATGCAAATGTTCCTACAACTCCATCACAATAGATAAACAGTCTAACGCAAAAGAATGTTGATATGCTTATTTAATATTTCATTGGAAAAACATTTCTTTTTCCACTGCAGTTTTTCATGCAGCTATTTCTAGTTACAGTAATATAATTTGACAATGAGAGTTATTATAGAGCAATGCAATAGCATGCTAAGGTTATAAACTGATAATTTCTGTGATTTTTCAAGGCAAAAAATAATTATGATTATTTTTCTTGGTAATTACAAATGGTAATTATACTTGAAGTTAACATAAAAGCTATAAACCAATAGATCAGAAATTATACTGTTGGTAGCCGACCAATAAAAGTTTCCACTTCCAGTAGTAACAGCCAATTTCAAAGGCTTTAGCAAATTCAATATGGATAACAGCCTCCTTGCCAAATATACGAGAAAGATTACAAGGCATTTTTTAGGCACTGAAAATACACTCCATTTAAATGCGTAACTCAATTATATATACAATTACCTCGCTTTATGCACATTATAGATGCAGATCATCTAAGTCTTACTAAATTAACTGAATAGATGCAAACAACCAAAATTAAGATATAAGGCCTCAGGCTACAAAGCCTTCAGAAACTTTCAGTGGTACAAGAAGCAGGCCATGCTGACAAATCTTTTCCTAAAAACAACCTCTTTCAACAGGAATAGGCCTCAAAAATACATTTAATAGGTCCAGGGATGGGCCACATGTGGCCTTCTAGGTCCTTCCTTAGGTGAGGCCTTTTGGTTGAGCCCAAGTTTAACAGAACAAACTCTTTTATTGAGGGGCTTTGTTCTGTGAAGTTTGGATTCAGTCAAAGGGCAATACTTAAATAGCTGAAAGATCTGTGATTTTGTTTTGCAGTATGGAGGAACTCCTGACGTTGGAATTGTCACCCTCAATGTTCACTGCAACCCATGAATGACTTTTGCCCCAGGCACATAAAGGTTAAATGACTTATTAAGCTAACAAAGGTAAGAGGCAAGATTTGAATCCAAGTCACACTGATTCCAAATTTAGACCTCTATTCAAGTTTACCATTGTTGGATATCAACTAAAAACAAATCTGTCCTTTATCTACAAAGGATAAATTATGTAAATACATGACTAACTCTAGATATCTCTTAGATATGAAATTATATCTTAACCATTAAGATTTTAAGTACCGGAATGAGATTATTTTAGGACTTGGAGATGCCATGCAAACTGATTATACATAAAATGTGAACTAGATCAGTTACGTTATAATAGTCAAGAGTGGAGAAGAGACTTGTTCAGTTGTTTTTCCATTGTGTCCCACTCTTCATGACCCCATTTGGAGTTTTCTTGGCAAAGATACTGGAGTGATTTGCCATTTCCTTCTCCAGTTCATTTCATAGATGATGAAACTTAGACAAACAGGGTTAAGTTTCTTGTACAAGGTCACACAGTCAGGAAGTTTCTGAGGCCAGACTTGAACTCACAAAGATGAGTCTTCCTGACTTCAGGTCTGTCTATTAGCCACCACTGTGCCACCTATCTGCCCCAGAGGAGAGACTTAACAAGAAGTAAATCAAAAGGCAATTCAAGGTAGCAGATTAATAACAAGGCCAGTTTAATCTATAATCTATAATCTATAATTCAGAATTTCATATGGTAAGATCCCTGAGCTCAGGAATTTGGCATATTGATTTTTGTATTTCCCCCTACCATCAACATACCAAAGGCAAAGTGCCTTATACAAAGGCGATAATTAACATAAATTCACTGAATAGATTAGTAAATGAATGAAAAATTAATATGGTTTGCTCTTACAAAATAAAAAATTATTTATATAGGTAAACCTCATTCTAGAGATACATTGTGGTGGATCAAAGGCTGGTGTTGGAATGATACTGACCTGGGTTCCAATACTACCACTGACAAATTCTAGCTTAACTTCTTGGTTCCCCAGGCAATTATAAATAAGAGATGAGTTGCTGATCTGCATTAATAGAATGTCTTTCCATACAGGTTCTACCATTCATGAAATCACAGGTTGCTCCAAAACCCCCTCGAAAGGACGTGTTATGTTGGATATTAATTCTTGTCTCCCACGCACATAGTGGTATGCACATGGTCTTTTTCTCCAACTGTAACAGCCTGGCACATACTAAGTATGTAAATGCTTGTTTAATGACTGACAGGTACCATATTTGCTCCACAACCCCAGCACCACCAGAAACACAATAAAACTCCATTATAACATCTTACTACTAAAGGCTGGAGCCTCCCTAAAGTTGGCCAACATATTTATTAACACAAGACTCACAATACTGTGATCATGTTCATGGAAAGCAGTTATTTCAAATCTGAACTATCTTTAATCTGCACTTTCAAAGTTTTCATTCTCAAGGTACTAAGTTATCAGATACTTCTAAATGCCTATATAATGAAGTTGATACGAGCTATACAATAAATTATTCCAATTCCCCAGTGCCAAGCATAGTAATCAGCATGGAAAGGAAGGAGAAAGTGAACAAGTGTTTATTAAAATGACTATGTTCCAGACACTTTGCTAAACACTTTACAAATATGATCTCATTTTGTTCTTCATAACAACCCTGGGAGGTAGGTGCTATTATTATCCCCTTTTTACAGATGAAGGAACTGAGGCAGATGGCAGTTAAATAAATGTCTGATATTAGCCAAATATTAGCTAAAGCTAATAAATGTCATAAACCAAATTTGAACTCAACTCTTCTTAACTTCTGGCTCCATGCTCTGTCTGCTGTACCAGCTAGCTTTCTCTAAGCTCCTTAAGGCAGGGATGTCATTTTTAAAAGCTCCTTCCTTTTAAGTAGAAATGTCTTGGTTAATTTATATCTCCAATAAAAATAATCACCTTGGTTGAATTAAGTTTCAAACAGAAAGAATGTGTGTGTGCATGTCTCCATGTATCTTATACACATATAATACATTAAAATAAACACTTATTAAGTGCCTACTGTGTGTCAAAAAGGTACTGTGCTAAGTATAGAGAATTCAAAGGTTTACAATCCAATAGAAAACAAGAAAGGGAAGCGAGAAGATGGGGAAGGGAAGAAAAAGAAGAAAGGAGATACTCAGGCCAGGGGCATGATGATGTTGGAGTGGAATCCCAAATCCAAAGAGTGCAGCTAATGGGAAATAACAAGTTCACTGGCCTTCTTTATATGGAGACTCTGAGAGGAGTTTTTCTATACTTTCTAGCCAGCCAGCCAGAGGAGCAGAGGCTACATATTTATGCATATATTCATAAGAAGGAAGCAAGCAAGCAATTAGTAAGCATCTACTGAATGCCAAGCTCTGTGATTAGTGGTTTACAAATATTTCACTTAATTCTCATAATAACCCTGGGAGGTAGCTGCTATGATTATAGTTGAGAAAACTGAGGCAGAGAGAGGTCAAGTGATTTGCACAAGGTCACAGAGCTAGTAAGTTGTCTAAGGTTCAATCTGAACTAGGGTCTCCCTGACTCCAGGTCCAGTACTCTCTGCCCTCTGCCACTTACATGTACACTGTAGGCATGTAATAAAGTGCTTGTTGCTTGAATGACAACAAACTCTCCACTGAACTAAAAGGAAGTCTTAAAGTCCCCACATCATTCAGCAGCGAAAAGTTGGATAGAAGCGATTAGTCATCAGTCATCATAAGATGTTTGCTCTACCTCACCTCTCCTATCCGATCAATCACCAAGCCTGTTCAATTCTACCTTCACAAAAACTCTTACCTCTTTACCCTTCTCTCTACTCACAAGGCCACAACCCTGATTCAGTCCCTCATGACCCATCAGCTACAATAACCTCCTAAGTATTCTTTCAGCTTCAATTTTTCCCCTCTCCAATTCATACTTCGTACAACTGTCAAATTATGTTCCTAAAGAGCAGCCTTTACAGTGTCTTTTCTCTGCTCTGTAAAGTGCTGTTAGGTTCCTTGTTACCCAAAGAATAATCTTATCTTCCTAAACTAGGGTCTGTGACTTTGGATGGGACCAAACAACAGCGATAATCACAACCCACATCCTTATTTTCACTAAACTGTAACTGAATTATTTTCACTGAACTGAAATTTGGGCAGCTAGATGGCATGGTGGGAGAGTGCTGGGCCTGAAGTCAAGAAGATTCATCTTTGTACTTTAAAATCTGGCCACAGTAGCTGTGTGATATTTAACCCTGTCTGCCTCAGTTTCCTCATCTGTAAAATGACTTGGAGAAGAAAATGGCAAACTACTCCAGAATCTTTGCCAAGAAAACCCCAAATGGGCTCATGAAGAATTGGAAATGACTAAACTGAAATTTAGCATTTCCTTAAATTATTTTATACTATTCTGCAAAGCGGTCCATAAGGTTCACTAGACAGCCAAAGGGGTCCATGAAAATCTTTACTCTAAAATCAAGAACAGATTCCTCTGAACTCATCTAAAGCCCTTTACAAACTGGTGCCAACTCACCTTTACTGGTTAATCATATGTCTGCAATTCAGCTTGGCTTTCTCACAGGACTCTCCATCTCTTGTTTCCATGTCTTTTCACAAACTGTTGCCCATGTCTGAAATGGACTCTTTCCTCATGCCTTCCTTTTAGAATTTCATTCCTTCAAAGCTCAAGTCAGGCAACACCTTCTGGCATTTCCTGTATTTGTTCTGTACTTACTTATAGACGACTATATGGTCTCTTCAAGGGTGTACTGGTAACATTTAACAATCAACTGTCAAAAAAGGTAAACACTTTTCAGTTTAATTTACATTAATATTTCTTTCATCAGTTTATTACATGTAAGCAATCAACCAAAAAGCACATTAGGCCCTAACTTGTAGTATTTGCTGATTTCTAAGTTATTAACACTCACACTGAAAATTTAATCATGTTTACTTTGCTAAGTCCAGAACATCTCTGGTTCTCCTCAATACAAATCAAGCTCCTTGGAAGCAAAAGCTATTTCATTTTTGTCTTTATATCTCCCTAGTGCCTACCATAGTGCCAGAAACATAGTAGGTGTTTGGAAATATTTGTTGATTGATTTGAAGTATATATCTGATAAGCTGATAAACACACTTAAATATACCTAAACATACTTAAATAACACCTAAGAAAGATGTTTCATTGTGAAATATTTCTAAGGGTGTATAAAATTGTAGGTAACATTCATATACTATGTTCTGGTAGTATTTTTATGCAAGTCAAAGCATCATCAGTTTGGACCTTGAAGAACATTTAGATGCCATGTAGTTCAAACTGCTCAATTTACAAACAAAGAAATAAAGACACAGAGAAGTTGAAGAATTTCTCCAAGGGCATATATGCAAATGAAATTTCATCTCAAGTCCTATGAGTCCAAATTCAATGCTATTTCTACTATGCTACGATATCTCATTCTTCCTATTAGATTGTCAGTTCCTTGAAGGGAAAGAACTATATCTTGTTTTATCTTTGTATCACTTGTTTCACTTAGCCCAATGTACATAGTTACTTCTTTAAATATTTTTGCTCAATTAAATTGAACTGCAATGCTCTCTGAAATATGAGTATTACTGAAAACTGTTTTCGATCATCACTAAAATTCAATGTAAACAGTGGTCAGATTCCACAAGATTGTTACTAAGTATACTCTGCCACATTTATTATTCTGTGTAACTATAGAAATAAGCTCAATTAAATTTATGGAGTTGATATAATAAACAATATTATAAGGAATACAAACTTAAGGAGAAAAATTAAATTCTAAGTACTTTTAATATGTTCTCTACTTTATAATATTCTTTTTCATTAATTCTGTTTTTGAGACCCTATCATATGCCAGGCACTGTAAGTACTGATGTATTCCATGGTCAAAATAACAATTCATTCAGAAATCGCAATGAAATCTCTAGCCCTTCCATTTCTAAAATATTCTATCCTACTGTAGATTTATATCTGAATCTAAGTTGCCTCTGGGGCTGTAACTGAGGGACTAAGAAATTTCAAATTTATGTCCGTTAGTCACTTCCTGATAGCACTTTGGCCCTATATACAGTAAATAAGGGCCACCGTGGCTTGGACAAGAGAGATGTCCTTCCCTTACTTTTTTGCTTTGAATATTACTCTCCATCTGAAAACTAGCAGACAAAAAAATGTAACAATAATCAACTCTCCTCAGTCTCCTTGATTATTTTTATATGATAAAAAAATTTAGAACAGGATAGAAATATTAAGTCTTTGGTATGGATTTTATGTTGCCTTTTTGCAATTAGCCCAGTTTAACCAATATGAGTCCTTCTATACTCTGTAAGGATTTTTCAATTCACTTTCTAACCCAGCCTATCCCTTAAGGGAAATCTATAAAAAGTCACCTTTTAACTTTAAAATATCAAAAGATATTTTTAAACACAGAGAATGTATCAAGACTTTCAAAACAGATAGTAACATCTTAATAAGAGACCACAATCACAAATAATAATCTTCATACATGTATCATGTAGAAAGGATTGATCTTAAATGCTAGCTATTATTAAACTATAACCACACAGAAACAGATGAAAGCAATAATACTATAAACTAATTTAATCAGAAATATCTCAGATAACCTCTTAAATTATAAAAATTCATCATATAAGAGTCCAGATAAGTCAATAGAAACCAGAAAAAAATTCTACAAAGCAAAAATTCTCTCCTAGTGTTATTATGATTTAGTGTTTATATAGATATGGGCAATGAACATCTTATAATAAAAGCTGTCATATTTCTTTTAACATCAGTTTAGGTTAGTCATAAAATGTAAATAAACAAGAATCAATAATATCCAATCTAGATTTTAAAAAGCCAGGTCTTTTAGATTAAATAGATGCACTGTTCAGAATGTTAAGGATTCGGAGGATTTGTAAAACTTAATGCAATGCATTACTATACAGTTTTCCAAAAAGAACAAATATCTAAAAAACATAAATATAATATGGCAAACACTAACTTACCTAAATTAAGCATACTGATGCATGAAAGAATTATCACATTTGAGTTTTTTATATTTCCCTGCAAATTAGAATATACTGTATCGGGAGAAGCAAAGTCTCTCAGAGGTGGGGAACCTGCAGCCTCAAGGCCATAAGTTCCCCACCCCTGCACTCTCTGAGATAGAACTTTTCTTCTTGGGTACAGTTAAAATGAATGTAAAAATGCTTCCTTCACTGAATTGAGATTAGATAGCTATATATTCCTTTTTATGACACCAAAATCCCGCTTGATTCATTTTATGCAGTTCCTACTGTAGTCCATCATGTCTGAGAGCCTTTAATGGACATTATGGCATTTGTAACAGGTGGGTCTAAGAATCTACAGCCAGTTCTAACTTTGGCTTCTCAATTATTTACTGGATCTTTGAACATAAGGGAGTAAAATTGGTGGAATAAAACCTTTGAGTTATACCTTATTGATAATTTATTATCCTTTTAAACAAACTGAAAAAAAGTGTGGCAAAATACAATTTAAGGTATATAATAAAGGCTTTGATGAGGAAGCCTCAATAGTAATATTTATTTTCTATGACAGCCCTACAGATATCCAGATATAAAGGATGGCCAATGTATACATTTTCTCCCCATTTTTTTTTGCCAAAGAAATCACTGCATCACTGGCCACAGGAAATATAAAACTTTATTTAGAAGCATCTGACACTAGATGTCTGGTTAAAGTCTTTCTTAGACCTTTGAATATGTATCAGTGTGGCCTTCAGTATCACAGAGACACGGAATTTTAGATTTGGAAGGAAACATAGAGATAATTTAGTCTATCTCTCTGCTTTATAGGTGAGAGAATAGACTCAGGCAGGTTAAGGGACTTTTAAAGCATCAGAGCAAAGGTGAAAATCAACTCCAAATGTTGTTTTCTCCAGTTTCTGTGTTCTTTCCACAAAACCACCCTTCTGATTAACTAATCAAAATACCTTTGTTTGGAAGCAGCTAGGTGGTACAATGGATAGCAGTCTGGACCTTATGTTAGGGAGATCTGAATTTAAGACCTGAGTTCAGTTTTTTACTATCTCTAGAAGCCTAGGCAATTCACAGAATCTCTATTTGTTTCACTTTCCTGATCTTCAAAATGGGGATAATAATATCTACTTCCTGGGTTTACTGGTGAGGATAAAATGAGATTATATTTATAAAGCACTTTGCAAATCTTAAAGCACTGTATTAATGTGTCTTATTGTTCCTGTTTAGGCAGCAGAGAAATTTAAACTAAATTAACTTTTAACAAAATATATAGTTTTCCAAATATATTACATGAAAGTGTAGCTCCAAATGCACTTTTCCAAAAAGCATCTAACAATCTAGGTAAGGTTCTTTGCTTTCCTTTGCTTATGATTCTTAGAGGTAACAATTCTACATGACTTCAAATATTTACTGTGCACCTACTACTGACTATCACTGAGGGAACTGCAAAGATAAATAAGATGTGCCCCTGTCCATATGGAACTTGCAGTCACTTTTATTTTAAGGATAAAAATTATCACATAGAGGATGGAGTCAAGATGTTACAGTGAGAGGCCAGAACTGCCAAAGGTCTTCCTAAATCTCTTTCTACAACAACCAGAGAAAATATCCCAAACTTATTTCTGAGTGGGAAAGACAAAACAAAGTCACAATGAGTCATCTTTCCAGCCCAGGGAAGATTAGAAAAACAGAAAGAAAGGTCTGAGGACACTGGGTCGGGGCTGGCCAGGTCCACAATGCAGCAGAAACAGCACTTGCCAATAATGGGCTATGATGATGACAGAACTCCGAGCAGTTCTGAATCCAGAAAGAGTAAGGGAACTGAAATCTGGAAAGAAAGAGAGATCAGTGTGCTGGCACTGGGAATAAGATCAGGTGCCATTTGGCAGCTCTCTTGTCTTTTACCTAATTCTGGATCATAGTTCCAGAGTGGAGAGGAATAGTCATGGCTGTGAGGAGCAGAGCCCACACCTGTGGAAGGACTAGAATGCAGAAGAGGAAGAGGGCAACAAAAAGATCTCTCCCCAGATCACACTATGTTAGAAATGCTAAAAGTTTATATTTCACAGACCAAGCTGTGAAATCAGAAGAGGAATACAAAAGACATAGCTCAGGCCAGTCATCTGAGATGAACAGAGTCCAATTCTAGCATAAAGTTCAAAGTCAAGGAGTAGGATGGATAAATGAGCCAACAACTACAACAAAACCTAACCGTAAAATTTGCTGTGGTGACAGGGAAGCTTAAGACAGAAACCCAAAAGACAATGACTTGGAAACTTTTACAAGAAAAGCCTCAAAGTAAAAGAAATATTGGATATGAATACAACAAGAATTATTAGACTAGCTAAAGATAAAAAAAGAACAAAATAATGATTTTGAAAATCAAATAAGAGCAATAGAGGAAAAAATTGGGAAAAGAAGTGAGAAATATGGAAGAAAATAATGAAAAGAGAATTAACAGGTTGGTATAAAAAAGGCACAGCAATATCAAAGAAAATAATTCCTTAAAAATTCAGAATTGGAGGAGTGGAGCTAAGATAGTGGAGTAAAAGCAGGGACTTCCCTGAGCTCTGCCCTGAAGCCCTCCAAATACATGTAAAAATGACTCTAAACAATTTCTAGAGGTACAGAACACACAAAATGACAGAAAAAAATTCCCAACCCAAGAAAACCTGGAAATTTGAAAGGAAGGGTCTATCACATTGGGCAGAGAGCAGAGTGCAGTCTGGCATGGGCTACACTGGCACAGACTGACCAGAGCAGGCTTTAGGAGACATTGGCAGCTGTGGCAATTTCCAGATTTCTCAACCCACAAATGCCTAAAAGGTCAATGGGAAAACTCTGTGGGACCTGGGTGAAAAAGGAGTGCACAGACTGGCCAAGTCCATCCCCAGGACAGTGAGGATGGTGGTAGCAGTAGTTGGTGACTGCAGCAGTGGAAGCAGCAGCAGCAGCCAAGGTGATTTCTGGAACTCTGGGCCCAGAGACAGTGGGGGATTAAGCAGCTGATACAAAATCTTTGAAATCCACAGTACACCTACCCTCACCTCCAACCCCACTGGAACCACAGTTCTACCTTGACAAAGAGTTAGAAAGTCAAGTGTTTGACTAGGAAGATGAGCAAACATTGTAGAAGAACTCAGACTGTAGAATCTTACTTTGATGACAAGGAAAATTAGGGCACACAACCAAAGGAGGACAATAAGTCAAAGTTCCTACATCAAAAGCCTCCAAGAAAAATATGAATTTGTCTCAGGCCATGGAAGAGCTCAAAAAGGATTTTGAAAATCAAGTAAGAGAAGTAGAGGACAAATTAGGAAGGGAAATGAGTCATGCAAGAGAATCATGAAAATTGAGGCAGTAGCATGCTAAAGGATACACCAAAAATACTGAAGAAAATAACACCTTAAAAAATAGACCAACCCAAATGGCAAAAGAAGTCCAAAAAGCCAATGAGAAGAAGAATGCCTTAAAAAGCAGAATTGGCCAAATGGAAAAGGAGGTTCAAAAGCTCACTGAAGAAAATAGTTCTTTAAAAATTAAAATGGAACAGATGGAGGCTAATGACTTTATGAGAAATCAAGAAATTACAAAACAGAATCAAAAGATTAAAAAAAAACAGAAGACATTGTGAAATATCTCATTGGAAAAACAAGGAAAATATATTCAGGAGAGATATTTTTTAAATTATTGTACTACCCGAAAGGCATGATAAAAAGAAGAGCCTAGACATCATGTTCCAAGAAATTATCAAGGAAAACTTCCCTGATATTCTAGAACCAGAGGGTAAAATAGAAATTGAAAGAATGCACCAATCACTTCTGTAAAGAGATCCTAAAAGGAAAATTCCTTGGAATGTTATAACCCAATTCCAGAATTCACAGGTCAAGGCGAAAATATTGCAAGCAGCCAGAAAGAAAGAAATAATTTGAATGGAAGTACAATCAGGATAACACAAGATCTAGCAACTTCTACATTAAGGAATAGAAGGGTTTAGAATATGATATTCCAGAGGTCAGAGGAGGTAGGATTAAAACCAAAAGTCATCTACCCAGTAAAACTGAGTATAATCCTTCAGGGGAAAGAACATTCAATAAAATAGAGGACCTTCAAGCATTCTTGTTGAAAAGATCAGAGTTGAATAGAAAATTTGATTTTCAAATACAAGAATCAAGAGATGAATGAAAAGGTAAACAGGAAAGAGAAATCATATCTTATTAAAGATAAGACTTATTAAAGTTGAAGTGTTTATATTCCTAGATGGAAAGATGATATTGGTAACTCATGAGACCTTTCTCAGTATTACAGTGGTTGGAAGAAATAGATAGATAGATAGATAGATAGATAGATAGATAGATAGATAGATAGATAGATAGATGATAGATAGATAGATAGATAGGTAGACAGATAGGGAGATAGAGAGATAGACAGACAGACAGATGATAGAGGGCACAGGGTGAGTTGAATGTGAAGGGATACCTAAAAAATAAAATTAAGGGGTGAGAGAAGAATATACTGGGAGAAGAAGAAAGGGAGAGATAGAATGGGGTAAATTATCTCACATAAAAGAGACAAAAAAAAAGTTTCATGATGGAGTGGATGAGGGGAGAGGTGAGAAGGAATGAGTGCACCTTACTCTCATGGGATGTGGCTTAAGGAGGGAATAGCATATACACTCAGTTGGGTATCTTACCCTACAGGAAAGTACAGGAGAAGGTGATAAGATGAGGGAGGGGAAGATAGGAGGGAGGACAGATTGGGGGAGGAAGTAGTCAGAAGCAAACACTTTAGAAAAGGGACAGGGTCAAAGGAGAAAACAGAATTATTAGGGGGTGGGATAGGATGGAGGGAAATATAGTTTTTCACAGCATGACCATTATGAAGGTGTTGGGCATAACTATGCATGTATAATCTATATTGAATTTCTTGCCTTCTCAGTGAGGGTGCATGCAGAGGGAAGAAGAGAGAGAATTTGGAACTCAAAGTTTTAAAAACAAATGCTAAATAATTGTTTTTACATGTAGCTGGGAAATAAGATGTACAGGCAGTGGAGTATAGAAATCTATCTTGCCCTTCGAGAAAGTAAAGGGGAAGGGAATAAGAGGGGAGGATGATAAAAAGGAAGGCAAACTGTGGGAATGGGCAATCAGAATGAATGTCATCTCAGGGTGGGGGAAGAGGAAAAGACGGGGAGAAAATCTGGAACTCAAAATCTTGTGGAAAAGAATGTTGAAAACTGAAAATAAATAAGTAGATTTAAATCTTTAAAAAATTAAAATTGCCCAAATGGTTAAAGAGGTGCAAAACCTTACTGAAAAAACAACTCCTTAAAAATTAGAGTTGGTCGTATAGAATCAAAACTCCATAAGACATCAAGAAACAATAAAACAAAATCAAAAGATTGAAAATAATTGAAGAAAAAGTGAAATATCTCATAGGAAAAGCAATTGACTTGTAAAAATAGATTGAAGAGCAATGGTTTAAAAACTATTGGCCTATCAAAAAGTCACAAACAGTAAAAAATTTCAATATCATATTTCAACAAACTACATGGGAAAGTGGCCCATATATCTTAGAAATAGAGAGTAAAGTAGAAATTAAAGAATTTATATCACTTCCCAAAAGAAGTTCCAAAATGAAAACTCCCAGGAATATTATAACAAAAATTCTGAGCTCCCACATCAAGGAGGAAATATTGCAAGCAAATGGAAAGAAATAATTCAAATATCATGAAGCCATAAGATTTTGCACCTGTCTCCAAGACAGAATGGAGGTGATAAAAAGGAGGACAGATAAAGGATAGCAGTGGTCAGAAGCAAAACAGACCCTTGAGAAGAGGTCAAGACAAAAAAGAGAAAAATAAACATGAGAGTAGAATGGATGTAAATACACAATTAGTGATCATAACTATAAATGAGAATGAGATGAACTCACTCATAAGATGGAAGAGAATACTATAATGGATTAGCAACCATAATCCAATGATATTTTGCTTACAAAAGACATACAAGACAGAAAGATACACAGACAAAATTAGGAGTTAGAGCAGAACCCATAATTCTTCGGTTGCAGTGAAAAAGGAAAATAAATATCTATTAATTCCAATATAATGATTGTGTTCAGTCATTAACTTTATATTCCAAATAGGACAAAGTTCTTCCTTGGCATCTATTATCTACAACTTCTTCTGAAGGCAAATATAAGCCAATTTTTACAGGCTATTCTCTACTTCCTAAACTTGTTTTAAGTGAAATATATTTTTATATTTATTGTATGTAGATTATACTTATTTTCTTAGCATCAGAAAGTCATAGACTTAGAGAAGGAGAAGGTCTTGATAATAATTTATTCCAACCTCTCTCTTTTTTTTTTTTTTACAAATGAGGAAAATGAGGTCTGTAGAGGTTAGTTGACTGCAATTTCCGTACATGCTGTATACTATCCCCAGTAAAATATAAGCCTATTGAGGAGAGGGGCAATTGAGTTTTGTTTTGTTTTGTTTTTGTCTTCATGTCCCTACTTCCTAACATAGTAACTACTATGTAGTAGGTATTTAATAAATATTTTGAATAGAATTGACTCCATTTTCTCACAGGAATTACTCTAGCTTTGTTATAAAAATGCTATTTCATTATTTCCTTTAGAAAACTTATTTATCTAATTGCTATAAAAATTGGGATGGGTTTCTTCTTTCATTCTTTTAATCAATTCAATTTTAACGCAGTTCTACAGGGTCAACTATGTGCAAGGTTCTATGTCAGGTATACAACCTAAAAACACAAACAAACAAAAAACTTTCTCCACTTTCAAACAACTTGTGTAATAATGGAGCAGCAGATAGAGAGTGGATTGGGCCTTGATTCAGGAAGACTGGAGTTCAGATATGACCTCAGACACTTCCTGGCTATATGACCATGGGTAAGTCACTTAACCCTGTTTGCTTAGTTTCCTCATATGTAAAATGAGCTGGAGAAGGAAATAGAAAACCACTCCAGTAATCTTGCCTAGAAAACCTCATAACTGAAATAATTGAACAACAAAGCACTCATATGTGCTTTAAGATTTGCAAAGTTGTAATGTTAATGGGATTTAAGATCTTTCTCACCCATAATAGACCTCATGTGGAGCCCATTAAGGAAAGCTTGCTTAGAGGAGGCTTGCTTGCTAGAAGTCTTTCACACCTTTTGGTAATTGGGCACTAGATCAGTAGGTTATGATGCCTTCTGGCTCTATATATATACATATACTTTGAGGTGAGGTTTTGCTTTGGGGCTCACTCACTAGAAGAAGTTTTGTGTGATTTAGCCAGATGAGACCCTGGGTAGCCATTAAGGAGCTTCCTGGCTTTGAAAATTCGGGTGTCAGTGATTCTCTTTCTGGTAACTATATATGTATGTAATAGGCCAGCAGTTGGACCTGTCTGTTGATCTGTGATGTATGTATTGCTTATGATCAGACAGTTAGAAGCCCTGTCTGTTAGTCTTTATACTATTTTTTTCTATTTGTAATTTCTGCTTATAATTTCTGTTTGTATTTTCTCTGAAGTTTAAAGTGCTGACTTTTCCCCCTGAACTAAGTTAATGATATACATGCTTAATTAAAGTAATATGGCTGACCCCTTTAAAACTTGCTTTCCTTTGAGAAGAGCAGATTCAAGAACTTGTATTAGCAGATCATCCTGGGTAGGCTAGGGTGCTTGCTGCTACAAAAGTGCTTCACAATTTTTTTTTTCATTTGATCCTTAAAACAACCCTTTGAAGAAGGTGCTATAACCATCACTATTTTATAAGAAGGAACATTGAAGCAAATAATTATACAAAAGTTAAGTGACTTGCCTAGATCACCCAATTTCTGAAGCCAGATTTGCATTAAGATCTTCCTGACTATGAGCCTACCAGTTTTCCCATTGTGTTATTTAGCTGTCTATTGAATGGACACAACCTATACATGTAAATGCATTGTGTCAAACCATATGAAATAATTTCTAGAGGTAAAAAGAACTAGTAGGAGGGATAAAGAAAAAACTGTGTACAGGAGTTAGTACCTGTGCTGAAAGAAAGTATTGAAAGAGTCCAAGAATTCCAGGAGGAAGGAAAGTATTACAGACGTAAGGGACCACCTTACAAAGAAACTAAAATTAGACATGAAATATCACATATGAGGAACACTGGAAAGCATCTGAAAAGCTTGGTGAAAAGAGGTTTAAAATGATCACTGCAATCATTGGGTAATCTGGCGCCTCCTCTTAACCTCCACCTCTCCAAGATAAATGACCATATCTGGTCTTGGTTTGTCATCTTCACTATAATCACTCTGTATTATGTGAGTCTCTATTACGTACAAAAAACTAATATGGCAGGCATCACACAAAACTTTATTAAAATTGCAAGAGATATATCTACTAGGACTTCACAATCTCATTACTGAAAATGGAACAAGACTAACATAATAAGCACACGTATAATCAAGAATTGATTCTATCATGATTTCCACAGTTCATTCCCACCTCCCTTTTTGTCCTGAAGTTCACAATGACTTTATATCTATTATCTTATTTAATCTCAGTATATTTTTACTAAGCAAATAGGAGTAGATATAATTTTCATTATTCTGATGCATAAACAAAGGCATGAAAAGTTATTTATTTAAAGGTGCACAAACAAGTGAACTATCTACTTGACTATACTGTACAAAACTCATTATCTAAGCATAAAGAAGAAATGCTTGTGTAAAATTACAATTATAAATACTTGTTAGCTAACTAAATTTGGGTCCCAACAGAGAGGTAAGAACAGTTATTTGACATTATAGTAAAGCGAGGCTTTTTCCTCACAGTTTTTGATAAAGCTCTTACTAGGGTGGAGTAACCAAGGTCTTGTTACATAGTGCTAGAATTCAGAGGGAATCTGACAGCATTTTCAATCTTTCAACATTATTGAAACTCCCGAAACACCTAGTCTGGAAAAAAAATTCCCCAAAATAGAAAGCTGATAATGATTTCTTCTCCCACTAACAGCTGTACCAGAGGTGAGCTTCTACTTGTCCTGACCCTACTCAGTATTCTCCCAACAGTTTTAGGCCTTTTATATCTTGGGGAATTTACCTATCCTATCTTATCAACTGAATTGAGAGCACTCTTCATACTATTTACCAAGGGAATAAAAATTTCTGGTTATGGTTCTGATTTTTGGTGGTGCAAAAGCCACTCAATGATCCGGGGGAGATTTTGTAAATGTTGATAATGAATTTTTAAAACCAATATCCAAGCAAGCCTGCACTTCAGTGTTATTATTTTGATGCTTTCTAACAGCTTATTTAGGAAGAAAAGCAATGTCAGACTTTATTTCAGCAGTTCAGAAGCAATTATGGGCAGCTAGGTGGCCCAGTAGATAGAATAGGGGGCCTGGAGTCAGAAAGACTCAAAGTTGTGAGTTCAAATCTGGCCTCAGACACTCACTAGTTGTGTGACCCTGGGCATGTCACTTAACTCTGTTTGCCTCAATTTCTTCATCTATAAAAATCAGCTGGAGTAGGAAATGTCAAACCACTCCAGTATCTTTGCCAAGAAAAACCCAAATGGAATCAAAAAGAGTCAGACGTGACCAAATAACAATAAAAAAAGCAACTATAGGGATAGTCTTTGAGTAATCAAAGTCAGATCAAGTCAGTTAGCATTTATTGAGCAACTAGCACATATTAGGCACTGTGTTAAGTACTGCAGTGAGTCACTGGACAATGGAGGACCTCTGTCACACAGCTAGTGTCTGAGATTGGACTGGAATTCAGGTCTTCCTAACTCCAGGCCCAGCATTCTAGCCATTGTGCTAACTGCCTAGCTTAAATAACTAGAGGGAAATTCAGGGCTCTTAACTAGGCTATACCAATATAATCACAATTACAGAACGATCTAAATAAAAATGTCAATTTCAGTGTTATACTAATCAAACTGGCAGGAAACTATAGTAAAGAAACAGATAAAATATTAAAAACATCAGTTTGGAGGGAATCTAAGCATAAAGAAGAAATGCTTGTGTAAAATTACAATCATAAATACTTGTTAGCTAACTAAATTTGGGTCCCAACAGAGAGGTAAGAACAGTTATTTGACATTATAGTAAAGTAAGGCAAGAAAAACAATGAAAAAATAGTAATAAAACATGGATATAATAAGAGGAACATCTACCCACATACGTACTTATCTCATTTTTACCTAAAAGATAATAGAATTGTCCTCAAGACTTAACTAGTATAAAGGATTAATCATCAGTCAATTGAAATAGCTTCCTTATTGTCTCAGTGTAGAAACATAGAACAGGAAGGTCTAGGGTTGGAGAAGGTTGAATGGGAGGTGAGAGAAAGTGCTGAGGAGGTCGTTTGATGATACACGTTACTGACTGGGCAACAACATGGCAAATGCTGAGCCATAAGAGCCCATCCTCATGTGAATCAGTCTGGTATCCTTGCTGAATTCCCTTTTCATTCTCTTGTTAAGTTTTTGTTTTGTTTTTGCTAATGTTATAAAGTCATTCCATTTTAATGTTGATCTTGAATCACAACACTGATTGGAGTCTGGCCTGGTCAAGAATGGGAAAATAGAACTTTAATATTTCAAGAGTAATCATCAAAACTTTATGGTACTGGTTAAAAAATAGAAACCACATCAATCAATAAACATTTGTTGTTGTTTACTCATTTCAGGTGTATGTATCTAAATTTATGTGACCCCTTTTGGGAGTTTTCTTGGTAGAGTTACTAGAATGGTTTGCTATTTCCCTCTCCAGTTCATTTTACAGATAAGGAAACTGAGGCAAACAGGGTTAAGTGAGTTGATCAGGGTCACATAACTAGCAAGTTTCTGAGGCTGGATTGGAACTCAGATCCTCCTGACTCCAGACGCAGCACTCTTATCTACTGAGTCACCCAGCCCTACTATATGCCATGCACTGTACTAAGTGCTAGAAATACAAAAAGAGACAGGAAACAACTCTTCCTTCAATGAATTTACAATGTAATGGTGGAAATAAATATGCACAAACCAAGATATATACAGGATAAATAGGAGATAACAGAGGGAAGGCATTAGAATTAAGAGAAATTGAAGAAGGCTTCCTATAGAAGATGGGATTTTTGTTGGGACTTAAAGAAAGACAGGGAGTAGTTAGTAGTTGGAGTGGAGAAGGGAAAGTGTTCCAGATATAGAGAACAGCCAGAGAAAATGCCAACATTAATGAAACAGACTGGATAAGGAATAATCAGAAATAATTTAACTCAGTAACTTAGTGTTTGATAAATCTGAGGATATAAATGACTTGTGGAGGAGTTCCCTGTTTGATAAGATTAGCTGGTGAAAGTGGAAAGTAGTTTGGCAGAAATTAGGTTAAGATGAGCATTTTATTCCATATATCACAATAAACTCCAAATGGAAATGTGAACTGAATATTAGTGGGCTTGCTATAGCACCCCCCCTCCCCAAATTAAAAAAGAATCAGAATAGATGAATTTCACAGCTATGGCAAAAGTGTGAATCCTTAACGAAGAGACAGAAGCAATCACAAAAGAAAATAGACTGATTCAGTTACATGAAGTTGAAAAGCTTTTACATGAAAAAAAATGAGACTACTAAGAAAGAACTTGGTCAATGCGGGAGGGGGGAATGTTTATAAAAATATATTTGATAAGGGTCTAATATCAAACATATATGGATGTTTGTTATTTAATAACAAAAGTCATTCTTATAACATAAATGGTAAAGGATATAATTAAGCAACTTTCTTTTTTTTCTGTTTTTTTTTATTTATTTTTAACACAGTTCATAACAGATAAAGCAATTCAGACTTTTGGTCAGGTGATACCTCTTTTTAAACCACTTACAATATGGACCATAAAAGAATTTTTTTTTAAACATAAGCCAACTAAGACACAGATAATATTTATGTTGCTAACTTCACAATCTCTTGATCTAATTATCTCCTCAGTATTACTAAGAATAAAAAGACCCTAACTTAATGTTGTTGGTCTAAAGTCCTATGCCTAATAGCTGAATTTTAGGCAGCCTCAGACGTTCCTCTACCCATGATCTATAATTGAATAGATCTAGTATTAAGCTTACAAACCTTTTGACTATAGGGAATTGCCACCAAGAGTAGGGACATTGCAGGGAAACAATATCTCCTCAACTTCATGTCTATTCCAGGCAGGATTAGATTGTCCACTTGTATTCAGTCAGGCTTAAAGTCTGCCAGGTGTCATTGGGGAAATTGAGTCTGGAGAATCCCACCTCAGCCCATGCTGAACAGCTGCTCTCCCACGCTTCACTTGAGATCACCTATGCAGTTCATACCAGAATCTCATGAGCATACTGGCATCATGTAATGGAGGTTTGGATCGCCTTTCTTGCTTCCCATACCTGGAGTCAGACTCAGAAGAATAGTCACTTAGTAGTTCCACATCGTCTAAAAATGGCAAGTTCCTATAACCAGGTTGCAAATATGATTATAGTTTCACTTTGGCTAAGGAACATCTTTTAGGCAAGTCTTAAGTGGCTTACATGCCTTTCTATACATGTTCTAGTTCCTGATGAAATGGCAATCATAAAATCTAATTTACCATTAAAACCTTGACTTTTCCATCAATGCCAAATTTTATCAGAGGTTACCTTCCTCTTGGAAGGTTAGATTGAAATTCTTTTCTCCAAACTAAAGATGTCATTGATTTATTCTCAGTAATTAATTCAGTCTATTGTTTTAATACTAACTGCTTTTGCCTCACTTGGTAACATGACCAATTTTTCTCCCCATAACCCCCTCCCCCCACTTCCTAATACCTTGCATTCTGGTTGCTCCTTCCCTCAATGTACCCTCCCCTCCATCACACCCCACCCCTGTCCTATCCCCATCTTCTCTCTTTTCTTGCAGGGTTTTCCTCCATTATATGCAATAAAAATTCTCAACATTCGTTTCTACTACTTTGAATTCCAACATCTCTCCCTTCCCCCCTTCCTCCTCAGCCCCACTAAGACGGGAAGCAATTCAATACAGACTAAACATGTGTTGTTTTGCAAAAGACTTCCATAGTAATCATGTTGTGTACTACTAATTATATTGCGCTCTGACCTACCCTATCCCCCTTATTTTTCCCCCCTACAATTGACATTGTCTCTTCTCGAAAGTGTTTATTTCTAGTGACTCCCTTCTCCCATTTGCCCTCCCTTCTAACAATCCCTTCACTCCACTTGTTGCCTCCTCTCCTACTTTCCTGTGGTGTGATATAAATTTTCATATCAATTTTAGTGAGCATATTATTCCTTCCTTCAGTCACATGTGTGGAGAGTAGCTTTATTTCCTCCCCCCTCCCCTTCTCCCTTATCTCCTCTATTGAATCAGATTTTTCTTATCTCTTTTATGAGTTATAGCCTGCCCCATTTCCTTACTCCCTTTCTCACCTCTTAATTTTTATTTTATTTTATTTTATTTATTTGTGTATGTGTGTGTTTGTATGTGGATATCATCTCTTCTGATATAACACACCCTGTACTCTCTATCCATCTATGTGTATGTGTGTATGTACAATCTCTCCAACTACCCAAATACTGAGAAAAGATTCAAGAGTTAAAAATATTTTCTTTCCATGTAGTAATATAAACAGTTCAGCTTTAGAGAGTCTTTTTTGATTTTCCTTTTTTTTTCCCTTTACCTTTTCATGCTTCTCTTGATTCTTGTCTTGGGAAGTCAAAATTCTAAATAGAGATCTGGTCTTTTCCTCACCATGAAATCTTCAAATTTGTCTCTATCACTGAATGTCCATTTTTTCCCTTGAAGTATTATGTTCAGATAAGCTGGGTAGGTGATTCTTGGCTTCATTGCCAGTTCCTTTGACTTCTGAAATATCCTACTCCAAGCCCTTCAATCCCTTAATGTTGAAGCTGCCAGATCCTGTGTTATCCTGATTGTATTTCCACAGTACTCAAATTGTTTCTTTCTAGCTGCTTGCAGTATTTTCTCCTTGATCCAGGAACTCTGAAATTTGGCCACAATATTCCTAGGAGTTTCTCTGTTCGGGTTTCTTTCAGGGGGTGAGCAATGAATTTTCTCAATATCCGTTTTGCCCTCTGATTCTATAACATCAGGGCAATTTTCCTTGATAATTTCATGGAAGATAATGTCTAGGCTCTTTTTTTGATCATGGCTTTCAGGTAGCCCAATAATTTTTACATTATTTCTCCTGGATCTATTTTCCAGGTCAGCTGTTTTTCCAATGAGTTCTTTCACCTCATCTTTTGTTTTTTTTAATTTTTGGTTTTGTTTACTAACTTCTTGGTTTAACTCATAGTCATTCTTTTCCCTGGACTCAATTCTCTCTTTCAACAAATTATTTTGTTCAGTGAGCTTTTGAACCTTCTTCTCCATTTGACTAATTCTGCTTTTTAAACCCTCCTTCTCCTTGTTGGCTTTTTGGACCTCTTTTTCCAATTGAGTTAGCCTCTTTTTAAAGCTGCTATTTTCCTCAGCATTTTTTTGGTTCTCCTTTAGTAAGCTGCTAACTTGTTTTTTAAGGTCTTCTGTTGCCTGAGCCACGTTTAAGTCCCCTTTGGAGCGAGGGCCTTTGACTTCCTCTGGCAGTATGACTTGTTCTTCCTCATCCAAAAGGATGAGGGGAGATACCTGTTCCCCAAGAAAGTAACCTTCTATGGTCTTATTTTTCTTCCCCCTTTTCTGGGCATTTTCCCAGCCAGTGACTTGACTTCTGAGTTTCCTCTCCACACCCACCTCACCTCCATATCCTCCCAACTAGCACTTGGGGGCTGAGATTCCAATGTTGCTTCCCAGCCTCAGGGCTTTCGGCAGGGGCAGGGCTGCTATTCAGTGTGAGATTAAGTTCAGCATCTCAGGTGGGGGCAGGGCCACCACCTGGGGCTCAGTTCCCTCCGGGGTTTACATGGGATACCTTCAACCATGGATCCAGGCTCCTGCCTGCTTTGGGAGCTCCTGTCTGCTGCTGCCTCCCTAGGGGGCCTGAGTCATGGGGACACCCCACTCCCCTGATGGCCTGCTGAAAAGACCCTCTCACTGACCTTTGGCACCTGTGAGTGGAGGGACCTGCACTGTGGCTGGAGATTTTGCCCCTGAAGCCTGCTCAGATCTGCTCCCCTCGGTGCCACGTGGCCAAGGCAGCACTGGGCTCTGCTCTGGGTCCAGGGCACAACAGACCTTTGGTGTCAGTTTTTCAGGTCTCTCTGGAACAGAAATCTCCTCCACTCCATTGTTGTGTGGCTTCTGCTGCTCTAGAATTTGATGGGAGTTCTTCTTCACAGGTATTTTATGGGCTGTGGGTTAGGAGCTAGCATATGTTCATCTTTCTACTCCACCATCTTGGCTCCTCCCCCAAGCAACTTTCCAAAAAAGAATTGTAAACCATTAATTACTCAGTGAAGATTGCTCAAGATCATTATTAATAAATGCAAATTGAAACAATTCTGCTGTTTCACCTTACATTTAGCAAATTGCCCAAAATAATAAAAAATATAGAAATGGCAGCATTGGAAGTATTGCTAAAGTTAGGTCTTATGTGATTCTAATTATGCCCATCATATGTGAATTGGTTTTTTCTTATTACTCATAATATTTTGTCCTTGATTTGGGGTTTTTGGAAGTTAACTATAATATTCCTGTGAGTTTTCCCTGTAGGATCTCTTTCAGGTGGTGATCAGTGGATTTTTTTCTGCTCTTGTTCTAATGCTTCAGGACAATTTTCTCTAATTATTCTTGTATTATCATATCAAGATTCTTTTTTTGATCAGAACTTTCAGGTAATCCAATTATTCTTGAGCTTTCTGTTCCTGATCTGTTCTCTAGATCCATTATTTTTCTTATCAAATGTTTCACATTCTCTTCCATTTTTTCATTCTTTATATTTTGTTTTTTTATTTCTTCATCTCATAATTCATTGACTTCCCCTTGCCCAGTTCTGCTTTTCACAGAGTCATTTTCTTCCTTAAGATTCTGGATTTCCTTTTCTTATTGGTTGACTTTTTTGTCATAATCTTCATGGTTTTCTTGTATTATTCTGATTTTTCTTTTAACTTTTCCTCTATCTCTCTCACTTGACTTTTAAAGCCTTTTTTTAAGTTCTTCAATGAATTCTTTTTGGGCAGGTGACCATTTAATATTATCCTTTTCGGTAGAAGAGGGTTTCTTTGTTTCAATACCCTCCTCTGAAGACATACATCCATCTTCTTTATTCCCATAGTAGCTCCTTATGGTTCGATTCATTTTTCTTTGGCAGTGCATTTTTTTTTTTTTGGTAATAATTTAGTTTTTATAATCACCTCTAATCCTGGGGTATGGGGGATGGTGCCTTTGGCCTCTAATCCTCTTCAGTTCTCCCCTCTGACCTTGAATTCAAACTAAAACCTCCAGCCTCCTATAAATGTCCACAGTGAGTGGCATCCTGGCCACTGCTTCTGCATTCACTGGGCATGTGCTGGTTCCTTCTTACCCCTTCCATTCTCTGTAGCACAGCTGAGTCTAGCGTTCCTTGTCAACAGAGGTTCCCTAGATCTTCCCCAGGTCAGATGCCCAACTGCCTTCTCTGTGATGTGGGGTAGGGAGGAAAAGGGGATAGCTTCCGTGGTTGGAGTGAAGGCAGCCTTCCAACCCAGCTGACCCTAGGGTTTGTCTCTTGTTGTTTAAGCAGCTTGAAGCTGGTTGTTAAAGGGGACCCTAGCCTGAAGCTGTTTACTCTCCACAGTAAGAAATCTAGTCCTGGGATTTTTCTTCAGGTCTTCTCCAATTGTCCCAGGAGGACCCCAGTTCTGCCCCTACTCTTGTTTTCAGGACTCTGTGTTTGCCCAAAGGCATTATTTTATCTCTTTTGTGGTGGAGAATCTTGAGAGTCTGAAAATTTTCTGACTTACTCTACCATCTTCCCAGAATTCTCTCCAAGCTAGTATTATCTAAATTAACTTAATAATTCAGTGCTGAAGCAATAAAAAATGCCAAAGAAATATTTTAGAGAGCTAGAAAAAACAAACTTTATAACAAAGGAGTGATCATTAAAACAATTTGGCACTGGTTTAAAAATAGAGAGGTCAGTCAATGGAATAAATTATGTACATAACATAGAGAAGCAAACAAACAGTTAAAAACGGTGCTCAATAAGTCCAAAGATCTTTGTTGCTAGAGAAAGGACTGATTGACAAAAACTACTGGGAAGTTTAGACACCAGTCTAGCAGAAATGTGATTTACACTAATATCATACACCACATACCAAGATAAACCCCAGATGGATTAATAACCTATATGTAAAAGGTCACATCATAAACAAATTAGTAGAGTGAGGAAAAATTACCTTTCAGGTCTATGAGTTTTGAAAGATTCATGATAAAAACATGATAGGATTGTACAAGATAAAATGGACAATTTTGATTATATCAAATTTATAACTATGGCACAAATAAATTTCAGTGTAGTTAAAATTAGAAGGGGAAAAAATAAACAGGTGAAATTTTTGCAGCAAGCTTTTCCAGTGAAGGTCTCATCTCAAGTATAAACACACACACACACACACACACACACACACACAGATAACTCATTCAATTTCATAACTAAGAGATATTCCCCAATAGATAGATGATCAAATGCTATTAACAGGCAGTTTTCAAAGGAAGAAATCCAAGCTACTCAGAACTATATTTTAAAAATACTCTAAATCACTAATAATTAGAATTGCTAATCAAAGTAACTCTGGGGTTGCTCTTCCAAACTCATCAGACTAACAATGATTACCAAAAAGGAAAATTGTAATTATTGGAAGAACTGTAGGAAAACAAAGACAATAATGCATTGTCATCAGACAATTTGGAGCCATGCTCAAAAAGTTACAAAATTATCTATACTTTTTAACCCAGCTATATCACTACTAGACCTATACCACCAAAGAGATCAAAGAAAGAAAAAAAAGAATCTGTGTATAACCAAATATTTATAACACCATAATAGCTAAAAATTGGGAAACTAATGGAATGTCCTCTACTTGACAATGGCTAAATGAATTTGCATATTTGAAATGTGAATGCATTGGAATATTATTGTGCCTTAAGAAATGACAAATTGGACAGGAGAAACTGGGAAGACCTCTATGAACTGTTGTAGAATAAAGATAGAACAAAAAGCAATTCATATAATGACATTATTAAAGAAAAATATGACTATGAAAAACTTCAAGACTCTGATCAATGAAATGTTCAACCAAAAGTCCAAAGCACTGAAGAGTAAATATGCTACTCACCTCTTACTGGAAAAGTAAGGGATTTAAAATACAGAAAGATTTACATTTGGGGCATATCCAAGGAGAGAATTTGTTATGCTAAATTATGGATATTTATGATGAGGGTTTTATTTTTTTGAATTTTGCTTGCTTTATTTTTGTTTAATGGAGGAAAACAAGAGGAAGTCATTGTAAATATGAATAAACAACTCTTTAAAAAGGCCTCATATACCCTCAAATATCTATAGCATCACCTTTTGTAAAAGCAAATAAACTAGAAATAAAGTAGGTAGCCACCAACTGTGGAATATTAAAGTAAGATGTAATATATAAATGTTATGGAATATTTCTGTACTGCAAAAGAAGAATGCATTTAATAAATATTGAAACATACTAGAAGATTCATATGAACTGATACAAATTGGATTAAGCAGAACCAGGAAAACAATACATACAGCTTCAATGATACAAATGTAAAGAACAAAAGCACATTGATCAAAATCAATGTTATTAATCTGTAATGATCCAATTTGGCTACAGAGATGAGTCAAAGAAATTGATCTCCCTCCCATCTCCACATAGGTAGTTAGTTCCTATGAAGGTGAAATATTTTATATAATATCAGACTTTGATGAGTTAGTATTAGTAAAAAAAAAAAATCTTTTATTCTTTCTTAAGGGATATTTCTGTGGGAGAGGAGTGAGAAGCTTATATTAGAAAATGTAGCTCATGAAAAAATAAAAAACAATGTTTTTAAAAAGCAAAAAATCATTGGCATCAATATTTGCGGATACAATTACCTTTTATCTTTAGCCTTCTCAGGAATATTTGGGCCAAAAATATGAATATTTACTATTTACTAATTTGAACTAATTCCTCAACTGAGTCAGATTTCCTATTGTAAAGCAAAGATAAAAAATGCTATAGTAAATTTAAGGGACTTATAAAATGTAGTTTTTCAATAGCACACTTATAAATGAAAACATCATTACAACACCCTGGATATCATATAAAAATGTTATCAGGACCTGGATATCCTCAATAAAGGGAATTCTTAGTGAGGAAACTCCCTCCACTCCAAACTTGTAATTTATAATTTTAGGGAGTTTTCTACTACATTGAGATGTTAAGTCACTTGCCTCACTTGCCACAGCCTAAATGTGTCAGAGATGAGATCTGAAACCAAGTCAGTCCTCTCTTCATTATTCTATTGCCATCCAGATAAAAGATTTGATGAATCTGATAAACATACAGAGACACACATATCCAAAGTTAATTAAAAGTGAAGGACACGTGATTTGTAAATGAAATACAATGGAAAAAATATAAAGTGTAATACCGCTAGCAATGGAAAAGCTTTACAACAATATCAACATATAATGATCAGTTTTATAATTAAGCATATTATGAATTAGAAATGAACAAGTCATTTATTTAATACTCTTGCCAGGGTCTGAATATTTTTTGACTTATCTCAAAGTCAAAAAAAAAACTTTATGGGGCGGAGCCAAGATGGCGAAGTAGAAAGACGCACATACACACAGCTCTGAACCCACAAACCACAGAACGGCTAGAGGGGACCAACCCAGGGCGAATTCTGCACCCAGAGACCACGGAATATTGGAGCGAGGGAGATTTCTGTTCCGGAGAGACCTGCAAACCTCTCGCGGGGGGTCCTTCGCGCCGTGGACTGGGCGCCGGGACGGGGAGCAGAGGGCAGCCCTGCCGCGGCCACGACACCGTGAGGAAAAGATCCAAGAGGGCTACAGGGACGGGATCTCCAGCGGCCACATGGATCCCCCCACCCACAGAGGGACCTGCAAACCTCTCGCAAAAGGTTTGTCGCGCTGCAGACGCGGAGCCCAGCCCGGACCTGCGGCGGTGGCGGCGGCCGCGGCTCCGAGAGGCACAGATCTGAGAAGGCTCCAGAGACGGGATCTCCAGCGGCGGCACAAGCCCCCCCCCCCAACAGGTGACTGAAGGGGGTAGGTGAGAGAGTCTCTTTGGCGGGTTGAGAGGGGAGTGGGGTGCCCCCATGGCTCGGGCCCCCCCAGGAGATAGAAGCTAAGAGGTGGCTACAGACAGGGGCTCCCCAAACGGGTGGGAGCCTGGATCCATTGTGGAAGGTCTGTGCATAAACCCCCTGAGGGAACTGAGCCAGAGAGGCAGCCCTGCCCCTGACCACCTGAACTTAATTCTCACACTGATTAGCAGCCCTGCCCCCGCCAAAAACCTTAAGGCGGGAAGCAGCATTTGAAACTCAGACCCCAAACGCTGGCTGGGAGGACCAGGAGGCGAGGTGGGTGTGAGGAGAACATTCAGAGGTCAAGTCACTGATTGGGGAGAATGCCCAGAAAAGGCAAAAGAAATAAAACTATTGAAGGGTACTTTATCGGAGAAAAGACACTTCCTCCCTTCCTTCCTGATGGGGAGGAACAATGCTTGCCATCAGGCAAAGACACAGAAATCGAGGATTCTGTGTCCCAGCCCACCCAATGGGCTCGGGCCATGGAAGAGCTCAAGAGGAATTTTGAAAATCAAGTTAGAGAGGTGGAGGAAAGACTGGGAAGGGAAATGAGAGGGATGAGGGAGAAGCATGAAAAGGAGATCAGCTCCCTGCTAAAGGAGAACCAAAAAAATCTTGAAGAAATTGGCACCTTGAGAACTAGCTTAACTCAGCTGGCAAGGGAGGTGCAAGGAGCCAACGAGGAGAAGAATGCTTTCAAAAGCAGAATTAACCAAATGGAAAAGGAGATTCAAAAGCTCACTGAAGAAAATAGATCTTTCAAAACTGGAATGGTACAGATGGACACTAAGGACTTTATGAGAAAGACAGATATCTCAGAACATACCGTGCAGATTCGAAAAATGGAAGATAATGTGAAATATCTTATTGGAAAAACAACTGACCTGGAAAATAGAATCAGGAGAGACAATGTAAAAATTCTGGGACTACCTGAAAACCATGATCAAAAGAAGAGCCTAGACATCATCTTCCATGAAATTATCAAGGAAAACTGCCCTGAGATTCTAGAACCAGAAGGCAAAATAAATATTCAAGGAATCCGCAGAACACCGCATGAAAGAGATCCAAAAAGAGAAACTCCTAGGAGCATTGTGGCCAAATTCCAGAATTCCCAGGTGAAAGAGAAAATATTGCAAGCAGCTAGAAAGAAACAATTCAAGTATTGTGGAAATACAATCAGGATAGCACAAGATCTGGCACCCTCTACATTGAGGGATAGAAGGGAATGGAATAGGATATTCCAGAAGTCAAAGGAACTAGGACTGAAGCCAAGAATCACCTACCCAGCAAAACTGACTATAATACTTCAGGAGAAAAAATGGTCTTTCAATGAAATAGAGGACTTTCAAATTTTCCTGATGAAAGGACCAGAGCTGGAAAGAAATTTGACTTTCTAACACAAGAATGAAGAGAACCATGAAAAGGTGAACAGCAAAGAGAAGTCATAAGGGACTTACTAAAGTTGAACTGTTTACATTCCTACATGGAAAGACAATATTTGTAACTCTTGAAACATTTCAGTATCTGGGTACTGGGTGGGAGTACACACACACACACATGCACACACGCACACACACATAGAGACAGAGTGCACAGAGTGAATTGAAGAGGATGGGATCATATCTTAAAAAAAAAAATGAAATCAAGCAGTGAGAGAGAACTATTGGGAGGAGAAAGGGAGAAGTTATATGGGGCAAATTATCTCTCATAAAAGAGGCAAGCAAAAGACTTATTAGTGGTTGGATAAAGAGGGGAGGCAAGAGAAAAACATGAGGTCTACTCTCATCACATTCCACTAAAGGAAAGAATATAATGCACACTCATTTTGATAGGAAAACCTATCTCATAATACAGGAGAGTGGGGGACAGGGGCACAAGCAGGGTGGGGGGGAGGATAGAGGGGAGGGTAGGGGAGGAGAATGTAATACGAGGTTGACACTCATGGGGAGGGAAAGGACCATAAGAAAATAGAAGTAATGGGGGACAGGATAGGATGGAGGGAAATATAGTTAGTCCTATACAACACAACTAGTATGGAAATCATTTGCAAAACTAAACAGATATGGCCTATATTGAATTGCCTGTCTTCCAAGGGGAAGGGGTGGAGAGGGAGGGAGCTAAAGAAGTTGGAACTCAAAGTATTAGAACCAAATGTAATGTTCTTACCACTGGGTAACAAGAAATACAAGTTAAGGGGTCAAGAAAGCTATCTGGCCCTACAGGACAAAAGAGAAGACGGAGACAAGGGCAGGGAGGGAGGATAGAGGAGAGAGCAGATAGGTCACAGGGGCAATTAGAAAGCTTGGGTCTGGGGGGGGGAGGGGATAAAAGGGGAGAAAATTTGTAACCCAAAATTGTGTGAAAATAAATGTTAAAAGTTAAATAAAAAAAAAAAACTTTATTTACTTGGGAAAGTTGCCACTGAAATATCTTTTAATTCTGGACAAAGAAATATTTCTTTACTGAAAAACTTCTATTATTTCTTTCCATTTGGAAATTCATATTCTCCCAAAGTCAGAATACTTATCTGTGAGGTGGGTATTGGAATAACAATAATGAAAAACTTCATGGCTTTGATTGAGTTGTATTACATTTTAAAAAATAATAGTGATGACTATTGTCCTCTATTGTGTCCCCAACAACCTCTTCATTCTGGAATAATACTTCAGTCCTAGAAGTCATACCTCATATCTCAGAAGTACCCTCTGCCTTTGAAGCCCTTCCCTCTGATTGGACGGTGGAGGGCTAGTACTAAGATCTCCATTTAAGGAGGGTGCACAGGTTAGCCATCTCTTCATTCCAAATTGAGTGTACTTTTTTGGATTTCATCTTCACAACCTGGCCAGCTCCCTTCATCCTTTCTCTAGACACTTTTCAATTTCCTTTTATGTATTGTCTTCCCCATTCTGGAGGGCAGAGGCTATCTTCCTTTTTTGTTTGTATTAGTGTTCCCAGTTCTTAGCACACTGTCCATACATAGCAAGTACTTAATAAATGCTTGTTTATGAGGTAGTATTAACTCTCATTAATATAGTACTTTTGCAAAGTTCTTTCCACACTTTATCACAATAACCCACTAAGAGTAGGTGTTATTATTGTCCGCATTTTCAGATTATGAAGATGTCATTCAAGCAAATTCTGTGATTTGCCCAAAGTCTCTTAGCTAGTGAGTATCTGAAATGGGATTGGAATTCTGGTATCCTGACTTTAAGTCCAGCACTCTAACCTGCTACTACTTCCTACCACCTCTCTCAGGGTTACCCTGGTGTAGTGCAAGTTCTGTCAATTCCCACCAAGTTAGAAAGACTCATATGTGTAGGTCCAGCCATGGACTGGGTGCAGGTCTTTGGAAGACCAAGCTAGCTTAATTTGGAGATTCTCATCCCCAGTGAGATTTCATAGCAATTCATGAAGACTGTCTCCTAAGACATTGGACAGGTTATAATCTGTGCTGGTAGGAAAATTCACACTATTGAATTCACAGAACTTTAAAAATACTGAAATTTGTTCTGGAAACAGTAATTTCACAGTTAGTTTCTGCTAAATGCTAAAAAGCCTCAGGAAAATAAGCTCTAAATTATAGATGGACTATTAAAAAAAAAACAACATCAAATAGCTACAGAGCTATGTTCAGTTTTTTTTTTTCTTTAGTTCTGAGAATGGGTCTGCTAAACTATACAGAAGGGATATTGTTGGGATTGGAAGTTCAAATCCGTGTGGACAGTCTCGGGCAGGTAAAAGTGGGACTTCTAAATCTTAGAGTCTTACAAGGCCCTCCATGAACAGCGGGGATTCGAGAAAGTCAGACTGAGCTAGCTCGGCTAGCTCGGGTATTTCCGCCTCTCCCCAGGAGATACGTGATGGGTGGAGTCTCCCTGCCCTCGAGGTTGTCCCAGATCTGGGCACACTATTGTTATCTAACAGCACGGTATTCAGATGCAAACTGTGTGGCTGAAGGTTAAGTAGGATTGAGGAAGCCTGAAAGCTCTCTTAGCACGTGAGGAGCCAAGAGGACAGTAGGCTCCACTTTTCTTCTTTCCTCTCTCCCCTCCCCCCTCTCCCCGCTTGTACTTCTACTTCCAATCCTTTAAGATCCTAGCCTCCTTAGGAAATCTCCCCCTCTTCCTCCTAAGGAAGACCCCCCTGCACTTGTAACTAGACCCTGAAATAAAGCTCAACCCTTGTTCGACTCTGGAACGTCCTTTCTCTCACATGAGCATCCGGTTTTGGCCAACCGAAGACCTCGGAGGTGAGGTAAGAAGACTCGGGTAGCCCACACAGGCCTCTAGGCCTGGCAGTTGGCGCCCCAACAGGAACTGGGAGCACAGATAATCCTGGGTGTTTTGGGGGAACACCCGGAAGGGGCTGTGAAAGAAGCGAGTCCCGAATCCTAGATTCGGAAGGAGAGAAAGAGTGAGAGAAGCTTCCCACACCCCTGGGAAAAGGGCAGGGATCGATTGCCAGTAATAAAGCCAGAGGAACAGGAGGTCTGGGCTGAGAAACTTCACAGGGAATGCAGGAAGGCGGGGGTCACAATAGAGTTAGATGACCTCCGAGAATTTTGTAAAAGGATTTGGAAAGTTTCTCCTTGGCTCAAGCAGGCAGGAATATCAAGAGAAAAATGGGGAGCAGTCGGAGAGCAAATGACTGCTTATGAGCAACAATACCCTGGGGAGCAGGAGGATTTAGATTTCCTGATATTCGGTGTAATTAAGAGCCTGCTGGAAGGGCCGGAGAGGCCAGGGCGGGATTGGAATGAGAGTGGAAGCGGAGAGAGAGGGGGGGAGAACACGGGAGGGACGGAGAGTCCAGGCAAGCAGAAAGTTAAGCAGCGTAAAGAAAAAATAGACTCGGAGCTCCATCTAGCGGATGGAAAAGGCGAGGCAGGGGAGAATACGCCGTGCCTTCCCTCCGCGCCTCCTTATAACCTGCTCCATTGGTCAGACAGTTCAGGGCCACAGTCCAGTTTGGAAAAAGGAATAAGAAAGGCTATAGAGAATGGAGAAGATGTAGGGACATTTCCTGTGCTAGAAATAGCGGACCCCAGTGTCCCCGGTGGCGTTCAAAGGAGCCACATACCCATAGAGTGGAAGAGAGTGGCGACTCTTAAGGAGGCTTGTACCAAGCATGGCCCTAATTCACCCTTTGTCATAGCCATGCTTGAGACTCTCAGTGGTCAGTTTGTTCTGACTCCTAATGACTGGAAGAGCTTAGCTAGAGCCTGCCTTACCTCTGGGCAGAATGTGATTTGGGTATTAGAATTTTCTCAGAGGGTAAAGAGCACTACCAGTGGGCTAGGGGCTCAGGCCCCCCAGGCTTATCAGCAATTTACAGGAACAGGGCAGTTTGAGGCTACAGGAAATCAATTACAGTACTCAGCCTCCGATTATGTTTTGATTGCCGGAATGGCTATTGCCGCCTGGAAGGTTATAGCCTCTAAGAAAGAGAGAGAGTTTCCCATGACTAGGATTACTCAAGGAAACAATGAGCCATTTACTAATTTTGTGGCCAGGCTGCAGGAGGCAGTAGGTCGAGATATGGGAGAGGAAAACCAAGGGACAGAGATAGTGTTGAGGACATTGCTGCGGCAGAATTGTAATCATGACTGCAAAAAGGCAATGCTGGGACTGCCAAAGAATGCATCTGTTGAAGAAATGATACAGAGATGTGAAAGGGTAGGAAGTCAGGTCTACTTGGCACAGGTGCAAGGGAAGTACCTGGCCGCCGCCTTAAGTAATATCTCTTTGGAGAAAAAATGTTTTAACTGCGGAAAACCGGGACACCTTAAGAAAAAATCCGGGAAATTCAGGTTCCTTACAGATGTTAATCAAGCATTTGTAAGTACCTGGCAGCAGCTATACCAAAATAAACAGCCACTATGCATTCTTATCATCTTTACCTTGAAGGCGATCCTCGCTAAACAAAGAAGGGGAAAAGGTCGCCTAATACAATCAGAGCTTGATACAGCTGTCTCAAAAGGCTCACATACTACTCCAGCTATGAGACATTTTAAGATACTAATATGGGGTCGAGGGTATGTTTGTGTCTCCACAGGAAAAGGTCATGCGTGGATTCCCATTAGAAGGATCCGTAGGTGGGAACCGATGTCAGAGACGGCGAAGACGCAAGAGGTGGAGACCCCGGAGAGCCCGGAGACCCCGGAGAAGGATCATACACCACCTGAGCCTGCTGCTGACAGCTTTAACCTTGCTGCCCAGAGAGGAGGCAGCACTCATCGCAACCGCAGACACTGCTGCTGACAGCTTCCCATCTAGGCATCTCTTTCCACCGGCTAAAGGAGGACTTTGATATCACAAACCCAGGACACTTGGGAGGGGAGGAGGTGACCAATTTTCCACCTGTATAGATCCATTTGCAAGATTAAGGGGGGTGGTGACGTGTAAGGCGCCTACACCAGCTGCTCCTCTTAAAATATGCTTTGGGATTAGTTGATTGCACTTCCCCTGTTGTAACTCAGCCATTTAGTTTCATCTTTGTTTTATTTGATGCCTCCCTTTGTCAGTTGTGCTAGCTGCAGATTTCTGTGTGAATGAAGTCTTGTTGTAGGGTACTCATATGCTAAAGGCCTTCCTAATCCACTCAGCCTCCAGCCACTGTTTGCTCTAGAGCCAGGTGCGCTCCGCGCATAACAAAGAAGGGGAGGATATATCTCTGCTTAGAGTTTTTATGTACCTTTTGTCATCCCAAAATTATGATTAACCATTTCCTACTAGAAAGGCAAAGAAAAGATTCAGCCTCATGGGACTATTAAAGCTAGTGTTTACTATAAAATGCATTGTATTTTGCAAAAAAATCATAAGGTAAAACATCTATCTAACCAATAATGAAGTAATAGAATGCTGAGGAGGGGAAAAGTTTTTTTTTTTGCTTTCAACATTTTTATATAAAGTTCCAAATTTTATCCCTCCCTCTCTGTATGCCCTCTCCCCTCCCTGAGATGGCAAGTAATGAAATAAAGGTTATACATGTGCAATTATGTAAAACTTTTTCATATTAGTCATTTTGCATAAGAAGACTTAAATAAAAGAAAAAATGAAAGAAAGCACAAAATAACATGCTTCAGTCTATATTCAAACAATGTCAGTTCTTTCTCTGGAGGCAGATGGTATGTTTCCTCATTAGTCTTTTGGGATGGCCTTAGATCATTGTATTGCTGAGAATAGCTAAGTTATTCACAGTTCTTCATTGAACAGTATTGCTGTCACTGGGTACAACATTACCCTGGTTCTATTCATATCACTATGCATCAGTTCATGTAAGTCTTTCCAGGGGTTTGTCAGAAATCATCCTGATTGTCATTTCTTCTAGAAATAATAATATTCCATTACAATCATATGCCACAGCTTGTTTAGCCATTCCCCAATTGATGGACATCTTTTGATTTGCAATCCTTAGCCCCTACAAAAAGAGTTGCCATAAATACTTTTGAACAAGCATGTCCTTTTCCCTTTTTTATGTCTTTGGGACATAGACCTGGCAGTGGTATTACTGGATCAAAGGGTATGAACAATTTTATGCCCCTTTGTTCATAGTTCCAAACTGCTCTCCAGAAGAGTTGAATCACTTCACAACTCCAAAAACAAAGCATTAGTGCCCCAATTCTTCTACAACCCCTCCAATATCTAACATTTTTCCTTTTTTTTGTCATTTTAGCCCATCTAATAGGTGTCAGGTAGAAACTCAGAGTTGTTTTAATTTACATTTCTCTAATTAATAGCGACTTAGAGCATCTTTCATAGACTATATGGATTTTTTTGTCTGAAAACTGCCTGCTCATATCCTTTGACCATTTATCAATGGGAAAATAACTTGTGTTTTTATAAATTTGACTCAGTTCTCTATATATTTGAGAAATGAGACCTTTATCAGAGATATTTGTCTAAATTCCCCCCCCCACCCCAGTTTTCTGCTTTCTTTGTAATTTTGGTTGCATTGGTTTTGTTTATGCAAAAACTTTGAATTCACCTAGAGTGAAAGGGGTGAATTTTTTATGCTAGTAATCTGGATTTCTTCTTTTCTTTTTTAAATCAAATTAACCAATGATTTATATGTTTTATTGTGTTTTTTTCCATGAAACCAACTTCTAGTTTCATTTATTAGTCCAATGGTGTTATTACTTTTAATTTTATTAATTCTTCCTTTGATTTTCAGGATTTGCAATTTGCTGTTTAATTGGGAATTTCTAATTTGTTCTTTTTCTATATTTTAGTCGCATGTCCAATTCATTGATCTATTTTTCTCTATTTTATTGATGTAAGCAATTAGAGATATAATTTTCCCTCTTTGTACCACTTTGACTGCATCCCAGAGATTTTGGTATGTTGTCTCACTATTGTCATTTTCTTCAATGAAATTATTAATTGTTTCTATGATTTGTTCTTTGAGCACTTATTTTTTAAGATTAGACTATTTAATTTCCAATTAATTTTTAATCTCTCTTATCACTACCCATTATTGAATAAAATTTTTAATGCATTACCATCTGAAAAGGATGCATTTACTATTTCTGCTTTTCTGTGTTTGGTTGTGAGGTTTTTATGTCCTAATACTGTAATGATAATTTAAATGGGGAGAGCTTTCATATTCATTAATAGGCCCATGTGACCTGCCTGGGTCACAGGAAAGTCTGAGTCACATAAGTCTAAGTGACATGGAGCCTGTGGTGGGAGGAGTTTGCTGAATGGGTGGAACAGGAAGAGGAAGACCTAGAGCACAGCTGAGATGAAATTAGTTGTGAGAGCAGTCAGAGCTAGGAAGGATGCAGGCAAGCAGGCAGCTGGCTAGCATGAATGAAAGGGCTTGTTTGTGATTTTGTTTAAGAGGGCCTGCTTGTGATTGATTTGTGGGAAGCCTAGTTGGGGTGGGGGGAAGACTTGAGGTGTTGTTCTCTGCACTGTTATTATGTATAGATTTTTGTTACTATGATGGATTTGGCTTTCTGGTATTTGAATAAATGTTTTGGTTTCATCTTCCACGTGGAGAGTCTATGGTATTTCATGATTCAGAATTGCACAGGGATATTCATGGTCGCCTTAGGCACTGTGAATGTCACATTGGTACTACAAATACATGGCCATTTTTTGTGTAGGTGCCATGTACTGCAGAGAAAAAGGTATATTTCCATTCAGTTTTCTTTAGAAATCTATCATATCTAACTTTTCTAGAATTTTATTCACTTTTTTAACTTCTTTCATTTTTAATTTTTGCTTAGATTTAACTAGTTCTGAGAGGTGAAAGTTAAGGTCCCCTACTAGCATAGTTTTATTATCTATTTCCTCCTATAACTAATTCAACTTCTCCTTCAGAAATTTAGATACCATACCATCTGGTGCATATATGTTTAGTATTGATATGACTTAATTGTCCATGGCATCTTTGAGCAAGATATAATTCCTTTCCTTATCTTTTTTAATTAGATCTATTTTTGCTTTTGCTTTGTCTGAGGTCATTATCTGATTTCTTTACTTCAGATGAAGCATAATAAATTGTTCTATTCCCTTACTTTTACCTTCTGTGTATCTCTCTGCTTCAAATGTGTTTCTTGGAAACAACATATAGTAGGATTCTGGTTTTTAAGCCATTCTGCTATCTGCTTCCATTTTATGGGTGAGTTCCTCCCATTCACATTTATAGTTATCATAACTAAACTGTGTATTTCCCTCCATGATACTTCCCTCTTGTCATTCCTCCTCTCTTATCCTCCCCACCTTTTCCCTGCTCACAAGTGTTTTACTTCTGATCACCACCTTCCTCAATGTACCTTCCCTTTTATCAGTCCCCTCTTCCTCTTCTATTATCCCCATCCTTTTTTACTTCCTTATAGGGTAAAATAGATTTCTGTATCTTTGTGTGTTAGTTTTTTCCTCTTTGAGCCAATTTTGATGAAAGGTTTAAAAGTTTTGCCTGCCACCACCACCACGCCATTTTCTCTTCCATTATAATATTTCTTTCATACCTCCTTTATATGGGATAATTTACCCTATTTAATCTCCCTCCCTCCTTTTTCTTTCAGAGCAATTTTTTTCTCACCCATTTATTTTGTTTTGGGGGGTTTCATCCCATCAGAGTCACCAAAGACACTTTCTGTCTATATACACTCCTTGTAATTGCTCTTAGAGTAGTGAAGTTCTTAAGAGTTCAAAATATTATCTTGACATTTAGAAATATAAAGTTTAACCTTATCAAATTTTTATTGTTATTTCTTTCTTGTTTCTTCTTTATCCTTTTATGTTTCCCTTGAGACTTGTATTTGGAAATCAAATTTTTTTTATTCTGCTCTGACCTTTTAATTAGTAATGCTTGAAAGTTTTCCATTTCATTAAATGCTTCAGTTTTTTTGCTATGAAAGATTATATTCAGTTTTGCTGGATAGATGATTCTTGGTTGTAATCCTAACTCCTTTGCTTTCTAGTATATTGTATTCCAAGCCCTCTCATTCTTTATTGTGGAAGCTGCCAAATTCTGTGTAATTCTGACTGTAACTCAGCTCCACAATATTTGAAATGTTTCTTTTTGACTGCTTACAGTACTTTCTCCTTGATCTGTGAACTCTGAAATTTGACTATGATCTTCCTGGGAGTGTTCATTTGCGGATCTCTCTCAGGCAGTGAACAGAAGATTCTTTCAATATCTATTTTGCCTTCTCATTCTAATATATCAAAGCAATTTTCTTTGATAATTTCTTGAAAGATGTTGTCTAGGCTTTTTTTTTAATCATGGTTTTCAGGTAGTTCAATAATTCCTATATTATCTCTCCCGAATCTATTTTCTAGGTCAGTTGTTTTTACAACGAAAAAATTCATTTTTTCTTCTATTATTAATTTTTTTAAATTTTGTTTTATCATACCTTGATATCTCAAAGAGTCATTAGCTTCCACTTTCTCAATTCTAATTTTTTAAGGAATTACTTTCTTCAGTGATCTTTTGTACTTCCATTTACATATGACCAATTCTATTTTTTAGGTAGCTATTTTCCTTGGTAAATTTTTTTATATCATTTCCCATGCTATTGACTTTTTTCATGACTCTGTTGCATTACTCTCATTTCTTTTCCCAATGTTTCTTCTACTTCTCTAATTTGCTTTTCCTAAGACCAGATTCCATTTTTCTTTGAGGCTTCACATGTAGCCATTTTGACACTATTGTCCTCTTCTAAGCTTATGCCTTGATCCTCTCTGTCACCATAGTAGCTTTCTATACTCAAGTTCTTGTTTTGCTTTTTCGTCATTTTTTTCTGCCTATTTTGTGACTTGGTGTTTTCATGTGAGAGTTTGACTCTGGTCCTATATTGTCCCAAATTTTTTTGTGCTAAGGCTCCAGGTCTTGCTGCTTGCTTTCACTGGAGGATAGGCTATATTTCTGTACAGTTTAGCTACTGGCCTGGCTCAGGTTTGGGGCCCTGTTACTAGACTGCCATGGAAACAGGACTTCTTTGCTAACAGGGCCTAGGGGAGGAATCTTGTTGCTGGGGGAGAGTTTTTGACTGATAAAGAGATACAGAGGATAAGGAGATATCAAAAGGACAACTTAGAGTATATAAAATTGAAAAGGTTTTGCACAAACAAATGCAATTAAAATTATAAGGGAAATGGCTAATTAGAAAAATCTTTCCAGTAAATTTTTTTGATAATAGTCTGATATCTAAGTTGTAAATTATATGTTTTGCTTTTTAATTTTGTTTTAATAATTTAAATCTACATTTTAATTTTAAATTGCATAGATTTCTCCTTGTATCCTTTCCTCTCTACAATCAGAAAGCCATCTTTATAAAAAAGTTTTTTAAAAGAAAGAATAAAAAAGAAGAGGAAGAGAAAAAAAGAGTAAAACTGATGAACACATAGAAAAAAACATATGATGTAATATGTCATGTTATACACACAAAGCCCAACTGCTGCAAAGGAGTTCATCTCTCTTCTTTATGGCCAAGTTCATTCTTTATAATTTTACAATATGCATTTCAATTATTTTGGGGTTGTTACATTTTTCATTTACATTTTTGTAGATATAGTGTATATTGGGTTGCTGGTTCTTATATAAGTCTTTCCACATTTCCTTGTATTTATGATGCTTGTGATTTCTTACAGTTCAATAATATTCCATATTCATGCACCAAATTTGCTTAACTATTCCCCCAACTGGTGGGCATCTATCTTGATTCTAGTTAGTTCTTTGCTACCAACAAAAAAATTTAGTGTTATCAATACTATAGTGTATATGGAGCCTTTCTTTTGTTCAATAACTTCTCCGGAATATGTGACAAACAGTAGAATCTTTGAGTCAAAAGATATTGATATTGTAGTCACTTTATTTGCATAATTCCAAATTGCTTTCTAGAACTGAGGTACCAAAATAACACAAATATATAAGAATAAATAAAAGAACAGGTATACAAATAAATAAAACTGGCAGTTCTCAAAAGAAGAAAGGCAAACTTAATAATTATATAAAATGTTAAAAATCACGAATAATAAGAAAATTACAAATGAAAAGGATCATGAGTATCTACCTTAGATCCGTTATTTTGGAAGAGATGATAGAAAAAATGACAACGAAAGGGGGAGAATTATGGTAGGACAAGCATACTAATACACAGGATTAGCAGATTCACCAGAACCAGTTGCAGAATGTCTATTCATGCTCCACAGTGTCTCCAAGGTAATTCCTTCACGTATTATCAAAATTCTTCAAGAATCAAGCTCCTCGGTATCCTCCATCTGAGGCACCTTGCACATGAACTAGACCCCCCCCCCCCATTACAATATTAAACAAGACCAATATAGTGACCAACCACAGCTCCAGAAGATGGTGATGAAGTATCGTTATTGCCACTTGACAGAGAGGTGATAGAATATGGATGCAAAATAAGACAGAATACTTGGCACGTAGTAGGTGCTTGACAAATTTTTATTGATTGGTTCACTGAAATGTGTCCTATGTGTGAATTTGTCTAGTTTGATTTGGTATAAAGGAAAGATTTTATTTTTATTAAATTAATATATAATGGTATATCCGTATATTTATACAAGCCTTTCTATAAATCTTTCAATCTTATTTTCCTTTATGATAGTTGTTACCATTTAAATTGCTCTAATTCTGCTCTATTCACTCTGCATTCATCATGAAAGTTCTCTCAAGTTTCTCTGAATTTGTTCCCTTTATATTTTTATAGCATAGTAATATTGGCACATTATATACCATATAATACCATAATTTACTTAGCAGTTCTCTAGTGGATGGGCACTCATTTCATTTTCTGCTTTTGATACAATAGAAAGTAGTGTCATGAATATTTTTGTACTATGGGTCCTTTCCTTCTTCCTTTGATTTCTTTGAATTTTATCCAGTAGTATATAACTGGGTCAAAGTATGGGAACGGATATCTATCCCCAGCAAAAATAATAGAGATTCATGGTTTCATTTAAAAAACCCTTTCCCGACCCACATGTACAAAAATATTTATAGCAGCACTCTTTGTGGTAGCCAAAAACTGGAAATCAAGGGGATGCCCATCAATTGGGGAATGGCTGAAAAAATGGTGATATATGAACGTAATGGAATGCTATTGTGCTATAAGAAATGATGAACAAGAAGACTTCAGAGAGGCCTGGAAAGACTTATATGATCTGATGCTGAGCAAAAGGAACAGAACCAGGAGAATTTGCACACAGCAACAACCACGGTGCATGAGGATTTTTTCTGGTAGACTTAGTACTTCATTGCAATGCAAGAATTTAAAAAATTTCCAATGGTCTTTTAAGGCAAAATGCATTCCACATCCAGAGAAAGAACTATGGAATTCAATCACACAATGTATTAGATCATTTTCTTTTGTATTACATTTTGGTTTGTTTTATGATTTCTCCCATTCATTTTAATTCTTCTATGCAACATGACTAAGGTGAAAATGTATTTAATAGGAATATATGTGTAGAACCTATATAAAATTGTATGCCATCTTAGGGAGGCGGGGGAGGGAGGGAAAAAATTCTAAGTTATATGGAAGTGATTGTAGAACACTGAAAATAAATAAAATAATAATTTTAAAAATACCCTTTCCCTTTTATTTGTATTAGGGAAAATTTCATGTATTTTGATGTTTTTTCAAAGTTATAAAAAAAAAAGGAAAACTTTCTTTAAAAGAAAGAGTGACAGTTTCAGGTAGAGAAAGAACATCTTGGTAATAAATAGATTAATTTTTATCATTCTCTATATAAAAAGTAAAATACTTATGAGCACAGCTAACACTGTGGTTGCATTAGAATTCTATTAGAAAAACAGCAGTTGGAGTTTGTGCTATGAAGAAAGAATATTTTTTTTAATTTTCCATTCTAAGATTACAGAAAGATAATACCTCCAGCTCAATAAGTGCTCATGAAGATATTAGATTATAAGAACTTAAGTTATTTTGTAGCATTCATAAGCTATGATTTTGATTTGAAGATTAATATTTAACACACATTTTAAAGTTTCTTTTTGTGAATTGCTTTCACTTGTCAGTTTTGTTCATTAATATAAATAATGTTTCTGGATTACTTTACCTTAAAGTAAGATAATTTTGTAACAAATAAGTATGTAGAGTCTGATTTATAATATCTTATTAACCAGTTTACAAATGCCATTTGTTAGATTGTTCAGCCTCAGCTAACAAATACCTGGCACTTCCTTTTGCCTGGTGCCAATAAATTGAGAAGAAAATAAAATTTTATTTGGAACCTCAAAAACCTGGTTTTTTATTTTATTTTAATAATAAATAATAATATATTTATATATATAATATAATTTATAATAATAAAATATTTTAAAGTGATGACAAAAATCACATGTGGAAAAAAATTAAATCCTTTCATGTCATTTTACAAAGGGTAAATGTGAAGGAAAAGGAAAAAAGAGGGAGAAAAAATTGTACTTAGCAATTACAGTTGAAACAGAGAGAGACAGAAACAAAGACAGAGTAAGACAGACAGATAGACACAGAGACAGAGAGAGGCAGAGAGGGAGAGAAGACAGAGATGGAGGCACAGGGAGAGAATGATATATTGCTACAGATAGGATAGTGCAGAGAGTTAAGCTTTGGACGTTGAGTCAAATAAACCTAGATTCCAATTTTGCCTCTAACATTTATAGCTGTGTGACCACCATCAAGTTTTAACCTCTCAGAGTATAATTTTCTAATCTGTAAAAGGAAGAGGTGAAACTAGGTGAGCCCTCTAAAGTCCCTCCTGCTTAAAATTTATGAACTCAACATTAAACCTTATAATTCCTTGAACTAAGAGAAGTTCACCTAGCAGTCCAGAAGAAAAAAAATTTATTCTACTTGATAATGCTATAAAAAGTATTCATTTTTTCAATACAGTGAACCTTTATATAAATTTATTTTGCTTGTTTTTCAAATCTAGTTAGTATTTTAAGTGTTGTTTGTACAGTTTTGAAAGTACAGATCACCTTCTGTTTATAGAGCTTTTTAAGATTTACTAAGTACTATCTTTACAACTCTATGAGGCAGGTCGTGTCAGTGATATCCCCATGTTACAGATATAGGAACCAGTATTCAGACAGCTTAAGAAATTTGCCCACCGTCACATAGACAGTAGGTGTTGAAACTGGCTTTCAAACCCAGGTCTTCCGAATCTAAGACCTTTCGTCTTCTTTTTTTTAATTTTGAAGTTAAACACTAAATAAAATGGGCAATTCCACAGAGAAAGTAGGACAGAAAAACAGGATTACAACTGAAACCACAAATCTCTATTACATACAGCTTTCTCCTGTGTTCTTTTCACTATACCACATTAACTATAAGTTCACTGTGGACTGAAACTATAAAACTAAACTAAATGATTGAGTCAATAGCCTATATAAAAGAATTGAGGAAGTATAATGAAAGATAAAGGAATTAAAATATATATTATTTGACCAATGCTATTGGGGATTAGAAAGTTAACAATCCACTTTGGGTGGTCCGTTATTTCAAATACTAGGACACATTCTTGAAGCCATAGAGTCTGAGCACAAAGCTTCAACTCTAACACTTACAAACTATAAGCCACTTAATTTCTCTGTGCCACAGTTTTTTCACCTACAAAATGGGGTTAACAACACTGGTATTGCCTTCTCCGTAGGCTTGTTTATATGCATTATGCAATAGGCATTGTCATTACTGCATATTAGATTCATGATTTTTGATGTCTCAGCTTTCTAAAAGAGCAAAAGACCAAAAAATAACTTGAGCCATGTCTATTGTCCAGAACCAGTTCAAGCAGACAGACTGAAATAATTAAGTAAGAGGTCAACTCAGAAAATTCACTAAGATACTGAAAAGTATAAGAATTTGAGTGCTAAATGCAAAATATTACACTCTATTGTATGATGAGGAAAACAGAAGAAAAGGTAAGTGCCTATAGAATTTTATGGTCTGTGAATGTGGTTTTGCTTATCCATGATTTACTTTGAAAACTAATTTAACTGATCACATTGACAAATTATTATCATAAATTCTTGGAGTTGGAACACCCCAAGAGGTCATCTAGTTCAACTAGCTCATTCTACTTTTGAAGAGCTCTAGTTCTTAATCATTTCTTCCTCATATTGAGCACAAATCTATCTTCCCTTTGGGGCAAAAAATAAGGTATTAAATTCATCTTGCACTCGAAAATCCCTCAAACGTCTGAAGCTAGGCTTATACATAAACCATTTGTTCTCTCTGTAGAAAATTTTTTTAGATCCTTCAACCAATCCTTATGTGAAATGGTTTTGAATCCACTGACCATTATAGCTAACCTCCTTTGAATATACACAAGCATTGACTATTCTTTCTAAAATGTGGTTACTAAAAATGAACATAATACTCAGGATGTGGTATCACTAGGACAGAATACATTAAGTCTATAGCCTCTCTGCACATTTAAAAGTGAAAAAATTAAGGGTTTTTTTGAAGGGGAGGGAGCTAAAGTTCAAACATAAAAGTTCTAATTAGAAGGGCAAGTCCAGCCATAGATGCTGTCAGGTTAGAGAAAGTACTATAATGGTCAGAGAAGGAAGAGTTGAGTCATGCTGGTTGGTGACTCCATGCTTAAGGATACTGAGGTAGAAATTTATCAATCTGATATCAATAACAGAAAGATCTGGGTTTTTTTCCTGAAGCATATATATTTTAGATAAACAGAAATTCTCCTAAGATTTGTCAAAACAGGTGATTGCTGTCTACTTCTTCAGATCCAAGTACATTACCTGTGGGAACCTAGAAAATACTATTAATGATCTAAAAAAAATAATTCTTGAACAAGAAACAGATAATTAGACATGGACTTTTCTTCACTGCAGCTTACTGAAGGCAAAGAATATAGAAGAAAAAAAATGGTAAGTGAACAGTTATTTGTGAAGGTGGTATCTAAAAATGGGATTATTAATTCCTGAATAAGGACTTAAAATATAGAAATGCCATGTTTCTGGCCAGTGACAGAGTGCACCTCACAAAGACTATGAAGCACATATTTTACCCAGAGTTTGGCCATTCTGATACAAAGGTCTAAAATAAAAAAAAATGTGAGAATTAGAAAATTAAATGACTTGTACCCGGCAAATATAGTAAGCAGCAGCACCAGAATCAGAACTCAGATCCTCTGGCTTAGATCTTCTGATGGTAAAAGCAATAGGTAGGTGGCACAATGAATGGAGCACCAGAACTGGAGCCAGGAGGACCTGAATTCAAAATCTGGCCTCAGACACTTCCTAGTTGTGTGACCCTGCACAAGTCACTTCACCTCTGATTACCTAAATTTCCTAATCTGTAAAGTGGTGATAAAAATAGCACCTCATTTCTAGGGTTGTTGTTGTGTGGATAAAATGAAATGAAATAATAAATGCAACATACATAGTACCCTAGTAAGTGCTATATAAATGTTAGTTATCATCATTGAAAACAATGCCCATTCTTATTATTAAAAAGATGTATTCTATAGTTATTTTGAATGAAAATTTCTCACTGTTTTTCTTCTTGTCTTTTGTTAGTACGTGTAGAAATGCGAATGATATTTATGGACTTATTTTTGTGTCCCTTTTATTACGAGTGTCAGTGAGGCATGGTAAATAGAGATCTGGCTTCAAAGTCAAGAGTACTCAAGTTCAAATCCTGCCACTGGTATATACTGGTGTTGTGATCCTAAACTCTAGTTAAACTCTCAGCGACCCCAGACTGCTCTATAAGACTCTGCCTTGGAAAGAAGCATTGGTAGAGTGAATTTCCTCATCACGATTTTCCTACACAGATTACCATTTCATCTGGGCAGACTATTTGGGAAAATAGAAATGGACAAGAAAAAAAAATACAGGAAGATAAAAGCCAGGGACTAAATGCTAGTATTGCAATTGTTCAACTAGTTTAAGCTCTAGCCAGATCAGCTCTAGCTGACTGCCATGTGAATGGCCTAAACTTAGAATTCTAATTCCCCCCACACATATTTCATGTGGTTGGCTTGAACAATAACCTGTGATTCAACTGTAACTTATTTGCATATGGTCACAGCCAAAATTGTATTCTCAATAGCAGGTATAAAAGTACCTAAATGTCACCTGTTCTGATATTTTGTGATGGAGTAGCTAATTAATTTTTTTTCTTTTGAAACTTCATTGTAATTCTTGAGATAAAACTAGAAGAAATGTGAATAATTGTGAATTAATGTCAGTTGGTTGGGGTGTATCGTGAGTCATCATCCATCCTGAGGAATAACCCATGCAGGAAGTCATTCTATGCAATGTCAATAATAATAGTCGTTCATATGTAATAGCTTTTTTAACATTTTATACTCTTGCCATGCCATTTTTTTCTGAGGATATCTCTTCCAAAACAAATTCAAACTCATTTTAAGTTACAGGGCAAATAAATGATGACATTTATCCCCATGAAAAGAGGGTTAGAGTAGTAGGAAACCCTAGAGTAGGAGAAAGGTTTAGGTCCAAGCCCTTTCTCTTTTATTAAATTACTATATGACTGAACAAGTCACTCCATGTCTCTGGGACTCAATTTTCTGTTCTTTCCATGTAGTCCAACACAATTATGACCTCTAAGATCCTTTCCAACTCTGAAATTCTTTACGATATTAATTTTATGTTAAATCTTGGTAAAAAGACTCTTCAGATTCTTTGACAATACTGGAATTTTGTTGTATGGAATACTTACTGAAATAAATAAGCTATAGAATAAGTCTTGGTCATCTTTTCTTATGATGTATTTTGTAAATAGTCTAGGTATGTTATAAAGGGCTTGTTGAAGAGGAATTTACCTAACATTGAGAATCATCAATTTTTGATTAAGTGGAACCACACAGCTAGCTGTGGGTAATAATAAAAAGGATATAGTAGAAATGATGCTCTTAAGGTTGCAGATCTCCAAACTCAGAGAACTGAAAAAGTCTAAGCACCTTAGGACAGATCTATGCCAAAGAAATAAGAGGTCAGCTACAAGATTGATTTTCTTTGGGACTTATAGTATTGTCATCTTATTATAGAGAAGGTACAGTCCAGATTTGGTACAGTTGGTATAGAAGATAACTTTAGCAAGCTGAGGTGGCTGAAAATACACGAAGACTAGAACTATCAGCCAGAGGTCCAGGGTTCAAGTCCTGGCTTTGGTAGTCACTAATTGTGTTTGAGCAATGCACTTTACTGATCTGGACTTGAGTTTCCTCAGCTATCAAATAAATAGGTTGGACTAGATGACCTCAAAATCCCTTCCAAATCTAATTTTATTGTCTGAATATACTTTAATATTTTATAGCTGTCATGTAGCCGTAGCTCTGCTAGATTCTCACTGGATGCAGTGCTGGGCTTGGCATCAGGAAGATTCATCTTCTTGAGTTCAAATCTAACCTCATACACCCTACTGGGCAAGTCATTTTACCTTGTTTGCCTCAGTTTCCTCATCTGTAAAATGAGCTAGGGAAGGAAACAGAAAATGATTTCATTATCTTTGCCAAGAAAACCCCAAATGAGATCATGAAGAATTGGACACAACTGAAAGCCTCAAGCCATACTTTAGCAGTCTAGATGGCACTTTGGATCCTGTAGATCATCACTCTTACCAACTACTGGAAATATCTATGGTTTATCCACTAACATTGGTTTCTAGTTCTCAAGAGCACTTATACATTAATCCAAGTCGTATTTCAATGTATTTTTCTCTCAGTACCGTGTACCCTAACTCAATACTATCTTAAAACTCACCTGGGCCCATTTACACAAAACCCACACTGTTAGCTAAATGGTGCAGCAGGGCTGGGCCTAAAGTCAGAAAGACTTGAGTTCAAATTCTGCCTCTGATATTTATTAGCTGTGTCACCCTGGGTTAGTCACTTAACGTGTTTGCCTCAGTTTCCTCAACTATAAAATGGGAATAATAAAGGCACTTACCTTCCATGGTTGTTCCGATCAAACAAGATAAAATTTGTAAAAATGTTTTATAAACCCTAAAGCACTGCATGTTTATTATTATTATTACCTCCACTTAGCTACAATCCCAACCTCAAAGTCACTTACAGTGCAAAGAGACATTTAGAAAACATCTCAGGAAGACAGACAAGTCACCTTTTAAAAAATCTTTCTTGCCAAGAAATTCATTACCATTTACTAAAATGTTCTTGATGCGTGACTATTTGTAGAACAAAAATATGTTCAGTAGATTTTTCTTACAGGAGCAAGAGAGTTGGATCATGCTGAATTTTACATTTATGCAGAAAAACAATTTAAGTTTGCTTCGATTTTACCCTAGCCCTTTCTCTGGACTTTATAGCTTTCTGCTTGATGGACGTGTTTAATGCCTTTTCTAATTAATAGCAGTTAGGCAGAGGCATTGAAAAGGAAATAGTTTCCCTTTACAGGAAGATTGAAAATTTTACTGATTTTTGAAAAATGCATTTGCTTCTAATTAGGAAGACAAAACCACTCACATGTTAATGGACATTTTATCTTTGTGATTCATTCTCTTTCTCCCCTTTGGAACAGCATCTCACTATAGCATTCATAATCAAAGCCTATAAACCTCTTTAACCAGACCTTTCTATATAAAAATCTGAAGGTGTCTGTCACATTTAATTGATCATAGTCGTTGAGGAGACATTCAAATAAATATTTTAATGGAATAAGTAGTTTAATAGTTAATTAAGAATGGTTTGGAGATTAACAGGCTGCTTGACTGCTCATAGGGCTTAGATGAGATGGGAATCAACAGCTCTATTTCTTCTAATGAGATGGAAGACTACAAGGCCTTGCCATCTCCCTTGTCAGTACTTCCTAATGTCCTCCAGGCCTTCCCATCTGCCCTCCCTTTATGCCCTGCAGTCCCCTAGCATTATCATCTGATCTACTTATGTAACCTAAGGGCCTATGGAACTTGTCATGGGCCCTACACTGTACCCTTAGGACTTCTGGACTTTTCCATCAGCCTAGCAGCTACTTTCTTTTATGTGCTGTCTTCCCCAATTAGAGTGTGATCTCATTAAGTGTCTAGATTGTCTCAGTTTTTCTATTTGTCCCTCTAGTGCTTAGTACCTTGTTTGGGACATGGTATGTACTTAACAAATGTGTTACTGTTGGTTGGTTGGTTTTTTATCATTCATTAACATAACAATTGTTAAAGCATCTCAGTTTCCCCAGACAAGAATGCTTGGATACTATATACAGTATTTAACATTTTACTTTATGCATGAAATTAATAAAGGAATTAGTGATACAGAATAGAGGACTTATCACACTTTTATGGTTATGTATTGACAGCATTTTAGAATCAGGAAACTCCAAACAATATGTAAGCTGCTAGAAAACCAGGAGTTCCAGGAAAGATAGTTCAATTTGCTCAGTGGCTTCTGGCCTTTCCTTCTTTGAGTACCCAAAATATAAAAAACACAACACAATTTATCCACCAAATGTTCAACTCATGGAATCTGGTAAAATCAAATGAAAGATGAAAGAATTCCAGGTCCAGGATGTAATTCTTCCAAGAAGCATGGAACACAAATTTGGATATAAACAAAAGAACTTAGTCTTCCCTGTTAGTATCCTGGTGCTGACAGAGGCCTACATCTTCCTAATTCTCATCATGACAGTACATCATCCCAGGAAGAGAAAAATGTAATTAAAGGCAGACTCTAGAATGGAGAATTTGGCCCCACCATCCTGCCTTCTATCCCTGTGAGTCTAGGTTCTCTAAGTTCCCATTTTCAGTGGTCTAAAGCAGCACTTCTTAAACCTTCTGCAAGTACACCTCCTTCAGCGCTTCTTAAACTGCGGGGTTGTGGCTTAAGAAATGCCACATTGCCCTCTGTCTCTTCAGCTCTGTTTCTGCTTTGCAGTTTTATAATAAAGGGTCACTGAGCTACAGGTGGAGCATAGACATTTAAAGCTCTGTTGCAGCAGAATCATCAGTTCCAGTCTTGGCTCATTTTCTGACATGGATGGATCCCATAACTACCACATTCACAGGCACATTGGGACAGGACAGAGTTCCAAACCCCAGTCATGGTTAGGCAAGGAAAGAAACCAGGACCTGGTTTTAGCTTTAAAGGCCATGGATAGAGAGAGCTGAAGTATCTGCTGATTTTAGAGCATGTGGTCATAAGAAAGAATGTCTGGAAGGGAGAGGAAAGATATAGGAAGAACCTCAAGTAGTAAATTCCAAATTCTAAGAAGGAATGAAAAGAAAAGTTAGTCAATCAACCAAAGGTCTATCAGTGTCAGTGTCAGATAAAGGCGAACCCAAGGAACTACTGAGTAACTAAGACCATTTAAATGACCAAGGTGAAACATGCACTTCAGGATTTGCAAATCTATACTGTCTTCCCATAGCTTATTTGCCAACTAGCATCAGTCAGTGCTGACAACTATAGTATTCATTAATTGTATGGTCATACATCTGCACATCTATAACTAATGTAATACCATGACTTAAATACAATCAAGATCATGGGATGGCTTTCAGATGTGTGGTGAAGGGGAGAAGTCTTTAGGCTGTTATAATAAGTGCATGCATGGAGATAATATAATAATTAGTCTGTAAGCTACTATAATTATGGATGCACGGAAGTAATATAATAAAATATGTTATCAATGAAATATATTGGAAAAAGAGGCATGGCAAGGGATAGCAACAGATGGATTACACTGATTTCTACAAAATGTTTAATGGCTTATAAGAAGACCAGAAAGTTAGATACAAAATAATGAAGAGAGGACATGGGCAAGAATTACTTGGTTATGAATGGGTTGCCCTTTCTATGCATCAATAGGGTCATATACCCAAAGTGATGAAGCATGTAAAGAACAACTGTATTGTTCAGTTCAAGGAGTTCTTATGAGCAAAGTGCTCTGTACAATGGAAAAAGCTAAATACATGTGAGCTATCATTATTATTTATGATGAAATTTACAAGTGAACAGATAATAACAAAGACAAGACAACACAGGCTAAACTACTCCTATTAACTGAAGTTGGGTCAAAGAGAAAAGGTAGCTAAAAATGAGAAGAGTTCTGGCTATAAGAAAAGAAAACAGAGATCCTGGTATATTGGAAAATATAGTTAAATAGCACTATGATTACTATTGAATCACAAATACTAAAGAAATATAGTTAATTTTTTTTGTTACTGAGTTGTTTCAGTCATGTCTGACTCTTTATGACCCCATTTGGGATATTCTTGGCCAAGATACTGGAGTGCTTTGCCAATTCCTTCTCCAGATCTTTTACAGATGAGAAAGTGAAGCAAACAGGGTTAAGTGACTTGCCCATAATCACACAGCTAGTAATTGTGTGAGGTCACATTTGGACTTAGGAAGATGAGCCTTCCTGACTCCAGGACTCTATCCATTGTACCACCAAGCTGCCCCTATGGTTAAATACTAAACACTAAAGTTACAGTTTACCAAGCTAAACTTCAGTGAGATGATTGTCTTTTCTGGGATATCATGCAAGCTGCCAACAACATATGTATCATGGAAGCCACGCACTAACCATACAATGAAATGAGTCAGTATTGAGGAAATGTGCTATTTTTTACATCAATTAGCATTTATCATAAAAGGTAGGAGTTCTGGGTGACAGTTTATGTAGCACATAATACCTGTTGAAATGTTTCTCCAAATAAAAATAACGTCTAGAAAGACTATGAAGAAGTAATTATAATCTTTTTGAAGACTATTTTGAGGACCAGTCTTGCTTTTGAATTTTTATCTCTAGTGGCTAACAATCAATTGATAAACATTTATTAAGTGCCTACTATGTGCCAGGTACCATGCTAAGTACTAGGGTTGCAAAAAGAGTCAAAAGATAGCCTCTGACGTCAAGAAGCTTACAATATAACACAGTGACTGATGCCCTATAGTAGTGACTGACTAGTGACTGCTCAATAAATGTTTGAATGAAATTTTTGGATCTCTACAAAAATTGAGCCAGGAAACCAGGAGAGAAATCTGTCTGGAAAAAATATAAATGCTTACACATACATATATATTACGTATACATAAAACAAACATGTGTGCACATACATAAATACACACATACATAGTATGTAGCCAGATACATATACACATACATATCTATACAAATATATAACATATTAATATATAGATATACACATATACACATTTGTTTTTTCAAATATCTTCACAATTATAAAAACTAAAGGTTATTAGGACTCTGTCTGGCTTCATTATGAGAAAGAGAAAAACAAGAGAAACAAAACATCTTTTGTTCATCATTTAAAAACTTAGGTGGGAGCAAAGATATTTTTAAGCACGGACTACGAGTGACAAAAGTAAAAAATATCTGGCTATACATTGACTTTGAAATGAAGAATAATTACTCTGTTGGTATTCTACAAAAGGTTCACAGTTCTTAGTAAGCATTTTCCTTCAGTTACTTTCTGTTCAGTTAACTTTGATTCGGTATATGACTTTCTCTATTTCCTTCAACCTAACAAGTTCCTACTGTCATTTCTTCATCCTTTAACATCTTCCTTCTTTTTCCTATGGACTACCTTTTTTCCTTTTATCAAATCCAGTCCTCCCAATTCCCTTGACATAACTTTTTTCATTTATTTTTTTCTGAACTGAAATGCTAAATAAAGTGAACATTTATATATATATATATATACATATATATATATATATATAGTAGCAGAGAAGAGTATAACAGCAGAGCTGTTATATACAGCTTCCTTTTCTTTTAAAGTACATAATAAAGTCAATCTACAGCTTTCAAAGCTGCCCTGCTTCTCTGTGCTGCTTTCTGGACTTCCTTCTGTTCTCTACATTTTTTAAAAGTTGTCTCAATGACTTTTTTATTTTTTTTACTGGGGAGAGGGGGAGAAGCAGGAGGTTACTATATCCCTGGCACTGTATTGTGGAAAGGAACTTTACCAATTATGTGACATATGAGACTAAACAGGTCATCTTGTGTCTGCCAGGAACAAGTTGACATTCTCCTGTTGACATCTGGTTAAATTATATACTGTACTACCTACCCCAGCTATTCATTCCAGTAACAAGGACTGTGATCTAAATTCCAAATACTTGAGACTGGAATCATTAGCCCTGCCCTAAGAAGACCTCAATATTCAAGTCTTTTTACTCCTGTGTGTCCATAGACCTCCAGATTTGCCATTTAAGTTTCATCCTAAATACTTTTCATTCCGGTGACACTGGCTTCCTTGTTATTCCTTGAACAAGACATTCCATCTTTTTGCTCTGGGCACTTTCGCTGGCTGCCCCGTGCTTGGAATGCTCTCTCTCCTCATTTCAGTGTCTTGGCTTCCCTGGCTTTCTTCAAGTCCTAGCTAAAATCTCAGATTCTGCGAGAGGCCTTTCCCAATCATTTTTAATTCTTGTGATTTCTCTCTGTTATTTCCTGTTTTTCTTGTGTATAGCCTGCTTATACCTGATTGTTTGCATGCTGTCTCCTCCATTAGATTATAAGCTCCTCAAGTACAAAACTGTCTTTTGCCTTCCTTTGTATCTCCACTGAAGAATACGCTGTTTGGCCTGTGGTAGGTACTTAATAAATGTTTATTGACTAACAAGCGCTTGTTGACTATGTATTAATTTATTGTTGTTATAAAATGATTATCAAAACAGCTTCTATTTGTATCTATTTTCTGTTTCCATTTTCTAACCCATCCTTCCCACCACCTCTATCCCCAACTCCAGTTCTTCTTTTAAAAATAAACCTGTTTGGGATACGTGTGGTGGGAAGGGAATGGAAAGATAGAGGGGTGGAGAAGGGAAAGAGCACCAGCTGGAAAAGATCCAAGGAACAGTGAGTAGTCTGGTCTGAATGGAGTGAGGAATACATGAATGGAAGTGCTATGAATGGGAACAACTAGAATTGTGCAAGGACTTTCTGTTCACAACTGAGAAAATATTGGAGGAAGCATGGCTTTCGTTATCTCATTTTTTCCCCATGTTGCTCTCCTTTCCTCCATATCCCTCTTCTGCTTCATAGCACTGCCTTCCCAAGTGATTCTACCCCTGAAACTTTATCAGACTAACATCTTCTTCATTTCCTCATTTCCCCATGGATTGAGTAGTCCATCTATAGTATTCATAGGGAAGGCCTTTAAGAGTGAAGATGAAATGTTTCTAAAACTGCTGAAACTGTGCCATCAGCACACCACTTTCTTTGTGGTTTTCCTATGTTAATGCTTTCTTCAGGTGATATTTCTGTAATAACCAGATCACATTTTGACAAGCTGCAGACCATATGAAGTTTGTTTACTACCATAGAATCAAAGAATTTTAGAACTAGAAGAGACTATTTCAAGCCCCTAATTTAACACTCATTATCATCAAATCTAGAGCTAGAAGGATCCTTAAAGGTTTTTAGGTCTAACACCATCATTTTAGTTATAAGTAAATAAGCTTAGAAAGATTAAGGGACTAGCCTAAAGTCAACAGTATGTGGAAAAGATAAAATTTGAAATCAAATCATCTGACTCTAGAGCCATGATTCATACAAGCCACTATATTGTGCAAGTAAAAAAAGAAAAAGCCAGAAAGAATAATTTACCCAAGATTAGAGCTAATAAATATGAGAACTGAGAACTAGATTGATATCTTATAGTTTCAGCCCACTAATCCTTCTGCTGCATCAACACTGCTGAGGACAAATGTTCTTAACACTTCCACCACTCAGAATTTGTACATTTAATGAACTAATCACTAGCACTTTTTTCCCTTGCCTTCAGGAGCTGGCCCAAAAGAATTCCTTTCAGATTCTGGCTTCTTCTGTACATGAGCTATGACCAGCACAAGGCAAGTGGTAGGGACAACATAATAGATTCTACTTTACTGACATTATATGTCTGGATTACTGTCATTTTGGTTGTCATTTTGTCTTCTCATTTATGTGTTATTTTGACAGATCATATAGACAAAACTACTCAATTTTCTTAATATGATAGTGATATATGAATATGAGTTTGGACCATAAGAGGGCTATTGTCCTTCTGGCTAAGGTTCATAACAGGGAAAAATAATTACCTCTTTGTGTTTAAATTGCTCTATCAAAAGCAAATAATTTCTTTAAGTAAAAGGTTCAGCATTTAAAATATTGAAATTTCCACAAGTATGTTTAAACTTCATGTGTTCTGCTTTTCACACTATGGAGCCAAACTCAGCTGACCTGTTGGTACATTAACACCTCTAATTAAAGCATAAGCCATTATCTGGAAAATAACAACAAATAATAATAATTCTTGGAATTAGAAGAACATTTTTATTAAACCAAATCTTTTTAAATAAGAGCATAAATTAAGCAATATTACTATATGTGATTTCATTAACTCAGATAAGGTCTCACAATAATTTTTTTCCTGCACTTCTTTGCAGGAAATTTTTAGGACATTCCAAGTTTCATGAGTATGCTCAATATATCATGATAGCTAGCATTTAAATAATGTATTAAGGATACTGTCTCCTTTTACCACCTAAACCTGTGAGATATGTATTATTACTATACCCCTTCCTGTGAACGAGGAACCTGAGGCCCAGAGAGGTAAATTGTATTGTCCAGGGTCACATAGTTAAGAAGTGTCTTAAGAAGGATTTGAATTCAGGGCTTCTGAACTTAAATTCAGCGTTTTTTGTACCTAGTTGCCTATGTTGTCTTCAGTAGAATAATAATTATCAAAAGCAGAATATACAAAATAATACATAGAATATTAGTGAATCTTAATTAATGCAGAAACCATGGCTTATATATGGAAGGTGCTGAATGCAGAGAAAATCATTTCACCTACAAAGGTAAATTTATACGTAAGTTTATTCCCTAGACTAAAGATAAACTGGGAATAACATTTAATGTAAAAGTAAATAGCTATTGATTCCATATACATTTCCCATATTTTTGATCGTCCTGTGTCCTTTTCTAATTTTGGCAGGTTTTATTTTCCCCCTGGATTGCTCTCTCTATCAGTAGATATGTGTAAAGTTCCAGAAAGACCACTGAATTTCGTGTCATGGGACCCAGCTTCATCCTCCTAGGGCAATTAATTTTACCTCATAGTTTTCTTATAAGCTAATTGAGGGGATTAGACAAGATAACTTCTTTGATTATGGCTCTGATTCTATGAAGATTATTTTTAAACATTTTAATTTTTAATTAACCAGAATTTATTTTCTCTTCCTTCTCCAATTTAAATGAAAAGAAAAAGACGGTCACTGTAACAAATATGCCTAATTTAGGCAAAATGAATTTCTGCATTTTCCATGTCCAAAAACATATATCCCTAGGCATAAACCTAGGTGAATATTAACCAACCTCTGGTGTCTTGAAAAGCTCAAGACTAAACTTCTAACCCTCCAACCCCACACAGCTCAGCTGAGCTCTGCAAAGCACCTGTCTATAAAATCATAGAATCTCAGAGTCTTCCTACTCCAACTGTGAGGCTCTGGGATTCTGGAATTCTATGAACTGAGTTAAGCCTTTTATAAAGATGTTAAAAATCATCAAGTCAAACATAGATCCTTGGAGAAATCCACTGGGGATCTCCTTCCAAGTTGACATGAAATTAGTCTTTGGGTCTGATCATTCACCCAGTTCTTAACCTAGCCTCTAGCTATTATCCTCATCTCTCTATCTTGATCCACAAGAATAGCAGGGGAAGCTTTGTCAAATACTTGTTCTCATTTGCAGCATCTCTCTCATCTGCCAGGCTAGTAACCCTGTCAAGAGTGAAAAGGGTAGTCTGGTGGGACCTGTTCTTGAAGAAGTCCTGTGGATGCTGCTGCTTCTTCTAGACATTTATTAACTACTCTTTAAGAGACAGCATGAATAGTGGATAGAGACACAGGAAGACATGAGTTCAAGTTCTTCCTTTGAAGCATACCTTTCCATGCTCTTAGCAACTCTCTAATATTATAAGCACAGAAAAATTGCTGACCTGTCTCAACAGAGGAAATTTCTTCCCTGGGGAGGTCCTATATCAATAAAATCACTGGTCCTGTCTCTATCTCTTCAATAATACATGGTGGAATTTTGCCAGGAATCAAAGCCAAACTCCCTGGCCTATCATTTTTTGGAATATATTCTTTTCCATTTTTTGGAAAATGAACCTTTTCCCTGCTCTAATCTCGTGGCACCCCTCCCATCCTCCATAATTTTTTTAAAGGTTGCAGATAATGGATCAACAATTACATCTACCTATTCTTTCAACACGCAGTCAGGCAGTACATTTGAACCTGGTTTGTTGCACTCTACAAGATCAGTTAGGTGTCTCTTACTATCTCCCTGTTTATCGTAAGTATCCACTGCCCTGTCAATCATTTTTTTCTGTCCTTTCCAGTGCAAAGCTCATTTTCTAAGTGCTTGCAGCAGGATTTGATCCCAGGCTTTCCTCACTCCCTCACTAGCCACTGTGTCACCACTCTGTCTAATAGCTTCATCAAAGCAGCATTATGCTAACAAATCCTAAAAGTTAATTACCATTTCTACATATAACTAACAAAATCCAAAATGAAATAATAAGAGAAATTCTAGTCAAAATGAACATAAAATGGATAAGATGTCCGAGAGTGAATCTATCAAGATACATGCAAGATTTATAGCAAGCACCCTTCACAGAAATAAAGGAAGAATTAATTAGAAACATATTCAGTACTCATGATTGAACCAAGAGAGTGTAATACATTTACAGATATAATATTATACCATATTACAAAGGAGATACTTTATATAATGGGCAAAACATGACAAAATTGATTTATAATAACAAAAGGAGGAATGAAACATAGTGTTACCACACTGAAACTATATTATAAATAAGCCATATCAAAACTAATTGACATTGTTTAAAAAATGCAAAGGTTGATTAGTGAAATAGACTAATAAATAAGAATAAGAGGCACCAGAAAACAGTAACTCACTATTTTAAAAACTCAGAGCTTCTTAACTTAAAGTTTTTCAGTGGGAAAAATCAGGAAGCAGTTTGGCAGACATTGTTTCCACAGGCATTTTACACCATGTATTACAATAAACACTAAATGAATACAGAAACTGAACATTAAAAGATGACATCAAAAGCAAAACAAGCAGTGGACAGAAAGAGATACTTTTTCCAACAATGACTAGAATTCTTAGCCTAAAATAGGATAATGAGGGGGCATAATGGATAGAGTACCAGGCTTAGAATCAGTAAGACCTGAGTTCAAACTTAGCCTCAGACGCTTACTAGCTGTGTCACCCTGAACAAATCACTTAATGCTGTTTGTCTCAGTTTCCTCATCTGTAAAATGAGCTGGAGAAGGAAAAGGCAAAGTAGTATTTCTACCAAGAGGAACCCCAAATGAGGTCACAAAGAGTCTAACACAACTGAAATGATCAAACAAGAAAAAAAGACAGAAAGACAGAATAAGTCATTATCCCAAATAAAATTTTAAAAAAATCTTTATCATGGACAAAATCAAAGATATTTGAACAAAAAGAACCATTGAGTGGGAAATTATGTGCATAAAACATTACTGATAACATTTTTCTATCCAAGATATAAAGGAATTTACACAAATTTGTTGTTGTTCAGTCATTCCAGTCATGTAGGACTCTTTGTGATACCATTTGGGGTTTTCTTGGCAAAGATGCTGAATGGTTTGCCATTCCCACTCATTTTAAAGATGAGGAAACTACAGTCAAAAAGATTAACTGACTTGCCAAGGGTCACACAATCTAAGGCCAGATTTCATCTCAGGTCTTCCTGAATCCAAGTCCAGACCTCTTTCACTGTGCCATGCCCTAATTTACACAAATACATAACACTGAGCGCCTTCATAAAATAGGTAAATAGTTGAAAGAGATAAACAATTTCAAAAGAAAAATTGCAAGTTATAAATAGCCATATGGAAATCTGTTTATTGACTGACTGCTCCAAATCACTAACCCTGAGATAAATAAAAATTAAAGCAACTCAGGGATTTTTAAGGATTAAAAAAAAATTATAGGAATTGATGTAGAAGAAGCAACAGTAAGACAGGCATACTGATACACTATTGGTAGAGTTCAAATTGGTCCAAATGCTTGTATTTTAATTTGCAATCATCCAAGAAAAGTACCATATTATTACTATTATACTAATAGTATCCATTCTATATAATGCTATATTATGCTGTACTCTACTATACTACATTATATCACACTATACTATACTAGATTATACCATACCATACTATACTACACTACACTACATTATACTATACTATACTATGCTATTCTACACTATGCTACACCACACTATACTACAATCTTTGACCCAGTGATGCTACTGGAGGGCACATACCCCAAGGAAGTCAAAGATAGAAATAAAAATGCATTATCTACCAAATACTCATAGTAGTTTCCATGGTAGCAAAGATTTAGGAATAAAATAGGTACCAAACAATGATTGAAAAACTGTTTTATATGAATGTAATGAAATATTATTATGCAGTAAAACTGTCAAATTGGGGGGTGGAGCCAAGATGGCAAGGTAGCAGGATGACCCTCCACAGCCCATAAAATACCTGTAAAAAATGACTCTAAACAAATTCTAAAGCAGCAGAAGCCACAAAATGACAGAGTTAAAGATTTCTAGCCCAAGGCATCCTGGAAGGCCAACAGGAAAGGTATATCGCACTGTCCACAGAGTGAAGTGCAGCCCAGCCTTGACCACACTGTTTGGCAGGGACAGGATAGGAGCAGACTTCAAAGTGCCACCACCAGAAGCTGCAGTTCCCAGATCCCTCAACCCACAAATGCCAGAGACAGCTTCAAAGGTCAGTGAGAAAACTCTTTCACTTGGGTGAGAAGGGAGCAGGGTCCTCTTGCCCCAGCCCTGGCCCCACAAGGTCTCAGATGGCCCCAGGCCCAGTAGCATCCATTTTTGGAGCCCTCAGCCTAAATACCCTGGGGGAATTGAGCTAATGATGTGGATCTCAGCCCTGAGTGGCAGTCCTGGGGTGAAGAAGAGTGCTGACATGGTGGAGATAGTGAAGGCTCAGGAGAGGGTATTCTACTCTCAGATCCTGGGCAGAAAAGCTTATGGTAGCTCCCAGACCAGAGGACAGGCCAGGAGAGAAGTAAACTCCTCTCCCTTGATTGTGCCACCTTGGAGGAACTGAGAACTTATAGGTCCCCAAAGTATACCCTCCTCTTGACAAAAGACTCAGAAGTCAAGTAACTGGCTGGGAAAATGCCCAAAGAAAGGAACAAAATAAGACAATAGAAATTTACTTTCTTGGTGAACAGGTATTTTCTTCCATCCTTTCTGATAAAGAAGAACAATGCATGCTATAAGAGGAAAACGTTAAAAGTCGAGGCTTCTGCATCCAAAACCTCCAAAATAAATATACAATGGTCTCAGGCCATGAAAGAGCTCCAGAAGGATTTTGAAAATCAAATAAGAGAGGTAGAGAAAAAATTGGGAAGAGAAATGAGAGCGATGCAAGAAAATCATGAAAAGCAAGTCAGCAGCTTGCTAAAGGAGACTCAGAAAAATGATGAAGAAAATAACACCTTTAAAAATAGACCAACTCAAATGGCAAAAGAGGCTCAAAAAGCAAATGAGGGGAAGAATGCTTTAAAAAGTAGAATTAGCCAAATGGAAAAGGAGGTTCAAAAGTTCACTGATGAAAATAGTTCTTTAAAAATTAGAATGGAGCAGATAGAAGCTAATGACTTTATGAGAAACCAAGAAATCACAAAACAAAACCAAAAGAATGAAAAAATGGAAGACAATGTAAAATGTCTCATTGGAAAAGCAACTGACCTGGAAAACAGATCTAGGAGAGACAATTTAAAAATTATGGGACTACCTGAAATCCATGATCAAAAAAAGAGCTTAGACATCATCTTTCATGAAATTATCAAGGAAATCTGCCCTGATATTCTAGTCCACAGTATAAAATAAATATTGAAAGAATCCACCAGTCACCTCCTGAAAGAGATACGAAAAGAACAAGTCTTAGAAATATTGTAGCCAAATTCCAGAGTTTCCACATTAAGAAGAAAATATTGCAAGCAAACAGAAAGAAACAATTCGAGTATTATGGAAATACAATCAGGATAACACAAGATCTAGCATCTTCTACATTAAAGGATCGAAGGACTTGGAATATGATATTCCAGAAGTCCCTAGGATTAAAATCAAGAGTCACCGACCCAGCAAAACTGAGTATAGTACTTCAGGGGGAAAATGGTCATTCAATGAAATAGAGGACTTTCAAGCATTCTTGACGAAAAGACCAGAGCTGAATAGAAAATTTGATTTTCAGTTACAAGAATCAAGAGAAACATGAAAAGGTAAACAAGAAAGAGAAAATAAGGGACATACTAAAGTTGAACTGTCTACATTCCTACATAGAAAGATAATATTTGTAACTCTTGAAACTTTTCTCAGTATTTAGGTAGTTGGAGGGATTTTATACACACACACACACACACACACACACACACACACACACACACACACATATATAGACAGAGGGTACAGAGTGAGTTGAATAGGAAGGGATCATATCACAAAAAAAATTAAAAATGAGAGAGGAATATGTTGGGAGGAGAAAGGGAGAAATGGAATGGGGCAAATTATCTCTCATAAAACACGCAAGAATAAGCTTTTTCAATGGAGGGAAAAAGGGGGGAGGTGAGAGTGGAAAAACTGAAGCTTACTTTCATCACATTTGGCTTAAGGAGGGAATAACATGCACACTCAATTTGGTATGAAAATTTATCTTATACTACAGGAAAGTAGGGGAGAAGGGGAAAAATGGGGTGAGGGGGATAATAGAAGGGAAGGCAAATGGGAGGAGGGAGCAATTAAAAGTAAATACTTTAGGAGAGGGACAAGGTCTAAAAAGACAATGGAATAAATAGGCGGCAAGTTAGGATGGAGACAAATATAGTTAGTCTTTCACAGCATGTGTATTATGGAAGTCTTTGGCAAAACTACACATATATAACCTATACTGAATTGCTTGCCTTCTCAGTGGGGATGAATCGGGAGGGAGGAAGGGAAAGAAGTTGGAACTCAAAGTTTAAGGAATGAATGTTGAGAATTGTTTTTGCATGTAACTGGGAAATAAGAAATACAGGTAATGGGGTATAGAAATCTATCTTGTCCTACAAGAAAAAAGAGAAGATGGGGATAAAGGAAGGGAAGGGTGTGATAGAAGGGAGGACAGTTTGGGGAAGGGACAATCAGAATGCACAGTGTTTTGGGGTGGGGGAGGGGAGAGATGGGGAGAAATTTAGAACTCAAAATCTTGTAGAAATGAATGTTGAAAACTAAAAATAAATTAATTAATTAAAATTAAAATTTTAAAATGTCAAATTGGAAGAATTCAAAGAAAAGAAAGCAAGATCTATATAAACTGCTGCCACATGAAATAAAGTATAACACAAAGAACAATAAATCCAATGATTTTAGCAATGTAAATTGAAAGATCATTACTAGGAGGCCAAATTCTGGGTAACAAAGAGAACATTACTAGTCACAGAGAACTAGTGGTAGAATATAACTTCCTCCTCATGTGAAGAGTTAAGGCAATGCTAGGGGGGAATGTTGTGCACATCATCAGATACAGTATTGGGCATCTTTGAAAACAATGGGGGCTCAATTTGGAGAAAAAGAAAGATAAATGACTGTAATATAAAAAGTGAAAGTCATAAATAAACTTTAAAAAATAAAAACACTGGAACACAGTTGTTAAGACTTGTCTTCACTGAACCAATGCTTCTCCCTTCCTTGGTCAGGAATCAAGAGAAGGATCCACACTCAAAACAATAGGAAGGCAAAGAAAGGAATGACCATCTGGTACTGAGGGGAAAGTTGTTCTCCATTAAACTGGACTCTCAAGGATTCACTTTGATTCCACCCTAAATCAAAATTCACTAAATAAATTAGGCTTCGTAAGTAGAAAGTCAAATAGCAAAATGCAGTCGCAACTAGGCTAAATTACTCCTAAGATGAATTGCAAGGTTTTGAAGTCAGGGTTGTTTGAGGGCAGTATCCAGATGTGTTCACCTGGAAGTCTATTGAAATGATTGCAGCTCCAGGGCATGGCTAATTTATCTAAAAGTGCTACACTAGCACCCCAAGGTACATTGAGCTACCTACCACATTGAACCCTAGACTATGCCTGCCCTGCTGTCACTAATCTCCTAAAATTACTACATTCATTGATTGACATGTATATAATTAACACGAAGTATATTTGTAGCCAGGGTCTTTTTCTCTATATGTAAAAACCACTGCTGACCCACTACAGGCTGGCAGCTGCCAAGGCATTTGAGTGTTTATAGTCAATAACATAAGAACTAAGACATTCCTAAAGAAGCAATAGCACAGAAAAGACCCTGCTGACTAAAACAGTCCATTAGGCTATTTCAAGTTTTGACTTTTTTGAAACATCTTAGCTTACATCTTAGCTGAAGTTAGAAACTAACTTCAAGAAAAGGAAAATGAAAAAAAATCTTTAAAACTACACCACTAGACATGACATTTGACACTGGTAGGTTGTAATTCCCTCTAAATCTAAATGGACTTCACCAATCATCTGAGAAGTTAGAAGGCAATTAAGGACCTTCTCAAGAGTTCATGATGACTATGCTTTCTCAAAATACTGTGGCAAGAAACAAATGACAGTCAGCTCACCTTTGAGCATTTCAATGATCTGATTGAATCTAATATATCATTTAAAAAAAACACCTCAGCTGTCACATGTTTGATAGTCTAACTTGTAAAATTATTTCTACTGTACTTAGTGGTTTGAGATCAAACCTCTTCTGTAAAGAGTAAAACTAAGCCCTTGGGGATTCAGTTCCTGCACTCTTGCCTTGAATTTATAGGTCCACAAGAGGTAATAACTACATCCTGCCTTCATGTCTTTGCCTGGAAATGCTCCCACCTCTCACCTCTGCCTGTTGGAATCCTGAGCTCCACTGGAGGATCAGCTCCTATAAAGTGTTTCTTGAACACTCTAAACTGTTGTCACTTTCCCAATTACTTTGTACATTTTCATATTTACTTATCTGTGTACATGTTTTCTCCCTCCCCATACTCCATGTAAACTGCTTGAGGAAAGGAATTTATCCAACTTTATTTCAGGTGATTTTTGCTATTCAACTTGCCAAGTCTACACACTTATGCTTGAGAAGGCATATGCAGACAGCTCTGATTAAATGAGGGGCCTTTTAAAGTTATACAAAATCTAGATCTGGTTTCTGAAATGATAGGAATGCCAAAATCTAATGAACAAATCTGAATGCTGTTTTGAATGTTAGGTACAGATAAAGTATAAACTCAAAGGGCAGTGGGACCTAAGATACCAGATTTGCAATGGTCTGTCTTCAGTCTCCAAAGCAAGTGTGTAGAAGGGGATGACAGTTTCCATTTTCACGTACTGCTTTGCAAAGATGGATGACAAGTGGTAGATGAATAAAAGAAAGTAGCCCTAATCCTGTCCATACACAATATATCCTAGTACCTCCAATATTAAATGTACTGTTATTACAATACAACTCTGTCTATTTGCCAAAAAAAAATCGAGAATCTATCAAAATTATGGAAGCGCAGAGGGATTGAATGAATAATGATGAAAGATGAAATGCATTTAAGAAGTTATCTGAAATCTGAATTATTCTTATATGATAATATACTACGCATTTAAGTAATATGTTAAAATGTATTTAGGTTTATGGTATAGAAATTAACTTTCAGTGATATTTTATTTTTATTGGGGTAGCTAGGTGGCAAAGTGGGTAGAGTACCAGGCCTGGAGCCAGAAAGATCTGAGTTCAAATCTAGCCTCAGAGAGAGGTCTGTAACCCTGGGCAAGTCACTTAATCTCTGTTTGTCTCAGTTTTTTCATCTGTAAAATGGGGATAATAATGGCACTTACCTCTCAGTGCTGCTGTGAGGATCAAATGAGTTAATAACTGTAAAACACATAGAGCAGTGTCTGGCATATAATAACTACTGTACAAATAGTAGTGTTCTTTCATCTACTATGCCTATGAGAGGCAGCTTGATATATAACTTGATATAGGCCATTATAATAGGGCTTGTGGCCCCTTGTGTGCAGCTGGAGCCAGATTAAAATGTAACTGGGAAATGTTCAAGAAAATGAATAATGCAGCATAGATGTTGTTAACAAGTCATTTAACCTCCCAATGCTCTAAGCAGCTCTCTGAAATAGAAAAGGTACAGAAAAGATGCCAGCCTGTATTGATAGAAGAAGTTTTCTCATCAATAAATTCCCTATACCAGTGAAACTGAAGGTCTAGCCCAGTTAAAATAATACATTTAGTTTATTTTTTTCTTTCTCCTTTATCTAGACATTTTCGTGTCTGGAAATGATTCATATTTGATGAAGGAGCCAGACTATTCATAATCAGTCATTCAATAAACACTGTGCTTATTGCTGCAAATACAAAGAAAAATAAAATATAGTCCCCACTCTCAAGGAATGCCCAGTATAAACACACACTTAAGGCCTGGTCCACGATTTCCCAGATTCACGCAGAGAATCATGGAATTCTAGGGCTGGAAAGGACCTCAGAGATCATTTCATCTAACTGTATTATTCTACAGATCATGGACTCGGAGCTGGAAGGGACCTCAGAAATGTGCCTAACCTTCTCATCTTGTGAATGAGACCCAGTAACAGCTAGTAAATGAAAAAGCTAGTACAAGAACATCAGTCTCTTGAATTCTAGTTGAGCCCTCTTCCAATTGTAGTGAGGTCTGCTCCGAGACATGTAATAAAAGAAGGCAGAATGGACATCTCCAGCCTTTTTTCCCTCTATCCTTATCCAAGGGAAACTTTAATTCCTGCCAGGAAAGGAAGTAGGAGGTTAGAGACAGAAGCCTGGCCACTCTGCTCTCCTCAGAGAGAGAGGGTATCAAGCTAGAATTATACTTATTTGCTCCTTTAAATGTTATTAATATAGGGCAGGGTTAGGGAATTTGTGGCCTCAAGGTTACATGTGGCCCTCTAGATTCTCAAGTATGGCCCTTTGACTGAATCCAAACTTCCCTTAATAAAAGAATTTGTTCTTCCCTTAATAAAAGAATTTGTGGGCCCAGAGGGCCACATGTGACTTTGAGGCCCCAGGTTCCCCATCCCTGGTCTAGTGGATGAGGCTTTCAGGTTCACACTAAACTTCTGATTGCTAGTCATTAATGGGGAAAGGACTCCAATCTTTATATCCAGGGCTTGACCCCTTTCCAACCAAATACAAGTTCCACGATGAGTATACATAGGAAATAGCAAAGAAATCCATTTATCTAAGTCAATAGCAAAAGAGAAATCAGAGAGAAAGTATGCATGGGAGAATATTGGATATGCACAGTAAATGAGTGCACCTATTGGGAGTGAGGTAACTCAGGGAGGGAGAGAGAGAGAGAGAGAGAGAGAGAGAGAGAGAGAGAGAGAGAGAGAGAGAGAGAGAGAGAGAGAGAGAGAGAATCTCCCACAAAGGTAAAACTCTAATGTAGCAAGCTGAGGAAAGGGAAGTGATGGACATTGCCAGCTCCTCTCATAATAAGCTTCTTCCCAGAGTCTTTTCCTTTAGCAATCTAAAATGTGTTTAGCATTGTTCATCCCCTCTCTTGAAGATGGAAGCCAAGAAACACCTAAAGTAACTACAGCCCCTGAAACTCAATGAGACTGAAGAGCCCGCAGAGCCTGAAGTTATCTTTTCTTGACTCTCAACTCCACCCCACCTCTCACACATTAATCTTCACCAATGAAGAAAAAATCCCATAAGAATGGGAACTTTGGGACTTGGATTATACAATTATTCCACATGCTTCTGCCATTTTCCTTAGAGTTAGCAGGAAGGGAAGAAACTATAATCATTCTGTATATAAAGCTTTTGAATTAACTTCAGATTTCATTGACTTGCATTTTCCCAGTCCTCCATTAGTAGAATCATAAAACTTTATAGAAGAGACTGAAGTCCAGAAAATTTAAGAGATTCGCTCAAAGTTACATTTAGCTAGAGTATAAATAATTGAAAGCTGATTGAATAACTATTTAGTGCATCTATGTGAGTTTCTACAACCATTTATTTCAAGATTCTCAAGAAAAAAGACAGGATTCCTAATCACAGCAATTATTGTGGCATCTATCTTGCTACTCTCAATAGTCAGCAAGACCCTGTCCAGCAAGTTTTAGAACTGGCTACTGCCCAGAACTGACAATGGCAGCCTTCCAAAAATCATAAAGCAATTGTCAGCAATCCCATCATTTACTGTTTTCTCATCATCCCCCTTCAGCCAAATGTGTATGTCTGCAGGTTCAAACCTCACCCCACTTCCAACCCTAAGAACAATTTTATTCCTTGTTAGGAAGCACACATGAAGCCTCGGTCTCAAGACACCTTTGGTTTGCTATTCACCTCTATTCTGGCTGATAGCATTCTATACCCATGAACCACGGAGCCTGCATGACTAAGGAACCCCTCTTTACCTCAAGGTTCATCATAGAGTACTTTAGGTTACCATGTTTATGGAAATATTACCAGAGCCTCCATCAAAAGAATTCTTTACTGATAAGACAGCAAGAATCATAAATCAACTGTCCCTGTCTCATAGATTCTCACAACCCCAGAGGGAGAAGGACATACTCCAGAAAATTTGGGCTTCATTTCTTGTTGTTGTTCAGTCCGTTTTCAGTCATGTCTGACTCTTTGTGACCTCAGTTAGGGTTTTCTTGGCACAGATACAGGAGTGGTTTACCATTTTCCTCTCCAGCTCATTTTACAGATGAGAAAACTGAGGCAAAGAAGATTAAGTGACTTGCCCAAAGCCACACAGCTAATAAGTGTCTGAAACCAGATTTGAACTCAGGAAAATGAGTCTTCCCAACTCCAACAAGATATCCACTGCACCACCTAGCTACTCAAGAGTTTCCTTTGCCTTCAAGTAAATGGCTACCCCTCACCAGTGCTCAGAGATGTCAAACAAGCAGGTCCACTCCTGAGTGAAGCCAATCCAGATTGAAGTGTAATAGGGAAATATTTAACAAAATTTAAAATCCAATAAAACACAGAGAAGATGTGGCCCATTGGTATCTTAATCTACAGTTTAGTGTCCTTCATTTCTATTTCAGTTTGACCCTACTACTCCATACCACCTCTACAACTGCCATCTTTTCTGCCTTCAAAGCTGTTACTAATTTCTTCTCTGCACAGCTGCTGCTGTCCTCTGTTCAGTCTTTTCTCAACTGACCTGCTGCTATCTGTTAAAGTTTTATGCAAATAGTTGCATAAAGGGTTGCTTTTTCCTCAAAAATAGTATCACCCTTTGTGAGTGTTATCACCCTATCTCCCCAGATGCCTAATCAACACATGTACAACTGTTTGTTAGTCCCACTGGAACAGGGAAAAAAGTCTTTAAGGAAGGAAATAAGCACCTACTGTTTACCAAGCACTTTACAAACATTATCTCATTCAACTCTCACAACAATCCTTGGAAGAAGGTACTGTTATTATTCTTATTTTACAGTTGAGAAAACTGAGGTAAACATAGGTTAAAATGCCTTACCCAGGTTCTTATTTGTCTGAGGACAGATTTGAACTCAGGTTCTCCTCTTTCTAGGCCTAGCCCCCTACCTATTGTACCACCTAGCTGCCTCAAGTCAAAGTCTTTTTCCAACTACACTTGATAGACCTCATGGAGTAATTCCCTTGGATCACTTGATAGCTATGTTGGAGTTAATTTATTTCTTTCATATCCCATCGGTTACATTTGCTCGGCATTATTGCATCTATAACTAGGTTTTGGTCTTTATGCTCTCCCACCCTCCAAAAAAATTTTTGAAACATTGCAAATCATAATTAATGCACTAGGTATAGTTTGCAGGTAAATGTAAAAAAAACCCCTTAATTCACATTTGTAGGATTACAGGTAGCCTCTCTGGTACAGAGGCTAAATGCAGGTACATAATGCATGTAATAGACCAGGCACAGAAATCATACGCAAAACATGATGTCACATGTTGGGGTTATATACAAAGTACATGTCATGTACACTGGTGGGTTTAGTCACTACCCTTAGGATGCTGTGTATCACTCTAGTGACTTAGATGACTAGTTCTATAATTTCTACGGTTATGGAGTCAGTCTTTTATCCTCACACTTATTGTTCTGTATTCCTGATCCCAGGTCCAGGAATGGCCCAGGCTGGATACTAGAGTATCTAGCCCTTAATGAACTTTGGATCCCTCACTTCCCTTGGGACCTGCATTGTTTGAGTATTAATTAGTATAGAAGGGCTTTTGGATCTAGGCTTTCCCCTTCTGAGCAGATATGCCCCTCAAATTAGGTCAGGCTTCCCTATCCTCAACAAGGCACCAAGAAATTTCTACTTCATCTAACTCTTGATCTAAATTTTCCCCATATACACACCCTTGTCTGGCATTAATTGTCACAGCTTGAGGAGTTAGAGCTGCATGCAGTTATCTCTCACTCTCTTTATATGGCCAGGCCCTCTGCTTCTCCAATTATATATCTCTTTGATAATGCTTTTTGTGCTCTTTATTTTATGGTTTCAGTAAAAACTCAATCCAATTTGACAAGCATTTTAAGTGATTACTATGCTCAAGGCACTGTGCTAGGCAAGAGAGATACAAAACCAAAACAGAAAACAATTCTTGCCCTAAGGAACTTCAATAGGATACAATCCATCTAGTAGTATATCTGTTTATCTCAAATTTAGAGTACCAATAAGTTAACATTAAACCCTTTAAAAACTTCATGATTCTAAGAACCCTCCTCCCCCTTTTCTGCCACTCTTCCAGTGGTACTATAAAGGTAGAATAGGGTCAGCACTGAGGATAATTTTGGGTTTTTCTTGGTTTCATGGATTATCATGGTCAAAAGGCCAGTCACCCAATGGGCAGTCTACTGGAAATGAGCCTCTCCATACTTAGGACTTGGCTTCAGAAAGCAGATACATAAGGTGCTGAGATCACACTTAAACCCTTCCCAGAACCTGGCATTGCCTCCAAGAGCCTAGGGACATCTCCATACCACTACGGGGCATCAGAGTAAAACTTTATGACCTCTAACTCAACTGACTCACAACATTGGCCAACTTCCCTCCTGCCTTATCCCTGGCATATCTGGACCTGTCCTGTTCTGTTATTACCCAATGTATCTATCCAGGATAGGATCTTGACTTTTTACATCACTCTGCAAGCTCAGTGTATCATTGATCCTGCCCTCCATGCTGACTTAACTAACTTTGGACAGTTTTAGCTCTAATACTTGGAGGGGAGAGTCTAAACTTCTTTCAGTCCTACTACCCCTACAAGGTGATAGTCTGAACCCAACCCCAACTGCATCACAATTCATCAATCAATAAACATTTATTAAATACCTACTGTGTGTCAGGCACTGTGCCAGGGATAATTAATCCTTTTCGGATTACCTGGATTCTTTATGCCTGTTTAGTTGACTTTCTCCATATTATGCAGAACTTTAGAAACATGACCATGTACAAACATCTTGGGATCTGAGAGTCTGACAAACAGAGCAACCCTGAGGATATTTCCTTGAGTAGTGAATCGGTGGCAACCTCTTATCCCCTAAAATGCTATAGAACAGTTTCTAATCCTTCTGAGCATCAGAAAGCAGAGCCTCTCCTGCCCAAATCACTGACATCTGGCCCAAGGATGCCCCAATTAGCACCAAAAACTTCTCTGCTTCTTTTTAATAACAACAGCTGACATTCCCATGATATTTTAAGGTACACAAAATGATTTATATACATTACCTCATTTGAAACTCATAATAACCTTGTGAAGTAGAATTTGTTATTATTCATATTTCACAGATGAATGCATTGAGGACCAAAGATATAAAATACTGGGCCCAGGGATCATTAAGCTAGAAAATACCTGAGGGGTGATTTGAACCCAGGTCTTTATGCCTCTGCCTTTAACAGTCTATCCACTACACCCAGTTGCCTCTTTTAAGGCACAGAAACTTGCCTCTATTTCTTGAACTAAAGAATGCCTTATTTGTTTCACCCCAAACACAGACTCCATGGCTTTATCAGAACACATAATAAATATACTAAATCATAGTTAATATAATTTACTTGCCAGAGATAACCAGATTCAGTAGCACTGATTGTGTGGGACTGCTGTAAAATATATTGTCCCTTTCATTGCTCTGGTTTTCTCAAAATGTGACTTAGTAAGTAGGATGAGAAAAACATAGAGCTGTAACAAGATTATCAGCAGTACCCATATCTTACCTGTGCTTACTGTCCCCAGGGACTTCAGAGGCTAGAGGAGTAAGAGAGTGCTTGCTATCATGACACATTTATTTAAGAACACAGTTCCAATTGCCTGATATCTCTGACCTTTGTCTTCTTGACCCTGTGCATACTTGGTTCCATTTCTTAGTGTGACAGCCTTAGAACCAAGTCAACCTTGGTTCACTAACTGACTTTAACACATACTACCTATGTGACCATACTACCTTTTAGTGACCCAAATGACTTTCTAAGACTGCAAATTATAGGTGACTTGCTCATATGCATTGGGGGGACGATTTTTTTCTCACCAGTAGTTCTTTAGACAGATGAAGTCACAGGTATTTACAGAAAAAGGAAGAAAAAATCACAAAAGAGGCTTAGGGTGAAAAATATTATGATGCTGCATTATGCATCCTTAGGTTCTCTTTTTGAGAAGCAGTGGGATACAGTGAAAGAGTACTGGCTTGAGAATCAAAGGACCTGTATTCAAATCTTAGGTCTGTCAGTTAATATCTTGGTAATCTTGAACAAATTACTTAGTGTCTTGTGGCTTCATTTTCTTGATTTGTAAAAGTAAAATATAAGGGTCGACTTTGTAACTCTACCTCCCTCCAAAATACACACACACACACACACACACACACTCACACACACAGACCACCACCACTGCCACCATCACTATCACTACCACTAAAAACACTTTGCCCACCATAGGCCTGAAGCAAGAATTGTTGACTGACAAAGCCAGAAGGAAACCATGTAAATTTATCTCAGGATGGGTTTTTTTAAAGGTTTGGAAAGATCCACTGAAATCTAATCAGCTTTGAAAGTCTATGTGCATTTGATGGGATGCCAATAACTAGATCCAAAATATTTCTCTTGCACAAAAAACTCAAATAAGATAAAAATTCACTTCAACAGTATAAAGGTATGACTACATTTACTCATATGGCATTAGAGAAGGAGAAAGAAAATATACTACAAACTATGCTGATCACATTTCTCTTTTCCTTTGAGTCTGACTTTCTAAATTTGAAGCTATAAATAAGAGGTAAAAGAATGAGTTAAATTCCCTGTCCTCTGAATTCTGCCATCTGCTATTTAGAATTATGTAAAAAGGAAAGACATAGAGAGAGCACAGCAACCAGAAGTTCTCCTACTGTAAATATTCTTTAAATATTTTAAAAAAATATTTGCCTTAAATAGAAAGTATGTGGGATGAAAATAAATGCTGAAAGTTTAGACATTCATTTGACCATGATAATAAACCTCTGATGCATTTTAATAAAAAAAATGTCCCCTCCGATGGGATTTGAGCTCAATGCTTTTGAAGTCTAAAGCATACAATAGAGTTCTTTTTTCTTCATTGTTGTATAGGTTTGTTGTTTTTTTTACAAGCAGACTCAACATGAACAACCTTTTAAAAGTCACCAAAAATAAGACCTGAAAACTTTTCATTTAATTCTCTGTTTTTTCAAAATATTAGTAAAATGGCACCTTTGTGTGCCAGGTATTGGTAAAAATAAAATTTCAAATGCAAGTGCTTTTACCTCATCAGTCTGCTTTTTTTACATATTTCAGTCTCCCAGATATGCACACATTGACTTGGTTCTGCTTATGATTGTAAGCAGACAAGTGAAAGTCAGTAATAAGAAGATCAGAAAGAATAATCATCCACACTCTTAGAAAGGAAATGATTTCATTTTGTTGGTTGTACCCTGCCAAGCCTCAGCCTTGCATCACTCCCACCATCCTCCACCCTCATTCCTATACCAAAGTGCTGAACAAAGATGGAGAAAATGATACAATGGTTCTAATTGGGTCTACTACAAATTTATTTTACACAAGCTCATTGGGTTCCTTACTGCTACTAGGCAGTCCTTCCTACTCTTCCTACTCAACTTGATATGCATTTTCCAGTGTCTTATCCAAACCTTTCCATCTCTTCTCAAACTTTCCATTGCTTCCCTTTCCCTACCCCTCTCAGCTGCAAATCTTGCCTCATATTAAAAAAAAATTGAGTTCCTTGTTCCTCTTATATGGCTCCTACCACTATCTCCTCCCTTACTCCTGTCTCACATGATGAAGTGACCAAGGCTAGCCTCTTTACCTGCATAAATGATACCATTCCATCCTGTCTCCTCCAGCAGGTTACCCTGTCTGTCATCTCCACTCTTTTATCATTTTCAATCTCTTGCTCCTTCTCTACCACCTATAAACATTCCCATGTCTCCTCAATCCTCAAAAAGCCCTCACTTGATCCTTCTTTTCCCACTGTCATCCTATATCTCTTTTGCCTTTTGTGTCAAAACTTTTTGAGAAGACCATAGATACTTCCACTCTCTCTCCTTTCACTCTCTTCGTAACCTCTTACAGTCAGGCTTCTGAACTCTCTCTCCAAAGTTACCAGTGATCTCTTCATTGACAAATGAATGGCCTTTTCTAATTCCTCACTCTTATTAACCCCTCTGCAGCCTTTGACACTGTTGATCACCGTCTTCTCTGTGACACTCTCTTCTCTAGAGGTTTTCAGGATATCACTTTCTCCTGGTTCTCCTCCTACCTATATGACCACTCCTTCTCAGTATCCTTTGCAGGATCTTCATCCAGATCACAACCTTTCACCAGAAGGGCCCCATGGGGTTTTGTCCTAGGCCCTCTTCTCTTCTCCCTCTATGCTACTTCACTTGTTGATCTCATCTCCCATGGATTTAATTGCTATCTCCGTGCTGAGAATTCTTAAATCTTCCTATCCTCCCCCAGCCTCTTTGCTGATCTCCAATCTTATATCTTTAACCAACTTCTAGATATCTCAAACTAGATGTCCTATAAACATTTTAAACTCAACATATCCAAAGCCAAACCCATTATCTTTCCCCAAAACTCTATTCCTTCCTACCTTCCCTGTTATTTTTTAGGGCAATACCATCCTCCTTGTCACTCAGGCTTATAACCTAGAAGTCATCCTTGATTCCTCCCTATCTCTCACCCTCCATATCCAATCTATTGTCAAGGCCTACTGGTTTCACTTTTGCAACATTTCTCTGAAACCAGAGCAGTGAAAAGGCAATTTGAGGTCTTACCTAAGGATTTGACGAGAGGTTAGTTATTGATCACTTTGTTTTTGGTGACTCTCCATTAAAACAAAAATAGAAGTTTAGCATGATGGTCAGCTTTAATAGGAAGGGGAAGGGAAAAGAGAGAGAAGAGACACAGAGACAGTCAAAGGGAGAAGAGGAGAGACAGAGACATAGACACAAGAGAGAGAGAGAGACAAAGACAGAGACAGAGACAGAGACAGAGAAAGACAGAGAGACAAAGAGGGAGAGAGAGAAAAAAAAAAACCAGCACAGAAGAATGTCCTGTGCAGGCTTCTGACCTTCAAAAAGGTTTCAAAGTAAATTTGGGGCTGAGTTCTAGAAGGATTCCAGAAATTTCTCTCCTAGTTCAGAGAAAATGAGAACAATCTTTAAGGGAAGAGGTAATGGGGTAAGCTTTGCTATTTCTTTCTTTCAGATATCATTTTTTTGTTTTCGGATTTTGTTTTAAAGCATAGAGTTAATCAGTTTTATTTTTTACTTTAATAAGGAATTTTTATTTTTAAGAGTTTGTACACAATGGCTACAACAAAATAAATGAAAAGGAAAAATACAAAACAATAGAAAATGAGTGTTATGAAATTAGAAAGAACAAGCATAACCAAAAGAAGATATATAAGAAGAGGATTTATGCCTTTGCAGAACTTGTGATTGTGAGGGTGGGGGGAGATCAACAAGTGTCAAACACTGTATATTGCAATATAATGTCCAATTTTTTTCAATGAATTAATCTTTTTCTCTTCTTCCTTTAAAAAAGTCTTTGTTATAAAAGATAGCTCACTGGGAGAAGGGAGGAAGAGGGACACAGGAATTTAGATGATGCAAAAATAAAAGATATTAGTAATTCTGACTTTTCAAAATTGCATCCTTGTTATATGTTGTTGGCCCTGCCTAAAGACATCTTTATCATTTGATCTCTATTCCATTGCACAGAACACCATCTGGTGGCAGCTACTCTGAACTCCAGGCACTAAGATCCTAGATAGTTTCAGTGCCAGCTAATCTCATGATAAATAAAAATTGTGTCATACACTTGCATTGGGTTGGCACTAAATGATTGTATTCTACATAGAGGGAGCAAGTACTAAAGTTTCACTAAGATAGGCAGGTTGTTCAATACTTTGGGATTTTTTAACACAGTGTAGCAAAAAAGTGCATGGGAAAAAAGATGCATCTTTGGTTTAATCTAATTCAAAGATGCATCAAGGACACACACTATGTAGTAAATCAGTCCTAAATTAGGATAAAATGACATGGCTTTCTCAGAATACCTCTTTTGTACTTTCTAATTCTGAGGGGATATGTCTTCTAGGCTCATCAAGGTCTTCACATACAAATAAAGTAAAGAAGTAAGTAAGGAGCAGTGAGATGGTGGAGTGGATAGATTGCTGGGCCTGGAGTCAGGAAGACCTGAATTAAAATCCAGCCTCAGATACTTACTAGCTGCGGGACCCTGGGCAAGTTAGTTAACCCTGTTGCCTCAGTTTCCTCATCTGTAAAATGAGCTGGAGGAGGAAATGACAAACCACTCCATTGTCTTTGCCAAGAAAACTGCTGAAATGGATCACAAAGAATCAGATATGACTGAAAATAACTCAGCAACAAAAGCTGTTCCCACAGTCTTTGTGCCTTTATATTTTAGTGGGCCTATTTCTAGAGTATTTTCTCTTGTCCTCTGTTTCTCAGTCTCTAATTTATACTCTCCTTTATGTAATTGCTGAGGAGACAAGGTGACATCTCCTGTTTATATTTGTGAATCTATATACATCAGAGTACTTAGTGCATTCAAACTGATCAAGGTATCATACACAGCACTGATGAGATTGAACGGAGGAGGGAGGCAAAAATAAGTTACTATTACTCAGTTCTGGAGGCGGTCATGTAACTTGTTTATCTATAAGATGGAAGAAGGAGACCTTAGAGAGTGAGGCCACTGGAAGAACTCAACAAGCAAGTAAATGGATCCCAGTGTGTATGAGAAAAAAAATTCTTTAATATCATAGTAGTCTATATATGAATTGGCTACCTCAAGGATTTAGCTTCCTTGGAGGTCTTCAGGAAGAACCTGCTGACTTTCAAATAGTCCAAACTGAGGAGTCCTTCCTCATGTAGATTGTACTTGGTGGCTGCTGAGGTAACCTTCCAACTCTGATTGTGTGTGCATGTGTGTATGTGTGTATGTATGTGTGTGTGTGTGTATTCTATACTTGTGATTTCCTTTGCATGATTTCCTTTCATGTGGAAATTCCTCCCATGAATGCACTTTGGCAATCTATATGTAATTTATAATTTTAATAGTTGCCTTGTGCACTGAGGACTTGCTGACTTGCCCATAATCATATATCCAATATGTGTTAGAGGAAAGACTTGTGTGCAGGCCTTTTTGATTTCCTCTGTGCACTACACTACAGAGCCATGTTTGTGTGTGTATGCTATTTAATATAAGCATTTATTTATCTGAAATCTTTTCTGCAAGTCTTGCTTTTATAGTTACATTATACCCATAAACAGAATCTGGAGCTGACTTAAAAATCACTCATTTGGCCATAGTCAAGTCTCTAAATGTAAAATTTGGCTCCAACACTATCTTGCTAAATGACCTTACTCAAACTATGTATCTGAATTCCATACTGCATCTGTGGATTTATACCTGCCTTGTTTCTCCTAATTCCATAGAATCACATGATTGTTATAATTAGTGAAAAGGTTAATTAAGTATCTTGAGCAACTTCAAGAGGCTCTCAGTGAATAGAAAACAGCATCCAACAGACTTTTCCCTGAACTTATGTTCAAAAGGTACTTGAAATTTTCTAATATTATACTTCTTAGATTGATAAATACTCTTAATCTATATTAGATGATGTTTGAATGCCTAGGTTTAAATGCTGTACCAATATTCTTTGTTCATCTTTTATATGGCATAAATTATTTCATAAGGGGATATTTTAAAAGACTTTTTGACTATCTTCTAAATATTTTAGGAGCTCTGAATTTGGAAATGTATTTCTTAAGCTTGAAATATTTCTATCCTTTGGGTGGGAAAAAAGGTATGATGGCATGATATTAGAGTAATAGGATATTTTTAATTGCCTGGTCAGAAGCTTTAATAAGAAAGGAAAAAATTGTTTCTTTTTTTGAATCTGAGTATGATTAGATATAAGTAGTATGACATTTGGTTCTTCAGCATTTCCTTCCCTTTTTAATGAGGTCATATAAGACACACTTTTATTAGGAGAGTAAAGTTTGAAAGGAAGTCATACTTTATCAGATACTTGCTATATCACCTCTAGATTGTTGAATATAGAAGTGGCCACAGTATTAAAAGAAAAACATTTATCCTTTAGCAAGAGTGTGGCAAAAAGCAATAGAAGGTTATCAGATTGCAATTATATAAGTTGCAAGAAAAAATTCAGGAAGTTTGCTTCAAAATGATCCTATTGAAAGTTTCCGATGTAGTCCTTTATAACACAATATACTGATATTTAATTAATGGGACGTCATTTCTAGACTGGCTGATGTTCAGGGGCACTGACTAGGTAGGTAAGATATGATTCCTTAGATGCTAAGATTTGCACTTCAGGAGTGGATATATAATCAACAGAAGCTTGTCATAGGTCATTACAATTAAGGGATGGAATGATGAATGTACTAGCTGTTAAAGATTACAAGCTAAAATGACAGGAAGCTTTCCTCAACCACCATCCCCCAATCTCTTAAGTGATGACTAAAGCAGAAACAAAGGATGCCCCAGAAGTTCAGGAACTTTTTCATTAAATAAATTTCAACAAAGAAAGAAAACAAAAAAACATACCATTCAAGAGGCAGTGTTTTTCAAACTCCAGACATTCTGTCACTGCGGCAGATTGAACAAACTGTCCTGAGTTTATTTATCTGTTTGATGGTGAGAAGGTGGTGGGTGAAAGAAGGACTCTGATTGGACTCTGGACTATTTTCTTCCAATTTTATATTTACAATACTCTGACTCAATTCAAAACATGTTTTAATGTTTGACAGAAGGGAAAATGGACCCAGGCACTTTTAAGAAACCAAGTCTGAGATAAGAAAGGATCTGTATTAAAAGGAACCTTCAAATTAGTCATAGAATTTTAGAGTTGAAATGGATCTCAGAGGTCATATAGAGGTCATGGCTTGAGGAAAAAAGGTAAAGCAAAGGCTTACCTGAAACTAGGTATTTGGAGAGGCAAACCCAATAGTTGAAAGAAGAAGGACACTGTGTTATCTGTGACTCTCAATTAGAGCAAAGATGTAGGTGTCAAAAAATGGACCCCAAAGATCACAGTTCTTAGTGATCACAGCCCAGGAAAACCTCTGACCCTAGTAGATTTTTAACCTAAAGTTTAGTCAAAAGTGCATGTTAAAGGATTTGTGGGGGAAATGGGATAAGGATTGAATAGCATTTTTAAAAACGGTGAAATTTAGCTGTACCATTGGAAAGAGTGCCCGGAAGGATGAGCCATGTCATATTAAAGTAACAGTTTAAATAAGATAGAAACTACATAATACTTCAATGTTCTCTTTTTAAATGTCGTTTCTAATTGCATTTCACTTTTTAATTCTTCTCTTGAAAAAAAGTTATATAATTCATTTAATTCTTTTTTTAAAGTGCCTTTTTGAATAGTGAAGTTAAACTAAGTGACTAGATATATTCATTAATATCTGACATTCATGTGATCATACCTGAAAAAAGCCTAACCATGGGCTTGTTTTATGGCCTTTGGCAATTCATTAGCCTCTGCCTGGGTCAGTTTCCTCATTTGTAAAATAAGGAGTTTTAATTATTTTATTTCTAATATGCCTTTCAGTTCTAGTATACAACAGTTAGTAGAATGACTTCTCAAATGTAACAAGGTTACACAAGTCACCAACCTCAGTCTGCCTGCTCCTTAATTTAGCTGCATGTTTAATTTTATCATCCCAAATTCCAGAGCAATCAAGAGATACATTTGTATATTTCATTATTAATATGATTGCAATTTAGCTCTCTCAGAGCCCCCATCCCAGCTTACCAACTATTATTCATTTAATAAAATAATATCCTTTCCCAATAGTACTCATATCTTTCTATTAGACAGAAATAATATTAAATCCCTTAATCTTCTAGAACTAACTAAACACTGAAGTTAAATATGTAATCCATTAATAATTAAATGATAAAATAAATACATAGATAATTATTTATAATATGTTATCTATTAAAAACATTGCAGTCAGAGTTACCTTACGCACACATTGTACTGGCAGATGATGTCTCTTCACACTTGAAAAAAGGGCAAAGTGATGAATGTTGGAGGGGATGAAGAAAAAATAGGATGCTAAAACACTGTCGGTGGAACTGTGAACTGATCCAGCCATTTTGGGGATCAGTCTGGAATTATGATCAAAGAGTTATTAAACTGCCTTATTATATCCTTTAATCCAGCAATACAACTACTGGGTTTCTCATGATGATTAGGGAAAAAGGAAAAGAATATGTATGCTCTAAAATAATTACAGCAGTTTTCTTTGCCATGGCAAAGAACTGGAAATTGCAGGGTATGACCATCAATTGGGGAATGGCTGAATAAGTTGTAGCATATGACTAGAATACTACTGTACTATAAGAAATTATGAGCTTGATGATCTTAGAAAAACATGGATAGCCTTGCACAAAATAATGAAGCTCTAAACGAGCAGACCCAAGAAAATGTTGTATACTGTAACAACAATATTGTTTTAAGAACAACTTTGAGTGAATAATTGAATTTTGATTGAATTTTAAATAAAGTGAATTTTGACTATTATAAATACCCAAATTACCTACAAAGTATATGTGAAGGAAAACACTATCTGAAAGATAGTGAGAAAGAACTGATAAATGGAAGTATGTACAGAATGATTTTATACACACACACATATACATATGAATATATACATACATATATGTATATGTCCAGTGATACCCATCTCTAGGGTGAGGAGAGAGGGGAGGGAAGAAAAAAGGGGCAAAATGTTACATGATAACCTTATCATATATTTTTAAAAAATAGCAAGTTGCACATAATAGATTTGCAGTTTCATGTACAATAATCTTTTTCTCTATTCTGCTATATATAGAAATGCTTGCTTTATTTCTTAAGTTGAGAATAAAATTAACTTAATTTAAAAAGAGAAAAGAAAATGCAGCACCATACCATTTAGTTCACTCAGGATAACAAACTCTCTTTTCAGGTATATTCTTCTCCTCGATAACCTTCTGATTGGTTTCTCTGTCTCAAGTCTTTCCTTATTCTAGTCTGTCCTCCACTTAGCTGTTAAATTGATTTTCCTAAATTACAGATTTGGCCATGTCACCTCTCTTTTCAATAAACTCCTATGACTCCTTCCTATGTCACTTCTAGGATCAAATATAAAATTTTATGTTTGGCATTCAAAGCCTTTCATGATATGGTCCCTTTCCATCTTTACAGTCTTTTATTCCTTATTCTCCCCCATGTACTCTGAGATCCAGTATCATTGAGTTTCTAACACTTCCTCAAACAAGACGCACTATTTCCCCACTCTGAGTATTTTTGCTGGCTGTCTCCCATGCCTAGAATTCTCCCTCTCCTTTTCTCTGCCTCCTGGATTTCCTGGTTTTCTGCAAATCCCAGCTAAAATCCCACCTTCTTCAAGAATCCTTTACCAGTCTTCCTCTTGAGATTATCCCCAATTTATTCTCTCTATGTCTTGTTTGTATATAGTTGTTTGCATGTTGTCTCACCCACTAGACTGGGCTTCTTGAGAATAAGGACTGTCTTTTGCCTATCTTTGTATCCTTAGCACTTTGCATAGTACCTGGCACATAGCAGTAGGTGCTTAATAACTGGATATTGGCAGACTAAAATTCACTCTCTTTGACTCCATAAGGAAAGGGAGAAACACATCACAGGACAACAATCGCAACTATAACTCTTAGGGTCTCTTTTTAAAGCAGTGGCAGCAGTCTCCATCCCCATTGTAAGAGGTTTTTGAAACAGGTATTATACTAGGATTCTTTGACTCTGCTATTCACTACCCTGAGTTCTATTGTCACCTGGTAGAAACCACTGGGATTAGTTCAATAAGCTGCTATTTTAATGGCAGAAAACATCAGGTAATGAATTGTATCTATGCAATGTTCCCTCTATTCAAATCCTCCGCTGATGTCCCATTGTGGTATAGAAGTAACATAGGGGGTTCTTGAAGGCTGAGCCTCTGTAGGTCCTACTTTATTAAGGAGCATTTATTAAACACACATTAAGTATGTCAAGCACCATGCTAGTAAAGATAGAAGGACAAAAGTCAAATAGGCCCATCCTAAAGGAGCTTACACCCTCTTGGGACAAATAACATGTATAGGGGCATCTAGGTGGCACAGTGGAGAGCTGCCAGATCTGGAGTCAGGAAAACTGAGTTCAAATATGACCTCAACCATTATGACCCTGAGTAAGTCACTTAACTTCTGCCTCAATTTTCTCATCTATAAAATGAAGTTAATAATAATATATACCTCTCAGGTTTTTGAGGATGAAATGAGATACATGTAAATCATTTAGTAGAGATCTTGGCACATAGTAGGTGCTATATAGATAATAGTTATTATTATTAATTTGTATATACAATGTCACTTCTGGGCAGGACATTAGCAACTGGGGAATCAATATTGTCCTCATGTAGAAGAAAGCTCTTAAATCAAGCTTTGAAGAAAGTTAATGACTTAAAGTATTTGGATGAAAAGAATTGCAATCCCACCATGTGGGCCAGCCTGGGCCATTGGGCACAGAGGTTAGGACCAGAATGTTATATATGAGGAATAGAATGTTGGAAAGTCTTTGAAGATGGACATGGTGACGGACTATACGAAGGACCAGAACTGTTAAGTTATGGTAACCCTTGGAAGGTTCATAACCAGAGACTTGGCTGCTACATGATTTAGTTTATCAGGTTACAATAGACAAGGTCATACTTATAACATGGAGGGATTGCAATCTGTGTAGGAATACCCACATCTGTGAAATCAGTAAACTTTACAGCATTGAAGTATCAACATTATACTTAGGTTATTAGAAAGAAACTTGGGAAAAATCCTTGCATATTTTAGAAAAGGTTTTTTGTTTGTTTTCTCTACAAACATGTTTTTTAAGGTTGTTTAAATAAATAGGCATGAAAATATCACATTTGTCATTCAAATTAGAAAGTATTCTTTGATAAGCTGAAGAATTCATTAAAATTCCCGGATTATTTCTGGAGGAGGAAATAGCTCTTGGGGAGGCCACTGTAATCTCACAAAGAGGCATACCATAAGAGTGGGTATAAGGTCACCAACCCAGGCTTCTTCCTAGAAGCATTTGCCTAAGGCTCTGACAAACACAGCTAAAACGCAACAAAAGGGCTTATGCTTGGGGTCTTAATTATAGATAACAGGGATGGGAGGTTGGAGGGTAATTTAAGCTGAAGGCACACATAGTTATAAGGGGTTACAAAACTCTGATAGGATGATTGTGTGCCCACTGAAAACACTTAATCCAGCTGCTATGTGGTCACATCTGGACACTTCTGTTCCCCACAAACAGAAAGTTGTGCTAGCTGTGAAACCAAATAAATGTCAATGTTTTGTCTGAAGTAATATATTTGGGTGGTAAATGAGAAAATAGCATTCATGTGTGCTAAAGTCCATAGAATTATAATCTTGAGGGATTTAGAGGTCTCCAATCAATCTCAATTTGCTGATGAGAAAACCAACACCCAGAAAAATTAAATGCCTTTCCAAGATTACACAAGTAACAGTGGAAGAGCTAGGTTCTAAACTTAGGTATTTTGACTCCAAACTCAATATTTTTCCTCAGCATACACACTGCCAATAAATATGAATCACAAGCATAAAGAAATATTTTTTGGGATTTCCTGGGAACATTGCTAAGAGTTTAACGTTATTTGAGGACAACTGGAGTGCCTTGCCAACTGATGGGCCAATAAAAAGAAGAGATATTCAGTCCTAGGGATGAGATAAAGGTAGAATATCAGGGCCAAGGTCAGTTTTCAATCACCCCATCTTCAAACAGTATTGCTAGTTCCCGTGTGGCCCAGGGCAAGAGCTGCTCTTCAGTGGGATATTTCATTGTGACAAAGAGCAAAGGCCATAAATGAGTTTGACATATGCAGAGAAATCTGAGCCATAAAAAGAATGAAAGAGCTTCAAGAGAGAAAATCCCTATTCTGCCATCTCCCCTTCAGAGCAGATGAATTACTTGAAGACCTGCAACAAATGATTGGATTAGGAAAGGAGTCCAATATCACCTAGGGTGTCCAAGTAGACCTGAGGACATCCTCAGTGATTGAAGAATGACCAGGACACAGACTAAGAGAAAACAGAGAGAAAACCACATTTGAGATCAATCAACAAATCAGAATTTCAGAGCTGGAAGGGATCTTATGGGTCATATAGTTTAGAGCCTGTCCCTGAGCGGGAACATTCTACAATATTCCCAGGAAGTTTGGTCATCCAGATTCCATTTGAAGGCTTCGGGCAATGATGAATCTGCATTCTTCTGAAACAGTCCATTCCACTTTCGGATGGACCTTGTTTTAGGAAGTTTTCAGAATATGAAGTTGAACTCTTCCTCTTTGAATTTCCCATCCATCTCTTCTAATTTTTCCTATTGAGCATAAGACAAAAACAATTTCTAATCCATGTAACAGTTCTTCAAATAATTTGATAACTATTGTGTACAAAAGGGCAATGGAGATGTGGGATGGATGTCAAAAGGCTGCAACACATTATTAATGAAAAATAAAATATGAGAAATAGCAAAAAAAAAAGTGTCATCAGAGATGACATAAAAAATAAAAAAGATAATGTAGCCAACTGAAGAAAGCAAAACAATGTATTTCCCATATGTTCAACTGATTTCTATACAATGTCAAGAAAGCCTATGGTATGGACCCCTGCAGAAGATTTACAGGACAATATGGACAAGAACCATTGACGGGTTGTGCACTGCACAAATGGAAGACAATGTTGGAAGGCTGGGAGGGAATGTAATATGATATAGTGACAAAAAGAAATCTGGATTTGGAGTAAGGCAGGAAGTAGGGAGGGATGTAGAGAAGAATGAGGCCCAGGCTCAAATTCCATCAATGGCACTGTTTTATCTGACCTTAGGCATCACTTAACCATTCTGGGTTTGTTTTCTCCTCAATAAAATGAGGGTGTAATAGTTATTGACCTCTGAGGTTCTTTCCAGTTCTAAATCTATAATTTGAAGAATTACTCACATTGATGGGAACACACAACAGCATACCACTATGTATCATCTCTGTCTCCTTTCCCAAAGTTCTTTATTTATGCAGGCAAAAACAACTTCATTTCCTGCAATTAGTTGTTGAATTGCATGGTTTTGAGTCCTTTTTCCAGCCTGGTCACAGTCCTCTAGATGCTGTGAAATTTTTTAGCAACCTTCCCAAAGTATCCAACCAGTAGAGAAAACAGCATTGTGAACATTAGTCTTTACCGTAGTGAAAAATCACACTAATTTTTTTGTTTGCCATGTTGTACTGTTAACTCACGTCTTACAGGTCATTGAAACTCTCAACTCTTTTCTACTGTACTGCTATCCAAATATATACCATGACACTCACCAGTTCACTTTTTTTAACCCAAATGCAAAGTTTTACATTTGTGCATATAAATTCTTTCATCTTAGAGACAATGTAATACAACTGAAATCAACAAGGCAAACTTTAGTAGGAATAATGACTAAAACAGCTAAATTTATATAGGACTTTGAGGTTTATAAAAAAAGTTTATGTACATAATATCATCGGATCATTCATAAGATTTCTTTTATCTGTGTAATCCATTCTGTACTTGTGTCATTAATTTTTAAAAATCTAAATGCAGAACTTAATAGCATAGTGTAGTGTAGTCAGTTCACATGAGCAAATGAGGCAGCCTGGTGTACCGCAAAGAACTTTGGGTCTAGAGTCAGAAGAGCTAGATTTAAACCCTAGCTCTGCCATTTACTACCTCCATGACTAAGCAAGTCCCTTCAAATTTCTGGACCTCAATTTCCTCATCTATAAAATGAAGGAATTAGCTAGATTAGTTCTACAATGCCTTTTAAACCCATGACATTGAAGCAAGCTATGAACAAACATTTCTTAAGTGCCAGACACTGTGCTAGGTAGGTATTGGAGGTACAGATATAAAGGAGAGATAGTCCCTTCCCTCAAGGAACTTATAATCTAATAGAAATGGGCAACACAAATATTAATCATTCTGTGAGGAGACTGAAAGTCAGAGAGATAAAGCAACTTTCCTGAGGGTATACAGGTCTTTTGACTTCACTGTACCATGTTGCTAAGTCCTGAATTTAGATTTATAGAAATCAAAGGAACAAGTACAGAATGAGTGAAATTTTACTGTACTTAAGTTCATGGGGAAAGAGCCTGAGGCTTTACTTGGCCACAAACTGAATTTAAGAATACAGTGTAATGTAAATGCTACAAATACTAGTGGAATTTTAGGCTGTATTAAGGAAGGGCAGCAGCAGATGATGAAGGTGAAGGAGCAGTGACAAAAGTACATTTGTAGAAGCAGTTCATGGTAGAATCCAGTAGAAAAAGAATCATCAACCAGGGACTGTGACATTAGGAAATGCTAATACTGAAGGTAATAGCTTGATGCAATTTATTTCTGGCAGCATACATATATACATATATATACATATATATAAAAGAAATGAAGGAAGGAAAAATTTAAGCACCTACTATGTGAGAAGCACTGTACTAGGTGCTTTACAATTATTATCCCCAATTGATCCTCACAACAACCCTAGGAGGTAGGTGGTAGTATAAGCTCCATTTTAAATGGGGAAACTGAGGCAAACAGGATAAGTGACTTCCCTACCTAGGGTCACACAACTAATAAATATCTGAAGTCAGGTTTTAATTCAAATCTTCCTGACTTCAAGCCTAGCACTCGATCTACTTTAACACCACCTAGAAATCTTTATGTGCTAGGGATACAAATACAAGTGAGACAGTCCCTTTCTTCAAGTAGCTTACATTCTATCAAAAGAAACAACTTATATATGAGAGTGATGGCCAGAGAAAGTAATTTTGGTCTAGGTAGTCACAAGTATTACAAGTCGAGCCCTAAGACAGTTGACTGCCATACTTTTCCTAATAGAAAATGTAGTACTAATTTTGTTGTTCTTTCCAGTCTTAGAGCAAGAGGTGGAACTGGGGTGAGGGAGAGATCTGCAGGAAAGGCAAATGACAATACGCCAATATGGCTAGGCTCTGGTGTCCAGGTGGATATGTGTATGTGAAGCATTGTCTGAAAAGGCTGTATACGCAGAGGGTTCAAAAAATCTTAGTGTACTTTAAAACTTTAATAGCTAAAAGTGCAGTAAGACTTTTGGAACACCTTATATCATGGATTTTCACTTGCTTACCCAATAGGACACCTCAGAACCAGAGTGGAGTCCCAAACTGAGCTGTTTAAAGTCCTTTAGACTGGGAATAGGGAAATATCGATCTCTTGAGTTCTGAGGATCCTAGTATACCTTGAAGATCCCAAGGTAGATTGGAATTCAAATGGGCATTGCTCCATTATATTCATTGTCAAAGAATGGGCTACACAAATAAGATCTCAGTTGTACAGAAATAGGTGTAAGATAATACCCACCTCCTGCTGTCTCTCTACATTTACCTTCCTTTTAATTACCATTAGCTTTAAGAATGTCATTGATGTGTAATTAAAGATACCATTGAACATTTCAGAACTCATACTAGATGAAGTCAGAAGTATAAATCATCTCAACTTATTATCTAGACTTCTCCCCCATAAATTTAGTGAAAAGTTCTGACAAGCTTTCCCTTTGGCAATAAAAATTCAAGATGAGAACTCTCATGTTCGTGAAATGGGAAAGAAGTATCAGAAGACACATTACACTAGTATGTTTTTCAATTATATTAATAATCTTTTTTGACCAGGAAAAATTATAATCACTGTTGCCATTGTAGTACTTCTCATGTAACTTTGCTGCCTTCTGCAATACACCTAAGGAAGAAATACTTCAAACATAAGTACAGGACTATGTGTCCTGTAACTGTCCTCATCCTGCTTATTCTTCTGCCATACACTTATATATCTAAAATCTCATTTACTTTATTTACTGACATCACTTTCAAATTCATCGCCCTCATTTGTCTTCAAAGTAGCTCAGGGATTTATCCCAGTCACATTTTATGTTTATAATTAAGAAGAATATTGGCTTATATCCCAATGTGAAGAGATAAATCATTTTAGTTTCTACTTGAAGTAGAAGGCAATTTGTATGATATTTCTTTAATGTCCCAAAACACTAATTTTGAACCAACAAAACTGTAAGTCATTTCTTAAAGCACAGTTACATTTGAAATTGACTGTTAAAATGGCCTTGTAAATTTCTATTTTCTCTCATGTTAAATTTACTTGCTTAACATACCAAAAAGAAATTTCACTAACATACATGATACAAATTTCTTTGAACCAACATTTGGCATTATCCATTGGAGAACTCAGTGCTACATCAGCATTCACTCATGAGTTTGGCTGTTGCTAGAAACAGAGAAAAACACTTATGGAGCGATAAAACTATAGCATGTCCCTAAAGTATGCATATCATTTTGGTGCAGTACTGCAATTTTAAGTTTTGAATAACTTCAGAAATATAATTGCTACAAACTTACAAAAATCTCATCTAAAATTTCAATTATTTATTTTTCTTGTAATATAATATTATAAATTTTGAATAATGGATTTTAATCTTAATTTTAGCAAGATAAGACACCCTGTCTTTGTGCATCACATGTGTTTCTAGATGACACCTTCTCAGATTCGTGAATCAGTAGATGAGGTTGTCTTCCTTGACCCCCTCAGTCACCTGATCAATCTCAATTATATTTCTTTTCTTGTGGGCCACCTCAAAACTATTATATATGCATTACAATTTCATTCTTTGGGTGATTATAAGACTGTAATTACAAGTGCAATCCTTTCAGACCATGAGCACCACTTGAAAGTTTTTAAAGTTCCAAAATCAACTAGAGGAATATATAACATAAGATTGTGGTTAATTTAAATTCCAATAAGAAATGCATTGATATTTTTAAAAATTAAATAATAAACTCTTAAAATATCTTTTTATAAGTTTGTAATATTTATGCATCTGAAATTATTAAAACTTAATATTGTGCTAAGACTTTTGAGATATGGCTTCCATAGTCATTATTCCTTTTAAAAATCTTTTACTTTTAAATTTTATTTTACTTTTAATTCATGGAATAAAACAAGTAACATAACATAACATAATAAAAAAAATGATTGCACATGAAACTGCAAATTTATTATACGCAACTTGCTATTTTTGAAATATACAACAAAGTTGTCATGTATTTTTTTCCCTTTGAATAGTATCATTAAACACAAATAGGTATATGTGCTATATATATGCATGTGTATATATGTACATATATACATATATACATACACATATATGTAAAATTATTCTACACATACTTCTATTTATAGTTTCTTTCTCTAAATTCAGATAGCATCTTTCTTCATATGTACTTTATACTTAATTGGGTTATTTATAATAATCAAAATAACATTTATTCAAAATTCTTCTTAAAACAATATTGCTGTTACTGAATACGGTGTTGTCTTGATTCTGTTCATTTTGCTCCTCATTGTTTCATATAAGTCTTTCTATGTTTTAGTAAGATCATTGAGTTCATCATTTCTTACAGTATAATGGTATTCCATCACAATAATATTCCACAGCTTGTTCTGCCATTCCCCAATTGATGTTTATTCTCACAATTTCCAATTCTTTGCTACCACAAAGAGAGCTGCTATAAACATTTTAGTATACATAGGTTCTTTTTCTTTCTCCATAATCATCTTTGGAAATAGACCTAGTAGTGGTATTGCTGGTTCAAAGGGTACAGGTAGTTTAATAACTCTCTGGGAATAGTTTCAGATTTTTCTCTAAAATGGTTGGATTGGTTCACAATTCCACTAATGATAGAGGAGCCCAGAGAAGTCTCAACTTCACTCAAGGGCTTTCTAGCTAGTTGTTGGTCTTGGAGAAACTCATAGCTCCTTTACAGAAGAATACTGGAGATTTGGTAGGGAATACAAGGTTGCAGAATGAAGACATTCACTCTTCACTGGGCTGCTAAGTTGGTCCAGGAAATTCTTGAGCAGACAGTAGATCTAAATACCCTAAAACTCCCTGGGATGATCAAAACTTAATAAGTTGTATTTCTATAATACTCTATAGGCAGCTACATAGCACACCATATAGAGAATCAGGCCTAGAGTCAGAGAGACGTGAGTTCAAAATTGACCTCAGACAATTACTGTCTGTGTGACTTTGGCAAGTCACTTAACTTTTTGTCTCAGTGCTCTTTTCTGTAAAAATGGAGAGAATAATAGTACCTACTTCCCAGAACTGTGAAAATCAAATGAGATAATAATTGTAAAGCATTTAGTATAGTTCCTGGCGCATAGTAAGAAAGCACTGTACCAATGTTTACAAATTGTCCTTACTATAACCTCTTGAGTTAAGTGGGGTAACTATCATCTCTATTTTACAGATAAGGAAAATTAAGACTCAAAGAAATTGTGACTCACTCAAGATTACAAAACTAGTAAGAGTCTGTACTCAAACCTCTAGTTTTTTTTCAGCAAGGCAGTTGGTATAATAGAAAGAACATTGAACTTGGAGTCAGAAGTATGAGTTTTGAAGTGAGTTTTCTGAAACTTTCTACTCATATGACATTGGACAAGCTACACTCTCTGGATTCAGTTTCAGTTTAATTTTAAAATGAGGGGTTTGGGCTATATGGCATTCAACTGTCCTTTCCAGATCTAAACCTGTGCCACACTGGCTAGAAGGGTCCCATATACACCAGAATAAGTTATACCCCCACCTTGTGCAACTAGAATTCATACCTTAGTAACAGCTACAGACCCATGAAAGCATTTTGTAATCTAGCTAGAAGATAATCCCAGGTACCACTAGTGCTAGTATACATACAGTGCTGTGAAGGCTTTGACTACAGGATACACTTCTTATCAGGGCTGGCCCTATCTAATAGTTCTCCCTTTAAATATCTAATTTCTCCCTTTAAATATCTAATATTTCTCCATTTATATGACCTTTACTCAAACCAACCTCTTCACTCTCTTGTCAGTACTGCTTCTATCCCATCACTATCATGTCATTTCCTATAATTTTGTATATTAGTTTATTTCTATATGATGAGACTGTTTTCCCTGTCATTAGAAATCCTGTCCATCTTTTATAGCCCACTCAAATCCACAATGCCTTCCTGATCCTCAGTAAAGTAATAGAGTCAAGATTTTGTCTCCATCTTGTCTTTCAGCATCCTTCTCCTTCTTGACATTACTCACCCTATTTTCATAATGCCCCCCATTTCCCAGAAGCCCTCACTGTAGCACTCCATACTAGTCCACCTTCCTTAAAATCTCTTAGCTCTATATTTCTTTCACCCTACTCTCATCATCTCTAATCAAATTTCTTTTATTATATGTTTTATTGTGAAGAGAGTCAGGAGTTGTTCTTAAGTAGACCATTAAAAAAATCTCATAAATCATTTTCCCAAAATATAATGGGCAAAACTTTAATAATTGATATATCAGTGCCATCTTAATGTATCAGTAGGGAATATTTGCAGATGTATTGTCTAACTATAGGAGCAAGATTAAATCTTATTAGTGGTGCTGGAGAATTATATAACTGTGTTCTTCATAGAATCCTGGAATTCTAGAGTTGGAACAGAACTCAGAAATCAAGTCTTTATTTAAATAATGTATGTTCCTTACAGCATATCCATAAGTTATCAACCACTCTTTGAAGACCTTAAGTAATGGGGAATTTTCTATTTCCCAAGGCAATCCATTTTATTTGGGAGCAGGTTTCACTCTCAGAAAACTCTTCCTTATATTGAGCTGAAATGTGTGTTCTCCTGAGACTTTTACTCATTGGACCTAATTCTGCCCTCTGCAACCAAAAAGAACAAATAGATCTTTTATCTGATATTCCTTTAAATACATGAAGACAGTCATCATATCACATCCCCTGACGTCTTTTTTTTTTCTAGGCCATAGGAAAACTGTAGCATGAGGGTGAAATATGGGAACCTGTTTTTCTATGACCTGAAAGCTAAGAATGGTTTTCATATCTTAAATGAACCTTTCGTTATTTTGATTTTAAAGAAGAAAGAATAAAATCAAATTACTAGTATCAAAAATGAAAAGAGTGAATTGACTACCAATGAAGAGAAAATAAAAACAATAATTAGAAGCAATTTTGCCCAACTGCATGTCAATAAATCTCAAAATCTAAGTGAAATGGATGAATATTTACAAAAATAGAAATTGTCCAGATTAACAGAAGAAAAATAAAGTACTTAAATAACTTCATTTTAGAAGAAGAAATTGAATAAGTCATAATGGACTTCCTAAGAAAAAATGCCAGGGTCAGATGGATGAAGAAGTGAATTCTACGAAACATTTAAAGAACAATTAATCCCAATTTGATATATGCTATTTGGGAAAATAGGCTAAAAAGGAGTCCTACCAAATTCTCTTTATAACACAAATATGGTGCTAATACCTAAACCAGGAAGAACTAAAACAGGGAAAGAGAATTACAGACTAATTTCTTTAATAAATATTGATCTAAAAATTTTAAATAAAGTATTAGCAAAGAGATTGCAGCAATATAGCATAAGAATCATGCACTATGATCAGGCAGGATTTACACCAGGAATGCAGGGCTGGTTTAATATTAGGTAAATTATTAATATAATTTACTGTATCAATAACAAAACCAACAGAATTATCATGATTATTTTGATAGATATAGAAAAAAGCTTTTGAAAAAATATAGTACCTATTTCTGTTGAAAACTCTGGAGAGCACAGGAATAAATGGAGTTTTCCTTAAAATAATAAGTAGCATCTATCTAAAGCCATCAGTAAACATTAGATGTAATGGGGATAAGCTGGAGGCTTTCCCAATAAGATCAGGGGTGAAACAAGGATGTCCATTATCACCACTGTTACTCAGTATTGTACTAGAAAATGTTAGCTTTAACAATAAAAGAAGAAAAAAGAAGTTGAAGGAGTTAGAATAGGCAATGAGGAAATGTTACCACTCTTTCAGATGATATGATGGCATACTTAAAGAATCCTATCAACCAAAAAACTATTTGAAATAATGAACAACTTTTGCAAAGCTGCAGGATATAAAACAAACCCATACAAATCATCAGCTTTTCTATATATTACTAGCAAAGCCCAGCTATAATTGATAGAAAGGGAAATTCCATTTAAAATAACTGTAGAAAACATAAACTATTTGGGAGTTTACCTGCCAAGACAAAACTAGAAACAATATAAACACAACTATAAAACACTTTTCACATAAATAAAGCCAGATCTAAATAACTGGGAAAATATCAGTTGCTAATGGGTAGGTCAAGGTAATATAATAAAAATGACAATTCTAACCTAAATGAATTTACTTATTCAATGCCATACCTACCAAACTACTAAAATAAAAATTTTATATAGCTAGAAGAAGCAATAACAAAATTCATCTAGAAAAACCCAAAAGATCAAGAATATTAAGGGAATGAATGGAAAAAATACAAAGAAAGTGGCCTAAGCATACCTCATCTAAAAATATTATAAAGCAGCAATCATCAGACTTCTTGGTATGGGCTAAGGAATAGTGATGGATCAGTGGAATAGGTTAGGTACATAAGACACAGTAGTCAATGACTATAGTAATCTACTCTTTGATAAACCCAAAAACTCCGCCTTCTGGGAGAAGAACTCACTATTTGACAAAAACTGCTGAGAGACTGAAAAAATGTATGGCCGAAACTAGGCACAGACCAATATCTCACACCATATACCGAAATAATGTTAAAATAGGTATATGATTTAGACATGAAGGGTAATACTATAAGCAAATTTAGAGAGCAAGGAACAGTTTACCTATCAGATCTCTGGAGAGCAGAAGAATTTATGATCAAACGAGAGAGAGAGAGAGAGAGAGAGAGAGAGAGAGAGAGAGAGAGAGAGAGAGAGAGAGAACATTATGAAACATAAAATGGATAATTTAGATTACATTAAATTTAAAGTTTTGCACAGATAAAGCCAATGTGACCAATATTAGAAGGAATACAGAAAGCTGGGGGAAATTTTTTTACTGCCAATGTTTCTGCTAAAGACATCATTTCTAAAAAATATAGAGAAATGAGTAAAATTTATAAGAATACAAGTCATTCCCCAATTGATAAGTGGTCAAAGGATATGTAAAGGCAGTTTTCAGATGAAGAAATTAAAGTTATCTATAATCATATGAAAAATTCTCTAAGTCATTATTGATTAGAGAAATAGAAACTAAAACAACTCTGAGGTACCACCTTAAAACTATCTAATGGGCTAATATGACAAAAAAATTAAAAATGATAAATATTGAATAAGATGTGGGAAAATTGGAACACTAATACATTGCTGGTGGAGTTGTAAAATGATCCAACCATTCTGGAGAACAATTTGGAACTATGCCCAAAAGGCTATAACACTGTACATACATATCCTTTGATCCAACAATACCACTACTAGGTCTATATTCCAAAGAGATTATAAAAAAGGAAAAAGAACCCACATGTACAAAAGTGTTTATAGCAGTTTTTGTATGATGGCAAAGAATTGGAAACTGAGGGCATGTCTGTTAATTAGAGAGTGACTGAACAAGTTGTGGTATATGAATGTAATAGAATACTATTATGCTATCAGAAATTATGAGCAGGCTGATTTCAGAAAAACTGGGAAAAACTTATATAAACTGATGCTGAGTGAAGGGAACAGAACCAGGAGTACATTGTATACAGTAACAGAAACATTGTGCAATGATCAACTTTGATAGATTTAGCTATTCTTAGATGATCTAAGACAATGATCTAAGACAATTTCAAAGGACTCATGAGGGAAAATGCTATCCACATCCAGAGAAAGAATTATAGATTCTGAATGCAGATCAAAGTATGCTATTTTCATTTTTTTTCCTTCTTCTGGTTTTTCCCTTTTGTTCTGATTCTTCTTTCACAACATGACAAATGTGGAAATGTGTGCAATAAGATTGTGCATGTATAACCCATATCAAATTGTTTGCCATTTTGGGGAAGGGGGAAAGGGAGGGAAGGAGGAAGAAAAAATTTGGAACTCAAAATCTAATAAAAGTGAATGTTGAAAACTATCTTAACATGTAATTGAAAAAAATAAAATACTATTAGGTGGGGGTGTAAAGAAAATATAAACAGGAAAATCAGCCAGATTAGATGAAATATGTCCTTGGTATGACACAATTATGAGGGTTTCAGGGGATTAATATACAAGATATCTGAAAGAAACAAAGATAACAAAGTCTATTAAAATCAGAAAAAGTTACCAAGGGCACATCAACAACAACTACTGATTTGTATAACAATCCCCCATCTATATAAAATCCTCATAAGAGTTTTGTTGTTTTTCAGTCATTTTTCAGTCATGTCCAACTCTTGGGACCCCGTTTAGGGTTTTTTTGGCAGCTATATTGGAATAGCTTGACATTTATGGGAATTAGCTAACCACAAATTGAGTTCATCCTTGATGCAAGTATAGGCAGGCAACAAATATGCTTACTAATTAATATTTATCACTGGATCACATCTTTACCAATTCATAGCAAGGTGCTGGACACCTAACTCCTCTGAGCCTTGGTTTCCTAAGCCATATGTGAATCAGTTTCTTAAGTTCTGGGCTTACCTTGACTGGGTTCAGTCCTGGCAGTAGTATCCCAATTCACTTTTTTTTTTCACTCAAACCCCTTCACCAAAAGATTTATTCTAGAAACAACGGAAGATAGCTTGTTTTTGTATGTATACAGATGAAACTTAAGAGTTCTTAGATGCCCATGTACTTAAAGTAACTATAGATATAGATGTAGATATTAATATATGACAGAATTTTTTCACCTACAGAAAATGCAGAAAACAAAAGACTCATCAGAGCCCATAAATACTGGCACAATTTTTTCTCCTGTATACTGAGTCTTACTTTGAGTCTAAAAGGAAATGAATTTAAAGTTGCAAGACATTCTTTGTCTTCTTCAATCCATCTTCCTCTCAGCTATCAAAATGATCTACCTAAAGCACTGGTGTGACCATGTCATTTGTTTATGCAGTAAACTCCAATGGCTCCCTTACACCTCCAGGATCAAATATCAAATCTTCAGTTTAACTTCTAAGACTTTTATAACCTGGTCATTTTTACCTTTTCAGTCTTCTCACACTTTACTTCTTTCCACACCCTCTGTAGTCCAGCAACACTGACATCCTTGTTGTTCCTTGACCAAGTTGGTCCATCTCCCAACTATGGGCATTTTCACTGGCTATTCCCAATGCCTGAAATTATCTCCCTCCCCATCTCCATCACCTGGATTCCCTAATTCCTGTCAGGTCCCAACTAAAAGGCCAGGCCCAACTAAGTGGCACAAAGGATAGAGCGCTGGGCCTTGAGTCAGGAAAATCTAAGTTAAAATCTGACCTCAAAAACTTACTAGCTATGTGGTTTGGGGCAAGTAACTTAACTTGTGTTCACCTCAATTTCCTCAGCTGTAAAAATAGTCATTAATAATAGTATCTGTACAAGATTATTGTGAGTCTGATTTATCATGACTGTATCTTGCTTATACATAGATGTTTGCACATTTTCTTTCTTTTTAGACTGTACGCATGTTGAGAAAAGGGACTTTCATTTTTGTTTTTCTTTGTATGCTCAGAATTTAGCATAGTCCCTGGTGCTTGATGAGTGCTTCCTGACTTTTCTTTATTTCTCTCTCTGAAAGTCTGAGTCCCCAAACTCTTGAATTTGATTTGCTAACAAGACAACTTCTATCCCACAAGACCCACCCCTGACAGGGGTGTTTTGAATTAAACACTTTATAAACCTGAAAGCAATATATAAATAACCATGTAAACGTGACATTACCATATGTGTTACCCCTCTAGAAGTATTTGCATTTTAATAAAAGATAGTTGCTTAAAGAATTAACTTATAGTAGTAGAATTCCAGGAATCAGTTCTAATAAGAAGAAAGTTTTTCAAGGTTAATGTTGGCACGAGTGCAGGGTAAGATTTCTCACATGCAACTTACGTGGAAGTCAAAACATAGCTATCCAGGATATAAGAACTCCGTGTAAGAAACATCCCCGGAGAGAACTCAATTACTATGGTATCAAAAATTTCACCTAATTTTAAGCCTCTCACATTATTGCCAATAATAAATTTTCTTAGGGGTCACAGCAAAAATCTCAAGTGGGAAAAATAAAATAAATGAACTCAAAATAAATCTTATTAACCTAAAATGCATTTCACTCAACAATGTTTTACAGCCAAAGGAAATTTCTTTCTTATCCTTATAGTAAATTATTTCAGTGGATATATTGTGATTAATCTGAATTTATTTTCTTTCATTACTAAGAACATTATTATTGTTCCATCACGTTAACTACAGGATAAACTCCTTGTATATCTTAACTCTATACCTAGGATGGGGAACCTGTAGCCCTTTGACTGAATCTAAACTTCACAGAACAGAAAGTTTGGATTCAGTCAAAGGACTGCGCTTGAGGACCTAGAGGGCCACATGTGGCCTTGAGGCTGCAGGTTCCCTACCCCTGTTCTATACCATTGGCCATAGAATTGCAAGAAGAGTCAGTGAATAAATACTTATTAAACTTCTATTATGTTCCAGGAATTGTACTAAGAACTGAATATACAAAAAGAGACAAAAGGCAATTCTTGCCCTCAAGGAGCTCACAATCTAATTAGGGAGACAATAAGCAAACAATTATGTACAAACTATATGAAGCATAAACAGGAAATAAATATAAGAGGGACAGCACTAGAATTAAGAACTATTGGGAAAGGCTTCCTATAAAAGATGACATTTTAATTGGAATGTAAAGAGAGCCAGGGAAGTTAGGAGGTAGAGATGAAGAGAAAGAACATTCCAGCCATGGAGAATAGCCAGAGAAAATGATCAGAGCCAGGAGATGGAATGTCTTGTTCTGGAAATAACATGGATACCAGTGTCAATAGATCAAGAAGTACGTGTCAGGAAGTGTGGTATCACAAGACTGGAATGGAAGGAGGGGACTAGATTACAAAGGGCTTTGAACACCAAACAGAGGATTTTGTACTTGATCCTGGGGACAATAGGGAGCCATTGGAGTTTATTGGGTTAGGGGGTGATGTGGTTGGACTTGTGCTTTAGGAAAATCACTTTGACTTTGGTGGCTGAATGGAGGATGGATTAGAGTAGGGAGGGACTTGAGGCAGGCACAGCCACTTGCAGGCTTATGCAATAGATGAAACAAGGATACCCTTACATAAGTTTAGTAGGTGAAATGTGTTCTAAACAGCACAGCATTATATTTTATGAATGTACAGAATTTCCCAATCTCTGAAACAAATTTCCTGGTTTCTAAACGAGCTCAGGTACATCCCTCATGCCAATCTTTCTTTAATCTACCAATTATTATTGCCTTCCCTGATCTAAAATTACTTTGTATTTAATTACTGTGTATTCAACTCAAGGAGAATGTAAGTTCCTTAAGAGCAGGGGCTGTCTCATGTTTGTATACCAAGCATAGTGCATGGAACATAGTAGGGATTTAATAGATATTTGTTCATTTAAGCTAAAAAATAGTCATCAAAATTATACGAGTATAATGGAACCAATAGTCCCAGAGGATTCAATGAGACATTTTATCCACCTCCAGATAGGGAGGTGATAGATCCAAAGTGCAGATGGAAGTATAGTTTTTTTGAGACATGGTTAAGAAAGAAATTTGTTTTGTTTGACTATATTTGTTTCTTTACATATTTGTTTTTCTTGTTTTATTAATGGGGGGGGAGGCAGAAGGGAGAGTATTAAAAATTTGAAAATAAAATTGAATTTTAAAAAACTGATTATGAGTGAATTTGAGTTGAAAATTTTATTATGAGAGATGGTTGTGGCATCAAGGATAGACTACTGACTTCAGAGTTAGAAAGACCCAGGTCCAAGAGTCATTTAGTTTCTAAGTGCTTCAGACAATTGTCTAACATCTTAAGTTGCAAAGGAGGTATAAGGTTGCACTGGTAAAGAGAGTTCATCACCAGGAGTTCCTCAGGTGAATAAAATTCCAAGCATGCTTTAAAAAATAAATCTTATTTGGCTACTTAAAATTTATTTCCATTATGTTACCAGGACATCAGAATGCATGCCGTAGACTTGAAGCTTTTCCTACTAAGCAAGAAAGGTATCAGGTCCAGGTCCTACCTATATGATCTGGAGATCAGTCTCAGTTGAGAGACCCTAGTCCCCAGAGGGTTGGCCACCAATGGATGAATTTCTTTGGCTACAACATTTGAAAGAAACTATCTGCTAAGACATAGCAAGGGTTGCAACTTGTACTGGTAGAGACAAATCCCTGCATCCACAAATTAATGGATTTTTCTGAAGTTCTGAAGTAGGAGTCATACCTTACCTTCTTCCCAAGAAGTTTGGAGGTGGCTTCCAAAGCTACACACATATAAAACAAAAAATAAAAATATTCAAAATAAAGACAGAATGAAAACATGTCAAACAGAACACAGAAATCATCAAACCAAGCACTTAGGATGAATTAGCAACGGTAGCTGAATGCTGCATTTAGCTCTTAGCTTCCTGGCAACTAGGATATAAATGCAAACATGTTCAGCTCTGTAATCCTTATTGTCTGATATGAGTTCTAGAGGGACAAACTTTCCTGGCACTGAATTCTAAGAGAAATTTATTGTGCAAATCCTTATAAGAGGGACTTTGGGTAACATAACAGACAATGTCTCTAACAGCCTCTGCCAAAAGTAGAGAGGTGTTCTTCAAATGAATGTTTATTATATTGACTCCCTATAAAAGCTTCTTGCATAATATTAAATAACTTAGGGAAGATATATCTGTAGGGAGCTAAGACAACATGGTCCAGGTACACAGTTTCCAATTACCTATATTAATATGGAGATAGACTTTACAAAATATAGAGGAAGGAGAGTAATCACACCCATTAGGCGGCCTCTTTCAAACATCAGATGTCTCAAGCAAGCTTTCAGCAAGTGCTGGAGCATGGCCAATTCTTGGCTAAAGTCTCTAACTAGTGCTTGAAGAACTGATATTCTGTGTTGTTGATTAAAGTGGAATCCATATGCTTTAGATACCAGACGTGTGGGAGGCAGAGTTGACATTCTGTTGTGAAAATTTAGGAGGCTGACTTGTATTCTCGCCCAGATGGAGGGCCATCTCACTTCTGTGGGGAGGCGGGCCCCCACCATAGGGCCAAAATTCTTCTCTGAAAGGAGCTTTAGAATCTGCTCAAGCACTTCAACTAGTACTCAGCTGAAACTGCAGAAGTCTGCAACATAAAGCATGGAAGAAACAATTTTGGCTTGAAAAATGATCAGGGCAGGTGTTACCAATTGGCTGCTTTGACCATAAAAGAACCTTAGCACGGCCTCCCTAGAACATCTCATTTAAAAGAGAATTGCATCCTGATGGACCTGCCAGAATGAATTAGCTACAAAATATTTTCCCAAATGGTTGAATGGGAAGTGAACCTCAAAACCAAAGATATTTCATAAAGAAATCCATACATGAAGACAAATCTAAATCTTATGTAAGGAATTCTATCTACATAACAGGTAGTATCTATAAATAGAATTATTCTACTCCTCTTACAAATGGGGAACATCATCTTTTAAGGGTTTATGTATTTGAAATTTTGTTAAGACAACTGTCAAAAATTATCTGCTCCAAGCTAAATAGTGTACTAAATACAGGACCTAATAAAGTACCTAGTAGTAATAGATGTTTGACGCACAAGTTCAACAAATATTGGATGAATGAATAAACTTTTACAACCTTCTTTATATTTCCCTTCTCCCCAGAAGTGAGTAATCTGAGGTCCTGATACCTATTTCGGGGATTCTATACCTTCATATTGACATGAAACTTTTCCATTTCCCAGGTTCTGTGAAATCTTAGAATACCAGTGCCAGATTGAGAGACATCAAGTTGCCAAATTCCATGGAATATTTAACACAGAGGTACTACTTCTGGGACTACAGGAGCTGAAGTACCCATTCCTCCCTGTTCTATGCCTAGATATGTGGTCCTATATAAAGTTCAGTTGAGGGAAACAGTATTAGGCTATCCACTTTTAATTTATTGGCACATGAAAATTTCATAATATTTTTTCTCAAATCTAAGGCCTTCTCTGAAAGAGGGAGGAGTATAGGTTCTCAGAGTACAAACATGACTTGGGTATGATACAAATAGTTTATTCAAACAGAGTGAATTAATAAATATAATGATCAAAGTGCTCATTAAACTTACTACACATAAACACATACCTACAGGTGACAACAAAAGACAAAGGTACCAAAAAGCTCCTTTCTTCCTTCTTTCTTTCCTTCCTTCCTTTTCTCCTCTTTCTCCATTCCTTCCCTTCCTCTCTTTACTTTTCCCTACCTACTTCCCTTCCTTCCTTTCTTTCCCCTTTTCCTTCCTTCTTCCTTTCTTCTCTCTCCCTATCTTCCTTCCTTTCTTCCTTCCTTCTTTCTTTCTGTTCTCCATCTCTGTCTCATTTTGCCCTTTAAAAACCATTTTAGGGGGTGGAGCCAAGATGGTGAGGTAAAAGCAGGGAGTTGCTTGAGCTCTCCCCCAAACCCCTCCAAATATCAGTAAAAATGATTTTAAACAAATTCTAGAGTAGCAGAATCCACAAAAATGACAGAGTGAAACAAATTTCCAGCCCAAGACATCCTGGAAGGTCTACAGGAAAGATTTGTTGCATCGTACTGGGAGATGAGCACAGTGTAGCCTGGATGAACCTCAGGGGACTGAACCTCTGGCAGCTGTGGTGGTTTCCAAACTTCTGAAGCCCCAAACACCAAAGGCAACTTAGAAGGTCAGTAGGAAATGTCTGTCAGACCTGGGTGAAAGACGAGTGTGGTCTTGCCCCAGTCCTGGGAAGGTGGCAGCAGTGACATTGGCTCCTTCTGGAGCTCTCTGTCCACAGACAGTGAAGGGATAAAGTGACTAATCAGAGGGGGATTGCAGGGATCTCTTTGCTGGTGCTGAGGCAGGATTCTCTTGCTTTTCCTGTGCGAACATCTAAGTCACTATCCTGGGTGGCAATCCTGGGGTGAGGAAGAGCACTAGTGTGGAAGGGCTTGTGGAGGTGGTGGAGAGGGAATCCTCCTCACAGTTCCAAGGCAGAAAAGAATGCTTGTGGTCATTCACAGACCAGAGCACAGGACAGGAGAAGAGTAAACACCTCTCTTTTGATCATACAGCCTTGGAAGAACTGGAAATTTATAGGTCCTCAGAAGTATCTCTGAAAACAGCTACACAAAGCCCCTGAAGCTTAGGATAGTGCACCCTCCACACTGAAAGCAGAGTCCTATCTCAACAAAAAGTGAAATAGTCAAAAGTGAAATAGCTCAGACTATAGAAACTCACTTTGGTGACAAAGAGGATCAAAACACACAATGAGAAGACAACAAAGTCAAAACTCCTACATCCAAAGCCTCCAAGAAAAATATGAACTGGTCTTAGGCCATGGAAGAGCACCAAAAGGACCCAGGAAAGCTCAGAGGTAACTTTATATAAATCAAACAAAGGGAGGTGGAGCCATAGAGTATATTGCTATTGATTGGTGGATATTTGGGGTTTCTGCTTAGTTATGAGCTCATTTCTGAGCATTGGGCACTAAACCAATATTATTGGGTAAAATGTCTGAACAGAGATTTGTGTATTGATCATGTATGAGTCACAGTGTCCATATTATTGTTATTGCCTGTTCACATGCAGGTCACAGTATTTGTGTTATGACTTTTATTGGTCACAGTATCAAAGTTATGACTCAGTGTCTGAGTTACGATTCAGTATCTAAACTATGATTTTTAACAGGTCACCATGTCTAGGTTTCTACCTTTCACAGAGTTAAAGTTAATGGCTTTTCACTTCTTACTGTGTATTATCACTTTTCCCCAATCAGGACCCCTCGCCAACCCAACTTCTCCCCTTAGAAAAGGAGACTTCGATATACTCCTTCACATGGCTTAATTTCCCAATCCTTTGTTATACTCACTTCCAATGACTTCCATTCCACTTAAGTTACACACAGAGATGGCCAAAACCTTGATCATATGATGATCTAAAAGTGTCATACCTCCATGTTCATAAACTCCAAAATTCCTTCATATGATCATAATCATTTTTCATTCTGTCTTTTCCTCTGTCTTACAACTTTTAACCTGCTTCCTCTTCCCCAACAATCCCTTCACCTCTCAGTTTTTCCCATTCCCTCACCTCTAATCTGGCTCCTCTCTTCTCTGCTCCTATGCTAATACTTTGGTTAACCAGTTCAGTTCTGCAATAACCTCTACACCTGGGATTTTTGTCTTGCCAGAACTCTAATCTTTGAATCCTGGTACATCTGTTGCCTTTACTCCTCCTATTCATGTGAAGGAAATCACAAAACTTTACTGAGTCCATTACACATTTATGTTATTGAATCTTAACTGGGCCCTCACTGTAACAAGGCAATCTTTTGACACATTCATAATCAATTCACTCACCATAGTTTCTATTCTAAGATTTTTTCCTCCTTCCTCAAGCCACCCATCATTTCCCTACTCTTCCTCTTATCTGAGGACATTTCAATGAAGGAATTGAGGCCTTTTGGCAAGACCTTCATTTTTCTCCCCTCCTCTTCTTTCTTCCTCCTCATCTCACACTGCTCAAATGTCTTCCCCAACTAACTCTTCGTTCACATCTATCTCACATGAAGAGATGACCTTTCTCCATGCCAAGGCAAAGCCCTCTTCATGCCCAAGCAATGCCATTGTATCCCATCTTCATCAGTTTGCTCCCTCTATCACTCTCACTCTCTCATTAATCTTCAATCTATTTGTGCTCCTGTTTCTGCCTACATAAATGCCCATGTTTCTCTCATATTTAAAAAAAACTCCCACTTGGTCTTACCATCCAGCTAACTGTAATGCTACATCTCTTCTCCCATCTGTATATGGTTCATTGTTGTCCTTTGTTCTCAAAGAGGCCCAAAATGGCATCATCATGATAAAGTCAAGTTTCAACGTGTCTGACTGTGGCTGATCAGACCAATAAAAGCTCAGAATCCTCTACCACAGATTGGGCACAGATAGTCCATGTGAACATTTGGGGTGGTTACTCCAAATTTGCACATCCTACATTTCCTTTGTGCTGTTTCAATTCTGCTTTGCTCATAGAGCACAGCACCTTTTCTAATGTGGGCACACCAAGCTGAGTGGTCCTGTGCCAGTGTCTCCCATGTCCCACAATCAAATCCAACATTCTTGAGAGAGACCTTGAGAGTGTCCTTGTATCGCTTCTTCTGACCTCCATGTGATGCCTGTCCCATGCAAGTTTTCCATAAAATAGTCTTTTTGACAAGCATGCATTTTGCATTCAAATAACATGGCCAGCCCATCAGAGTTGCACTCTCTGAAGCTTAGTTCTAATGCTTGGCAGTTCAGCTCAAGCAAATACCTCAATGTCTGGTACCTTATCCTGTCAGGGGAATCTTCAGAATTGTCCCAAGACAGTTCAATGGAAGGGAATCAGTTTCCTGGCATGGCACTGGTAGACTGTTCATGTTTCACAGGCATACAACAACGAGGTCAGCTCAACAGCTCTGTAGACCTTCAGTTTGGTAGTCAGTCTAATACCTCTTCTCTCCCAAACTTGTCTTTGGAGCCTCTCAAACACTGAACCAGGTCTGGCAATGCATGTGTCAGCCCCATTGTCAATACATACATTCTTGGAAAGTACACTTCCAAGGTAAATAAACTTATCCCTACAGCATTCAAAACTTCTCCATTTGTTGTAATTGATGGTTCCACATATGGATGGTGTGATAGTGGCTGATGTAGCACCTGTGTTTTCTTGGTGTTGATTATTAGGCCAAAATTAGCACAGGCAGCAGAGAATTGATCCATACTTTGTTGCATCGCAGCTTCAGAGGCTGCATTGAATGTGCAATAATTTTCAAACAGAAAATCATGTACCAACACTCCCTCCACTTTAGTCTTGACTTGTAGCATTTTCAAGTTGAAGAATTTGCCATCTGTGCAGTAGTTGACCTTGATGCCATGTTCATCCTCATTGAAAGCATTTGACAAATGCCTGAAAACATCATGCTAAAAAGCATGGGAGCAAGCACACAGTTCTATTTCACTCCACTAGTGGTGACTGGGAAGGCACAAGAACATTGTCCACTATCCAGAACCCAGGCAAACATGGTATCATGAAATTGACATACAGTACTGATGACCTTCTCTGGGCAACTAAATTTTGACCTAATTTTTCATGCCACGACTAACAACATCAAAGGCCTTGGTCAGATCCACAAACATTGTGTACAGACCTCTGTTCTGCTCCTGGCATTTCTCCTGGAGTTGTTGGGAAGCAAACACTATATTGACTGTTTCTCTGCCTTTTCTGAAGCCACACTGGCTCTCAGGTATATGATCATCTTCCAGGTGAAGGATCAACCTATTAAGGCGGACACTAGCAAGAATCTTGACAGCAATGACTAAGAGAGAAACCTCCACACCCCCACTACCATGATTGTCACCAATCTATTCCCTTTACTTTTATAGAAATGGACAATGGAGACATCCTTGAACTCCTGGGGGATAACCTCCTTTTGCCATATGACTTGGAATATTTCAGTCAGCTTTTGTATAAGCTATGGTCCCCCTACCTTGTAAATCTCAGCTGGTATAGAATAAGCACCAGATTCTTTGCCACATGAAAGGAGCCTAATGGCACTCAAAACCTCTTCTTCAACCTGAGGTAAGGAGGGATTGACTTCAACCTGAGGTAAATGGTCAATGGCCTCAGGGTTGATCAATGATGGTCTGTGGAGAACAACCCCCCATTTGTATACAAACTCTCTGAGAAAGCCATCTACAATGGGTGCCTCTACTTCTCCTCTTCCTTTTTTATAAACTCTCTGCAATCTGGCTTTTGCCCTCATCCTCCAACTGAAATTGCTCCTTCCAAAGTTATCAATTATCTCTTAATTGTCAAACCTAATATCCTTTTCTCAACCTCTATCTTTCTTGACCTCTCTGCAGTTTTTGACACTAAGTCAATTTAACGTGCATTTATTAAACATTTACTATGTGACAGACCCTGTGCTAAGTGTTAGAAATGTAAATACAAGCAGAAAGGAATACAATTCCTACCATCAAGAAGATTAGAAAATTCTAATGGGAGAAAACAAAACATAAAAGGAAACTGAAAGAGTGGAGAAGAGAAGTGGATAAAGGTACCTACCAGCACTAGGGAATGGTAGGCAAAGTCTTGTGGAGATGTGTGAGCAGAGAGGAATGAAGATATAGTAGGCCTCAGCCTCCTCTCAAAGTTGGAGATTCTGGGAGGAAACGTCCAATTATAGGGAGAGATCACAGAAGGCACAAAATATTTCCAATGTGAGTAGTCCAGGGGAGGAGGATGTCTCCAGGCCAAAGTGATTTCTTGGTGAAGTGGTAAACAAAGCTCTATGCTTGATAACCTTCATATGAATACTCTCTCCTCTCATTTTGTGACACTGCCTAAAAGATCCATCTCAATCTCCTTTGCTGGACATCCCTCCAGGTTGTATCCACTAACCATGGCTACCTTCACACACACACACACACACACACACACACACACACACACACACACACACCCAAGACTCTATCCCAGGTTTTCTTCTCTCCCTCATCCATACTATCTTGTTAGGCATGTTCCCGTGGATCTATTTATCCAGCCCTAACCTTTCTGCTGTCCTCTAGTGTCACATCACCAAGTATTTACTGGATATCTCAAACTGTTTGTCCCATAGATATCCCAAATCCAATATACCAAAGACAGACGCCTTTATCTTTCCTATCAGACCCTCCACTCTTCCAAATTTGCCTATTTATGTGGAAGATACCACCATCATCTGAGACACCCAGGCTCACATCCCAGGTGTCATCGCCTCATGAGCACTCACCCTATGTAGTCTGTTGCTTTTTTTTGTTTCTACCTTCATAGTATCTCTTATATATGTCCCATTTCTCTCTCCTGACAGTTTTAAGGTCTACACACTAGTGAAGACCCTTATCTCCTCATAGCTACACTATTAAATAGGCTTCTGATTAGTGTCCTGGCATTGAGTCTCTCCCCAATCTAGTTAATCCTCCACTCAGCTGTCTAATTGATCTCCCCAAAGCTCAGGTCTGATTATGTCATCCTCACTTATTTAATAAATTCCAGTAGCTCCCTATTATATCAAGGATCAAATATTAAATTTTCTATTTGACTTTTAAATCCTTCCGTAACCTGGTCTCCATCCTACCTTTTAAGTATTCTTATGCTTTTCCCCCATCCACTTACTTTATGATCCAGCAATATTGGCCTTCTTCCAGGCTTCCTTGGCTTCCTTTAAGGCTTACCTCAAACCCGATCTTGTAAAAAAAAAAAAAAAACACCTTGGCTTTTCTTAGTCCCTCAACAACTAAATATTTCCTATTTAGGCAACTCCATCTAGGTAGAGATAAACTTGGATCACATTTAAGAAGTTGTAGAGGATTTTCAAAGATGTCATATTGTTCTGTGCCACAAATGCCAATCTTTTTCATATCAATGTTGTGCCAATGACATTAGATAGTGAGAATTCTTGGAAGACCATTATCTCAGAAGATTGCAATTTCAAGTGTCAGAAGAGGTAATGGGAGAATGAATAATGGTCACACGTAATCTGCAGCAGAATGCCAAGAAATCTTGTGTGCAAAAAGTCGTGAAAGACATCCAATCAAATGGCCACATGAACAGTCATTATAGATTGTAGGTTGAGAGCTAGAAGGGACCTCAGCGAACATTTAATTTCATAAATAAGAAAATTGAGGCTCAGGATGATTAGGTAACCTATAATGGGTCACACATAAGAGGAAGATTTGAACCTAGGTTCTTTCTGAAGAGCTAGTATTTTTTCCACTCTAAAATTTTGGTTGCTTCTCAACAAAGCTACTACCACCTCAAAACAATAAATGAATAAAAGATGATAATTAAAACTAAAAGAAGAGGAAGAGAAGAAACACCTCTACCCAATGTAAAATTTTCTGAAATATCAACAGAAGGATTTCTAAAAGACTCATTCTTCCTAAATGCACCCTTCAAAACCAATTCCAACAGGCCTTCCTGTGCTTCAAGTCTTACCTGTGATAGCATCTATCTTGTTCTCTCTTGACTGTGATCCTTTCTGACCCTTCTCCCCACTTCTTCTTAAAGTATGACAAAAATTTAATTCCCATAATCATACAATGAAGAACTTTGCAACTGGGGAAATGAAAAGAGGCCCAACGGAACAAAGTGGGCTAAAATGAAATGTGTTTTTCTAAAGAAAGAGAGTATAATTTGTGTTCATCTAAATATTTTTAAAAGAATTAAATGTTTTATTGAAGCTTTTTTCTATTGCTGTCACTTATAAATCACTTTCTCACTTGTATAAAATCCTCCCTAGTAACAAAGAGGTAGTGAGGCAATGCAAATCATCACATTGACTATATCTGACAATGTTTATCTCATTATGCATCAATCTTCCACCATCTCTCTGCCAGGAGGAGGCAGGCATGCTTTACCATCAGTCTTCTAAACTGACTGACAGCTGGTCACTGAATTTATCAGAATTCTGATGTCTTTCAAGGATGTTTTCCTTTACACTATTTTGGTCATTGTGTAAATTATTCCCTTGGTTCTGTTTACTTTACTCTATACCAGATCATACAACTATTCTTAGGTTGTTTTTTTCTCTGAATTCTCTTCTTATTTGTAATTTCTCATAGAATAATAATAGCACTTAAAGGTTTGCAAAGTGCTTTTGATATAGTATCTCATTTTATCTCACAATCTAATGAAATAAATGGTGTTATTATTCCCATTTTACAAATGAGGAAACTGAGGCTGAGAGGTTAAGTGATTTGAGCCACAATAATACAGCTAATAAATGTCTGAGATTGGATTACACTCAGGTCTTCTTGATTCCAAATTCAGCACCCTATTCCTTGTGCCTCCTAGCTACCACAGCTCCCAGCATGGATCTTTTTAGAGGCAGAAATAGAATGTTATATACAAGGAACAGTAAAATAAGTAGTCTAGTTTTTGTGGACTGTACAGAGTATGAATAGGGATAATGTGAAGTAGATTGGAATCAGATTATAAAGAACTTTAAATTCTAAAGAGAGGAGTTTCTTTTTCATCTAAATTGGGTTGATCTGGGGAGTACCTATATGAAATTATAGGGCATACATCTTTGTCAGAAGGTCACTTCAGATTGAGATAAACATGTGTCCTAGCCTCTTGCTGATATGACACAGGGAACTCTCTGAGCAGACCCCAGAGACTTAGGATGCTTTCAAATTGACTGAGCAGCGGCCAGGAGTCAGGGGAGGATGAACTCTTATCAGAATAATACTTTGTCCTTTCTCTGAAAGTGACTATTAAAATGACTCTACCTCCTCCTCCACTCTTTTCTTTTTATGATTTTCTCTCTTGGGCTTCCAGACCAGCATATTATAAGGAGGGAGGGGACTTTTCTATTCCCCACAGACCAGGAACAAAAAATGGCAACTTACAGGAAAAGTACTTACTAAACCCACTGCTTTCCTAAGCAAGTGTGAGAGGAGAGTCCATGGATCTCCAGCCCCTGGTTTCCTTCTTCTGCCTTTTTGTTTGTGCACAGATCAGAGACTTGAAATTGAACATTAGCAGACTAAGGAATTGCCTCATGGGCAATAGGGTTTGAGAGTAACCAGACTTTCTGAGGAAAAAAGTTTCCATAATGGTGGGATTGGTCAAGGAGAAGATACTTCACAGAATATCACCTTGTGCTTGAAGTTCATAGCTTTATCAAGAGGGTCCAGAATATTTGGATTTTTGTCAATGGCCAGAACAAAACAATTGGACTTCCTTTTAGTTTTGTTTTCTTAACTAGAACATACTGTTGAATAAATTAAATGAATCAAACCAAAGCCCTTAGATTAAGTGTGAAAAAGTTATTAAAATGACTGCACTATTCCCTCTGCTCTGCTTTTCTTTTTATGGCTTTCTCTCTCTTGGACTTCCAGACTAGCATTCTATAAGGAGGGAGGGGACCTCTTTTTCCCCATAGCCCAGGAATGGAAAATGGCAACTTAAGTGTGAAAGTCATTGGATAGAGTTAAATGACTCCTGACAGGAAGGCTAGGAAACATGACCATACCTTGTTTCTCTCTCTATATATACATTTATAGTATAATTATGTAATATATAATATAATATACCACTATATATAGTATATGGCATATTATATAAATATATATCACATTATATAATTATACAATATATTACATAATTCTCTATAATTATCAGGGAAGTTTAGAAGATATGAAGAATTCCATAGGTACTTCCAGAATACCCTTCTCCCACTCCCACTCCCTCACCCCTGACGGATCCCTTCCAGGTGTGTGTTGGAAAGTCACATGCTCCAATGTCTGTAGTTCTCTATCTCTTCTCAACTCTCTTGATAATTTATAAATGAAAGCTGGAGGTGAAACCTAGTTTCTCAGCCTATAAGAGTAGATTCCTTGTCTAGCATCATTTCACTTCATCCAATGGCTTTCAAAGACTTTTCATATTTAGTTGATGGTGTTTTGACTGATTCAGACATTGTTCTCAGTTAAGCTATCATAACTAAAATCTTGTAAGTTCATGGGATTTCAATGCCATCATGACATTTCTAACCCTCTATGATATTTTGGTGAGTTGGGCAAAATTTGAAGGTCTAAGGTGACTGGAGAATATTCCTCCAGCAGCTCAAAGTGTTTTGATACTCTGGGGAAAGAGAGGAATCTAGAGACTAATGAGTTAAGTGGTATATGTGCAGTTGTTGTTTTTTTCAATTTTTTATGAACCCTTTGGATCTTATGTATTATCTGTTGTGGGTAAAAGAAAGGCAATCTTACACAAAGTATCCATATTGTACAATGGCTATGCAGAATTTGGACATCCTACTACCCACTTTGGGGGAAACCTAGACATGATCCATATATAATATTTTTGCAGATTTTTCTTGGAGATTACAGAGTTGAAGAAAGAGCCAAAGAGAGAAACTGACCCTTTGGGATCAAGCCCTCAGGGTCTAATGTGAATTAGACCTTTGTGAATCCAGAGTACTTGGAGATTGGCATCCTATGCCATACAAACATATCCTATAGGTAATAAGGAACCACTGAAGCTTCTTACGCAGGCGGGGTGACATGGCCAGACTTGGTGCTTTCGGAATGTTAATGTGGTGGCTGTCTGTAGGATGAATTGGGGAATAAAGGAAAGTGAAAGAAAATGATTAGGAAAATGTAGTAATAGTTTAGGTGAGAAGAGATAAGAGACTAAACTTGGGGAAAAGTCCTATACATGAAGAAAGGAGTATAGATTCCTGAATTGGAATACATCATATTATATCCTCTGCCCCTGAAAAACTTACCATGAGCTTCTTGATAACTGGGACTATTTTGTTTTTATCTCTCTATAGCCATTACCTTGTATATAGTAGATACTTTTAAAATGTTTGTTGACATGAATTTGAGTTATTTTAACCAATAAAATGAGTTTATAAAATAAGGGTTAGAGGCTGAGAAATAAAATAAAATGAATATACCCAATAAGAAGCAAAATTCATGAATGACCTTGGTCTCTTCATCCTCTTGTTTTGATCAGCTGTGCTAAACTTATGCTATTTAACTATGATATGAGATAAACCCAATAAGAGTTTGGAAAACTAACTGTACGAAATACTGAAGGAACTTTCACAAAGTCCAGTTTTATCTGTCCACAATGCTCTGCATATAATAGGATCCAATAAATATTTGTTAACTAATTGAGATAAAGCAAAAATGCCCTTATAAATAAAAAAACAATGAAATGAGACTGGCAAGGAAAGCTGAGGACAACAACCAGGGAGGTGGAGTGGCTGTATTATCAAAAAGATGAGGCTCAAAGAAAAGATAGGACTATTACACTTGGTGGATTGGATGATAATAACTGCTGACAGAGAGAAAGGGAAAACAGATCTACTCTTATTTTTCTTCTTTTTTGTCTGCCAAAGAGAATGTAATTTAGAGTGAAAAGGACAGAACAAAAAGTACTAATATGTGGTTAATGCTCCAAATAAACGGGGAGGTACTATGAACCTAGCTGTCTTTGATTCATTCAAGTCACCAGGTCCCAAAGAATTACATCCTAGCATAATAAAAGAGCTGGTATGTATGATCGGTTAAGTTACTGTCAGTAATTTTTGAAAGATTAATGAAAATAGGAGAGGCACAGCAGTATTGGTGAATCACAAATGTCTGCATTTTCAGAAAGGGGAAGAAAATAGATTGTGAAATTAGTTTGACCTTGATTTCTAGCAAATTTCAAGAATATATTATAAAAGGGATGGTGAGTAACCTGAAAAATCAATCAGTGATCACAAAGAGCTGGCACAGATCATTCCACAAGAGCCTCATATCCTTTTTTTAACAGTGTTATTGAACTTACAAATTAGGAAAATGTATGAAAAATTACCTAGATTTTTAACTATTTGACAAAGTCTGCCATACTATCCTTGTGGAAAAGATGAAGAGATATGGACTTAATGATAATGTAATTGCATGAAATTGGAAATGGCTGAATGGCTGCACCCAAGGTACAGTCATTAGCAGTTGGATTAAATTTGGAAAGAACTGTTCAGTGTATGCCTGAGGGATCAGTGACTCTGTTCAACATAAGATCTTAGACAGAGAACTAAAAGGGAACTGAGAGGTTATCCAATCCAACTCACTCATTTTACAAAGATGGAAGACACCCTGAAAAGTAAGTGATCTATCCAAAGTCAAATACTTAAAGATGAGCAGGACCTGGCTTTGAACCTGTATCTTCTGAGTGCACATCCATTGCTCTTTCCATTGCACAAATAACTAAAATAATAACAATAAAATAATAATAGCACCTGTGTATCAGCCACTGTCCTAAATGCTTCATAAATATAATTTCATTTAATCCTCACAATAATCCCGGGCAGGGGAAGGGGGAAGAGAATGATAAAAGTTTTCCTCTTCATTGTTGAAGAGAACATAGGAAGACAGGTACACAGATAAAACATTGGTAGAGCTGCAAATCAGTATAACCATTTTAGAAATCAATTCAGAATTATGATAGAAAAGTCATTTAGCTGTTCTGTTTGACCCAGTGATCTTACTAGGCATACACACCAGGAAATTAAATATGAATTCTCCATACACACACACATACACACACACTCACACACAAACATACATACATATACAGCAATACTTTTTGACAGCAAAAAAAAAATAACTGAAAAAGTGGTTGTCCAGCAATCAGGGAATGTTTGAATAAATTGTGGCATATCACTATGGTAGAATACTTTTGTGGTTGCAGCATTAACTCAACTACAGGTGCTCTAAATATGAAGTCTTTCTTATCAGGGATCAATGAAATGACATAAATTGAAATAACTAAACCACTTTTACATTAATATTTATGCACAAAAACCAGAGATCAAAGGAAGTTGAAAGTAAAAGAAATTCCCAGTGGCAAGCATAGACCCTTGCTTATAATAGGCACTTAACAAATATTTGTTCAGTTGGATTGAAAATATAAGGTGACACATTTTAGCTAGACCTATAAAATGGGGTGGAATTCTTAGCAAATGAAAAGATTAGTGGGAGGGATTCATTTAAGCAAGGATTGAAAATAGAAAAAATATGAGACAGCTGGGTGAGGTGGGAAGAGTATTGGATTTGTTGTTAGAGGACTTGAGTTAAAATCCTGACTCTGCCAATTCCCTCTACCAGTGTAACCTTGTGCAATTCACTTACTCTCTGAGTTCTCACCAGGTCCAGTTTCTTCCTCTTCCAAGCTTCCCAGTGTATAGCAATGATTGCATTACTTTCCTGCTCAAAAATCTCAGAAGGCTCACTAATTCCTTCTGCCTGGGAGAGGTAAGGCTCTCAGTGAGCACCTTTGTTGGAATTAGCTGCTTTTTCTCCTGCTAAAGGAACAAGACAGGATAGGTGATTAGTAGTGCTTAGCACATAGGCACTAGCCAGGAACATGAAGACTCTGGGAAGATGTATGGAAGGATGCCAGAAGTAAATTCCATTCACTCCAATAATTTACTTTGAAGATTGATTTCTTTCTCAAAAGATCTTTCCAAAAGAATGAAATTAACCTATACCCTTATTAATTGTTCTAGCAAATGAAAAGATTGATTGATCACTGTTGAATTAACTTAAGCTTTGTTTAATGACCCTTGTCCACGGAAATTTCATTCAGCTATTCTTTGACATTCTCTGCAAAATAATGAAAATGTTCATTGCACAGGTGGCACTGAACTAGGTGCTCCAGTGTCCTATTGATTCCATCCTCCTCAGAGATGACATAGGGCAGGAAAAAAAGGGAGATTTTAGATGACCTGTAGTTTTCCCATGGTGCCAGCTTAGGTCTCTTGGGATGTCTTAATGTGGTTCCAGACACTGGTGAAGGAGTCAACTATGGGAAAGAATAAAACAGGACCAAAGGCAAAATAAGTACAATGCATAGGAGAAAGAAGCCACTTTTTCAACAAGGAGGAAACAAAGTGCTAGATGTCAAGGGATATGTCCATATGTATGTGTATGTGTGTGTGTGTGTGTGTGTGTGTGTGTGTGTGTGTGTGTGTATACATATATATATATATATACACACACATATATATGTATATATATGGCTATTCAATTAAGTTCTTTAACTCTACATTATCCTCTACAAGAAAGGACTTTGTTTCATCGCTATACATACCCTCAAACACAGAATCACCACTGCCTTTTCCCTTCTGTTTTCCTGCTCCAAAGATGGTAAACATTAGTAGTGGAAGTCAAGCAAATCTACTAAATAGGAAAGAAGAAAGATGAATATCTATAACAAATATGAATTATCTATATTTATAATAATATGATTATATCTATAATAAACACAGTATGTATATACACTCATACATATATGTGCATATAATATAAAAGAGCATGACTAAAGTAACAGTATACTTAAGTGATACTTCAAAGGATTTGTGCTCAAATTTACATGAGTATTTCTTCCATTTATTAAGATCATGAACTATCCACATCCAACAGCATCATCCTTTGTGATACTCATCCATATTCCTCAAAAGAACCTCCATCAAGGTGTCACCAAATTGCATTGCTTTCCTCCAGGCCTTGTTTTTTTTTCAATTCAGGGATATACCTCTGAAAAACTCAAGTAACACATTTTATCCCTCATGCATGTCATATCACCAGCATACTTCTTTTTCCAATCATTTATTTCCATCATCATATCTCTTGTATGATATTTCAGCATAGATTATTTTGGTGATATGCTGCAACATACCTGAGTACATTATTCTTCTTTTCATTACCTTTTGGGTAATGTCTGAGAGATGTTCATTTCTCGGAGGCAGTGATACTGTAAGAGTTACAATCTTGGAGCATCACCACAAGAACACTAGTGATGCAAAGATGTGTCTTTGCATTGAGGAACAGATAGGGTTTGCCAAATGCACTGTACACTTTTCTAAATGAAGTATTCCTGACTTTCTTCCTCATCTTCAATTCTAGCCCCAATTCATTATCTACCTGTAGTGATTGCCTCAAATTGATGTACTATCTCTATATGATTGGCCATGCAACTGCATGCCATTATTTGGACAATAAACAAACTTACATTTAGTATTGTTCTTGTATGGAATATTGTTCTGATCTCTTCCGAATAATCATCAATCACATTAAAGATGTCCTATAAGATTCTGGGGTTTGAAGCATCCAACATAATATCATCTACAAAAAGGAATATGAAGTCCTCACTTTTTAAAGGGAGTCCCTCTTCCATCTGAATCTCAAGTTCTTTGAGCGATGTATAGGCAATGATAACTAACCTTGGAATGTCCCATTTTTATATCTCTTAATATTAAGAATCACATCACTGAACAGAATGATCTCTGGTTTTAATATATACATGTAATTGTGTATTGTAATTGACTCTACTGAGTCAAATGTTTCTTGTGGTCAATTAGCAAAAACACAGTAAGATCTTATTTTCTCTGTACATCAATTGTATGACTATAGATAGTAGTTTTTAAAAGTGAAAGAGGGAAAATGGAAAGAAAAGGGAATAAGTGTTTATCCAGACACTGTGTTTAGTGCTTTACAAATATTTTCTCATTTAATTATCACAATAACTCTTGCTATTATCCTCATTTTACAGTTGAGGAAACCAAGGCAGATAGCAATAACTTCTCCAGGGTCACATAGCTAGTAAGTGTCTGAGGCTGATTTTGAACTCAGGTCTTCCTGATTCCAGGCCCAGCACTCAATCCACTGTACGAATCAGCTGAAAGCCTGACTATCCCCTTTTCGTATTTTTATCGAGAATAATTTTGCTAGGTATAGAAATATGTACAAGGATTTTATAAAAATATGAAAATAGGCATAGTGATTAGTAGTTACTGATTTTCTCTTAATTCCTCATTCTAATAATTAATATTACTCAATTTTTCCATTATTTTTTCTGCCCTGAGATATTTACTAAAGCAGCCCTTCAGTGCTTTCAGGAGTGTATTTCTTCCTCTGCAGAATATCTCTGCAGAGTTATTCAGTGTGTAGGCACTTGGTCTAGTTTAGATGACCTTTTCAATTTTGTCTTTCTAAGCACCATTTCTACTTTGAATAGTTCCTTAGGACCAGAGCATTAGAATTTGAACATGTGACTTCTGCGTCATCAATAATTATGATCAATATAAAAATATCAACAAATTTATTGCAATTTATTATGCATATTCCCCTTTCAGTTTTAATTATCAATGCTCTTGGACTGATACCATTCATATGGCATCTTTGTTTCTCCAACTTGAACATATTTTCCAGTGGATTTTCTCTATCCTCCCATTTGCTCAATTTTACATTGTTGCCATAAAGTATTTAAGTATATGATAACTTGGTTATGGATAATCTTACCATAAACTTTGTTGAATTTTTCTCACTCTTCATTCTTCAACAGATGGTCTTTTTGTCTATGCTCACTATATAAACACTAAAAGGAAAGATAACTAATTACATCATGAAATTGAATTCCTTATTGTCTTTGGCCATACAATGGAATAAACTTTGCCACTTTCTTTGTTTTCCTCTCTAAAGAAAACCTACAAGTATTCTAATTATTGTTACCTTTTGTACATACTTCCCAAGGTTGTTGTAAGACTCAAACGAGATTTGTAAAATATTTTGCAAACTTTAAAGTATTGCCATCTATTTTTGTTATTATTCAGAAGTTCTTCCTAAAATGAAGCCTAAATCTCCATCTATTTAATTTCTATCCATGGATCCTAGTTCTTCCCTGTGTCACCCAACAGAGTAATTCTTATGCCTTCTTAGTAATTACTGCCTTTCAAATATTTGAAAATAGCTATGATATATTCCCTGATTCTCATCCTTATATTAAACATCCCTAATGCTTTCAATTGATTTTATATAAATTTCCTTCTCAAAACATGGAAATCAGAATTAAACACAATATCTCATATGTGGTCTTTCTAGAACAGCAGAATAATTCACTTCCTTATTCCTAGATGTTTTCTCTCCCTTAATAGAGTCTAACATGCCATCAAATTTCTCTGCTATCTTATCCTGCTATTGACTCATTGTGAGTCTGGAATCTACCAGTCCTATGACCTCTTGTTGCTCTTGTGAAGATTCTTGTTTTAAGCCCAAGTGTAAGATTTTACATTTAATCTTATTAAAATTTCATCTTATTAAATTTCATATTATTTGGTTTGACCAAGTGTTCTAGCCTTTCAAAATATTTTTGATCATCTTTGTCATCCTGCAAATTAACTAATTCTTTTCAAATTTGTGATTATCTAAATATTTGATAAGCATGAAGCACATGTCTTTCATCTAAGGTCTTAATTTAAAAATTAGAACAGCATAGGATCAAGCCTAGATCCTTAGGTCAGTCCTCTGAAGACAATGAACTACCATTCAGTTCCAATTATTTGTCCAGTTCCAAATGCTGTAATATCATCTAACCTCCATGTTTCTATATTTTTCACAAGAATCACATAAGATATTTGATCAAATGTTTTCATAAAAATCTATGTACATGACATCCACAACATTTCCCTGATTTCTCAGTCTAGTAAGTCTGTCCAAAACAGAAAAAGAAAAAAAAATGGAACTACAAAAAGTTTCCATTCAAGGGAGAAATGTAAAAAGAATGGGCAGATGTACACAAAACTTTCTTCATTATACAAAAAAAAATTGTTATTTTGCCTATGGGAGGGGCAGAGTTTATGAGATCTTGGAAGAGGGGAGATTCTTTTTTCTAGCTTCTAGGGAGGATACTGGCAGTCTCATACTGTCTTCAATCGCTGCAAGAGAAAGACAGGAAGAATCTGACATGTAGAGGACTTGGTGCATCAAGTATGCTCTAATTCCCGTCTTATTACACTAGAGAATTTTGGGAATTTCCCCCTTGGGTGAAATATCTCTCTCTCTCTCTTCTTTCTCTCCATTGTTTCCAATGAGATATCTCATTGCCAGCAAGAGAACTCATTCACTTTTATGTCATTTTCTGTCTGCATAACTAATCTGAATAACTTCTTTGCTTTCTGTTTGCTACTAGCTTGGATAAATATTTATTTATTTTTAAATATTTGTTATAATAGCTATTTAACTACCATTTATTGGAAAGAGATTCAAACTTTCAGATAGAGTTTGTAGTACTTCTTCCCTGTTAGGGGATAACAAACAACAAAAGTGGCTTGACCATAAACATGATTACACTAAACTGGCAGTATTGGGGAATATATATATACATATACATACACACATATAATATATGACAGATAGATAAACAGACAGATAGAGAGGCAGATAGATAGATAGATAGATAGATAGATAGATAGATAGATAGATAGATAGGTAGATAGATAGATAGATAGATAGATAGATAGATAGATAGATAGATAGATAGATAGATAGATAGATAGATAGATGATAGTATAAAAATGGAGTCTGGTAACCTCTGGCTGAGAACAGTAGATCAGCCTTGTGGCTGCTCCAAGCTCCTACTCCCCCCCAAGCAAGAAAAAAGAAAATCTCTATTGTAGAGGGAGATATTGCACAAGGACAGTCTACCATGAAGTACTTCTTTACATTTCTCAAACACGTAGAGAACAGAGTCAAATTTATGAAAATAAGAGCCATTGCCCAATTGATAAATGATCAAAAGCTATGTTTAGTTTTCAAATGAAGTAATCAAAGCCATCTAGAGCCATATGAAAATAACTGTACCTCACTACTGATTAGAGAAATGCAAATTAAGTTCTGAGGTACTACCTCTTGTCTATTAGATTGATTAATAGAACAGAAAAGGTAAATGACAAATGTTGGAGGGGATGTAGGAAAAAATAAGATGTTAATGCATTGTTGGTGGCATTGTGAATTGATTCAACCATTCTGTGGAGCAATTTGGAATTATACCCAAAGGGCAATAAAACCATATATACCCTTTGACTTAGCAAGACCATTACTAGATCTTTCTCCCAAAAAATATAAAAAACAAAAATAAAAAAGACCTATATATACAAAAATATTTATAACACCTCTTTTCTGGGGGTAAAGAATTAGAAATTGAGGGGATGCCCATCAACTGAGGAATGACTAAACAAGTTGTAGTATGCGATTACGATGAGCAGAATGCTGAGCATTCTCAGATAACAAAAGATGAGTAGGATGCTCTCAGAAAAACCTGGATAGACTTGCATGGGTTTATTAAAAGTGAAATGCACTGTGTGTAGAAAGTAATAGTAATATTGTAAGATGATCAGCTGTGAATGACTTAGCTATTCCCAGCAATATAATGATCCAAAACAACTCTGAAAGACTTATGATGAAAAATGCTATCCATCCCCAGAGAAAGAACTGATGGTGTCTGAATACAGATTGAAGCATATTTTTTCTTTATTTTTCTTGAGTTTTTTCCCCTTGTATACGTTTCCTTTCCCAATATGACTATTATAGATATATTCTGCATAATTACACATGTATAACCTGTATCGAACTGCTTGCCTTCTCAATGAGGGGGTATGGAAAAGAAGGAAGGAAGCAAGTTTGGAACTCAAAGTTTTAAAAGTAAATGTTAAAATTGTTTTTATATGTAACTGGGGGAAAATAAAATACTAAATAGAACACTTTTGTTACTAAAAAGGAAAAACATGGAAAAACTTGGACTTATGAAGGAAGATGCTATCCACCTTCAGAGAAACAGACGACAGGTGGAAATAAACATAGTATGGTCTTACATATATGTTTGAGTATATGTATGTATGTTTATAGATGTCTATGTTTATATACATATATCCATGCCTAATTCTAGCCTCCTTTGGGTAGAGGGATGAAGGAGGGGAAAAATAAAGTAAAAAGTACTCAGTAGGAAACAAAAGAAAACCAACAAGGAAGCAAAGAAAAGCTGGGAAACTTTGAAAACAATCTGTAGTATTTATTTGGCTTTCTTGACATAGTAATTTGTTGTTTTATATTGAATCTTCTCTTATAGTCTGCCGTGTACATGACAATGCTTTTTTTTTCTTTTTTCATATTGTTTTTAAGTTTAAATTTTTAAAAATTTACCAACAAAAAATGCTGAACTAGATTACCTCTAAGGTTCCTTGTAGCTCTGGATCCTGAACATGGAATGGGATACTTTCCTCTTATTCCCTCCCCCCTCAAAAAAATTGTTTTCTGATATTTGTGAGCATAGCATAAAAGAGAAAGCATTAGATTGGGATTCTAATTCTATTTTTGCATTAACTAATAGTATGTTGTTAGACAACTCACTGAGTCTTTCTGGGCTTCTATTTTCTCATCTTAAAAATGGAGTCAAACTAGAAGAATGCCATGGTTTGTTTTAGATCTCAATATTCCAGGATTGTCATTTGTACCCTTTCTTCTATTCCTCTTTCATTCTTTCACATCTCTCTTATATGAATATAGAAGTGTGAGTTATAGTTTATTTGGGTTTTTTTTAAGAAAAAGGGGAAGAACATTGAAAGAGAGATAAATAGAAAGCGAGACACAGAAACAGACATATATCAGAGAAATGAAAGGAAATATAGCTACTATATGTTTGGGGAAAAGCAGGCAAAGAATCTGAACTGTTACCCCAATGTTTTTGTTTTATCTACCAGATAAATGTTTTATTTGACTTGTGTTGCTTACTTTAAGCTGTCTACTCTCTGGAAATAGGTAGTAGTACATTCATACATGTGTTTATGACAGTGCTATGTTCATGGAAGACTTAAATATGCATTACTCTGATTTGGAACATGATGTTTTGGTAAAAGGAGACACTGAAGACCTGAACTGGAGCCTTAGTTCTGCTGCTTATTACTGAACCAAGTGAGATGGGGCTAAGTTACATTCCATTGGTAGAAGCCAAATGACCTGAGTTTAAATCCTGACTCTGCTACTTACTACCTTATGATCATGAACAAGTCAGTTAACCTCTCTTGGCTTCTATAATATTTGAGGGTTGGACTAGATGACATCTTGGGTCCCCATCTAGAATCCTATGAAATCTTTGAGATTCAATTTTCTTTCAGTAAAATGGGAATTATAATGTTTGCATCACCTCTCTCAATTCTCAGCAAGAATTTAAGTGCTGGGTTCTAAAGATGCAAAGATAAAAATTAAATAATACTTTTCCTCAAGGTGCCTACATTCTATGAGAATTTAAATTATATCTCACAAGATTGTAACAAAGATCAAACAAGGTGACATGTGTAAAGCACTTTGTGCACAGTAAAGTGCTATTTAAATATAATCTATTTATATCCTATGGATTGATCTTACACAGAACTCGTCTTCCTTCTCCTTCATAAAAATTCACCTCATTTCCTTCCAGGAATGAATGCTATTTGCAGTTTTCTCTGTGAAGTGGTGCCAAGAGATGGAAGTCCTCCCCCAGCAATTGTGTCTCCTTTTCCATTTAGCTTCCCTTCTCGTTCCTCAATGCCTCTATGTCCATCAAGCCTATGAATTCTGTGCTTTCTCACTCTCTTCTCAGCCTTGTAACCTCCTGTGGCTAAACCACCTGCTTCCCAAACAAGTAAATCAGCAGGCACCTCCCACACCAGATGGTTCCCTTTTCTTGCTTTTCCTTGGCAATGATTCACAAACACATTTCCACATGTCCGGACCAGAGCATGGGTGGAAGCATCCAAAGTCCGAGTGTCTGCGTAGGCATAGGTGCTAAAAGCCAAAATGGCTTGGAAAACTTGATGTTTCCAAACCCTTATGCCCCCTTTTATTTTGTCCTGTGGTTTATTTGAAAGCAATAGTTTTGTCCTAGAAGCTATTTCATTCAAACTTCTTCAAAATCTCACAAACTTTTCTCTCACAAGTTCATCCAACAATTCAGCCCTGAAGAGGGGATGGAAATCTGGGCGTACTAAATCCAAGAGCAATGTTTAATCCAGACTCATACTATATGTTCTCCAGACTACTCTCAACCACAATCATTTATGATACTATCAAAGAAGACATTTTAAAAGTAGTGGTTTAAGCTAGTGATAGTGGTAAACATCTATAATTATTGTTACCAGGGCAGCTACAGTTGACAGATCTTTTGAATTTGGGGACTAGAAGGGAGGAAGGGAATAAACACACATGTGTATATGTGTGCATATATGTATACATGCATGTATGCATATATGTATACACATGTGTATGCAGATACATGCATGTGTGCACGTGTGTGTGCATGTGTATTTTGTGCCAGACACGCTGCTAAGCTTTTTACAAATTGCATTTGATCCTCACAACAACCCTGCCAGGTAGGTGTTTTGCCAAGGTTCACATGGCTAGTAAGTATCTGAGGCCAGATTTGAACTCAAGAAGATATCTTCCTGACTCCAGGGCTGGCACTCTATCAACTGTGCCATCTAGCTGTCCAGAGCCAACAGGAATACATAAAGGATTCCTCCTATAAAAATTTCAAGGAAATCCAAGTTTCTACTGTCAAGAGAATGAGTAATTACAACATAATTTTTAACTCCAGGCTGACCAATGAGAGCAGTCATTATGAGATGCAAGCCAGAGACAAGATTAACTTCCTCTTTATTCAGCTGTCAAGATGGAGAGGGAAGGAGTTACATTCTGCTTTTATCTTAGAGCCTCTGGCTATCCCTTTGCCATGCAAAACCTAAAGCAAGGAATATATCTTGAACTCTTTAAGAACAGAGCTGCCCTAAATATTTTTGTACAATTGGGACTTTTTCCTTTTTTTATGATCTCTTTGGGATACAGATCTAGTAGTGGTATTGCTGCATTAAAGAGTGTGCAGAATTTTATAGTCCTTTGGGCATAGTTCCAAATTGCTGTCCAGAATGGTTGGATCAGTTCACAAGTCTACCAATAATGTATTAGTTTTCTAATTTTCCCAAATCTCCAACATTTATCATTTTCCTTTTTTATCATAGTAGCCAATTGGATAGGTGTGAGGTGGTACCTACAAACTGTTTTAATTTGCACATATTTTTTACATTTCAAGGTAGACAGTGGAACACATAGGCTTTCTGTCTGTTATCTGTTACTTAAGACCTTTAAGCTGTTTCAGTTCTTCTTTGCTCATAGAGCACATTCTCTGATGTGGGCATGCCATGCTGAGCGGTCCTGTGCCAGTGTCTCCCAAGTCACACAATCAATTCCAAAGTTCTTAAGAGAGACCTTGAGAGCATCCTTGTATCACTTCTGACCACCATGTGAATGCTTGCCCTGTGTGAGTTCTCCATAAAACAGTCTTTTTGGTGAGGGTACATTTTGCATTCAAACAATGTGGCCAGCCCATCAGAGTAGCACTTTCTGAAGCAGAGTTTGAATGCTTGGTATTTAGTTCAAGTAAGGACTTCAGAAATATTCACACAATTTGTGCCTGATCTGTGGTAGAGCATTCCAAGCTCATATTGGTCTGATCAGCCCCAGCTGGACACACTGAAACTTGACTCTAGCGTAATGATGTCATTTGGTCTTCTTCAGGTATGAAGGACAACAAGCAACCAACCACCAGCTTGAGACAGACACCTTGCCCACTTCTTTTTCTAGTTATTCATTTCCTTAATGAAATGTCTTTATACCTGTTCTTGAGTATAAGGCATTATTGAAAATGTGCTAAAGTTTATATACTCCATTGTCTTTTTGGTCACCTGCAAATTTAATTTAAAGCTTAGTGATTTGGTGTTTCATGATTCACAACAGAAAAGTATCACAAAAAAAAAATTGTGTTGAAAAGATTGGTTACTAGAGAAAGCATCAGGGTCATTAAAAGGCACTGTACTATTTCTGAAATGAAAGCCAGGATCAGAAGACAATAGATTTATGTCTGGAAAAGACCATAGAGACTATTTAATCCAACTCCATTTTCCAGGTGAAGAAACAAAAACAGGAAGGGATTAAAGTAACTTGCCTAAGGTCACATAGGAAGTAAGTGATAGAATAGGATTTGAATGCAGGGCATAGGATGATAGGTCTAGACCTAGAAGGGACTTCAGAGACTATCTAGTCCAACCCTCCTCCTTCATTTTACAGATGAGCAAACTAAGAGGTTGAACTACTTGCTCATGGTCACATAGCTAATATATGTCAAAGTCAGAATTTGAATCTAAGTACTCTAACTCCAAATCCAGTCCTCCTTCCATTGGGCCACATCTATCCCCAAACACCTGTTCCTATTTATTTCTATGTCCAACTCATTGACAATGTTTAGTACCTGTTCCAAATATACATGCTATTAAAATAATCCAATGAGTTGGTCATCCCAACTGCATGTCATAGAGACTAAAGGGACTATAAATATATTTACTTTTCCCCTCATATATGGTTTATTATATTAATCTCATAAATGACTGTACTAAGAAGATCATTAATGCTTAGCACTTAATTCATTAACTTAATCAGCGAGAATTTTTACATTGTGCATTCAAAATGATATCATCCACAAATATAATCCCACTCCAGGGAATCCCACTTCTGTTTTGGACACCATGCAAACTACCTTTCATGACAGTACCAAATCATCTTAGTCAATATAAAACTCAGTATTTTATACCTCACTTGACATTGATCATCAAAAACCATGAAACAAGGTTATCTCTTTCCTTGCATTTTTCAAGGAATTTTATATGATCTTAAAAGTGCATAAGAGACTGCTTCTAGGAGTATTTAAGGCTATATTTTATTCTACTGAATCAAGTGCTTTTTTTGGACTCAGATTTTGGATTCAAATAGGATTTTGATATCCTCTGTACCTTTCAGACAATTTTCATGACTTTAAAGATGTGGTCTGCTTTAGAATTGGCCAAAGTCTACTTGTTCCATTCTCATATCTTTATCATGGATACTCTCAGGACCTATGCAGGTAATCATCATCATCAATACTTTATGAAGATGAAATAGTATATAAATGGCCCTTAATTCTCTTGATCACCCTTTTGGGTATTAATAGTGTCTACAAATATAGAAATATTTATATTTCTGTATCTTCCTGCCCAGAGATATATTGTAACACAACTCCTCAGTGCTCTAAAAATTGTGTCATCACAAGCATAAACTTCCTTGGCTTGTACTTGGTCTAGTTCCAGAAACTCTTCTTGACTTCACCTTCCTAAGGACCATTTCTACTTCTTGAAGAGCATGTCAAGGACTGAGAAGTGAAGAGTTCAAATATGGTAGTTCCCTCTATCACTGATAGTGAAAACAGATGATAGAGTTACTGAAAATGGGTTCTATTTTATATCTATTTGCTATCCATTATAGTTGCCTTCTCACCTTGGAACTTCCCTCAGCAGGTGGGATCTTTTCATTTTGGAGCATCCTTCCACTATACTGATCCCCTTTTCCCATTACTTTCCAGTGTATCTATTTTGGGAAGGGACCCAGGCCAGCCATCTTTCATTTTCCTCCTTGTTCTCCTTCCAACTCTCTGGAATTCACCACCATGTTATGAACTGGGTGCTTCATCTCTGCCTTCACTTTTCAGATCCCTTTCATTTCTCCTTTAGAATGTATCCTTAAAAGCAAGGGCTTTATTTTTGTTTGTTTTTGTATCCTCAGTACTTAACTCAGTGCCTGGCGTATAGAAAATGCTAAAGAGATGCTTGTTAACTTGCCTTACCTTTACCTTCATCTATGAAGTATCTTGAGATGATAAAGCAACTTTGGGTGTCTTTAAGGTTTTCTTTTTTCATTTCCATCATTTTTGGCTCATTTCTCAGTATAAACAGGCAATTTTCAAATGGAATCAAATTTTTCAACAGCCGTGTAAAAATGCTCTAAATTGCAAATAATCCATCAATTAATATTTATTAAGTTCCTACTATATGTCAAATACTATGTTAAGCATTGGAGATACAGAAAGAGGCCAAAGATAGCTCCTGCTCTCAAGGAGTTTACAATCCACTCAGATTAATGAAAATTAAAGCAATTTTGAAATGATACCTTATACTCACTAGACTGACAAAGATAATAAGATAGGAAAATGACAAATATTGGAGTGGCTGTGGGAAAACAGGTATACCGGTGTATTGGTAGAGCTGTCAACTGATCCAGGCATTCTGAAAAGTAATTTGAAACCATGCCTGAAACTTGAAGGGAAAAGACACAAGAGAGAGGAAGACAACATTGAAAAAAATAATGCTTGGAATTACAAAATAAACTTTGTTGTCACTGTTGTCCAGTCATTTCAGTTGTATCTGACTCTTCATTACCCCATTTGGGATTTTCTTGGTAAAGATACTGGTGTGGCTTGCCGATACCTTCTCCAGATCATTTTTTTTACAGATGATGAAACTGAGGTAAACAAGGTTAAGTGACTTGCCCAGGTCACACAGTTAATAAGTGTTTGGGGTCACATTTGAACTCAGGCCTTTCTGACTCCAGGCCTGGCACTCTATCCACTTCACCACTTAGCTGCCCAAAACAATAACAAGCTCTAGTTAAAAGAACCAGAGAAGAATTAACTTTGTCATTGGATGACTTTGAATGAGTCACTGTTCTCTAGTAAATGGAGATGAGAATTTCAAAGATCATTGTCACATTTTTGCATAATTATCCTCATTTTTTTCCTCCTCCTTCCTAGACTAGAGTGAAAAACATTGTGGGGAGAAAGAGAAGTTATGTAATTCATTTTTTCTTTAGGGAAGATTCTCCCTAAAGTGAGCTCAATGACATATCCTCATTTGCCTGCATCTAACAGATAAGAAACTCTGTTGCAATTTATCTCATCTTTGATGATTAAAAAAATTCAAGAGGCTCCCCCAGAGTATGAGTAATCATGGACAAATAATCTCAAGATTTTTTCATCCCTGAAATGGGGGTGGAAGAAACCCTTCAAAAGAATCTAGTCTTTGAGTACTTAAGACCGCCTCAGGTGGTTGGTTTGTTTTTAGTTGTCAACAACACAGATAATTTACTTTGTGGAACAGGAGGTTAGTTGTTAAGAACCAATGCTGAGACCAAAAGGGTTTTGCAGAAGAATTAGACTGGAGAGTTAATAATAATGAAATAAATAGTCCTTTTTGATCAGCATATTTAAGAGGAGATGATATGACTTAACAGAAGACACCCATATAAAGTATAGAGGAGTGACATGAATGAAAAACCCTGAGACACTATTTCTGGGTAATTAATAATCAATTTATTTATTAATTATGCTAGCCACCATTCAATAAAACTGATGGTCAGTGGTTTATCTTAGTAACCAAAGACTCTCAATGAAAGTCTTAAATAATCCTTCTGAAAGAGAATCCCCTTGACAGCTGAAAACCCTGATTGGTTGACATTTAATGAGGAGGTGAGCTAAAAGTTTTCAGCCCCTCTGGCTAAGAAAGTAGCTTGATCATGAGATTCAGCAGCCTCTGGCAATCTGGGCAGGGAAATCCATCTCCATCTGGACCTCTCTGGTTAGTTTTCTCCTTTATGAGCTAGATCAACCTAAATTCTAATGGAAGGGAACAAGAAGAGGTGTTCATTCCCTCAGGGCAAGGGCTCTCTCAGATTGGATTCTCTTTAAACTGTAAACAAAAAGCAGCTCTCTTACTTGGATGGAGTCTATCCCAAGATTGATGAGCAAGTTCCTTGAGGGCTAGAAGTAATCTTATCAATCAGCCTTGTCATTTGGAGATCGACTTTAACAAGAATTGGGCCTCAATGAGATAAGAGAAGAAAAGCCTAGATCACAAACTAATAATTAGTTATTAATATAGTAGTATAATAATTTCTCTCACAGGGAAACAGGCAACAAGGGAAGGTACTAGGGCAATCTGTCAATCTCATTCTTACACCTTCCTAACCACTTTACGCCTGCATTGAGTCATTTCTAGAGCTGACTCTAGACTCCAAAGCAAGTCTGGGAATATCAGGGAAGGGAAACAACCAGGGATGAGACTTATTCAAGAAATCTTCAAGCAATGGTAAGACAGAGTCCAAAATAATCTTGTGAGAAACTGCTTTCAGAACCTGACATATTGTTATACTAAGATCACACTAGGACACCTGGGTCTACCTTAAGTCCCTGCCTAAAGTCAATTTATGATAACTCTAGAATTAGGGCAGCCATGAGATTAGAGTAGCTCAGGAAACAAAACAAACCCTCTCAAAAAAATCTATAGGAAACAGGACTTTTGCTTAGGTTCACCTAACTTGATTTTCCAACCAAGAGGTCACAGACAATGAAGTGACAATAAACCTATCCTGAGAGCATCTAGGAAAAGAATAATAATAATAATAGCCAACATTTCTATAGCATTTTACATGCTATTTAGTTTTATTCACACAAAAACACTGTGATGTAGGGCCTTTATTATCCACCCTTTAGATGAGGAAATTGAGGTGAAGGGGATGTTAAATGATATGCCCAGGATCACACAGACAGTAGATGTATCAAAAAGGATTCTAACTCAGAACTCCCTGACTCCAAGACCAGCATTCTGTCCACTATACTACCTCATTGGCTACAGAATTGTGGGAAGGAGAATGCGGAGAAGGATCAGGATAGAAGGAGAAGGGTATGAAACCTGAGGAAGAGTATGCAGAGTTTGCAGAGTAGAGAAAATCTAGGCTAGAAAAATAAGACATTTTTTCAAGATTAATATTGTCATACACATCTTTCCTTTCTTCTTTTAAGCAAAATGGCCAAAGATAATAAGCTGGAAAGAAAATTATGCTTTTACTCATAGACTTAAATAGCAGGCAACTTCTCTTTTGATGGCAACCTTAGGGGAAAGTCGGCTAGAGATCCCTTTGAAAGAATATAATTAAAGTCTATAGTTTTTCTGCTTCTTATTAATCCCATTTTTAGTCTCCTGGTAGCAACTGAAATTCTTACTTTCCTTTTTGCCTTGGCGGCTGCTGCCAGAGAGACTGGACAACTCATGCTGTGCAGCAAGGCTACCTTACTCGATGCTCCTCTTTGTAACTTCTTTTGAAGTGAGGAAACACACCAAGGAATTAAGGGTCATTTCTTGGGGGATTTTAAGGCAGTTAAGGACTGGGTCAGGGAATAAATCTGTAATCCTGGAAATATATACTCAGTCTTTTCTTTCAGAATTAAAAACATAGAAGCTCTCAACAATTAGATTCAAACTAAATGACTACCCAAAATTTGGCCTTCCAAGGCATTTCATAAATGTAAGGTATTGAATTATTGTAAGATTTTTGAATTTCTGATAAACTAATATTGTTTCATTGCTTACAAAAGATACCTTTAAATTTTTTTCTCAAAAAAATATAATAAGATCCTAGATACAGAGCTGTAAATGACTTTAGAGGCCATCAAATCCAATCCTATATCACTTTACAGATAAAGAAACTGAGGTAGAGAAAAGTTAAATGATTTGCCCAAGATGAAATATCTAGTGTCTAAGGTGGACCTTTAAACCAAAGTTTCCTGATTCCAACTTCAGTTCCGTGTGTGTGTATGTGTGTGCATCACCAGTAGTTACTAGATTGGAAGATACATTAAGAAATAAACTGATTTATCAGTCTGTTTCCAGAGAATGTGATATAGTGAAAGAACTTGAATTTGAGTCCTAGATCCACCACTTTTCCAACTCTGTGACTTCAAACAATTACATATACTCTGTAAGCTTCAGCTGCCTTATCTCTACAATGAGAATAACTATCCTACCTCATGAAATCCTTGTGGATATCAAATAAGATCAAAAGAAAGCACTTTTTAAACTGTAGAACACTGTAAATATAATATATAGAGTTAAGGTACAATAGGGATTTATAACCTTCAACCATATGAAACCATCTGAACTCAAACTCTAACTCATAAATCTCAAGGAAATGGAGATTCTAGGCCTAAATTTGTTTCAGTGTCTCTCAAAGAGAATCCAGGTATGCCAACTGAGTCCAACCTAGCAACTCAGAGAGGTTTTTCCTTACCAATTTGTGACCTAAACCTATGAAAGCCATTTCTATCTTGTGAAAGTACAGAAGGGGGTGCCAAAATGGCAGAGTAGAAGCACAGATCTGCTCAAACTCTCCCCCCAAAGCCTTTAAAATACCTATAAAAATGACTTTAAGCAAATTTGAGAGCAGCAGAAGCCACAAAATGACAGAATGAAAAAGATTTCCAGCCCAAGACCCTGGAAGGCCAACAGGAAGGGTCTACCACACTGGACTTGGAGCAGAGTGCAACCCAGAGTGGGATATGATGGCACAAACAGCACTGGAGCAGGCTTCAGGGCACTGGATTATGGGGAGCTGTGGTCTCCAGATTTCTTAACCCACAAATGCCAAAGACAGCTTCAAAGGTCAGTGAGAAAGCTCTTTCACCTGGGTGAGAGGGGAGCACAGTCGGGCCTGGCCCCAGTCCCAGGGCCACTGCAACCACTGACTCAGAAGCAGTCACTTCTGGAGCTCTTGGCCTACAGACCCTGGAGGAATCAAGCTGCTGATCTGGGTCTCAGTTCTGAGTGGCAGTCCTGGGGTAAGGAAGAGTGCTGGCATGGTGGAGCTGGTGGTGGCTGTGGAGAGGGAATCCTGTTTTCAATTCCAGGGGAGAAAAGAGTGCTTTTGGTTGCTCACAGACCAGAGAGCATGCCAGGAGAGGTGTAAACACCTCTTCCTTGGCTATGCCACTTTGGAGGAACTGAAAACTTATATGTCCCTAGAGATGTCTCAGAGAACAGCTGCACAAAGCCTCTGAAGCCTCCACTTGACAAAAGACTCAAAAGTCAAATAATTGGTTGGGGAAATGCCAAAAAGAGGGGGGGGGGGGAAATAAGACTATAAAAGGTTACTTTCTTGGTGAAAATGTATTTTCTTCCATTCTTTCAGATGAGGAAGATCAAAACATACAACCAGAGGAAGAAAATAGGAATGTAAAGGCTCCTACATCCAAAGCCTCCAAAAAAAAATATGGATTGATCTCAAGCAATGGAAGTACTTAAAAAGGATTTTGAAAATCAAGTAAGAGATGTGGAGGAAAAATTGGAAAGAGAAATGAGAGCAAAGCAAGAAAATCATGAAAAATGAGTGAACAGCTTGCTAAAAGAAACCCAAAAAAATGCTGAAGAAAATAACACCTTTAAAAATAGACTAACCCAATGGCAAAATAGGTCCAAAAAGACAATGAGGAGAATATTGCCTTAAAAAGGAGAATTGGCTAGATGGAAAAGAAGGTCCAAAAGCTCACAGAAGAAAACAGTTCTTTAAAAATTAGAATGGAGGAGATGGAACTAATGACTTTATGAGAAGTCAATAAATTATAAAACAAAATGAAAGGAATAAAAAAATAGCAGACAATGTGAAATATCTCATTGGAAAAACAACTGACCTGGAAAACAGATCCAGGAGAGATACTTTAAAATTTAAAGGTCTACCTGAAAACCATGATCAAAAAAAGAGCCTAGATATTATCTTTGAAGAAATTATCAAGGAAAGCTGCCCTGATATTCTAGAACCAGAGGGTAAAATAGAAATGGAAAGAATTCACCTATCACCTCCTGAAAGAGACCCCAAAAGGAAAACTCCTAGGAATATTGTAGCCAGGTTCAAGAGTTTCTATGTCAAGGAAAAGACAATGCAAGCAGCCAGAAAGAAACAATTCAAGTATTGTGAAAATAGAATCAGGATAATACAAGATTTAGCAGCTTCTATGCTAAGGGCCTGAAAGGCTTGGAATATGGTATTCCAGAGGTCAAAGGACCTCAGATTAAAACTAAGGATCACCTACCCATCAAAACTGAGTATAATACTTGAGAGGGAAAAAAATGGAATTTCAATGAAATAAAGGAACTCCAAGCATTCTTGATGAAAAGAACAGAGCTGAATAGAAAATTTGACTTTCAAATATAAGAATCAAGAGAAATATGAAACAGTAAACAGGAAAGAGAAGCCATAAGGAACTCATTAAAGTTGAACTGTTTACATTCCTACATGGAAAGATGATATTTGTAACTGATGAGACCTATTTCAGTATTAGGGTACTTAGAAGGAATATATATATATATATATGTGAGTATGTGTGTATATGTATATTATATATATATATGTGTATGTGTGTGTATATATGTGGGTGTGTGTATATACACACATAGACAGAGGGCACAGGGTGAGTTGAATATGAAAGGAGAATACCTAAAAAATAAAATTTACTGTTGAGTGGAATGTACTAGGAGTAAGAGAAAAGGAGAGGTAGAATGTAGAAAATCATTTCACATAAAAGAGGCAAGAAAGAGCTTTTCTAATGGAGGGGAAGAGGATGGGAGATGAAAGGGAATAAGTGAGCTTTACTCTCATGGGATTTGGCTTAAGGAGGGAATAACACACACTCAACTGGATATGGAAATCTATTTTACCCTGCAGAAAGGCAGGGGGGAAGGGGATAAGAGAGGGAAGATAATAGAAGCAACAGCAAGTTGGGGAAAGGTAACAGTAAGTACCCTGACATACAAAGGGGGGCCTTTTATCACAGGTTCTTTGATCTGCTTTTCTAAAAAGAAAGGCAACTTTTGAGGGATTAACAATCTCCTTTAATCAAGCACATGTATCGTTCACCTAGTTGAGGGCAAAAAGTCAGCACCCTGAACTTCAGAGAAAATACAGAGAAATCAAAGATCAACAGACATGGCTTCCAACTGTCTGACCATAATCAATACATATATCACAAATCAATATTCAATATGAGGTCTGACAAAGGCAGAGTACAGAGAGACCATCACCTCCTGTAACCTGATGAAAACCAGTTTGACTGATGTGGCCTCAACCCCTTAGGTTAAATATATCACAAGGGTAATAAAGCCAAAGAACAGGCATCTACTTTTTGCTGGCATAGCACAGTTACAGTAAAGTTTCATGGGTTTCTGCCCTTCATTCCTGATTAGGTAATATGGAAAATATTCTCATTTCACTGGTACAGATTTTTACTTCATAGATGATATGCAATCTACTTTTAGTACTGCATTGCTTCTTTTTTTAAAAAACTCTCTATGTGTTTGAACTGCTTTGGGGGTTGGGCCTTTAACCAGAGTGTGAAAAATCTTGCAAGTGTGAAGTCACTTCACCATGTTCTACCCAAACTGTTCCTCGTTGTTATCTGTTCTCCTACTTCCCTTATGAATAACAATAAAGCTATGCTAACTATTATCCTTGTGCCTTGTCACTCTTAATCTGATTCACAACCTCCCTCTTGAACTACACTTCCCAATTCCTAGAACCTTTGCCCCCCTTCCCTTAATACAGCCCAAGACTGCACTAGTATTTTTGGCTGCCACATCTCATTGTCATTCACTAAAACCCTCAAATCTATTTTTTCAACAACTGCTGTTACTCCATAACTTCCATATCTTACACTTATAATGTTGATTTTTTTGTAGCCAAGAGTAAGACTTTACATTTATCCACAATGAACTTCATTTTGTTAAAATTCAACTCAGTAATCTACACTGGCAAAATCTTCTGGATTCTGACTTTGTCAAGCACTATGTTAGCTATCCCACCAAGCTTTGTGTCTTCTACAAATTTGATGGGCATATCATCTCTACCTTTATCCAAGTAGCTGATAAAAATGTTAAACCACGCTGGGCCAAGAACAGATTGCTGGGGTATTCTACTGAAGACCTCCTGCCATGTTGAAACTCAGCCATCAGCAAGTACTCTTTGAACCTGTCCAACCAACTATTTCTGAATCCAACTGATTGTATTACTGTCAAATGCACATCATCCTATCTTCTCCACAAAATTGTATGAGATATTTTATCAAAGGCTTTGTTAAAATATAAATAAAGTATAGCCACAGCATTTCCCTCATCTATTAGTTTAGCAGTGTCGTCAAAAAGGAAATGAAGTTTAGCTGGCATAATCTACTCTTGATTTAGTCATGTGTGGCCTTGGTAGTCACTACTTCCATTTCTATGTTTGTCAACCATCTCTTTAACAATTCTTCCTAAAATTGTCCCAGAAAGTCAAACTCAAGTTCACTGACACATATGTGTGTGTATTTTTGATAGACTTTATTCTCTCTCATTTTAAAAATATTAGGATATGTGTCCTTCTTTGATCATTTAGTATCTACCATTTTCCATGATCTTTCAGATATCAGTGACAGTGACTCAGTAATCACATTCACCAATTTTTTAGGACTGCAGGATGTTGTACCTCAGGGCCAGGTGACTTAAATTCATCCAGGAGAGCTAAGCCTTCTCTCTTGCAACCTATTGGTTTTTCTTGGGTATGGATCACTATCAGTCATTTTTATTCTGTCATTTCCAGTGTAAAGGCCATTCTCCTTTGCAGAGAAAACAGAAGCAAAAATTGAGCAGCTCTGCCACCTCACTGTTGCTATCATGCCAAACAAAGGTCCTTTCCCTTTTTTGATCTTTTTTTTCCAGTAGAACTTTAAAAAAGGAAACCTAAATTCCTTTTTGTTATTTATAGCTTTCTTTAGTAGATTCAAGCCATCGTGAGTTTAAACATTCCTGAGACTATTTTTCAGGGCTGGACCATGTTCATATTAATCTTATATTACCTGGTCTTTCAGCTATGTTCCTTCAGCCTCAGTTTCCTCATCTATGAAGTACTAAAACAAAGGGTTTTCTGTAGATGAAATGAGATCACTTGGGATAGCATATGTCAGAATTAAAGCTTTCTACAAAGAGTAAAGCACTATATAACTGTTAACTATTACTAGGATTCTCCCTGCTAGGATCAAAGACTGTATCTCAGCCCCAAATGAAATATCAAAGATGTGGCAGCATCTCTGATATAGGCAGTAATGGACCCAGTTCAGAACAAAGAGTCTAACTACCATGAATAAACAAAAAAGTTATCTCCGTGAATCCAGTTCACATGATCTTCTAGCCTAGCAATCCATATGGTCAAACCAATGGAGACCCATGCTGTACAAGCTGAAAACGGTACCCTCAAAATGAAACGCCATTAAGGGAACATTCTTGTACTGGAATGGAGCCTGGTTAGGAAAGTCACTTGCTCGACCCTAAATCGAACAGCTAAAAGTTGTCAACTGCCAACTATGATGCTATAAAACAAGACAAGACTAAGGGCCCTTTAAAAAAAGAACCTGAAGTAAGCATCTTCCTCATTGGACTCCATAGAACATTTTGCCTGAGAGCTCTTTACCTGGAAGAAACTGAGGCCCAAGGAGAGGGGATTTGAATCTAGCATTTCTAACCCGTGTTATTTCCATTGTACCAGGCTGCTTCCTTTCTTCCCATTAAAAAAAATTCATTAAAATATGATCATTTCTTCTGAATTTATTTGTTTACACCACTCACATGTCCCTACTTAGCATAATTATATAAAATTGAATTGTATTAGTTACGTATATTATTCACATGTACTTATGTATGTGTATGTATATATATATATATATATATACATTTAAATATGTGTGAGTATATTGTGTGTATACGTTACAGACACAGGATAAGGTTAGGATTAGGGATAAGACTAGGTTCAAGGAATGGACCTAATGGTGTAAGAAAATCTCAGATGAGGAACTCCCTTCTACTGAAGTTGGTCAGCAATTTCTCTACAGCTTAGTGTCTCAGAAAATTTACTAGAGCACTGAAAGGTGAAGTTATTTGCCCAAGCTAGGTGGCATGGTGGATAGGGTTAAGTCTGGAGTCAGGAGGATCTGAGTTCAAATCCAGGCTCAGACATTTACTAGCTATATGACCCTGGACAAGTCACTTAACTACCATTTGCTTCAGGTCACATATCTGTACAAAGGAAATAATAACAGCACCTACCTCACAGGGTTGTTGTGAGGATCAGATGGGATATTTGTGAAACACTTAGCACAGTGCCTGGCACAGAGTAGGCACTTAATAAATACATGTTTATATAAATATATGTTTCCTTTCTTCCCTCATTCCCACAGCCACATAACCAGGATAGGCTACAGACAGGACTTGAACCCCAATGATCTGTTCATTATGCCAATATATTAGCCAAATGAGATATATCATATTGTATCTGATGTGCGTTCATCCTTCATTGCCAAAGAAGACCATGCCATCAGAGAAATGATGACATGACTTGCACTTGACTTTGGTTTGAGTGAAGGAGGGCTGTGCAGGTCACCAGCCTCACTTCTCCTCCAGAGCCATCTGAATCCAATGACCAGATATTCATCAGGATGACTGGAGATGACCCAGGATGAGGCAATTGGGGTCAAGTGACTTGCCCAAGGTCACACAGCTTGTGAGTGTCAAGTGTCTGAGGTGAGATTTGAACTCAGGTCCTCCTAACTCCTGTACTGGTGCTCTATCCACTGCACCACCTGGCTGCCCCATTATATCTGATAATTAAACAATGTATATATCTAGTATATAATTATATAGACTCCATATTACATATTATATTATTTGTATCACGTGAGTAGCATAAGCAAACTATATAGTATATGATATAGTGAATGTAAAAATATCATGGTTATATCATGCCATGTTATGACAAAATTATGTTATGGTTATTTGGGTGCATATATTGGTTTCCCTTTGAGATTCAAAGCTCCTTAATGGCAGAGGCTTTGTATTACCCTTAATTATATACATTATATCCCATATCACACAGTATCTTACACATAATAGGTGCTCAATACATGTGTCAGAAGAAAGAAGTACTTACAGTACTAAATGTATTTCTTATTGTTTCTCATAGTATCTGACCACAAACTGACTTTTATTCAGTCAAATCACAAAAACAATTATTTAAAAGTAGTGAGACTGAACTGAATTTAAATGAGCACATCTTCAATCCATCTTGGTATGCACACTTTGTAGCCAAGGTCAGAACACAATTAGAGTTCTAAAGAAGCCCCTAAGGGCTGCTTAATATTACATCTCAGAGTGGGAAAGGACCCATGAGGCCATCTAGCTTAATGTGTACCTTCATAGGAATCTCCTTTGCAACATTGCCAGCAAAAGTGCTCATCAAGCCTCGACTTTCAGACTTCCTATGACCAGGAATTCTCTTGGTTATAAAGCAGCCCCATCCCATTCCCATTTTGGCTAAATCATCTAACACATGACATGTTTTTTTACCCCTAGCATTTTCATCTTTTCTGTATTTGATGTTCTTCATTCAAAGAAAAAAGGAGGGAGGGAAAGACTTTTCTCTTTAAAATGCAATAATAATGAAATGGTGGGATTTAAAAAAAAAAAGTTGGTCAATATTTTTGTCCTACTCTTAGTGAACATCAAGGTGACCAGTGTGTCTGAGGTAACTTGAATCATGAGCCTGCCAATGACAATCAGTGACAGATCTATAAACAAAAAAAAATGCCCTGTACTAATCTTTTAATGATTAATTCTGCTTAATAAATGTTTTAGTTTATCATGAAAATTATCCCAATGACTAACTGTGAGAACTCTGAATTCAGGTACTCTAAATATACTTTTATTATCATCTTTAAGGAAAAAAACCCTCTTTTTTGATCAAGAAAAAGTCACCTTTGCTAATGTTTTTAATGATTAAATAACTTTGTCATATCCATATACATGTGGGGTTTTTTTAATTTTCTACTCTACCTCTTTCAAATATTCATATAAATTTTCCTCGCCCTATCCTGACTACTTCATTTTCACTTTGTCAACTAATCAAAAAATGAATAAAACAGACCAATACACAATCTAAAAGAAAAACAGAATTCTTCAGATTTAAAGAATATGAGGAAACCTTGCCCTCTTGGCATTATGAAGACTTTTTTTTTTTTTGAAACATAAAAAAATCTGGAAGTAATAATACAGAAGTAATACTAGAGCATAAAAATTTGGCTCATAGTGTGTCTCTTAAAAGGGTAGGGGTCTGAATACAAACAGAAATCTAGAAACCACAGATTTTTCCACTTTCTAATCAAATTAAATTTAACTCATTTATTTGTATATCAAAAGACAGGCAGCATGGTAACTTTTATTTCCATAAAGGGGAAGCACTATGCTCTGAGCACAGCAGGCAATCAAAATGCATATCAACTTACCAACTGATAGATTCTAGGACTCTGGGCCCTGAACATCTTATTTGAATGCTTGTTTCCCTCTTGGGTTCTGTAACTCCATGTGCATCTCAAGGTTAAGCAAATCAATTAACATTTCTGTACCTCATTTTCGTCATCTGTATAATGGGGATCATAAAATTTGTCTGTTATCTAGTCTACAGATGTGCAGTGGATGTTAATTATCTGTAATGTGCCCCAAGTTACTGGAGGAAGGCATTATGTGGAACTGAAGAAATTTGATTAAAAGAACAATATACCGAGGAAAAAAGAACTAAAGGATCTATGTATTCATCAATTTCTAAAGCTGAACTCTGGGCCAAGACATTTACCAATAATTTTCTGGATTTTCTAAATTATTTAATACAAGGAAATGGCATAAATTTGCTACCAATAAATACATGGTGAATAGCTAACGTTCTCTAAATAATAGCATAACAAATGCTTTTGAATGAAAAGGCAATGTTATTTGTGTTGGCTGAGGCTAAAAATATGAACCTTCCTAAATAAGCAGAAGTTATAAAAATACACCAGATTGTTAGGTTTTAATCTTTCAACTTCAACAATGATGAACAGTGTGGCTTTGGAGGTGGTAGGGGTAGCACTTTCATATTTCCATTTGTGTAGGTGTGTGGTAGGTTTGCCATCATTCTTTACTCACATTCCTTCTTTATCTCCCGCTTTACACTTTTAGATGTACTGATTTCATAGTAATTTACTATGATAGAGTTGTCAGTAATAGCCAATATCTTGGCTTATATACTGGTATCCGAACAATGAATGTGACACATCATAAAACATTTAGAATTATGTAATTCATTTGCTTGGCACAAAATCTGTGAGCAGATATTGTACTCTAAGGATACAATGCAGGGATATTTAATTTGACCCTGACGTTTACATTATGCAAAATAATCATGATCTATCTTGTATTTATGTAGTACCTTTATTTAAAAAGGTTTTAATGACATATTAATTATTCCATTCAGGAGCAAGCTTTATAATCAAAGAAGTTATCTACTTTACCCTAAATGCTTCCTCAGGCCAATTTCAGAGGTGAACTACTACCCAGTCAATTGTTTCTTATATAATGCCATTTTGCCATACCTCATTCACCTAGCACATAATAAGAGCTTCATAAAGATTTCTTGATTTATTTATTCATTTAGCAAATAATAAGTACTTAATATCTCTGTAATACAATGCTAAATAATGGAAAGTAAGAAAAATGATTAAAGTCTGCTAGTGATAGATGAAGTTAGGTCTTAGTGATGTTGGAGCAAATAGAAAGAATTAGGGGAAAGGGGGAGGGAAGAGTTGGTTAGTCTTGCTTTGGTTTGTCCCTCATATTCCTGGTTCCTAACATGATATCTTGGACATAGCAGGTTTAACAAATGTTTGCTGTAGTAGATTGGATTGAGATCCATAGTTCCCTGTTATTAGTCTCACCATTACCATAGATACTTTGCCAGACCACTATACAGCAACTGACACTGTAGAGGGCACCCCCAGCTCTGGGTTTTCATAACATTGTTCTCACGTGAATGTCCTTCTATCTGTCTGATTCCATTTATCAGTGTATTTATTTTAGAGCTATGTCCCAGACCTTCTTTCTTTATCTACAATCTCACTCTTAGTGATTTCACCGGCTCCCCCGATTCCAGTTATCATCTCTATGCAAATAATTTCCAATACTTATCTCTCTCCTGAATTTCAGTCCCTCACCTAACAATCTCCTTTGAGGCATCTCTACATAATGGTTCCATAGGCATGTCTAAAATAGAATTTCATATCTCCACCCTGCCCCAAACCCACCCCTTATTCTAACTTCCCCATTCTTTCCAAGAATTCCACCATCCTTTTAGTCACTTAGGCTTAAAAGCTGGAATTATTCTCAGTCCTTCATTTTCCCTCACTTCCCATTATCCAATCAATTGTCCACTCTTGTTGACCCTGTTCCAAAACATCTTTCCCATACAGGAGAATGAGGAAAGGTCTCTAATAGGGAGTAGCACTTAAGCTGAGCTTTGAAAGGAACTAGGGATTGCAAAAACAGAGTTGAAGAGGGAGACCATTCCAGGACTGGAAGACAGCCTATATGCAAAGGCATAAGAGATGGAATGACCTAGGTGGGAAACATTTCAAGTACATCAATTTGGTTGAAATGGAGAGCACAAGAATCATCCTCTATTTTCTCTCCTCCATCCTCTTTCTTACTCATTTGAAAATGGCTATTTCCATCAATAGGCTGTTGACTTATAGCTAGTAAGGTATAATCAATTTAACTTTTGTGATGTTATTTAGTAATCCCTAACAGAAATTTAATTAAGTACCAAGTTATTCCCCTTCAGCAGAATGTAACTTCTTTGAGAGCAAAGATATTTCAGTTCTGTCTTCATTTCTCAGAACTTAGCATAGTAACTACACAAATAAATTATTGTTTCATTGAATTGAATTGAATTGAAATTGGAGGTCAGAAAGAGGCAAGAAAGATACTAGAAATGTGAATGAGGTGAATTACCTTTCAGAGAGTAGTCAACATTTCAGGAAACTTTACTTAACCTCTGTGACCCTCATAGTCATTCAATAAACATTTATTCAGAGACTTATTAGTGTTGGAAACTGAGAGAGAGATAGAAATAAATAAAATGTATTCCTTTCTCCTAATGTATTTATATTAATATAAATGCCATAAAGACTCCTGAAACTGTTTCGAACAGAATCTATCCCAGGTAAATAGAATTATTATTTACCTCTCTTATCCAATATCCCTCAGCATATTAAATAATAAACACAAATATACTAAACCATGTATATAATGTAATTATTTTCCTTAATTTAAAGACCTAGCTCCTAATGTAACATTTTCTTGTGGTATATCTATCTCTCTCTATCTATCTATCTGCGTGTATGTGTGTGTGCATATATGCAGACATACACATATACACACACACACACACATATATATATATATATACACATACATATGGTATATATAGCACTCTGCTTTCCATATATCCTCCCATATATGTATATTAATATTGCAAAAGGGCAAGCACTTAGTCAATTTGTTTTTAACGGGGCTTACAGTATAGCTGCATGAGTAGAGGAGGTATCATGGGAAAATGGGAAAAACAATGGATGAGGAATCATGAGAACCTACTTTGAATCTTGGATTTATCACTAACCTCCTATGTAACTTTGACCTAGTCAGTTCATCCCTCTAGTTTCAATTTCTTGGTATGTAAAAATGAAAGAATTTGGATGATCTTTAAGGTTTTCTTTACAGATCCAACAATTCAGGGATCTATAAGGGTCTTTGCTTAACTTAATCCTGCCCTGTGTATTTGTAGTAGGCTTTGAGTGGGTTATAAATACTAGATATGGACACCTCTTTCACCTAGTGATGAAAGCGAATTTGCTCCTTGCCTCCTTCCTACCTCATGATCATGGGTTCAGTGTAGCCCCAAGACAAGAATATATCAGGAATATAATAATCAAGTTCATATTGATATATAACTTAATGTGGATAGATGACATAGCAGAACATGTGGAGCATTTGGAGTCATAACACCTTTGTTCAAGTTCCTGCTCTGCTATTTCCTACTTTTGTAATCCTGGGTAAGACATTATCTTCTCTGGACTTCTGTAAAATAAGGGATTTGGACTGGGTGGTCTCCAAGAATCTAGATTACAAAGCATATTCCTTACAAAAGGTAGCTAATAGCTAACATTTATATAGTTTTTTTAAGATTTGAAAAATCATATATATATATATATAAAATATCCTTTCCTCAAGTGTTATTATCACTATTTATTTTTACTGTATCTTTGATTTTCTTAGTATGCAGAGCTCCCAATGAAAAAGTTGTCTCTATCAATACACATGAATACTTGCTATACAGAGTTACCTGGGAGCATGGAAAGGAAAAATAATTTGTCCAGGGCCACACCACAAGTACGTGTCAGATGTGGAGCTTCAATCTGAGTCTCCTCAGTTGCAAGGCCTACTCTGTATCTACTATGTGATGTTTCCTTTTCTTCCATCTCACTTTCCCAGAGTTACAGAACTAGTAAATGTCACAGAGAAACAGCACAAATCAGTGAAAAGAGCATTAGTCTTCTTGTTAGAATTGCCTGCCTACTCTATGTCCTATCGTGCTATAATAAGAACCCAGCTCTTACAAATCCAGTATTCTTTCCATTAGACCAACACTGTCACTGGACCAGCATACCTGAAGTGATTTTGGACAGCTCTACTTGCTCTTTTTCCATAGTCTGCTATCTCCATTTCTTGACCCCTAAAGAAGATTCAGCCACATTTCTCTCATCTATAGAAGGTAAACTAGAACCCGGCATAAATTGCTTGTTGATGAGAAGAAATATTGATCTGTGTGGAGAAAACATGCTAGGAACAGATATTCTGCTGGTACAAAAAGTGTCTTCTAAAGCAGGAGTGAAAAAAACAGAGGTAAATTGTTTTCATTGGCTACATGATTGCTGCATATTTTCAATGGGCTAGATGCCATCAAATTCTTACATTCTAGAAGATTACAAGGGTGGTTCCTGATTTTGCTAAGAAATGCCTAAAGCAAACTAGTTTTCATTTGCTTTTTTCCTGTACTACATAGAAAAGCTACAAAGCTTTCCCTTTGTATAGCAGCCTCCTGGAATAACCTAATTGAATATCTGCAGCAGTGACTCCCCAGAGGGGAATTCTATTATGACCTTTAGTGACTTCCCAGCTGCCTGAGGCCCAGGTCTACAAAAGAGAAATATTTTGTTTGTGCTTGGTTTCTGAGAATAGCTCACCTGAGCCCTAAGTTCATATCTGAAACAAAGTAATTGTACCCTCTATGAAGCTGCATTGACACCATACCCGGCATTTCACTTCACTAGCATGATCAAAATGGGTTCCAAAAATGGAGGGGAATGCAGGGGGGAGTCACATACTTATTAAGAGACCAGAGGGATTGATTCGTGAAGAAAGATTAAAAGAACTAATTATTTGCAGCTTGTGCAAATGACAACAGAAAGAAACAGGGTTGCTTTTAAATAGTCTTTATGATGAGAGTACATAACAAAGATGGGGTAGGAATGCCTTGTGTGTAAAGGGACATAACTTAGAGATAGAAGACAAAATTAACCAAAGGCAAAATAAGCAGGAGAAGAACAACCTGTATTTTCCCCAAAATGCTGACCGTACCATGAGAAGCAGAAGTCCGGTCGGCATTTTTATATCTGGCCCATGGGCCTTTTTCTCTCCTTCTCATGTGTTTTGTGCACATCCTTGAAGTTGTGGGTGTAGTCTATGGATAAGCTGTGTAGAAAAATGGAAGAATGATTTAATAACAAAAATAATAATAATTACTGGATGTCAGGATGAAGGATTTGATTTAGTCTTATCTGTTCAATTAGAAAATAATCTTCTAAAGGTAGTAGATCATCCATTTGGATTTTAGCTAGAAAAAGATTAGAGAGCGTATGTTTTGTACAGCCTTGCCTCTGATTCTGTATAACAAAAGCAAGAAAATAATGACCTAAGGTCTCTGGGTAACCTTCATATTGGGTATTTTCTACAGAACTAGGATGTCCCATGTGGATCCCACTGAAAGCATCTCAAAACCATCCTGTAAGTCCTCAAGGAAAAGGAATCATGTGCTTTTCTTTTTAAAAATGATGTGTTGATCCTTTTGGGGTTTTGTGCCACTGTCATTCCCCTGTGTTTGAAATGTACTCCTTCCTTATCTCCATCTTTCAGAATTCCTAGCTCGGTTCAAATACCTCCTTCAAATGTCTATTTTTTCCTAATATAAAATCCTTCCCTTCAACACTAGGCTAGTGCCTTTCCTCAAATATCCCTTTGTATCTATGTTGTGTATGTATATATCATATACACACGTTGTCTTCCCTGGCTAGACTGTCTTGAGGACAGGGATTGTTTTTCCTTTTGTCTTCAGAGAGTTCACCAACTCCAACACCTTCATTTATACACATGAGAAAACTGAGGCATAGAGAAGGTAAGTGACTTAACTAGGTTCACACAGATGGTACCTGAGACAGAATTTGAACTCAATTCTTGCTGATTCCAATATCAGTTTTTTATTATGAAACCTACATGCCTTGAATAAAGGCCCCCACAGAACTCTCTGATAACAAAGTAAATCATACTAATAAAGCAACTGCCAGTGATAAAAAAATATGAAATTGTTCACAATCATAGTCTATCACCTATGTTCCAAGAAGAGTGAAATTTGTTTCATCATGGAACCAAAAATATACGTTGTACATAAATTTGTATTTATATAATATATAATATATTATAATATATATTTATATTATTGTTATATTACATTATAATAATATACAATTATAATATATATAATATAATATAAATATTGTATATAAATTCTGGTGTCTTTCAGTATTTTTATTTAAATGATTGTATCCTATGTTGATTAGATTGTCCTTCTTTTGCTCCTTCTCTCTCCCACGCTATCACCACCTCTAACTTCCTAGTGCAGGGAAGTGTGTATATATGAGTTTAAGATTAAACAAAACACTGGGGAAAATAAGACAAAATGTAAGCATGAAAAAATTTGGAAATCAAATAGGGATTGCTTTTTAAAAAATACTCTTGTGAGACATGAATGAAAACTCAGATAAAAACAAATTGAACAAATGTGATGCATAAAGTCTCCAAATGACATATAAGGACACTGAGAAATATTAGAAAATATTCTTTTTGAGGAATTTTAAAAAAAGGCAGGAAATATTAGCATTTTTAAGGTAGGAAAGTGATAAGGTCAAAGATGCAAAGAAAGGAATGACAGAGATTAATTGAAAATGACAGTCGTGACTGATTAAAAAAATTAAATGTGATCATGTGGAAGTAGTAATAAAAATAATAAAATAAGTAACCATCTTAGCCACTCATTTGACCTGATTAGTAAAGAATGGATCTGACCCTAGTGAATCCCATGATCATCCTGGCGATTTTGCCTTTTTCTGGTGGGTGGCAGCACTGAGTAAAAACTGAATTTTCTATATTTCTCAAATTTTCTAAATTATAACTTGACCCAATTGTTAGCCCTACAAATGAAAGACCTATTATGGGAACTGATATTCTGACATCTCTCCCACTTTCACCACTTTTCTCCTCTGCCCCAATTTACATCACTTTTTTTTGCACACTTCTATGTCTCCCCCACCAGAGAGGAATTTCAATACCACACAGTAGAGGGAGGGACAGATAGCACAAGAGGGATATTACCAAGAGAAATCAGCAAAATTTATTGAGTTGGTCAAGTAAAAAAGAATAACAAGATATGGGTGTATATATGTAATTATTATACAAAGAGGTATATAAACCAAGGAAGATAAGTTATGGTTATAAGGTAATAATTAACATCCATTGTCTAATTGATAAATGGCCAAAAATATGAATAGACAGTATTCAAAGGAAGAAATCCAAGCTGGCAATAGTCATATTTCTAAAATGCAAAAGCATTTAGTATTACTATTATTCTATAAATTACTATTAAAGAAACGTAAATTAAAACTCACTCTGAGGTACAACCTTACAACCAAAACTGACAAAAAATGAAAAGACAAGTGCTGGAGGAACTGTGGGAAAATAAGTACACTAATACACTGTTGATGTAACTGTGAACTAGTCTAACCATTCTGGAAAGCAAGTGGAAATAATACCCCAAAGCTATTAAACTGTGCATATTCTTTGCTAGTGGAGCTATATCACATGGATAAAAGAAAGAGGAAAAGAACTCGCATACATAAAAAATATTTATAGCTACTATAGTGGCAAAGCATTGGAAACTGGGGGAATACCCTTAAATTGGAGAATAACTCAACAAGTTACGGTATATAACTGTATTGATTACTATTGTGCTGTAAGAAATTAAGTAGGGAATAGTTTTAGAGAAATGTTGGAAGATTTATATGAACTGATGCAGAGTAAAGTGAGTAAAGACAAGAGAATAATTTATAGAATAACAGCAAATAAATAAAATTGTGATCAATTCATTGACCAATCAGAATTCCAGAGGATTCATGATGAAATATACTACCCAATTTCTAATAAAGAGGATTGAAATATTTTTTTAAACATGGCCAATGCGGGATTTTTTTTTTTTTTTTTTTTTGCTTAACTGTACATGTTTGTAATAGGGATGGGGGAATGTGTTTTTTATTTTTTTCAACAGAGTGGAGGAGATAAGAGGAATAAAAGTCTGATCTTTATTTGAAATAAAATAATTTAATAAATGTAAAAAGTAATGAGTTCACAAAATTGAGTTTAACATTTTATAGCCCTACTTTGTCTACCTAAGAATAGAAAATGAATATAAAAATATCAGTGCTGTATGGAATAAAAAGAAAATCATGAAAGTTCACTGTGGGGAATGAGATAGCAAAAAATGAGCATTTAGCTAACCAAATTCTAAATTTAAGCACCAAAGTTTGTAAACATCTTACCCATTTTTTGATGGAGCTCTTAAGTGTATTGTATACTTCTCTGCCCATGTAAATGAAGTATACTTAGCACAATTTAGAACTTTTTTCATAACTCAGACTCCTCATTATGAACAACAATCATGAACACCTCCTCAGCAACTAACATGCTATGTAAAGCTACTTGTTCCTATACTAATGATCTCAAACTCCTTTGATGCCTTGGTGAATATGTCCCTTCAAGTAGCACCTTAATTCCCGTAAAGGGAATTGAAGTATATAATGCTTTGTTAGTACTTTCAGTGATTATAGCATCATAGAAATTTAATGTTGGAAAAAAAATCTTAAATCTTAAATCTTCCTTTCTAATCTCATCTTCTTATTTCACAAGTGAAGCAAATAAAACTCAAGGATATATAATGAAATAAAATAATTGTATGCTACCACCCCATGGAATCATGTAATGGTAATTTAAATGGGGAGATCTTTCGTATCAATTAATAGGCCCTTGTGCCCTGCTTAAGTCACATGGAAGCCCAAGTCACATGACTTTGACTGACATGAAACCTGTGGTGGGAGGAGTTTGCTGAATGGGTAGAACAGGAAGGATGGAACAGGAAGAGGTGAAGCTAGAGCAGAGCTGAGAGGAAATTGGTCAGAGAGCAGTCAGACCTAGGAAGGAGGTAGGCAGCTGGCTAGTGTGAATGAGAGAGCCTGCTTGTGATTTGTTTAATGGAGCTGGTTTGTGGGAAGCCCAGCAGGCAGAAGGCTTAGGGATGGTGTTGCCCTCTGCATTGTTATTATGTATAGTTTTCTTTGTTGCTATGATGGATGTGGCTTTCTGGAATCTGAGTACATGTTTTAGTTCTGTCTTCCATGTGGAGAGTCTGTGGTATTTCTCAATTCAGAATCATGCCAGGATAATCACGACTGCTGTAGGCACTGGGAATATTGCATTGCAGCAACGGGAGTACATATAAATATAAAGGGAGACTACTCCCTTTTCATCTCTCAACCAATGTTACTGGCTGATTTAGCATTTAATCCAACAACTTTACTTGGCAGGCAAACCACCATTAGATGGCCTAGAGTTGATTAACAGTTTAGCCAATCAGTAACAGGCTCACAGAAACCATGGAAGATGCTGGATGTGCTGTCCTCGCCTTCACTAACTCAGCACAATGTACTAGAGAGCAGAAGAATGCTGCTGCTCCAGAAACACCTCAGAAATAAAAGTGTGAGGAGTGTTCTGGACTAGGACCCAATGAGAACCTCTTCCTGGGTCAGGTTATTTGCAGATCAATTTCTCTGTACTATGGTAATAGAGGTTTTCCAATCCCTGGCTCAAAGTTGAAAGCCATATAGTTCTCAGAGGCCAAAAAAATAGGTAGAACCTCATTCCTTAATTACCTGTAACCCATCTTCTGTCATGGGGCAGCTAAGGGGCATATTGGGTAGAGTGCTAGGCCTGGAGGCAGGAAAACTCATCTTCATGAGTTCAATACTGGGACAAGTGTGACCCTGGGCAAATCACTTAACACTGTTTGCCTCAATTTCCTCATCTGTAAAATCAGATGGAGAAAGAAATGGAAATCCATTCCAGTATCTTTGCCAAGAAAACAAAATCAGACATGACTGAAGATGAATGAACAATAACAATCTTCTGGAACTGGTATCATAAATGGATGCTCTAACTTAGCACCCTTATTTTGATTTTGCTTTCTGGGGCTCTGGCATAAAATCATAAGTGTGGATTTTCTTGAATTTATTCTCAAGTGAAGAGAGTAAAATACAGAAATCTTAGTTATTGAACTAGAACTGGAAGCTAAATCCCGAGATATTCCAGTAAGACTACATCCTTAGCATGAGAGTTTCAAAAGATTTGAAGCTGGGAGGTATTATCCAGTCTAAATGACTAATTTTATTTTTTATTATAAGCTAAAAATAATTAGTAAATATGAGCATTTCAATACAAAAAAAGGAGATAAAATGGAACCAGAATTAACCTGTTTATGTCTTCCTCTTAACCCAGCTCTGTTATCCTCTGTATACTTTTTAAATGTTTCATTGGCACTCTTTTCATCCTTTTTTCATCATTTTTGGCATCATTAACAGGAAAAAGCACAAAAAGGAAACAACCAGAAAAAATAGCACAAGTTTCTAAAGAACATTTAACTCCTTCCTAAATAAAAGCCCTTCCTTTTAACAAAAGTATAGTCAATTAAAATGATATGAGCTATAGTAGTCACATCTAAAATCGTATGTCTGATTCTGATCTTGCAGTCTATCAACTATGTACCAAAAAAACAGGAAATGTACTTCTTCATCTTTGAGTCATAATTGCTCATTTAATTGATCAGCATTAAGTCATAGGATCATAGATTTAAAATTGGAAGGAACTTTAGACATCATCAAGTCCAACCTTTCCATTTTCCAGGTAAGGGAACTGAGGAACAGAAAAGTTAAATGACTTGCCCAGAGTCACAGAGTTGGTAAATGTCTGAAAAGTATATTTTAAACACAAGTTTTCTTGACTTCAAGTGCTCCAGGTTGCATCTCAAAGTTGTTTCCCTTTACAGTGTTATAATCATTGTAAAAAATAGTTCTGGCTCTGCCAACTTTTCTCTGCAACACCTCATACATATGACCCATGTTTTTCTGAATCCATCCCTTTTGTCATTTCTTATGGCACAATAAATAGTTCATTATATTCACAAACCAAAATTTTCTCATTCATTCCCCAAAGATGAGCATCCATTTTGTTTATAGTTCTTTGATGAAATAAAAGTATTACTATAAATACTTTTGTACATATGGATCCTTGATCTCTGATCTTTTTTTTTGAGTATATCCTTAGAAGTATCACTGGACAAAAGGATATATACATTTTAGTGATTTTTTTCAATATGCCTCCAATCATTTTCCAGAATGGTTGTACCAGTTCACAGTTTAGTCATGTGGAGCACATTATGTTATATGATATGAGATGATATTCTAACTTCAGTTTTCCTAGATTGCTCTTCAATTTTCCAAAGTTATTGTCAGTGAGTTCTTGCCCTAGTCGTTTTTGTTATAGGGCTTATAGAACGTTATATTGCTGCATTCAGTTGCTTCTGGAACTTCTGTACCTTTCTGTTTTACTAATTGAATTTTCTGTTTTTCAACCAGCTTTGATGATTACTACTTTAGAGGAGACTTTGAGCTATAGTGCTGTGAGCTAGCTCCCTCTCTCTTGTCCCCCTACTTTTTTTCATTATTTGCCATGAAATTTTTGATCATTTATCCTCCAGATTAATTTTATCACTTTTCTAGTTTGGTACCACAATCCTTTATTAGATTAATTGGCATGTGACTGAATATATAAATAAATTTGCATTTTATTCTATTTTTATTATAAAATGCCAAACCATGAAAGATTAATATTTACTAATTATTTCTCTTCATATCTATAAAGAATGTTTTATTTTTGTGTTTACATAATTCCTATGTAGATGTATTGATAAGTATACACGCAAACACACACACACATATATACACACATATACATAATATTATAGATACTAATTTTATATATATGTAATATATACATATATATAATTATTTTGAATAGAATGTATTTTTCTATCTCCTACCGAATTTAGTTGGTGAATTACAGTAATGCTGATACTTTTGTAGGTTTATTTCACATCCTATCACTTTATTGAAGATATAAATTGTTTCTGTAAATACTTTAGTTGCCTCAATAGATTTTCCTAAGTAAACCATCACATCATCAGTAGCAGTTACAACTCTTTCTTCTGTATCTATTCTTTACCTGGCTTTTTCTGTTTTATTGTGGTAGCTAGTATTTCTAGAACTTCTTCAAATAATGATGACAATGGAGATCCTAGCTTTATCCCTGATTTTGTTTCAAAAGCTTTTACTATTTCTCCATTAGATAAGATGCTTACTTTTTGTTTTAGACATACCATTTATGATATCAAGAAAAGTTCCAGTTAATTCCATGGTTTTTATGGTTTCTTGTATATGGTACAAGGCATTCATTTTATTCATATGATTTTTTATTGTTAATAATATGGATTATTACATTTTTAGTTTTCCCAATAGTGAACCAACTCAACTCAGCATTCCTAGAAAAAATCCTACCTGTTCATCATACATAATCTTTTTAGTATGTCATTATAGCCTGTTGTTGATATTTTATTCAATAATTTTATATTAACGCTGATCAATAGTATTGGTCTATAGTTTTTTTTTTAATTTCTTTTTTTTAGTTTTATGTGTCAGGACAATATTTGTCTCATAGATTTGGTAAAATTCTGACTTTTCTATTTTTGAAAATAATTTATGCAAAATTAGAGTTAATTGTTCACTGAATGCTTGAGAGAGATCAATTGTGTTTTTTGTTATGCTATAGGAGTTCATTTATAACTTGTTCAGTTTCTGGATTTAAATTCTCTATTTCTTGTTCTTGCTTAGAACTATTCCCTTTCTTGCTCCACTCTTTCTCTTAAAGCTCACCACTTTTTTTTCTGTATTGCTATTTTTAATCCTGATAAGTTTAAGATATTTCCACACCAAACTTTGTGAGCACTCAATCTTCCTTTGTCTGTTTCAGACAGGAGTAAGATCATGAGATACCCACTCACTCTATCCCTTTCACCATAGTAATATATTCTTCTTCTCTTGAACTCCATGTGAATTAAGTTCCTCTCTCTTCTTCCTTATTTCTTCTCTAGCCTATATTCTTCCCTTTCTTTTCTTTCCTCTATTGAAACCAAAAATGCGGAACAAAATCAATTCCTGAATTTACCTTATTTCCCTATGTGACATTTGAAAGCATTGAGATTATAAAGAGACACTGTCTCTTCTCCTTCTATTAAAATAGTAGCACTTCATCATCATCATCATCCCCATCATCATCATGATGTCCCTTTGCAATACTCAAATGTATTAACCTTTCTAAATTTCTCTTGACCTTTTCATTTGCATTTTCAATATTCTGTTCATCTCTTATCTTTTGCTAAAGAATGTGTCAGAAGGTGTCACCCAAGTGAGGGAGTAAGTGACCTCACCAAAACCATGTAACTAATGAGAGCTTAGCTCTTCTGAATCTAAGTCCAAAAGTCTTTACATTATAACACAATTCCTTAAAATATCCTAAGCTAGAAAGAGTTAACAAAGCTTCTAAATGAGTCTAACATAATCAGGAGATGCCTGTAGATACAGTGAAAATCTGGCTCGATCAGTGCTGAGCTAATTCTTTATCAGCCAAAGTCTGATCCTGTGCATTTTAAAAGGCACATAGGCTCCAAAGTGTTGCATAAAGTGTCTGACGCTAATTTATCTTCCCTTGATTGTTTTCCACAAATATTCCCTGATGTTTCCTTCTGTCTTTTATGTTCTTTGAAATGGTTTTGAAGTGCATCAGAAACAGTCATGGTGAGCTAGCTACAATACTGGCTCTCCAAGCTCTGTTCTATCCCTCCATCCTACAGTAGGGAATCTGATATTGTTTATTTTCCTGAGGCAATTTCTACATAGAAATGCAAAGTAATCACAGAAATCTGGAATCTTTGATTACAATTTTCACTGATCATCTAAAATATGCTGAGATTTTTCTGAGAATGGTATTCCATTCTAAAGCTTGACAAATGGAATACTGTAAACATACAAAAATCCATCTCCAGTGGGGATAAGACAAGGTAGAATGACTAAGGAAAGGAATATTCAAGCAAAGAGGAACTTCATATTGCCACTCCACTCACATATTCCCTACTTTTTAAAGGTTTATTTCTGGTGGGAAGAATAATGATCATGCTGGGTTAGGCTAGAAGAAGGCAGTGAAAATGTAGTTAAGGTGGCATAGTGCTATAAGCGCCAGCCCCTGAGTCAGGAAGGCCTGGTTTCAAATCCAGCCTCAGGCACTTACTAGCTATGTGGCCCTGAGCAAGTCACTTAACCTTGTTAACCTCAGTTTCCTCATCTACGAAATGAGCTGGAGAAGGAAATGATAAACTATTCTAGTATCTTTACCAAGAAAATCCCAAATGGGGTCACAAAGAGTTAGACATGACCGAAACGACCAAGAGCCACAGTAACAAAATTAGAAAGTCCACATGTCTAATACAATCAGGAAATATCTTCAGGTACAGTGAGCACGTGACACACTCAAAGCTTAATGTATTCTTTATAAATCAAAGCATGAGCCCATGTACCCTAAATGGCAGAGGTTGATAATATTTCTTAAAGTGTTTGAAGCCAATTTATCTTATTTTTTCTTACAAATATTCCTTAACGTAGGCTTCTATTTCTTATGTTTTTGAAAATGTCTTGACTAGTTCTTCAGTTGATAGTCAAAGGATATGAACTGGCAGTTTTCAGAAAAAGAAATCAAAGTTATTAGTAGTCACATGAAAAAAAATTCTGTAAATCACCACCGATTAGAGAAAAGAAAATTAAAACAGCTCTGAGATACTACCTCAAACTTACCATATTGGCTAACATGACAGAAAAGGCAACTGCTGGAGGGGATATGGAAAAATAGGACTTTTGCACTTTTGGTGGAGTTGTAAACTTGTATAACCATTCCAGAGGATGATTTGAAATTATGCTCAAAGGGCTACAAAACTGTACATACCCTTTTACCCAGCAATACCACTATTAGATCTATATCCCAAAGAAATCAAAGAAAAAGGAAAAGGATATTTTTTGTACAAAAATATTTATAGGATCTCTTTCTGTGGCAGCAAAGAATTATATATGGAGGGGATGCCCATAAATTGGGGAATGACTAAACAAGTTATGATTGTGGTGGAATACAATTGTGCTATAAGTAATGACAAGCAGGATGGTTTCAGAAAAAACCTGGGAAGATTTATATGAACTCACGAAAAATAAAGTGAGCAGAACCAGGGGAACATTTTACACAGTAGCAGCAATAACATAAAGATGATCAAACGTGAAAGACTTAACTACTCTGATCAAGACAATTTCAAGGCAATTCCAAAAGACTTCTGCTGAAAAACTTCATCCACCTCCAGAGAGAGAATGGATGAATTCTGAAACAGATTGAAAGATAGCTTTTTTTTTAAATACATGTATAATCAAAATAAAACTATTTGCCTTTAGGAAAGGAGGAGCAAAGAGCAAGAGGGAGAAAGAGAATTTGTAGCTCAATTTTTTTAAATGATTGTTAATTTTTCACATATAAATGGGAAATATTTAATGAAATAAAATAATTTCTAAAAAGAAAGATAATATCTTGGTTGTACAACTATGACTCCCTACAAATACCCTTTAATGATTTTTGTGCCTGGTTGTCAAAGCACCACAAAAAGCAAAAACATAATGCAGCTGATATTAGCACAACTAAATGTAAAGGTAGTGCCAGGAGAATGCAGCAATCAACACCATGCTTAAGTAGTGAGTAATAGTGGAAAAACTGAGTTGGCATTCATTTCTATAGACCAACTACCATGAAGACAGAGAGGAGGAATCAGATAGGATTCTATATGTGTCAAGAAAACATAGATGCAGTGATTTGAGTTTCCAAGTAATTTTTTTTTCTTATGAATCTCAGTATCCGGCTGTATCCTACACATCCCACAAAGATATGCAAGAGAGTTCACGTTATGTGTGTTTCTGTATTATTTTCTCTTTTGTCCATTAAAGCCTTAAGGTCAGAAGCACTTAAGAGATAAGGGTTGTAAAAGTCAGTTGAAGAACTGGCTTTTCAGTTAGACTATCTGGGATCACATCCTATCTCTATTGCTTGCTACTTGTTTTACCTTGGGAAACTTACTTTCTCTGTGCCTCATTTTTCAAATCCAGGAAATTTTTGGATTGGACTAGATGGCCTCTAAGGTCCATTATAGATGTATGATCCTTTGAGTTGCCAAAAATCAAATAGCTATTATGTGCTGGAGACAGGATTTACCATGTCTTTTCTGCTATATATCCATTTGTTATAATGAATTATAATTGAAAGGGACCATAGAGACCATTCCCTTTCATTTACCAGTGAGGTAGACTGACATTCAAAGTAGGATAGTGAATCACAAGAGGCCACACGGTATCAGAACCAGATACCAATTCTTCACTTTCCTTTCCTTGTAACTATAATTGGGCAGTGGGCTTGAGTCTTGAGAACTGGTTGAAGGCAGCCCTAGGATCTTTGAACCAGAGATGGTTCAGGGGATTCAGGGTTCATGTATGGTGTAAACAAAGAAGCTTCTGCTCCTAGAATCTAAGTTTGACAAAATTTACCCTTCACTTCCGAGAAACTTTTCAACTCTTACCTGTTAATGACCCACTGATTTCTATTCTCTTTCATAGCTCTCTTCTCTCCCTCATAACGTTTTTTATAATTTATTTTATTCTGAACTTAAGAAATAAAACAAGCATTTCCATAACAAAGTGGAATAGAAAAACAGAGCATCACACCTAAAACTGCAGATCTATGATGTACAACTTGCTATTCCTTTCAAATATATGTCATTAGGTAATTTTTTCTTCCCCCTTCTCCCCACCAAACTTCGAGAAGGCTACCATTAGACAAAAATGTGTGTGCGTCTATGTGTGTGTGTGTGTGTGAGAGAGAGAGAGAGAGAGAGAGAGACAGAGACAGAGAGAGAGAGAGAGAGAGAAAGAGAGAGTGAGAGAGAGAGAGAGAGAGAGAAATAGAAAGAGAGTGAGAAGGAAAGAGAGAGAGAGCTCATTCTTTTTCTGGATGCAGACAGTATCTTCATAGTATTTTTTGCAGTTAATTTGGGTATTTTTAATAGAATGATTTGGTTGCTCAAAATTGTTCTTGAAACAATACTGCAGTTACTATATACACTGTTCTCTTGGTTCTGCTCATTTCACTCTTCATTATTTAGAAAAACGTCTCCATGTTTTTCTAAAATCGTTGACCACATAATTTCTTATACCAGAGTAATATTCAATCATGAACATATACCACAATTTGTTTAGCCATTCCCCAATTAACAATTCTTTGCCATCACAAAGAAAACTATTATAAATATTTTAGAACATATAGGTCTTTTTTTCTTTTTCTCTAATTATATGGGAAATAGATCTATTAATGGTATTTCCTGGTCAAAGGATGTAGGCAGTTCAATAAATCTTTAGGCATAATTCCTCATCTCTCTCCAAAATGGTTGGATAAGCTCTCAGAACCACCACCAATGAATCAGTGTCCCAGTTTTCCCACTTTACCTCCAACATTTGTCACTTTCCCCTTCTATCATTTTAGCGAATCTGGTTGGTATAAAAAAATATCACAAGGTTGTTTTCATTTGCATTTCTCTAATCAGTAACAATTTAGAACATTTTTTCATATGATTATAAATGGTTTTATCTCTTCATCAGAAAAATGCCTGTTCATGTCTTTTGACCATGTATCAGTTGGGGAATGGCTCACATTCTTACAAATTTGACAAAGTTATATATACATATATGTGTGTGTGTGTATGTGTGTTTGAGATATGAGATCTTTATCTGAGGAACTGTTTATAATTTTTCTCCCAGTTCTCTGCTTTCCTTCTGATCTTGGCTACATTTGTTTTATTTGTACAAAAAAAATTTAAATATAATGTAATCAAAATTATCCGTTTTACATCTCACGATCTCTATCTCTTGTTTGCTCACAAATTTCTCATCTATTCATAAGTCTGATAGGTAATATATTTCATGTTCTTCAGATTTTCTTGTAATATCTCCTTTCATATCCAGGTCATATATCCACTTTGACATTATCTTGGAAAATGGTGTAAGATATTGTTGTATGTCCAATTTCCTGTGTACCATTTTCCAGCTTTACCAATAATTTTGACCAAATAATGAAATCTTATCTCAAAAACTTAAGTCTTTACACTTGTCAAACACTAGGTTACTATATTCATTTGGTGTTTTGTTCCACTGATCTGCTTTTCTATTTCTTAGCCAGTACAAGATAGTTTTGATAATTACTACCTTATAATATAGTTTAAGATCTAGTACTGCTAAACCTCCTTCCTTTATTTTTTTCATTAGTTCTTTTGATATTCTTGACCTTTTGTTCTTTCAAATGAATTTTATTATTTTTCTAATTCAGCAAAATAAATTTTTGGTAATTTAGTTGGGATGGCATTAGATACATAGATTAAATTTAGTAAAATTGTCGTTTTTATTATATTGCTTCTTCCTTCTTATGAACAATTAAAATTTCTCCATTTACTTAAATCGGGTAAAATGAAGGGTTAGATGAGATGCTCTCTAATGTCACTTCCAGCTGTAAATCTATTACACTCTGATGATATCATGACAATTTAAATTTTTATATACAAATTATGTGATATCTAAAATATCAAAAATAATTGTCAGTCATGTCAATTGGGTGAACTAGCCTCTAACCTATAGATGGTCAGAGCTGAACAGAACAAGCTGAAGAAGGGAAAGCCAGGAATCAAACAGAAGTTTAATTTCAAAGTGAGAAAAATGACTTGCAAGTAAGGGGGGATCTGGAAATATGGGCCTGGGGCCCACCTCTACTGAGAGAACCTGAGGTAGTAGGGCTGAATCTTGATGTATATACTTGTGATTAGATAAAGAGTCAAACAGTGTAGTACAGCAAGAGTAATGAGGAACAACAACACTGAGGCAAGGTTGTCTAGTGATAAAAAGTCCATTCATAGCATGTCTGAGTGCAAAGGATTGTTGTTATTTCAAGTTCAGGGCAAGCTTGCCTACTGTACCTGAACTCTTGAGAAAAGAGTGTCTCCTAATATATTGATAGTTACCAGACTGAAAAGGGGGTCCATGACACAAAACATTTAGGAATTCTTGAAACTGTTTTTCACTTTGTCTTTGTATCTCTAACCCCTTGAACAAAACAAGTGCTTATTAAAATCAAATAAAAGTTCAAATTAGGGGCTCTGTGTTTCATGGAACCTTGTTGCCATCACCTTTGGTAGTGTCCCCTGTAACATACCCAGGAAACTAGATTGGGAATCAGGAAGGACCTACACAGGAAGCCAACAAGTAGTAGTTATAACACTACTTTTGTACACAATTGTGTAGCCTTTTTCTAGTTTACCCTCAAACACATAATCTCATTTGTTGCTCATAATCTTCTATCAGATAAACAGAGTAGATTTTATCATGTATATTATTTTTAAAGACAAATAAGCAGGTTCTGGGACTTGCAAGTCATCTTACAAATAAAGGAGCAGGGTTACAACCAGCTACAACCAGAGCAAGTCTGGTGCAAAGCAGTAGGGGGGAGAGAGTATCTGATTTATTCAGTTTCTTTTTTCTTCAAAATCCTCTTCGTTTGGTAGCATCAACTATAGTATTCCCTTGTAATTGGCATGAGAAACAAGAGAAACAGAGAACTCAGAGAAAACCCAAAGATACCACCAGGCAAATAGAGACGGGATAGATCTGTCAGTATGAAGAAGGTGGCGGGGAGAAGAAGGAGGGATGAGGGAGAGAGAGTGGAGGATGAACAGGAAAAGGGGGAAGGAAAGGACAGGGAGATGGGGAAGTAAAGGAAAGGAAGAGGAGGAGGGGGAAGGAGAAAGAGGCTGATGGTGGAAGCAGGGGAAGCTTCATGAATAGAACAGCTGCTGTTATTTTCAGGTATTGCTTCTCTCCCAGGTAACCAGTAGCTAACAGGATGATAATGAATTCTCTTCCCAAGATGATAAAGCAAGATGATGAAAGGATGAAAGGATGAAAATTGGGAAGACAAATGAGAGCAATTGCAAGAAAATCATGAAAAGCAAGTCTTTTGCAAAACTACACATATAAGAGCCTATATTGAATTGCTTTCCTTCTCAGTCGGGATGGGTGGGGAGGGAGGAAGGGAGAGAAGTTGGAGCTCAAAGTATTAGGAATGAATGTTGAGAATTGTTTTAGCATGTAAGTGGGAAATAAGAAACACATGTAATGGGGTATAGAAATCTATCTTGCCCTACAAGAAAAGAGAGAAGATGGGGAGAAGGGAATGGAGGGGTGTAATAAAAGGGAGGGTAGATTGGGGGAAGGGATAATCAGAATGCATGGTATTTTGGGTTGGGGGAGGGGAGAGATGGGGAGAAAATTTGAAACTCAAAATTTTGTGGAAAGGAATGTTGAAAACTAAAAATTAATAAATACACATTAAAAAAATAAAGGTAGCAGAGAATTTCAACTTTTAACTGAACTGATGTGTTAGAATCAACAAAGTATTGAATACTGTGACTAATCATGTCAGCCTCTCATCAACTACTTGTATTCTATAAAAAACACAGGTTTAAAGTCAGGTGTAGATCTGTAGATGTTTTTATGGCAGTGCATACAACATTGTGAATTGCCCAGTATCACCTAGCTAGTAACTCTGAGAAATAATTTGAACTTGGGTTTTCCTGACTATAACATTCTATTATGGTCCTAACTTCCATTATTAGTACTAGAACCCTCAATATGATTTTCTTAGAACCTTCAACTATTCCATGAGTGAATTATACTACAATTGAAAGTGAAGCATTTTTGGAAGCTGAGTTAACACAATCAGGCCAGTAGAACATTGTTTTATACGTTATGGTGTCATTATGATAAAGTATGGTGGGAAATTTTGCTTGTGGGTTTGGTTTGGTTTTTTTTTTTTTAGGATTTACCCATTCATTTCATATATGTCTATTCTAAATTTAGTTTTCATTTTTTCTTTTTCATCATTTCTGTAAATGACTGGTTCCATGACTCATCTTCATGTAAAGTGAATATGGGATTGGGGTGTAGGGGTATTATAGGTGTGGCTTGTCTCTCCTGGATCTATTTTCCAGGTCAGTTATTTCTCCAATGACATATTTCACACTATCTTCTATTTTTTCATTCTTTTGGCTTTGTTTTATAATTTCTTGGTTTCTCATAAAGTCAATAGCTTCCATCTGCTCCATTCTAATTTTTAAAGAACTATTTTCTTCAGTGAGCTTTTGAACCTCCTTTTCTATTGGGCTAATTCTATTTTTAAAAACATTCTTCCCCCCATTGGCTTTTTGAGCCTCTTTTGCCATTTGAGTTAGCCTATTTTTAAGGGTGTTATTTTCTTCAGCATTTTTGGGGGTCTCCTTTAGCAAGTTGTTGACTCACTTTTCATGATTTTCTTGCATCGCTCTCATTTCTCTTCCCAATTTTTTCTCCACGTCTCTTACTTAATTTTTGAAATCCTTTTTGAGCTCTTCAATGGTCTGGGACAATTGCATATTTATTTTGGAGGTTTGGATGCAGAAGCCCTGATGTCTTCTGACTTTTTTCCTCGTCCAAAAAGATGGAAGAAAATACCTGTTCACTAAGAAAGTAACCATGTATAGTCTTATTTTTTTTCTCTTTTGGGGACATTTTCCCAGTCAGTTACTTGACTTTTGAGTCCTTTGTCAAGAGGAGGGTATACTCTGGGGACCTGTAAGTTCTCAGTTCCTCCAAGGTGGCGCAATCAAAGGAGAAGAGTTTTCTCCTCTCTTGGCCTGCATACTGGTCTGGAAGCAACCAAAAACTTTTCTGCCCAGAATCTGTAAGTAGAATTCCCTCTCCACAGCCACATCCAACTCCACCACACCAGAACTCACACCTCACACCAGGGCCGAGCTCAGGACTGAGATTCAGATCAGTTGCTCAGATCCCCCAGGGGTTTTAGCCCAAGGGCTCCAAAAATGGATGCTGCCACTGCAGTGGATGCTACCTGCTGGCCAGATTACTTTCCCTTCTCCTGAGTGAAGGAGCTTTTTCACTGACCTTTGAAGCTGTCTGTGGCATTTGTAGGTTGAGCAATCTGGGAACTGCTGTTGCCAGCAACTCCCTGAAGCCTGTTCTGGGTCCTATCCCTGCTGTGCCATGCAGCTCACATTGGGCTGCACTCCGCTCCACGCTCAGTGAGATAGACCTTTCCTGTCAACCTTCCAGGCTGTCTTGGGCTAGAAATCTCCTTCACTCTGCTGTTTTGTGGCTTCTGCTGCTCTAGAATTTGTTCAGAGTCATTTTTTATGAGTATCTTGTGGACTATGTGGGGGAGTTTATACAGGTTTGTCTTTCTACCTCTGCTACTTTTAAAAAGTACTTATTTTGATTGGAATATAACGTATCATATATGACACATCTTGATTTTTTTTAAAATGTGCTTAGCCTCAGTTTTCTCAAGTGTAAAATAGGGGTAACAATAGCATCTACCTCACAGGGTATCTGAAAAGATCAAGTGAGATATTGCATAAACTTTAAAGAGCTCCATAAATGATAGCTATTGTTATTTATATAGAGCTATAAAGTTTACAGTACATATAACATAGTCTCATTTTTCCTCACAACAAACCTATGAGATAGATACTAAAGATATTATTATCCTTAATTTTTAGTGAAAAAACTGAGGTTCAACAAGGTTGTGATTTGTCCAGGGTAATCAATGTTTATTTAGCCACCCTGACTACACAGAACATTGTTTTAGACATCGAAGGAAATACAAAGTTTAGATAATCCACAGCCCTGTCCTGCACAGAGTTTATAATCTAGTGCTTATACAACACAAAGTCAACAATTTGGCATTTTTCTTATTCATTTGATCACTGTTGACTACCCAACTAAATAAATCTTGCCAAAATTGTTTTTAGTGAATAATTATCACATCAAGAGGAGAAAAGTTGCAGTGTTTCTATCCATTACTAAAAATTACATTGACAGTATGAAATGCTATATAAACAGATTTCCAAAAGGAAAACAGAAGTCTGGGCAAATTAGCTTACTGTGGACAATCTATCTGAATGAAATTCTCTTCAAAGCCAACATCATCCAGATTGACTTTCAAGATTGCACTAATTATAGGATCACAGCCCTGATTCTTCTTCTTTTGATTTATTTACAAAGACCTGGCCTTAAAGAAATCATCAGGATCCAAACTGAAGGAAAGGTAGGAAAGAGAGCATTTTCAAGAGAATCAGAGGAATCCTGGGAGCAGATGGGCAGATTAGAGAAAAGAACAGCAGAGCCATGGCAGTAGCTGCACCTGTCAAAATTTGGCTGCAAAGTAATGTTCCCAGTTGATCGGATTTGTGAGGAGCAGGATGGGTCCATGAAATACTTATCCTGACACTTTCAAATTGTGGATGTTATGGTTTGCTATTGCTGATGCTGCTCTCCCTGCTCCTGTCAGCTATGCTGAGACCACAGATCAGAAAGTGGCATCTCCTGGCAGATGTAGCCTTGTTTCCAGAAAGTCCAATTTAGCCCAACGTGCCCCAAGACTGGCAATTGATTAAAGAAATGTTAAAAAAAAAAAAAAAAAAGGCAGTTATGATACTGAAGAAGTAACAGAGAAAAAATCAAGAACAAAATTGGGGGCAGAGGGAGGTTGTACTTTTTGGAAATTATTTTCCAGTATTTCAGCAGATATATGAGAATTCATGAAGTGAATATTAGGTTCTAGATGTTAAAATCAATGAAAGTGAACAAGGAGTTTGAGGAAAAAGTACAGTCTGTCAGAGAAGATTTACACACATGGATGAACAGGATGGTAAAATTCAGGAAGACATAGACTGAAAGGCCATTTACATGATCAATAAAGATGACAAAACACTTTATATAAATTCCCTCACTTGGTCTTCACAACAAGTAGAACACGTTTCATAGATGAGGAAACAGAATCACTGCGGGTAAGTGATTTGCCCAAAGTCACTCAAGTTGTAAATGACAAAGATAGTATTCAAATCTAAATTATAGAACCCTTGGATCTAGAGTAAGAGAAAAACTTACAGGTCATTGATTCCAACTGCCTCATTCTATAGAGAAGGCAACTGAGATCCAGAGAGGTAAAATAATCTCGCTGAAGTCATTCTGAAAGTAAGTAGTAGACTTGAGATTCAAACTCAGGTTCCTTCCTCTCTATATGTGTGTATGTATATATGTATGTATGTGTGTATGTATAAGAAATATATGTGTGTATATGTATAAATATTCATCACATATATATATGTAATGGATATATACATACATATTACTTCTATTTGAAATGTAATAAGTAATTGAGCCAAGCTGAATGTTCTTGTTCAACATAGAATTTAACCAATGCATTTCTGCTTAAAAGGAAGGAAATAAGCATTTATTAAGCATCCACTATGTTCCAGGGGCTATGCTAAATGTTTTACACATATCATCTAATTTAATCTTCACAACCCTAGGAAGTAGGTGCTATTACTATACCAATTTTATAATTGAGAAACTGAGTCAGACAGAGATGAAATAACTTGCCCAGGATTGCACCACTAGTGAGTGAGGCCAGATCTGAACTCAGAGCTTTCATGACCCCAGATCCAGTGCTTTGTCCACTGTGCCACCTGGCTGCCCCTAAGATCCTTGAGGCATAGATGTAATTTTTCAAACCTCCATTACCTGGCACACTACATCTGAAAGACATAGTTTATGCAGGGTTAGGTTTGGAAAGGTCTTTTTAAAAAAGGACTAATAAATAAGTTGCTTAATAGGAACAAGGAAGCTACAACTCTATTCAAGCAAATAGTTTTCATTATCCTGATTCCTTTAGGATTGGAGAGTGAAAAAGGTTGGAAATGGAAGGGAGAATGCTTTCTAAGAGAGGGCAAAGATACCTAAGAAATACAGTGAGAAGTTATTTAAACCATACAATGAAAACATGGTACTACAAGGATTGTGCCTATAATGTAAGATACAAAAGGGGAATGAGGGAGATTATCATGCATGTTATCACAAAAAAGTCTAGAAATATATTTGTTTCAAAGAGAGTAAGAAAATAGTTCAGCCTGGGTGGAGAACCAAAAGAAGAATGACTTAATAGAACCATCTTAGTGCCCCCTATCACCTTCCCAGACTTATCTTTTGAAGACTGCAAGATTAGTTTTCAACTCCATTCAAAAGGAATGTAGGATAATAGCATTATAGATCTAGAGTTGGAGAGGATCTTAAAGATCATTTAAAAACTTTTTGTCTTACAGATGAGAGAACTGAACCCCAGAGAGGTTAAATTACTTGTTAGTGTTTAGTCATGTCCAACTCTTTGTGACTCCTTTTTTGGGGGAGTTTTATTGGAAGAGAAACTGGAGTACTTTGCCATTTCCTTTCCCAGCTCATTTTACAGATGAGGAAATTGAGGCAAAAAGAGTTAAGTGACTGCCAATGGTCATACAACTAATGGGGGTCTAAGGCTGGATTTGAACTCATGAGGATTAGTTTTCCTGCTTCCAAGCCCAGTGCTTTCTCCACTGTACCACCTAGCTGACCAAAGTTATTTACCCAAAGTTAAGTAACTTAGAAGAGCTTGGATTTGAACCCACACATCATTTGACACTAAATATTGTACTCTTTTCACGATGCATGATGCCTCACCTAACTTACAAAGGATCTAGTATGTGCAAGACATTGTGGCAGGTCCTGAAGTTACAAAGACAAAAACAAGTCCCTGCCCTCAAAAATTTATTTTCTACTAAGGGTGGAATTTAAATTTGTACATAGCTAAGTATATACATGACAATTGGAGAAGGAGCGAAAGGGCAATAACAGCTAGGAGGAAGAATGAAAGGTTTCCTAGAGGAAATACATTTTGGTAGTAGAATCAACAAAACTATGCAACCAGTTGGATATGGAATAGATAAGTGAATAAAAGGTAAGAGTCAAAGTTATGAACTTAGATGGCTAGAGGGATGGTGGCACCCATAACAAAAATAAGGCAGATCATAGGAGGGATATTTTAGGGAGGAAGGGAATGAGTTTGATTTGGAACATGTTGATTTTGAGGTGCCAATGGGACTCCTAAATAGACATGTCTGGGAGGCAATGAGTAGGTGAAGTTTTTAAGGATTAAGGGAGACCTGGATATGTTTGCAGGCAACAGAAAAAGAGCCAGTGAATAGAAAACAGGAAAGTAAAAATGAAAGAAAGGGAATGATTGATGGCCTAGCTCTCAGAGGACATAAAAGAGAATAAGATTAAAGACATGAATATTGATGTTGACCATCAGAAGGATAAGAGTCACTTCTTCTACACAGACTGACTGAAAGAAAAGAGAATGGAAGATGATATGGATGGATTTTGAGTTGTGGAGTGGAGAAAAAAGAGGAAGCTCATGGCAAATGGCACATTTTTTGTAGTAAAGTATGAGGGGAGGTCTTCTGCTAAGACAAAGGAGATCAGGGAGCATATTGGAGTTTGAGAGAAGAAAGTTTAGTATAACTTCTATGAAGAGTGGGACAGAGTCAGACTTGGGGGAATAAAATTATTGTGAGACAGCAGTGAGGGCACCATTGAGATTTAAGTGTATGTTTGTAGTGGACCTAGTTGCCAAGGTGATTCACATTCTATATCAGTGTTCAACAACACATCAGCAGAAGCAGAAAAGGCTGAGGGCAGGACTAGTCCAGAGCTGGGTTTGTAAAATCATGAACAGCAACAGAAAAAGGAAGCAAGTAGTTCAAGGATAAAGAACAGTGCTCAACCTTAAGATATAAGCAGAAAGAAATTGAGGCTAGGAAAGGAGTGATAGATTGAGAGAATAGGGACAATGGAGTGGGTGAAGTTTACATTAAGGACATAGAATCATAAGAGGTGAAACAGAGATAGGGGCTTATGGTTGGAGAAAGGAATTTCAGAGTTCAAGATCATGAAAATGATGCAATTGTAGCTAAAGCTAACACCTAAAATGTAACCATCCCTATGAGTGGATGAGTTAAAGTAAAACCATAGGCCATTGGAGTCAAGGAGGCTGATGATTTGAGTCTAGAGTGTTTGGTTCAATGTCCCAAATTTTAAGAGCAGACATTGAGGTACAGAGGGAGACCATAACCTCCTTACTACTCCCTGAGAAAGGAAGATGAAAGACTTGGAAGCTTTTTGATGACTGAGACAAGTGTATGGACCAGATGATATAGAATGATGGGGAGAATCTCAAAGAAGGAAATATTTCTCAGTGTTACTGACATGGATCAAAGACTTAGATTCCAAACTCTGAATCATCAGAGTTATGCCAGAATTTTTGGCATACTTAGACTTGGGATCTCTGAGGGATCTACTCAGGGCTTTACATTGATTTAGTCCCTTTTCAGTGAAGGGGTTTTGGTGCTTTTGACTTCCTGGGACTCATGATCCTTAAAGAATTTGAATCCCTTTGACTACCACTGGTTTATTGAGGCTTGGCATCTCATAGTTCTGAGTGACACTGTTGTCCTTGCCATTTCTGGCATTTGACATTCCATCTCCAAGCAGTTTCAATGACTTTTCCTCATGCCTTTATTTCTCTCCCATTTATTTCCATCTCCTGGCTTCCTTGACTTCCTTCAAGTCCCACTTAAAATTCCACCTTCTACAAAAATCTTTTCCTGATAACCCTTCATACTAGTGCCTTATTTCCATAATTATCTCCAATTTATTCTGTAAATAACTTGGTTGTACATATTAGATATTTACATATTAGATGATTTGCTCCATTAGACTGTGAGTTTCCTGGGACTAAGGATTGATTGTTTCTTTGTTTCATTGGTTTGGTTGGTTTTTGTGCTTTTCTTTGTGTCTTTAGAGATTATCAGAGTACCAGGAACATAGTAAGCATTTAATAAATGCTTGTTGACTAGACTTGACTTTTGATTCCTTAGTACTTACAGATAACAACAGTGGTTACTGGGTTCTGGAGGAGGCTAGACTATACTCATGCTTAGAATCAGGTTCATAGCTTCATGCTACAGGGTGGGAAGGGGATGATGCCCTTATTGAATTTAAGTGAGGCAGAGCCTCTTCCTTTAAGAAGTTAACACTGCCAGTCATCTTGACTTACATCTTGTCACTGGACTTCAATAACTCTGGAGGAGAAAGTGAGGCTAACAACTTTGCCTAGCTCTGTCTCACTTAAATTCAATTCATACACAAGTCAAAACATCACCTTCCTGATGTCATTGGTCCTCTTCAAGAATAAAAGATGAACAATAGAAACAACAATTCTATGTCAGGGGAAGTAATTTGTATATTCTTACATTTGTAATGATATACAAAATGAATACAAAATACTCATCAATGGTTTATTGTCAACTTGGAAGAATGTCTCCATTGAAGTGTCCCAGGGATTCAAGATTGCCATTGTGTTATCCAACATCATTACTAATAACTTGAATAAAGACACAAATATCAAGTTCATTTTATTTGCAGATGATACAGAGTTAGAATGAATATTTAACATAAGAGAAGACAAAAATGGAATCCAGAGAGATCTCAACAGATTAGAATTTTGATCTGAATCTAGTAAAAATTAATTTTTATGGGAAAAATGTAAAGTTATAAGCTTATGCTCAAAAAATCAACTTCCCATATACAAGATGGTAAAAAAAAATAGCTAAACAATATCTGTGAAAAAGATCTACAGGTTTAGAAGACTACAAGTTCAATATGAGTCAATAATGGACTATGGAAGGAAAAAGAATTAACATGAATTTAGGTTTCATGAAAAAGCATAGATCCCAAGACTAAGGAGTTTATGGTACCCTACTGATACTTTCAGTCTAATTTAGCTTTCCAGGCTTATAACATACTGTTCTTGTTCAAGCACTCAACTGTCCAGCCAAATTGGCATTCTTGTTGATACATCCATAATTCCATCTTCCACCTCTGTCTTTGTACAGGCCATTCCCAACACCCAGAATGCACTCCCTTTTCTCCTTTACCTATTGGAATCTAGTTTCATTGAAAGCTCAGCTTAAGCACTATCTATATGAGGCCTTTCTTGATTCTCCAGATGCTAATAGTCTCCTCCAAAAATATGCAATGTATTTATTTCCTTCCCTACCTTTTAAGTGTTTTTACGCCTTATTCTTTCCATGTACTCTCCCTTCCATTTTACTCCAATAACATTGGCCTCCTTCCTGATCTTCAAACAAGTACTCCATTTCCTGATTCTGGACAATTCCATTGGCCATTCCCCATACCTAAAATTATCTCCCTTTTCATCTCTATCTCCTAACTTCTGTCAGATTCCAGCTAAAATTCTATCTAAAATCCCAGTCATCTAAATGGAACAATAGATAGGGCACTGTGCCTAGAGTCAGCACTATTTGAGCTCAAATCTGGCCTCAGACACATACTGGGTGTGTGACACTCATCACTTGACCTCATCTATGAAATGGGGATAACAAAAGCACTAATCTTACAGGGTTGTTGAGAATAAAATAGGATTCTATTTGAAAGCGTCTTGAAAAACTTAAAATAATATGGAAATACTATCATTATTTTGTTTATTGTTGATTTAATAAAACAAGACTTAACCAACAAAACAAAATTCCACCTTGAGACTCTTTTACAACTTGGTACCTACCTCAAGATTCTTTGGAAGATGTAACAATATAAATAAAACTGTCCAATGACTCTCTGATAATAAACATCATGTGAGCCATAAAATAGGAAGATGTATTCTCCTCAAAACTATTCACCACTGGGATGGAGGAGATTCAGGCCAGTTGAGGAGGAATTTCTTGTGAATGGTCAAGATCTCAAGATCTTTCTGTTTGCTGAAGACATTGTGTTAATTGCATCAAACCCCAGGATTTCCATCCACAAGTGAAAGATCAAATGAAAGGGAGGAAAAAGGGAAGGAGGGAGAGAAGGAAGGAAGGAAGGAAGGAGAGAAGAAAGGAAGGAAGGAAGGAAGGAAGGAAGGAAGGAAGGAAGGAAGGAAGGAAGGAAGGAAGGAAGGAAGAAGACTTATTAAACCTTTAATATGTATAAAGTACTATTATTAGTGATGAAAATACAAATAGAAAAGCAAGACAGGAGGGAATGGAGCCAAGATGGCAGAGTAGAAGCATGGACCTGCCTGAGCTATCCCCCCCCCCCCCAAACTAGCTATTATACCCAAAAGCCCAAAATAGCTATTAAAATGACTATAATGAAATTCTAGAGCAGCAGAAACCACAAAATGACAGAGTGCAACAGATTTCCAGTCAAAGACAACTTGCAAAGTTGATGGTAATGATCTATTACAGTGTGTTCACAGCAGCGTGCAGCCCAGTGTGGGCCACTCCAACACAGATGGGACTAGAGCAGGCCTCATGGTACTAAAACACTGGCAGCTGTAATGGTTTCCACACTTCTCAACCCACAAACACCAAAGATAGATTCAAAAGTCAGTAGGAAAGCTCTTTCACCTGGGTGAAAGAGGAATGTGGTCAGCCCCTGCCCCAGCCCCAGTCCCAGGGCAGCAGCAGCTACTGCTGCAACAGCAACTGCTTCCAGAGCCCTCAGGCTACAAATGGTGGAGGAGTCAAGCAGCTGATCTGGGTCACAGTCCTGGGGGGGCAGTCCTAGAGTGAGGAGGAGCACTGGCATGGCAGAGCTGGTGGCATCTGTGGAGAGGAAACCCTACTCGCAGTTCCAGGGCAGAAAAGAATGCTTGTGGTTGCTCACTGACCAGAGTGCTGGCCAGGAGAGGAGTAAACAGCTCTCCTTTGATCATACCACTTTGGAGGAACTGAGAATTTACAAGGCCCTAGAGATATCTCTGAAAACAGCTGCATAAACCCCCTGACCAATTGGGGCAGGACACCCTTCACTTAACAAAGAGCTCAAAAGTCAAGTAATTGGCTTGGAAAATGACCAAAAAGGGGGGGGGGGGGAATACAACTATAGAAGATTATTTTCTTGGTGAAAAGGTATTTTCTTATGATGAGGAAGACCAAAGCACACAACTGGAGGAAGATCAAAGCATATAACCAGAGGAAGATAGCAAGGTCAAGGTTCCTAAATCCAAAGCCTCCAAGAAAAATATGAAATGTTCTCAGATCATGGAAGAGCCCACAAAGGATTCTGAAAATCAAGTAAGAGAATTAGAGGAAAACTTGGGAAGAGAAATGAGAGTGTTGCAAGAAAATCATGAAAAACAAGTCAACATTTTGCTAAAGGACACCCAACAAAATGCTGAAGAAAATAACATCTTTAAACTAACCCAAATGGCAAAAGAGGTCCAAAAAGCCAATGAGAAGAAGAATGTCATAAAAAGCAAAATTGGTCAAATGTAAAAGGAGGTCCAAAAGCTCACTGAAGAAAATAATTCCTTCAAAATTAGAATGGGGTAAATGGAAGCTAATGACTTTATGAGAAATCAAGAAATTATAAAAAAAAAAAAACCAAAAGAATGAAAAAACAGAAGACAATGTGAAATATTTCATTGGAAAAATGACTGACCTGGAAAGTAGATCCAGGAAAGATAACTTAAATGTTATTGGTCTGCCTAAAAACCATGTTCAAAAGAAAGAACCTAAACATCATCTTTCAAGTAATCATCAAGGAAAACTGCCCTGATATTATAGAACCAGAGGGTGAAATAGAAATGGAAACAATCTACCAATCACCTCCTGAAGGAGATCTAAACAGAAAAACTTGTAGGAATATTCTAGTCAAATTCCAGAGTTCCCAGGTCAAGGAGAAAATATTACAAGCACCCAGAAAGAAACAATTCAGGTGTTGTAGAAACACAATCAGGATAACACAGGACTTAGCAGGTTCTACACTAAGGGATTGGAGGGCTTGCAATATGATATTCTGCAGGTCAAAGGAGATAGGATTAAAACCAAGGATCACCTACCCAGTAAAACTGAATATAATGCTTCAGGAGAAAAAAATGGAATTTCAGTGAAATAGAGGACTTCCAAACATTTTGTTGAAAAGATCAGAGCTAAATAAAAAATTTGACTTTCAAATGTAAGAATCAAGAGAAACATGAAAAGATAAACAGGAAAGAAAAGTCATAAGGGACTCATTAAAGTTGAACTATTTACTTTCCTAAATGGAAAGATGATATTTGTGACTCATGAGACCATTCTTAGTATTAGGGTAGTTGGAGGAAATATATAGGTGTGTGCATGTGTATGTATGTGTATATTATATATGTGTAGGTATATGTGTATTTATGTGTATATTATATATATATTTATAAATACATACATATTATATATGTATGGGTATATGTGTAGATATATGTACATATGTGTACATATGTATGTATATGTCTATATATGTGTGTGTGTATGTGTGTGTGTGTGTATGTATACTATACATTCCTCTCAACACTTAATTTTATTTTTTAGGCATATATACACATGGGGCACAGGGTGAGCTAAATATGAAGGGAGGATACCTAAAAAATAAAATTAAGGTTGAGAGGAATGTACTGGGAGAAAGAGAAAGGGAGAGGTAGAATATAGTGACTCATTTCACATAAAAGAGGCAAGAAACAGCTTTTACAATGGAGAAGAAGAGGGGGAGTTGAGAGGGAATAAGTGAGCCTTACTCTCATGTGATTAAGGAGGGAATAACACACATTCAATTGGGTATGGAAATCTATTTTACCCTGCAGAAAAGCAGGGGGAAAGGAAATAGGAGAGGGAGGATAATAGAAGTGACAGCAGATTGGAGGAAGGGTAATCAGAAGCAAACACTATTGTGGGGGAACAGGTCAAGGAAGAGAATGGAATAAATGGAGGGCAGGCAGGATAGAGGGAACTGTGGTTTGTTTTTCATAACATGACTGTTATGGAAGTGTTTTGCATGGCTACACATGTATGACCTATATAAAATTGCTTACTTTCTCAATGAGGGTGGAGAGGGAAGGAGGGAAGGAAAGAATGTGGAACTCAAGCTTTAAAAATGAATGTTAAAAATTGTTTTTACATGCAACTGGGAAATAAGTTGTACAGGCAATGGGGTATAGAAATCTATCTTGCCCTATAGGAAAAGAGAAGGGAAGGGAATGGGGGGAGGGGGTAATAGAAGGAAGAGTAGAAGGGAGGGCAGATTGGAGGAAGGGGTGATCAAAATACACACTGTCTTGGGGTGGGACAGGGCAGAGATAGGGTGAAAATTTGGAATTCAAAATCTTGTGGAAGTGAATGTTGAAAACTGAAAATAAATAAATTATATTAATAAAAAAAAGCAAGATAGTCTCTGAACTCAAGGAGTTCATGTTCTAAAATAGTAAAACAATATATACAGGAGATTGCAGCTGATTGTGTTAGTCCATATCTGTAGTACTGTCTTCCATTCTGGACACAACATTTTATGAAAGTATTGATAAATTGGAGAATATCCAAAGGATGGCATCCCAAAAAGATGAAGGACTTTGAAGTAATGCCATATCAGGATCATTTGAAGGGAAAAGAGGTGTTTAGACTGAAGAAGCTAAGATTTGGTTGGAAGCAGGAGGAAGACAGGTATAAAAGCTGTGTATTGAAGTATTTTGACAACTGCCTTTCCACTACACAACAGTGCCTCAGTAGAGTTGTGTCATCAGTTTAGTGTGGTCATGGTAGAGAAGATCTAGCGTATTTGCTGTCAGCTAAAGGTCTCCTAAGTGAGTTAGTCATCAAGCATTTATTAAACACTTGTTCAGTGCTAGAAATATACGCAGCTTACATTTTAATTGGGGAGACAATATGGAAAAATATATATATATAAGAGATCTACAGTGTAAATGGAAATTAAATGGACAGTCTAGAAATATCAACAGCTATCTCATTATGGAGTTTGGGGTGCTCCCTAGAAGCTGATAAAATAGGCAATGTAAAAAATATTAAGTAATGAATAAATTCAGGTAGAGCGTAATTTTTCACCTAAACTCATTTTGTTCTTGCAAGAGTACAGCATTTTTCACTAAAATATGTATAGATGAGTATTCCTTTTTTTTATAAGCTTTACTCCTTATATTCTTCGCTAACATATACTTTTCATCTAATTTAAACTATAATTTAATGCTTTTACACTCCAGTCTCTCACCACCAAGAAAAAAAAGTCTTTGCAACTGACTCTTCCCATTCTGTTTATAGTACAATTCCCAATGACAAAAATGAGTTTTTTGGTAATTGTATGTAAAGGGGGGAGGATTTGTGGTTTAATCACAAAAATTGCATGAATTTTGAAAGTAAGTGAGGCATAAATGATTTGTGAATCAAATCTCACTGTACCAAACCTGTACTGAGTGTCCCTGTTAAGACAAGATTAATGGTTGGTTGCCTTAAGTAGCTATTTTTTCTGATCTATTACAATTCCTCTAATGCCTTATGCTGACAGTTGCAGTTTCTATAACGTTAGCCTTTGTTAATTTTTAGTAAGTGCAATTCAACTTGCCTTCTTGTACATGGGAATAAAAATATACCATGAGGAAAGTAAACATACTTGGCTAAAAATGCTCCTTGATGCTTTGCGTGCTTTCTATTCCTTTTACTTTGAAGCAGGGTAAATCTTGTAAATACAGGCAGAATTAAAATTTCATCATCTACATTTTGTTGTTCTAAGATATGGGTAGAGTACAATGAAGATTATGGAGGCCCGAACACCTCATCTCTAAGCAGGACTACAAAATTTTAAACCTATTTTGTTCTTGAGGCAAGTGAGGAGGTAGAAGGTGGGAAAGAGATGTTGAGTGAGCCCAATAAAGAAAATCAATTCAAACTAATTACTCTGAGCCCACAGAAAATTAGACATTGCCAGAAGAAATGTGTAAAAGATTTTCTGATGATTTGGATGAGGAAAATGTCTGACAACTGTTCTCCCCAAGCCTATCAAAGCTGAACACAATAAATAGCAGGGAAAAGGCAACCTCTGTTGTCTTGGTTTCCAAAGCTGCTGCGTGTCACTATCATAATTCTAGAAACAAAACAGAATGGCTGCCATGTTCATCTGTATGTAAATGGAGTATAAGCTCTTCTCACAATTAGTTGGAGGTAATATTTGTTCCCCTGTTCAAAGAGAGAATGGCTTTTTAACTTTTTAAGAACTGTATAACCTTTTCAAAATCTTTTATGAGCTCTGTGTGAACACTACATATCAAACCTTAGGATCTAAAAATACTTCTCTTTCAGAGGGTGTAATTAGTTTTTAGCATTAGCATGGCTACCTGAAATTTTAAACTTTGTTCAAATACTGCCACTGCCTACTTTTGTTTTATCTGATATTTCCAAAGAGCCTTCTGTGATTTTGTAGGTGTGGTCACCCACTGTACTGGGGCATATTTCAACCCCTTTGCATCTAAGTGGGTGGCCTTATACTGGCTATGGCCAAAATTCATCTGAGACCAATCTTCTGGCTACGACTTAGTTTGGTAATGGGTCAATAACCCATCAGTGCATGCACAAAGACTTTCCTATTTGGTAGGACCTGCTAGAGCTTGGGCTTCACTGGATAATTCAGTACATCAATAAACATTTATTAAGTTCTTACTATATTCCATGCACTGTGCTAAGCACCGAGATAAACTGGATGAGGCATTGGGGGAGGATTGTAATAAAGAAATCCTAGTCTATACCTGTTGGGAAGAGAGTTGTGGTAGATGAAAAAAAAAAAAAGATATAGATATAGTTCTACATTTACTCTCACATTGGAAACTGTGCCACTACTCAATGGGACCAAGGAATTCTGAGCAACATTTGTAGAGAATTGTTTTAAAAACAGATTAGTATTAGATTGCTCTGATAGCATTATTTTAATAGTCACAAATATTTGGAATGATTATTCTGTTGCATCTTATTTACAGTTTAATAAATCCAATAGAGTAGTAATCAGTGAAAAACATGTCAGATAAATGTGCACATAGGAAGGTAACTACAAAGGAAGGGAAAGAGAGAGAATGATGAGACAGAATGATAAGGAGAGAAAGAGGAGAAAGAATTCTGAAACTTGTGAAGTTTTCATTCAAAAACTATTAAGAATTCAGACTTTCTGAAGTAAGTGAAAGTATGAGTAAGTGGTATAGAGACTTGTGAAATTCTACATTCAAATCATGGGAACACCAGCACACTAGAAACTACAACATGATAGCAAAAAATAGCTTTTATCAATGATGATAAATATGCAGTGCAGAAATTTATGTCTCAGCAGTTGTGGGACTCCTTGCTTCATGCAAAATCCCAGTGGGGTATCAAATGTGCGGGAGATTTCTGGCATCATTGGCTTGATCTGGATGTAGACTGTAATAAGCCAACTACATTAATTCATTTTATTGAAATTGTCCTTACTTTGCAGCCCAAAGGATAACATAGGCCTCAGAAATAGTTGATTTCAAATAAAGGAGTTCAATCAGACAAAGTTTAAGCAGAAGTCACTACCTGGCTGAGCTAGAATTGCATGTAATTCAACTATCCTATCCAAGTTCAGACAGTAGTCACTACTATAGCTGAGGTCAAGAAAAATCCTTATTCGCTCTGTCTTATCCTACAAAGTCTTCCACAAATTTCCTATCTCCCTGCTATATGTATTTTTATATGTACTTGTCTCCTCCAGTAGAATATAAACTCAGTCCAAATAGTGATAGTTTCATTCCTTGTACTTGTATTCTCAGTGCTCAGCAAAGTACATGATCTACACTAGGTGCTTAATACTTATTGACTAGTGGATTAACAGTTGATAATTTTCTGCCTGCTTGATTTATCATTTGTTCCTAGTTGGAGAACTTTGGTATTTTATTATAAATCTTATTTAGAGGATTGGTTTTCAGAGCCCCGTTGTGATTAGACTGAAATTAAAGGAGAAAAGAGTAAATGAGAAAAAATTATGTTTACAGATCTTTTCCATGTTTGTTTCTTGTCATCCTTTTAGTTTTATCAGGTGCCCTTGAGAAGAGGTTGCTTAGTTGACTCTCTTGCTAAGTTTTTTGCAATTTGTGTTTCCCTAAATGGTTTCTTTATATCTTATTTGATGATACTTTTCATAACATTCCATTATCCTCCTTTATAATATCTTACAAATGAATTCATATTCCAAACTGCTGTTACCCTTGGCTGCCATAGTAAGGAAATAGTAAGGAAATCAAGGAAGGTTCTTTTGTCCCTTTAAGATGACCATTTTACATCAACTAAACTTCCTGAGGAAATGGCAATAGTCTGTGTTGTCTTGTTACTGCCAATAGTTTATTAAAATAGTCTAGGCTGGAGTTGTGTCTATGCAGACCATATCTTCTTATTTTTATTTTTTATTCTAGTTTGATATTAATTAATTACATTGCCCTAATAAGTTGATGACCTGAATATACACAGGTTTTGAGGAGGAAGGTCAGAGAAAGTTTCATGCAGCATGTACCATTTACATTTGTCCGTGATGGACAGGGAAAATTATAAAAGAAAGTAGGAAGTATCATTCAATAAAGAATCAATACTGTGAGCAGACACATAGCTATGGAAAAGTACAGGGTACGTTCTGATAATAGAAAGTAGACCTGTGACTACCTAATAGAGTACAGAAATAATATAATCATAACTGCTCTGATAGTCTGTCTTTTGTTCCTTAATTGTTACATATCTTATCTGCCCCCAGTAGATTATAATTCCCTTACAAGAAGAGACTGTCATTTAATTAATAATAATGCCTTATGCTATTATTGAGATTAATAATGTTTTTCCATTTTCAAAGCACTAGGATAAATAACATTTCATTTGATCCTGAATAAATAAATTCAGTCAATTCTGCTATAATGCTGTTTTTAAAATGGGCATTTGTTCCAACACAGTTGATATATTAAGTAATAGTTTGAGCATACCTTGAATTTCACATTTCCTTATGTTTGAGTACATCTTGAATTTCACATTTACTTCTCTTTTGTCAAGGAGAAACAGGCAACTATACCCAGCTGAACAAAGCACAAAACACACCCAGGCACATACTTCAAACATCCACCAGCTATCTCAGTTCACCTCATGTATAATCCTGCAAGGTTGGAAACCAATACTTCACAATAATTCACAAGCTGCATCCTTTTCCCTGCCCACTTGCACAAGCCACCTTAAGACCTTTTTCAAGGCAAAGTGACATATTTATTGTATATCCTCTGTTGTATATCTTCTGAGGCAGTAGGAGCTGTGGGCAGAGGAGGGCTGATCTGCACCCACACAGCTCACATCCTTACCAACAGCCCTGGCCCCAATGCTGCCCTCTCACCCATAGTCATCACCTCAGAGCTAGAACACTGGTATGAGCTGAGAAGCAGTCTGAATCTATTGGCATTGCCACTATTTTTTTTGTATTTATGTATTGCCTAACCATTTAACTTGTAGAAAGCTATATTGTTTTTATTAGATTCCTATTTTTTTAATGTGTCACTGATGATTCTTTTAAGTTTTGTGTCCCTAACCCCATTTTTCCCATAAGCTTTGTAATTTTTATTGCTAGCTTTTGTGTAATAAGATGATTTGTAGGAATGCATATGTTGGGTGACAGCAGAACTGCCCCTGCTGATATCCACACTTCAGACACTCATTGTACCTTCACCCATCTGCTGCTCCTTCCCCACTATGTCAGAGAAAAAGTGTGTTTCCCCTTTCCAAAGCTAAACCCTCCACCTATGTTACTTATTCTTTTCTCCTCCTTTTCATTCTCCAAGTTCTAACAATCTTGTATCTCTCACATTCCTTTCTGTTCTGTCCACCACGACCCTATATCAGGCCATTCCACAAATTGTTATCAGATTAATCTTCTTAAATCAAAGCTCTGACTAACCAATCCCTGGTTTCAAAAACTTAGTGACTTAACGTAATATATAATTACATGTATAATAAATTGCAAACTGCTTAGCCTAGAATTCAAAATTCTTTCTTGTGTCACTCTAACCTAGACTACCATCTTTATTTCATGCTAGTCCCCTTCCTAAAGACTTGCTAAAAAGAAATAGGAAGTTAAAGAGGTAAGATAAGATGGGATACTTGGTTTGAGTGAATGAAAAGGGCAGTAGAATGTATAATTCTAATGGAATCCATCACTTAGCTCCTTTCAAGATCCTGTTTTGAATTGACCACTGATAAAAAATCAGGTGTTTTTGAGCCAATGTCCATGAATCACCAACCCTTAGCCATCTTGGATAATTTACCATTTTCCAGAGTAAATTAGCTGTGTTTTTCTCTAGAACTATAATGTGTGTCTCCAATTATTGAAATCCTAGTCACCTCCTCAAAACACAGCTTAAATGTTATCTTCTCCATGACATTTTCCCTGAATACCTCAGCCTGAAGTGATTCCTTCTGAACTCCCATAGTTCTTGATTCCTACTTTCCCTATGTACTTATTGAATACTCCCTTTTACTGTAGTTACTTATGTATATGTCATCCCTCCTGGTGATAGGAAGCAGCTAGGTGGCACAGAAGACAGAGAGCCAGACCTGAAGTCAGGAAGATTCATCTTCCTGAGTTCAAATCTGACTTCAGACATTTACTAGTTGCATGACCTCAGGGAAGTCACTTAATCATGTTTGCCTCAGTTCCTCATCTGTAAAATGAACTGGAGAAGGAAATAGTAAACTACTCCAGGATCTTTATGAAGCAAATTCCAAATGGGGTCACAAAGAGTCAGAAATGACTGAAAAACAATGAAACGACATCTTCTCCACTGGATAGTAAGCTCCAATATGACAGTGTGATAGGATTTTCCTGATTTAACTTCCCTGACTTAGCTTCCTCCTCCTCTAACCATTCACCAATCTAATTGGCCTCAGCTTCCTTGACACAACTTCCTGGCCTGGAGCCATAAAAGGTCCCTACTTGGTAGGTGCTTGAGACTACTTGAATAGTCAAACTGTGATGACATAAAGATCATTTCCAGACAATAAGGAAGGCTGAGTCTAGGGAAGTTGTGTCATTATCTCCTTGTTGTATATCTTTGTTGTGTTAGAGCAAAGTCATCTTTTGTTCAATGACTTCTGAGTGACACATTACATGCCAAAACTGAGGCTGAACCAAGAGCCGAACTTTAAAGCCATGCCTATAGCAGATAGGGACCATATCTTAACTGATTTTTGAATTTCTGGCCACATCTAGTACAGAATCTTGTGCAATAGATACTTAATGTTCATGGAATGAATACATTCATTTTTTACCTTGTTCCCCACCCCACCTACCCACACGAACATAAATACATAGCAACTTACAAGCAATAAACCTACAGGAAACAACTAAAAACATGTTGAAAAGCATGTGATGTTGAGGATGCAAAGATTAAATGAGAGAGTAGATTTAAAAGTGACTGAAATCAGCAATAAAATGGATAGTTCAATAGCTCTTTATATGGTCCTGTTTTGTATCAACCACCATAGAGCAATGAGTTTTTTGAGTCAATTTCTCTTGACCACTACAAAGAAAGACATCCTCAGAATTAAAAATTATTAACACTAAGAGTAATAATAATAATTTGAGAAGGGAAGGAGGACTTGAATACAAGTTCAAAGGACTTGCCTCATATCCCTCCCAACTCCAGCCCATCTTCTACTCAGTTATCAAGATAATCTCCTTAAAGAATAAGTCTAATCATCCATCTCTCTCTCTCTCTCTCTCTCTCTCTCTCTCTCTCTCTCTCTCTCTCTCTCTCTCTCTCTCTCTCTCTCTCTCTCACACACACACACACACACACACACACACACACACACACACACATCCCTTATTCAATTAACTTCAGTAGCTCCCTATCACCTCTAGGATCAGGACCCAGATCAGGACTATGAGGAGAGGAAGAGAGGAAAGGAGCATGTAAACACCAATCCCACCCTCCATCTTGAGATAGATAAAGTCAATACAGTGACAATAACAGACCCCAATCATAGGACACTTGTTAGCTATGACTGTAACTAAGAATGTATACAGGGTGTTCCAAAAGGTAAACAACTTAAAACTCTACTATGAATGAAGAACTTTGGGATGCCTTTTAAGGTCTTTGGGAATAAGTAATATTAATTCACGAGTCTAGTGGTTTTTGAGTTCCTTTCTTTTGAAAGTGGAAAGCATGGTGGACTTCAAGTCAGGTAAAACCTGAGTTCAAATCCTACCTGAAGTACTTATTAGTTATGTGACTAATGGCATGTAACTTAACCTCAACAAATCTTAATAACTTCATCTACATAAATGGAATAATAATAACTGGAGTTTTATCTCACAGGACTATTCTGAGGAGCAAATACAGGTAGGATCAGGGATAGGGAATAGACCTATGATTTCAGTGGTAAAAAGAACTCTTAAACAAGAAAACTCCCTCAAACAATGAAGGTTTTCTGCAACTTGGAGTCTTAGAGTTGCCTAGGGCACAGAGATGTTATTGCCCAGTATGACACAGCCAGGATATGTCACAGACAGAACTTAAACTCAGGTCTTCTGAGTCCCTAGGTCAGCTCTCCACATTGCTTTACATCAGGAGAATCAACAAAAGGATAGAACCTCTGCTGAGGTGGACAAGGCCAGGAGAATGGACCAGCTAAATTACTCAATTCTTACTTCGCTTTGTTTTGCTTAAGCAGAAGAATAATCTTTGGACTAGAAGGGACAGAATAAATTGAAACTTATTAAAGTAAGAAAGGAGAAGGAAGGTGATAACATTGGATAGAGTTAGGAAGACCTGAATTTACATTCTGCCTCAGATACTAGGTGGCACAGAGGAAAGAGCCTGGAGTGAGGAAGACCTGCATTGAAATCCAACCTCAGACACTTAATAGTTGTGTTACTCTGGGCAAGTCACTTAACCTTGTTTGTCTCAGTTTCCTCATCTGTAAAATGAGGTGGAGAAGGAAATGGCAAACCACTCCAGTATTTTTGTCAAGAAAACCCCAAATGGGATCATGAAGAGTCAGACACAACTGAAAATGAACAACAATAATAGTGAAAAAGCACCTAGCTAACTTAAATGAGTTCAAGTCACTGAGCCAAGATGAACTATATCCTTTTGTACTGAAAGGACTGGTAGATGGGTTGACTGAGCTACCCTCAATGACATTTAAGTGATTATGGGGAATGAGAGAGATACCACAAGACTGAAGTACAACAAATGTTGTCTTGATTTTTAAAAAATGGAAGAGAAAGAAGTATGTAAGCTCTAGTCAATAAGTCTAATCTAGGTTCCTAACAAATTTCTAGAACTTGTTATTGTTGTTATTCAGCAAAATAAAATCAAGAGAAATGTGAGTAATCCAGGATTGTATTATTAAAGGGACAGTGGAAAAGAAAATAATGATCACAAATGCGGCCTCATCAAGAAAAAGCCATACCAGATTAATCTCATTTTTATTTTATGACAGGATTGCTTGCCTGATAGATTAGAGAAATGTTGTAGATATAGTGAAAATCTTAGTAAAGCATATGACAATCTCTCATGCTATCCTTGTAGATAAGAGAGTGAGATACATACTAGATAAAAGTATAGATAAATGGATTCTGAGCTGATTCAATGTTCAATCCCAGAGAATGGTCATTAATTTTTCAAAGTTAACTTGGAAGGAAGTCTCTAGTAGAGTGCACCAGTCAACTACACTTGACCCCATATTATCTAGCATTTTTGTCAGTGATTCGGCAAAAAGACAACAGATGGAATGCTAACCAAATTTGTAGATGATCCAAGTGCATGGACAGCAGAATGACTACCTTGGAGTTCCTATGCTATTCCAGGCCCTTCCTCTGGTGATTAAACCTTCCTGATCTCTACACTTTATCCAAAACAGAGAAGGAAATACCTCAGGATGTAAAATTTCATCCAACCTTGAAGCAGTATTTTCCACCCCTAGTTTAAAGGTAAAATATCTCAAAGGAACTAGTTCAAATCCTTGCCCTACTATTTCATATATGACTGGGCAAGTCAGTCATCCTCTTTGGTCCTCAGTTTTTTCATTTGTAAAATGAGGGGTTTGGGTTATAGGACCTCTAATGTCCCCTTCCAGCTTTAGAACTATGATCCCAAGCATATCAGTGTGTTTTCATCAAGCAATCGGCTTCTTACAAAAGTAATTGAGCTGAGAGGGGGATTTAGGAGTGGGGAAAAGAATTAGTCAGGAATGAATTTAAGTGGAGAGTTATGTATTTTCATGGAGGATACCAGAGACATTTTCTGTGGAGTTTTAAACTGAGAGGCTTTTTTTCTCCCAAATGTAGAAATACACAAAGAATGAATCTTGTCAAATCTCTGGGTTCCCAAGAGTCGCTTTACAAAGACACTGGCACATGTGCACAATAAACTTTATCTTTATTCCTAAATCATTACATCTTAGTGGTTTGGGAATTCTCCCATTTCGTTTTAATTGGGAGTAAAGTCTGGGGTAAAGAGAAGAGAGAGTAGAATTTTAATGTCAGGACAACATTTGACAGCTACTGTATGAAAGCACAGGTTGTGAAGACTGGAATTAGTAGGCGTGCAACAGTGACATCTAGTGTGGGTGAGGAATGCTAGTGTGGTCATGCCCTCTTCTGTTCCAAAAGCTATTTACAAAGGTGTTTTGTAAGTTAGTCATCTAATGAACGGAAGGGTGAAAAGTGCCAGAAGTAATGTGGTAAGACAAAAAGATTTGTTCTTCAGTTTGTTTCCCAAATCTAGGTTCTCTCTTCCCTTCTTGTGCTTCCTACTTATGTTGTAGAAACCAATTCTATTTTCCCTTTCACTCTATTTTTTAACTATTCATTAGATGATTGCTTTAGGAAAATAGAATTGGTTTCTACAACTAAAGCAACCATCCCCTTCCCTGCCTCCTTCAAGAGCTCTACAGATGTGAGATCAAAAAGATAAGAGGCTTGAAGAAAGAGGAAGGGAGAGAAGTACATGGATATCTTTTGTGATTATCTCTTTCCTTCTCTTGGTTAAGAATTCTCCCTCTAGCCATTGCTATGAATGATATCTGATTTGGCTATTTTCTAATTTTATTAATAGTATACTCTTCAATTTTCTAGTTACATATCCATTTTGATCTTGTCGTATATGATATATGTTCATCTTAACCTAATTTCTGCCTGATTGATTTCTAGTTTCAGAAAATTACTGAAAGGCTATCACCCATGTACCTTCCCTATAGTCACCTCAAAATCAACATGTCTAAAATTGACTTCATTGTCTTTCTCCTTAAACCATATCCTCTTTTTCACTTGACTAGTGTTACTAATCAACATGAATTAAGTACCTAATACACGCTGAGCACTGTGCTAGGCTTTGCAGATAACAATTACAATGAATGAAACAATTCCTATTTGAAAGGAGCTTAAATTCTAATAATGGAAACAAAAACTATATGCAGAATAAGCATGATGGAAATAATACAAAATTAAATACATGGCAGTTTGCCAGGGAGTGTTCTAGCAGTTGAGAGGATCAGAAAAGGATTCATATAGAAGGTAGTGCTTGAGCTGTGTTTTGAAGGAAGAAAAGAATTCTATGAGATGCAGGTGAGGAAGGAGTATATTCCAGGCATGAAGGACAGCTAGTGCAAAGATACAGAAATAGGAGATGAAATATAATATATAAGAAAGAGAGAGAAGGCCAGTGTGGCTGAATCACAGAGTACAGGAATGGGAGGAATGTCAATGAAGTTGGAAGGATAGATTGAAGACATGAGATTAGGATTTTAAGAGCTAAACAGAGGAGTTTATACTTTATCTCAGAGGCAAATAAAGTCACTGGAAATGACTGAATGCAAGGGGTGGGTAGGGGTGTGGTGAGGGAAGATATGTGGAGGAAAGACTGAAAGGGAAGAGCCTTGAGGGAGGGAGGCCAGTTAGGAGGCCATTGTGGATGGTTTGCCCTTCCTTCTGGTAGAGGACCATGATATGACTTGCAATTGAACTGAAATTAGATAAGAAGTGATAAGGGGCTGAACTAAGCTTTTTGCTGCATGGATAGAGAGATTAGAAAGATTGTGAAGGTGGGAACAACAAGATTTGACAACTGATTGCATATGTGTGGTGAGAGAGAGCGAGAAGTCAAAAATAACATCTAAGCTGTGAATCTGAGAAATCAGAAAAATGGTAGAGTCTTTCATAGAAATAGGAAAGTTTGTAAGAGGCCTGGGGTTGGGGACAGGTTGGGAGAGGGGAGATAATGAATTGCTTTGGAAAGGTCATTGATACCACAATTCACTCAAGTTCCCATATATATGAAACTTCACCCATAACAGACTCTTCCTTCTCCTTCATCTCTCACATCTGAATGACTGTCAAATCCTATTAATTCAATCACAAAATGTTAGAATAAGAAAAAAAAGTCAAAAAAAGTTATCTTCCAGCTTTTGTTTGGACACCCATGGTGATGGGAAAACCAATAGTGCTTTGAGAGCTCCAATTATAGAACACCTTACCCCATTCTGAGCTGAAGTCTTCCTCTTCAACTTCCACCCATTATTAGGAGTAATTTCTTTCAGGACCAAGCAAAAATAAAATCTAATTTCTCCTGTATATGACAGTCCTCCAGATACTGTAACTTTTATCCTTCTTGACTCTTCTATAAACCACATATCCCCTGTTCCTTCCCCTATTCTTCATTTAAAATGGATTCAAAGTCTTCATCATGAAATTGTCCTCTAAATGCTCTCCAGCTTACCAGCGTAAAAGATGGAACACAGAACTGAGCACAATACTTTAGATGTGGTCTGACCAGAGCAACAGAATCAAAAGATCATAGATTTAGAGTTAGAAGGAGTCTCATGGCCCATCTAGTCCCAACACCCTCCCTTTATCAATGAAGAAACTGACAGAGAGAGGTTAAGTGACTTACCAAATGTCATAAAGGTAGATAGTCAAGTTTTGAACCCAGATCTTCTGACTGCAATTGCTGCACTCCATCCAGTGCTCTACATTGCCTCCTTATTACTTTTTTATTCCCAAATTATATGCATCTCTTAATGTAGCTTAAAGTTACATTAGTTTTCTTGACTGGGTTAACATTTTTGAGTTAGAATGAGCTTGCAATACACTAAAAATACAGTTCCTTTTCAGATTAGTTGTTATCAAGCCACATCTCCCCCATATTGGATTAATGGAATTGTTTTTTTAACCTAAGTATAAGACTTTATATTTATTCCTATTAAAATTCATTTTACTGAGTTCTGGCCAACATTCTGGTATGTTGAGATCCTTTTAGATTTTGATTTTATCATCCAATATGTTAGCTATTACTCTCAGCTTTTTATCATCTGAAAATTTTGTAAGCATGCCATCTATCCAATGACTTTATCCAAGGCATTAATAAAAAATGCTATGTAATGTAGAGTCAAGTACAGTTTTTTAGTATATTTTATTAGAGACATCTTCCCAAGCTGACACTAAAAGAGTAATGTCTTCATGGGAGTTCCACATTCAGTACCTCAAAATCCACTTATCTATACTTTTATCTAGTTCATTTCTCTCCACATTTTCACAAGAATACTAGAGACTTTTCAAATGCTTTGTTAAAATAAAACTATTTTCCACCTTTCTCTCCAAGCCCCACTAGACTTTCTGTATAGTGCCATGACAGCTCTCGCCCTGAAAGTTCACTGTAACTCTTAGACCTTCTCAACTTGGACATTAACTCTGCCCCAGTAACCCCTTCTTATTATTCATTCTTTACAGAAACTCCACATTAAGCAAAATGCTCAAGCCAGCAGGATCTTTATTTATATATTTATAATCAAGACCCATTCCTGATTCTCTAAAATTTCTCTAGCATGTCCCCATGATTAGCTTCTCCCTTCCTACTCACTTCTCAGCTTCTTTTACATATGTTATCTTCACCCCATTAGAATGTGAGCTCCTTAAGAGCAGGGACAGTCTTTCATTTTGCTTTTATTTGTACTACTAGCACTTAGCACAGAGCTTCACACATAGTAGGCACTTAATAAGTTTCAATTGGTGGATCAATTAATAAATGTGTATTGATTTGTTGACTTGACGATATTTCCCCAACCTACCAGTATACATAATCTTGTCAAAAAAAAAAAGAAAGTGATGTTAATTTGGCATGACCTGTCCTTGATGAAACTATCATTGGAACGACTATTTCTTTTTTTCAGATGCTCACCAACCCTTCCTGTACTAATATGTTCTAGAGATACTCAGGTTTCTCTTGATTTCAAATAAATCTTTCAATTTCTACTAGATATAACTTTAAGAAAATTTGGAAATTTATCAGAAAACTAAGTCAAGCTCATTGGTTATGGTTTGAAGAGTTCCTTCTTATCATTTTTTTTAAATCAGGGCAACATTTTCCTTCTCCAATCTGGTGGTACTTCTCCCATTTTACATAATCTTTCACTCGAATGTCACTGACAGTAGCTAAGCAATCATCTCTGTTAGTTCTTTTGATACATAAAAATATAGTACTTCTGGCCCAGTAACTTGGACTCCTCAAGGACAAATGGATGTTTTCTTATTATTTTGGGTTTCAATTTGTTTTGTCCTTTCCAAGTCAAAGATTAATCATCTGTTTAGGGAAAACAGAAGCAAAGTAAGAATTGGGAAATTTAGTTTTCTCTCCTTTTTTACTCAATGTAGCAAAAAAAAAAAAATATGAAAGGCATCATGGAAGAGTGGATACAGAACTGTCCTTGGAGCCAGGAAGATCTGAGTTCACATCCTGCTTCTGACACACACTGGCTGTGGAATCCTGGGAAAGTCACTTAACCCCTCAATGCTCTGGGCAACTCTAAGACTGCAAGTTGAAGAGAGTGCTAACTCTTCATTGACAGGAGTTTCCTCATCTGAGAGTTCTTGATACCAATCTAATCATAGGTCTACTAGAATCTATCTTCATAACAAAAGATAATTTTTTTTAAAAAAACAACAAATTTTTTGTTATCCTTAAGATTCTCATCATTCTGAGCTTTTCCCTTTTTTAAATTATTTTTAAATGATTATGTTCATAAGATTAGACTTCTACATAGCCTTTCACATCATTCACTTCCTTTTTATTGTCACTGCTACAAGTATAGACCCTCAAAACTGGCTTATGGACTATTATAATTGTGTCCTATTTGCTTTTCCTGTTTCTATTCTTTCTTACTTCAATCCATTCTTCATATTTACATTAGAATAATATTTCTTATGCTTAGATCTTAGCACTCCTCTGCTCAAAAATATTCATTGGCTCCCCAAAACCTACCAAGTTAAGTTTAGACTCCTTTGCCTAACATCAAAGGCCAAAGAATCTGAAACCACTTGGCCTTTCTAATCTTATTTCATACTACTCATCTCCAAATAAATGCTCTAATATCTAGCCAAGCTAGAATAATTCCTTCTCTTTGAATACCTGCTGAGTATTTATGCCTCTGCTCTTTTGCACATGAGATCCCTATGCCTATAATTCAATTCAACAAATAAATGTTAAATATCTACTATATTCAAGATACTGTGCTGGGAATGTTCTCACTTTCCTTCTTTACCTATCAAATTCAGACCATCCTTTAAAGCTCAACTCATATATCACCCAATCCATGAAGCTTTCCCCAGTCCATGATTAATTAACAACACATTTATCCCTTAACTTCATTTACACCTATCTTTTGTGCTTATGTACTATGACTATGAATTAGCTCTTAGTGTATGTACCAAACTCATTGTTAGATTTTAAACTCCATGAGGGTAAGGATCACATCTTATATGAACTTTGATTTTCCCCTATCATTTTTATAGCACAGTGCCTAAGATGTAATATGTCCTTACTATATGTTAGTGAAATAAAAGTGGAAATAGTGGACTCTTACTCTAACATTTTTCCACTCTACCAGCATCTCCTCACCATTCTGTCTGTGCCTTGGCCATCTTCCTCACCCTGGTTCTCTTGGGTCTAAATGAGCTTTTGACTTACTTTGCCAAGGTCCATTCTTCCATGTTATTTGTATCTCCAGTGCTTAGAACAGTGCCTAGAACATAATAAGTGCTTAATAATATTTTATACCTCTCCTCATCTACTCAGCTATCCTAGGCTAAAGTTGTTCTGAAAATGTCTCAGGACCTTGAGCCTGCCCTACTGTCTCCTTGGTAGAATGATTTGTATTCTAAAGAGACTTCATTCAAGTATACCAAACTTAATTCCTATCATAACATTTATAAATGGCAGGTAATATGAATTAACTCAACAATCTGTGTGAAAAAACTGGGGAATTTTAATTGACCTCAACATAGACACATAATCCAATGTAACTGCTAAAACAAACAAGCAAAAAATGTAATGCATTCATGGGTGACATTAAAAGAAATATAGAGTCCAGTTCCAGGAAGATAACAGTCCCTTTCTGCCTCCTGGTAAGCCTCCTCCATCATGGTCTAGCTAGAATTTATGCCCTCCCTTTAAGAGATACTTTAGCATGCTAGATGATTAGGATAATGAGATTTAAATGCCAGACACAACTGATAGTTGATCTCAGTGATACTAGAGTACCCCTGCTGTTCACTGGCTCTGTGGATTGGAGGAGAAAAAGTTTTGAGGTAGGGATAACAAATAAGAGTAGTCAGGTGAGAGGTGAGGAGGATCTGCCCTAGGGTAGAAGCTATATAAATGGAAAATATAAGGGGAAATGTAGAGACAGAAACAAGATTTGGCAAATGATTGGATATATGGAGTAAGAAAGAGTACAGGTTCAAGAATGACAGTGAAGTTGTGAACCAAAGTGACTGAGAGAAAAGTGTTTTCCTTAAAGGTAAAAGGGATGTGCTGAAGAGAAGAGAATTGGGAAAGAGGGAAGACAGAAAATGAGTTCTGTTTTGAAACACTCTGTATGGAGGCTGAGATATTTTATTAGAAATGTACAATGACAGTTGGTGATATGGTACTGAAACTCCTGAAAAAGACTAGAGATGGTTATATAGAAATGTGAGCCATCTAGAGATGGTAACTGAATCATAAAATCCTGATTAAGTCATGAACAGGAGAATACACAGAAAAAAGAGAAGAGGGCCCAGGACAGAATGCTGGGGTATTCCCAGGTCATTCCCTAGTGGAACATAAATGATAATTCAACAAAGACATCTTAGAAATAATCAGAAAAATAAGAAGAGAGAGAACCAGGAGAGAACAGTGTCCCAAAAACCCAGAGAGTAGAGAGCATCCAGGAGTATAGGTAGCACTGTCAAATGCTGTAGAGAAATCAAGAAGGATGAGAATTAAAAAGAGGTCTTTAGATTAGGCAATTAAGAGATCATTGGTAACTTTCAATATAAGGAAGACTTCTGTGTAGCAATTAGAACAGTCCACAGATTTATCAAAGTAACAAAGGATTGTATAACAATTAAATGAGCTGTCTTAAAAAGTATTGATCTCTCCATCACTGAAAATATGCAACCAGAGGCTGGATGACTCTTTGTTAGTGATTTTGTAAAAAAAAAAAAAAAAAAAATCTCCTACAAGGGGGATTGTACTAGATGACCTCTAAAGTTCCTTTCAGCTCTAAGGTTTTCTTGTTATTCTTACTCTACTGAAGAACAGGATTGTAACTCATTCATTTTTGTAAGCTCTGTCATACTAAGCATAAAGTCTTATACATAGTAGGCTCTCAAAAATATACTGAAACAAATTAAATGATTCAGTGATTCAGCATCCTCAACCCAAGATGATATTGGGGTGGGTGTCCCTTTAAGTTCTAAATCTGTTATCAAATGACCTTAGGAGTATACATCTAGTGCTCTGATCAAGGAAACCCTTACCCTCTTCTTTATAAGATGATTCATCTCCTTAGGGCTCTGGATAAGGGACAGGGACTCAACCTCAGATGGAAACATTGAGTTTTACTTTCCCTAATGCCCAAGTCATTCCCTTGGCACAAGAAATGTAATAGCAACTCTGACAGAAAAAAGCAGATGAACCAGATTTTCTTGTGTGCCTCAGTAGGAATTCAAGAAATACTTTCCAGGATCATACAGCTAATAAATAGCTAAGGGAGAATTTGGACTCAGATCTTCAACTCTAATTCTTAACATTCTACCCACTATGCCACCTAGTTGGCTTATGTTGAATTGGAGATGCTGGGACAACATACAAGTAGAGATCTTTCATAGGAGATGGGGATACATATCTGAAACTGAGAGGAGAGGTCAAGACTAGAGATATAAATTTGGGAGTTATTTATATAAAGGTGGCAATTAATAGACACAGGCATGAATAAGAACACTGAGAGAGAGAGAAGATGGGTGAGCCAGTGACCATCCTCCCAAAATCCCTCAATGACTTTCTATTTCTTCTAGGATAAAATACAAATTTCTTAACCTGACATTTAAGACCCTTTAAAATCAGTCATCAATTTACCTTTTCTAACATGATGTAACATTACCTCCCTCCAGACCTCAAATTATCCTCCAAACAACATTCCATTTCTGGCCTCCATCCAATTATGAGAGAATTACCCTGCCCATCCCTGCTACCATTCCTGAAAGCATTTCTGCCTTTCAAAGTCCTAATTCTTTAACACTAAACTCAAGAACTGTTTCTTCTGAGAGGCCTACTTTTAATCTCCCCAGTTGTTTTTATTCTCTCCTGCCTCAAATTTTCCAAAAGCACTTTTTATCTCTTTCTGTCCCTTTTTACTTCCGACATTGTATCATACTGGTCTGCTTCTATGTCATATCTCCTCCAGAGAATAAAAGCTCTTTGGGGACATTTATGTTTTTGTATCCTTAGCACCTAGTACAGTGTCTTGCATATAATGAGCACTTAATAAATGTTTATTGAATTGAAATGAATGGAAGAGGGAGACCCAGGGCAGATTCTAAGCCATGAATGTGTTAACTGATGTTGGAGAGGCTGAGGTCCTAAAGGAAGCAGGAGGAAATGAAACCAAAGGCATAAGTAGAAGATTTACCTTTAGTCAGAAGTAGAGATGCCTTTTTTTGTGACCAAAAGGAAGAAGGACTTATAGGTAATGATGCTGAGAAATTATAAAGAATGCAGAGAGGAGAAAAAAATTGAGGTAGTTCATCATTGCTGGTCTCAGTCTTCACAGTAGAATTCTATATCACTGTGGGTGGGATGGGGAGGGCAGAGCATCGTGTGGGGGATATTAATGGTGATGGTATTGAGGGGAGAGGTAAGGAAAGGTTTGAAACAATCTCTGTGGGGAATGAGATAAGAAGCTGATAATTGTAGAGTGGAAGGATTGGCATGCATCAACAAGGTCATAATTTAGGTTACATACCATGGCACGGTAGTGGGAAGGACCAGCTTGATTTCATGGCTTTATTTGTTAATGCTCAGCTGCCCTGGGACATGATCAGAGAAAACAGACCATGATGGATACCCAGAGATCAGAACTAGCAAGTAAATTTCTCATAAACTCTGATAATGATGTTTTTGTGAGTAGCCCAGTAATTTCACTATTCTCATGTACCTAGCAATTTCATCTGGCTTTTTTTTCCTCAGAAAAATATTTGTCCATAAGATCATTAGGAATGACAGAACGTTAGACAAACATGTATTCTATTATAGAATCTAGTGAAATACTACAAGTGGCAGACCACAGAATCAAGACTGGATATAGAAACAAATGAAGGCAGAGCCAGGGGAAACGCATTGGCAAAATAGGGGTGGGTTTTATGACCAGAGATGATAATGATATCTGACATTTTTGTAGTGCTTCAGGGTTTGCAGAATGCTTTACAAAGAGGTGAGGATGCCAGTTAAGAGCTGGTTCGCTTTCAGTAAGAAAATGGGAGAATAAAAGTATAAGAGATTGTGTTCCTAAAATGAAATTTCAAATTCAGTACCTTGGAGGTGGCATTCTGAGACACAGAATGATCTAAAGTGTGACCACTTTGGTATATGGTTGAAATGGGGATGGGAGAAAAAATGGCCATTGAAGTTGAGAAGATTGAGGTCAGATACAAATGTATTGAGGTCAAGTCATTGTGGCACCAAACTCAGTGATTCCTTTCGTTCAAACTGACAACTTCTCTCATTGAGTTCAACAGATATTTAAGTGTCTACTATGTATAAAGTTCTGATAGATTCTGGAGAATACTGGTCCTGTACTCTTCTAATGACATTTCTCTAATTACTGTGGAATATACTATGAATACGCTAAGTTGTATAAGAACATCATGTGAATTATTGTATTATTTCCAATACATATATCTTGAACCTTATTCTCCCAACAAATGTATAGGAAGCAGACCCTTTAGGAACGAATAAAGATATTTTTAACTCTTGGAAGTGGGTAGACTTAAGCACACACATATTTCTGGATACTTCATATACAATGAATCAAATGTCAAGCATTCTTTAAGCATTTACCATGGGCCAGGCACTTTGTTAAGCATTGAGAATAAACAATAAAAGAAAAGGTGATTCCTCTATGCCCAAAGAGCTATAAAACTATGTATACCCTTTGACCTAGAAAAACCAGTAAAAGGGAGAAAGGACCCACATGTACAAAAATATTTATAGCAACTCTTTTTGTGGTGGCAAAGTATTGGAAATTAAGGAGTGCCAATCAAGTGGGGAATGACTGAACAAGTTGTGTATATGAATGTAATGAAATACTGTTGTACTATAAAAAAAATTGATGAACAGAAGGATTTCAGAAAAGCCTGGAAAGGTTTATATGAACTAATGCTAAGTGAAGTAAGCAGAACCAGGACAACATTGTACACAGTAAAAGCAACATTGTGCGAAGATCAACTATGATAGATTTAGCTCTTCTCAGCTAAATCTGAGACAATTATGAAAGACTCATGATGGAAAATGGTATCCACATCCAGAGAAAGAACTATGGATTCTGAATGCAGATCAAAACATTATTTTCACTTTTTTTGTTTTTCCTTTCTTCTGGTTTTTCCCTTTTGTTCTGATTCTTCTTTCACAAGATGACTAATGTGGAAATATGTGTAATATGACTGTACATGTATAATCCATATCAGATTGTTTGCCATCTTTGGGAAGGGGGAAGGGGAGGGAAGAAGGGAGAAAGAATTCAAGACTCAAAATCTTATAAAAGTCAGAGTTGAAAACTATCTTTACATGTAATTGGAGAAAAAAAATACAATTAAGTGAAAAAAATAGTCAAATAAATCAAAAAAAGAAAGAAAAGACAGTTCTTACTCTCAAGAAATACACATTCTAATGACCTATGTCTGTAATATTTCCTAGGTAGAACAGCTAAGAAAACATAAGTTTTAAAGCCTTATAGTCTTCCTGACATTAGACATTTATTGATTTGATTTGAAGAGGAAAAAACTACACTTAATCAAGTTTCTCTATCCCCTCCCCACCCTCATCCCCTCACCTCTGTCAAGAATTATAAGGAGGGAAGATTAGACAAGAACTCAAAATATAAGTACACTTTACTTCATATAATTTTTAAAATGTGTCTTATCTTTTAATATATAGAATTAAACAAGCATTTCCATAAAATAGTATGACAAAATAGATAATTGCACATGAAACTACAAATCTATCATGTACAATGAGAATTTCATGAGGAAAACAGTGATATAATAAATGCTAAAGTAAAATTATACTATCTTGAGCCACATAGACTATAAAACCTCCCTACACTCAGTACCTTAAAACTAGTGAAAGATATTTACTGATTAAAATCAGAAACTGGAATACTTATGCATGCCTAACACTACTGAAATCCACATCTTTTAAGAGTAACATCCTGGCCAAATGTACATTCAGACTCCTTTTCTACCTGTGTTTCTTTCAATTCCAAGTTCCTTTGTTATTCTGTCATTTTGGTTCATGATCTTTACTTTTGCAAATCTCCTATTCCCAGGGCAGATTCCTAACAGAATTGTTCCCAAACACTTTCAGGATGGAGGAACCTATAGAATTAGAATCCATTTTACTCAATATAACTCGACCAGTAGATAAAAGACAATGTCCTCTGAGGAGAGGCCCTCTAAACAGCCTATGGTCCTAATATTCTAGGTACATTATTCAGAGACTCTAAATCAAATGAGATAATATATATATAAAGCATTTATAAAACATAAAGCAATTTATGAACATATGCTATTATTACCCACACGTACACATACATAAAAGTCCTTCTAAGGATACTTCTCCAGTTAAACCCTACAATTATCCCAAGTACTCTAGACAAATGTGTGATCAACATCAAAATCGGTACTATAACAGATTTGGTCACATTTCCCAATAATGATATCATACCATCACAAAAATTTTAACTCCTATCCACCTTAGACATAAATGTCACACTCCATGAAACAAAATTGCGCTTTAAGCAAACATTAATGGAAATGCATCTTAATTAGATAAGTAAAGGTTTTTATGGATTTCATCAGTTCTAACGTATACATATCACCAAAAGCTAACAATTATCAGGGAGAAAACATAGAGCTCACATGGATACTTTCCCCTCCTGGAAGATGTATAGGTTAAATGTCAATGCAACAACTTTTCTAACATACTCCTTAAATACTAACTAGGAAAGGGTTAATCATTTTCCAACTGCAAACCTTGCTGGTGAATATGTCACAGATTAATATTTTTCCAAATGAATATGAACGGTTTTAGTTGAGTGCTCCTTAAATGTCATTGCATATTAGTTATGCCAGGATCATTAAGGGGTATGAGAGGTAGGCTTGTACCACATCACCTGAGACATAGATTCTTGCTGTAGACTGTAACTGTCAAAGTTACCAGGTTAGAACAGTGCCAGTAATGATTATTAATGTAACTGAAGCATAAAATTGTGGCATTCTTCTTTTTCAACAGTAATCTTTTGAAAAGACTCTAAAAAATGCAAATGTTTCTCTGAACAATGGGCTCTTGTGGGGAAGGATTAGGGGGAGAATGAGGATAAATATGTTGCTAAATTATTCAAAATAAATCAGTAAAATCAAAATGGTTTTCCTCTAGAGTTTAATAATGAATCATCATTTATTTGCAGGTGCCCAATCTTGCTAATTAATGAACGATTTCAATGCTTTTTGGAAACCTGAATCACCCAGTGTCAGAAGCATTCAAATGTCAGAGGGTAAGAGCTTTGCTCTTTGTCCAATACCTTGGTTGCAACATCATTCACTGATTTACAAGAATTTCTAACCTTGAGATGACATTTGGTATAGTGTCAACCACCTAGATGACTAACAGGGAGAAACTTTAGTCATCTGTCTTCTAAAGACACTGACACCAACCATTTGGGACTTTGTTGGGATATTGGATTACCTTGAAAGAGCCTTGAGATTGATCACCAAAGAACATGTTTTTTTGAAATCATGCCTGATTGTCCCAGACAGCCCATCTATGCCACAGGCAATGTTCTCTTCTCAGGAAAGAGGGGGAGGATCTGGACTAGTGGTCTGAGAAAAGGCCTCTCGGTTTTTCCTTCTCTGAATAACACCTTATTTTAGTACAAGGTCTAACATACATATTCTCTGTGCCTTTGAGCAAATCATTTAATTTCAGTTCCTTCATCCATAAAGTGAGGATCATCTACCTCACAGGGATAACAAGATTGCTTAATCTTTTTAGTAAAGGCCTTTGAAGAAAACGACTGCAATTTGCTAGTGAAGGTAATCAGGGCACTTTGAACTTCTAGGCTGCCTTTCTTCTGAGGGGCTCACAGTACTGAGTACCATTAGTCAGTGCATTATGAGGCCGCTATAGAAAGGTATTGGCAAATTGGGAAAAGCTGCTACTGGCATCTCCACTCTGCATAAGGAACAAAGTCTCTCTAAAAAAGGAGAAGCTTCTATTAGGATCCCAAGTTGAAATGGCTGAATGCTGTGGTAAATGAAAATGAATCTAAACCACAGACTCAGAGGATGTTTTCAAATTGAGGAGGAACTCCTATGCAAGGGGAGAAATTACAGTCTCTCTGACTCCAAAGCTCTATACCAATAGCCATAATTAACTTTCAAAAACTAAATCATAATGCTAAAGGAGGCTTCAGAGCATCACAATGGGGAAAAACATATTTTCATTTATCTCTTCACTGACATAAAAATGAGTTCTTCCAGGAAAAAAAATCTTTCCTGTCTTCCCTAACACTATTCATCTCTCTCCTGTGCACAGCCAAGGAAAAAGTTTCCCCAGGCAGCTGAAATAATTAAATAAACAGCTCCAACTTATCAGGACCTCATCCAAAGGACTTGAGGTAAAAGAGGCAAGGGAGCTGCATGAACAAATCCATGCAGTGTAAGGCACTGGGGGATGGGACCAAATTCAACTTGAGAAACATTTTTATGCAAAATACTGTAGAAGGGGATTGAATTGAACATATTCTTTTTAGCAAGAAGCCATAGCACATGGGCAATCCAACATGGACAAGTCTTCCTGACATCTATTTCGCTATTATACCCCATTTTCATCCTGCTCATCAAAAAGCACGTATAACAGAGAACTGGCCAATGAGCCCAGTCTTTCTTTATGAGCTGTGTACAGTGCCTCTGAGACAGTCCCCATGTGGACTTTGGATCACATGCAGACACTCACAAATTATTCTGGTCTGCTAGCCATATGGTGAAGAGAAATGTCTTCTGCTGCGTAGCCACACTGGAGATATTTTCAATAGGCATTAATTGGGCAGAACTATATTCTTCTCTTTGGCTGACTTCTTCCCAGATGCCATTCTGGTGAGAGAAGAAAAATGATGCTGTGAGGGAAGAGGTCTTGGTCCTGTCTATCTGAGGTCAACATATGGCCCAACATGGACCTTGCTTCTTTTCCTCTGTTTGTTTTCTTCATTTTAGATGAAGGAAATTAGAGACTCTGAAGAGCAAGCTATCCAGAAATCTAGGACTGGAGCCCAGGCTAGTTATTACAGTCAGCCAGTTCAACTTGGACTCCCTGGGGAACAGACGTGCAAGAACCAGCCTAGCAGGAGCTGAGACAAAGGTTCATCCAACAATAGTGCCATATTTGGCCATAGACTTGATGTACTAGAAACTGAGGTATAAAGGAGCCCTAAAGTGTTAGGATTGGGAAAATGTTTATGTTTTTATTCTTGCTATATCTTCTAAGTAAATATCCTTTTTGCAAAAGCTAATTTATGTTAACTGGCTAAATTCAACTAGGGTGCTGGTCTCTAGTAGTAAATAGAGGGAAAACCACAATAAAATGGATGTTTGAACTGATAGCATTAGAGAAAAGATAGCCTCCAACCCATCTGGGCAACTCCTAGAACCCTGATAGTAAGATATAGTCAATCTCACTCTAGATTACTTACTATATATGGGGTTTCATCTGGTATAAAATTGAAGCCCTTAGGATTTTCAGGGACTCCCTAGAGAGATTCTTTTTCTGGGACTTCCCCAATTAAAAGTCCTAGTTGGGGGATTTGCTAGGGGAAAAACTGGCTATTCCCCACCGGTGGTTTAGAGGAGATTAAATAGCAACAGTTATAAGTGTGCGTGTACCAAAGACCACATGGGAATAGTATCAGAGGCACTCTTGCACATGAATAAAAGAACTTGACTCATTGGCCAGTCTCTTATTATACATTTGGAGTCTCACCATATGTGAGCTAGGGGGTAGCTAGGTGGTGCAGTGGATAGAGCAACAGTGCAGGAGTCAGGAGGACCTGAGTTCAAATCTCACCTCAGACACTTGACACTCACAAGCTGTGTGACCTTGGGCAAGTCACTTGACCCCAATTGCCTCATCCTGGGTCATCTCCAGTCATCCTGATGAATATCTGGTCACTGGATTCAGATGGCTCTGGAAGAGAAGTGAGGCTGGTGACCTGCACAGCCCTCCCTCACTCAAAACAAAGTCAAGTGCAGGTCATGTCATCATTTCTCTGATGGAATGGTCTTCTTCAGCAACAAAGAACAAACACACATATGTGAGATAGAAATATTCCTAATATGGCACTCCTCTTTTAGAGAGATTCTAAATCCCAAAAGCAGCTTCTCCCAATTTCCCAGATAAGCTAAGCCTGTTCTTTATACCAAGCCCGATTTTGCCAAGTTGGACAAGTCTGAAAAACAACTAAACTATTTTACAAAAACGTAAAAGTGCCTTTTCAAATATCTGCCATTTCCCCCTCCTGAATTTTTCAGGTTCTGAGAAGGATATTTCCTTCTTATTCATCATCTCCCACTGAGTCTTAAGCTGTAGAAATATTTCTCTACTCCTTGCTCTTCTCCCTATTCTCTACCTTGTTCTGGGGACACTGGGCTGGGCTATGCAAATTATCAATGTAAGAAAGCGTAACTGTAGGAAAGAGAAAGGGGAAAAGCCAGCAGCTGCTTTCAGTGAAAGTATCCAAGACACACAAAGGAGAAGGAATTCGTTTGTGCCCTTAGTTGATTCTTCTCTCTACCTGACTCCATCCAAAAGTCCAGATTACACATACTCTAAAGTGTTGTTCTCCTCCCACATCCATAAGCAAAAGAATGCATAGATAATGCCTTCCCTTTTACTTTCAAAGGCAGATACCTAATTTTGCTTTGTTTAACATTTTTCTATTTACCTTTAAATACTGATGAGGACAAAGATTCCACAAACAGTAGGTCATAATTACCTATTCCACTAAAGGGATCTCATTGCAAATACTCTGTTTCAGGGGCAACTGAGAAACCCTTTGACTTCCAAGCAAAAACACAATTTCCAGAAACATAGCACTGACACAGAAGTGGCTATTTGTCCTCCAAAGGAAATGAGCAAAATTAATTAAACAAAAACAAAGTGGTGCAACAATGTTACTGGTATACAGAACATTTATTTAATTATTAAATTATAAAATAATTATAAGAAACATTATTATAATGAAAATTTAAACAGAAAAAAGAGTCACGAAGTGAAAAAGTGAAGGTTATTATAGCTCTTTAATATAGTACTATTTAATTATTAAGTACTTAATATGTAACATTGAAAATGTTTAATAGGTAAAGAATGAAAAATATTTTATCATTGTAGAGAGGACTTCACCATTACCCTTTCCTGAGGGCTTCAATATGAAGGAACTACTCGAAAAAAATACCTTTGAAGTTAATTCAATGTTTTTGTCTAGTTAATTTGCAGGTGATTCATGTGTCCTAGTTTGTAGTTATAGTTACTGGTCCTCTCGGTTTTGCTGCCTATTTTTTTTTTAAGTTTAAAGTGGATGACTACGCTATATGAAAATCAAACTGTGAAGGCCAAGTCTATTAGTTTGGCAATAAAATACAATTAATCTAATGCATATTTACTTCTTCACTATTTCAGACACATACTTTGTTGGAATGGATACATCCTTCACCAACAAAGATCACAACCTCTCCAGGGCTTAACAGGCAGTTTTCATGAGTCACTATGGCAAACCAGCAGGAAATCGCCTAAAAGCCAAAGTTCTAGTTATGAGCCTTTCCAAGCTTAGCTGTTCTTCATATGAGAGATATAGTCTATCACAGATACATTTCAAGGTATTCCAGCCTAGTGGGACTTGCCAGAGCTTGTGTTCCATGGGCACAGCCTTCAAGAAACCGGAGTTACATCCATGTCACAATGAAGGCATCAAAGTTGGATTTTAATAGAAGAATCCATACTTAATTACATACATGTAATTCAGTACCTCAAGCTCTAGGCTTATGTAGACCAGATCCAAGATCTCTCCTGTTCTCTGTGGAAAAACGCAGAATATAACTTGAACATAAACTGAATTCCTTAAAAGAGAAACAAATGTAGTGTTATTATCAGAGAATACCTCCCACCACCCCACCACCCCCAAAAATATTCTGGTGAGTTTCTCTTTTACCCCAGGGAACCATCAGCCTGATAGTACTACCCTGAGGACTTGGACTCTCCTCAAAATGAAAATTAACTTGGAGTTGCTACAGAAGCAATTGCCCTTTCCCATTGCACCTGCAGTTGTCTAAATAATTCAGTAACTAAAAGCAAGCCCAAGTCTTTTACTCCTCCCACTCCATGGCTTAGATTTCCCTGCTGCTCCTTCACCTTTGGGAGCACAATTCTCTTCTCTTTCCAAGAGGAGAGGTGATGCCTAGAAATTCGCTTTCTTCTGTAAAGCAGGTCTCATGATTGACCAACTCAGAGATGCTTGGGAGGCAACTCAAATTCCTAGGCTGACATTGCCCTAGACTTCCCCTTCTCTCTCCAGAAGGGGGGATTGCAGGATCTTATCTCCTAGCATCCACCCTTTCATAGCCAGAAGGCTGAGGTTCAAGAACTCCTGTCACTCAGACCACGTAGTTCCCTTCTCAGTAGCTCCCATATGGTTGAAAACATAGGTGCCTCTGTCGTTGTCACTTAAGGATTGTGTCCAGGCACTCAGATATCAGGTATTCTAGGTCCACAAATACTTAATATTGCAACACCTTCCTTATTACCACCATCCCTGGGGTTTGGCCAGAGTGGTCAGGGCAGCAGGCAAGTACCCCACAGGGACCAAATTCCCTTCTTCATTCTCTAGGTTAATACCTCTACTCAGGAAAGGAGGGGGCAGGGCAGAGAGAGGGGGGGGAAAATGTCCTAAGTCAGTAATAAAAGCTACTACTCATGTTCCAGTAGATATTCCCAGTCCTCTCAAGGTTGTCAGTGAGTATGCAAATGTCCTGCATAGAAAGATTCAATCAAAGTCCCAAACAAAAAATAAAATAAATTCATCAGATTGATTCAGGAACTTCTGCAATTTCCCCATCTCCCTGAATATATTATCAAATCCCAGAAAAGCCTTTAAGATTCTCAAATAGTAGTCCCATAAGTTTGAAAGTCTAGGTCTCTGGAGGAAAAGAGGGGCTCATCAGAATTGGAGGAAAGTGGGGCTGATGCTGTGGTTGTGGTTAAGTGAAATTCTTATTCAGCTATGGGTTATATTAAATGTTCTCTGAACTCTCTCTCTCTCTATTTCTCTATCTATCTATCTCTATCTCTCTACCCCACACATTACTGAAATTAGCCTGACTAGTGTAAATTAGGAAAGTTCTCCCTTTTACCCATCCATCAAAAATACTGTTACCAACTGTCACACCACCCAAAGTTATACCGGTTTGAAATTCATTTTGTCTAACAGTCAAATACCTGTGGAAGGGCTTGGGAGAATATTACCTGTTCACTCCTTACAATGAACTAGCTAGCTTTCTAAGGTCTCACTGGGATAGAATAAGAGAATAGGAGTTTTGATGACTGCAGGACAGAAAGAAGAGTAATCTGGGAGCAAGAGGAGAGCAAGCCTGAGTTGATCATCTCCATAAAAGCCTCAATTTAGTACTGCTGCCAAATGCCTACCTAGAGTCATGCTGACTTTTCTAATGCATACTGTTAAGCCCATTTGTTTCATAAAATACTGGTAATTTTAACAATTATTCACACATAAAGAGAAAGTTTTATTTTATAGATGAGGAACTGCTATGGACAAGGGATATATAAGGTATTATCGGAGAAATATACGACCAAGAAAAAAGACAAGACATTCATACAGTGATATCAAGGTATAACCAGTGGACAGCCAGCATGCTCCATTTGCATCCACATAGTCAAGATTCCCATAATCTTGGTGAACCCTTTGTAGTGGGTTTATGGACGACATGGAAGAGACTTGACAGACATATGGATTGCCATCTGCATCACTGGGGGAAATACCTACTTCAGTGAAATAACTAATCCATTGGAGTACTGAAGTACAGTTATTTTTTCATTTTCATTAAATGAATGAATGATCAATATATTGCTAAAGAAAGAAAATTAAAATGTTTTCACTTTTAGACATCTGTCAATCTGGAGTGTGTCAAATGTAATCTTTCATAGGGTTCCTGTCTATATAGCAAAGGTCAATTTAGCCCAATAATTCAGAGATATGGGAAATTTTGTCTTTGAAGTGAAGAATAAAGTGTAAAAAACATTCCTCTTTGCCCATTATTTCCTCCTTGAAGAAATACATGTTTCACACTCTATGAAGAATGTAGTATATCAAGCACATTAAGTAACCCCAGGTAAAGAATGGGATAATAGTGTTTTTCAGGAACGAATAACTTTTTTATTGCCAGGAACTGAGAGGATAGAGCAGCCACAAAGCAAAAAGAATCTTACTTTTTTTTTTAATGAATTGCCCTTTGTGGCTATGAGGATATTATATTACAAAACGTGTATTTTTTCAACTGGCATTAGTCATGTATGCTTAAATTAGTAGCTCTGTTATGACAATATTACTGAGGTTTTATGTGAAAGCACTTTTGTCAATTAATTATTCAACCTTAGTGGGGTTTGAGGCTCATTAATTTTGAAGTTTAGATATTGATTTCTGTCCTATTATCAGATTCTTTATGATTGTGTTTCAAGTTTACCTGGTCAATGACTGATTTACTCCTTAACTACCTAGCACATCTTGAATCCTTCTACATAATAGCCTTTTCGTTGTCTAACCATCTATGAAGAATATCTCTGGATTAGTGCCAATTCTTACTCAAGTTGCCTTCCTTTCATTTGAATTTTTCTTTGCTGTTATATAGCTTTTACTTCCAAAATTCCCTTCAAGCACTTATTGCTAAAAGCAGATACATTCTGTGTATTGATTCTCCTTGTACTCATAACCTGTGTACAGTCACTAAAAGGTGGGACATGGATGAAGAACCTTCAGACCAGTCCAAGAAGGATCTGTCCAAAATAAATCCAAGGGAGGAGACGGTGTACAGAAGGAGAAACTAATAACAGTGTCAAACAGTGCAGAGAGGTCAAGAAGGATAAAGACTGAGAAAAAGCCAGTAAATATAGCAATAAAGACATAATTAAATTGAGTTATATAGGGAGAAGCCTGATTACAAGGGGTTGAGTAGTGAGTAGGTGGAGAAAGTGAAGGTAACGAATATAAATATCCCTTTGTTAACTGATATTAAGTAATTAAGTGAAACAGGATGTCCCTTCTCTAATTCTATCACCCACATTCCCCCAATTATTAAGTGACTAGAGCTCAATTACACTGGAATGAAGTGAATTTAAGTGACCTATCAACCCCCTTTGAACTCTGAGTCTTGTATTCTTATAAAGTTTCCCCATACAGAAATGTGTTTCCTTCTATACAATTACAGGGATTTAGTCTCATGACTTAACTACTGCGAAACTGATTTTTTCACACTTGCTAGTCAACTGAAAGTTGAGATGACAGTTATATCTTCCCCCTTCTCAGAAACCTTTAGTCATCTCCTATTCATTGCTAAATTAAGTATCAAGTCCTTATCCTGGCATTTGAGACCCTCAACAATTTGGCTGTAGCTTAACTTCAAATCACATACTGCTCCTCTTTGTGCATTCTTTACTGGTTGGTTGTTGTCTATTCTTGAAGAGGACCAAAATGGCAACACCATGATAAAGTGAAATTTCAGTGTGTCCAACTGTGGCTGATCAAACCAATATGAGCTTGGAATGCTCTACCACAGGTTGGGCACAGATAGTCCATGTGAATATTTGGGGTGGAGGTCCAAAATTTGCACATCCTATATTTATCTCAATTCTCCTTTGCTCATAAAGCACAGCACCCTTTCTAATGTGGGCACGCCATACTGAGCAGTCCTGTGCCAGTCTCCCATGCTGTACAGTCAAATCCAAAGTTCTTGAGAGAGACCTTGACATACTAAATTACTCTCCATCACCTTTTCTTGTGCTTCTCCTTTCTGTGACTGTTCTTTTGTCTCTGTCTAAATTGGACCCTATTCAACACCCTATCTGTTGAAGTTTTCTTTTCTTCAAGACCCAACTCAAGGATCACAATCCTGTGAAGTCATCTTTGACTTCCTAAAATGAAAGCAATCTCTACCTTCTTGTAATGTTAATGTAAGGTTAATGGTGGGTGAGGGGAAGAGTTAAAGACATTTCCCACCCATTAATAGGCCTCAATACCTTTTGTTAATTTCCATTAAGGCACTGGGTCAGAGGGTCATGCCCTCTATCTCTGAAAAATGTATACTCTGAGACCAGGTTTTACTTTGGGGCTTACTCATTGAAGTGTTAATTTGGCCAGATGAGACTCTGGGTAGCCACTAAGGAGCCTCCTGGCTTTGAAAATCCAGATGTTGGTGCTTTTCTCTCTGGTAGCCATGTATGTATGTAATGGTCAGACAAGTGGATCTGTCTGTTGATCTGTGATGTATGTATTGCTTGTGGTACACAATTGGAAGCCCTGTCTGTTGGTCTTTATTTCTCTGTTTGTATTTTCTCTGAAGTTCAGGGTGCTGACTTTTTCCCCTGAACTAAGTAAATTATATATGAATTTGATTAAAGTAGATTATTGACTCCTCAAAAGTTGCTTTCCTTTTAGAAAAGTAGATCTAAGAACCTGTACAGCAGGCCCTCCTGTGTATGGTGGGGGGGGGGGGGGGGGGTCCTTGCTGTTACACTTCTCAAATTTCCTATAGAACTTTGCCCTAGCCTCTTTTTTATACTTATCTCATGTTACCCTGTATCATAATTATTTGTGAGTATAACTTTCCCAACTTATAGATGGTAAGATTCTTGAAGGCATGATTAGTATTAAATACAGGCAGCTAGGACAGAGCTCTGGGCCTGGAGCCAGGAAGATCTAAGTTCAAATCTGACCTGAATTCAAATCCTACCTCTGACACTAGCAGTGTGACCACAGGCAAAGTCACTTATCCTCTGTGGGCCTCAAGTAAATCTCCAGGTCTTATAATAATTTATAGAGGGAATGTGCTTTTCATCTGTGGAGGGAGTTCCCAGATCCTTGATGTATTATTCACACTCAAAAACACACACATACATATGCACACACACACACACACACACACACACACACACACACTCCTTTGTATCCCCAGTGATCAGCAAAATGCCTTATATACTGTGGATACTTGATGATGTTTGTATAATGGTACTGGCATCCTCACGAAATTCTTTACCTTGTTAAAAAGTTATTTTTCTTCAACACTTCAATGATCTGTCATTTTTAGGTACTTCTGCTAACAGAGGTTATAATTCTTTGATTTTGTGTTCCAGCTATTATTTTATTGGAACCATTTTCTTTTTATTAACAGGTGTTTATCTTTTCTCTTTGTCATCTCCTCACCCCAAATGAGGAAGAAAAATTAAACTTCAGTGATAAATATGCATAGTCAAAAAAATTAAATAGCACTAGATACCTGAAAGTAGTATTCAGGAACCCTGAATTAATATTAAAATAAACAATAATATTCATTCGTTTCAAACTGAAACTTCCTCACACGTTAAATTTTTGTGTTCTAAAATTGTCATGTATGGAAGAAATATATTGAACAATTAAGTTGATATTTTTTAAAGTATGTCTTCTTATTTCTGTATATATGTGCTTCCTAATTGTTCTCTTACTCTAAAATTTTCTATTTTATTTAGCCTCCTGCAACTTAAGCCTATTATTATTCATCTGAATGATCATCTAAATTGTTAACAAAATTAGTTGACTTCCTTTAAACCATGAAATTCTTCAGATAAAAAAATCACATTGAAAAAGTTATGACTTCATGAATAATATCTCATGTAGATAAGTAGTACTATATAATTTACCAAATACATGCTATACAACAGACATATGAAGTAGATAGTGGAGGACAACATTGTAAGGCTAATGTAAGATTAATGGTGCATGGGGGGAAGATTTAAAGATCTTCCCCACCTAATAATAAGCCTCAAACACCTCTTGTTAATTTCTAATGAGGCACAGAGTCACAAGGGTTGCTCCCACCAGCCCTGAAAAGAGTGTATACATATATATACTCTAAGGTGAGGTTTTGCTTTGAGCCTTAGTTTTTGGAAGAGGGTTCATGTGCCAGATGACACTCTGGGCGGTTGTTTCAAGAAGCCTCCTGGTTTTGAGGGCCCAGATGCCGATGCTTCTCTCTTTGGTAATAATATATATGTTGTCTATGATCAGACAATTGGAAGCTCTGTTTGTTTTTCTATTTGTAATTTCTGTTTGTATTTTCTCTGAAGTTCAGGGTGCTGACTTTTTCCCCCTGAACTAAGTGAATGACATGTGTGCTTGATTAAAGTAGATTGTTGACCCCTCAAAAGTTGTTTTTCTTTTAGAAAAACAGATCTAAGAACCTGTATGGCAGGCCCTCCTGTGTATGCTGAGGTCTCTGCTGATACAAACATGTAGTGGCAGAAATAAAAGGAAAGAAGAATGGACCTTACCACCAATAAGTACTCATGGATTAGCCAACACTTTGACGCTTTAGAGTAATTTGAGTAATTTTTAAAAAATGACTCAGAAGCAGCTAAGCTTCAAGAGTTGAAGAAAGATATGGCTTCATTGTTGGGGCCAGAGGAGACTTCTTCAACATGAGTATGGCTCTGGGTGTCTCCCTCAATGTCTCTAATTCCACCATGAAGGCATTCAAAGAAGTCCATGTGTCTGTGTTTCCTATTCTCTTGGATATCTTATGTTATGGCTGCACTTGATACCTGCTTCCCCAAAGTGTAGTGATCAGTATTCCCATGTGATAGCAGAGTTCCATATGATAAAAAAGACCTTCCTGGGGGTAGGACTGCATCTGTGACATGGCATATGATTGAGACTCTGACCCCTTATCTTTAAATGTTGTTTGAATGCCCCATGTATTCCAAGTATAACAAATCTTGCTCCTTATGCTATATCACTGGAATGGTTAGCTTCAGAGGTTTGGCAAGCAGCTGAATTAGAAACCTGGGTGTATTATTAGGGCAATGCCACAGCAGAAGCACAATGACTACTATACTTGGCATTGATTGGTTGCTGTCCACTCTCAAAAAAGACCAAAATGACATCACTGTTTTGGAGTCAAGGAACAATGTGTCTGACTCTGATCAGGCCAATACAAATTTGAAAGGCTCTACCACAGGTCAGGCAGAAATAGTTCATATGAACATTTGGAGTGGAGATGTCTCCAAATTTGTACATCTCAAGTTTCTTTTGAGCTACTGCAATTATGCTTTGCTCATAGAGCAGGGAGTTTTTGTTGCAGGCACACCGTGCTGGACAGTCCTGTGCCAGTGTCTCCCATGTCTCACAACTGATTCCAAAGTTCTTCAGTGAGACCTTTAGAGTGCCCTTGTGTTGTTTCTTCTGACCTGTATATGAGAGCTTTCCTTGTCCGAGTTCTCTATAAAAGAGTCTTTTAGGCTAACATATGTTCAGCATTAAAACAATGTGGCCAGCCCATCAGAACTGAGCTCTCTGCAACAGAGTTTGAATGTCTGGCAGGTCATCAAGAGAAAGGACCTCCGTGTCTGTATCAGCAAGAACCCTGACATACGCAGGAGGGCCTGCTCTACAACTTCGTAGATCTGCTTTTCTAAAAGGAAAGCAACTTTTGAGGGGTCCACAATCACTTTAATCAAGCACATATATTATTCACTTAGCTCAGGGGAAAAAGTCAGCACCCTGAACTTCTGAGAAAATACAAACAGAGAAACAAAGATCAACCAACAAACAGAGCTTCCAACTGTCTGACCATAAGCAATACAATAACACAGAACAACAGACAAATCCAACTGTCTGATCATACATACAGGCAAGCACCCACATCCTGGTTTTTAAAGCTGGGTGACTCCTTAACAGTTGCCCAGAGTCTCCTCTGGCCAAACAAACATTGTCAATGAGTAAGCCCCAAAGCAAAACCTCACCTCAGAGTATTTATACACTTTTCAGAGCCAGTGCCTCTTTAGAAAATTAACAAAAGGTGTGGGCCTCCCCTAACCAAGCTTCCCTTAGTGGGTAGGCCCATTAATGGATGGGGAAGATTTTTAACTCTCATAATTACCTTTACAGAGTTCACTACCTTATCTTGACAGATTACAACTATAATCCTACTGCCCAAACCTATCATAACATCTATGTGCCTTTGAGCAGCAAGTAGAGCAAATACTGACTTTTCTCAGAGATTCCAAAAGATAGACTTGAACCTTAGTGATATATCAGATGCAGGTGACCATTTATAATTAGGGAAATTAGAAGAAACCACTCTCAATTGGTTAATTCCTGTGTTGGAAGAGAGGAACCACTCTCCGCAAAAGAGATTATAGTCATGTAAGTACAAAGTTCTCAATATCATTCAGGTATCCTCCATAAGAAATATAATGCAGTTCCAGACAACCTATGATAGAGAGTGCCACCCATCTCTAGGCAGACTGAATGAGAATTTGATTTTGCTGGACCACACATATTTGTTACAAGGATTTTATTTTTTTCTTTTTTTAATGTAGAAATAAACAAGACTTGAATAAGGAAGGGAAACAGAGGGCAGCCAAGAAAGAAAAAAAAAAAGAAAGATAAAAAGACCACTGATGCATTTTTTTAATAAACAGAAGAGAACAGAAAGGTCAGAAAGAATCACAAACAAGCAGAATAGTTTTGAAAATTATACCAAGAATCCCAAAAGTTTTAGTGTGTTTAAGTTTTAATAATTTCAGAAGTACAAACTTCAAAAAAAAATGTGAAGGGCTAAATATTTAAAATTTTAAAATATTAATGTTTCTTATTAAAATTCAACACAATCGCTATCTTGTGTTATACATTGCTCTAGTTAATTTTCAAACTTTGTAAGAATTCTCATTAGCTGCTACTCAGAATAGGATTGCATTTTTAATCATACCCCTAAAATCATCCAAAGAAAGTGGTTTTGATGGATACATTACAATTTTGATGTGACTCCACAAAATAAAGGTGAAATAGAAATAGATTAAGTATCTAAGATGGCCAAGCAAGAAGACCTCATCAATATATTGTTCCCTTAGTCTGAGAAAGTGCCATCCGGAAGCTTTGACAAAAATGCACAATGATAGGTTACCTCATCTTATTAAAGTTAAAATTAAAAATTTATTACTCAAAATTTACAAATATACTAAATAAGAATAAAAATTCAAACAAACTTCTAAATGATTTTTTTAGTTGTATAGCATTTTTATTTCTGAACTTATTAAAGCTTTAAAATGCACTAAAATTTTTGGGATACCACATATGTTGAATTTATTGTATACTTTAAAATAAAAGCAAGCTATATATAATAGAAGTTCAATTTCATGTGCAATCCTTTTCTTCCTATTCTGTAATATAAATATATATATATGTGTGTGTGTATATATACGCATATATATGTATATATGAAAATAATCATTTTATTTGGTATTTGCTTAATTTAAAAAATCTGGGTAAAAGAAATATAATGGAATGACTAGCAAAGTACAATGGAAAGAATATTGGCTCTGGACTCAGAGTATTCAGGTTAAAATTTTACTTCTGATGTTTATTACTTGTTACTTTAGTCAAGTCATTTAACCTTCTTTGGCCTCAGTTTCCTCAATTTTAAAATGATGAGGTCCGAATTGATGTTCTCTGAGGTCCCTTCTGTCACTAGATCTATGACCTATGGCCACAGTATTAGCATCGTGTTACAGAGGATCAGTCACTTTTACCTAAGAGTTGAAGCAGTCGGGTTGGGAATGGGCAATATACATGAAGATATTTAGGATAAGTTTATACAAAAAGGTAAAGTATTAATAAATCAATGAAGCTTGGAGTACATTCTGTTCTTGTAGACACAGAGAAAGCAATAGATCTTATCATGTTAAGTGATCTACTGGAGAAAAGGATAGCAGATTTTGGTTCAGCCACATGGGCTGTAGCTGTAAGCATAGAGAGAAGCAATCTCGGATAGTAAACTGAGATCTGACCTTAGAATCAGGAAGTCCTAAACTGAAGTTCTATCATTGTCATATGTCTATGTGACCCTGGGCAAGTCCTTTAACTTCTTACTAACCCCAGGCAACTGTCTAAGACTGGGCTGCAAAACAGATGATGCGAGAGGGAGGTTCCTCATTGGGAGATCCCTATAACAATAGAAATCACATGTCCTATCCAAAGGACAAGTGCTTATGGAATTTTCATATTTTTTTTCATTTTCATTTCTTTTTAGAGGCAGTATGGTATAGCAGGAGCAGCTAGGTGGCACAAAGGATAAAGGGAGCGACCTGAAGTCAGGAAGATTCATCCTACTGAGTTCTCATCCAGCTACAGGCACTTACTAAGTGTGTGACCCTGGGCAAGCTACTTAACCCAATTTACCTCAGTTCCTTATCTGTAAAATGAGCTAGAGAAGGAAATGACAAACTACTCCAGAATCTTTGTCAAAAAAAAAAAAACCCAAATGGGATCACAAAAGAGTCAGGCATGACTGAACTGACTGAACAGCCATGGTGTAGCAGAAAAGTTAGGATTTAGAGAAAAAAAGACCTGGTTTTGAATACTAGTTTTGTCTTTTGTTACCTGTGTAATCTCTCTCAGCTTCAGTTTCCTTATCTGTTAAATGGACATAATTACTACTTGCACTTAGTGGTAGGTATAAAACAAACACTTTTAAATGTGCTCTAAAAATGTTGGTAATCATTATCAAGTTCAAAGGGGCCCATCCCATGGAGAGGGAGCTAAATCACCCTTTCTATTTCTGGGAAGTATATACTCATTTCTGAAGGACAATGAAGCAAACCTTGAGCTATCCCTTGCTTCCACACACACTCAATAAAGCCAAAGTGGGAGAGGAGTAGCTGACTCTATGTCATATAGTCATCAGATTGTGTTGTGTTTATCCTTCATTTTCAAAGAGGACCATGACATCAGAGAAATGATGACATGACTTGCACTTGACTTTGTTTTGAGTGAGGGAGGGCTGTGCAAGGTCACCAGCCTCACTTTTTCCTCCTGAGCCATCTGGATCCAGTGACTTGATATTCATCAGGATGGCTGGAGATGGCCCAGGATGCAAGGGGAGACCTTGATCTTTTAGGCTCAGGTCTTTTCAGGTACTCACTTAAAGTGAGATAATGCCCATTCAATGAATAGGCCTCTTTAAAAAGTAGTCAGGGGGATGGCCCCTTTAATAGAAAGGAAAAAATAAATAGCTAAATCATGCTGGGAGCAGCAGAAGCCTCAAGGTTGCTGTTTGGATGAGAAACTGTTCACTCTAAGCCAGGAGTGGAGGTTGGGCAGGGATCCATTTTTGTTCAATCCATGGGCTTCAGAGTGCACTGAATCAAAGGTTTCAAGGGAGAAAAGAGAGGAAGGAAGGAAGAAGGAAGGAAGGAAGGAAGGAAGGAAGGAAGGAAGGAAGGAAGGAAGGAAGGAAGGAAGGAAGGAAGGAAGGAAGGGAAAGAGAAAAAGAAGAAAGAGAGGGAGGGAGGAAAGGAGAGAGGAAAGGAAAGGAAAGGAAAGGAAAGGAAAGGAAAGGAAAGGAAAGGAAAGGAAAGGAAAGGAAAGGAAAGGAAAGGAAAGGAAAGGAAAGGAAAGGAAAGGAAAGGAAAGGAAAGGAAAGGAAAGGAAAGGAAAGGAAAGGAGAAAGGAATCTAGCCAATGTACCCCAAGTTAACTGGGCAGCTTCTGGCCATCAACATTTACCTTCTTTTGGAGAGGAGAAGGAAAGGGAAAGGGCTAGGTTGAGAGAGAGGATGAGGTGAATTCCCCAGCTAGCTGGGTCCCCTTTAGGCATCTCGATCTACTCACAGGTTGTGTTCATCCTTCGTTTTTCAAGAAGACAATGACATCAGTGAAATGATGACATGACTTGCACTTGACTAAGCCAGGAGAAGTGGCCCATTCTGCCCTCTTGCTCTCTCTTTCTTTGACTCTGCAGCTGGCATTATATAACTCTGGGGCTTTTTATGAGCAACTGAAAAAGAAAAAAATTGAAAAGAGGTGGCTTCAGTGTAGCTACCTAAGCTATAATTTTCTCCAGTGTTCTGGGGTGGGGATGTAAAGAGGAAATGACCAAAATGACCCTGGGGGAGTCCAGACTTCAGAGGGGTACCTTTGTGAAGAACACACTACACTCTAGCCTCCTGGACCTAGAAGTGGGTCCAATTAATAGATATTAAAGAAAAAAATGTAAACAAAAGATAAATGTTATCAAGCTATTTGCTAGTGATATCCATAAGCATTCATGTCTGATCTCATTCAGTTTCTGTCTATTATTTGAATCTTTTATAGCAGTAAACATTCAGATCAAGTAACCCAACAATCAAATAGAAAATACTGAGTGGTAGTTTAAAATTCTTACGCTCCAGTAACTTCTAGGACCACTCACAGTCATTGTAATGGAATAAGCCCTCTAGAGAGAAAAGAGAATAGATTTCTGAACAGAGACAATCACCAGTAAATGCATAAATACACCAAGGCAACAAATAAGCACTTACTATGTGTCAGACACTATGCTAAGTGCTGGGAATACAAATATTAGCAGAAAGAAAGAGACTCTCTCTCCTCAGAGAACTTTTATTCAAATGAGGGAAGAGATATCAGGAAGGCTGCCCATCAAGGCAACACAGCACTTTCGTTATGACCTCACTGGGGTAGATCAATATGCAGAGACCAATTTTGCAGGTTTCCCTTCTAATGAGGATCAGACAATTGATTTGATTGATGGGAACTCAGGGAAGATGGTGGGGCAGCTTTATGGTCCATACTCCTCTGGGATCATCTTGCTAAATAAGTTTAGCAAAAAGGGAGAGATGGGAGTACACACAGAGGTGGTATAGTAGAGAAAGTCACGAGTAAAACCAAAAGAAGAATGAAGACATGAATGGCCTGGGCATTCTCCTTAAAATGGAGCTTCTGGGAGGAATACACCAATCAGGAGAAGAGGCTGTGGGTTGGAATGAAGATACAGGGTGACAAACAAAGTTTCTATGCCATGGTAGAGAAGTCTGGAGAGTTAGAAGGGCTTTCTGGAAAAGAATGAAAGCAAAATGTGGTTTTGTGTGTTTAAAGAGTTAACTAACATCCTATTTGTTTTTGTGCATTATATATTAAAGATTTAGAATGGGATTATAGGTCCAGAATGGGAAGAAACCTTAGAGATCATCAAGTCCAACCTTCCCACTTTATGGAGACAACTAGAAGTAAAAGAAGTAAAATTGTTTGCCCAAAATAACATGGTTAGTACAGAAAAGACGGGATTTGAACCCAGGTCCTATAGCTCTAAATCCAGCATTCTTTCCAGTATACCAGGCTATTTGTTCACATTGTTTCAATTCACACATCTATTAAGTAAACTCTGGATTTAGCACCTATATTAAAGCCTAGAAACAAAAATAGGGAGGGAGGGAATAAATAATGTCCCTGCCCACAAGGAGCTTACAACATAATAGGGAGATGAGATTACACAAATATCTATATTATTAATTAGGATATGATTAAATTTATAAGATAATATGCTTAAGTGATATGAATTGAGAGGCTCCAGCAGGAAAGCATTACTTGTTGCTATTTGGAAGAGTGGGAAAGTCCACTGGCAGAAACAGAAGTTAGAGAAAGTTTCATGGAAGAGATAACACATGAGCTAATCCCAGAAAGATGACTCAAATTTCAACAAATAAAGATGGAGTGAGGGGGTGGAGAAGAGTAGGAAAAGGGGAGAGAAGGGAATAATCATTTATTAAGCACCTACTCTGTGCCAGACACTTTGCTAAGTACTTTAAAAATATCACATTATTTGATCCTCACAACAATCCTGTGAGATAGGTGCTATTATTATTCTCATTTTACAATAGAGGAAACTGAGGTAGATAGAAGTTAAATGACTTGCCTAAAATCACAGTTTTAATGTCTGAGGACACATTTGAACTCATGTCTTCTTGATCCCAGACCCATTTTGCCACTTAGCTGCCTGAGTAGATTCCAGACATGTTGTGGCATGAGTAAATGCATGGAGGTAGGAGGTCAGGACAAAATCTGAGAGTAAGCCGATTTAGTTAATAAGTAGAGTGATTACATAAAAGAAAGAAGTATCAAAGAAGGATAGATGAGGAAAATGGCACCAGATTGTAGAAAGCTCTGAAAGCCAAAATAATGAGTTTCACTAGCAGTTTTTTAGGTTACTTTGGCAGTGGTATGAAAGCTGAATTGAGGAAAGGAGACATTGGACGCAAGGTAGGAGGCTATTATAATAGTTGTGGAAAGATGAAATGAGGACTTCAGATAGGATAGTGTCAGCAAAAGTGAAAGTGAACTTGGCAACTGACAGATGTGCAGAGTGAGGGAGTGGGCAGAGGATTTAGAGATAGAAGGAACCTTAGAAAATCTCTAGTCCAAACCCCTCATTTTACAGATTAAATAACTAGGGTTGAAAGAGGTTGTTGCTCACCCAAAGTTACACAGATAATTAATAGGAGAGTCAGGATTCAGAACAAGGCTCTCTTCCTCTAAATCTAACACTATTTCTACTATACCTTTCTTAACTGTCACATCACTGAATGTTAAAGACTGGCCACTTTGAAAAGAGGATATAGGACTCCTCCATGAAAAACATAAATACTAGCATCTAGCCACCATGACCAGTCTTAAGACATGGCCTCAGAGTTGTAGAAAGGTGCATAGAAGGGACCTAAAGTTCAACTAGATCAAAGTAAATTGTTCAAAGTCAAATCTCTGGTAAATGATAAAGCAAGAACTATAAATCCAGGTCTTGAGGCTTAAATCTAATGCTCTTTTTACCACCTTTAGTTGACATTCAGATTTGTCCAGTTTTGGCTAAATCCCTGGGATTATGATTGAAACACAATTAGAGTTTACTTGGTAATATTGTTCCCAAAGCAGTGATTCTATTTGGCATTATAGTGGAAAGAGGAAGTTAAATATAGGGTGGAAGTTTCACCTATAAGTAGCTTCTGCCACCAATATTTCAGTCACTGAATACACACACACACACACACACACACACACACACACACACACACACACACACACACACACACACACTGATCTGAGCATCTAGATGGCCTTGAATATCAGGAATATATTAGAGATGAAATAGGGCTGCCTGGGTTCATGCTTGATAGGAATAGATCCTTTAAAGGGGCTCATTAAGCAAGAAACAATTACTCATTATTATGACTAACAAATTCTTTTTTTCATCTTCTATAAAATGTAGGTGAGGCAAAGAATACCCAGCACCTGTAACCATGGGAAAAGGGAGAGAAACAAGAGGAAACTACCATAGCACTTCTGTCATTTTCCACTGGGGAACAAAAATAATGATCTTGTCATTTGGTCCTAACTTTTGAGAAGAGATGAAGTTTCTTGAGGTATAAACACTTAGGAACATAATGAAACTCCCATTGTTTTAACATTTCATTGCATTCAATCTGTATCATCATATTCATTTAAGTATTTTCCTGATCTGTAAAATGAGAATAGTGAAGTAGATGACTTCTGAATTCTTTCTACATCTAAATCTATTACCCCCAAAACAGACCATTTTCTTTCCATGCCTACCAATTCATTCTCTCAATACCCTTAGGTTTAAGTCATGACAAGCACCCTGTAGTATTTTTTTTAACTTTCCTAAGTCTGGATTGAGAGTACAGAGAAAGAAATATCACATTTTTAAAATAGGGAAGCCTTTACTAAGATGTTCATTGTTGCCAACATCACCTTATTATTTGTATGAAGCTATTTTAAGTTTTGAAAAGTGTTTTACATATATTATTTCATTTGACCTTTGAAACAATCCTATTATGTAAGTGACATTATTATCCCCATTTTACAAAAGAGGAAACTAAATCTGAAAAAATCTAAATGACTTATTATCTTCACGATCTATATTCCTTCTCAGTGACATCTGCTCCTATGAGTTCAATTACTATCTCTATGCTGACAACTCTCAGATTTCTAAATCCAGACCTATTCTTTCTTCTGAGTTTCAGCATATCATAAACTCATAAACAGTGAGTGTTGACAGGAACCTCAGCAACTATTTAAACCCATATACAAAAAGAATCCTCACTTTAACATATTCAACAAGTGGTTTTCCAGACTCTGCTGGATGATCTCTGAAAGGCTAGGGAAGGAGTTTCCTATGTCACCTCAATTAAACTAAAAACATAAATCTTATCTCTAGCCTAAATCAATCAGCAGTGTCAATTAAGTACAAACAAGTTCTTTGTCAATTTGTGAGGAACAAAGTACTTTAATTATTGAATAAAGTCAGATAACATCACAAAGGAAACATGGCTGGATGAAAGAATCACATATACTTCTGGTCCTTGGTATGATATTGCTATCAATTTTGTAATTGCATAGTCCTGCAGTGAAGTAATCAATCTTTTTTCCCAAAATTTTTATTTTTTAACATTCATTTTTTTTAACTTTCAAATTCTGATTTCTCTGCCTCTCTTTGTCCATCCCCCACCAATTGAGAAGGCAAGAAATGTGATATTAGTTATACATATGAAATCAATCTGGTGGCTATAAAGTGGTACCTCAGAGCTGTTTTAATTTGCATTTCTCCAATTAATAGTGACTTAGATCATTTTTTCACATGACTATAGATAACTTGGATTTCTTCTAAAAACTACCTGTGTATTTGACCATTTATCAGCTCTTATTTTTATTAATTTCACTCAGTTCCCTATGTATTTGAGAAATAAGGCTTTTATCAGAGAACCTTGTATAAAAATATTTCTGCTTCCTATTTCATTCTTGGCTGCATTGGTTTTGTTTGTGCAAAAACTTTTTAACTTAACATAATCAAAATTATCCATTTTACTTCCCATGATCCTATCTCTTATTTAATCATAAATTCTTTCTTTATTCATACAGGGAGGTAAAAATTTTCCATTCTTTCCTAATTTGCATATAATATTACCCTTTATGTGTAAATCATTTACCCATTATTATCTTATTTTATTATGCAGAGTGAGATGTTGGTCTGTACCCTGCTTCTGCCAAACTGTGAAGCATTCAATTTTCAGTCCCAGAAATACATTTAGAAGACAGACTGTTGAACTTATACTGAGAGGAGCTGGTATAGTTGAGGACAAGCCCAGATATTGCCCTCCTCTGAGTACTCCTCATCTTATCAACATACTTCTTAAACTCTTGTCTGAAACTGTATAAAATAATCTACTTGAGGGCTAACAAGGATAAAACACAGAACGATTATCAATCAATCATCATTTATGTACCTTTTACTGCATACCAATATTAAATTAGTTTTTTTGGCTGCTATATCAAACTGCTGATTCACATGCAGCTTGCAATCCACTAAAACCTTCAGAATCTTTCAAAAACTATTGTCTATCCACATCTCTCATATATTTTATTTATGAAATTGACATTTTACATGCAAGTACAAGACTTTACATTTATATGTAAATTCATTTTTATTAAATTCAGCTCAATTCTCTAGCTTGTCAAGATCCTTCTAGATCCTGTCTTCCAGTGTGCTACCTTTCCTTCTCAACTTTTGTCATTCACAAATTTAATGAACATACCATCTCTACCTTTATCCAAGTCACTGATAAAACTTTTAAACAAAAACTGCTGAGCACTGATCTCTGGTGTACTCTAGTAGAGACTTGCCACACCAACACTACCAAACCATTAACAGCTGCTCTTGAAGCCAAGCCATCCAACCAATTCTCAATCCATAGGATTGTATTATTCTCTAATCCACTGTTCTCCAACTTCTCTACAAGAATAGTCTAAGAAAAAAAAACACACTTTCCTAAAATTTAGGTAATCCAGGTATCTACAGGTATCCCTTATCTAGTAGTTTTGTAGTCCGGTCAAAAAAGGGAATAAAGTTAAATAGGTCATCACCTATTGTTAATAAAGTTACAACTTAACTATCCAGATGTTCAACAACCACTCCTTTAATTAATCCTTCTAGAATTTCCCCAGGAATCAGAGTCAGTTATTTATTGGGCACTTCAAACTGAATGTTTCATAAGAATCTCAAATTCAATTCATTTACAACATAACTTTCATAACAATATAACATAATTATCTTTCTCTCCAAAACCAATGTTTCTCCCTGCCTTCATATTTCTTTCAGAGTACTAGCATTTGGGAGCATCTTGGTAGAACAGTGGATGGGCCTGGAGTCAGGAAGATCTGAGTTCAAATTCAGCCTCAGATACTTGCTAGCTGTGTTGCCCTAGGAAAGTCACAATTCTGTTTGCCTCAGTTTCCTCATCTGTAATGAGCTGCGAAAGGAAATGGCAAATGACTCCAATATCTTTGTCAAGAAAACCCCAAATGAGGTCACAAAGAGTTGGACATGACAAATAATTGAACAACAACTTAGTCCCCCAGGTTTACAAAGTTGTGTATTCTTCAAATCCTCATTCTAACTCACCCAAGTATTGAATTAGTTGCTAATCCTGTCATTGCTCTTAACACATCTCTCCCATCTATCCTCTTCCCTCCACACAGCTATCATCCTAGTTCTAGCCTCTCACGAGGATTATTGTCAGTCCTCTAATTGGTTTTCCTGTCTCAAGTCTCTTCAATCTATCCCCTATATAGCTGCCAAAGTGATTCTACTAAACTGAAATTCTCACCATGTCTGACTATGTAACCCACTCCCTACTCAAACTCCAGTGACTCTCGATTACATTTAAAATAAAATATACATGTGTCTTTGGGGCATTGAAAGCTCTCAACAACCTGGCTTTAAGCTATCTTGCCAGCTTGGTTATGCATTACTCTTCTGCACACTATGTTCCAGCCAAACTGGTATTCCTACTACTCCTCATGTAAGACAGTCCAACTGTATGCCTTTGAGTTGTCTATTCCCTCATGCCTGAAATATATCATTAGAATCCCTAGTTTCCTTCAAGGCTCAGCTCAAGCACTACCTTCTAGATGAAAATTTTCCTGATCCCTCCAAACAGTAGTGACTTCCCCCCCCCAAAATGTATTTATTATGTATCTACCTACATATGAATTTATTGTCTCCTACAGCTAGACTATAAACTCCTTGAGAGCAGGAATTTTTTTACTTTTGTCTTTGCATATCCAGTTCCTTGCACATAATGAGTGTTTACTGATTAATTGATTCATTGATTTGCCCAGGGGTAAAACAGGTATTAAGTGTCTGAGGTGGGATTTGAACCCAGGTTTTGAATTTGAATGATTAGTAGAATTATGGGGAGGATAATGATGCCACCAATAGTAACAATAAGGTAGAAGGAGGGGAATAGAATTTATCTGGTTAACTTTTCATAAATTTACATTACATTATCATTTGACAAATGTATGGAGCCAGCCTATAGCTGTTGGGTAATTGCAGCAGTCAAGCTAGATGGGAACAATAATGCCCTTAAGGCAAATAACATTACTATATTCCAGATTTGAATAGCCATTGATCTGTTTTCTTTATCAGTCATAATGACAAAGGCATAAGACCTTATTTTTAAGTCCTGAAAACAGAAAAATTGGTGAAATTTAATCTTGCAGAATTTTGTTTGACTTTATATAAATGGAGAAACAGAGCACATACATATAAACTAGAAAAATGAAGTTGATGTGCTTCATTTTGTGGGTCAGTTCATTTTTTTTTTCATGTCATGAACCTACTAGTAGTAAGAGGAAACCCATTCAATACCAAGGAACTTCAACCTTTAAAGTCAAAACTAGGATAATCAGCCATAAAGTCACTGCACACCCTGGGGAAACAGGTTGAATTTAGAAGGCATCACTGAAGAGGTAGATCTGGTAAGAAATCTCTATTGCTCTTGAAACTGAGAATAAGATAAAGGAAATAAACTGCTTGGGGATGGTAATCTAAAACCAAAAATGATGTCCTAGATGTTGTTTGTGTTTTATTGGATATAAATATGCGAAGCATAAATTATGAGAAGTATTCCCTGGCACACAGGAAGGAACTAAGCATTTCATGGCTCAAACAATGGCATAAAAGAGACAATAATAATAGTTTTCAACATTAAGACTATTAGGCAATTTGGAGCCCTCGAAAATATTTTTTGCCTACAAAACAGATTTTCATACTCTAGCCATCACATCATAATTATATAAATTAGAAAGGGAATCTATTACCAGATTAATTTTTAAATGGTGACTTCAGTTTCATTTCTAAGGGATAAGAGTAACAATTTTTGCAGAGTTCATGAAAGTTAACTTTAATAGAACATTTCAAAGATGAAACTTCCTTTTTAGAAAAATGTTTACTCACCAAAAAGAGTTTCCTAAATACTATGTACTACTGTGTACCTTTTCTTCAATCTATATTCTTCATAATACTTAGATTTTTCTCTCTTTCCAATTTCAGGGAATCATTAAAATAGTTAAAAAATCCTTCTGAAAGAAATTTGAAAGAAAACCTTTGTCTGAGATTGTACAAACCCTACCCCTATTTACAAAATGAAATTACTTTTGTATCTTGATTTCCAAGAACCAGATGTGTCAAGAATCTCAGGGTCAGGGGAGGAATCAAGAGGGAGGGAGGGAGAAGAAAACATGGGAAGGGATAAGGAAGGGAAAAAGAGGGAGGAGGTAGGAGGAGAAATGAATTGGCAAAGTCCTAATACTGGAAATGTACAATACATTTGAAACTTATTTCTTCATTATGCATTGGTTAATCTGTATTAAATTATAAATATACCATACTGAAATGAATAAATTTAGTGAGTTTGAAAACTGAAAAAGAAATTTCCTGTTTTTGTTGTAAAATTTTAGAAAGCAAATTCTTGTCAGCACATTTCTTTTCAGTGATGAATCATCTTCATCCCATTCCAGGACACTTACATATTCATAGATACCAGAAAATTCAACTTTACTCATTATATGTATAATATCATATTCTCTCTCCAATGCTAAAAATGCTCTCTAAAGTGACCAAAAAGAAATGTAGTATTGGCTCGACCAATATACTATAGTGAGTAGACATCCATCACTTTCTTTTCCTTCGGGGACAAAACAAATCTCTAATCTACACACTAGATTCCTAAATTGACTTTCAACTACAAGGACCTCAAGGGATTTCATTTTTAATAAAACTACTTAACTTGGTGATGCTCAAAAGCTAGAGTAAAGCGTCTGTTTTCAACAGCTGGTAAGTCTCCATACCTTAGAGAATAGATATTTATTATGTGTTTAATTCTTCAACAGTTCAGTCTTACTCAATTAGCACCAAAAGTGTTACATACAGGAATAAATCTCTTGGGTGGAAGCAGCATTGGAATCGAAATCTTATATTTAGAACCAAATTTCCAAAGAATTAAATTTTCACTTTCCTCCTTTAATTATTTTAAAAGTTTATAAAATACTCATGGAATAAAACGCAGGCACAAAATTTCTACCTTAAAATCAGCTAATTATTGGCATACTCTGTTGCATGAGAAACCCAATGTTTCTTGATTTTTCTGGAGATTAAAAATTGCATGGTACAGGTCTAGCTGGTGGAAGCCCTTTAAAATAGTATTATATTAATTAACCCAAATCCCTTTCAACTGCTCCTACAATGATTATCTTTGAGGAAGCCTAAAATCAAATAGACATAACAGAGCTAGACACCCCTTTTGACTAGTTTCATAAATTATTCAGATCTCTTTGTACAACCAACCTTAATAATGATGCAAATGGTTGGCCAATAATCCCCAAGTCATTCAATCAAATGCACTTCAAGCTCTACTGGAAGCAAAAATCAAATTTTGGTCTATGTGTCCATTATTCCCATAACATGCTTGTTAGAATTTAGTATAACAACTCTCTCCCTTGTTCCAAAAAAAATCTCTGCACTCTAGATGTTTGAGTTTCAAACACAGATTCTAATGTATTATCTAGATCCATCTGCTGTAATATAAATTTGTTATATTAGCAAGTAAGTGGGCATTGGGTTGGTGCTTGGAGATTTTCATTGTCATAGTTTTTGTCATGACATGACAATTCATGGGTATCACATGTTTTCTAAATGACCATCTCCAGATCAACGGAATCAGGTGGCACAATACAAATATGAAACAGTAGATTGAATTGAAGCACTAATCATCATCATAGGGCAATAAGCCTGGTTCTCAGACCAGTGGACTCAGTCTTGTCCAAAGCTGAGAAGAACAACTCTTCAGTTTAGTGAAGAACAACCTTGTTCCATTTATGTAGAAAGAGTACACAGTCAGCATCAAAAAAGTCCCTTTTTTCTTTGCTTCCACTTTGGGTATTTAAGGACTTAAATGAGTCATTTTGGGTCCTTATTTACTTAAATATTATGATTAATTTCTTCTTCTCAGATACAATAGTCTCACCTCAAAGTGTTGGTGATCTCCTTTTGTTTCCTAAGATAATAATAAAGACAAAAGAATCATCCTTTCAATTAACCTACTGAAGGAAGGTGGTAATATGAATGAGCTCCTTTCTATTTTTTGGTAGTCTTATTCTCTGATACATGCATAATAGCAAAAAAGCTTTAGGCGTGACTACAGTATCACTAATAAGGTAGTTTAAGTTTCGGCTATCATTAAGATACACATACATAATATCATTAAAATACACATACACACACATCTTACTGAATACATTTCAATGTTACAATAAAGCTATTTACCAGTCATAGCAAGTGTCTAAATTATTCTAAAGTTTCTCTTCATGACACATTGTGTTTTTTGTTGTTAAATAATGTATTTAACTAGATTTATGAGGAGACAAGGGCATGGAGGGAAGCAGATCCAGAAATGCAATTCTAAGAAACTTACTTTTCCCAAAAAAGAAATCTCATCTCTGATGATTTTAATCATTGAGGTTGCTACTTTTAAGAACAGCACTCAATCAATCAGGAAGCTTTTATTGAGTATCCACCCTGTACTAAGCATTGTACTAGGTGCTGAGAATAAAAAATAAACAAGCCTTGCTTTTCAAAAACGAACAATGAGTGTTAAGATGTTATGGAAAAAAAATATTTTTATCCTAATACGATTCAATATATATTATACTAGAGCAGAGGAAACAAATGCCCTCTAACCCACCTGTCTCCTTGACTTTTATCCTTCAGACTTGAGACATAATGCTTATCTTATGACAGTGATACAAAGCCCAATGATATTCTCCGTCAAATGAAATTTACATATTAGATTTACTCCTTACTTTGAATACACACAATTTAGGAAGGACATATGACTCTGGCAAACAGGAAACTCCCAATAAGTAAAACTCCCTCCAACAATGCAGATTGCAACTTATCTACAACTTTGGAGCTAATTCCTAGGCCATTACCTGAGACCCATAGAGTTGTAGTCCTCAGTCAATGGCAAATCTCACAGTGTGCTTTGAAACTATGTCTTCCTGACTCTAAACACAGCAATCTGTGTAGGCATTACATGCCTCTTTGCTTTGAATTTAAGTTGAATAATTTCACACATCTATCCCTATAACTGTGACAGGCAATCAAGTAACATATGCTTTATTGCTATGTACTAATTCAAGATGATTGGTTATTGTCAACACATCTCATGCAAACAACAGATCTAGCTGCTTCTTTCTCCAATGAGTCATCATTAAAGTGTCACGACATTTGGGGCTATGCCAGATAATTGATGTGTATTTTCTCATATTATGCCATATAGTTCTATGATTCACATTTCAGGTGAACAGATATGCCCTGTAACAAACAAACAATAACAAGAAAAACCCTCTCCAGAATTTTGAAGGTAGAAAGTTTTCATGTACATCATTGATTTGAACTTTGGGCAATCCTTCCTTGTTTTTCTATATTCCAGCTCCCTGAAGTGTTGCCTGTTTACCAAGTTGGTACATTGGGAAATGGCATCATAGGGCATCAGCACATTGGTGTTTATTTGGATTGATGAGTCTTTCTCAAGGAATTTATCTTCTGTCAGAGAACTGAATTTTATTAGTAAAGTCATTAAGACGAAGCACTTAGGCAGAACTGCAACAAAATAAGTGTCAGTGCACTTTAAAAAAATGTGAGAGGGATATTTTTCTCCCTCTGGGTTTAACAAATCCAGTTGAAGGCTCCAGAGTTAAATCCCGTTAGAAAAAAAAATACTTAATTCTAAAGTTTTTGCTTATCTAAGAGAACTTGTTGTTCAAAGCTATTTAGCATCAATACAGTGCTGTTATTTAGTCAACCATGTATCCTCTCAAGTCCCCCCTCCCCATAACACCCACACAAACACACCCTCAGCCCCCCCACAAACACACACATACAAGCAAATAAATGATAGAAGGATATCATCTCAACGATAGAAGATCTAAAGCAAGCCACCCAGAAGTTTCTCCTCCTGGGGTCTTATGATCCTGTGTTGCCTGTTTGGGAAGGGAAGGATGCAGGCATTCAGTCTTTGCTTCATACCTTCCCAAACCCCAAAAATAGCCTAAAGTTGATCATACTGTATAAAAATAAAGTCTGACTTTCTTATAGATTTAGGTTAGAAACCTAAATTTAAGTATTTTATACTCATATTTGGGCAAATAAATGCTGGCTTGTGGGGAGAAATGTCAGGTGACTTTGCTAGTTCTTCAAGGTTTTTTTTAAGTTCTATATAGAATATATATACATATATACATATGTTTACTGTGTAGGATTGTACTATATAAGGCAACCTACACAACAAAGCTTGGACTCTCTCAGAATCAAAGCTGGTATCTAATTCCCTCCATTGCAACTTATAGCTACTAAAAAAATGTCTAAATGGTTAAACATCCAATATTATTGGCTATTAACATTTATGTGTTAATTTGTTAGCACTAAAATTTTACCCAGGGCCTGCCCTTGAAGAGCCTACAGAATAATGGAGGAAATAAAGTACGCATACAAGTAACCATGCAAATATAAAGTAAACAGGTAAAATGTAACTATCAGTTCTTGAAAGATATATGTAAAGTTTTAGAAAATTCAGAGGAAGCTTGGAGACATCACTTCAGTGGGAGCAGGAAAAACTGGGGAAGCCTTCTTGTACAAAGTAAAGATTGAACTGGGCCTTTTGAAGAATGGGAAGGAGGTTAAAATAAGGAGAGGAAAAAAAGAAACTGCAGGAATAGCACCAGAAAGACTGTGGGATAATGGAGAAATAGTTGAGGTACCATGAGTAATTTAGTTTAACTAAAGTATCAAAAATTTGAGGGACCGTGTAAGGTAAGTCTGAAAAGGTAGATTGGAGTCAGATTGCAGATCTTCTTGAGTACTAGGCAAAGAGTTCATACAACAGATTGGTAGACAATAGAAGTCATTGTAGTTTAGCAATATAATGAAAACTGTGTCTTGGGAAGATTAACTCAGGATCAGTTGGGAAGGATGCAAAGAGGTTACTGAAAAGAGGCTATTGAAAAAGTTTAGGCAAGAGGTAGTAACATTCTAAACTAGGAGAGTATTGGATGCCTGGAAAGGAAGGGTGAGATCCAAAAGACACTGTGGAATTAGAAGCAATGGGAAATGTTGATGACTTGAATGGGGTTTGGGGGAGAGAAGGGCAATGCAGAGGAAGAAATCAAAGAAAAAATTCATTTCTAGTCTGGGTGACTGGAAGAATCATGTTCTTATGAACAAAAACAAAAGTCAAGAGAAATACATTAAGTTCAGAAAATAAGGGTAGCAAGGGGCATGTTAAGTTTAAAAGGGTATCTTATCATATTGGAGACTATGTCCAGCAGAGAGCTAGAAATGAGTCTGAAGCTATATAAAAAAAATGTTTGAGAAGGCAAGGCAGCCTTGTACAGTATAAAAAAGACACTGGCTCTGGTGCCAAAAGTTCTGGGTTAAAATACGATTTCAGACACTTATTACCTGGAGTAGTCACTTAACCTGAGGGTTAAATGATGGATTTAGATGGATGGTCTCTGACATAATTTCCAGTTTGAAATTTATGGCACTGAAGTACATAGATGGTACTTGAGGCTATGGCTATGTATTGAATCACCAAAAGAATGTAGAGAGAGAAGATAAAAGGTCTGATGAGCACAGATAGAAGAGCAAACAAAAAAAGGGGGGCAAGGTACCTAATGTTGATAAGAAAGCAAAAGCCTAGGAAGATAGCAGAGGAGTTAGTGCCAAGCAAACAATAAAGGTCTCTACAGACTATTCATCACCTCTGTTTATCCTAATGAGGCTCATTTATATAGCACTATCAGTCTTTTTGCAACAACCATTTCCAAATGAGCATCTATCCACGTTTTTGCCAGAAATTCTGCTCCCACTTTCCAGCCTTGGTAAAAACACACAGGGGACAGTGAGCTTGACTCAGTTCTCTTTCTCCAGTCACCTTCTGACTCTTCCTATTAGGCCTCACACAAACCAAGAGACTCAAATACTCTGGTTAAAGTTGATGCCTGACCCACAGGCTTAAAGGTCACTATTTCCCATTGAACTGGTCCTCCTAGTTAGTGTCCCTACCACTCATTATTGTTTCTGGTTTAATATGATAAAGAAAATTGCTAAAAGTAGCAATTGAATTGAAGAACATGTTTTTTATAATGTAAGTCAAATTCTATTTCAATAGTTGTCTTTACAAAGAAAATCACTTCCTGAGAAGAAGATTTTCAAAATCTGATCAGGGGCATCAAGCATTAGTTAAAGAATCTGTGATTTCATAGTATGAGTACTCCTGGTCATAGCCCCCAGCAGGCCTTGGTAGACAAGTCTTCAGGAACTGAAAAAGCTCATCACCCTGTGGCCAACCTTCTTTTATGAAACTAGGCAAATATAGCCCACCTCTAGAGCCATGCTTAAACATCTTTAAGTCTGGTAGGATCTAAAACAGCTAGTACTTCCCTAGACTATCTTCAAGAACTTAAGAATATTGTTATACTTCAACAAGGTATCTTTGAAGGATTTCATAGTAAAACAGCATCTGGGCCAGTGATTATATTTCAGGCCTGGAAATTCCTTCCACCAATACAGACAACAGTATATCCATCTATAATATATATAGTCTTAGATATTTGCCTGAGAATTAAAGTTATTTGTCCATGGTTCCATTACCAGGGTATATCAGAGTAAGATTTGAACTCAGATCTTTCTTACTCTCAGATTGGCCTTCTATCTATCATAACATGTTGCATCTCTTCAAACATTGTGAATGAGCATAAAATTCAAAACAAATCAAGTAATAATGCTGACCTTCTTATGAAGTATGTAGCCTTTGAACTTATCATACAATAAGAATGAAAGTCTCTGGGTAGTGTTCCTCAGAGATCAAAGACAATGGAAAGGAGTTTCTACTTTCTCATCTATTCTGTTGCTGCTGTTTCTGAGTAATTTCAGTTGTATCTGACTCTTCACGAACCCATATGAGGTTTTCTTGGCAAACATACTGGAATGGATTTACCATTTCCTTTTCCAACTCATTTTACAAATGAGGAATTTAGGCAAACAGGATTAAGTGACTTGGCGGGGATCACACAACTAGTAAGTGTCTGAGGCCAGATTTAAATTCATAAAGATTCCAAACCCAGTGCTCTATCTACTGTACCACCTAGCTGCTGATCCATTTATCAGACTACAAGTCACTATGTTGAAGTTTCTGGGATTACAGTGAAAAGAGTTATGGAAATGTATATATAGCTAGATTTAGAGGAGTAAATATATAAAAGTAGAAACATAAACAGCTGTGAAAGATGCTGTTGAGTACCAAATGTCGCTGACCAGAATGGTTCAAACTTTTTAACATATTAGCAAATATTTAGTTCTAACTTTGTAAAAAATAGCTCTTTTTATCATGGATGGGCTTTAAAAAGCATTCACTAGAAACAATCAATTTTGACTTAGATTTGTATAGTTCTTACAAATGTTTCGACCCATAAATTTAGCATACTTTGCATAAAAAAATGTTTCAGAACTACAATTTGGCATGACATGCTTACAAAGCTTAATTGCCATCTTGTAAGCTCTGAGGTACTTTTCTCTACTGGGAGCTATAGAATTCATGCTGTTTTATTGATTGGTACTATTCCAGTGTTAATTCAATCAAGCACACATCTTTTTATTACAGGCCTACTATATGCAGAACACACAGCTCTTCTTTCACTTAAATAGCACTGAAATGGTCATCTTCTTCTAAAAGTCAATGTGTTTACACTACAAGCTTCAACAACAATAATAACAAAAACCTAAGCAGCAATGAACATTTAGCCATGCTGTCATGAATTATAAAATGTTTACAGGTAAAATAAAGTGAAATTAATAATAAAAATAGAAAAAAACTTTTCATTTTCAACAGCAAGAAAAAAGATTTGGATATGGGAGGTAAGGGAAAGAAAGAATCACAGAAAACATTGTGATTTCAAGTGTCAAAATCAGAAGTACAACTACCCTTAAGTATTAAAAGAAAAAGTAATTTTTCATTAAAAAGGTAGCTCAGAGAAGTGGTTAGACATCTGGGTTCAGAGTCAAGAAGACCTGAGTTCAAGTTCTTCCTCTGGGCATGTGACCTTTGACGAATCACTTAATCTCTTGCGTGCCAGGCAAATCTCTAAGACTAGAAACTGCAGGAAAGGTGCCATTTTGCAAATGGTAAACAAAATTCCCCACTGACCCCTCACTATGCCAATAAATTCACAGATCCAGTTAAAAATCATTAATTCATTCAACATTTATTGATTAGCCATGTGCTGGATATGAGTCCAGGTACTATGATGATACAAAAATGAATAACATTTGGTTCCTGCCTCCAAAGAGCTTAAGAAGCTTAAGAAAGGTGGCACAGCCAAGTTACTGCAATACAATACTTAGTAAATAAGTACTAATAAGTTGCCAGAACCACATATAAAGGTTATGACTTGGCATACGGCTAGTAAGGGTCAAATTTTAAACTACGTAGGTCTTCTTTCTAAGCTAAGAGCCCTATCCATAATGTAATACTTCCTTTGTGCATCCAATGGGTCCAATTCAATGGTGATTCAGAGGAAACTTATTGGTCTAGAGATAAGAATCTGATTTCTGATATGTATGTGTGTGTGTGTGTATATATACATATATATACATACACATACATATACAGACATATATATATAGACAGACACATAGATCTGTTACATGAAAGCTCAATGAGAGAGGTGAAATCAAGGATTACATAGTTCAGCCTGGTGAAAAGGAGAAACTTCTAGACTAGCTCTCAAGAACATATGCTTCCAATTTTTATTCTGCTACTTGCTAGCAGCATGACCCTAGGCAAGTAACAATGTGTAAGTGCCTCAAGCACTTCCCTGTAAAGTGTAGACAGGCTGCATTTTGACTTTGTAGATGACCTTCCTGTATAAGTCAGGTCCTCACACTGACAAAATCCCAAATGCTTTAAGTATTTCAGTACATAGTTCTGAGGAGTGGAAGATTAATTCTCTCTGGGGGAATCAGAGACAACTTTATGAAGTCAGTGACATTTGAGCAAGGACTTGAAGGGTGGGTAGGAATTAGGCAAAGTTGGTGGGAGAGGACATTTTAGACAGAAGAAACAGCCAAGTAGAGATCTGGCCTCTTCAGCAGATTCCATCAAGAAATATTTCAGAAAGGCATGAACCCTGTTAACCATTTAATCCTAATTCCTTCATTGTCTAAAAACAATGAAAACAAAGATAAAATCAAAATTTTAAACTGAGAATAACTAGAAGCATAAAGTGTTCTAAACGAAGCAGCTAAAGAAGTAAATTAACTACATCACACTGAAATCTAGACTTGTAAGTTGACTTTTTCATACCTATAGTACTCCAGAAAAGTTGTACAGTCCAAGATATGACATTACTTCACTGTTTCCACCAAATAACCATAGAGTGAGATATAATAAAAGTCACCTGAATTTTTAAGATGAAGAAAAGGCAAAAGGAAGCATGGAACAGTGGAAAGAACACTGGCACAATAGTTAAGAGGGTCTAGGGTTCAAATGCTGACATTGAGACTTACCAGCTGTGGGAGCTTAGTCAAGTAACTTCATTTAATCATAGGATCATAGCTCTAGAGCTAGAAAGGGCCTCAGAGGCCATTTATTCCCACTCCTTCATTTTTCATATGAGGTTAATCTACGGAGTTTAAATGTCTTGGCCAAATCCAATGGTATTAAAGAAAGGCCTTGAATGTAGGCCACTTGACTCCAGAGATTATCCTCTTTCCACAGTAGTACACAGCCTTTCTTACTTCCTTGGGCCTTCATTTTCTTATCTATCTAGTCTTATCTTATCTAGTTGAACCAGATGGCCTCTGAAGTCCCTTCCAGATCTAGAATTATAATCACAGAAAAATATGTTTGCGAGAGAGCATGGCCCTCAGAACAATGTAGTCAAATGTTCCCCAGGTCCACATGTTAATGATGTTACAGTTTTAGAAGCATACCCACTGAAGAGTTAGAGGTTATTCTAAATAATTTATTTGTGGATGCTCTTCATCTTTCTATTTCATCCATTAGGGGAACATCAACTAATATGAGAGTCTTTTTTTTTGAAAAATGAGGAATGTTATTAGAATCTTATTGATGATTGAAGTTTTGCAGCATGGCACCTTCTGATGAATCAGATGGTTAGCTTGAGCTGGGAGAAAGGGGTGGGGGGAGTTGTAAATGATGGACAGATGATAGACTAATATGACCAGTGAGTATGGAAAGGGAAGGGAAAGAATGTGCTGACATCCAGACTCTGTGGACACAAATCACTGTGAAGTCAGCTATATCTAGGTGAAAAGAAGCTGATATACATAACCACAGTCACCTCCCATTAGGTGGCCTACTTCTTTGTCCTCTCTCCTGAGGATGTCTCCTCAACAAAGCTCTCTGATGTGGATTCAGTCTGACCCAAATTCTTGCTTGTTTTTGAAGGCTTAAAACATCATTCACCAGAAGTAATCTAAATCACTTGGAGATGATGACACTCCAACAACAGTGATCCTTATTCAGACTTTGGCAGTTTTTGTTGAGCATTTTTCACAAATAGGAATTAGCTATTTAGTTGAGCTGAGAGACAAACACAATGGTGGAGATAGAGTGGCACTTTGCTACTTTTATCAAGGAATTCTTCATTTAAGCCAATACACAGGAATATGAAAAGGATCTACTATTGCATCAGCATAGGAAACTCCTGGTGTAGGAACTCTTTCCACCAAAGTAGAACACAGCCCATTTATTACTTAGTAAATAAGTGCTAGTAAGTTGCCAGAATCACATAAAGGTTATGACTTGGCATACAGCTAGTAAGGGTCAGATTTAAGCCATGTGTAGGTCTTTTTTCTAAGCTAAGCACCCTATCCATTCTGCAATACTTCCTTTATGCATCCAATGGGTCCAATTAAATGGTGGTTCAGAGGAAAGTTATTGACCTAGAGATAAGAATCTCCTTTCTGATATATCTATAAAGGAAATGTATGTGTGTGTATGTCTGTATATATACATAAATATATATATACACATGTATATATACACACATTGACCTAGTTATGAATAACAAGTGTTTCCTTACATTAATCATAATGTTATGGGATAGGGGAGAAAGACTTCTTTCCACTCTCTCACACAGATATCTCAGGGGGGAAAAATGTGTTAACTATACATATAAATTCTGCTCCAAAGCAGGGTTAGCTTTCAAGAACACTGAATATTGTTTGGAAAAAGTCAAGATATATTCCTATCATGTATATTCTATTACTGCTTCTATTTGTCAGGATCAGATAGATTGTTTCATTACTAAAGCAATTTAGGAAGCATGTTTTGAGTTTGGGAATGAGGAGTATAATCTATTATATATTTTAACTGGAGATGGGAAGAGTGCTACTCCAGAAATCAGAAACAATTCTTAAGGCAAGCTGGCACAATATAGATGGAGCCAATCTTTCTTAATTTGGCTGCATTCCTTTTCTATGTCCATTTCTGAGCAAGAGACTATGTCTTATTCACACACACACACACACACACACATACACATACACACATACACACACACTCAAAAGTATTTGAAAAATTCAACAAAGGGGAGGAAAGGTGTGAACAATAATCTGGAAAAATGTATGAATGTAGGATTCTCAAATCTTTACTGTTTAAAAAACATTTTATAAACAAATTCAATCCCACCCTCAGGCTTCAGGTTATGTGAGGAACATTCCTATGTGAAAAAAAGTAAAATTACATGAAGAAAGAAAAATAATACTCTTCAGGGTTTTCCAACAGACATATTGTGGAATAACAATGTTGAAGGGGGAGAAAGAAGAGCTTGATCCCTGGATATTTTTTCTTATAAGCCCTTTCATTTCTGCTCCTGCTGCCACCATGGCTACCATTACCTGTAGAGACCAGCACAAGCAAAAAAAACTAGTGTGATGACAAAGTCTGGTTGGTCCTAGGTCTGTTCATACACACAGGTGAGTGACAATGCATGCAGTGTCAGGACTATATACCTTATCTCCTGATGGATGGCAATATAAAGCAAATGGTTTCACTAATAACAAAGGAACACACCAGCTAAAACCAATTCTGCCCAGAGGGATATTTTTAAAATTTCCAAACATCAAACCTTTGTCTTAAGGACTTATTCTATAACAATGTATTGTCTAGTGTGGATGAAGCAATATCCTAACCCTTTTCATCCTTCATTAGGCCGTTGTTGTTGGGTTTTTTCCCTTTAAAAATACTGAGACATTCCTCAAGACTTGGTTGATTCAGTGGACTAAAAGTTCAAATTGCTGATACCACTTTCTCTGAAAGCAGTCACAGGAATACCAGGGGCATTCTAATGCTTGGCTGGCAAATCATGATGGGTAACTCAGACAAGGAATTTTACTTGGCTGAATCACCTCAAAGTGTCCTCAATGCTTATCCTTTCCAAGGATTCTTCTCCTAAAATGTCTAAGCAAATCTCTTTTTTGCTAAATGCTGAATGATGGATAAGTGCCTCATTTTGTTCCAATATTGAACCAAAGTTACTAGGAGACTATCCTGAGTCAGGCTTAGCCAAAAACAGCTAAGAGAAGACAACAACCTTTCTGGGACTCAGTTTCCACATCTATAAAAACAATGAGATTGAATTAAATTACCTCTGAATTCCCTCATAGCTCTCAATCTTTGATCCCATAAGCCTATGGAGTAAAGCCCCATTTTTGTTCTCATTGCCTCCATCTGGAAAATGCCAATTAGATGAGTACCAAGCAGCATGACATCATGGATGGATCCATGGATGCTTATTCCTGACCTGAATCTTCACTTTATAGCCCACCTTTCCTCTAATCACTACCCCCAACAACAACTTTGCAATTCTTGAAGTAGAAACAATCAAATCAACTGTCATTATTTGACTCCTCTACAATTCTACTCACATCCCTTTAGGGACAGCTAGGTGGTGCAGTGGATAGAGCACCAGTGCAGGAGTCAGGAGGACCTGAGTTCAAATCTCACCTCAGACACCTGACACTCACTAGCTGTGTGACCTCGGGCAAGTCACTTAACCCCAATTGCCTTATCCTGGGTCATCTCCATCATCCTGATGAATATCTGGTCACTGGATTCAGATGGCTCTGGAGGAGAAGTGAAGCTACTACCCTGCACAGCCCTCCATCACTCAAAACAAAGTCAAGTGCAAGCCATGTCATTATTTCTCTGATGGCATGGTCTTCTCCGGCAACAAAGGATGAACACACACACTCACATCCCTTTAACTTTCCAAAACAAAATATCCCTCCTTGGCCACTAGCCCCACTTATGTGGTTTATGTTTCCTATTATTATGTAAACTCCTTGAAGGAAGGAACTGGATCTGTAGCACTTAATTTTGCATGTAGTGTTTCATAAATGATTTTATCCATTCATTATCTATAAGTAGTGTGGAAGGAAGTGAAGAAGAAACAAGGGGGATAAGAAAGGAAGGAAAAAAGACAGAAAAAGCAGGTGAGAAAAGGAGAAGGGAGTGGAGGAAAAAAGAAGGAAAAGGAAGAAGAGAAAAGAGGGGAATCATAGGACCAAGAGAAAATAGAAATAGAGAAAACAGCATCATGCATGCTTATTGCTGGGACTGCAGGCATGCTCAGGTAACCTCCCACAGCTCACTTTGATGTAAGGTGACCTTTAAGAGGACTTCTTATAAATATCTGGAAGCTGAAAGAAACCTCCAAGGAATAGCTATAGTACCCAAAAGAAATACAAAGCACCCAAAGAAACATAATGACATTTACAGATGCCTAAGAATGTTCTGTCTCTAGACTGCAGGCATCCCAGCAAGACCATGATTGACTGAGACAGTGAGACGGTCTCTGGAATAGTTGAGATTCTTAAAATCATAGAGGAGATGATGACTGTCTCCAAATAATCATTCTATACACTACATAGCATAGTGCTATTCTCAGGCTGGCATTTAAAAATGCTTTGTAATATTCATAATGTGAAGGGAAATATCCTACGGTGACATTAGTCCCAATAAAAGATATCCCTATAACTGGAGTTATCCTCATTCCCACCCAGAAAGAAACCTCACATCTCTCTGCAACTAAAAAAAAATGGGAAGTTTGAGTGGCATCTACAATGACTAGAGTTATCCATGGAAGACGTATTGCAATGTGAGTAGTCCTAGACGTCCCTCACTCAATCCCACCACTCGCTCTCACAGGTATCAGGTGCAGGAATATTTGAATACTGTTGTATGTTGAAGAACAAAACCAAAAAAATACATACTACCAAATAATTGCCATCTTAATGTAAAGACTATGGGAAATACCATTCATATTATCTACATGGGATGTTTGCCATAGCAAAAAAATAGATGAAGGATTACAGATATTATTTCTAATAAGATGGAACAAGACAAAATTTTAACCTTACTGTACCATCAAAGTCATAATTGAAGAGATAGAAAGCTATTATTTCCCCTAGATTTCAGGCCAGCTCCCCAACGCAGATAAAAGCAAAGGCTATATTGAGAAACTCTTTTGTGGAAGAAGGTGCTAAGTCCCCTATTACATCTGAGATCAAATTCAATAGTTGCTCATCATAGAAAATGACATATATTTGGGGAGCAAGAGTCAGCTACCTGCCTGGCACATAGAGGGAGAGATAAAAATCTGTCTGATATACTGTGACAATTTAAGTTTTAATAATAAAAATGAGAGAAAAGATTAATATATAGCAGAGCTACATGTTCATAGTTAAAATTAAGGGCTTTAAATCTTTTTTTGACCATCTCTTAACTGTTTCCAAAAAAATCATTTTTGCCTGCAAATGCAGGTTTAGTTTTAGAGTCATAAGGGAAGAAAAATCAACTTTGAAACATTTTTCTAAAGTGATTTTGTATTTTCAGAGAAGAGAAGGCTGTGCATATTTCTAATTTTCATACAACACGATTATCTTTTTAACCCTATTTGAAGTCTCCAAAGTCTAAGATTTAAAAGGTTATATTGATGAATATTTAAGAGCTCTAGTTGTGAATTATTTTCTTGTGAAATTTCTCAAACTTGAAACAATGGAGGCAGAGAGACTTGATGGTAAAGGAAACTAATGGCTGATCAACCAAAGAGGGAGAGGAGAGTAAATATTTAAGGTAGAATCATTTCAGGTAGACTTTTAACTAGCATAGGACTAGTGGGACTTTGCTCTAGTGTTCCAGTTTCCCCATAGGTTTAAATGTAATCTCTGTGCAGATGTTCTCCAGTCTATATATCAAATATAATCTTTCTTCTAAGCTCCAATCCTTGGTCACCAACTACCAGTTGCACATCTTCTCCTCAAGCTTTCCCATTAACATCTTAAACTCAACAGGTATAAACCTATCCTTCTAAACTTTCTTATTTCTGTTCAGAGAACCAGTATCCTCCTAATCATCCAGGTTCTCAATAACAAAGGCACCATGACTGTTCCCTTTCTTTCATCCCACATATCTACAGAGTTACCAAGTCTTGTTGATTCTGTCTCCACATTTCTTGAATCTTTCTTCTTCCTTCCCTTTACACAGCAACTACCCTAGCTCAGGCCCTCAACAATAATAGCGAGCATTTATATAGTGTTTAAGGTTTGCAAAGATCTTTACAAATATTTGCTCATTTTATCCTTACAAATTAGACCCTATGGTTATTTCCATTTTTATAGATGAGGAAACTGAAGAACATAGAGGTTAAATGACTTATCCAGGTTCACACAGGGTCTGACTTGGGATTTTAACTCAGCTCTTCCTTATTCTAGATCTAACACTCTATCCACTACACTACTTAGTTGCCTCCATTTCTCACCTGGATTGCCTCCTAAGTAGTCTCCATTTTTCTAGACATCACATTCCTAAGGCCATCCACCATACAGCTGTGAAAATAACCTTCCTAATGCCATGTCAATGCTCGAAAACCTTCAGTGACACCCTACTGAATCCAAGATAAAATAAAAAATACTTCAATCTGGCATTTAAAGTATTCCACAAACTGATTCCAAACAACCTTTCCATACTGATTTCCTCTTATTCCTTCTTTACATTCAATCTGTTTCAGACAAAATGGAATATTTAATGTTCTCCAAACTCACCCTTCCACCTCTTGTCTTTGTTCTTTCACACAAACTACAGTCATGCCTAGAATGTACTCACTTCTCATCTTTACTTTTTAGTATCTTCTTAAATTACCTTGTGTTGACCTATTTGTGAGTTATCTCCTTCTCCCATACTCTGTATAAGTTTCAATGACTCCCTATTGCTTCAAATAGTGAACATATCTGTTTATATTCTAAAATCCTGTGTAACATGACCCCAACTATTCATTATTCTCTACTACATCCAAATTCTGCAATCCACCCAAACCGACCTTTTTTGTTCTTCATAGATGACATCCCAGACTATGTCTTTACCTGGGTTTTACCCAATGCTCATAATAGACTCCCTCCTCACTTCTGCCTCATAGAATCCCTCTCTTCCTTTATGACTTTGCACAAGTATTGCCTTCTACATTAAGCCTTTTCTTATCTCCTACCTTCTAGTGATCTCCCTGTCAGACTATCTTGTGTTTTCTAATTTATTCCCTCTGTATTATTAGATATACATTTATACATGGACTTACATTCCCCACAAGAAAGTAAGCTCCTTCCACTCCTTCCAAGTAGGGATGATTTCATTTATTCATTTGTATCCCTAATGCCTAAGCAAAATGCATGGCACATAATAAGCATGTAATTATTCTTGTTGATTGATTGATATGCTCCTTGAGGTCAGGGGCTCTCTTTTTTGTATTTAGGTCCCCACTACCTAACACAGGGCCTGATACATAGTAGGTGTCAGATAAATATCTATTGGATTAAATTTTGCCTTCCCTAATTCCTGCCCAGATCTCCTTTGTCTTAAGTCTCTTCCTGTACTTGACTCAGCTTTCCCCTACATTTCCTTCATCATTATCCTCACCATCATCAATAACAGTTATATAGCACCTATTATGTCAGATACTGTACCAAGTGCTTTACAAATATTGTCTCATTTGATCCTCACAATAAATCTGAGAGGCAGATACTGTGGTTATCCCTATTTTATGGTTGATGAAACTAAGGTAAACAGAGGTTAAGCCATAATTATAGTAATAACAACAAACTAAGAACAAACACACACACATACATATATACATATATAAATGCTATATATTTATGTATGTATATATTCTGTGGCTATCTATCAACTGATAGAGGGCAAGAGAGAACATTCTCTCTCCCAATTCAATCACTAAGCAAGAAGTTTCCAGTCTCAGGTCTTGTTCAACCTCTTTGTCTCTCAGTTGTCATTGCAAAGCTTCCATCATCTATTTTATGAAGTCTCATTGTCCTCTGAAGTTTAGCAGCCCTTCCTCCCTATGGCCAGATACTCCTTTGTATGTTAAGTGCCTTCTTCAAATTGTACCATATTACTCAAAGTGGACAGGTACTCAATTTAAAAAATGAAAAGAAATACATATAAAAACATCAAAGAAATGAAGAAATGTCCTTGGGATATAACTAAAGCAGAGGAAACATAATCATATCACTGAATAGTAAAAATTTTTAAAAAACATTTTGATTAGGCTACAAATGAGTTTAGAACTTGTATAAGAAAATATATTGGTTTTTAGTCAACCTATTCATGGCAATAAGATATTATCCTGAAATATACTTATTTTGGTTTGTTTATTTGTTTTAGTTTTATAAAAAAGCATTTCTCATCGTCAAAGGAAAAGTGGTGAAAAATCATGTAATAATTGAGTGCAAAATTCAGTTATTTTTACATATATATATTTTTTTGTTTCCCTCACATTAAATTCCTAGTATAGGAAGAACTTTCAGATCTACATAAGTCAAAATACCTCAGAAAAGTCAGGTATTTTTGTTGCTGGAAGATATGCAAAATATAGACAGAAATCTGGCAAAGATGGAGACTAGACCTCAGCCCTTTTAGGTCTTGTCACTAGCTTTACTTGCAGGACCAGGAGAAATCATGAGGACAAAGGAAGCTTTGTTTTCTTTGATTTTTGTTTGTTTGTGTTTGTTTTAGTTAGTCTTAAAAATTGGGTTGGAGATTTCACCATCAGAGATGTGACAAGAGTTAAGAGGAATTTTATTACCCCCAGTGAAGAACCTGGAGTCATATGAGAAGAAAAATAATCCAGAAATAGACAACCTTAGCCTGAGGTCTTCGGCTAGCTTTTGCTGATTGCCCAGGCAGGTGAGGTTGCTCATGACTCTAAATTAGAGTTGTCCAACATTTCCATGTCACATAACTCCTGAAACACTTGTGTATTGTGCCTAGTGCAGCCTGAACCAGATTAAGATGTAATTGAGAAATAGTTAACAAAAAATAAAAATATAATAGAACATAGTTAATATTAATGTAAGGTTTTCTAAATCAATATGCAGCTTGCAGGGATCCTTATGTGTGGTTCAGTGGCCCTTGTTTCTAATTCAGTTTGACACCACTACCCTAAATTATTCATTAAAAGAGAGATAGGCTTCCTTTGTTAGGTAGAGGCTTTCTAACCATTACATCCCAATAGCAGCAAAGAGAAGCAGTTATCTATGAAGAAGTTAAATATCTGAAACATCATAGAGTAGGCAGAAAGTTACTCAGTAATCACAAAACAAGCATAAACAGGGAAATGGAGAGCGGAAATACAATACCCAAGAGAGATGATTCAATGCCCAGTAAAAATCAGAGATGCAATTTCCAATTCAATCCCAAGCAGAGAGTAACAAAGAATACTACAGTATTGCCATGGAACATAAGCAGTTCTGCAACATCAGAGGTATATTTTACCACAGTCAGATATGTCTCATATAACATCCCTACATTCACATGCCCTAATTATGCTAGTTCCAGGCATTGTGTTCATCCTTCATTGCTGAAAAAGACCATGCCATCAGGGAAATGATGATATGACTTTCATTTGACTTTGAGTGAGGGAGGGCTGTGCGGGTCACCAGCCTCACTTCTCCTCCAGAGTCATCTGAATCCAGTGACCAGATATTCATCAGGATGCACTGGGGGACCTTGGGCCCTTTAGGCCAAGATCTTTGCAGGTACTCACTTAGGGTGAGGTAACGCCCATTCATTGAATAAGCCTGTTTAAGAAGTAGCCAGGGCATGGCCCCTTTAAATGAGGCCAACAGAAAGAAAGAAAGGCTTGGGAGGGAAACAGCAACAATTACTATTGATAATCTCTCTAAAGCTAGGAGGTCCAGAAGAGCCCTTAGGCAGAGGCCATTGGTGCCCCAGCTTCAGAGTGCAGTAGGTTTAAGGTTTTGGGAAAGGAAAAGACAGGACAGGACTGAAGGGAAGGGAAGGGAAGGGAAGGGAAGGGAAGGGAAGGGAAGGGGAGGGAAGGGGAGGGGAGGGGAGGGGAGGGGAGGGGAGGGGAGGGGAGGGGAGGGGAGGGGAGGGGAGGGGAAGGGAAAACTAGCCAGTAAAACCCAAGTCAACTGGGCATATTTTGGCCATCCGAATTTACCTTCTTTTGGAGAGCTGAAGGAAGGGGAGGGGGAGGCAGACAGGAGAGGAGGAGGTGAGTTGTCCACCTAGCTGGGTCCCCATTCAGCATCTACTGACAGGATTGTGTTCGTCTTTCATTGCCAAAGAAGACAGTGCCATCAGAGAAATGATGACATGACTTGCCCTTGACTTTGTTTTGAGTGAGGGAGGGCTGTGCAAGGTCCCCAACCTCACTTCTCCTCCAGAGCCATCTCAGTTTCAGACATATGTCACCTTTAAATATGTTCTCTGGTCACACATCTTCCTTGTATATGTGCCCTTTATGAATAGGCCTATATAATCTGAGCCTATACATTCTTTGCATATATGCCCTACCCCCCTGACAGTGTGGTCAAGTGTGAAAGCATGCTCCATACATACATAAAGTAATATTTTCTTGTCATTTATCTGCTAGGCCATTTCTTAAATATCATTTGCTTTGAACTAATCTGGGTGGCTGGCAAACATAAACTCATAAATGGGCCCATGAGCTTTGTGATTGGGAAAAGTATTTACTCACAGAGTTCTCAGAAACTGGAGATAGTTTTTTGGATGATTCTTTGAGCAAGAGCCAGGTGTTAGACGTGTGCTAGGTGCCATGAGGCTAACATAGGGAGTAGAGGAAACAGTCCCTCCATAGATTGCTTTTTAGTGTTTGCAGAGGTAAGCCATGATGGTGATGATGATAGTAGCTAGCATTAATATAACACCTTATATGTGCCAACCACTGCTCTAACAAGCTCTTTACAAATATTACTTCATTGGATTTCTACAGCAACCCTAGGAGATAGAAATTATTATGATCCCCATTTTTGAGTTGAGGAAACTGAGGCAAACAGATAGTAAGTGACTTGCCCAAAGTCATACAGCTAAAAAGGTCAGATTTGCACTTAGGTCTCCCTAACTCTAGGCCCAGCACCCTATGCCCTGTGCTACCTAAACGTCCTAATAATTTCCTTTATCTGGAGAATAAGTTTTTGAGAAGCAACTCATTACCCAAAGACATATGATGTAAATATAAGTTCTTTTAGCAAAAAAGTTATAGTGTCTATTGTATCTTCTCACATGTCATTATGTAATAAATTTTATAATAAAATTATAGCTATTTTAGAGACTGCAAATATATTTTATGTGCATCTTCATAATATACATAATGTATACATGATACACATTAAATAACTAGAAACAGCCAAAATGTCCAAAGGTTAGGGAATGACTGAACAAATTGTATTCTCTCAATATAATAGAATACTGCAATGCTACTTCAAATGACAAATGGAATAGAAAAACACATGAAATATGGCAAATAAAAGAATGCAGATCTGGAAGAACATCAAAAACCTTAACCATGCTATTTTTTAAATTCATGTACACAGACATAATCATACAAACTAAGAGATGGCTAGGTGGCACAGTGCACAGAACACTATACTTGGAGTTAGGAGGCCTTGAGATTTAATTGTGCCTCAGATAGATGCTTTCTAACTGAGCATTCCTGGGCAAGCCATTGAACTTCTCTGTGCCTCAGTTTCCTCATTTGTAAAATGGAGAAAATAGTAACACTTACCTCAGATAGTTATCAAGAGGATCAAGTAAATTAATACATGTAAAATGCTTTGCAAATCTCGAAGCACTAAATAAATGCTAGTTATCATCATCATCCAGAGACCTATTGAAAACAGAGGTAACCATGACTATTATTGTCATTAATTTGTTAAAGTAGACTATTATAAATAGTTTTAATATATGATCATATTAAATTTTTATTACTACAGTTTCACCATAACTATTATTTTTAAAGCAATTGACGAAAGCTACAAATTTTAGCTAAATGAGAAACTTTTCTTTGTACATCATGTATAATGGACATACATACATAGGGGAAAATGTATAGATACTTTCCATCTAGACCTGTCCCTGACCCCAGCCAGAATAAGGCAGCTAAGTAGCATAGTGGATAGAACTCTGGGCCTGAAGTCAGGAAGACCTGAATTCAAATATGGTCTCGGGCGCTTATTTGCTGTGGGATTCTGGGCACATAACCTCTGCCTGAGTTTCCTCAACTATAAAAGCCCTACTTTTCGGGTTGCTGTGAGAATCAAAGGAGATGATATTTGTAAAGCATTTGGCACAGTGCCTGGCACTGTAGTAGTGCTATATAATTGTCTACTTTCTCCTTTTTACTATAACACTACAAATAGTATATAGTATATACTGTATCTTCACTATATTTAGACAGTCGTTTACCTCACTAAATCCTCACTAGTCTCATCTAACCCAAGGCTTTTCACTCATAAGGGAAAAGAGCATCCTAGGAAAGATCATTTACCCGTCTTGTCTCCAGTCCCATAACTGGCTAGTTTGCCATCTGGCAACAGAACAATTCTACTAAAGCAGAGTTTTTTAACCTTTTGAGTGTCATGGATTCCTTCAGCAGTCTGGCAAAGCCAATAGTATTTGTAAATGAATAAAATACATAGAATTCCAAAGGAAAACAACTATATTGAAGTAAAGATATAATTTTATTCCCATCCAAGTTCCCATACAGACTTCATGTTAAGAACTTCTGATTTAAACTATTCTGTGGTACTTTGATGTATCCATGATTTCATCAGAGTTGTGCTTCTTTTCATTTTACAGATTAAATCCTCTCACTCTTTCTCTTCTTATGAGATTTCTAAGATCCAGTCAACACATGTGAGACCTTCTGTTTCTTTTAAAACTCTGGAAATATAAATATATTATTTAGGTTTTTCATCTCTCACCTCTCATTCCTGCTGCTTAACTAGATTATCTCCTTTTCTACTTCATTGATATGTTACAACTTCTTGAATCACATCATCATTGATAATATACTGCTACCTATTTACACTCATGTTTTTCCCTTTTGTCTTGTAGTTTTGATTTTTCCTAGAGCATTCTGTTCATGATACTATATAGTGATGATGATAGACAGTATTCAAGTGACAGTACTTGGAGAAAATTGGTATTAAAAAACTGGACTTCCCTAACAATGAGTGATTTGAGGATCTTCGAAAGCATTGCGCAGTTTCCTAAATGCAATACAGCCCAATACTCTACTCAATTCTGGGTTCTACTCATTATCCAATGGTAGCACCTTTAAGACAGATGATAGAGAAGAGAAAGAGAGAGAGATGATAGAAAATGACAAATAGATAAATGAACTCAATTAAGAGCTGTATGTCAAACTCTTTGTAATATGCTTTTTCTTTTTTTAAAATCAATTTATTTTTAGTTTTCAACATTCAGTTCCACAAGCTTTTGAGTTTTAAATTTTCTCCAACACCCTTTCCTCCCCCCTCCCCAAGATGGCATGCAATCTGATATAGGCTCTACATATACATTCATATTAAATATATTTTCACATTAGTCACACTGTAAAGACGAATTAGAAGCAATGGGATGAACCACAAGAAGAAGAAATAAAACAAAACAAACAAAAAAAAGAGAGCAAACAGTATGTTTTGATCTGCATTCAGACTTCATACCTCTTTCGCTGGGTGTGGATAGCATTTTCTTTCCTGATCCTTTTGGAGTTGTCTTAGAACCTTGCACAGCTGAGAAGAGCTAAATCTATCAGTTAGTCATCGCACAATGTGACTGTTACTACGTACAGTGTTCTCCTGGTTCTGCTCACCTCACAGCGTCAGTTCATACAAGTCCTTCCAGGTTTTCCTGAAGTCCTCCTATTCATCATTTCTTATAGAACAATAGTATTCCATCGTATTCATATGCTACAACTTGTTCAGCCATTACCCAATTGATGGGCATCCTCTCAATTTCCAATTTTTGCTACCACAAAAAGAGCTGCTATAAATATTTTTGTACATGTGGGTCTTTTTCTTGTTTTTAAGATCTTTTTGGGATACAGCCCTAGAAGTGGTATTGTACATTTTTGTAATCCAGGTAATATGCCTTTTCTTTCATACATTTTATTTTTCAAGTGTTGACAGACCAGTCTCTTTTCCTTTAAAGCAGACTTTAATGTGCAGACCTTCTACTGCTCTGAGGCCTGTCTGAGGCAATTTGTAAATTATCATCTGTAAATCTGAGCACATGGAGAACCTCACCATGAACTGGGAGATTCCTCATGTATAAAATGAGGTTGGACCAGATGGCCTTTAAGGTCCCTTCCAGTTTAAAATCTATGGTCATATAATCTTGTAAGGGTCAAATGACTAGCATATCAAAATTATTCCATCCTGCTCAAAACCACCCCCCTGCTATATAAATGTCAGCTAAAGCACCTAGAAAGAAGAAATAATATGAATTAGGATCACCAAAACTGTAGGGACTATTATAGAAACCAGAAAAAATATAATTTTAAAGGATTTAATAATTCCTGACTGAATTATTTTCATTTCTAACAATCCATAACAGGCCACGCTGGTTGAACTAAAGAATAGGAAAAGAAATGAAACCAAAAATGACCACAGTCAAACATTCTGTGACAAAGCATCCCAGTTGCCACAAGTTTCTCCTGATGCTAATTTATGCAGCAAATCGTAGTTTGTCAGGTGAAACAGTGGATAGCTTTTTGTCATTAACTTTGGTTCAGTGCTCGAAGCCTCTAGGAACAGAAGTGTTACATTCTCTGTATTTTTAAAAAACAATTTCATAAGCTTAAAATGCCACCAGTTTCCCATAAATGTTGCCATAATTATTTTAAATCACCTAATAACATTCCAGGGAAAACTGACTTAACTGTGTTGTGCCCAAGTTCATTTCAGAGGAAACTGCATGACCCTGGAGCTGTTTCTTTTTCATTAAGATGTCTGTTGTCGACCAATTATTATTATATTTTTCATGCAGCTGTCTTTAGGCGGGCATGTAAAATAGCTTCCACTGATATAGAGAAAACTGACTAACGTGGAAGATTAATAGACTAGGGAGGCATACAAAAGTCATTTTAAATGTGCCTTAGTCACTAACCTAAATGGTATCTATCTACCTCCACTAGAAATTCACAAGAGATTATTTTACAATGAAATCAGCTACCACTTCATTCTTTGTTGGTATTCTGTCTCCTTCAGGAACCCCATTTTCACAAACAAAAATAATGAGAAAATATGATCCATACTAGATATGAGAAAAAACCTAAAATAATTATTTGCTAAAGGCTTTCTCATAAAAATGTCAGAATTTCTCTATCAGGGCACTAACATTTGCACCAGAAAAGCTAAGGACTTTTTCCATGACATATTCTCGTTATCTAGGACTTCTGTTATTCTGAAAGATAATCTATTTGGGTACAGGTTTCATTTTATATGTACCAGAACCACACCCACAGCAACTACTCAAATTAAGTTTTTCTAAAGTCATTTTAACCACTTTTCCCATAACTGCAACTCCCCCATTTGAGACTACTTCCTACCTGGACAAGAAGTAAAGAAGAGGGCAGAGAAAAACCTTAGCAATGGGATCTAGCTCATTTATGTGCAATGATTTCTCTACTGCTATACATTTAAATAGCTGGTCTTAATTTATAATAGCTGCCTTTTTTGGCACATTTGACTTCATTTCCCCCTTCCTACTCCACAGATCTCCTATCTCCAAGATATTTGCCCCATTCTGGACCATGGAAAATATTTGACTTTCTCACCCAAACTTTGGTGTCTTGGCCAATTTGCCTTGTTTTTACCAATAGGAAGGTGCAAGTAAACAGTCTTTACTTGCCTCTCCTCCAGGCAAAAGAGAAAAGAGAAAGAAAACACCAAGAAGTGGCTGTAGGTCCTACCACTTCCAAAGACCTGTTCACACACAATAGAACAAAGCACTAACTCTTTGCATTAGGTAATTGGCAGAAATCAAATTTCAAGAACATAGCTGGAGTGAAAAACACTTTAAACAAGTGAGAACACTTAAGCATTAAGTTTCAATCAATCAAACTCCTTAGACTAAGTAGAAATGGGATAGAATTTCTAGTTCATGATAAATGATGCTAGAATATGCTGAGGAAATATGACCAAACCTAGGGATTGTGTATAAATTTTCAATAAATTTAGGTGTTGGAGGAGTGAAATTCCAGAAATTTGAATGAACCCCATAAGAATGATTTGGGGGAAAGGGGAGGGAAAAAAGAGATTTCAGTTCCAATTAGATCTCCTCCACACCTCCACCTCATTAGAGAAGGACCTCCTAGTGCCAAAGTTTCCAGAGGATATTGAATTCATCATCATTTCATTGGTGGCCTAAATGGCATCCTCCTCCATCTCCTCAATAAAAGGAGGGCCTTCTGACCGCAAAGGTTCCAGAGGATGTTGGACTTAGTGTCTTTCCATTGACGGTCTAAATGGCATCCCAGGACCAGCCAGTGGCAGTGTCTGCATCACTGGGAGGCAAGAACAGACTGTACTCATGGCTCTATAAGAATTCCAGCAGAGACTAGAACATGTCTAAAGAGAGCTTCTTAAGCAAACCATAAATAGAAGAAAAATTATTTCCAGCAGCCAGTTGCTACAAGTTACTCCTCTGCCATATATTCTTTCTAATCTGGAGCCTAACTTTTCCCTGTACTTCAGAGTATGTCACAGACTTTTGGGTTGATGTTTTATACCAACTATTCTTAATGAACCACTATAATATTCCTTTTAGAAAGGAATAAGGTTGGCTGACTGATTATCAATTGATAATTAAAAGGTAGAAGGACCATCCCAAAAAGCACTTAAGTCAATGGTATGACAGAATCACTCCTTCAGAGATACTCCTAAAACTGTGACAGGGTGATATTATCAAGGTCTAGGGATATGGGAGTGGGAATTAATATAATGATACCCCAGAGTTATATCTTCCCAAAGAATGTATCAACAGAGCTGAGCCTTGAAAAAGTTAAGGCTTCATTTTTTTTCAATTACAGAACATCTATTTATTTACCAAAAAAGAAATGTTTAAAACACAAAAGATATACAAGCATGTGTTACACAGTATGTAAAGTGTCAGCAAACATTTCATTGTCACTTTAGATGTGCTGTCTTATTAACTTCACTCAAGATCTTTATCTTTGAGCAAACCTAGCATGCATGGCTTCTTCTCAGGCTAGTGATCATCTCCTTCAAGGGTACAGGAATGCCCAAAGTAGCTAATCCACTAATAAAGTCCACTTCTCATGATTATCTTTGGTACGTTGTGCTCTTCATCTCATGGGAAATCCAAGGGAAAGGTTCAGAGTTCTGACTAGCATGGCAAAGGGCAAGCAAGAGAATGTAAAAGAAATTACTGCTTTGTTGAATGTGCCTTTCTTCCTGAATCAGTGGCCAGTCCTCCTAGCTACAATCTCTCATTCCAGGCTGAGTGGGAGTGGTACACATGGAGACCAAAGAAAAAGCATCAAATCAGTCATGTCTTTTATCAAGGAGCCCCCTGAAAATGTCCAGGTCGCATGTGTCCACAGAAGTATCCCAGAGTACATATCAGTAGGCGAGGCTTAGCGCTAGTCATCTTCTCAGAAAGAATAGCCATGTTCACAAAGTTACACAACTGCTTATTGGGAAGGCTAGTGCTAGAATCTAGATCATCTGATTCTCACCCCTGTATCCTTTCACAGTTATCACCTACCCCATTTCTGTAACCTTACTGCCTCCTGGCCTCTGACACCAGTTAACTGTATGACCTCATACCAGTTCTTTTTTTATTTAATTTTTTTGTTATATTTTAAGTTCTGAACTGTCTCCCTCCCTTCCTCTCCACCTTGCACTTAAGAGGACACCATTTGACACATATTAATAAGTATATGCAAAACTATAATATGCATAGTTCCATTTATCAGTTCTTTCTCTGGAGGTGGATAGCATCTTCATAGATTATTTGTAGTTGATTTGAACATTTATAATATTCAGAATAACTTGTTTGTTCACATATTCTTCAAACATTATTGCTATTACTGTATACAACAATCTCTGGGTTCTGCTCATTTCACTTTTCATGATATGGCATTTGAAAGACAAGTTTGAGATGCTATGTAAGGGAAAGTTCCCTAAACAGCATGCCCCCCACAAAAAATTGGAATATGCTGCCTTGAGAAATTATGGTTTCCCTGTCACTAAAGATTGTTAATAAAAGATAACCATCCTAAACAGGATTCAACTCTAAAGCATAAGTGGCCACAAATGGTTACATCCATAACTGAGGGGGAAAACATGAAACATTGTCCTTGCCCTCAAGGAGGTTATAGGAATGAAGCATGGAAATAGATAAGCAAATACAAAATAACTGAAAAGTTCAAATTATGGGAATCTTCCTATCTTATCAGAAAACATTTAATTTTTGGTTGACTATCATTACAAAGAATTGATGTGAACCCTAGGTTTATCCAGGAGAAAAGGCATTTATTGCTGGCCATAGGAAGAAGAGATGAGTCCAGGCTACTACTACCTGCTAAGGGGTTACAATGACAGCTTGACATGAACAAACAAGAGGTGCCCTGCCTTTCAGAGCCTGTATCAAGCTTATCAAGATCTATCAGCTTCACCATCTAGCTGCCTAAAGTGTCTGTTGTGCATACAACATCAGGAAGGGAAATAAGTTCCTCAAAAACAGTGCATGATTTCTCTTTTTCTGTCACCAAACAAGCACACAATTCTTTAATTATTCTCATCAACCTGCTAGTTCCTACAGCTGTACCCCAAGAGAAAATGCAGAGCGTAGAAAAGTTTTATTTAATCCTAAAAATTGAGAGATGGTGTAAGTGATAAAACATTATGGCAATTGAAATTTATATATCAAAAGCATCACCAAAGAGGTATATAATATTCACTTTTATAATTGGTTTTTCAACAGATTAAGCCTTTACCATTTTAGGCTAATTAAGAGGAAGACCAGCGTAAATTAAGGAACAGTCTAATTGTGCGATTATGTAGTTGTCTTTTCAAGGCAAAGAATAACTTAAATTATCAGTGACCTTGTAGATTATCATGATATAATGAATATATAAGAATGATTTACAGTCAACACATCAATTGTCAGCATGTAGATGAATGCTATGAATGCTTGAAAATGGTGCTTCCTTAAATTAATAAACATTTCCATCCTATAATTCTATCTATTCTATTTTCTTTCCTTAAAAAATCCCAATATCCATAAATAATGCAATAGAAAATTTCCACCTAACTTTTCTCTGAATTGTCATTAATGCTGAATTAGTGAAGTGTGAATTAATGAGGTTTTACAATTGATATGGCTTGGTAATTTACAGTTTTCTCTGAATTGAAAAAAATATGTTGATTAAACTGGACTTTCTACTTTATAGTAAGAACTTGTTTAAGAAAATTAGACCATCATAAATCAAATTGATTCAGGCTCCTTTGATCTAAGGTAGAAATTTCCATTATGACACAAAAAAGAATATACATCAAAAATGACTAAATGCTTTAAAAAATTATAGAAGTATTCCAATGGACTAAAATAAATCTGATTCATTTTTAAGTGTTCTTTCTCCCTGCCCAAAACTGTCTCCTTCATTGAGAATGGGTAAAAAATTAGTCCTATTGATCTAGTCAAAGAAAGCAAGTTTGAATTAACCAGGAATTTTGAGATGCCTGATGCTGACTACATGAAATACTTCTCCATTTGGCTCATAGAGAGCTTATTTCAGACTAGATTATTGAAGATATATATGATATACAAAAGAAAAGTTAGCTTAACACAATCTTGTACTTGAATACAACCTTCCTATCATGTAAGCCTGGGAAATCTGAATGTATTTTCACAGAATCAGCTCAATATAGAGAACGGAAAGTTAGGTCTGGGCATAATTCATTATGTCATAAAGGAGGTCAATAAAGTCACTTGTAGATTCAACTGTAAGACATGAAAAATAGTTCAGATACAGAAATATGTATGGTGGGTTGGTTCAAATTATAGTGAGCACAGTAGAGAGTCCTATGCAATCTGGAGCAGACAGCTTGGTAAGTCAGCCAGTTTTACAAGTATTTTATGTGAGAGAGAGACAGAGAGACACAGAGAGAGAGAGAGAGAGCATTTTTAAGTTCTTACTACGTGCCAAGCTCAGTGTTAACTGGGTGCTATTAAAAGCAGTACAAGAGAGCAAGACCATCCTGACCTCAAGGACAATACATTCTGATGATGTAAGCAAGCACATAAAGTGAAACTAGAGAGAGGAAGAGTGAGAGTGCAAGTTTCAAGTAGGGTAGGGATGGTCAAAAAGAAGGGCCATGTTCAGAAGACTGTGGATTAGTGGTTCCCTTTGTTCACAATATTATAACAACTCCAGAGGAAAGGAAAAAACATGAGGAAATCATTCAACATGAGAAAAAATGCTAAGTTTAGTAGCTCTTCAAGTACTAAACAAAATTCCTCCACTAAAATTCTATACATTCATCATTAAAATCCATACCTCAACTGTATTCTTAAGGCTGTACCAATAGAACATAAACTCTGAAAGGTCCCACCAAGGCAGAAAAGACTTAAGAATAGGCCCACAGAATGACTACATGTCTAATAACCAAAGATCAGCCAGATAATTTTCTCCAGGATCAAATATAAAGTCCTTGACTTGGCATTTACCACTCTTGACAACCTGGTCCCTCTTCATCTTTCCAGACTTGTTATACTTAACTCCTTCCATGAACTTTGGGATCCAATTTTCACAGGCCTATTACATGTTATCTTCATCATATATCTTCATGTCTTTGCAATTACCATACTCCATTTCTAGAAATCCTCTGGCTTCCTTTAAGATGCAGCTCAAATGGCAGCTTTTGTAAGAGGACTTTTCTTATCCCTTTACATGATAGAGTCTTCCTTACTACTCTCCCTTCCACTCATGTGTGTGTATATGTATACACACACATATAGATAAATGTATCTATAAGTATATGAATGTGTATCTCCTCTATCAGAACACAATACCATTGAAGACAGAGACTGCTTTCATCTTTCTTTGTATCCCCAGAGCTTAGTAAAGTTCCTGGAATATTATAAGTGCTTAACAAATGCTTGTTGATTAACTGACTAATTTCAGAGAGGCTCATCAATAAGTTGGCTACAGGTTGATGAATGAGTTGTCAAAACTACTCTCAAATGTTATTTTCTTCTAATAATTAATAGAAGGGTACACATTTGAGGTGTATGCATGCGTGCATGTGTGTATGTATATGTGTGTAGAGCTTCCAGACCAACTAGATCACAAATCCTTGAAGTAACATAAAAATATTTCAAAGTTCAGTACTCAGTGGCTTCAGATTTGAATAGAAGAGACTGTGAAAAAATATCTAGTCAAAAGATTAAAAACTAGAAACAAAAAAATTGGCAAGCACAACTGTTAATCTTTCAAATCAATACAAATTGGCACTTTCATTTCAAATCAATGTAAATGAGACCCTAGTTAGACAATATCCCAAGTAGAGTTTTCCAAAAAGCACTAGACTGGGACTAAATGCCAACATACCAGTAAAATTAGTATCAGTGGCTATAGATAAAGATTTTGATTGATAAATGAGAAAATAACAACTCAAGGCCACAAAATAGGTTCCCATCATCTCTGAAAATGTGTTAAGAAATTTTCCCTGAAGGTTTAGCATGATGATAAAGGATATATCATGGGAAAATACACCAATTAAAATATGAAATCACTAATTAGGCAATTGAATATAGGCTTACTTAAAAATAAGAGTAATAAATGATAAAATAAAACCATAAATTTTGAAAAGTCATTTAATCTTATTCTTGACCTAGGAGAAAAACAAAATAAAGACAAAGATCTTAAGTGGTCCAAACTAAATTTTAGTTGGCATGTTAATAAATTGTCTATATAAATGAAAAAGATGCATTTCAATTAGAAATGGGAGATGATCTCCACTCTCATGGAGGTTCTCTAATATAATGGCATGATTTACAATCTAATGAAATTTTCTCTAAGGCAAAATATCCTGTCTGAACAGCAGGGAACACCTTGGTGTTTTCATATTGAAAAATTACTACAAATATGAGTAATTAATGCAAAAGAGGTAATTGGTTTCCCATTTCTATAGTTAAGCTGACAGGAAATTAATCAGTATTTCTCTGCTTTACCAAGATATCAGTGTTCTGGCAATGCTACCTGGACCTGAAATTATCTGTTCCTAGACAAGAAACCTTACTCACTGAAACAAATCTATAAGACTTAAAAATTTTTAGCTTTTGTCATTTGAGCATTTGCTTGTTATATGTAATTAAACAGAAAATACAGTCACAATATCAAGGTTAATATAATTCATAAGAAATAGTAATATATAGGGGGTAGAGTGCTTGACCTGGTATCAAGAAGACCTGGGCTCAAATCCTGCCTCAGAAATTTACTAGCTATGTAACCCTTATTTATAAATTCCTCATCTATAAAGGGAGGTGGTTTTCATAGATGACTCTGAAAGTTTCCTTCAGTTCTCAATCTTTGCTCCTAAGAACTAATTCATTAAAGTCCGGATTTACAAAGAACCAAGGAATATCTTGAAATAGTTGACTATCAGTAAAATGAATTTCTACAATAAAATAAGATGGAGTGAAAAGTCTCTCTATAACCTTTGAGACTATAAGGATGAATACAAAAGCATATTGACTGAACATGAAAAACCATGAGATAAAAACAGGTCTCAAAATTAATGAGAGGAAATTCTCTTTCAACTGTCTCCTCATAAAATGACCAGTCATAAAGTCTCCCAAGTCCCATCATTGCTACCTGTCTTGGCTTTTCTCAATCTGTCCACCCATAAGCACACAAAAGTTACATCTTCCATGTATCTCTTCTTTTTGGAAAGCTGAAATAAGGAAAGATAATTAGTATTTCTTTAAATAAAAATCAGTTTATTCCGTCAGAGTTCATTTGGTTTGATAATTTGTTGCAAATCAGATGATACTTTATCACCTAACATTGTTTAGATCATCAAAGCTGTTGAAAATGTTGCTCGAGGGAGGTATTAAAGGATAAGACTGGTCCCTGCCTAGTAAAAATTCTTGGCATCATTAAGTAGTGGCCCCTAGGATACTAGGCTAATTGAACCATGTTGGGAAAAAAACAGACAATTTTGCTCAAAAGAGAGATATCTCGTAAGTATTGATTAGCATTTAGAAGGGAATAATCATTTATATAGCACCTGCTATGAGCCAGACACTATGCTAAGTTCTTTACAAATACTAAGCTCGTTAAGGTTGGTAACAACCCTGCAAGGTAGATGCTGTAATTATCCCCATTTTTACAATTGAGGAAAATGTGGCAGAGGTTAAATGACTTGCCCAGAGTCACACAGCTAGTTAAGAGTCTGAGGGCAGACTTTATTGTGGATTTTCAGGGAAATTCCTAGCTCATACAAACATGCAAATCCATCAGAACTAACTTCTATCAAATGAAGACTGAATTCTCTTAAGCATATTTTTAAGTTTAATAACTATTAACCAAAGTAAACATAAGGAATAAGATCATACAGCATTTCACAAAGAATTAAGCAAATTAGCAAACAATAAATAACCCCTACCCCTAATTATTTTTCCGTATTCCCTTCCAGTTCCATTTGAAGTCTGGTAACTCTAACTTCCTTTTCTTTCTTTCTTTCTTTCTTTTTAATGTGGTCACAGTCCATGTGCACATAATTTTGGTTCTGTTGATCTCTCTGAATTTACTTTAAGTGTTTCTTTCTATGGTCTATATTTACTTTATATGGCATCATAGAGAAGTGTGGGAGGCAGCATGGCACTATGGATAAAGAGCCAACCTAAGAGCTTTAGAGAGCTAGAATCAAGTCTTGCCTCTAACATACATAGAGTGTGTAACTGTGGGGAAGTGATTTAACCCCTCAATAACCTAGGCAACTCTCTAAGATTATGAATTGCAAAGAATGTGCTGACTTACTTCAGGAGAGAGTTTTCTCACAAAATAGTTTACTATACCAATGAAATCACAGGTCCATTTTCTATCGCTTTGAAACTATAATATCCCATTATACATATATTTGTAGGTATATATGCATATATAATCACAATTTATTCTACCTTTTGATTGTTGGATACATTGATCATTCTCAACCATTTGCTAATATAACAGAACGAACTCTGTACAGATAGTTTCTTTTTTCCCTTGTGTGATTTTTTAAGGTAAAGTCCTATTCAATAGAAGTACTGGGTCAGAAGGTATAATTACTTTTTCCCCCTCGTACTGCATATTGCATATTCCTCTCAAAATTATTTGCACTATTCTGTAGTCCCAACAATAATGGGAAATATCATTCTTGACAATTATCCTAAAGACACAGATAGGTCAAAACATTAGGTTACAAATCAGTTCATGTCCTAAGATCAATTGAATGTGCTTTGACATGAGGTCATTTAGCTACTGAGAAGGAAAGAGAGGGGAAATCTAAGTCTGAATTCTTCTCTAACCTTGGGTAAAGATAGAACACAAAATGAAGGTAAAAGATCATTACGAAGGCTACTCTACTCACCAGAGAAGAGAATTCAAACTCTGACGGCCCAAAGAAAGGTCTATGCATTCATTCCATTACTTCTTACCTAATCGCATCATTTCTCATCAACTTCATTCTTGTTGGACTCTTTGTAACCCCATCAGCTCCTACTGAGTGTTGTAGGCAAAATCTCACTACTGTGTTCAAGCTCTCTACCATAAATGAGAGTTGGGGGAATGGGTCTGGTCAGCTTTGAAACAAGAAGGCTAAAGCCTGCTAATTACCAACAGCTATTTCTTAAGTGCAGGACTATTATTCATTGCTGTCTCTTTTTTCAAAAAGCTAGAGCTGAATAGGAATCATGCCTCCCATTTCAAATATCTAGAAAACAACAAAACTTCAACAGGTAATTATAATGAAGTCAAATCAACAAGCATAAACTACATCCCTAGCACTGTGCTAAGCACTAGTTTATTGTAATTATTATTACACCAAAAAGTATAGCTAAATGGGCAAACTCCTCAAAAAGTACATAATATATAGATCCTGAAGGAGGAAAAAAAAAGTCCTTCAAGGTCAACTCCAGGTACATAGTTGAATGGAGGTTCAAGTAATGTTCATCAAAACATACAGAAGCTGCGATTTCATAATTTCCCAGTGAGGAAACTCATTCAACCAAAGCAGTTCACAACCGATGACCTAAGTAAGTCATAGAAAATTGACTGAAACACACGAATTTATTTGTCCAGCATCACACAACTAGAAAGTATTTGAACAGTATTTGAATGAAGCATTGAGGCAGAGAGGAGCCCAATATTTTCCTTCCCTTGATATGAGCAAGTCTATTTTCAAAATGGCCTCCATTTAATGACCCATATGCACAAAAAATTATAACACGTCTTTTTTGTGGAGGCAAAGAATTGGAAACTGAGGGAATGACCATCAACTGGGGAATGGCTAGACCAGTTATGGTATATAAATGTGATGGCATACTATGCAGCTACAAAAAATGATGAAAAATAAAATCAGGAAGATTTATATGAACTGATACAAAGTGAAATGAGTAGGACCAGGAGAACAATTTATACATTATCAACAACATTGGAAAGGTAAGCAGCTGTAAGAGACAATAACTCTAATCAGTACAATGATTCACCACAATTTCAAAGGACTCTTGATGAAAAATGCTCTTTACTTCCAGATAGAGAACTGATAGAGTCCGTGGAGATTGGAGCACATTTTTTCCTCTTTCTTTATCTTGTCTTTTGTTTCTTCTGGAACATGGTTGATGTAGAAATATTTTGCTTGACTGCATTTGTGTAATGGGTACTACATTTCTTCTTTTCTTGAAAGGCGTAGGAGGGAAAGAATTTTTTAAAATGCATCTATTTTAGGGTAAATGAGCAGCACATTAACTTCTCAATCAGTCAATATGCTAGCATTTATTAGGTGCCTACTCTGTGCCAGGTACTGTCTTAAGTGTTAGTAATATAAGGAGAGAAAAAAAGTATTTCCTGCTCTCAAGGTGCTCACAGTCTAACGAGGGAAACAGCTTATAAACAACTACGTACAAACAAGATATATACAGGATGAACTTGAGATATTCCCAGAAGGAAGTACTAAGATGAAGGAGAACTGGGAAAGGCCTCTTGTACAAGATGGGACTTTAGCTGAGCCTTGAAGGAAGTCGTGGAAAATAGGAGATGAGGAGGGAGAACCTGTTCCTGACATGGAAGACAGCTGCTGAAAACATTCAGAATCAGGAAAGGGAGCATACTATGCAAGGAGCAGCAATGTCCTAAGTCCCAGATCATATCAGCAGATTGGTGACTCCCTATTCTTGCTTCCAGAACTAAATAGACTGCCTTTCTCAAGGATAGCTATAGACAGTTTGTAATTAATATTAACATCCCTTCACTATTTGTTTGTTTTGTAGAGTCTGGAGAGAAATGATCTATAAGGTGTGTTCCCTTTCTTTTATGAACCACCCTATCCCTCCCTAACCATAGTTTATAATAATAATCTGAATAAAGCTTTTTGCTGATTTGTACCTTAAACTTGAAAACTGGGTCTTATTATGCTGACATAATCTTTTGTTTTTGTTTTTTTTAAGTACAGACTTATGATTTCATCAGTTATAGGAATTCCTAGCTTGGAAAATCTACCTGCTAAAGTGGACAGGCAACTCATGTATAACTTACAGTACTGGAGAATTGTTTGATGTATGTAGAGGTTCCATGATCTCACAGCTAGTATGTGCCAGAAGCAGAACCAGAACCCAAGTCTTCTGGACTCCACTGTAACTTGTTACTTCTAGGTTCATCAGTATCCCAACTTAAACTCCCTGGGGCAAAATCATTTCCCTAACTTGAGAAAGAACATTTTCAAGGCACTTTTTTCATAGGGCTCTCCATACAGTGGTCTAAATAAACAGCATTGTTATACTTTAATTTACAAATATCTTCAAGGAAAACCACTTTTTACCAAAATTTAGCCAAACTATTCCTGAACAGATATGTCATTAACAGAATAAAATAATAGTTGTTTGTAAAAATTCATCATAGCCCATTCAACTTCCATTTCTAATCATCTCAAATCATGTAAAATACAAATGTATTTTTCTCCTGAATGTTAGAGGTAAAAAAAATGGGCCAAGATTTTAAGTCACCTGTTATATGAAACCAAAAATAGTTGCTTCTTTCATTCACAGAGGGTTCCACTTGCAGTTTCTCATACCTTCTGCTAACAGTTGTTAATATGTAAATGAAGCATTAACTGTCACTTATCATTTTTATAAGCATAGTGTACTTTAGAAAATGCTCATAACTAGAATTCTGCACCTGATACCAGAAGGAAAATGACATAGTTTTCTAAATTAAAACACATGATCAACCATATCTTTTCCAAAAGGAAATCAAAGGACTCTTGGTTCATATACCAAAGAATTGTATTAAACTGTATGGGGCACAGCCCACTTATGCATGGCCAGAAGCCTAAGCAAGAACCATAAAATGGCAGAGAAAGGAAATTTCCATCTAACAGATGGTGAGGTGGATAGAACTGAGAAGTGGATCAAAGTGAAGCTGGCTATCCCAAAGCTCAGCAAAACAAGATCGTTTATTTACAAGGAACTCTAGATAGAAAGATAGGCTTGTGCCAAATTCATTTTCAAATGTGCATTTTAATCTCCACTTTGAAGACTAAGTATCTTCCCTAGGTAACATGACATTTTCTTTACTGGTAATATCAGTATTCATCAGAAATGATTCATTTTCTTTTTTTAATATTGAAAACATGGTCACACGTACATATTCCTAGTAAGTTTAAATGAATATAATGTGCATATAAAAGTACATACACATATAGTACAGTGCCTAGCACATCATAAGTGCTTAATTCTTGTTGACTTACTGATACATATGTACTTCTCACATATTTACTTCATAGTTGGAAAATCCTTGCTGCAGATAGCCAATTATTAGAATGAGTTGGCAGTGGCAACATTCACCAATTGTATGTTTTCCAAAATAGAAATAAAAAGATGATATAGAATCACACATCACTATGTGTGACTAATGAGTTTCCTGATCAACTTGATGAGTTTGGGGTGGGAGAAGGAAAAGGATGGGGAGGGAAGCATCCAAGATGAACCTCACTTTTATATTAGATCTTCATATAAAGGGTATGGACATTCTTTTTGAGGTTTCCTCAGGATAGGGTTCACTGATGTGACTACTGCCAAGATAAATAGAGTGACTCACACTGTTGCAAGGTGGACTGTTAAGTAAGGATCTGGTCTCAGTTGTGTCTACTTGGGATACTAAAAACTATAGTGTTGGAGATATTCTCTGCTAACTCCAATTCTATATACTTGGCATATATTGCATGTGAAAGTCACATCTCTAAACCTGTATTTATAAGCCTTTGTGTAGTCCCTGTGGCACAAAGTTCTGACATTAGCTCAGACAATGAAAAGATGCCATACCTAATAAACTGAAACAGATCTGGGATCTCACTGATATGGGTACTCGGTCCACCTGTGGAAATCCCAATCCATCTACTCCACATCCTGTGCAATTCTTGTCTATGTCTTTCCATAAATATTCCATGTAGGACCTACCTAATTCTTAACGAGTCTTTCTCTAGTTCTTTTACTATTTCACTGACACCAATATACTCATATGGACTTTCCTCACTCTCATTAAATAACTAGAATACATTCTTTATCTGATCACACTTTTATTTCACTTCTTGTGCACATATCATTAATGGTATGATGCCACAGCCTACTTACACCCACCATGCATCTTTCAATTGCACTTTGAGTCACCAACAATTACAGTTCATCTGAGATCATGATGTTCATTATTTGATAGCTAATAGAAGCTTCTTGAAGATGGGGACTCTTTTTTTTTCCTTTGTGATACCCAGCACAGAACTTCACATATTGGAAGCACTTAATAAATGGTTATTTAATTATTGATTGGTAAAATCACTGGGAAAATATCAGTGTTAAAAAGTCAGACTATTGTGGGAGGGACAGCTGGAGAATCATTGAATACTCACTATTCCTGATAACTTACCTTCCTACTCCATATGACTCATCCCTTGTTTCTTGTCCTTCAGAAGTTGAGACTTTACTGCTCTGATTTGCATCATACTTGCAAGATCACTTTTTCCAAGGTTTTGTCCTTGCCCCACCTCTTAATAGAACAAAAAAGAACAGTAATGGCATACACACATACACAAACCCTTTGGTTCAGACCTTGTCATGAGATACCCTTCTATAGCATAGGTGAATTATTTCAGAAGAGGCAACGTAGTATGAAGGACTTGAGTGATATGCTTATCAAAAAACAGATCTTTATGTGGTCTGACATTAAATCCTTGAATTCTACACAAGTGATTCCAGTAAAATCTATAAAAAGAGTCAAGCCAGGAACTTATAGCACGTGGGCATAGGTTTGTGTTACCTTGAGTTACCCTCTACAATGTATGCCTACACCCACACCTTTGCATTCCTTCCTACTAAATTTCATTATCTCTTGAGGGTAGAGGTCTCCCCCTTCTACCATGTAAGAACTTATTGGAAAGTTCTGCCTGTTGTTGAAGCAGTGTATGCAGAGATGCAGTCCTCCATGGTTAGGGTCCCTATCCTGTACAATTGGATTAGAACAAGCTGTTTCACCCAAGTCAGAAAGAGCTTATACTCTCAATACTGCCTATCTGAACTATGAAATACTATGGGCAAGGGAACAATTAGTCAAACTGAGAAATCAATGCGAAATCACATAGCAGAGCAAAGGTAAAGAGGATTGGTTCTTAACTTGAGAGTCCAAAATTATATCTGAGAACTATACAGGGCAGTACTGAGGCCTGGGGTCAAAGGATGAACAAAGCATAGCTGTTGAGAAAAGAATCTGGTCACAGACATCTGGACCCCGTACTCATAGGTCTAAGTAGCAAATGTCAGCTTGAATGTCACCTGAAGTCAGACCCAAAAATTGTAACTCAGCTTTCACTCAATGAGCAAATAAAAAGGAAATCAAATAGGTAAACATAAAGGATGGGCAGACAGCCAATGGCCCCATGGGGAAGTGAAAAAAACATTATCTTTAGAAACTGAAGAACTAGGTTTGAATCCCAATTTTCCTACTTATCACCTGGATAACCCAGGGTGAGTCACCTCACTTGTCTGATCTTCTATTTCCTCATTTATAAAGTGAGGAGATCTCGAAGGTCCCTTTCAACTCTAAATCTGTGATGACATGATTTATATTTGATGGCAGAAACTCAATCCTGTAAGTAAGTTGGAAGTTATTACCCATGCTAAGCAATTCGTGAATACTCTCTTGAGCAGATATGTTATTTCAATACAAACAGTAGGTAGAAACAATTATATATATTCCAAGGCATAAGGATTAAGGAATCACAGTAGCTAATAAGTGAGAGGAAAATAGAAAAATGACCACTGCAGTCAGTCTTATCCTCCAATAAGAAATGCAACAAGGTATGAATAGACACAGCTCAAGCCCACTTTGCTACTGATTTACTGCCACTCATGATGCTGACGGAACATTGCACCCGAGGCATCAATATTAATCACTTCACAGCTGTTCACAAATTGCCTCCTGAGTTTCACAAATGTTAATGGCACATACTAGTCCCAAATGGCACAAGTTAAAAGTTTGGAGTGAATATTAAGTAATACATATATAATTTATAAACACTAGATAACTGGGTTTTTTTAAGTTAAATAAAAAGGGGTATCCAAGGACCAAATGCTGAAGTTTCTTCTATTCATTTGAAAAAAAAAATGACCTTTTAAGACAGTTGTTTTCAAACTGCTCACAAGTTATGTTATTATAGTACATATATGATATGTGTGTATATAGTACAAATGCCTCCTGAGTAAAAATATTCAAAAATTTCCATGAAGTCTTGGAAATCCTTTAGTGATTACATGCCACAAGAAAAGTTATTTCAAAATCAGTCCATAAAGGGCATTGTCACATAGAACACTGATTCTTGCAATGACCTAAAATAGCTTTATTTTGTGTTTAGTTTCTACCAACATGTTATCAGCCAAAATAGGTAACAGGAGGGAAATGTGCACCTTTTCCCAAGGACATGAGGGTGAAAGAGTTTGTTGTCATTTAGAATTTGGCTGCTTATCAGGAACTAGTAGTTAAGAGGGAGTTAATTGATTATCCACCAATGTGTTAGAGTTCTGGAGAGCAAGTAGGAAGCATCATAAATCTCACTATTATCTGCCTTGGGAAAAAAAAGTTTTAAAAAAATAGCAAAAGTAGAAGAAAAGGAAGCTGAGTTTGGGCTGGGAAGGTAAAGTCTCTGTGGATACAGACCAGTTTGAGATTATTCCAAGCAAAACAATTCACAAACACATATGAGATTTTAAAAATTTAACATAATTTAATGGAAGGAAAAAAATTCTAACAATTATAAGACTGCAATGAGTTGGCCAAGAATTTAACAAAAAAAAAAAAAAAAAAGGAGAGTAGTCAGTATTGCATTTGATAAGCTATATAACATTTCTAATGCTTTCAACCTTTTCCTTTTCTTACTTATAGTAAGAAAGACTTTGGGTTTAAATCCCTTTTTAGACACTAACAGTGACCCTGGGTAAGTCATTTAACTTCTCTGTGCTTTATGTTCATCTCAGTCAGCCAACAATCACTTATTAAGCACCTACTACATGCTTAATACTTAGTACAGAGAACAGTGTACTAAGCATTTGTAAAATATATTCCAAGGGACTAATAATATACATTTTCTCTAAAAATTTGGCTCTTATCTTTTGACCATTGCTCCATTGAAGAGCACATATCATTAGTCTCATAGGTATCAACTCCATATAGATGTTAGATTCTGAACCTTTGATATATTCTCTGCATCTATTTCACATCCTGTTTTTTCTTTTAATTTTATATGTTGCTTTTTGTTGCACAAAATTATTTCATCGATGAATGAAAAAAATTTTCTCAGTTACTTATAATATGCCAGATAGGGATACAACTATAAAAGCAATGGCATTCCTTGACCTCAAGGAGTTTATATTCATAACAGAGAACAAATACAATAGGAGAGTAGTGGTCTGGGAGGTACACTTTGGTCTAAAAAGTTTCAGGAATGGTGATTGGGTACATACAGAAACAGACTGACGCACTCCTTCCAGGAACAATGGGAGAGCTGATTTAATTATAATTCCAGAACTGGGAATTAGGGAGAATATACCCAAAGTAGTGAGGCAACTGGTGAGATGACCAGAGAAAAGGGAATATAGTGAAGTATGGCTTGCACTTGCCTGAAATATTGAGCTACAAGAGGCAGTTGCCAGTTAAGTCAGCAAGACTCCAGATCAGAAGTTCCAGAAATGAAAAGGTGAAAATCTCCAATATCTGGTCTCATCCCAAGATAAGGTAGCTGGAGAAGCTGGAGAGAAACTGATCAAACTCATTAATTTATTCTGTAATTTTTTTTCCATTTGATTAAAACATTCTTCCTCTATGCTGTTGAAATATTATTCCTTTTTCTTCCAGTTTTATTGGGAGGGTGGGTTGTTTTTAGAATGCTAATCCAATTAGAATTCATTATGATTGTGTGGTCCAAGACCATATTTTTTTACTATCCAGATATCCATTTTCCCATACTTTTCAAAAATTATTATTGAAGAGGGATTTCATTCCCTAGTTAAGCAAATTGTTGTTTTTCAATCATTTCCAACTCCATGTGACCACAGGAATTTGTCCATAGAGTTTTCTCAGCAAAGATACAGGAGTGGTTTGCCATTTCCATGTCCAGTGTGCCCCATTTTACAGATGAGGAACAGAAGCAAATAGGGGTTAAGTCACTTGCCCAGAATCACATAGCTAGCAAGTGTCTGAGGCTAAATTTAAACTCAGATCTTCCTAATTCCAGGCCCAGTGATCCATCCATTGAACCACTTAGTTACCCCTTAGTTTCTCAAATACTATTCTTTATATACATTGCGATCTGATTCTTTGGTTCTAGATTCTGTTTCATTTATTTATTTCTCTATTCCTATTACAGTACTCAACACTTTACAAAAATTGCCTCATATTATCTTTTAAATTCTCATCCTTTTCCATGAGTTTTCTTTTTCAAAATTATTCATACTATGTATGTCCATCTATTTTTCCATGTGGATTTGATTATGATTTCATCAAACTCTTTGAAATAAGATACTGGTATCTTGATTGATAACACATTAAATATATTAAACTAGTTTGGAAAGTACCAACATTTTTACTATATTTGCTTAACATGACCTCAGGTCTTCCTTATTTTCTGTCAAATTCATTTTGAAATTGTCTTTGATATAGGTTTTTTTTAACACCGTGATAAGTGAATTCCCAAATACCTCAGAGCATTTTATTATCATCGTTAAGAGTATCCTTATTTCATCAGTTTCTTTTGATTCTTGGAAGTAACATAAAAATGAAAGTGATTTTGTGAGTCTATCCTGCTACTTTATCAAAATCATTTCTTTGCCTCCATAATTTTTACTGTTGACTGTCTTGAAATTTCTCCTTTTTTCAAATTTTAATTTAACATTTTATTTGTTTCTCAATTACGTGTAAAAAAATTTTAACATTCTTTTTTAAAATATTGAGTTCCAAATTCTCTCTCTTCTTCCCCTCCCCACTATTTCAGAAGGCAAGCAATTTGATATCAATTACATATGTGCAGTCATACAAAACATATTTCCATATTTGTCATGTGAAAGAAAACACAAACAAAAAAATGAGAAAAATAAAGATAGCAAAAAAATTTAGATCTCCATTCAGTCTCCATCAGATCTTTCTCTGAAGGTGAGTAGCTTTTTCATAGTAAGTTCTTTGGAATTGTCTTGGATCATTGTATTGATGAGAATAACTAAGTAATTCACTTCTGATCATCACAAAATAATGCTTTGTACCAATTCATATAAGTTTTCCCAGGGTTTTCCGAGACCATCCTGATTGCCACTTCTTATAGCACAATAGTATTACATCACAATCATATATAAGAACTTATTTAGCCATTCCCCATATAAGAAGTAAACAGTTTGGCCTTATTAAATCCCTTAAATTGGTCTTTCATGTTTACTTTCTTATGTTTCTCCCAATTCTTGTAGACCAAATTTTCGATTTGGTTCTGGTCTTTTCCCCACAAATACCTGAATTCCTTTAATTCATTAAGCATCAATTTTTCATACAGGATTATACTCAGCTTTGCTGGGTAAGTTATTCTTCGTTGCAAACCCTCCTCCTTTGGTCTTCAAAATGTCTTGTTCCATGCCATTTGGTCTTTTAATGTAGAAGCTACTAAATCATGTATCACTTTGACTGTAGCTCCATTGTATTTAAATTGTTTCTTTCTAGTTGCTTGTAGCATTTCCTCCTTGACCTGGAAGCTTTGAAACTTGGCCATGATGTTCATTCAGGTTGTGAACAGTGGAGTTTTTCAATTTCTATTTTATCTTCTAGTTCTAAAACTTCAGGGAAATTTTCCTTAGTTTCTTGAAGTATAGTGTCTAGACTTTTTTAATCATAACTTTTGGGTAATCCAACCATTCTTATGTTATCTCTCCTCAATCTGTTTTCCACATCAGTTTTTGTAATGACATATTTCACATTTTCTTCTCTTTTTTACTCTGTTGATTTTGTTTTGTTACAGATTGGTATCTTATGAAGTCATTAACTTTCACTTGCCCAGTTCTAATTTTTGAATTATTTTCTTCCTTAAGTTTTTGGATCTCCTTTTCCAATTGGCTGACTTTTCATAGTTTTCTTGATTTTCTTGCACAGTATGTGGAACATTTAATAAGTATTTGTTGATTGACTATTTTAAATTATCAAATGTTCTTCACCTGGAGCCAAGATGGGAATTTAGGCCTGATTCTTCAACCCAGAGATTTCTTGAGAAGATCTTACTTAGCATACCCAACACTCTTAATAATAATTATTTGAATAAACTTTTGAAAACAGAAAAGTAAATGTTATCCCAAGATATTAAATTAGGAGTTGCAATAGGGTACACCTGATTCAGTCAATCTAATAACTGAAATTCAAGCCTAGAATAAAATGAGATACTTATATATGTTATAATAGTGAACAAAAGGTTTCTTTAGTCATAGCAGGGAAATGACATTCAGCAAGAATACATCAGTGAGTCAACTGGGTCCACCTTCCTTGCCTCTCTGTTGTCCATGCTTGACAGAAGCCTAAGGAAAGAACTCCTGATTCCTCATGGGCCAGATTTTTGTACTTAGACCTTCTGAAATTAATTGTTTGGGCCTTAGTCCTTTGAGCTAATTAAGTTTCAAGGATTATTTCAATACATTTTTAAAGAAAGCAATGGGGGTAGACTAGGTTATTGGTCCTATCACAGACGTTTAGGAAAGAGTACTATCTTTCATGGCCAGTAATGGACCACTGGATAATTTTTTTAAAAAATGACATGTTTTCTTATATGAATACTATATTGGAGATAATATCTTATATAGAAGCTGAGAAAAAAATAGGGCTTTTTACTTAGAAACAAAAAATCTGTTAATATGTCTAAATCAGAACATTTTTTTCCAAATCTCTTTCCTTAAGTCATTTACAATATAATTAATGTTGAAGATAAAAACATTAAACTCTATAGAGAAGAAAAACAATTGCTTCAGCATCTGTAGTAATTGAGAGATTTAATCATGAATTGGACCAATAGATAAATAGGACTGCAGAATAGATCTATCCTCCTAAATGTGGTTATTAGCAAAACACTTATTAATCTCTTCATGCCAGATAAAACCTGGGAGTAAAACTTTCACAGGGTTGATTGCTCTACTGTCAAAACCATAATTACAGTAACAAACTTTAAAGGAAATGTCGGGACACTGAGGAAGCCATGTCTAGGATGATAAGGATATTTTCCTATTTATCAGGGAAATAGATTCAATATCTACCTAAATTAAGTCATTTTGGTAGATGATATTCCTTGCAAATTGCCAGGACACCACTCTCTATAGAAATAGGACCAGGATTGAGCTATTGGGAATAATTAACAAATCAGGAGACAAAGAACAGTGGGATAGAGGAGGGAGATGGAAGTGCAGGCTTTAATCCCAAAGGACAATGTTAAAGTCAAGTCAAAGAGTTCACCGGGCAAACAAATCTGAAGGACTAAGCTGGAATCATAAAAGAGAGGTCAGAATCGTGATCCTGAACCCAGGGAAGGTCAGCATGGAGTGAATCAGGAAATACTACTGAGGGAGCTACGCTGGCACTGTCAAAGTCTCTCCTTAAGACCATATCCTTTTCTGAAAGAGTGATGGTAATAACTATGATCCTACTTTACTGCTAGGTACCTAGACACATAGCTACAAAAAGATAACACCCATAATAGATGGCACAGTGTGAGAAATAATTCATTTAGACCCCTACGCTATTTCAATTAGTATTAATCAGTTTGATATAATTCTAGAGGGGTAGTGATTATATGTTCTGTATATTAAACCCTAGATCTGTGAACTGCAGACTGTAAGTTCACTTGCTTAATTCATAGGAAGCTAATTTTAGAGGTCTTCCACCCTTGTTTTCCTTGTTATGGTGACCAGGTCAAGCATGGCAGAAATGATTCAATTACATGGAAAGTTCCCAAACTTATTTTGGTACCTCTGGACCACTCTCTCTTGTTCAGCATGAGCAGACAACCATCTTGTGACCACTGAGTAAGTAGAGATGCCCCATATTTCACTCAGCCTGTGACCCACTGCTAATGTCATTTTGGGCCTGCAAAACAAGGTCTATCAACCAATGGAATTCTGTATTTTGTATAGCCCATCTAGAATGTTCAAGGATCAAATCTGGTATAAAGTCTTATAAGAATAAGGCCCTAAGTAAAGGGGGTATCTTAGATCACGAGGAAAATCTGAGGTCACTTCATTAGAGAGGACCATGGGCCCTTTAATAAAATGTCACTGGCTCAGAGCTCTGCCTCAATCTCTTTCATTGTAGGTTGAACAATTTAATTCCCACAATAGCACCCCCAATCCTCCGAAGTGGAAAATGTAGATGACCTCCTCTCTAGCTTCCATATGGAGGGGGAAGAAGGGAAAAAGCATATAATAAGCACCTACTACGTATCAGATGGGGCAGCTAAGTGGTGCAATGGATAGAGCACCAAGCCTGGCGCCAGGAAGTCCTGACTTCAAATCTGACTCTAGACAAGTCATTTAACCCTGTTTGCCTCAGTTTACTCATCTTCTAAATAAGTCAGAGAGTGAAATGACAAACCACTCTAGTATCTTTGCCAAAAAAAAAAAAAGGCACAAAGAGTGTTGGACATGATTCAAATGACTGAACTGTTATCAGATACTATCTTTATAAATATGATAACATTTTATAAATACTAAATGCTATCTCATTTGATTTTTACATCTCTGTGAAGTAGGTACCAGTATTATTCCCATTTTACAGTTGAAGAAATAAGCAGACCAAATTTACGTGTCTTCCCCGGAGTCACACCCCTACTAAATATCTGAGGTCAGATTTGAACTCCAATCTTTCTTACTTCAGGCCCAGTGCTCTACTCACTCCACCATGGAGTGACATGCTAAGGACAGATTAGGGATAAGGGCTCCAGACAGTCTTCCATAGAAATGTCAATCAATCAGCAAGTATTTATTAATCAATTACTATAGTCTAGGAATTAAACAGTGTTGGAAATATGCAGAAAAAGAAGGGGGGAAGTCTGCCCTCAAGGAATTTCCATACTAACAATTACATAATATTTACATTCTAATCCCAATAAAATGCACGTTGACATAAAATGTTCATGTTTAGGTCATTTCTAGATTTAGTCATAATTAAGCCTTCTGCTTCTCCTCTCTTCAATATAGCTGCCAAGTTTATATCCATACAGCACATCTGACCATGTTACATCTTTATTAAAAAATCTCCAAAGGCTCTCAATTACCTCTAAGATTAAAAGAAAAATGCAAACCCTCCCCGCTCTGATTCCATCACACATTTTCAGACTTATTTCACATTGCTTCTTTTCATCCACTTTGCATTCCAGCCAATCTGACCTGCCTATTGCACTCGTTTCCTGCTTGTGACTCTTCACAGGTTTTTCCCACAGATGTCTGGAATTCTCTTTTTCCCCACTGCTTCCTCATATGAATCCCTAACTTTCTTCAAGATTCAACTCAGATGCAGGTCCTCCAAATACTCATTGTTAGTGCTCTCTTTTCCTCCTCAAATTATATTGTATTTATCTCTCCAGTAGAACATATGTTCCTTGAAGAAAGAGGCTGTTTTGTCTAGGCATTATGAAACTGAAAATTGATACTCTACTTTATTCTGCATTATTTCTTAATTATTGATTGAGATCCAAGCACTGGAATCAGTACGTATGAATTGGGTTGATTTAAAGGATAGTTTGACTTCTTAACATTATAAGGTCTGGCTTCTTAAAAATATAACTTCCCTATTTTTCTGGGCTATAACTTGTACTCTTACGCCATATGGAAGAGTAGGGGGATGGAATCCTGGAGTCATAACATGGTCTGCCTGACCATATGTCATGGCAATTGCTTAACACTAGATTTTCCAGAGAATGATGAATAACTCTGTTTTCCCTGTTGTCATAAGTCCTGGAAATCCCATCCTGCAAATCAGGCTAACGTAAGCTCACACTACACCTCTACCAACTGTATATAATACTGCTCTGTCCGCTCTAATGCACGTCTGGTCACTGAAGGGCCATTGACTTCTATTACCAGCCTCTGCTAAATTTCCCAGTAAATTATACTCGAAACTGTTGTGCCTCAGTTTCTCTTCATCACAGATTTTTATCACAGCAGCATCCCAGTACATCAAATAGTGTCTTGTAAATAATAATAACTGATATATGTGTGAGTGCATAAATTTATGAGTGGGGAGAGAGAGAGAGAGAGAGAGAGAGAGAGAGAGAGAGAGAGAACTTTAAGGTTTGCAAAGAATTTTATAGATATTATCTCCTGTGACCTTCACAATAAACCCTACGAGGTAGATAAGAGACATTATTATTCTCATTTTAATGCTAGGGTAAATAAACATTAGAGAAATTAAGGAAATTGCTCATGCTCACAGAGCTTGGATCTGGAGTAGGATTTGAACTATGGTCTTCCTTAGTTCAAGAGCAGTATTCTACCCACAATTACAGGTGTTTTATAAATGCTGGTTGACTTGCTGAATTGAATTAATATGAGTTCCTTGACACTAACAAATAAAAGGACACCTTTCCCACTGCCCATGATATATCTGCTTAAGCAATCATTTCATGTGGGAGAAGCGGGAGGTCATTTGTTAAATCTGCAATGGACTTTGTAGAAACTTTAGATGGTTTTCTTTCTGAGAGCAGACTTGAGTCTGCATATATTCTAAAAGGTGGGCAATGCAAGTGTTCAGGTGTAAGCTAATGGTAAATACAAAGAGTTAAATCATTTAGATAATTATTAAATTTTAAAAGTGTCCTAGGTAATAACATGTCAACACTAAGTAAAATGACAGAGGCAGAAAATTGATCATATCTTGTAGGGGAAAAAAAAATCAGCTCTTAACAATAGACCTGAAGAAGCAAGAGATATATTCATTACTGTACTTCAGGAAGAATGCAATCAAACATTCCTTTCCCTGAGATTTGGTTATATCTACAATCTGGATCTTGATTCAAACCTGGGTTAACTCAGGATACCTACTGATAATACTGATAATACCTACTGATAATAAGGAACAGAGCTGGGATTCAAACCCAGTTTCTCTGACTCCAAACTCAGGACTTTCCTCACAGTTTTAGCTTGTATGTATGTATGTATGTATGTACGTGTGTATGTGTGTGTGTGTGTGTGTGTGTGTGTGTGTATAAAGAAAAGAAGTCACCATGATCTTTTAAAATAGATCATTTCAATAAAATGCCAACTGAGGTATTTCTCAAAGAAGTTTTTTGAAAAAGAAGTTAGAGGGGAAAAGAACTAAAGCTGAATCTTGAAATAAAATAGGAAAAACCCATAACACATTTTTTATAAATTTATTTGAAGAACATTCATGGCTCATGGGGAAAACTAGAAACATAATTGAAAACTTGGGAATAATTCTACATGTGTCTTTGTCATTTTTCCCCCAGTAGCTGGTTTTGGTTTGAGTTTTGTTTCTTTCGCTACTCTTACCTGCCTGAAGTCATAATCTTCCAATTGCAACATCAAAAAACCTTTTGCACAACAACTAACTGTGTTGCCTCAAACAGAGTGCTATACTTTAAGATTTGAAAAAGCAGCAGGAAATGTCTGTGTCAGAAAAAAAAAATTCATCATCTCTGAGCAAAGAACCAAGTAGTATAAATTCTGAGAACATAACATGGGGAGCTGAACTGATCCTCTATAGAGTTCTGACCAAGCTTCCCAAAGAGATTTCATGGGTTTATTTAGGCCATAGTCACAGAACATAATCATACAGGATTCATTAACCAGAACAGCAAGGCAGTCAAATTCAGAGAATTTAGGAGACAGGAAACGTTCAAAACTCAAGGCTCTAATGGGCCACACTAGTCCAACTTGCAGTACATGATTTCTCAAAAGTGGACAGGAAATTATCAGTAGGCTCCAACATAGTGCTTGGAGAGAGTAGTCTATCAAAAGTGGAATAGCCTAGTGCTCCCTATTAGTTTTTATGCTTCTTGCCTATGTTGAAAGAAGGCGTGAAACCTGTTATAGAGGAGGCAGGATAAATAGCACCTGTATTAAAATGTGATTGTATAGTGTGATATGATGAAAGGAGTGCTGGATTTAGAGCCAGTGGACTTGGGTTCAAATCTTTCCTCTGCATTTAGGACTTGGGGCAAGTCACTTCATTTCCCTGAGGCCCACTTCCTCCCTGCTCCCTACCCCACCCCAGTAAAATGAGATGGCTTTGCAATCTCTCCTAGTCTTGCTTCTGGTCTTCATTCTTTCTGGGCTCCACTCCTGACCTCCACCATGCTGCATACTCTAGAATTTCACTTCACCCCTAGTCTTTACACCCAGGAAATTCACTCTGCCCCTACCAACCTTTCCTCTGATTGGCTGATTTCCTCTAAGAACTTGAGTTTTTAAGGAAGGTGTCCAGACTTGTCCTTGTGTTCATCCTTCCCTGGGCTGCAATGAGTTTCCAGACTTTCCTCACAGATACTTCTCTCTTGGCCAACCCCTGCCTTTCAGCTTCTTTTTATCTTTTGCCTCAATTAATATATAAGGTCCTTGAGGGCATCCTAGTACATCAAATAGTGTCTTGTAAATAATAATAACTGATATATACGTGTGAGTGCATAAATTTCTGAGTGAGGAGAGAGAGAAAGACAGACAGAGAGAGAGAAGAGGGAGAGAGAGAGAAGAGGGAGAGAGAGAGAAGAGGGAGAGAGAGAGAAGAGGGAGAGAGAGAAGAGGGAGAGAGAGAGCACTTTAAGATTTGTATGGTTGTATTTGCACTTTTCTGCTTGCACTTGTATTCCCAGAAGCAGCTGATGGCACAAGGATAGATCTCAGTCTGGAGTCAGGAACAACAGAGTTTATAATCTGACCTGATAAATTTATTAGCTGTGCGACCCTGGGCAAGTCACTTAACCTCTGTCAACTTCAGTTTCCTCACCCATAAAATAGGGATACTAATAGCACCTACCTTCCAAATGAGATAATGTTTGTAAACTGCTCTTAGCACAAGGTCTGGCACATAGTAGGTACTATATAAATGCTTATTCTCTTCCAAAGATCATTAAGTCAAGAGAAAGAAAACTTGAATTTAGAACTACTAAGATTATAGTATCACAAAATATGAGTGGAGGGAAGAAAGAGGCGGTAGTTTGAAAAAGCTCAAACTCATTTGAAAGCCTACAAATATCATGGTTTTGGTGACAATAGAATGAATTAATATCTGGGAGGACATTTTAGGAAGCACAATACACTCTACAAAGGTAAAGGACAATAATTGTCATAGGGAGGTAGGATGATGAAGAGGGCTGGCCCTGGTGTTAGTAAAAACTGGGTGTAAGACCTGCCTCTGACGAAGATTATCTATATGCCCCTGTAAAAGTTACTTAAGTTTGACTCTGTAAGACTCTAAACAAGTTGCTAATCTAGATCAGTGGAGGGAGTTTACAAATCAGTTCTCTACATGGATACAATCACAGGTCCAGACCTAGACAGACAGACAGACAGACAGATATAAATATTGTGGTCCAGATATACACACGTATGTGTATGCATGTACATGGATATACATGACAGAGAGATCTGAATCTATGATTGTATATTCACATATACAAATGAGCATACATATGGGGGTGTGTGTGTGTGTGTATGTGTGTGTGTGTGAATTGTCTATATCTATGTATTTGGTTAATTTGTTTATTTACTGTCATCATCATTAATGTCATCACCAGTTGGGGGAAAGAGACACACTAACACAAAGGTGAGAGCAAATCAAGGAGTCAAGACATTTAGGGAACATTTGACAATGAATCATCTAAAGACTTTGATTTAAAATCTTGCCTGTGATGCTTATTGCCTGTATGACTTGGGCAAGTCACTTAACTTCCTTGGGCCTCCATTTCACACCTGCAAATGTAGTTATTGGTCTAAATGGCCTCTGAGATCCCTTTTAGGTCTAAATCTACTAGTATCCTATGATCCTTTTTCAGACCGTTTCCCCAGAAAACAGTCTCCTCTGATGATTCTTTACCTTTACCTTTACTTTTACCTTTACCACCACCACCACCACCACCACCACCACCACCACCACCTCTTTTTAGAGAAGTATTTTAAGGAAGCAATAACAGAGAGGAAAAAATAACTCACCTATCTTTTTTGTAGCTCACCTAAATCTCCTAGGAAAATGAAATCCATTTTCCTACCTATTTAATGTAAGGTAGTTGACCACATGGTCAAGTCAACAGAGGAACAGCCTTGGTATCAGGGAGACCTGGGCACAAGAACTACCTATGACACCTGTTAGCTGTGACCAGAGACAAATTACTTAACCACTCATTGTCCCAGGCAATTCTCTAGGATTGTAAGTTACAGATCAGTAGCTGATTTACTTCATGGTAGAAGATGTTTCTGTACCAGGAAATACCCCCCACAGTTAAAGACCCTGGCTGTTATTTCATTGATATGGGGAACTCCCCAGTGAGAAAATTCCTTTTAGCAAAATAAGCTACCATTTTCCTCCATAACACATTCTTAGAGAGTTTCCTAGGGCCCTGAAACATTAAGTGACCTGGACAGGGTCACAGAGCCAGTATGTATCAAAGACAATATTTGAGCCAAGTTCTTCTTGGTTTCAAGGTCAGATCTCTGTCCACTATGTCATGCTGCCTCTCATTCCCCAAAGGGTAGAAGAAAAAGTAACTCAAGGGTCTTTATATAATTTTATTTAAGAAAATGGGTAACCATAGATCTGGAGCTCCTACCACATGACGATAGGTTTTTAGTCAAGCTGAATTCTTTTCCAGGCTCACACAGGATATCCAAAATGCTATTCCATTTATTCCCTACCCAACAATCAAGGAGTGAGGAAAGAACAAGTAGACTCATCCCACAGGACCACTCTTCCACCCTTCTACTCAAGGAATTCTAAAAATAATAGTTGCCATTTAAATAGTGTAATGTTTGCAAAGCACTTCATGAACATTATCTTATTTGAACTTTACTATAACTCCCACAGAGAGTGACTTTAAAAAAACCAACAACTGTGGAATCATGTGAGGGAAGTTAAAAATTTCATAAAGGTCTTGGTTGTTCCAGAAAGCAAATGAGGAAACATCAACAACGCATTTTAGAGATAATTCTAGTTGCTACTGTTCCTCTTGCAATGAAAAAGAGTAGATAAAATGATCTTTAATAATCTCTCACTCCCCTCCACATGTGCTATAATCTAGCTACAATGACCTACTTGCAGTTCCTCAAATACAACACCCAATTTCCCAGTTTCAAGTATAAGCATTGGCCATGCACCATATTGGAAATGTTCTACCCCCTTACCTCTGCCTCTTGCTTTCCGTGACTTCCCATGAGACTCAGCTCAAGTCCCACCTTCTACAAGAGGCCTTTTCAGATTCCCCCAGCTGATTGGTACTTTACCCCCTCATATTACTTTCTGTATATGTTTTTTATATGACTAGTTTTAATATGTACAGCAAGGTGGTAAAGTGAATAGAGGACTGGACTTGGAATCTGGAAGATAAATCTTTCTGAATTCAAATTTGGTCTCAGAAACTTAGCTGTGTAACCCTGAGTGACAAAAACTTAACTCTATGTGCCTTAGTTTCCTCATCTGTAAAATGAGCTGGAGAAGTAAATGGCAAACCACTCCAGTATCTTTGCCAAGAAAACCCCAAATAGGGTCAGAAAGAGTTGGACACAACTGAACAACATTTTTTTATCCTCTCACCCCCATAGAATTTAAGCTTCTGGAGTTCTTGTCTTTCTTTGTTTCCTTATTGCTTAACACAGTACATGGAATATAGTAAGCACTTAATACAAGCTTATTGACTGACATTCTTTAAGAAATTTCCTGTGAATGGCACGTAAATTGGCACCTCATCTAAATAAGGAGGGAACTATCAAACTAAGTACAGTCAACAACAAAACAACTGGTGAAAAAGATGAATCAGGAGCTAAGATGAAGAGCTAAGGCCCACTTTTCCCATATCATGACCCTTTTTGAATGAATCATATCAGACCAATTAATATCTTCATACTTAATTTGCATATTTTATCAACACCATTAAATCTAGCATTTGAATGAAAAAATCCAGTCACTCTAAATTAAATATGTGCCAATTTTATGGATTTAAGACCACACTAATCTTCATGCTGGAAGATGAACTGTACAGATTGTGAGAATGTAGGGTATATTTAGAAGCACATTACAAGAACTGAGTACTAAAAACCAGAGCTGTGTTACTGCCTTTATGCAGATTTATTCTCATTTGAGAAATGCATTTATAATAGTTCTTTTTTTCTAATTGTTTGAAATAACTAAAAAAGAGCCCAAGTGACTACATGATTTTTCACAAACAATAGACAACTATATATCTGGGATTCTTACCATTGGACAACACTATTTTGGGCAATACATATATATATATATATATATATATATATATATATATATATATATATATATATATATATATATATATATATATATATACATATATATATATTCACTTTTCCAGGCCCACATAGAACTCCTAGAATGCGGCTTTCGACTCTCCTAAGGGGTAATGAGGGAAGAATCAAATAGATGACACACATTGATCCCAAGAGACTACCTTTCTTCCTCTCTGTGTATTCAGGGCATCATAAAAGTAATAGCTTCTATTTTTGTAGTTTAATATTTGCAAAGTGCTTCATAAATGTTATATTATTTGAGCCTTACATCAACCCCACAAGGTTGGTATTATTGAATTAGAAGTCTGATATTTACTACCTGTGTGTCCTTGGGCAAGTCACTTAACTTTCTTGAGCCTTATTTTCCCTATCTATAGAATGAAGGAGTTATATTACATAACCTCTTAGGAAATAAGGGATTCTGTGCTGTATAGGTGAGTTCTGAATCTATGGTCCTAAGATCATTATCCCCATTTTACAGATGAGGAAGCTGGGTATCAGATAGTTTAAGCACTTTCCCGTGGTCTCAGAGCTAATCAATCAATCAACAAATATAATCAGAGGCAGAATTTCAACACAGTCTTACTGACTTCAAGTCCAAAGGAAAGTATTCCCTACTATGTTGGCTCTCCACCATCCTAATACCCCATGATATGAAATCCCAAATTCTGAGCAAGGAACATAGTTGTTTCACAACCTGACCCACATAAACTAGAAAAGAGTCCAACAGAAAGAGAGGGGGAAAGGAAAAGTCATATCACTGCAGATGTATTATGACATTTATTGCTAAAGGTGAAGGCGACTATACTGTTCTCAGAGGAGCTTTTACAAAGAAAGACCAAGCTTCTATAACTGCCCTAATATTCTGCATTTCAGCCAAATATATTGTTAAGGTTCCCATTCCTTCCTCCAAATTAAGGAGAGCATTTAGCCAGAGACCTCTTGGACTGAGTAATGATGGGGAAGAGGAAGAGGGAGAGACAAACAGACACTACAGTGAAGAAAGTAATTATCTAAAATTTCTATTTAACATTCATTAAGCAACAAGGCAGTTCATTTAATAGAGCACTGACCTGGAGTCAGGAAGACCTAAGTTTAAATTTGACCCCAGACATTTACTTGATGGATGCCCCTGGGAAAGTCATTTAACTTCTATTTGCCTCAGTTTCTTCATCTATATAATGGGTTTAAAAAATGGCAGCTACCTCCCAAGTTTGTTATGACAACAAAATGAGATAAATTGCGAGGATAAAATGAATATTTGCAAAGCACTTCAAAAAACCTTAAAAGTGCTATATAAATGCTAGCTATTAATACTTTGTTCAAACTAGTGTGCAATCTTTTCCTTGAAGCCATGAAAATGAATAGGATGGGAGAGATCAGCCTCATAAAGTGCTGTAAATAAATATGCAGAGAACCTGCTTTAACGAAAAAAAAAAAAAGAATGAAGACCCCAAGGCTTCTTTCCCTCTTAAATAATTTGCCATTTATTGGACCATGAACAGAACTTTTATAGTTAAACTTCAATTTTCTAAATGAAACATGACTATAGAATGACTTTCCACTTTGAAAAAAAAAAGAAAAAACACAGAAACTGCCTCTAGACTGTCATACATTTCCTATTTTTTTTCCCTTAAATGTCAGTCACTACTGAGAAATCAGAGGAAAATTGCTTAACATGCCATAAGACCATGCTTGACTACTGTTCTCTGGTAATGTTAAACTGGTGCTCCTTAGACCTCTGGGCTCCATTCTCCAAACCTTACCAGTTAGTACACAATGCTCTCCCAGAGATGGAAATTTATGATGGATTTTTAAGGGCAATCATTTACAGAAAAAAAAAAAATTGATAGAAAACTATTACCATGTACACACTTACTCTTACTTGTCTGAGAAATTGGCCTTTTGAAGCCCTGTTCCCTTTCAGGAAAAGCAGTCTTAGAAAATTAAAAGTCCACCAAATGCTCATTCACAGCTCAAATGCTCACACAACACATGTTGTCATGTGTGCTACAAAAACATAACTTGAAACAGCATCTTGAAATTGCTTCTCCAGATTTTATAGGACACAGAATGTAGAACGCAGTGTGTTTCCACTTCTCACCTCGTATAACTTTGGAAAAGCTGATCCTTATTTTCTTATATAGCTTCCTTTTAAAGGGTATAGCCTTATAGGTATTTTAGCTGACTTTCTATAGCCTTAGAAAAGATTCTGCACATACGCATCAGATCATTTGCCTGAATGTCTGCTGACTTCTCAGATTTTTCTCTTGTGAGGTTGGGATACCATTTGATTCATCTGCTCTCTTTCAAGGGACAAGTCATTGAAATAAACATACTAGGCATCATATTCTATGATCACTGTATCCTCCTATATAATCAAAATGCAATTGTTGCCCTTCCCTATTTCCTGAATATCAGTCAAGAAGCATTTAATAAGCACATGCCATATTCCAGGAGTGTGGTATAGGTACTGTGGAGAAGAAGATAAAAGTAGAGACAGCTAGATGGCACAATGAAAAAAGCACCAGCCATGGAGCCAGGAAAAACAATTCAAATCCAGCCTGAGACACTAGACTCTTACTACCTATGTGACCATGTGAGCAAGATACTTAACCCCAATTGCCTTGCAAAAAGAAAGAAAGAAAAGGGAAAAAGTGAATCGATCCCTGACATCAAGAAGCTTACTACAGTCTAATTGAGGAAGAACATAGATACATATAGAAGTATATAAAAAAACATACTAAATTAGATATAGGATAATTTGGCTGCAAGTGGGAAGGCATTAGTAACTGTTGGGATAAAGGGAGACTTCATGTAAAAGATGAATTGAGACTTGAAGGAAACTAGGGATTCTTTCAGTTGGTAATGAAGAAGTGTATTCTAGGCATGGCGAGCAGTTAATGAAAGGTACAGAAATGGAAGAGGAAGAATCATGTATGGGGAACAATAAGAAGGCCAGCTGGGCTGGGCCACAGAGTTCATTAAATGGAATAATTTATAATTAGACTAAAACAGTAAGGTAGGCTGGGGCAGCCTGTGAATGATGGAAAATGCCAGGATATCTACACATACACACACGTGTATGTGTATGTGTGTGAATATACTCAGATATATAACACACACAAATGACAGTCAGAGGCAGAAATAAATAATTTTTGCAAGTACATCTGCAAATGATGTGTAACTTTACAAGGTGAATCATGTAGGATGAAGATGGGGGGAAAAAAACTTTCCCCGTGCTCCCAACATGCTCTAGGTACTATTCTGTGTCCTAATAAGGGGGAGATGAGGTCTGCCAGCAAGGACATGATCAACTTCGGAGAAATTGCTAACACACCTTTCTTCGCAAGCCCCAGATGAGGGAATCAGCTTTTTAAATGAAGCACGAAATTTGTCGTGTTTGATTCTCTCTGATGTTTTCTCTTTAGAATTGCAATTAATTCACAGTACAAGCTAGAAAATATAACACGTGGAAATGGCACGGAGATGACAAATGCGCATATGTTCGGTTTTCAGGCACAGCCAAATACTTATCTACCATAATTTTATTGAATTTTAGAGGGAAAGAATACTTTCTGTGGGCACAATTCAGTTGAGAGCTTTCTTTTTAAAAAAAATCGGGGGTTGAGGAGGAGGTTCAGTTGGTAGGTAGACTTTGCAGAATTCGTATATTTGCTATAATATTGATCTGCTATATGAAAAATTAATATCACATAGAGGGCAATTGAAAGCATGGTAGATAAGAGCAGGCTGCAACATAAAGCTAATGAGGAACTTCGAAGAAGAATAAGAGTAAAGGACTTTATCAGAGAAATGTATAATAGGAAAAAAGAAAGGCAGGTCAAGTCGGGTGGAAGGATCACAGATGTATGGCTTAAGTGGTCCTCTGATAGGGAAAGAGGGAAGGAAACAAATACTGTTTAAGTACCTTCTTTGTATCAGGCACTTCACAAATATAATATCATTTTATCCTCACAACAATACTGGAAGATAGGTGCTTTATTATCCTCATTTTACAGAGAAGGAAACTGAGACAGACAGAAATTAAGTGATTTCCCCAGGATCATGCATCCAGTAAGAATCTGAGGCCAGATTTGAACTCCAGGGAGAGCACTCCATCCACTCTGCCACCCAACTGTATATTGTGTGGTTTCCCTAGAGCAAACTTAATGAAGGGCATGGATAAGAACCACACAGAACAGATCATCATGCATGGGGTGAAAGAAGCAATCAAATTGATGAAGAGTCAGATCCAACTGAAAACAACTGAACATCATGCTTCAGTATTGTACATGCTGAACAAAAAAAAGATGGGGCAAGAGGCAGAGGGAAAGACATAGTGTCCTCCATAAAGACAGCTTAAAGAATACCTTACTTTTATCCTATTTCTTCTTGAATTCATACTGCCCCTAACTTCTACAGTGTCAGTACTGTGAAACACACCTTGTTTTATGAATGACAGGACTGGTAGGTGTGTTGAATGATTTTAATAGAATTTATAGTTGGAAGGGACCTGACAATAGAGGTCATCAAATTCAATCTTCCACTCAGGAATCCATTTTACAGCATTTCTGTCAGATGACCACCAAGGGTCTGTCTAAATATTGCCACTGAATCAGACATGTGGTACCTTCTCAACTGTCCTATTACAATTTGGAAGAACTGCCAAAATTAACCTCTTTAACTTCTGCCCATTGATTCTGTGATGATATTTTGAAGCACCCTGGAAAAATCTCATTCCCTCTTCTACAAGATCCCTCTTAATCAGTTGAATGAAGTCATTAGGGTCCTACTCAGACCTCTTTTTTAAACTAAATAATGCTTTCAAGGATTTTCTTTATGATAGGATCTCCTCTCATTATCATGGTCCCCTCCCTGTATGCATTCAAGTTTATAAATTTCCCGTTTAAAATGTAAGCCTAGAATCAAACACAATGTTCCAGAGGTATGATCAGTGTAAAATATCCATTCTACATTCCTGTTAAGGCTGTAGAAGACTGCATTATCATTTTAAACTGAAAGTTCTAAGTGGTTTTTTTGTAAGTACTCATATCAATTCAGGTTTTCTCCATTTTGTTCAATTGAATTTTTGAACCTAAATGAAATACTTTGAATTTGACCCTACCGAATTTCATTTTGATGCCATCCCTGTGTTCTAATATATTTTCTTTTTGAACCTGACACAATATGATACAAAGAAAGGAATAAGGGACTCGAAGTCCAAAAACTTGAGTTCTGATTCTAGTACCAATGTTTATTGGCTGTAGGACTGTGAGAAAGTCCCTCTACCCTGTGAATGTCTTTGATTCTTTGTATTTGATTTGGTTGTTTTTAAGATGTGCTACCTAACTCATAGCATTTTTGTAAAAAAAAAAAAACTCTCTTAAATATAAAGTGTTATAGATTCTGAGCAATTATTATAATAATCAACATATCTTGGTTCTGTCTTTATGAAATTAACTATTTTTTACAGCTTTGTGGCATCTGAAAATTTGAGACCCATGATTAAACACAATGGCAGTACAAAAATTCCTGAAGGTTTTGGTCTGGCTTTTACTGTGCAAATGCTCCAACTTTTGATTACTATATAAGTCCTATCATTATAGATGAGTATCCTATTTGCTCAGGAAAATCTGTCAAAATGCAGTACAATCACCATGAATATCCCTAAAGTAAACTGTCCAGACTTTAGATCCTGAAGCAAGGCATTCTCTACTGGCACAGTGAATCATAGAATTAAAAATTGTAAGATACATTAGAAATCATTTAGTCAAACCCCACAATTGAAGAACTTGGGACTCAGAGAGATTGTCTTCTCCATAATAAACAGCAAAGCTAAGATTTGGACACAAGTCCAAGGCGTTTTAGCACAGCATTTCTGTATTTAAGTTTTACTCTATGGCCTTAGTGGTCATTGATATGCTAATAATCTTTCATGTTTTATGAAAAATTCATGGTTCAGAAACTAGCATCATCCAGCCCCCAGGATATCACTGTACTAATTGTAGGTGAATTGAAAGAAGCATCGGTCCAGATAAGAACAACAGAGATAAAAATTATTACTGATAATGATGGAGGAGGAAGAGGAGAGGCGAAAGAAAGAAGAGAGACAGCTAGAGGATACCATGGAGACCACAGAGTATTAGGGTAGAATATTAGGTTACATTTTCATGCACGATTGATATACTTCAATATACAAAGTGTGGATTAATAAGATTGACTGCAGTGATTCAGGGGGTTTGAACTCTGAGCTCAATTAATTATAGTCATTGATTTCTTCACCTAACAAAATGTGAAGTAACTTTATGATGTAGTTCTGTTGATTATTCCCAAATTCATTAAAAACAAAGAGAAAGAAAGAAGGGGGTAATGCCAGTGGGAAAGTACATGATTTAGTTATTATTTGTTTAATGATGAAGCCAACACACATTTTCAATTTGAAATTAGCCACTGGGAATTTTTCTAAAAAGAAAATGGTTTTATTTTCCAGTTGAAATGCTGCTTCCATCTGCTTTTATTTCTCATTTCATTCTTCTTTGATGCAAGAACTAGCAAACTGTCAGCAGAAATTTGGAAAATGTGACACATAGTCAGGGTCTGCATGAGTGCAATAGATTCACGTAAGGCTAAAAGGTTTAGTGGAAGAATAATGCCTTTTGAACATCAGGGACTGGAACTTAGAGCTTCCCTGCTACTCTGAAGATGTGTAGAACATCCCAGTTAGAAAAAGAAGCAAGGAAAGTTCAGAGGTACCCCTAGATAACTTTGACTTGGACAAGTCTTGACTGAACAAGGGAATGGAGACCAAAAAAAGTTCCAATTAGATAAAATTAAGACTTTTGCAATAACAAAATCAATCAAAATAGAGCATGGAGAGAAAACTTTTGAGTGCAAAAAATAAATAAATAAATAAATAAATCCTTACATAAAACATCAACAATATACAAAATGTATTTTGACACAATTATATAAAACTAAATCTATTCCCCAATGGATAAGTGGCTAAAAGACATGAGCAAAGGTTTCTTTAAAAGTTGCAAAATATAGATGATCATTTCAAACCATGTTTTAAAGCATTATCAGCAAGAAAAAATGTACATTAAAATAACTGTTAGGTATCACCTCACAACTTGCACATTGCAAAGATGACAACAAAATGTCCAGAGTCAGTACTGGAAGAGTTGTGGGAAGATAGGCACATTGATACACTGTTGGTGGAGTTGTGAATTGGTTCAACCATTTTGAAAAATAATTTGTAATTGTACTTCTCAGAAAGAAGTGATTAAAATACTCATGCACCTTGAACAGATCACACTGCAAGGTATGTACTCTAGGAATATAAAAGACAAAAAGGTTTCATACCCACCAAAATATTCATAGTATCACTTCTGTGTTAGCAAAAGCCCCAGAAACAAAGTAGACCTTGCTGATTGCGGAATAGCTAAATAAACATATGTATATGGAGGAAACAGAATATTATTGCACTGTAAGAAATAAACAATTTGAAGAATTCAGAGAAACATTGGAGAATTTATATGAACTGTTATAGAATGAAATAAGCAGATAAATATGACTACAGCAATATAATCAGAATGAACAGTAAAATGAAGCTAAACATTATAGAATTATAGTGACCAAGCTTGGCACTGGAGAGGAAATGAGAAAAATTTATCTCTCTCCTTTAATTGGAGTAGTAAAAGGCTATAGGATGTGTAATGCTCCATATGCTGTAAGATCAACCAACGATGTCAGATACCATTGCTTTTAGTGAACTGCATTTCTTCTTAAATTAAGTTATAAGGAAGTTTAACTGGTTACAGCATGATCAAAATTGAATGTGATATAAAAACAAAAGGTGTTTTAAAATAAAAAATTTGAATCTCTACTAAAATTGAACAAATTGTTCATAATCTTTGACCTAATAACTTCACAAGTGGATATAAACCCCAAAGTAGTCACAGTCAAAAACAAAGTTACAATAAACAGAAAAATATTCACAGCAACATCTTTTGTTATACAAAAAAATTGAAAATAAAATGAATGTCTGTTAATTGGAGAATGATTGAAAATGTTGCTTTCTAGGAATATAAAGAACTATTATTGAGGAATAGGAAGTAACCAGTACAAGGAATTCATAGAAACATGGGAGGATGTGTATGAATCAGATGTAGAGTAAAATAAGTAGAATCACAGAACAACATAACAATCAATAAATCAACAAGCATTTTTTTTAAGCAATTACAATGTCCCAGGCAATGGAAATCCACAGATGTTAGGGATACGGGTGCTTGGGAATCAAAGAAAAAACATCCTTAAAGATCTTCCATTCCAGTAGGGAAAAGGATAAATAGGTACATACATATGCACACATACATCTATACATAAAAGATCAATACAAAGTAAATGGAAAGTAACATTTGAATCAGAGGCACTGACAGATTGGGGAAACAGAAAAGGCTTCCTGCAGAAGGTGGCATTTAAGGTGAATTTTTAAGTAAGCCTGAAATCCCAAAAGGTAGAAATGTAAGAGCATTCCAGGTACAATCCTTCTGGAGGTATACTCCATTTAGCATATGCTCAACATTCCAGTCAAGCACATGGAGTTGGAGCATGTGTAGATATCTTCAGTCTATTCCAGCTAAGTATAATTCATTAAAGGGTGTGGTTTCCCTGACTAGTTGCTAAGCTAAAAAGTTGATGATGCAAGGTGTCTTATGTAGTAAAAGAAGAAGTAACTTCTAGTTGGCATGTCTTTTGGAAGAGGATTTTGAGAAGACTATCTTGGCTCCCCTTTTGTGTTTCCTAGTGAACATAGACAAGTCCTAGAAGGTCTGCAAGTACAAGCTAAGAATAACCTGAGAAATCAAGTAACCTTAGGGCAACGAACCTTGTACATAGGACATAGCTGGGTATAGAGGCAGAGGAGTAGGTACTCAGACTCAGACTCTGTACCTATCAGATTGGCTAAGATGACAAAACAGGATAAATGTTGGAGAAGATGTGGGAGAGTTACAACACTAATTCATTATTGGTGGAGCTGTGAGCTAATCCAACCATTCTGGAGAACAATTTGGTACTATGCCCAAAGGGCTATAAAAATCTGCATACCCTTTGACCCAGCAATAGCACTTCTAGGGTTGTATCCTAAAGAGATCATAAAAATGAGAAAAGGACCCACATCTACAAAAATATTTATAGTAGCTTTTCTTGTGGTGGCCAATGTAAAAGGCAAGCACCCCAACAGGAGGGTCCAGTGTATAGGTTCTTAGATTTGCATTTATAAAAGGAAAGCAACCTTTGAGGGGTCAACAATCACTGTAATCAAGCACATGTATCATTCACTTAGTTCAGGGGGAAAAGCTAGCACCCTGAACTTCAGAGAAAAAAGCAGAGAAATCAAATCAACAGACAGGGCTTCCAAGTGTCCAATCAACAGACAGATAACTGTCTGACTATATGTACATAGTTACCAGAGAGAGAAGCACCAACATGTGGGTTTTCAAAGCCTGGGGCGACTGCTCAGAGTCTCATCTGGCCAAACAAACACTTCCAATGAGTAAGCCCCAAAACAAAAACCTCACCTCAGAGTACATATACACTTTTTAGAACCAGAAGGCATCATAACCCTTGAGAACCAGTGCCTCATTTACAAGAGATGTGGGCCTTCCTACAAATCTCTCCTAATCAAACTCCCCTTAATGGGCAGGCCCATTAATGGGTAGGGAAGATCTTTAATCTCATTAGCATTACAGTCAAGAACTGGAAATCAAGGGAATGCCCATCAGTTGGGGAATGGCTGAGAAAGTTGTGGTATATGAATGTAATGGAATAGTATTGTGCTATAAGAAATGATGACCAGGTGGACTATTCAGAAAAACCTGGATAGACTTATATAAACTGATGCTGAGTGAAGTGAGCAGAACAAGGAGAACATTATAAGCAGTAACAGCCACAGTATGCAAGGACTGTTTTTATACACTTAATTCTTTCACAGCAACACAAGGACCAAAAACATTTCCCAAGAACTCATGATGCAAAATGCCATCCATTTCCAGAGAAAGAACTATGGAGTCAGGATGCAGAATAAAGCAGACTATTTTCTTTTTTGCTATGATTGGTTTTGTTTAGTTTTACTCATGCTTTCTCCCATTTATTTTGATTCTTCTATGAAACATGAGTAATGTGAAAATGTGTTGTTTAAGAATATATGTATAGAGCCTATATATGATTGCATGCCATCTTGGGGAGGGAGAGAAAATTTAAAACTTATGGAAGTGATTGTTGAAAATTGAAAATAAATAAATAAATTTGGAGGAGAAAAAATAAAAAAAGAGTAGGTACTCACATCCTGAGTCCCAGCAGTGGCTACCTCTAGCCTTTATACTAGACAGGTATGGGGGACAATTAGTTGAAATTCATGGAGATAAGATATGAAGTATCATGGTATAACTGAATTGTAGAATGCATAAAGAGGTGAGAAGTATAAGATTGGAAAAGTGGGAAGTGCCCTGTTAAGTGGTCTAACACCAGTACCCTGTTAGTTGGGATTCAGTGTTAGGAGTAAATGAAGCACTTACAAGTCTTTGAACAATTAACAAAAGGAGGTTTACTTGCCCTAATACAGCCAGAATATGCAACCAGGAAATAGTGGCACTTAGCTTCTGTAGACACACTCCCTCCATCTCTATCTGAAAATATTTGGAAATGAGGACTCCTTTGGTATCCAGAAATCCATCAAGTTGAAGAAATACCAAATTCATACGGGTAGATTTTTTTCTGCTTTTAGGTGACCATCAAGCTACTTCATGGGGGTTAGGAGCTGATTAAGTTCTTTTGTTGCCTTTTAAAGAAAATTTATTTAACCCTGTTGCAGGGATTCTATAACAGGAACAGATTGTGAAAACCTTTAAACACCAATAATTTTGGTCCAAGAGAGAACAGGTAACCACAGGAGTTTGAGTATGGGCTGATATGTTCAGATCCAAACTTTAGGAAAATAATTTTTGCAACTATGTGTAGAATAGATTAGAGAGAGGAGAAACTTAAAACAGAGATACCAATTAGAAAAGTATTTTAATAACACAATTGAAAGATGATGTGGGCCTAAAACAAGGTGGTAGCTATGTGAGAAGAGAGAAGGGTAAGTATACAATAGACATTTGAGAAGCACATTTGCTATCTTGGGCTTCATTTGTTTCTACAAATCATATCCCATCAATGCCATGATGGCATTACATTTTTTTGGGTGAAGGGAGAGTTCATCTGGAATAGCTATCCACAATCTGTAGGGACTTCAGACCACTTAGCTAGGCATGATGGATGCTAATTCTAAGGGTCCCTTCTGTCTGCTCTCATACTAGTAGAACTAAGGTCCCACAGAAAGACTACCACCACCTGGCCACAGTCAAATTCTCTCAGGGTCCTAAGGATAACCCAGTGATAAAAAATAAATTCCCTCTATTTTATGCTGTAACTCTTGAGTCCCCATTGATGTATTTGAAATTTATACACCTAGTTTCCTCTATCAATGATCATTGTAAATATTAAAAATAATGTTCACCAAATTATAAGCAAAAAACACTAACATCAAAGACACATATCAAAACAAATGAATAAATAATAAGATATCACCATCATAATCTCCATATAAACTAGGATCATACTCTTCCATCAATGCACTTGGTATGCGTAGGAGAAGTAGGAACCTAGTAGGGAAACATGTGAGGAAGGAAAATTCCTTGCACAAACTCACAATTCCAAACTTCAAACCTGATGTGGTTGGCTTATACAGGAACATCTATGCCATTGATTTTCTTCTTGCATTTTGTCTATCTATCCTCATCACTCTTTAGTTGGAAATCTCTTTCCATTCTAACATTTCTAACATTCTGATTCTTCCATTCTAACATTCGGATCTTTTATAAACTCTTTCAACTTACAATCATCTTTAAAAGATCATTTATAAAGTGTTGCTTCTTAATGTTACTAAAGTTCCTTTTAAGTCAGAGAATTGCAAAGCTCATCAGATTAGCTATCTCCGAAATGTAAAGATAAGCCTATTCACTCACCTTGATGCAGCATTGTCCAGTCAGCACAGAGCTCACAACAACAAAGCTCAGGTTTACTTTTTAAGCTAGGTAAACATATCTAGCCAGCTCACCAGAACACAAAGCAGCTGCAAAGCCTCTCTTCCTCTCTGTGTTTCCAATGCAAAGCACAAGTGGCAGAAAAGAGCAACAGGAACTTACAAGAAGCTTCATCTCTCTTCAATTCTAGGTGGTACTGAAGAGTGATAGCTATCACTGACAATCTTAAGCCAATTAAATCAATTCTCTCTCCCATCAATCAAGAATCACTAAACTGAAGCAGTCAGCTGACTGCTTTGAACAGACCAGATTTTCAGCTTTTACTGTGTCTTCAATTTTTATTCTCAGGTTCCTATATCATTTTCCTATGCCAAGTTTCAGTCAGGTTGAATAAGAGCCTCCTGACTCTAAATGACTCATCTTTCTCTTAAAAGATTAATAATTCCCCAAAATTCCCCTATGAAATTGATGGTTCTTAATCATACCTCAGTTTGTAAAAGTTTATAGGATTTCTCATTTTTTTTTTGTTTTTTCTCTTTAGTCACAAAATAGTTTTATGCAAATATTTTAAGGTATCACCATCCCCTGCAATTGTTAAGTGTTCAGTATGGTCCTCCATCTTCTTTGTCATCCTTGAATATGTGGTGATATGTGTGTGTGTGCATGTGTACAGCCAATGATCTCTTAACTGCCAAATCTAATACCTTTATCTCAATCCTCCTTTTAATGACTTCTTTTAAGCCTTTGACACTGTCAGTCACTCTCTTCTCTTGGGTATTCTTTTCTCTAGATTCTCATGACACTGCTCTCCCTTTCTCCTTTTGCCTGTCTGATCACCCTTAGTCTCCTTTACTGGATTTTCATCCTCTTTATACCCAGTAACCATAGATATCTTCCAAGGGTCTATCTTGGGCTTTTCCCTCTTTATTTCTGTAGAAAGACTCAATGTGTGGTAAGGGCTGTCCCTCCATATATAGCATGGGGATATTTTTGTGTGGCTCAAAGAGAACCAGAATGGACAGAATCCAGCCTCTTCTCTAATCCTCTCCCCCAACCTTTCTCCAAGGAAGACATTAATTCCTACCAGAAGGAGGAGCAAGAAATTGGGGTTGGAGGCCACTCTGCTTTCCTCAGAGAGGGGGGATGTCAGATTAGAATTATATCATTTTCTCCCTTAAATACTATTAGTCTGGAGGATATGATTGGGTTCAATATGGTTTCTGAACATTATTGAAGGAAAGGAGGACCCTGTAAAGGCAAATACCCTAGCATACCTAAGATGAGCTGCTAGTACAGGTTCTAGGATCTGCTTTTCTTAAAGGAAAGCAACTTTAAAGGGGTCAACCATCTTACTTTACTCAAACACATTTATCATTCACTTAGTTCAGGAGGGAAAGTCAGCACTCTGAACTTCAGAGAAAATACAAACAGAAATTACAAACAGAGAAAATAGCATAAAGACCAACAGGCAAGGCTTCTGTCTGACCATAAGCAATACATACATCACAGATCAACAGACAGATCCAACTCTCTCATTACATGCATACATAGTTACTAGAGAGAGAAGCACCAACATCCAGGTTTTCAAAGGGGGAGGGGGCCAAGGTTTCCTAACTGCTACCCACAGTCTCATCTAGCCAAATCACAGGAATACTCTTCCAATGAGTAAACCCTAAAGCAAAACCTCATCTCAGAGTATATATGGAGCCAGAAGGCATCACAACCCAAGTGCTTCAGTGCCTAATTACCAAAAGGTGTGAAAGCCTTCAGGTAAGCAAGCCTCCCCTAAGCAAGCTTTCCTTATTGGGCTCCACATGAGGCTTATTAAGGTGGGGGAAGATCTTCATTCCATTTACATTACAGACCCCAAACTTTTTAACCCAAAGTTTCATCCTTTTCCCACGAAACCCCACTGCAGCAACACACAGTGAACAGAAAAAAAACCCATTTATCTAAATCATGGCAAAACAGAAATCAGAGAAAGTACACATAGGACAATATATACCAGAAAATACAGAGAGGAGATCTCTTATTGGGAACAAGATAACTCAGCTCAAGCTAGGAAGAAAGTACCAGATCTCACCCAAGGGAAAACTCCCCAAAGTCTCTACTGCAGCAAGCTGGGGATAGGGGTATGATAGAAAGGGCCAGCTCCTCTCTTCTTCCCTGAGTTTTTCCCTTTAGCAACAAAGTGGCTTTCATCTTCCTTTGTGAAGCTGGAATCAAAAGTACCTGAAGTGACTAAAGCTTATAGAAGGTCTGAAGAAAACTCAAACAAGACTGAGGAAGACTAGAGCTCTCCCACTCTCATCAATTCCAGCAGCCCTTCACATAAGGCAAGACATTTATCTCCACAAATGAGGAGAGAATCCTATACCAATGAGCTTTGAGGCTGGGGTTATACTTCTATACTATCTCAGTTGGTGTTCTCATCAGTTCCCATGAGTCCAACTACCAGCCCTTTACAGATGATTTCATAACCTCTCTCCTGAGCTCGTTTTACATCACCAATTGTATTTTGTCATCTCCAACTTAATGTTCTATAGGCACTTCACATGCAACTTATCCAAAACAGAACTAATTATCTTTCTCTAAAAACCCTCCCTTCTTTCTAACTTGCCTATTATCATCAGGGAAATCATCATCCTTCTAGGCACCCAAGTTCAGAACCTCGGTGTCATCCTTGAATCCTCACTTGCAGTCACCCTACATATCCACTCTGTTGTCATTTTTTGTCACAATTTTTGTCATTTTTTATCTTTACAGATCTCTTGTATATAACTCCAATCTTTCACAAGAGCCTTCTAATTGCCCTTGCCCCACCCCCAGTCAAGTCTTTCCCTGGTCCAATCTATCCTTGACTAAGCTGACGAAGTGCTCCACCCCAACTCATTAAACCCCACTGACTCCCTATTTCCTCCAGACTCAAGCCTTTCTTGGCATTTTAAACCCTTCACAATCTGGCATCTTTCTAATTTTCCAGTCTTCTTGCACTGTATTGCCCTCCATGCACTCTAGGATGCAACTAAATGGGCTTCCTGTTTCTCACACAATGTATCTCCCTATTCTTTCTATGAGCTTGCCTTGGCTATTCTCTGTACACAGAATGCTATCCAAACTCACTTCTGTTTCTTGGTTTCCTTGGCTTCCTTCAAGATTCAGCTCCAATCCCACCTTTTTTGCAGGCCTTTCCCACTGTCCCATTCCCAAACACATACACACACACACACACACACACACAGAGCTAATCCATTCCTTCTGAAAATAATAAACTTAAATAAATAAAATAATAAACTTTCTGTTTACAGCATATATATCTTACCTTCATTAGAGTGTGAACTGAGAGCAGGGACCTTGTTTTTAGCCTTTTCTTGCATTCTCAGTGGCAGCACAGTGACTGGTACATGGTGAGCACTTAATAAACACTTGTTGACTGACATCCTTTAACTATTTATTTAAATCTTTTCCTTTATACAAAATTACTTTTTTTGGTTCCTTTTAGCACTAACTGCACCACATCAAAAGGACCTTAAAGAGATGGTATGTCAGTACACAAGAGATATCCCAGAAGCCGAAATGAGAAGTTTGGGCCACTGCTTATATATAATATATATATATACATATATACATATGCATACAAAGGGACAGAGACAGAGAGAGACTAAGGATCTGAGGATTACATCAAGGATATACACCCAGGTGATTGCAAAAATGGTGGTGCCCTCTACAATAATAGAGAAATTATGAATATGGGTGATTTGTGGGGAAAGATAATGAGTTCCATTTATGTATGTTGACTTTGAGTTTCCTATGGAGTACAGTTTAAAAATTCCTACAGATAGTTGGTAATGCAGGGTTAGGGACTCAGGAGAGAAACTAAGGCTATATATATATCTCTGGAAATCATCAACATAGAAATGATAATTGAACTCATAGGAGCTGATGAGATTATTAAGTAAATTAGTATGCAGAGAAAAGAAAAAAGGAGAGCCTCAGAAGATATCCACCATCAATAGAGTGGATGAAGATCCAGTAAAGGATACTGACAAGAAGGAGAACTAAAAGAAAGTGGTGTCATGAAAACCCAAAGAGGATAGACTTAGAGTAACCAGAAAAAGGTGATCTACAGTGCTTAGTAATGCAGATAGCTAATAATGTTAGAAAAATGATAAAGGCCATTGTTTGCCAATTAAGAGATTGTTGGTAACTTTAAAGAGAACGATTTCAATAGAACGGTCCATTCAAGAGGCCAGATAACAAATGGGTTAGAAACATGTGAGAAGTTAGAAAGCCTCTAATGTAAAAGGCTTTTTCAAGGAATTTAGCTAAGATGGAGAGGAGAGATATAAGACAATAGCTACCAAAGATGGTAGAATAGAATGGAGATTTTAAAAAGAGAGACATGAGTATGCTTGTAGGTAGGAGAGAAGGAGTCCGTAGATAGCAAGTAAATGAAGATAAGAGAATAGGGGTGATAGTGGGAACAATCTGTGGGAGAAGAAGGCTGATTGGATGGGATCAAGAGTGTGTGTAGAAGTGTGGTCTTGGCCAACAGAAGAGCTATCTCTTTATCTGACAGAGGGAGGAAGAAGAAAATAGAGAGGGACAATATCAGAGATGAAGAGGAACAGAAAAGAGGAAACTAGGTATATAATAATTTAAGTGGAAAGATCACTATGAGGAAATCCAGAGAACAGATAATGAAACATACTTCCCTCCTCAAAGTAAAGAGGCAGAGGATTAATATGATAAAATATCAGGTACACTGTCAAGAGGCAGTCTTTGTATTGGGAGTTTTTTGTTTAATTGTTTTCTGTTGTTATAAAGGAGAGTTCAATCTGGAAGAATCTGTCCTTTTTTTTCTTTCCTAGAAATAATTGTGCTGTAAAAGATATCAATAAAAATGTATTTAAAGTAATTAAAAATGTTAAAGGTAAAAGAACAGAGGTACTCTGTCCCTGAGGTAAATCTGAAAACATAAAAATAAAAAAATAAAAAGGCTTCAGATTTGCCTCTCTATGGATCCAACTGCTAAAAACTTGGCCCCCAGTGAAGGTTATGAATACCATCTGGTGGAGAGTGGTAGAACTGCAGAGGCCAGAAAAAGAACTAAACTGTAGGAGGTTGAGATAGGTATGACATTGAGGGGGCCTGAAAGAGATACCATAAAAGCAACACAGAACAGATAAAAGGGAAGGAATCAGCAGGACAAAATCATAGACTCTTCCTCATTCTAGACTGTAATTCAGAGGAATTCGGGGGAGGCAATTCACGGGGAAAGGGGAGCGGTCCTTTGATTCTCTAGGGGTTTAGATGAAAGTCTTTCCTTTGTCCGCTAAATTTGTAAATGAAACAGTTCCAATAGACTATGGGCTCAAATACAGACTGGATAGAGTAGTAGGCCTGCAGTTAAAAGACCTGAGTTCAAACTTGACCTCAGATACTTTCTGTCTTTGTGAACCTGGGCAAGTCACTGAACCTATTTACTTTAGTATCCTTACCTGTAATATAACAGCACCTCCCACTCGGAGTTGTTGTTAGGATAAAATGAGAATATTTGTAAAGTACTTAGCACAGTAGCAGAGTCTGCACTGAATGCAATGAGTCATATAAGCTTCTTGATGGAGGTATGTCATAATGAAACTGTTTTTGGAAGATTAGTCTGACTGGGATATGCAAGATAATTTAGAAGATGGAGAAATTAAAGTCCAGTAGAGGACTTAATAGGAGGTTGTTGCAATAAACCAAGCAAAAGGTGCTAAAGGTTATGACTGGTATTAGAAGCATGGATGAAAACAAGTGAATATGAGATGATTTTCAAAGAAAAAAATCAATAAGATCTGGTGAAGGCTTTGATACAGGAGGAGTAAAAGAAAGGGAGGAGTCAAAAATGAGTCCAAGATTTCTAACCTGGAAGGCCAATATAATTATGATGGTTGTAGTCCACCAAGAGTTAGGTTTAGCTATAGCATAGATAAAGCACAGCTTGTTTTAATAAGGAGCTTTCAACAGGTGGATGACTTGAGGTGCAGGTGCAGACAAGCAATCATCTGTAAGTAGAGGGGAGAGGAGGACGTTGAGACTGTAAATGGGAGTCGGATCCTTCAAATATGTGCAGTGTTCTAATTGTTGCCAACCTCTCTGGGATGATCAGAGAGAACGCTTCCAAATATGCAAAACAGAGAACCTGGTTCTCCGTGTCAGAGCACGTACAGGTATTCCGTGACTGTTTCCTATCCACATACCATGTGATGCAGAAAGGTTTTAGACAGGCTACTAAGCCAGAATCAAGTGTGCACATAGAAGACTGCCTCAGGAGCAATTTGGTTTCTTTCCTTCCTGGGTGGTAAATCAAGTGGACAACTGCTACGTCTTTCAAGTAGAGGAGGCTACTGTCTCTCTCTCAACTGAAGCCACTATGAAGCTATGATCACATGACTTATCTTTCTTTCTCTGTCATGTCTACTCTTTTTTCTTCTTAGGTAAAGAGAGTATTGGAAAGGACTATGAAAGAGCTTTGAAAGGTCAGAAGAGTAAGCTGCCAGAGGGCTGGGATCTGGAGTCCATGCTGAAATTTGCCAGCACTCTCTCCTCCCATTATACGTCCAGTAGGGAGTGGCCTCTCCAGAAACATAAAAAGGCCACTGTTAACTACTTCTGCAGGGTTTCTCAGAAATGATACAACCAACAATTCCTTTAAGAATATCTAAACCCTTGTGAAAATAAATGTTAAAAGTTAAATTAAAAAAAAAAAAAGAATATCTAAACCCATTTTTACAGAATAATAAAACCATTGGAAGTTGGGCTACCCATTGCTTATGAACTTAATGTTCTTAACAAAATGAGATTAGCTAAATAAGGCAATATTTGTTAAGTGTTTAATACAATGTATGACATGTAGTAGATGCTATATAAATGCTTATTCCCTTCCCCTACCTGAGTAAAGCAACTGCTTACACTTGCCTGTCTGAATGCTTCATTGTGGTAGACCACAAGTCTGCCTGGGATATTTGGTACCCAGCAGACTCTGACACAATGACAATTTAATTCATCTCCACGTTAGAAATAAATATAATATTCTGTGGAATATGTTGTTTATCCTTCATTTTCTAAGAGGACCAAAGACATCATGGGTGATGTCTTAAGGTGCATTAATTGGATTTCAGTGAAATAAAGTTATATAAAGTCTTCAGCCTCACTCTCTTTTCCAGAGTCATCAAAGTCCAGTGACAAGTCAAAAGTCTAAACAGCTGACAATGGCCCACAATGCAATGGATGACTTTGATGTCTTTAATGTCTGACCAGGCTCTTAAGTGTTTCACAGCATCTGCTTCAGCTGCCTTCGTGGTCTTTGGAACAAATTGTTCACATCCACCCATTCTGCCAGGGGAAGTCTTCACATGCTTGGGGTATACAGCCCCAACTCACCGACAGATTTGAGGCCCACTGGTTACTCTCAACCTGGTTTAGCCCGTCTTACCAAGGTGTACTATACTATACAAACTAGAGCTTCTTGGAGCCACAGGTGAGAGTTGAATGGCAGGCAGACCAAGAAATCAAAGCTATCTATAGGCATGTGAGAAAATGCTCTAAATCACTATTGATTAGAGAAATAAAAACTAAAATAACTCTGAGGTACCACCTCACACCCATCAGATTGACTAATAATGGCAAAATATTTTACAAAAAAAAAGGAAAATGGTAATGTGCAAGGGGATGTGGGAAAATTGGGACACTAAGGCACTATTGGTGGAGTTGTGAACTGAATGATTCTGAAGAGTGATTTAGAACTGTGCCCACAAGGGCTATAAAACTGTGCATAGCTTTTGTTCCAGTGATACCATAGGTCTGCATCCAAAAAAGATCATAGAAAAGGGAAAAGGACCCACATGTACAAAAATATGTGGGTGGTGGCAAAGAATTGGAAATTTAGGGAGTGCCCATCAATTGGGCTGAAAAAGTTGTGGTATATGGTGATAATGTTTAATATAAAATTTTGGAATAATCTCTTTGTTCTCTCTGAAGCAAACTCAGAGGGTGCCTCTTCCTATGTTAACAAAGCCAGCCAAGGCTGACTCTACATTCCTTAGGAGACCTTTAACCTAAGACACTATATCTTGAATAATGGGACTTTCCTTTGTATCTTATTATCTATGGCATATTAATGGTAAAGAAAATATAGACATCTTAGGTCGTAATTTCTATTGAACATCGTTTACCCTTTCCTATGTCAGTTATCTGTTTAGGGCAGGAAGCCTCCCACTTACTAGTGGTGGGATTTCTTTCCTTATCACCGAGACATATGCTTACCCAGCCTGGAATCCCAAGGTCTGACCAACATTACTTTGTTAATTGTCTTGTCTTACTAAATTTATGATTTGTTCAGCTAGGAGAGTTCCTTTCTCACAGCAAAATGTATATAAGCCAGAAGATTTCTACACTGGGTAGCCAGAACATTTCTGGCTCCATAATGCATTATGTTACCATTATCTTTAATAGGGAATTGATCAATTAATTAATTAAATCATAAACTGTATGCATTTAGCCTGTTTCCTTTTCTTTAACCAAGTTTTCAGGTCAACAATGGATGTAATGGATTATTATTATGCTATAAAAAATTAGGAGCAGGATGATTTCAAAAAACCTGAAAAAACTTGCATGAACTGATACAGAGTGAAGTGAAGAGAACTGTTTGATGAAGAACTGTGAATGACTTAGCTGTTTTCAGTAATACAATGACCCAAGATGATCCCAACAGATGTGTGATGAAAAATGATATCCAGGTTCAGAGAGAACTTATGGCATCTGAATACGGATTGAAGTATACTGTCTTTCACTATCTTTCTTTAATTTTTTTTCCACAAAATGACTAACATAAAATGTTTTACATGATTGCATACATATAATCTGTATCAGGTTGCTTATCTTAGGGAGGAGAGAGGAGAGGGAGAAAGGGAGGAATAGAATTTAGAACTTTAAAAAAATGTTTAAAAGTATTTTTACATTCAATTGGGGGGAAATATTATTTAAAAACAAAGTAAATCAAACAACTTCTAAAAAAATAAATTAGATGGCTAGGATTGAGCCTTGGAAGACACCTACTATTAGGGGATATGATATTGATGACGAACCAAGACAGGAAACTAAAGGAAAAATGAAACTGGTAGTAGAAGAATTAGGAAAGAGTAGCATCACAAAAACCCAAGGAAAAGAGGGTAGCTAGGAAGACAGTGTGATCAGTAGTGTCAGAGGCGGTAGAAAAAATGGAAAAAAAGTGAGGATTCTTGAAAAAGGATGTCAGATGTGGTCATTAGAAGATTATTGGTAACAATAGGGAGAGCAGTTTCAGCTGAGTGATGAGGTCAGATAAGGAGAAGGAGCAGGAGAGATAGAGTTCTTTAAGGGGAATCATCCCCTAGATCTTAATTACTGTAATAGAGATGTAAATGACCCAGCTTTGTAAGTAGGCAGAGGCAAAGAGATCAAGTAGGGCATGTCCCTGCCTGTGGACAAACTAAGAGAATTCATCTTTGACTAGGGATGGCTGCAAGCACAGTTCTCTCACCACAACATCCTATTACTGAAATTCATTGTGCTCAAGTCAACAGCGCCAATCTCTGAAGCCCCACCCCCCTAGGTGTCCAGGATTCAGAGAGATACCATTTGCGATAGGGGAGGGATTGAATTAAAGTATGTCATAAATATGGAACAATTCAGTTTAATAAGGAATTTGCCACAAGTGTGACCTCAGTTTCAGATGCAGGTCTCTGTGGGACTGATCGTTCAACAGAGAGAGGCTTCCCTAAGAGTATATAAGGACTACTTTATTTACCAATTAACAACCTCTCCAAGCAGGCTGCTTTCACCTGTTAGGGGTGGACCCAAATGAGTCTGGAATCCTGTTAAAACAGGTTCAATGTTAGGACAAAATAAGGTACTTATAGGTCATTCAACAGTCAACAAAAGAAGGCTCACTTAGCCATAGCTACAAATTATATTCAACAAGGATATTCCAACGCTTACCTTGACTCCATATGTAAATACATCTGATCAACAGATTCACTCCATCTTAAGACATCTGCTAAATTTAAAGGACCCAGACTCCACTTGAATAGGCCCTTTTCCCCATAGGTGACCAGGAGACTATGGCAATATGGACAAAGACTACCAGAAGTCTATGTTAAGGAAGTTTAAGTTTAAGTCTTACTTCTTACTCCAGACCAATCAAGTCTTATAGGTAGCTTTGTCACATTTTATGAGAAAACTAGCCTAAACCACCTTGTGAAACAATGCTAAATCTTGGTCCACTCACACATGGATTTCCCTGAACCTATTATCACAGGGTAATTAAGACTGGAGGAAGCTATGCTCACTATCCTTGCACCCATGCTTAAAAACGTTATCCTTTCTATAAATAGCTTTCAGATGAGGTAATTAAAGTTATCTCTAGTCATATAAAAGTGCTCTAAATCACTATTAATTAGAGAAATTAAAATTAAGACAACTCTTGGGTACCACCCCACACCTATCAGATTGGCTAATATAACAATAAAGAAAAATGATAATGGAGGGGATGTGGGAAAATAAAGCACTAAGGCACTGTTGGTGGAGTTGTAAACTAATTCAACCATTCTGGAGAGCAATTTGGAACTATACCCAAAGGACTATAAAACCACGCATACGCTTTGTTCCAGCAATACCCCTACTAGATCAGTATCACAAAGAAATAAAAAAAAAAACAAGAAAAGGATCTATATGTACAAAAATTTTTATAGCAACTCTTTGTGTGGTGGCAAAGAATTAAAATTGAGGGGATGCTCATCTATTAGGGAATGGCTAAACAAATTGTGGTATATGATTGTGATAGAATACTACTGTGCTATAAGAAATGATGAGTAGGATGCTTTCAGAAAAACCTGGAAAGACTTACATGTACTAATGCAAAGTGAAAGGAACAGAACTAGTAGAACATTGAACTCAGTAATATTATACATGATCAACTGTGAATGACTTAGCTATTCTCATACAATGATTCGAGACAATTCTGAAGGACTTACGATTTAAAATGTTATCCATCTCCAGAGAAAGAACCGATGGAGTCAGAATGCAATCTAAGCATACTTTCTTTCACTTTCTTTATTTTTCTTCATTTGTTTGGTCTGTGTTTTATCTCACAATATGACTAACATGAAAATATGCTGTCCATAAATACACATATATAACCTATATCAAGTTTCTTGCCTTCTCTATGAGGGGAGAGAGAAGAAAGGATAGGGGAGAATTTGGAACTCAAAATCTTTTAAAAGAATGTTAAAAATTGTTTTTACGTGTAATTGGGGAAAAATAAAATATTAAATAAGTATATTTTAAGAATTCAAAAAAAAAAATGTCTTTTCTCAATAAAGCAACTGCTCCTTGAATGCCCTGACTCCAAATGCACCAAATTGGAACCTTTCCTAGATCAGTAGTCCTGACAGAGAAAGGAGATGTTGAAATTAAGATGATCCTCAAATCCATGATCTTAATAGTGTGAGATTCCATTATTCTGATTCTGAGTACTCTTTCCAACAATGCAACACACTGGCCATTTACACCCTCCAGGTACAAGCAACTTTTGTGCATATCCTTCTATAAATCCTCCACAAAAGCTCTATAAAAAGGATGGAGAGCCTAGCTCTAGTTCTCCTGATATGGCATGGATGCCAGTGTGGATCACATAGATTGTGCAGTGACTATACCTCAAGGAGGAAAAGAGAAGCATTAAAATGGAATTGTATTGTGCTAAACATAAGGATTAGGGTAGAGGTCCATAGGTAAGAGTTAAGGAAATAAAGTCTTTACAATGAATTAACAACCACTTATTAAGTGACTACATTATGCCATGTGCTTAGGATATACTGACAACCAATCAAGCATTTATTAACTCCCTACTACATGCCAGATGCTTGAGATAGAAAGACAAAAATTAAATTATCCCTGCCTTCAAGAAGCTTACATAGGGTAGAGGGGAAACAAGCAGTACTTATATACTTAGAGGCAGCTAGATGCTGCACCTGGAGTCACTAAGACTGACCTCAGACACTTACTAGCTGTGTGGTCCTGGGCAAGTCACTTAACCCCAGTCTCCTTCAGTTTTCTTAAGTATAAATCAGGGGGTGTTAATAATAGCGCCTACCTCCCAGGGTTGTTGTGAAGATCAAATGAGATATTTGTAAAGCCCTTAGCACAGTGCCTGGCATACAGTAGGTACTTAATAAATGTTTACTTCCTTCCATTCTATAAAAGTGTATTCAGAATATATACAAAACAAATAGATAATTTTTGGGGAAAGGACACTAAGAACTAGGGGAGAAGAATCAAGAAAAGTTGCAGGCATTAGGAAAGGAAAGAAAGGTGGTACTTGAGCTGAGTCTTGAAGGCAAAAAGGGATTTTAAGAGACAGAGGTGAGGAGGGAGTATAGGCCAGTAATGAGGGACAGTTAGTGCAAATATGCAGATGGGAGATAAGAGTGTTGTGTGTAGACAGAAATATCTACATAGAGATCAATATAGATAAATGGATAGAAATCCAGTTTCACTGGACCTTAGGGCTTTAAAAACTAAACAGAGGAGTTAATATTTTATTCAGGGAAACACTATGGTTTATTGAGTGGGGAAATTATATTGTTAGACCTAAACTTTAGGAAAATCACCTTGGCAGTTATATGGAGGAAGGATTAGAGTGAGAAGAGATTTGGAGCAACCAATTACAAAGCTATATTGCAACCATCCAGGTAAGAAGTGATAAGGGCCTGAACCAGGATATTTGCTATGCAACTGAAGAAGAGGGGACTATGTGAATTATCCTGAAGGTCAAAACAAGATTTGACAACCGAATGAATGAATATATGGAGTGAGGAAGTAAGTAGTTAAGGATGACAGTGAGGTTCAAACCCTATGATCCTGAAGGATGGTGATACCCTTGATAGAAATGGGAAATTTTGGCAGATAGAGGGGAGGGGAAAGATGAGTTTTCTTTTGTATGTGTTGAGTACAAAACTGGGCATTAACCACATAAAGGCATTAAAGCTACATGGACCGAATTTCATGAAAAACAGTACGATGCTTTGTCACAAAACCAGTGAACTTCAAGAGTTGTGGATAACTTAGGTTGTTTATTGAAAGTCTTAGGAAAAGATTTCGTAAAGGATTATAATTTATTCTGATTAAAAGTAGCTCAGTTTTATTTGGAGTTAGTGTACCTAGGTCCAAATCCCAGCTCTGCAACACAGACACATCAACTTTGCTGGAATTCGATTGCCTCAAAGATAAAATGGCTGAAATTAACACTCCCTGCCATGTGCCAGGTAGTGGGCTAAGCCCTGGTGATACAAAGAACAGGTAAAGAAAGCTCCTGCCCTCAAGGAGCTCCTAGTCTAATGGGGGAGACAATATGCAAACAACTATGTGCAAACAAGGTATATACAGGATAAAGTTAAATAATCAACTGAGGGAATTTAATGGAAACAGGAAAGGCTTCCTATAGAAAGTGAGATGTTAGCTGGGACTTGAAGGAAGTGGAGATAGAGATGAGAAAGGAGAGTACTCTAGGTATGGAAGATAGCCAGGAAAAAAAACTGATCAGACAGGAGATGGAGGACCTTATTCACAGAAAAGCAAGGGGGCCAGTGTCACTGGATAAAAGAATATATTGGAAATAGAAGATACAAGAAGTCTAGAAAGGGGTGAGGCAGGGGAGGAAATGGCTTTTGTCATGGATCCCTTTAGTAGTCTGGAAAAGTCATTCTTAAAATAATGTTTTGTGGCCTACATTCATACCTGAAGAAAATGCTAAATTTCAGTTAGAGGTCAGCGAAAATAAAAATGCAAGTTCACTGATACCTAGGAATCTATCCACAGATTCCTTAATGGTCCAAGAATACCTAAATATTAAGAATGCCTAACCTGGATCATCTCTAAGATCCCTTCCAACTCTCAAGCTATGATCCTATGACACTGTAATCATAAGAATGCTTAAATATTGTTCTATGTAGTTTAGGACTTTTTCATAATCACAGAGAATGGAAGCACTTTCTGATAAGGCAGTCCTATCAGTTCGTAATATCAGTTCATCTGAGATTCTTCTCATTGTTTCTCTAACAGTGATAGTATCTTCAAAAAAGAATTTTCATTTCTTGGTTCCTTGTTACTCTCATCACAGCAGATATCAATAATGAATCAAATATGTCTGCTGCCTTTGCCTAGAATGTAGGTAACACTAACAAATCTACCAAACTCCAGTGATTTTTATAATCAGGTTTCCTGCTGTCCAAGTAAAGACAAAATCTTTCTTGTCTATCACTTCCAATGAAACTCAATAACAAAAGGTTTTACCTAGCTAGCTCCCAAGGTTATTTTGAGCCTAAGGGCTTATAAGAGTAGCATGTTGTGAAGCACAATGAGTTCTTTTAGAAGGAATGTAAGTGTAATTGCAATATAAATGAAAATTATGGCCATCATATATGCCAGCTAACTGCAAGATCCATACCCACCTCCACATGGTAGGTTTTATTAAGCAATGAGTTCTGGTTAACAGAACACTGAAATAAGAAACAAGAAAATTAAGTGACCTGAAGTAAATCAGAGCACCTCTGAACAACTCTTTTTCTCCATTTATAAAATGGAGTTCACTCTGCTTAATACCTATTCCCAACTTGGGAGGATTAGTAAATTTGTTAAAGCCCACAAGAAAGGAACTACCACAAAGGTTCCTGTCTCTTAATTGACTGCGACCAAGGACATCTGGATAAACAAAAATCTGGATAATACAAAGAAATTAGAAAAACAAAGACATTAAGAAAAGTATTATTGTAAAATTGATTTAAGATTTCTGTAGTGAATGGATCATCTCTTTTATCCAGTAAGATATTTACTGGATTCTGTTTATGCTAGCCAAAATGGTATAATGTGATTATCTTTCTAATAATTGAAAATCATTATTGTCAACTGATTTTAGATTGCTGTGTGCCCTTTTCTTGTTAAACAGTTGAAGAAAATGGAAAAAGAAAACCAAGACATTGAACCCTTTAGATCATGTTAGGGAACATCCAGTTCCTTTAGGGGATGACTTGCTGGCATTTCTATGGCATACAAATAAGTCGGAGATACCTAGCTCTGCCCTGATTGAGAAAGTAGAGAGCCTTTGGTGAACTTGAGATCCAGAAAGGCAGATACAGGTGAAATTAGGCTGCATTATAAATAAAATGTAAAGATAAAATGTAAATTCAAGTCCTGCCTTTCATCCACTTGGCTGTGTGACCCTGGGTAACTTACTTCACTTCTCAATGGTCCAAGGAACTCCCAAAGACTATAAATTGCATAGAAAGTACTCTGCATTTGAAAAGGAGGTTTTCCATGGTAAACTCTGGGCACATATGAAATCACAGTTCTAGTAAAAACAAAAATATTTATTAATATGTTAGATGAAAAAAACATCTATTATTATGGAATGAAATGACAAACATAAGAATATTCTTGCAGATACATTTATTTAAGATAGCATTTCTCAATTTTTTTTATCCTACAATCTGTCCCCTTGCCCTGCTTCAAATCATATCAACCCTTCCCCACCAATAAATAAAGGTACGTTTCTATTCTAAGAAGAACAGAACGAGAGTGACATGTTTCATTTGTTTATCCAGCAAAGTAGAGGCTACCATCAGGGGGCAGCTAAGGGAAGGCAGAGAAATAAGAGATGAAAACAGGTTAACACAGTATATACTCCATACATAAAGCAAACTGATTAAAAATTATTGGTTGACAGTTAACAACCAATAATAGACAACCTCTCTTAGGAGGCTAGGTGGAACAAGAAGCTGAGCCAAGGAGACCAAGAATTACAGTGTGCAGAGAATTTTGCAAATATAACCACAGTTAAAACACAATCAACTCAATTCAATTCAACAAATACTTTTCAAGTAATCATTTCATGCAAGGCACTGTGCCAACCCAAGGGACACAGACACTGTCCTCATAATCAAGGAGTTTATAATTTCATAGGAAAGATAAAACAGATGAATAAATGATTATGATTAAAATTAAAATGAGTATTTAGGAAACGGGTAAACAAAATGCAATGATGAACTGCTTTCCCTCAGAAGAATGCGCACTTCAACGGAAGGGGGTTTGGGGGTGGGGAATTGGTAGATAAAAAAAATTAGGGACATTTTATGGAAAAGATGACATTTGAGCTAGGCTGAGTGTAAAGGAAAGGATTTCAACAGACACTGAGAATTGAGAAGAAGACATAAAGAAGACATAGGGAATTCTGTGAACAAGGCAAGAAATTAAGAACAGGATGAGTTTAGGGAATGGTGGATGGTTCAGTCAGCCTTCCAGATATATCAAGGGGATATGCCACAAGGCCTTGTTTGTATCCTAAGGCAAGGCTTTCAGATGATAAAAGCCATACCTTTGATCTTGCTATCACTGAAAAGGGCTACCTTGACACATTCAAGTACTTGGAAATTCCTCTATCCAGTCATTATAGCCTATCATTAAATTTCCTCCCTTGCCTTACTCCTCCTAAAACTTATCTTTTCATCCTTATCATAACCTCCATTACCTGAACCCCTCAATACTTTCCTGGCCATCATTCCTGTTCTGGCTACATTCGCTTCTCTTCCCAATTTTACCTCTCTTAAACCTGTTCAATTCCACATTATACTCTGAAATTTCTCTCTCACCCTGTCATCACTCACGCCTTGCCAAAACCCAGCCTGGGTGTATTGTCACTATTTGACTCCTTTGTTTTTTCTCACCTGCTGCTAAACTGAGGCAGGGTAAGTCATACAGATGCTCTGACTAGATCCTCCATAAATTTATTATCTAATCTCATCTGGTCCCTCCTGTAGCTAGGCAATTTCTTTGCTCTTTCCCAATTGATTCTTACTACAGCAACTCTTCTGGACTATGTTTCTTGTCTCCTCTTCTCAAGGCTCTTGCAGAAGTCCTAGCTTCCAAGTTGGGAATCTCACTTCATATTTTCCTGATAAAATTGAACCCATTCCCAACAACCTTTCTTTCTCCTGTCTTCATTTTACATACACCTGACATCATCTCCCGTTTTCTCCTCCATTAATCCAGTCACTGAAAAAAGAGCATGTCCTTCTGAAGGCCAACGCCATGTACTCTTGAATCTTTTCCTTCACATTTTCTCCAAAAGATTGTCTGCATTACTAGAGAAGCAGTTTGGTACAATAGAAAGAACACTGATTTTGAAATTAGAGGACTTGGATTTGAATATCACTTCTGTCACTTACTATGTGACAGTGGACAAGTCACTTGGTCTCCCTGAGACAGTTCATCAACTGTAAAAAGTAGTTGAACAAGATCTCCTCTGAGGTCTGTGAAAGTTCTAAATCTGTGACCTTTTGGTTTCCATATCTCATCTATTGGATCCTTCTCTAATCCATACAAACATGCCAAGTCTCTTTTATTCTTGAAGGAAAAATAAACCCTATCCATAGACTCTGCTGTTCCTGCTATTTATCCTCTTATATCTCTCCTCCCTTTCTCTGTCAAACTTGAGAACATTATCTACATTTGGTACATCCACTCTTTTCTTCTGTTTAGGTGTTCTATATTCTGGTTTCCAGACATTCAACTGAAACTTATTTTCCAAAGTTACCAATGCTCCCTTGATTGCCAAATGGCCTCCAAAGTATTTGGCACCATTGATCAACTTCTCCTTCTGGATAATATGTATTCTCTGGGGTTTTTTGTTAGGGGTTTTTTGTTTTTTTTTCTTTTGTGGCACTGCTCTTTCTTGATTCTGCTGGTACCTACATGACCACTCTTTCTCAATCTCATTTGCTGTATGTTCATTCATATCTGATCATTAACTGAAAGTCTACCTCAAGGCTCATTTCTGAGCCCTCTTATCTTTTCTCTCTATACTCTCTCACTCGGTGACCTCAAATGGATTCAATGATCATCTCTGTGAAGATTATTCTCAGATTTATATATCTAGCCATCATCCATGGCCCAGGGAGTTAGGGATGAGGCTGGCCCTTGCCTAGAAAAGAGGCTCTTGCTCTGTACTTAAGCTAACCAGAGGCATCTTCAGGGCATTTGTAACAGCTGAAAAAGGGTGAGCCAACACACACCTTGCCCTTCTAAGGAGAAATCACTTAAATAAAGCTTAGGTATGACTCATGTCTGGGTTGTCCTAAAAGGAATTAAGAAGGCACCTTCAAGAAAAGAGACTAATTATAGAAAGCAGAATAGGCATAGGACAGCTATTTATTTATTTATTCTATCACAAAAATTATTAAAACATAAAAAAGCCTCAGAAGAGTTCGTTAGCAAATAAAATATACAATAATAGTCCACAATCTACTATACTTTCTAAAGAGGCAAAGAAATTTTGTAGGACTGATGAACAAGATAGTTCATATTCACCTCATGTCTTTACCATCTAAGCAACTCCCAAAGTCTACACCTTCTAGCCATTCAGGACATGGTTTGTTTTTTCTTAGTCCTTTCAGCTGTAGAATTCTCCTGGTGGGGATCATCTTTTGCTCTGAGAAATGGCATAATCTCAGGAGTTGTCTCTCACTCAGCAGCTAGAACTAGCTCCAGACTCCCAACTTCTCATTCTCATGACATTGCTACCATGGACTAGAAACATCCATCTCTTAGGATCACTATTTTGGTATCCTGGGCTTAGGGAAAGAAACACAAAGCCTAATACAAAAAAGAAGAGGCCACAAGCAACTTGAGGATCAGTCTGAGGCTCTCCGAGGTAAGCACAGAGTCTTACTAAAATATTCACAGACTTCATTACATCTGTGGGAGGAAGAGAGAGAAAAACCTTTTCCCAGGCTAGAAATTCAAGGAAGAGACCAGTCAAGCATCAAAAATGACTGGAAAACTTTTCTCCTCATTCTTTTTATAACCTGCTGAGGGGGAAGTTCTTCCTGATTCTGTCAAAAATCACTTTCAATTCAGTCCCTAGTCACTGGGACCAACAAAGGATTACTGTATCGTTCCAGAGTCCAAGTTACTTGATGCTGAACAAGAGCTTATCCCCGCCGAATCAAAGTATATGCCCAGCTCCATTGCCTTTGTTGTACTAAGAGAATGTTGATTTTAAGTTGAAACATAGAGCACCCAACTGTCCTCATTTTCCCCTGTAGCCTAACTTCCAAATTTTCAAGAATCATGCTTTTTCTTCAAGGCTTAGCAAAACATAGGTATACAAAATCAGTACTCATTGTGAAAAATAAAACATTGATCTTTAACACACTCTAACTTTACTGAGATTTTATCTGGGAGTTAAAAGACTATAAGTACAGAGATTTAAAGCTTTAGCCTTGGTTCTATAAGTCTGTAACAGCTTGGTACTTGTTTGAAATATTTTTGTTCTCCATATTTTTGCTACTGAATCAGCAGTAGTTTTTCTTTCCATTATCCTTTTATCAAATCTTTTAAGTTTTTTTTTAGTTTTATAGAAATAGCCCCTCACCTACTGCAAAGAATGTTAATTAACTCATAAAGACCAAAAGTTCTAAACTGTTAGACTTCCATAATGCACTCAGTTTCTTTAGGAAAGCAAGGAGACAAATAAAATACATAATCCAAAATCTTTGAAGCAGAGAAATTCCCAAAGATGCAGAAATCTTTCCCTCACCCAAGATTAGGTGGAATGTGGGGGAAGGGGGACAGTAAGAGAATGAGGAGGGGGTAAAAAAAGAGAAAAGCCCTACATCAAAATTGAAAAAAAAAAAAGGAAATTTTTCCTAACTATATTGTTTAAACTTCACATATTGAATCTTTCACTTAGAAAAGAGCACACATGAAGATATATATGACACATGTGGCGCCCATTGAATCCTAATTGGCCCCGTGTGTCCCTGTGACTAAGAGACTATATTGAAAATGAGTAAGCTCTAACTCATATTCTGACTGGTCCATGATACTTTTGGACCACAAGTAGACCACTTCTCTCTTGACCTTCCCCACCATCAGCAGCCTTAGACATCTACATCAAATATACAGTCAGATAATCATGGCAGACAATGTGAGACTAGGCCTCAAGTCCTTAGTTTCCTCTTCTGCTTTGTGTTTCTTTCCCTGAGCACAGGTCACTAAACAACCAACTCAAGAGGTAGCAGTTTCCAGTCTCAGTGGCTACCTTGTAAAATTAAGAGGTCCAGAGTTCCTGAGTCTGGTTTGATTGCCCAGCAGGTTGCACTTCCAGCAACTACCCCCTTCTCAGAGGTAACATGACTACCATCAAAAATATACTACAGCTAAAAGGACCAAGAAATCAACCTGCAAATTCTGTTGAAGTTAGCATACATGAAGCAGAACATGAAAGGTAAATTCAGAGGACACAGAAGGTAACTCTGTAGGAGATGACATTAAAAGCTAAGAGGACTAGGTAAGAAATACAAAAGACAGTTGTACTTGAGTTGAGGTTTAAAGGAAGTCAAAGTTACTCAGAATAGGAAGCAGGGAGGGAAGGCTTTCCAGGCAAGGAGGATAGCATGGACTATTGTGTTTTGAGGACATCAAGTAGGTTAAAATGGCTCAATCATACAGTGTATGGAGGAGAATAGAATATAAGAAGATTAAAAAGGTAGAAGTTAAATTACCAATGCTAAACTTAATAATTTATATTGCATACAAGAAGTATCATAGGAAACTATTGGAGATGTCTCAGAGGGATATGAGATGAGGCAATGAGAAGAGAGAACTTTTGGTGAGATATTAGGCGAGATCCTCAGGAAGCTGGTAGAGGAGCAAGTGTCATGAAGACCTTTTGAAGGGAGGAAGTTTTGAACAACTGCTGTGGTGTATGACACAGGAATCAAACAGGGAGGAACAGTGGGATTGTCATAGTGAAGGGCTCGTTGAGATTAATTGATGTAAATTTGTAGTGGATATAGTCAGAATGGTTTAGGGATTTCCTCCAGCTCCACTGAGCAGCAAATGATGGGAATAACCCAAGGTTTAGCAAGGAATGATTGGCAATAGAACAAGGGAAAGGGGATTTGAAAGTAGAGGATTGTATAGAGTTGAACTAATTCATCAGAGAGGTAAGACTGGGAATATAGGAGAGTATAGTCATGTCTGGGGGGATGGCCTGGAATAATACTGAGAGACAGAGAAACTGGAGGTCAAAATGAGGACAGAATAGGTTTAAAAGGAGTGAAGCAGGTATTATTAAGTAAAGAAAAATCAGAGTTCTTGAACATAGAAATAGAACATTTGTGAGAAAAGACAAAATCAAGGTGGTGTCTATCCTGGTGAATAGCTGAAGTTTAGTGATTATTTAAATTAAGTTTATTAATCATTTAGATTAGATGAAGGACTTGAAAGGTTAAAGTATTTCTGGGAACAGCAATGTATATGCTAAAGTCCCCCAGAAAAAAAGAAGGAATTGAAGCATAGAGGAAGACTTCAGTATTTACTTCATCCTATTGTTAGAGTCCCATTAGGCTGCAAATAACATACAAATAATAGATTCTATTTCTTAATCAATGTTTTTAAAATACATGGAAAATAAACCCTCTCACACTGTCTCTACTGGCATTCACAAAAATTGTGCGGTATTTACAATTTAAGAGTGAACAGTTGGTTGTATATAATGGATAATAGCCATCTAATTGGTCTCTGTCTCAATTCTATTCCCCACTACCCAACTCCAGACCATCCTCCTCACAGCTACCAAACTACTAACCCTAAAGCAGAAGAATAACAGTGTCATAAGCCCCTGTTCAAAAATCTTCAGTGGCTCCCTATTGTCTATCAATCGAAAATACAAATTTCTGTTTGGCATTCAAACCCTCACAATCCAGCTCTCCCCCAACTTCATCATTTCTAGGTCCATTACTCTCCTTCCTGCATACTGTGACCTACTTGCTGTTCGTCCTACACAACAATCCACTTTTTATCTTCTTGCTTTGGGACAGACTTCTCCTTGTGCTTAAAATTCAATCTCTCCTGTCTTCTACTTTTTAAAATCCCTAGCTAGCTTTGAAACTCATCTTAAGTGCCATCCCAAGGCCTCTGTAAGGCCTTTACTAATGTAACCACTTGTACTTGGGCTGGTCCCCTACCCTGCTCATTAAATTTTTTTGAATGTACATATACATGCTATTTTGCTCAAAAGATTAGAAATTCCTAGAGGGCAAGGGCTTTTCATTTTTGTCTTTGTATACCCAGTTCCTAGCACATCGCCTAATATATAGTAGATACTTAAATATGGTTGTTGATTGGTTAGTTGGTTGGTTGATTTAAAAGAAATTGTTGCCACTGAGTGTAGCTTTTTGGTTAAGACTAGTCTCACTTTCATACTGCTGTTCACTTGAGAATTATGTAAATTGGCTATCTCACAAGAATGTCTTAGAATGTTAAAACTAGAAGGGACCTATCAAAAATTTTGCAGATTAATAATCTGAGACCCAGATGAAGGGAAGTTATTTATCTAAGGTCACACTGATAGTTAGTAGAAGATTTTCTATTTTTCAATCCTGTGTTTTTTCCATTACAATATGTTTCCTTTTAGCAAGCAAATGACTGATAAATGAACACATATTATAGGGAAACACTAACTAAAAGGTCAGAGAAAGAAGTCAATTTCTAGAACAACTGAGAAATACTAGATTATCAACCATTTCAGAAAAAGCATTTACACATTTATGGATATTTTCGTATGTCTCAAAATCCAATAGCATCTGAGGTTTAGCATATCATATCCAGCATAGACGATGTTAAGAGATGCAATCATTCTGTCCCTTTCAATGCTTTGCCTTCAATCCTTGGATGAATCTGTGATCTCACCAATGTGGATATTCTCATAAATCCACTCCAACACGCTAAAGGCCTCTCTTCAGAGCTCTTGATCAAGATCTTGCTACACTATACACTTGCTATAGCTATATCACAAGTGGTCAGAGAGAAAAGTCTTTAACATACAAAAATGATTATAGCAACTTCCAAAGAACTGGAAACTAAGACGTCATGTTATATGACTGTGTTGGAATACTCTTTTGCTGTTAGAAAAAAGACAATGTCAAAAGACACAGAAAGACTTGATGCAGAGTAAAGGAATCAGGACCAGAGAACAATTTATACTGTAAGATCAATATGAAAAAGCAGACAATTCTGAAGACTTATAAAATTATTTATTCTATGATGACTCAGATCTTCATCCTGAAGCCTCAATTATGTCTTGAAATTCATATACCGGAAGGACCCACCACACCTGTAAGCTTCTCCCTCTGATTGAATAGCTCCTCCTAGAACTTGCATTTAAGAAAGGATCTCAGGTCAAGTAGGTCTCATTCCTCTGCAGACTACACTGAGGACTTTTCCTACTGTGCCCCCATTTCAATCCCCTTTTCATCTTCCTTTTATTTATTTTCTTCCATAAAGCTTACATCCCTAGGATGTAAGCTCCCTAAGGACTGGAACTGTCTTTCTTTCTATTTGTTCTTGTATTCCCAGCTCTTAGCACAGTTCCTGGCACATAGGAAGCATTTAGTAAGTGTGCTAACTGAATAAATGATGAGGAATTAAATGAGCAGAGCCAGAACAATCTATTCAATAACATTGTAGAGAGGAACAATTTTGAAAACTCGTAAGAACAACAATCAATATACAATGACCATCCAGGACTATAGAGGACAAATTATGAAATCTGCTGCCCCCGAACAGAAAAGTGACACATTTAGGGAAAGACAAAAGTCTCATATGTACATACACATGTTATGAATATATGTATTCATAACATATATGTATATAGATAGATACATGCATATATAGTCTATGTATATGTATATACACACACACATATATACACATACATACATACATGTATATGTATGTGTATGTATGTATAAATATATTTCTGAGTATAGCCAATAAAGGAATTTGTTTTGCTTGATTATGCATAATTATTACAAGGAATTTGTTTTCTTCTCTTTTTTAAGTGAAGTAAGGGAGTGGGAGGAATAGAAAAATAGATTTCTGTTTATTAAAAACAATTTTGAGATAGAAAGGTAGGGTTGCTATAGATGTGATGAGTTCCAGGTGCTTTCAGATAAGGTCACATTATTAGTTGTACTTAATTGTTTCACAAGTTACAAGGAACCTCTCTTGAGCGGGAGCAATCTGTAAATGTTTGTAATGCAAAAACAAAACTCATCAATAAAACTTTTTTTCAAAAAGGATCTTGCTATGCTAAAAAAAATAAGTATTCAAAATAAATGTAAAATACCTACCTATTTGATCAAGACAATGGCCACTAAATGATAACATCCCTACCCTGTTTCTATCACACTCCAGTTAACCTCAAGAAAATCATTTTAGCAAAGGAAACCTTACAATAAAGGAAATATAAGACAGAAAGAGGCATTCAAGAAAAGAGTGGGAACCTGTGAAGTGTGTCTGACAGAATAAACCATGCCTAACCTTGCACAGTTCATGACTGGGCACTTAATAGATGCAGTATTTCTTGGAGATTTAATAATCCCATCTCCAACTCTACCCTTATGGACAAAAAAAAAAAAACTAGTTGCTTTTTTTTATGATTCACATGTCATCTATTGTTCTTTTCTATTTTACTTCCTAATGCATCTAAAACTCTTTAGGACAGGAAGGATATGAGCTAGAGGAGCTGGAATACAGAGCTGAAAGCAAGACTCTGGTTCTGTTAACCTTTATTGTAAACTGAAGTTAAAGTAGGAAAAGAATAAGGACTCAAACAGAGAAGAAAACTCATGTAATGATGCTGAGACCTCAAACCAGAAGGTAGCTCAAAAGGAAAAAAAAAAGTTATCTTAAAAAAAAAGCACTCCATTACTTCAGTCTATAAAACAGAATTATATTGTATTCGTAATTTATAAAACACTAGGAAAAAATTTAAAGTCACCAAAATAAACTCCTTAAGACCCTGATAACCTCTCTCAGTAACTTCATAAAGATACTTCACCTTTGTGTCATTGAGTAGGGTACTTAACTTTAATGGGCCTCAGTTTTCTCATCTTTAACATGAGGCCGTTGGAATAGCTGAATGAACAAATAAATGACGATGAAGCATTTATTAACTTTTTTTCTGTACCAGTCATTATGCTAAGTAATGGGAATGTGAATACAAGGTATCAAGACAGTCCCTACATCAAGTAACATACATGCTAATGTCGGGGTTGGGGGGAGCGCTAGAAAAAGGCTGGACAGAGAATACAGGGTATCATGGTGGTTTTTTTAAAGTGGCCAGAAAGTGATGGCTTCTGAAGTCCCTTCTAGATCAAAATAAAAAGGATTTTATGATCTATGATCCAATGATTTCCATGTTTGCGAGCAATCTCATAAAGAATGTGGGTTAGCTGTCCCTGGAAATACAGTAATGTGTTTTACTTTGTCTGTATGATGCTTTAAAGCTGCCTTGCTCCCATTCAGGTTATAGACTCTTCCCAGGAGCTCCAAAGACCTTGCACGGGGACCTGATGGTGGAGAGCTGAGTCTTATATCAAATTACAGGTGATAAAGAAAAGAAAGCAGAATGTAGTGGATAGAATGCTTTACATGGAATCAGGAAGACCTAGATTCAAATCCTATGTCAGATATGTATTATCTGTATAACTTTGAACAAGTCCCTGAAGTCTTCTTCCTATGTAAAATGGAAAATAATAAACACTACAGTGTTATTGTATGGAGCTAAAAGTACATTCATTTGAATTATTATATTTCTTGGTTACCCCTAGTTATTAAGGTCTTCTCCCTCCTCAATTCACTCTACAAAACATGTCTTTGTGTATATGTTGCTCCTCACCTCCCACCCCATCCTCAAAAAAATCCCTGACTTGATCCATTCATACTTGTTAGCTATCATCCATCGCATTTTTCTTGACCTTGTCTCACATGAGGTAGCCCTTCTCTTTGATAAGGTAAACCTCTTCACATGTGCAAATAATCTCATTCTATCCCATCTTCTCCAGTAGATTGACCCCACTATCATCCCCACTAGATCACTTATCTTCATTATCTCCTTGTCTTCTGGCAGTTTTTGTACGAGCTACAAACATGTCCATGGTTTCCCCCACCCTCCAAAAACCTTGACATGCTGCATCCATCCTCGTTAGCTATTGACTCCTGTCTTTTCTCCCCTTTGCAGCTAAATTCCTTGAGAAGGCTATCTACAACTGGCGCTTCCATTTCTTTTCCTCTCATTTTTCTTAACTCTCTACAATCTGGTTTACAAATTCATCATTCAACCAAAACTGCTCTCTCCAAAGTTACCAATTAACTGTCATACTTAATGGACTTTTTTCAGTACTTATCCTTCTTGACCCTTCTGAAACCCTTGACATTTTAATACTCTTTTCCTTGATACTCTCACCTCTCTAGGTTTTTGTAACATTGCTCTCTCCAGGTCCTTCTCCTACCTGCCTCATTATTCCTTCTCTGTCTTTTTTGCTGCATCTTCATCTAGGTCATACCCATTAATAGTGGGATCCCCCAGACTCCATCTTGGATACTCTTTTCTTCTTCATATATTACTATTTCATTTGAAGATCTCATCAGCTGCCATGCTTTCAATTTTCATCTCTTCATAAATGACTTTGAGATCTATTTGTTCAGCCTTAACGTATTTACTGATTTCCACTCTCACATCTCCAACTGTCTTTCAGGCATCTTAAATTGGATATCTCAGAGACACTGTAAATTCAACATGTCCAACTGAACTCATTCTCTTTCCCCAAAAAATTCTCTTCTTCTAACTTCTTTATTACTGCCAAGGATATAAGTGTCTTCCCAGTGACCCAGACTTACAACCTTGGTGTCATCTTAAATTTCTTACTTTCTCTCTCACACCTTTCTCCTTCCTCCATATTTAATTAGTGGTTAAGTTCTATTTTTACCTTCATCACATCTTTAATATATTCTCCCTTCACACACACATTGTTCATGCATACACTGAAACCACCATGATGCAGGTACTCATCACCTCAAGCCTTAATTATTGGAATAGCCTTCTAGCTAATCTTCTTGCTTCTCCCCCTCCTTCCTCCTTCCACCAGTCCATCCTCCAGCTGTCAAACTGATCTTCTGAAAGTGCACATCTGACTATTTCATTCCCCCCATTCATAAATTCTAGTGGCTCCTGATTACCTTCAAGATCAAATATGTAGTCCTCTGTTTGGCTTTCAAAGACCCTCACAAACTGACCTCTTGCTACATTTCCAGTCTTCTTAAATCTCATTCCCTTCCACTTAAAGTGGCCAGTGATACTGGCCTCCTTGCTGTTCCATTTTCTGTACCTTTGCCCTTCCCATGCCTGGAACTCTTTCCTTCCTGTTCTCTATCACCTAGATTCCCTGACTTTCTTCAAAAGTCAGCTAACATCCCACCTTCTACTAGAAGCCTTTCCTAGTTCTCCTTAATCTTAGTGCCTTCCCTCTGAGACTATCCTCACTTTACCCTGCATATCTCTTGCTTGTACATAATTGTGCGTATGATATCTCCCCTACAAATCTATGAGCTCCTTGAAAGCAGGACTGACCCCAGGATAAAATGAGCTCTTTAAGTAAAGTTTATTTTTTTAATCTATGTATCCCTCATGTCTAGCATAGTGTTGTGTATCTTGTACTTACTTAGGAAATATTTTAATTGATTTGAATACAATCCTTAAATTATGAATAGGATTGATATTTTTACTGAGGAAGTGAATGTTTGGTTTTAATGAGGGATCACTTAGGTAATATTCAAATCAACAAATATTTACTGCATGCAAACTTGCTTTGTCCAATGTACTATGATAGGTATTGAGGGAGATTCAAAGATAAGATATTGCTCCTTCTCACAAACAAGTTCAGGAAAGTCACCAAATTTGAAGATTCAGGACCTATGCTTTCAAATATTAACTTAGGACTCTAACAATATATCATAGATTCACTTGTCTCTTTCATTTTGTAGTTACATCCATCTTATTCCACCTTCCTGACTCTTTTCTTTTCCTGTTACTCCTAGAAAATGTTACTCAATTTAATTCAACAAATATTTATCAAACACCTAATAAGTACAAGACACTCTGACAGGTACTGGGAATACAAAGATAAAAAATAACACAGCCCTTGCCTTCAAGGAGGTTATTGCCTAGTAAAAAAAAAAAATAACATTTAGTTAAGTAAAGGTTTATCCCAGATTTAGAATCATAGATTTACAACTGAAAGAGACTTCAGAAGATCAAACACTTCATTTTGTGAATGAGGAAACCATGGCCAAAGGTCACACAGGTAGTAGGCATCAGGAGCAGGATTTGCATTCTGATCTCTGACTCCAGAGCTGGTGCCCGTACCACTGTGCCACACTAAAACAGGAGTAAGGACTAGTGACTTTTAAGTCTTAGAGAGTTACCTATCTCACTAAGGGATTAATTTGCGCAGAGTCCCAGATCCGCAGTCAGTTTGTGTCAAAGTCAGGACCTGAAACTAGGACTTCTTGGCTCCTGGACATGGGGAAACATTTTGAGTTTATGACTATCAGTTACTGCTTTTTCACCACTATTATATCTTATATCCTAAGTGTATGAGAGTGAAATGTCTTCACTGAGATTAGTCAGATATGGGTATGGACTATTTAGCTAAACCTAAATTGATTTATCAAGTACATATTGATTGAATTGATTTTGAATCAGTTCTCTTACCTAGTCTATTCCCACAATCCAATTAGAAAAGACTAATTTTTAAACGAAGGGGGATAAAGTCAAAATACATAATGCACATAAAACATCCAGGGACTGGAACTCAATAGTACTATCAGCTGTAGCTGCAATTCTGAACCCCAGACCTAGTCCAAATTTACTGTTCCTGAAAAGCACAGAATGATATTCTCACAGCTCAGCCTCAGAAGAACTATAGCATCTGGTCTCATAATCACCAGTGTTTGTAGATTCTCAAAGCTTCCTAATACAATATGTTGTCAGCAATTATATATCCATGAACTAAAATCATTAGCAACTAAAGCTAGGTTGGTCTAAGGCATTTCTAACCTGTACTCCAGTCAATTTTTTCATTGTTACAGACTCTTCTTTAATATAGAAGATATGGTTTCCAGGTCCCAAGTCACTGGATGTATTCATAAGGCCTTTTGACTATCCTAAATAGATGATGGAGGATAGTCTTTATGTGTTTCATGACAGGGGGACAGGAAGGGCAAAGGATTATTTTATATGTGAGGGTTGGGTCTATTTAGGACCAGTCTCAGGGTCTCAGAGTTGTATTTTCTTAGCAATAGCCATTCCTGGGACATTTTTTGGTATAGCTTCAACACTAATACAGCACGATTTAATTGACTGGTAGAGGACCATGGGAATGTCATAAAAGATAAAGTGAAGGAGTTGAAAAGAAAGAGGAAATGAAAAGTTGGTTAAAGGTATAGAGCTAGAAGACTCTTCTAGCCATACCTACTACTCTATTTCACCATGCAAACATCAAGGCATCTCAACTTAATCCCTCTTTTACCTCCTAAAAGTGCCATAAAGTTTCACCTTCTACTCTGGAAAGGTTCATATGTGGGGCATTCTGGGAAATGATGAAGTATCCAAGACCATGCTGGAAGAAGTAGAGAAAGTTGGTCCTGATGATGCTTTTTGTTTGTTTGTTTTCACCCTCTAGGTGTTTATTGGAAAATCATTTTTACTTCTGCAGTAGAGACTAATTCCAATGTTACCAGCTTACTTTAAGTAACTAATACTATTTTCCTCTCCTCTCCCATTCTGATGAAAAATATGATATTTATGAAGGCAGAAAACTTCCAGATTTCCTCGCCTATATCTCAAGTGTTGGAAGGATGAGGCAAGAGATGAAACTCTACCCTGAGATATGTAAGGGTTAGGAGGAAGAAAGGTAAGAAATTATAATAGGTAGTTAATGTTAAAGTAAGAGGAGAAGGTAGTTGAACTATCTGCTTCCTCTCTCCTCACAGCAACTTTGATATTGGTGTATGATATTGCAGTATGATATTACGCTCTTCTTAAACTATTTTGGCTTCCAATGATATGAGGGCTACATGATTGTTTAACAGCTGGATATTAAAAAAACAAGTTTTCAGGGGGTAAGGGCTAAGTCAGGAATTCATTAGAACCTGGGGTAACAGAAACACAATGCTTAAAAGATTTCTTGCTCCAAGACCATGGATCATCCCTATAACATGAAGTACTTATTGAACTTACCATGTATAATAGAAAGAAATCTCTTTAAAAGTAGTGGAGAAGGTGAGGAAAGAGGGCTCAAATGCCAGAAGTAAAACCTTCATCTACAGGAAGTCTAGGTACAGCAAAGGCTGCCAAGGAGATAGAACAAATTCAAAAGAAAAGCCTTTGTACTTATTCTATCAGACCATATCATTTAACCAAGGAGGTACTAAGAGTTCACATGACACTTTGGAGTAGCCACATCTTCTAAGCCACCTTCTAAACAACTGACTTCACATACAGTCAGGCTTAGAAAGGTCAGGTCACAGGGTATCCTACCATCATAGAAGCCAGCAGGAGGATAGTTTCAAGAAGTGGCAAGAGACAATGCAAGTGACTCATCAAAAGGAAAAGAAAACATCAAGTGCTCTGTCAGATTTCTGTGTATGAAGTGAATGTTACTTGAGCTGGGTAACTTAGCCATTAGTAATGTCTAGTTGAGATTAAAGAAAAATATAGGTTATTAAAGTCCAGTTAGGAATTTTTCAAGATATATTTTTACTCACTGACAAAGATAAGGTAATTATATACTCCCACAAGATTACCTTAAGAAAGGCAATTATATTCTCCCACAAGATGTTCTATCATGTCATTATGGCACAAAATAAGTGTGTCCCAAAATTCTTAGTGCAGCTTTAACCATAATTGCTTAAAACTACACTAAGATTTTTGAGACATCCTGTACTAGGCTAAATTGGCCATTAAAGTGAAATAATATCAGTGGCCTAGGTTTTTCTCATTTTATGCTCTATTTTTTTAAAGACTGAGTCTCAGGGAAAAACATATATCTAGAGGGGTATAAAAGCCTCCTAAATTCAAAAAGTAACAAGAGGAAAAGGAGATTGGTGGGGGGAGAGGATAAGGGAAGGATTCTTGGAGGGGTAGGTAGGTTAAGGAATAGAAGGGAAAGGTAGCAGTTAGAAGTAAAGCAAAGGAGTAAGGGGGAATAGAAATAGAGTGAGAAGGATAGTGACAAAAAATAGGAAGGAGAAAAATATACAGCAAGTAATTATAGTTTAGACTATGAATGGTAAATTCACTAATTTACCAACAAAATTGAAAGTGATAACATTAAAAATTTGAATTCAACAATATGCTGTTTTCAGGAAATGCTCTAAAAATGAGATACAAAGATAAAATAAAGGACAGGAGTAGAATTTATTATGTAAAAAAGCAGGGGTAGTATCATGATCTAAGACAAAGTTAAAGCTAAAATAGATTTAATCAAAAAAAGAAAAACAGGGAAACTATACTGTATCAACAATATTATTCAAAATTGTGTTAGACCATTTAAAATAACTAGACAGTATAAAATATCTGAAAGTTTACCTGCCAAAACAGACACAGGAACTGTATAAAAATAAAACACTTTTTATACAAATAAAGTCAGATCTAAACAATTGAAGTGATATTCATTGTTAATGGGTGGGTAAAGCCAATATAATTTTTAAAATGACAATTTTACACAACTAATCTGTTTATTCAATGTAAACCCAATTAAATTACTAAAAAAAAATGATCTTATTGAGTCAGACAAAATAATAACAAAGTTCATTTGGAAGATCACAAGGTCAGGAACTCCAAAGAAACTAGAGGAAAAAGATGTAAAAAAAGCAGATTCCATAGTATCACATAAACTATATTATAAAGTGAGAGCATTGCTGAAGTGTAAATTGGATAATTTTAAATCAAAATTTTCTTGTATAAATAAAACGTATGCAGCCAAGAATAGAAGGAATGCAGAAAACTGGCAGGAAGAAAACTCTAGACAATCTCTCAGATAGAATGTGACTAGGCTGGAATCTTGCTGTAGTATAGAAAATAATGAGCTGGTTGATTTGAAAGAACATGCAAAGACTTGGATTTTTGAAGGAAGATGCTATCCACCTTTAGAGAAACAGAAAAATGGAAATAAGCATAGTATGCTCTTACATACATGTGTATGAGAGTATATGTATATGTTTAACTTATCTATGGATATAGATATCCAAGTTTAATTGTTGCCTTCTTTATGAGAAGGTGGGAGAGGGCACAGTGGAGAGGGAGGGAAAAATAGAGTAAAAAGTACACATCAGAGAACAAAATAAAATCTATGAGGAAGCAAAGAAAAGTTGGGCAGTTTTTATTATATAGGTTTTCTTGAATTGGAAATTTATTGTTTTATATTGAACTCTCTCTTATGTTTTGCTGTGTACATAGCAATGTTTTTTTTTTCTTTTCTCATTTTGTATTTAAGTTTAAAATAAATTTTAAAGTTTCCAAAATTTATTTAAAAAGACTGGGTCTCCCCAGGCTAGAATGCAAGGGCTACTTACACACCCAGTCCTACTACTGATCTACACAGGCACCATGACCTGCTCTGTGTCTGACCTGGGCCAGTTCACTCTCCTTAGGCAACCTGGTGGACCACCCCTCCTTCTCCTCCACCCTCTTCCCATGGGTTTATTATACCGATTCAAAACTTAGAGAGGAACATTACCAGCATAACTCACTGAAGCATAGAACTCTAAGTTCAAGTTATTGCCTTATCCACCCAAATAGCTGGATTATAGGAATAAACCCTGCTCTCCCTTCCCCCTATATATTATTACACAGAATATTAAATAGAAGGGTTAGGTATTATCCCTTTCTAAATTTATCTGTGGTTTCAGTATGTAAGATATTTTTTTCTTTTCTCTTAGGTAATTTTCCCACAATTAAGGTATGTTGCTACCAAGAGCATACTTATTTGCTGCAACATGTATTCCATGATGTGTGTTCGTCCTTCATAGCCGAAGAAGACCATGTTATCAGAGATATACTGACATGACTTGCACTTGACTTTGTTTTGAGTGAGGGAGGACTGCAGGTCACCAGCCTCACTTCTCCTCCAGAGCCATGTGAATCCAGTGACCAAATGTTCATCAGGATGACTAGAGATGATCCAGGACAAGGCAATTGGTGTTAAGTGACTTGCCTAAGGTCACACAACTAGTGAGTGTCAAGTGTCTGAGGTGAGATTAGAACTCAGGTCCTCCTAACTTCTGCACTGGTGCTCTATCCAGTGCACCACCTAGCTGCCCCCTCTAGAATTGATATTGCAGGACCAAAGGGTATGCACATTTTTGTAGCCCTTTGGGCATAGTTCCAAATTGCTCTCCAGAATGGTTGGAGCTCCACCAACAATGAATTAGTGTTCCAACTCTAACATTTCTCCAACAATTATCAGCTTCCTGTTTTGTCATATTAGTCAATCTGAAAGGTGTGATGTGGTACCTCAGAGTTGTTTTGATTTGCATCTCTCTAATCAATAGTGATTTTGAAGATTTTTTCATATGACTATAGATAGCTTTAATTTCTTCCTCTGAAAATTCCCTGTTCATATCCTTTGACCATTTATCAGTTGAGGAATGACTTGTATTCTTGTACATTTAACTCAGTTCTCTATATATTTTGGAAATGAAGCCTTTATCACAGACATTAGTTGCAAAAATTCTTTCCCAGTTTTCTGCTTCTCTCCTAATCTTGGCTGCATTGGGTTTGTTTGTGCAAAAACTTTTTAATTTAATGTAATCAAAGTTGTCCATTTTGCACTTCATAATGTTCTCTATCTCTTGTTTGGTCAAAAATTTCTCAATTCTCCATAAATCTGACAAATAACTATTCCTTGCCCCCCTAATTTGTTTATAGTATCAATCTTTCTACCTATATCATGTATCCATTTGGACTTTATTCTTCTGTACGGTGCCAGGCATTGGTCTATTCCCAGTTTCTGCCACACTGTTATCCAGTTTTCCCAGTAATTTTTGTCAGACAGTGAGTTCTTATCCCAGAAGCTGGGATCCTTGGGTTTATCAAACAGAAGATTGCTATATTCATTGACTACTGTGTCTTGAGTACCTAACATATTCCACTGGTCTACCCCTCTGTTTCTTAACCAGTACCAAGTGGTTTTAATGATTGCTGCTTCATAATATGATTTGAGATCTAGTAGGCTAGGCCACCTTCCCTAGCATTTCTTTTCATTAGTTCCCTTGATATTCTGGACCTCTTATTCTTCCAGATGAATTCTGTTATTAATTTTTCTAGCTCTACAAAATAATTATCTGGTAGTTTGATTGGCATGGCACTGAATAAGTAAATGAATTTAGGTAGAATTGTCATTTTTATTATATTGGTTGAGCCTGCCCAGTAATACCCAGTACCCAGCTTCAGTATTTCTAATTTGGTATTTACCTGGGGATTTTCAGTTTGTTCATTCTTTAGCATTTTCAACTGCATGCCCAATTCATTGATCTCCTCTTCTTTATTTCATTCATGTAGGAATTTAAAGATATAAAACTTCCCCTAAGAACTGCTTTTGCAGTATCCCATAAGATTTGGTAGATTGTCTCATTAGTGTCATTCTCTTGAATGAAGTTGTTGATTGTTTCTATGATTTGTTGTTTAACCCACCCATTATTTAGGATTAGATTATTTAGTTTCCAATTAATTTTTGGTTTATCTTTCCATGGCCTTTGATTACATATAATTTTTATTGCATTATGATCTGAGAAAGATAGATTGACTTTCTCTGCCTTTCTTCATTGGATTGTAAGGCTTTTATGTCCTAGTACAAGGTCAATTTTTGTGTATGGGACATATTGCCATGTACCGCTGAGAAAAAGGTATATTCCTTTCTATCCCCATTCAATTTTCTCCAAAGATCTATCATATCTACCCTATTCAGAATTTTTTTCACCTCTTTACCTTCATTCTTGTTTATTTTGGGGTGAGATTTATGATTCACATTCACAGTTATGATTTCTATCTGTGTCTTTCCCTCCAACCTCTTTCCTCCTGTTTATGCTTTTAGTACTCCCTTCCCCTCCACAATAGTTTTAATTTTTGACCACCATCTCCCTCAGTCTTCCCTCCTTTCTTTCATCCTCCCTCCCTTTTACTCCTTTTCCCTTACTACTTCTTCCTTCCCTTTTAGCTTCCCTTCCCTTTTCTTTCTCTCTTCTCCTCTAACTGCCTATAGAACTAGCTAGGTTTCTATACTTAACTGAGTTTTTTGTTCCCTCCTTGAACCAAATCAGATGAGAGTAAATCTCAAACAATGCTCATCCCCTTCCTCTCTTTCCCTCTACTGTAATATACATTTGTGTCTCTTCCTGTGATGGAATTTATCTTTTTCTGCCTCCTCCTTTTCACATCTCCCATTACAATCCCTTTGCATCCTTAAATTACAATTTTATTATCACATCATTTACTTTATACTCTCTCTCTATCTATGTTTATCTCTTTTATATATCATAATAAATATATAGTTCTCTAGATTAACAAGTGTCATCTTCCCTTATAGGGATGTAAAGAGTTTGCCCATATTGAATAACAAGTTTTTTCCCCTGTTTACCATTTTATCCCTCTCTTGAGACTTGTGTTTGAAGATTTGAATTGTCTATTGAGCTCTGGTCTTTTCATCAGGAAGGTCTGGAAATCCCTTATCTCATTGAATGTCCATCCCCTTGCCTGAAATATTATGCTCAGTTTTGCTGAGTAATTGATGCTTGGTTGTAGTCTCAGCTCCTTTGCCTTATGGCATAATCATATTTCAATCCCTCCAATCTTTTAATATAGAAGCTACAAGGTCCTGTGTGATCCTGACTATAGCTCCTCCATATTTGAATGCTTCTTTCTGGCTGCCTGCAGTATTTTCTCCTTCACTTGATAGTTCTGGAATTTGGCAACAATATTTCTTGGTGTTTTTACTTTGAGATTCCTTTCAGGAGGTGAACAATGGATCCTTTGATGACTATTTTGCCCTATGAATCTAGGACTTCTGGGCAGTTTTCCTTGATGATTTCTTGGAAGATATTGTCTATTCTGTTTTTTTCATCATGGCTTTCTGGTAAGACCAATAATTCTTAGATTTTATTTCCTGGATCTATTTTCCAGGCCAGTAGTTTTTGCAGTTAGATATTTTATATTTTCTCCTATCTTTTCATTCTTTAGATTCTGTTTTACTGATTCTTAATGTTTCATATAGTCATTAGCTGCAACTTGCCCAATTCTAATATTTATCAAATTGTTTTCTTCAGCTAACTTTTGCTCCTCCTTTTCCATCTGTCAAATTTTTCCTTTCAAAGAGTTATTTTCTCCGGTTAGTTTTTGTGCTTCTTTTTCCATTTTTCCAATTTTCCCATTTAGGTTTTGTGCTTCCTTTTTCATTTGTCCAATTTTCCTTTTTAAGGAGCTGGTGTCTTCAGAGAATTCTTTTTTCATGTTTTTAAAATCATTGGCCAGTTTTTATTCTATTACTCTAATTTGACTTTTAAAATCCTTCTTGATCTCTTCCAAGAATGCTCTTTGGGCTTGAGATCAGTTCATATTCCCTTCTGAAGTTTCAGATGGGAGCTCAGTCTCAAAGCTGACCTCTTTGGTATTCATGTGGTCCTTGTCCCCAAAGAAATATTCTATGGTCTTTTCTGCTTTGCTTTTTACTCATGATGATCACCCTTTTCCTGTCTTTTAAGGTAGATCTCTGCCGCTGGGGCACAGGAGGCACTGTCCCACAGTTCTCATGCATAGATCTTGAGACTTTGTGTGCTGTGGCCTCTGAATATTTCAGCTAGAAGCTAAAATGCTGCAGCTTACTTGGTGTTGAGCTGGCTGTTGTTTGAAAGCAGAGGTCAGGTGAAATCTTTCTGGGTTTCCCCAGAGTACCCTAGTCTTAGCTGTGTTAAGTGTTGGGGAGGGGTGATCTGGTCACAGGATGTCTCCTCTGTTGAGCTAGAGCATAGAGAAGCTTAGCTGTTGATGCACCCATCTGTGCTAGTGTCTTCTCAATTTCCCTGAGGTGCTGAGGGATGCCTGGGGTCCTGGTATTGGCAGTTGCAGGCTCCACCCCACTGGGGCTCAGGATCTCCTTCCAGTTTGCTGAGGTGGGGCTGTCTGGGACAGCTCCAGTTCTGTACTGGTCCCCTTCAACCACAGCAAGAGGGATCCCCTCTTTGTGATTTTCCTAGCCTCATGGGCTAAGAGACTGTTTGCCTCTTTTGGCTGATCTCACTGTTCCAGGATTTTTCCTGGGGAAATATTTTATGAGTTTTTCAAAGTCAACAAGGGGAGGGGGAGAGCATTTACTGATCACTTCACCATCTTGAGTAAACTTTCAAATGAAATAAAATATGAAAAGTGCTTTTCAGGGAAGCTAAGTGAAACAGTAGATAGAGCGCTGGGCATGGAATCAAGAAGACTCATTTTCATAAGTTCAAATCTGGTCTTAGACACTTGCACATCATATAATATTTATGTAAAAACCTATCAGTAAATATCGAGTAGAAATGAATCTCAGCAAAGTGTTGACTAGACCCTAGTGTGTTAGAGTTTATGAAGAAATATGTCTGCTTTTACTTACTTCAATTGTCCAATAGAATCATACAATTCAAAAATATTTATTAAGTGCCTATGATGTGTCAAGCACTGTGCTAAGCTACTGGGGATACAAATTGAAAACAAAAGACAGTCCTGGTATTCAAGAAACTCACAACCTAATTAGAAAAACCAATACACAAAAGAAACCTGAAAAGAGGAGGGGGAAAGAGCATGCCAGAGCATATCCAGCTTGGGAGCACGATGATGATGGAGTCAAAACAAAGCAGAGCAGCTGGTGGCAAATGAAGAAATGGCTGGGATTTTGAGCCCTATATAAATGGAAGCAATGGGAGGATTTTTCACTCTGCCTTCCATCCCTCTCATCAGAGAGCAGAAGCAACTAAGGGTACTGATGAGGTGTGAATATCAAAGCTTGATAATCCCACTTGGTAATGAATTTATTCCAAAGGAGGTGAAGAAATAGAGAAGGAGATATAAAGATGATGATAGTGGAATCAAAACCAAACAAAACAGTTAGTGCTTTGAAAATGAAAAATGAAATGAAAAAAATGAAAATGAAAAAAATGAAAATGATCTTGTTAGGGTAGCTCAGTGGCAAGCCTGGAGTAAGGAAGATGCATCTTCCTGAGTTCAAATCTGTCCTCAGACACTTACTAGCTGTGTGACCCTGGGCAAGTCAGTTGACCCTATTTGTCTCAGTTTCCTCCTCTGTAAAATGAAGTGGAGCAAGAAGTGGTGAACCACTCCTTTATCTTTGCTAAGAAAACTTCAAATGGGCTCACAAAGAGTCAGACATGACTGAAACGACTGGACAACAACATTTTACATCTATTTCCTCCAAAAATGCAAATCTCATCTTATTTCCACTTTCTCACCTTTTATAAACCTTGTCCCTGTTGTCTCGTAAATCCTTCCTGGAAACAGTTAGGTAGTACACTGGATGGAGCCCTGGGCTCCAGGAAGATCTTCTTAAGAAGATCCAAGTTTAAATCACACATGTATGATCCAAGGCAAGTCACTTAACTTCTGTCTGCTTTAGTTTCCTCAACTGTAAAATGGTAATCATACCAGTACCTACCACACAGAATTGTTGTGATCATCAAATATGATAACATTTGTACAACACTTAGCACAGTACTTGGCACAAAATAAGCACTTAATAAAGGATTATTCTCTTCTCTTCTCAATACATAAGTTACCCACTGTATTTTAGTCTTCCTCTTTGTCTTTTAAAATTTTATGAAGTGCTAGTACAGCAATCAGGGTATCTACCTTCTGTCCTTCAGTCTTCTTAAATGGCTAGCCCATTTCTTTTCTGATCACACTAACTTGTATGATATCCTTCATACATTGTGTGCATAGGTCATTGTTGGAAATATGCTACAACTTATTACTGTCACCATGCATTTCTCCATTGCCCTTTGGATCACTTAGAATTTTCTTTCTTTGGACATTGTGGCATGACACAATTCACAGTCACCTAGCACCACCACCAGAATATTGCTGTTGAAAAAAAAGGTGTTTGTGTCAGGAAGCAGATTGAATGATAAAAAGAACTATGAGTTGGGAATAGGTTTATTTAGGGAAAGGACACACTGGGATTTTCTTTAAAGGCAATATGACAGAACCATATGACAAACCCAAGTGACAGATAACTAGGAGAGGATGCCCAGAAGCTTATACTAGCTTTTAGTAGCCAGATTAGAGGTATCCTAGGAAAAGAGTGATGCTTTATATTTCAACAATTCTGTTTTTATACGTGTGTGTGTATATATACATATACAAACATATATACATATATAGTGTGTATATATATATTTATTATATGTGTATATATATTTATGCACATATATATGCATAAATTGCAAAATACATACATACATAAACATGAATACACACTTGTATGTATGTATACAAAAGTCACATGTATGTACACATCTCACAAATATTTGAGACCTTGGGTAAGTCATAACCTCCCTGGGTCTCAGTTTCCTCATTGGTGAAGTGAAAAAAGACCTATGAGGTCCTATGATCTTTGGAATTACAATCCTGAGAATACAGGAAGCAGTCATTACTGAAAACAATTCATACTTTTTAAAAAGAAATAGTGATGAAGGGGAAATAGCATTTCTGGACTTCAAACCGTATTTTTGAGCAGCAATCTTCAAAACCATCTTTTAAAAAAATAGAGAGATAAATCAATGCAACAAACTGGACAAGAGAGAATCACAAACAGTGGAACTCAATAATCCAGTGTTGGATAAAGTAGAAAACATAAATTACTATTAAAAAAGCTCCTTATTGATAACAGCTGCTAGGAAAATTAGAAAGTTTAGTCAAAATTAGCCTCGGACCAACATCTTATACCATATTCCACAATATGTCCTAAATGAATTTGGGACCTCAGTATTAAAAATCATACTATGAAAAGTTAGAAGAGAAACAGATTATATAACTCTCACAGCCATAAATAGGAGATATGTTTTAATAAAACAAGAAATAGAGGCAATTACAAAAAATAAAATAGAAATTTTTGATTACATGAAAATTTCTGCACAAACAAATGAATGCACCTAGAGAAGGAGTAAGGGAATAAGTATTTACATGGAACTAAATATTATCCCATTTGATCCTCATAATCCTGGGAAGTAGGTATTTTTATTATTCCCATTTTGCAGTTGAAGAAACTGAAGGAAACATGCCCAAGGTCACACAGCTAGTAAATGTCAGAAGTTGGATTGGTCTTCATGACTTCAAACAAACATTCTAACCCCTGTGCCAGCTAACTGCCTACAGGCTAAGAAGGAAAGTGGATGAATGGGGGAAAATATTTTTATATGAAATTTCTGTTGTAAGTGTTTGTATCCAAGATATAGAAATTATATTCTTGTATGTGTGTACTTGTGTGTTACATATACATGCACATGTATGTATACACACATGCATATATGTATCATTCCTCAATAAATAAATGGTCAAAGAATATACACAGTTCTGGGGGGGAAAACACTGTATTCACAATCACATGAAAGGATCACTAATGATAAAAGAAATACTAGTCAAAACAAACCCAAAATTTCATTTCACATCCTGCAAACTGGCAAAGTTGACCCCCCCAAAAAATTGAAATAGTCAGTATTGGAGGAGATGTGGAATGACAAGCACACCAATAAGTTATTGATGGAGCTGTGGAATGGTACAATCATTTTGGAAAGTAATCTTAGAATTATGCAAATAAAGTGACTCAAGTGACTTTGGACCAGAGACTCCATTACTGGGCTTATATATTGAGGAAGCCCCTGATAAGAAGAAAATCCCCATATACACCAAAATATTTATAGCATCAGTTTTTGCAGTAGCAAAGAATTGCAAACAAAGTAAAAGCTCATTGATTGGGAATAGCTAATTAAATTGTGGTGCACTAATGTAATGGAATATTGCTGTGCTATAAGAAATGATGTACATAATGAATACATAGAAGCATAGAAAGATCTATATGAATTGATTCAGAGTGAAGTAAGCAGAACCAAGAAAGCAATGTACATAATAAGTACAACAATGCAAGTGGAAAGAACAACCATGTATAAGGTTGTTCAAGTCAAGAAAGAATATAACAAAAAAGATCAAACATGACTCAAATGAAGACATGAAAACACACTCCCAAAACACACTTTTGTGGGAGTGGTAGTAAATAAAAGTATTTAAAATTATAAGAATAAACAATCAGTAATGTTTTTAAGAGGAGACCTAAAAGGAAAGATCATGAGTCTTAAGTGGAGGTTCCCAAGGGAAATGAAAGAAGGAAAAACAAGGAAAGACATTTCTCAGGATTGGAGTCAATAAAGGTCATAAGTAGGCAGTTTTCAAATGAAGAAATATAAACTATAAATAATCTTATGCTTAAAAAACACTTCAAATCACTAATAAAAATGTAAATTAAGACAATTCTGAGAGACTCCACCCATACCTATCAGATAGGGAAAGATGACAAAGGATGAAAACAACAATTATTATAGTGGCTACATGAGGGCAAGAACACAAATGCTCTGTTGGTAGAACTATGTTTTCTTCAGGATTTTATTTTGTACTTTTTTTTTTACCATTCAGCCAATTCAGATGTTTTAAGGAATTATTTTCTTCATGACTTTTTTGTACCTCTGACTGTTCATTTAAGCTGTTAATTCGTTTTCATAGTTTTCTTGCCTGACTCATTTCTTTCCTCAATTTTCCTTCTCCTCCTTTGATTTGATTTTTAAAATCTTTTTTTTTTTTGCTCTTTTTTTTAATCTCTTTAACTCTTCCAGGAATTCTTTTTGGACTTCTGCCCAATATGCATTTTTTTCTTCGAGGCATTGCTTATAGATATTTTCAAATCATTATCTTCTGTTTGTATCATAAGCTTCCCTGTCACCACAGTAACTTTTTATGGTCATTTTTTTCAACCTGCTTTGTACTTTGGGCTTTGCTCACCTCTGTAGGTTGAGAGGGGTGACTGACCTGAGCTTCTTCTTTTCTATCCTTCTGCTACTTTCGCAGATTAGTCTGGGGATATTTGGAGGTTCCCAAGCAGTGTTATTGAGGGACACTACCCTCCTTGTTTGTGCTCTGCAAATTCCTGATCCAGTTTGGGTCTGTTGGATTGTGTGTGATTGAGTTTCCATAGAATACTGCTTGATTCAGTCACAGTTAGGCAAATAAGAGGTTCTACAATTCAGAGCAACTAATTCCCACTCAATTTTGGTCTCCTGCCCTGGTATTTCAGAGTTGGAATAAAGGGGAAATAGAAGAGAGAAAAGTATCCCCATTGGTATCTCTTTCCCCACCCTGTTCCCTATGGGGCCTGGGAGACTGGTAAGGGTGAGCTCAAATTTCTTTTGGGCCAGAAATATGGTTAAGCAAGTAGGAGACACAATAGCTTTGCCCCCTTGAGCTTAGTTTTGTCCCTATGCCTTCCCATATATACCTATTCCTTACTCCTCTACATGGAAGATGGGTTTAAAGTTGAAAACTGTGTAACACTGAACCACAGGACTGTTTGGTAGTTATTTGTTAGGCAACTTCTCTATAGATGATGACTTAGTAAAAATCTAACCTTCAAAGAATAAAATCAGGATATATACACAATAAGGTATAGGTAAGGTAATTTGAGCAAGCCCAGCAATCAGGAAGTTCAGTCCAAAGAAAAGATGAAGCCAAAGTGTATTATCTACCAGGGAGGATCCTGATGTGTACTAACAAGCCTAACATCTGGAGGAAAGAATCTCTTGGTAAGAACAGAAAGATTCTCAAGCAAGATTCTAGAAAAGAACTGGCAGGCCACTCTATAAAGGACAAAAGAAAAAAGAAAATTTAAAAGACACTGGTCCTATGTATGCTAGCATTTATTAAGCACCTGCTATTTACTAAACACTTTAAAAATATTATCTCACTTGATGCTTACAATAATTCTTGCACATGAGTACTATTATTAGCACTAAGGGCAATTACTTATCTAAAAATACTATTTTTAAAAGCTTCTAGGATTTACTAAAAGATTATGGCAGAGTCTATTCTTCTAAAGAAGAACAAACATTATCATTGGATGTCACTTGATTCCAGAAGCAAAGAAACTCCACAGCTAAATGCCCAGTGGCCGCTGCTGTTGGATACTATATGTCAGGCAGGTGACATGTTCAGCAGAGCTGTGTCCAGCATCAGGGCAGCATCTGGTAAGGCCTATATATCCAACACAGTTATATTTAGTGTAACAACAACCTTCAGGGACTGTGTATCCACACATCTGGAGACCATACATCAGGAAAAGATGAATAGGGAGCAGTGCAATAATATCACTAGGAGACATTAGTGACCCTGTTGCATCAGAAGTCATCATTTGCCCCTCAATACTATGCACCCTGGCCACACACTTTCCTTACAGGTGTGCTCTACCTGTGTTCTCTCCACAGGCATGCTGTGAATATATTTATTCCCTATGTGTGTTCTCTCCTCCCATAGTACTTGTAAAATGCTTAATACAATGCCTGGCACATGATAAGTGCTATATAAAATGTTGGCTATTATTATTAAGGCTTATGTATTTATGGGCGAGTGTGCCCTAGATTCATGGGGACAATGTTTTATTACTACTTTTTTTACTATACAAAAATAGAATTCTGACCTAGAATTTCTATAATCAGAATAGTCTCTACAGAGGATGGTTGGGAGTGATTAAGAGACTTTTTTTTTTTTTTACAATGCATGTAGGGAGACAGTAAGGTTTTCCATCTGCCAAAACACCGTATCAAAACAACTGAGGTCTAACAGCTAATAAATACCAATAGTAAATGCAGGAATGCCACTAGCTTGATGGAGAACAATAACTTTGCCTCCTTAGCTTACTTTTTGTTCTGATCCAGATACATATATGTGCTTAGCCAGAGAAGTTCTCAGAAATATTTAACACTGAGTTAATAGTAACAAACAGGACTAAGATATTCCCCAGATATGAGGGCCCGAAAAAAAAACAACTTGATCTTAGCCTATAAGCATGCTGCTTGACTTTTATTAATTGGGCACAGTGGCTATGACTAAAGAGCTGACTGGCTACTCTTATCAGGGAAAGGTGATAGCCATTAAACCTTAGCCAACTAGAGCTGAAATGACCCACAGCTGGCCCTGAAAAAGAATCAACCCCAGAAGTTGATAATGAGGAGCAACACCCAGCAGAAGCCACATACACACCCAACTCCCACAAGAACATCAGGGACCAGAGGAGTAACACAGCTAACAGATATGTGATACCCAACAAGAGACCAGGCCAATAATAGCAGTGTAATGACAATACCAGTAGACATCAGCAGGCCTAAAATATCAGACACCTGTTTCTACCCTGACCACTTCATGTCCTTTATGTGTGTGTCCCATATATGTGATCCTCACATGTTACCACTCTCCCTCTGATGGTCTTTGTATTTATCAGAAAGTGTGTCCTAGGCATATGGAATCAAATACTCTATCTTGACTCTTATTATGCTATTCCATTAATCGTCTTTCCTTTTCTGGCAACCATCTGTCCAGTCCCTCCATTTCAACCTTAAATGGTGTGTCCCCTGGCTGAATCTTTACAGAAAACATAAACACGTTAGTAGGAACTCATGAGCGACTGTTTTTAGTGGCTGTGATTCCAGTAATACTATAAACTAAGGGTCATTATTTTGAGAGACCCAAAGAAGAATGACCCAGGTGCTAGATATTTGGTATACATAACTGAGGTAACTGTCTGAGGTGGCTTTATAGCTAAATTATACTCACTCCTTAAGATTTCATAAATAATAGATTAAGGGCTTTTTCTTATTCTGACTGTTTTAAACATCTTTTAAAATAGTTTATTTTGAAAAATGATTTTTGGTCTTCCCTTTGAAAGGTAAATAAGCAGTCTGTCAAGAGAATTTCACTTTTCAGCTTTCAGCAGAAGGTACTAAATCAGTCCTTTACAGCATACTCACACCCCTTTGGAGAAAAGTGATTCTAAATGAGATCACTTAGAGTTCAAAATGAAAAGTAAAGAATTCTGTCATCAGCTTTCCCTGGGTGCTTCATCATCACCATCACCATGCAGGGTTATTGTGGGCCTTTGGTGTACATAGAACAGAACCAGTGCTAAGGGGTTCATTCTAAATCTCAGTTGTAAGTCTCTCCTAGCAAAGATGCTTAATTCTTTTTATATCACCTCCCACTATGTCACACTCACTATAGTGTTTTGGTTTTGGTTTTATAGAGAAGTAGCTTAATAAATCCTTGCTGCCTGACAGATAAAAGAAGACAGAACAAAATAAAATCAATAGTAGATGTGCTGGAACTCCTTTGTAACACAACTGGTTATTGCATTGATTTAGTTATGCAAGGAAGATAAATCATGTTACACAAATCAGATCAAATGTCTAAAGCTTGGGGGAGGGAAAAATATCTAGCCCTAGGTTCTCTCACTATTTCTAATCCCCAGTTATCAACTGCTTAATGGACATTTCAAACTGAATGTTCCATAAGTTTCTCAGATTCAAAATTTCCAGTACAGAGTTCATTAGCCATTCTCCCATGTCCACCATTTTCCCATACTTCTCTATATCTGTCAAGGGCACCACCGCCGTTTCACTCACAGGTGAGGTGACCTCAGTGTCATCCTTGACTATCGACTTTCAGTCACACCATGTATCCATTCAGTTGCCAAATCTTCATTTCTACTACCATAATAGTTCTCAAATTTGTCTCCAGTTATCCACACATACTTTCACCACTCTAACTTCAAGTGATTGTTATCTCTAGCCTAGACTATTATAATAGCCTCCTAATGGGTTTTCTTATTTCAGGTCTCTCTTCACTGCAATCCAACCTCTACAACTCAGTCCAGCCAAAGTGATTTTCCGGTGAGGCAGGTTTGATTAGGTCACCCTCTACTCAATAAACTCCAGTGACTCCCTATCACCTTTAGGAGTTATGATAAACCCCATTGTTTAGAGTTTGAAGCTCTTCAGGACCTAACCCCATCTTACTTTTCTTACTGTCAAAGGACCTTAGATAGGCTCCTAGGGCTAGTGCAGCAGTTATAACCATCTCTTGTCCTCTAGCCAGACCCTCAGACTCAGCCCTACCTTGTGCTTTGCATACTTGATGTTTTGAATATAAAAGGATTGGTCTGGGGCCTGTAGCCTAGGTCCAAAGTATTTCAGAAATATTTCCCAGAACTTGAACTACTTGCAAGGCATTTCTTTCAGTTCCTGAAAGGGAGTTGTAGATTTTATTCTTTTTTTTAATTGTATCATGTGTTTTAAAACTTCAATTATTAAAGCATATTTAAATGGATTTATGGTTCACACCATGTCAATTACACTTTTGAAAAACCATGTAAATAACAAACAAAAAAAAACCCACCTTGAACCTGTTGGAATAAGTCAAATAGAAACTTAGCTCACAATACTTGTCCTGTGAACATTTTTGTTTGTTTGTTACTGTTGTTATTCATTTTTGTTTTGCCGTGGTCTTGTGATTAAATTCATTTTTTTTTAAATTAGCAAAGGTATTGTGTAAGAAAAGGAATCCTGGGTAATAGGCTGATTAGAAATTGATTTTTTTTTCTCCATAGTAGCAAAAGCCTCCTTTAGATTATATGGAAAACCTCCCTTTTTTCCAATAAGGAGTAGGTTTTTACTGCTAGATACTAGCATCAGGTTAGTTACATAAGGCGACCTTCAATGACTCCATAAGGGTACTATAGTCTCTCTTTGGGGTCTAAGAAAACAAACTATTTTGAAAGCCTTCTGATGAAGCTCAAAGCAGTGATTTTTCAAATCCAACAAAGATTTGGTGGAGTGTTTTAACTCTATAGGGACAGTAAGGGGCAGCAATGTTCAGAGATTCTGAACTGGGGGTGGGGGAGCAGGAGGGAAGAGAGAGAAGAAGGAAGAAGGGAGGAGAGAAACAAATGAGGATGGTAGGGAGCAGGAGGAAGCAGAGGAGAAAAGGGGGAAAGACATACCAGCACCCTGCTCCAAAATCCCTCTGATTCAGTTACTCCCTACTGAGGTAACAATCCTTTCTCTCTATTTCATCTCCCTTATTCTCAACCCTATCAGTCCTGTACCTCCAAAAGCTTCTGATTTTGGAATCATTGATCTTTGGGTTAGAAAATCCTTCTAATGGACTCACATGTACAATGTGAAAATATGTTTAACATCAATGTATAAGTAGAGCCTATATCAGATTGCATGCCATCTTAGGGAGGTGTATCACCAAGGCAATATTCACAGCATTGATGATGACTGAATATATCAGTTCAGTTCTGAATTGCAAAATATAACAGATTCTCTATATAGAAGGCAGAAGAAAAATATTTATTCAGATGCCAGAGAGTCAAATCCCAATGCCAGAAAGCCAAATCCATCATAGTAACCAAGAAGTCAATATACATTAACACTGCAGGGGACAAAGCTATTCTCAAGCCTTGCCTCTTCCAATCTTCCCCCCAGGACTTCCCACAAACAAACATTCACAAGACTAGCAATGGCTGCCTGTGTCCTCTCTCCTCCACCATAACTGCTCTCACCAACTTCCTCCCAGTTCTATTCTACCCTTCTTATTCCACCTGTTCAGCAAGCTCCTCCCACTGCATGTGACTTAGGCTTCCATGTGATTTAAGCAGGTCACATGGGCATATTAATGAATGGGGAAGACTTTCCCATTTAAATTACTATTACAGGAGAGGGGAGGAGAAGGTAAAAGAGAAAATTCAAAACTCAAAATCTTATGGAAAGGAATATGAAAATGAAAAATAAATAAATAATTTTTTAAAAAGGAAAATCCTTCTAATCTCATCCTTTTTTCCATGTTCTGGTCCCCATGACATGACATCCCTGCCCTCCACCTTCAAGGAGTTTATATTCTTTCAGTAAGGTAGGTAAGCAGGGTTGTAAAGAAGCTTGGGATTCTAAGACACTGAAAGATGAGAGATGGAGTATCATCTATGAAGATCAGTTAGAAGACAAGTTTGACATATAAAAGGCATGAATGGGAGTCACATATACCATAAATACAGTGTTCAGAGGCCATCTTTATAGGGATGATTCCAAAAGTATTGTGTACACTCAAAGGTCTATGTGACTGGTCAAAATAATTACAGTATCAACATACAGGTACAACTTCACTAGAAAATTCTAAATTTGAGAAGATTGCATAGCACTTAGCTTTATTTTATAAAATTATATGTGTGAATATACGAATTAAATATGAGAAAATACATTTAAAATAAAGATAAAAAGGAATCTGGGCTTACTGATTTTTTCTCTTCTCGTTTAAAAAATTCTTTACTACATGGAATGGCTCTCTGGGAAGAAGGAAGAAGAGGGATACAGGAGGAAAATTAGGCAATGTAAAAACAAAAGATATCAATAAATTCTATTTTAAAAATGAATTGTGGTTACAAAATACTTGCTAATTTCCATTTTCACAGTTAAAATGAAGTTCATATAGAATTTTTTTAATAATTTAGTTTGAAATTCTTTCTGCTGTAAAGACATTCATTGAAAATTGCTCTTGCACCAGAATGAAGTGTAGAACCCAAGGAAATATAATTCTGTTTTAGAAAGACATGTCATATATACTGACAACTATGGGCTACATGAAAAGAAAAAATAATAGCTTGACAACAAACAAAAGTTAATGGTATTCTTGGCATTGTAAGCTAATAAAATAAATATGTTTTTTAAAAAGGCTTATCTTTTTAGCAGCTAATCTGATTTGTGCAAATCAAATTTAAGCTTAATGCACAAACTACTTCTTGATACAACTTGATACTACTTCTTGAACAAATAACATATTCTGAAATGCCTGGTTTGCTTGCTCACCTTTCTTTGCTCTTGTTATCCTCATTTATTAAGTGGTTATATTGCGTAAAGCACAGGACTAGGCATTAGAGTAGCGCAGGTGTATCGCGATAATAATAACTGACACATATAGTATCTTAACGTTTATAAAACACTATCAATATCTTATTTGAACTTTACATCAACCCTGTAAGTTTGGTGGTATAGATATCATTATTCCCTTTATTAGTTCCGTAAAGACTTGCTCCAATACTTCATGTCTCATGGAGATGCCCCCACATTCCTGAAGGCATTGCCAGAGGAGTATAAACTCTGGCAGGTTCTGCCACTCTTTGACTCTGACTCTGGCAACAGGATGAGTCGGCTTTCCAGCCCAGCCCATTGCTAGGAGACTGATCTCTTACTGATGAATTTTTTGACCAGGGCAATCCATGAAACAAAGAAAAATACAAAATGACCTTCAGTCTGTGTAATTTTCTTCTACTTCAGTAGCAGTGGTGGCACAGTGGAGGAAAAGTGGCCATGAGGTACTTATGTCAACCCAGTTTTTAGATCACTTACTTGACTATTGGTATTCCAAAGATAATATCCTTGCACAACTGATATGCTTTTGGAAGAGCTGAATCCTTTCAGTCTTGGTACACTTACCATAAATGAAAGCAGAAGACAGGAGGAAGTTGTAGTTTATCTACAGCTGTTTGGAAAGAAGAAAGGAGTGGGCAGGTTTGATTTTATCATACATCTAAACATTATTTCACCACCACTAGGCCTATACCCAAAAGAAATCAAAGAAAGAAGAAAAGACCCTCTATATAAAAATTCACAAACATTATATGCAAAAGTATTTATAACAGCTATTTTTGTGGTGAAAAAAAAGCTGGAAACTAAGAGGATACCCAATATTTGAGTGTGACATACACTATTGTGCTATAAGAAATGAAAAAACTGATGATTTCAAAAAGATGTAGAAAGACTTATATGAGGACTTTTATAAAATAAAAAATTATTAAACAAGTAGACTCAGAAGAACAATTCTACAACAACACAGTTAAAAAAAATTATTTTGAAAGCTCTAACAATTATGATCAATACAATGACCATTCATGATTCCAGGGAGATGATGATAAAACATGCTATTCACTACAGAGAGGCAATGGATTTAAAGTACAAAACAAGATAGTTTCTCTCTCTTTCTCTCTCTCTCTCTCTCTCTCTCTCTCTCTCTCTCTCTCTCTCTCTCTCTCTCTGCCAGTGTGTGTATGTCTCTGTGTGTCGGTGTGTCCCTTCCTTTCTCTGTGTGTGGGTGTGTATATGTGTGTACAGCCACTGAAAGAATTTGTTTTGCTTGACTATCTATATTTGTTGCAAGTTCTTTGTATTTTCCAATGGAGTGGGAGAGAAAATAGATCAATACAAATTTTTTTAAAAGGGAGGTGGGGTACTACAGATGTGAAATGCTGCATGAGCTTTCAGAGGAGGTCTCTATTACTATTCTTGTTATAGTATGTCTACTATATTATTATGACATCAATTGTTTTACTTTGTTAAAAGAGACCTTTAACAAAGCAAAAGTATTCTGTATTTATAATATAAAAATAAAATGTACAAAAACCCTGAAAATGTAAAAAAAGATTAAAAATATACATTAATTCATAGGCTATCTGGTTATCTTGCATTGTAGCACTGATGATAAGTATTTGCACTAGACCCACCATGAAAGTAATTGCAACTTATGCACCAACACTGGTTTCTGGGGATGAAAAGATAGAGAAATTTTATGAAGAACTCAGTAAGACTTTTCAAATTAAATTAATATACACCCTGAAATTCAATGACTTCAAAACAAATGTGGGAATAGGAGAGACTGAAAAGGAAAATGTAGAAAAAAACATAGTTCAGGAAAAAAGTCATGAGAAACAACAAAGACCTGTATATTACAAGAAAGCCTTATGCCTTTCTAAGATGAACACCATCTTTGAGAAAAGAATTAATAAGCACTGATCATGCTGAGTACCAAATAACTTTATAATAATAATGAAGGAAATTAAATTTTAGCAGACAGGAAAAGACTTGTTATTAATGCAATATTTATCCTGGAATCAGTTGTCTGTGTACAATCAGACCATAAGTAAAAAAGCAAAAAGAAAGAATAGTAATTTTTAAGAAGATAAGACATACATTTGCTATATCTTAATCTTTTAAAAACACATAACAAGCAATGAGAAATAACGGGGGAAAACACCTCAGAAAAAATAAATACTGATTAATTTTAAAGGGGGTAGGGATAGGGACTGAACCTGTGATCTCACTGGAACTCTGAGATGAGGAAATTCCCTCTACCACTGCAAGTTAGCATCTTCTCTACAGCTTAAGAAAGTCGTTTAGGTATATGAGAGCTTAAGTAACTTGCCCAAAGTAACTACACACACACACACACACACACACACACACACACACACAATATTGTTGTCAACCTAGAAGTTTGGTTAAAGGAGACAAAACAGGCTAGATTCATGTTATTTATTCCCTTAAAACTAGCATATACATGATCATGGAGCCAGAAGGAAACTTCTGACTGACTGATGCTAGGTTTAAATATGTTTTAGGACAATCCTTAGATTTCTCTGTGTCTCACAGACTTACTTATGGTCCCCATGTGTTTTTAACTATACCATGAGAAAGAAATTTTCTTAATTGAATAAGTTGTATTCAATAATAAGAGAGACAAGACAATTAGCAAAGTAGTGTCATTTGGAATTTATGATCCCAGGATATCTGAGTTTCCTCTACATAGCTCTGTGATACCAAGGTTAAAAGAATCCCACCACTCTGGCTGCAGGCGTCCTGTCATAAACCAGTCTTTGGAATTGCTGATACAGGAAAGGGCATTTTTAGAACAAAGCAAAACAGTTTGATTTATTAGTTTAGGCTTTGGCTCTTATTAAAGTCTAAAAATGATATTAAATGATTATCAGTGTGTGTGTATGTATATATGTGTACATATATATATATATATATATATATATATATATATATATATATATATATATATATATATATATATATATATATATATATATATATATGTAGGTATTTTGTCCCTGCCTTGAGTCTTTCCCCATTCCTGTCCATTCCCTATTCCAGTGGTGTCAAATTCAAGCAGAAATGGATCCCCAAAGGCAGTATATTGACTTAGAAAACCACAAATTAACTATATGTATGTTGTATTGCCTTTTTATTTATTTTGTTAAACGTTTCTCAATTATATCTTACTCTGGTTCAGGCTGCACATAAGGCTTTGAGTTTACACCTCTGCTCTACTTGACTATCAAACCAAACTTTCTAAAGCACAGATCTGATCATATAATACATTCAATGTAATTCAATAAGCTCCTTTGACTGTCATTTTTAGAATAATATATAAAATCCTCTGATTTTAAAGTTCTTCATAACCTGATCTCTTCTTACCTTTCCAGTCTTCTATCACCTTACTCCCCTTCAAACACTCTGATCTAATGATGTGGAGTCCTTGCTGCTCTGCAGACAACACACTCATCTCCAGACTCCATGCATTTTCACTGGCTATTCCTCACGCCTGAACTTTCTTCCTCCTCATCAACATCACCTGGCTTGCATGGCTTCATTCAAGTCTCAGCTAAAATCTCACCTTCTACAAGATTCCCCCTTTAATTAACGCCTTTCCTCTAAAATTACCTCCTGTATATATCATGTCCCATATGTAGTTGTTTGTACATTATTTCCTCCCTTAGACTGTGAACTCCTTGACAACAAACACAGTTTGTTGTTTGTTTCTTTTGTTCGTTTTAACCTTTCTTTATAGCACCCTGTAATTGGGACCAGTCTGGACCAGTTCATTTTTACAAGGGAAGGAATTTAATATACTTTCGCCATCTTTCCTTTAGACTCTCTGGGTTCTCTTTCCTATTACCTTAACTAGATCTCCCTACCTGAGGGTATTGATATCCACCATTATATTAATGATGTACTGCTGACTGAGTGAAATGAGGGCACAACGACAAAAGCCTTGGATTAGATGGTAGTGTGTATGAGAGACAAGAGATGGGAGATTACCTGAAAAAAATTTTAGGCTCCAGGCTATTCCATTAAGAAGGCATTGGTTGGGGAATAACCTATATGATTCTGTATGTACTGCACAATAAGCTATTGATACTTGCACCACCAGCCCCCAGACCAAGATAGGAAGGAATGCTCAATGGCTTGGCAGACTTTTCATTTTTTGGAGAAGCCATATTCCACATCTCAGCATTTTAATGGTAACTATTTATCAAATTACTTATGTCTGCCTCTTCAGAGTGAGGACAAGAACAAGATAGTCTTCGAAGGTTTTAAGTAGACTATCCAGCACTCTCTTCCCATATGATCCTGTAGAGCAGTAAGTTCACGGATGTCTCTATTCATCAGGATGAAGCCAAGTGGAACCTTTGGCAGGCATCAAGGGATAACCAAATTAAATGATCACTGGGCTTCTGAAGTCATAAACTCCCTGAAGTAACCACTCACCATACAATATTTAAGAAACAATTGTCTTCACATAATTGGTCCCACATTGCTACAGAAGGGATGAAACAGGGCTACATAACCACTTTTCATCCCGAATTGCCTATCATGATTTAGATAATGCAAGACAGGCTCTCTAAAATGATGAGTAGGGAACAAGAAGCCTCTACTGTCAAATGGAACCCAACAGACTCCCTGCTTGGTTCTTGAAAAATGTTGTTTTGCTTGACTTACTGATAGTTCTACCCATTATGAAAAAGGTATGTGCAACTGGACTTTGGCAGTTATTAACTTAGTGGACTGGATGAGGCTCCTCACAAGCCTTTCTAGTGGGCTTGAGCTACTAAATGTATGTTTTGTATGAGCCTCATATGATTGTGTATGGCTTCATATGAACCCAGCATAAACTGCATTAATTAGTCAGTAGAGTGTCATCTAAGGCCAATGAACAATTACCAACAAAGTTGCAAGCGAGAAACCAGAAACAAAGGAACAAAAAAAAAAAAACAACTTTAAAATGAGCTGAAAATTTAGGGCTATCAAGATCCAGAGGGAAAATATAGGTATTATAAAGAACCAGGAAAAAAGATATTTGAGCTTATCTAACAAGTTTTATTCACTTGGCTCAGTATTCATCTGACTGGTGACTTGTTTCATCTCTGGTTAGTATTTTAGCTTAGTTTTACTTCTTTATTATCTGTTCAAATCTCAATTGTGGTCATTCCCATTTTCAACTGCAGCTAATATTTGTTGTATAGGCAAATTCACAGCCAGCAGACATCATCCTGTCTGTTAAAGATAGACATTTCTCAAAGTTTAATGGTGTTCCTTTTCCTTCCCTTCCTCCTACCCCTCTTCCTCTTCCTCCTTTTTCTTCTTCTTCACTTTCTCCTCCTCCTTTTTCCTTCCTTCCTCCTCCTCCTCCACATTACTAATGCTTCAGCTAAAAATAATTGTTTATACTTACATAGTTATGTAAGACTTACAACTGCTTTATATACATTTTATATTCCCAAAAAACATGAGATAGGTGCTATGGTCATCCTCATTTTACAGGTGAGAAAACAAAGACTCAGAGACATTAAGTTGCTTACAAAAGATCTAGTAAATGTCTGAGGAGATATTTGAACCCAAATCTTCAGGAATCCAACTCCAGCACTCTATTCACAATACATGAACGTACAACATTGAAATAGATAATTACATAAATTGTTTAAAGGAGGAAGACCACATTGACTATTAAGGGGACAAAAAAGGCTTTCCATAGGAGATGGTACATAAACTATCAGAAGCCTTTTCCTCCCTACTCCAAGCTCCTGCATTGCTGCATGTCTGTAAGGTTCTTCCATTTAGATGTCCTAAAGTCTGTGCAAACTCATCATGTCTCAAATAAAACATATAATTTTTTTGCCCCAATATTGACTTCCAAATTCTCCAGTGTTGACAGTGGTATCACCATTATCCATACCTTCCCCAAGGTTAAAACCAAAGAACTATTTATGGCTCCTCTTTTCCCTTGATTCCATACCCTACCAACCAACAAGTCCAGTTCTTTGAAATGTCTCTTAAGAGTCAGTACTTCTTTATTTCCACTATTACAACGTTAATCTTGATCCACCTAACTTTATTTACCATTGCTCCTCAAAACAGACCAGGGAGGTCGGTCAACATGCAAACTCCCATACAAACTATGCTCATTAATATCTACTATCATAGCCTTGTACTTGTTATTATAGCCTTCTGCTATAATTCCCACACATCTCCCCACCACTAATTCAAAATTCTATACTTCATTGAAGGACAAATCAAGTCTTACATTTTTGATGAAACTATCACAGAACTACCCTAGCCCACATTCATCTTTCCATTTTTAGAGTACCAATTACCACATAACCTAACCCTTGATTTTGTTTATCTTGTCTAATGTAAGTTCCTTGAAGACAGGGACCTTATCTTCCATCTCTTTCTTAATATTCTAAGAGCTTTCCATGGTGTGTTGTAAACAGTAGCTTCTTAGTCACTTATTGTTGAATGAGGACCACCCAGGTGGCTATGGAGAGGGACACCGTGGGCATGAGAAAGCTGAAATACATTAAATAGAATTATGAAGCAGTATAATTATGTAAGCAGTGAAACACATTAAAAATAATTATAAAGCAATCAAATAACATTCATATAGAAACTAATCCCTGTGGAAAGCATATTGACTCAAATATGAAAATCACAAATTATCATTATCTGTGTTTTATTGTGATTTTATTTTGTTTGTTAAACGTTACTCAGTTATACTTTAATCTAAAACATTTACGTGCTAGGTAGTTTTGCAAACCGAATGTCCCCAGAGCTGTGATTTTGACAACCTCTGCTGTAAAAAATGTCAAAAAAAAATTTTGTGAACAAAACAACGTACTGATGACATAGTGAGAATGAAGAATAAACAAGGGAGAATCCATTTGTTCCACTTGTATTCCTGTGACATCAAAAAGAAACAAGAAAGACACCCTCATTTTGGATAAAACTGCTGTGGTGTAGTCATAAGAGGTCAGAGAGGTCAGAGAAGCCACAAAAAAAATTGACAGGAGTCAAACAGGATGCGTAGACATATCTGGGTTGTAATCTATAGCAATAGGGTAAATATCCACATTGATTAGATCATATATCCACTAGAGCACTGATGTTCTCTCAAAATATATTATCACCCATTCAGATTGTAAGACGTTAAGGACAGTGAGTTGTAATTTTTTTTTTTGGTAATCCCTAGCATGCCTTGCACTGTGAAGAACACATATTTTTGACAGATTGACTCCAAATGTTACAGAATGAATAAATGAGTCCTTATCAGTAAATTCTGATTGGACAAATGCTGTATAATAAAGAATATTATCTGCCTCTACTAAAATGTTGTTTCCTGGATTTATGTTCCTTGGCACAGTATAACACAAGATGTAAAAGTTATTTTTAGCTTTTAAAAATATTTATCCTATTCCTTAAGGGGTCTAATTTAAATTGTTGAGTTCCAAGTACCAGACTGAATATAAAATATGGCATATACTAGAGAAGACTAGTATAGATATTCTAGATTCCAGAATGAGTTGAAGACTAAATGTAGTGATTTAATCACTTGCATTTTTTAAAAAAAATCCTAGGTTTCTTTCTGTTTTTCAGTAACTTAGGCTTTTTTTAAACACACACTTGTCTTAAAAAATTCATTCCATTTTAAGTTCTGGAAAAAGTACAGATCTGGGAGGTCCTATGCATGTTAACTTACTAACTGCTGACTGTCATAAAAAACAACAACAGCCTAATATTCATTCACTGGAACAAGGACAAATAGAATTGAGAAACTGCTCACCTCCAGACTCAGGCAATTAGTTTTAAGTATGTCTAGCTGAGTGCTGCTATAGGAAATAAATGTACTGAAGAGTAACCACAAAAGCCTGAAAAAAAGATAAATTGCTAAAATAGTTGAGATAAAAGCAAATATATAGACAGAAGGCACTTGAAAACAGATCCCTCTAGTTCATGTTATATGAACTAGAACATACGACATAAAACTCCAATAAATTTTATTTTTGAATTTCCAAATTGGTCCTCATAGTAATAATTCATAACAATTCATATGGAAAAAATTTTAATTAGAAATCCTGAGTTGGATAAATATAGCAAACTGTTATAAAACCTCTAACTTAAGTGAACAGATGGATCTAACACTAACTCTTTCATTTACTTGTTTATTTTAAAGACTGTATTTCCCTATCTCCACTAGAATGGAAGTGCAGACTACTCAAGGGCTCAATCCCATACTGATCCCATACTCATCAGCACAGGAGTTTTGAACTTTATTCTTTCAAACCTAGGCCAATTTGACCCTTGAACAACCTGGTTTACATCCCTAACCTCTCCTCAACTTCCATGGCCCCACAATTTTAATGTAAAACATAGATATGTTATCAGCCTAGCCCATTGCAACTCAGAACTCTCAGGATCTAGTGATACATTCACCCACGCAACTGGAATTATAGGCATCAGTCAGTATAACCTCACTTTAAAAAAAAAATTCTAATTTATTTTTAGTTTTCAACATTCATTTCTACAAGATTCTGAGTTTCAAATTTTCTTCCCACCTCTCCCATCCTCCCACTTCAAGACAGCATGCATTCTGATTACCCAATTTGCCCTCCCTTCTATCACACCTCTCCCTTCTCTTATCCCCATCCCCTCTATTTTCTTGGAGGACATGTTCTATACCCCATTGCCTTTATATCATATTTCCCAATTGCATGTAAAACCCATTTTTAATATTTGTTTTTAAAACTTTGAGTTGCAAATTTTCTCCCTTCCTTCCTCCCCACCCAACCCCGCTGAGAAGGCAAGCAATTCAGTATATGTTATATATATGTAGCTATGCAAAAGACTTCCATAAAAGTCATGTTGTGGAAGACTAACTATATTTCCCTCCATCCTATTCTGCCCCCCATTTGTTCTATTCTCTCTTTTGACTCTATCCCTCATCAAAAGTATTTACTTCTAATTATGCCCTCCTCCCATTAGCCTTCTTTTCTATCTCATCGCCAACTCCTGCTTTTCCCCTTCTCCCCTACTTTCCTATAGTGTAAGATAGAGTTTCATAGCAAACTGAGAATGCATGTTATTCCCTTCTTAAGCCAAATGTAATGAGAGTAAGGTTCACTTTTTCCTCTCACCTCCCCTCTCTTCCCTTCCACTGAAAAAGCTTTTTCTTGCCTCTTTTATGTGAGAGATTATTTGCCCCATGCTATTTTTCCCTTTCTCCTTCCAAATTATTCTTCTCTCACACCTTAATTTTATTTTTTTAGATACCATCTCTTACTATTCAACTCACCCTGTGCCCTCTGTCTATATGTATATAGTCCCTTCAACAACCCTAGTACTGAGAAAAGTCTCAAGAGTTATAAAAATTATCTTCCCATGTAGGAATGTAAACAGTTCAGCTTTAGTAAGTCCCTTATGATCTCTCCTGTTTACCTTTTCATGCTTCTCTTGATTCATGTGTTTGAAAATCAAATTTTCTATTCAGTTCTGGTCCTTTCATCAACAATGCTTGAAAGTCCTCTGTTTCACTGAATGACCAGTTTTTTCCTCTGAAGTATTATACTCAGTTTTGCTAGGTAGGTGATTCTTGGTTTTAATCTTAGTTCCATTGACTTCTGGAATACCATATTCTAAGCCTGGCAATTCCTTAATATAGAAGTTGCTATATCTTGTGTTATCCTGATTGTATTTTCACAATACTAAAATTGTTTTTTTCTGGCTGCTTGCAATATTTTCTCCTTGACCTGGAAGTTTTGGAATTTGGCTACAATTTTCCTAGGAGTTTTCCTTTTGGGATCTCTTTCAAGAGGCAATTGGTGGATTCTTTCAATATTTATTTTGCCCTCTGGTTCTGGAACATCAGAGCAGTTTTCTTTGATAATTTCTTGAAAGATGACATCTAGGTTCTTTTTTTGAACATGGTTTTCAGGTAGTCCCATAACTTTTAAATTGTCTCTCCTGGATCTATTTTCCAGGTCAGTTGTTTTTCCAAGGAGATATTTCACATTGTCAGCTATTTTTTCATTCTTTTGGTTTTGTTTTATAATTTCTTGATTTTTCATAAAGTCATTACCTTCCATCTGCTCCATTCTAATCTCTAAGGAATTATTTTCTTCAGTGAGCTTTTGGACCTCCTTTTCCATCTGGCCAATTCTGCTTTTTACGGCATTCTTCTCTTCATTGCCTTTTTGTATCTCTTTTATCATTTGGGTTAGTCTATTTTTAAAGGTATTATTTTCCTCAGCATTTTTTGGTTCTGTTTTAGCAAGTAGTTGACTTGTTTTTCATAATTTTCTTGCATCACTGTCATTTCTCTTCCCAATTTTTGCTCTACTTCTCTTACTTGATTTTCAAAATCCTTTTTGAGCTCTTCCATGATCTGAAACCAATTCCTATTTTTCTGGGAGGTTTGGGATGGAGGAGCTTTGACTTTGTCATCTTCTGTTTGCATGTCTTGGTCTTCCTTGTCACCAAAGTAAGATTCTATAGTCTGACTCTTTTTTCAGTTTTTGCTCATTTCTCCAGCCATTCACTTGACTTTTGAGCTCTTTGTCAAGGTAGATCTCTGCTTCCTGTGGGGTGGCAGGTGTATTGTCAGCCACATGATTCCCCCACAATCTGTGGGCCTAGAGCTCCAGAAACAGTTGCTGTCTCTGCAAGTTTCTCTGCTCCCTTCTCCCTCTGCCATTCTGAGGCTGGGGCCAGATCACTCTACTCTCCCACAATGGTCTCACATGCTTTTTCCACTAACCTTCCAATTTTTCCTCTGCGTTTTAGGGTCCTGAAGTCTGGAAACTTCCACAGGTATGAGAGATTCAGTCTCCCCAAGGCTTGCTCAGGTCCTGTCTGTGCTGGCATGACCCACACCAGACTGTGCTTTGCCCCCTGCGTAGCACAATAGACACTTCCCTGCTACCTTCCAGGTTGTCATGGGATGGAGATTTGTTTCACTTCATCATTCTGTGGGTTCTGCAGCTCTAAAACTTGTTTAGAGTCATTTTTATAGGTATTTGAAATTCCATGATGTTACTCTGCCACCTTGGCTCTGCCCTAACCTTACTTTTTTTTTTACAACAAATAATGAAACTAGTTTTCCACATTAAATTCTTACCTGTAGAAGCAGGATTTGAGGTACTGACTCATAAATAATTAAGGAATTAACTAATAAAATATTCTCTGTGAATATGTATGAGTGTGTGTGTGCATGCATGAGTACAAGTGCACATGTATATATGCCCACACACCCTCACTCATGCTTTGCTTTTTAGATTGTGATTTCACTAATACAGGGAATATTCATTGGGAAAATTCCTTCTATTAACAAATATCAGCACCTGCTTTGCAACTTACAGTCTTAGAGCTGCCTAAGATGTTCAGAGGCTAAGTGACTTGCCCAGGGTCACACCATGATGTGTCAATGAAAGAACTTGAACGCAGATCTTTTTAAATCCAAGGCCTCCTCTTTGTCCACCAGACCTTACTCCACACCTCCTCTTACATATTTATGTATGTACACTACATATAAATTAATAATGTTTAAAGAATTGTCCAATAATGTATAATTATTCAGTCAACAAAACTTCATTAAGCATTTATTATGCGACAGGCACTGCACTAACCTCTGCCCTCAAGATACTCAACATTCTGATAGAGGAGACAACATGTAAACAACTATGTACAAACAAGATATAGACAGGATAAATTGTAGGTAATCTCAACAAGATGGTAATTACACTGATAGTCATTTAAATTTTCTATTTATTCAGATGCCCTGGAAAAAAAATTTGCCTACATAATTGAAAAGCATCAGCTTTGGAATGTGACAACTTTGAGAAGATATTCACTAACTTTTGTTCCTGACATGAAGCAATAGAAGGAAGCACACTAGATTAAGGGTCAAGAAAGTTGGGTTCTAGTTCCAACTCCACCACTAACTAGTTGTTTGAAAACTATTTCATTTTTCTGGGTCTTAGTTTCCCTTAGTTTTTGGACTGGATTCTCTCTTAGGTTTTTTCCAGTTTTAACTTTTTATAATTATTGAAATTGCAAGATAATTTAAAAATCATCAATATCCACAGAATTTGTTATTCCATGAGAGAGAAAATTAGTACTTGGGAAACAGTCTTGAAACTCCTCTCTTCATTTTCAACTAAGGGGAGAAATCTAACTTCTTTACTTTAAAAAATATTGGGAAGGTATGTGATGTCATCTTGAAGCTTAAATGGTCTATTTCAGTGGGGAAATGTTTGGGTTTTTTTGTAGACTAAGAGAGTAAGAAACCATTTTCACCAAGATCAAATATTAAATCCTGCTTGGCATTTACAGCCCTTTAAAACCTGGGCCCCTTCCTACCTTTCCAGTTTTCTTACACCATTCTCACCCTCATTTACATTGTGATTCAGTGATACTGGAGTTCCTTGCTTCTCCTTAAACAAGACACTCCGTTTCTAGGATGTGGGCATTTTCAATAGCTGTCCCTTGTTACTAGAATTCTCACTCTCCTCATCTACATCACCTGGCTTCCCTTGTTTCCTTAAAGTTCCAGTTAAAATTCTACCCTCTATAAAAAGCCTTTTCCAATTCCCCTTCACAGTAGTGCCTCTCCTCTATTGGTTATCTGCAATTTATCGCATATATTTGTTGTTGTTCAGTCATTTCAGTTAGGTCCAATTCTTTGTGACCCCGTTTAGGGTATTTTTGGCAAAGACACTAGAACAGTTGGCCATTTCCTTCTCTATCATATTTTACAAATGAGGAAACTGAGGCAAACAGCATTAAGTGACTTAACCCAGGTAACGAAATTAGTAGGAGTCCGAGCTCAAATTTGAACTCAGGTCTTCCTGACTCCAGGCTTGGTGCTCTATCCACTTGCACATGTATAGCTGCCTATATACATATATATGTATATGTACATATGTATACATATATATGTGTATGTATAATTTTACATATATGTGTTTGTGTATGTATAAATACATAACTTGCACATAGCTGTTTGCATGATAACTCTCCCATTAGATTACAAGCTCCTTGAAAGCAGGAACTTTTTTTGCCATACTTTGTAACCCTAGTATTTTGCGCAATCCCTGGCATATAACAAATGCTTGTTGATTAACTGACATGGACTTTTTGCAGTTATGTAGAACTATCTATTGGGTACTTCCCTTTAAAGGTCCTGCAATGAACTCAAACTCAATGTACACAAAATTTATCTTTTTTTCCATCAAAATCAGTTGTCCCTCCTGGCTTTTCTATTTCTGTCAATGATACTATTCTCACAACTGCCTAGTTGCCAATATTGGAGTCATATTTTAGTTCTTCCTCAGACATTCATCCAAACAAACACCAAATTTTAAATGTATCCTTTCCAAAATCTGTAAAAATATTTCTCTTCCTTTCTATTTTCACTGTCATGGTGGCAGGCCCATATCACTTTATGCTTTGGTTAATTAAATAGTTTAACTGGTCTCCATACCAATCATTGACATATTTCTAAAATAGTATTCCATCATATCATTTCACAGCTCATATATAGCCTTGTGACACTTCTCAGATCTTCTTATATTGTGATTTGACCTTTCATAAGTGTTTATCTTATCTTTATAACTAGACTTTTATTTGTTTGTAATCAAGAAATAAACCTATTGTGTCTAATCTCTCAAAATAAACTTTCATGGTAACAGAGCAAAATTCAGAAAAATCCTCATATCAGAAATGTAGCCTGAACTATTTCTAAAAGGCCTTTTTATCATATATTCAGTTTAATTGTAGCACTGATACCCTTGCTTCACTGGAACAGTACTAAATGCTAACATAAAACACCAGATGCCTGGGAGAAAAACACATAGACATACAAGTCTTCAGATGCTAGTCAGTCCACTACAGAGCAGAAAAAGAGGCACAACTATATCAGGGAAATTTCTACTCAAGAGAGACAATGCAAAGGTTCAAGAAACAAACTCAAGCCTAATTGCTGACAGACTGTTACACCAATAACTATCCTTCCTTATTCTTAAATATAATATGCAGCACTTTCACTACTATTCTCTGCCTTAAACCAGCCAGCTAGTTTCCACTTCACTATACTCACTGGCCATGGTGCTACTTCACTATAACTGCTGGCCATGGTGCTGACCACTTTTCATGCAAAGTTATCTCACACTACTTTGATTTTACAATAGCACAGTGGTACATAATAGGCAATCGATAAATATTGGTTGATTGGTTTGGATGGCATTGTGCTGTATTTGGAATCAGAAGGCCTGGGTTCAAATTCTGCCATTTACTACCTGTTTGGCCATGGGCAAGTAACAACCTCTCCAGACCTGTTTCCTTGAAATATATAAATGGAGGGGTTGCTATAGATGATATCCGTGGAAGGGATCCACAGATTCTTAACTGACTTGCAGGCTAGCTGACTGCTGTACTACAAACTTTATTGTATTAGTTAGATTTTATTTTTCTTCCAGTTCCTAGGACAGTGTTCTGTCACAGTTGGACCTTACTGTTGTTGAACTGTATTGATTTAGACTTCAGACGTGGTTTGACCAGGTTCATGTTCATTCTGGGTCATAATGACAGAAAAGACATTAGCAAGCTGGAAAACCCACGTAGGAGGGCTACTAGAATGGTGAAGAGCCCCAATATCATATAAAAAAATTTATAAAAAGATTATGAATGTTTCGCTTAGAGAAGAAAAGACTTAGTAGAATGTGAGATCTGTCTTCAAAAGTTTGAAGGGATTCCATATGAAAAAGAATTTGTCTTGTTCTACTTTGTCCTAGAAAGAACTAAAACAGTACATGGAAATTTAAGAAAGGCAGATTTCAGTTCAACATAAGGACAATTTTCCTAACAGTAAGAGCTTCAAAAAATGACAAGGCTACCTTGTTTAGGTAGCGCAGTCCTTTTCATCAGAGGTCTTCAAGCAAGGGCTGGATGAGCATTTCCTAGGTATATTGTAGTAGGTATTATTCATCAATTCATCAGATGAGGGTTGGACTAGATATCCAATACTGATATTTTATAATATTTTTCATTAATTGAATGGAATTAACTGTTGATATGAATGCTAGCTATTATACATAAAGTATAAAGCAAAGCATTCTGTCCTCAAAGAGCTTTAAAAATGTTAAATAAAAACTAAAGGCACTGTATTTGGAGAGAGAAGACCTTAGTTATGACCTACATAATCTTGGACGATTCACTTTGTCTCTTTGAGTCCCAGTTTTTTGCAACTGTAAAATGAAGCAGTTGAATGAGATAATCTCTAAGGCACTTTATAGCTCTAAATACTTTGCCCTTAAAAAAGATTTAAATTATAGTACAAGACAATAGAGGAGACATCACAAGGCAGTATATAATTAATTACAAAATAAATTGTACCGACAGCAATTGCTATAGAAGTTTGTTTCCCTAGTAATTTTGGATATTGCTGATTAGTGAATCTAGTCTAATGAGGCCAAGGTCATGAGCTTGAGTTTTAAGTAGGTGACTTAGGTTTGCTGTGTTCTGTGGTTTCAGACTATACTCTTAAACACATCAAATATGTACAATGGTCCAAAGGTGCATCAGATGGGGGAATGTGGATAAAATGATAAAAATGAATCACCTCTACTGAAAAACAAAGCAAAACTAACTCAAATGTGCATCTTCCTGATTATGTGTCTATGGCATAATTTTATATAAAAAACATTATATTATATTCATTATTTTAAAGCCCAGTTCTCAAGCCACTTTTTTCAAAAAAACTCTCTGATTTCTCTTCTGGTTAATAAAACCTTCCCTCCTAAGCCTTATGCAACTTTCTTGACATACAAAACATCTTAAACAATTATTATGTAATATAGTGTATTAGAATTATCTGTGTTTATCCTTTCCTCCCATAAAACTTATAAATCTACAAAATATCTTACTGGAATGTAAGCTCCTCATGATCATATCTATATTTCATACCTTACTCAGTCATAGCATACTATTCTACCTACTTATAGTTGGCATTTCATAAATGAATACATAACTAATGAGAAAAGTATTTTGTAAACAATAAAATATCTACAAATACATATAAGTATTATTTGCTTGGATTAATAGATATGCTCCTGAACATTTACACGTAAATAGGCATCTTATAAATGGAATTATATTATCTGCCCCACAGGAGGTGTGGTGAGCAACTATATGATAAGAAGAGTCTTTTGCAATATAAAGTATTCTTTTATTAACAAATTACAACCTAAATTTTGTATTTTTTATATTTCAGGTTTTCTTAAAGTGAAGAATTGAATTCTCTGGAAATTCTTTGGATTGCTCTGCCAAAATTAGTTCAGAATTATTTCACATTTATTTTTATATGTTTGTATTTTTCCAGAGATGCATAAAAATACAAAATTCTTTGAAATATTACTAATTTTAAATCATGGCTAGTCATAAAACATTTGTAATTCAATTCATCATCCATTCTTTTTTCTTTTAAATTTGAAATCCCTAAAGTGCAAAATAAAAGAATCATAGAGATGATGACATGGACTAGACCTGTGATTTCTTTGTTGTAGGAAACTCTCAGATGAGAAAATTCTCACTACCAATGCAAGCTATCAATTTCTCTGCAATTTATAGTCTCAGAAGTTTTCCTGGAGTAGGAAGAAGTTGAGAATTGTCCAAGGTCAGAAGTAGGACTTGAAACCAGGTCTTTTTGTCCCCAAGGCTGCTTTATCATACTGTCTCTCAAAAATGAAAGAATAATGGTAAACATTTTTTAAAGTCTATCTTCTTCAGACTATGCAGTCCCTTCTTAATTCTTTATTTTCCTTCATTAAGGGCTATAATTTTTGTTTTTCTATGATTACGTATTTTGAGTTTTCTATCTTACGATCCACTAACTGTAGGAAATTTCTAAAGACATTTTCTGCCTTTAATTCAAGGAATAATTCAAGATTTTTACTCCATTTTACTTCTTTTCTACTTTTCTTCTTTCTAATTTTTCTAACCACTGTCCCCCACCATTATTCTCTTTCTTATACTATTTCTATCCACTGTCTTGGTGTCCATTTTCTTTATCTCTCTCTTCAGTATTTTCCTCCTCACAATAGAATCACAGGATTTTAGCATTTTTAGTTCATTTGGTCCAACAAAATCATTTTACAAAAGCAGGAAATAGATCAGAAAAGTTAAGTGACTTGCTCAATGTCACTTGGGTTGTTAGTGGCAGTTGTATTAGGACACAGGTGTCCTGATTACTAGTCCTATAGATAATAATGCCTCACTACTACTAGTTTTGTAGTGAGAATGCTCTATTAATTGACATATTACTTCAACCACATTTATATGAAAATATATTTAGAGATATTTAAAAGTTGGGATAGGAAAGATTTCTCAGATTCAACTTTTTTCTTCCACCCATAACATAAGGCAGCTTTATCTAAAAGAAGACAAATATGCCTCTGGTCCCTGATTGACTTGAACTTCCATAATGCAACTTCCTACTTATCTAGAGACATAAAAGTCTAAGTCATGCAGAGTCTGGGCTGCTCATATTTAGTGAATGCCTAAGACCATATGAGTCACCAAATTCTAATGAAAAATTGACCAGATTAATTTCCAGATAGATATGAGGACCTGACTGATGAGGAAGGGGGAGGACATTACATCCAGAGAAGCTAAGTAGCACTGCATTTTTGTTTCATAGTCTTGTTATGTTAGGGCAAACTAAAACTCCTTTGTTAAATGTTCAGTGACTAACCAATGCCTCACTTTCCCAACATTGAACTAAGAGGGTTCTAGAGTCTATGGATACCTCCCATGGATATCATTTATTTCAACTCCTTCATTTACAGATTTCAAGAAATGGGTCTGGAGAGGTTGTTATTTGCCCATGGTCATACAGGTAGTAAGTGGCAGAACATGAACCCAGGTCTTCTAATTCCTAATATGCCACAATGCCATCCAAACCAATCAACCAATATTTACTGAATGCCCATTATATACATACCACTGTGCTATATAGTAAAATCAAAAGTGTTAGATAACTTTGCATGAAAAGTGGTCAGCACCATGGCCAGCAGTTATAGTGAAGTAGCACCATGGCCAGTGAGTATAGTGAAGTGGAAACTAGCTGGCTGGTTTAAGGCAGAGAATAGTAGTGAAAGTGCTGCATATTATATTTAAGAATAAGGAAGGATAGTTATTGGTGTAACAGTCTGTCAGCAATTAGGCTTGAGTTTGTTTCTTGAACCTTTGCATTGTCTCTCTTGAGTAGAAATTTCCCTGATATAGTTGTGCCTCTTTTTCTGCTCTGTAGTGGACTGACTAGCATCTGAAGACTTGTATGTCTATGTGTTTTTCTCCCAGGCATCTGGTGTTTTATGTTAGCATTTAGTACTGTTCCAGTGAAGCAAGGGTATCAGTGCTACAATTAAACTGAATATATGATAAAAAGGCCTTTTAGAAATAGTTCAGGCTACATTTCTGATATGAGGATTTTTCTGAATTTTGCTCTGTTACCATGAAAGTTTATTTTGAGAGATTAGACACAATAGGTTTATTTCTTGATTACAAACAAATAAAAGTCTAGTTATAAAGATAAGATAAACACTTATGAAAGGTCAAATCACAATATAAGAAGATCTGAGAAGTGTCACAAGGCTATATATGAGCTGTGAAATGATATGATGGAATACTATTTTAGAAATATGTCAATGATTGGTATGGAGACCAGTTAAACTATTTAATTAACCAAAGCATAAAGTGATATGGGCCTGCCACCATGACAGTGAAAATAGAAAGGAAGAGAAATATTTTTACAGATTTTGGAAAGGATACATTTAAAATTTGGTGTTTATTTGGATATGGGCCAAACCTATTAAAACAAGCCCAACATTCATACTGGATGCTTAAAAAATTAAATAAGGCACTGCTGATCATCAAATGCAACTAAAACCAACTCTACTCAAACTAAATTTTTAAAGATGAGGTGTCTAATGTTGAAAAAAAGATATATAATGAAGTTACTCTTTTGTTTTTGAAATTACCATAAATTTCTAAAAGCTGTTAGTCTCATAAAACTTTTTGCAACCATTCTTCTTATCTCATGTTTTTATACTTCAAACAGCCATCAGACAAATGACTCCCTCATCACTTTAAAGAATTAGCCTAGCCTAAGTGTTGCCTGAACAATCACCTGGTACACAAAATAATGGGACCACAGAAGAGGGAAAAAAGAATGGGAAAAAGAGGAGAAGCAAATAGGGGAGGAAGAAAAAGAAGCTCTGACCACCAGTTGTGTTAGCAGGAGAAACTAACTTTACCAATATGTAAGTATGGATGCTAGTAGCGCTGCCTTCACAACAGTTTCTTGGCACTCCATTTGCCACCAAAACGACTACACCTCCTATCACAAACAGATTAAAAATCAGGGACTATAAAAAAGGAGAATGTTTGTTTTGATCCAAAGACTACAGAAACTGGATGATAGGCAGGCATTTACAATCACCAATTCCAATAGCATCGCAAGTGATTATTTTCAGTGGAAGTGGGGTTACTACTAAGTCCCTAAACTTCCAAGTAAGTGAGGGGTCCTGGGAAGCTTTCCACCTCATTTATTTGTGGCCCTTTCACATCTCTTAGAAGACTATTTCCATCAGCAGAAGTCCTCTTGTCTGACAAAAATTACCCCTTTTAACACTGTACACATATCTGACTCCTCTCAAGATATTCTTTTTTGTCAGACCAAAAAGAAAAAAAAACTCTCATATTCTCTCAATGATCTGGTACTAGATCAAAGGAAAGCATTTTATAATAACTCACACTAAGAGATGAATGACTTAAGTTCAACCTTGCATTAAGATAATTACATTTCAAAATAGTATCTTTTTAACTCAAATGAATCTTAATGGTTGGAATACTGAGGAAGATAGTCTAGCAAAGATACTTTCCTTATGGACTCTGACTACCTTTTCTCCTTGATCCATTAACAAAAAGGACATCTGCCTCCTCCTGACAATAATCCATTCAGACTTCATCTATAGGTCATACAGCAGATAGAGTACTGGACTTGGACTCAGGAAGACCTGAATTCAAATCCTGCTCAGGCACTTACTAGTAGTGTGACTCAGAAAAAGTCTCTAAACCTCTATCCTCATCTGTAATATGGTGGATAATAATGGTTATTGTAAGGATCAATTGAGAAAATATCTATAAAGAATTTTATACATCTTTAAATGACATTTTTATCATTGCTATTGTTATTTCTTTTCTCATGCAATTAAAGTATGAATTCCTTGAAAACAAGGACTGTTTTCTTATTTATTCTTATTCAATTTATATCCCCATTGCTTGGCACATAGGCAATACTTAATTAATGCTTTTTAATTCACTTATCAGTAACTTGGCACCCCAATTCTAAAAAAATTGCAACAGCATTTATGTGAAAATCTCTATGAAAACCAATATGATACAAAACATTCTAGAAAAAAAAGTCACATCTTTTGAAGCCCTTCCCCATAAAAGCCTAAGTTCTTAGCACTGTCAGATGTTTCAAAATCAGAAACTTTTATCGAGAGATGACATTAAAGAAGATATTTTACTATCTGCTTTGTCAGTGCACCTGTAGGAACACCCTAAGAATTCTTCCTATCAGACTTGCAGCTGAAACCTCCTATATATGTTGTCTTACCCCATTAGAATGCGAATTTCTTGAGCACAAAACTCTCTTACTTTTCTATTTGTATCTCCAGAACTTACCCCAGTATTTTGCATATAGAAAATGCTTAATAAAATTTTTCATTCATTGATGTGGAATTGGGAAGAGCTGAAGTTGAATGCTCTGTGACACTTGGGCAAGTTACTTGACATCACTCAGGTCTCAGTTTTCTCATCTATAATATGTTGATATTAGTCCTTCTAACACCTACTCTACACAGATATTATGAGGATTGAGTATGATATTTACAAAGTCCTTTGCAAACCTTAAAATGTTATCTTTTCCACTATACACTCCTAGGTAACATGTTTGCTTTTAAATTTCAATACCTTTTGTTTCCTTTGTAGCTCTGTTTAGTAAGTCTTATTTTCTTTTTCTCAAATTAAATATTAATCCAAATATTTACAGTAGTTACTGGAGAGGTATAATTCTGAACTATAGCTCTTTAAACTATGACTGAGAACAAAGTAGAAAAGCATTCTGCTCTTAGCACAGAGAAAGAACTCCTTTAGCTTCACTTATCTAAAAAGTAGTTTCAAAAGTCTGAAGAGAGTGCCATGTAGTCTGTAGCCAGAAGTACTACGTCCACAGCATAGGCCCTTAAAAATTATTGTAAGGAAGAGAAAGTGTGAAAGCAGTAGGCATTAAGAGAACTCAACAAGAGAGAAGATTCATGAAAGAAAAATGATTTTTTACTTCTTGTTTTTATTCCAAGGATATTTGAGTAGTTTATTCTACTAACTTCAAGTTATGGAAACCTTTCTCAAAGTAAATTTCAGTTTGTATTTTGAATATTTCTAGTGTATTTATAGTAGAGGAATTGACTTTTTCTTCTACTCCAGTAATCAAACAATATTCTTGTAATTATGGAAAATTATAATTCTTGTAAGACAAACTTACATATTTCATTGGTACTGTGTATAGCAAATAATCATTGTTTTATGTCAACATATAATTTGCTTTAAGATATTTTTGGAACATAGGATTTAATTCTACATTTTTTCAATTAAACTAAGATATTGTGTTTTAATTGTTACATCTATGAAACAAAACAATGTTGACTCCCTTTGACGACTGTCAGCTGCAGACATAACATATGTGGCTAACATCTCTTACTTAAAAAATTAAGACTTTGGAAATGTATCATTTTATAGAGCTACATTTGTCCTACATTCAAATAACAATGATAATGTTAAGAAAATATCATATTTTTCCTTTATTTACAAAATGTTTAGGCCTAAAAACTTTTAAATATTTTTGTTAAAAAATAAGTCACTGTTCTCATACTTATATATTATATCTATTTAACTATCACCTGTCTTTGCTAGACAGTCATGTAATCCTATTGGGTAAAAAGAGCCAGGCCCTGGAAAGTACTGCTATCACCATGGCACTTATAATCCCTATATAGCTCAGGGAATGCTCCTGAAAGGCCATATTCCATATTCCAATCACTCAGATAGTGAGTGATTGTTTATCAGCTTCACTTGTCCCTAATGTGCTGATATCTTTAACCTAAGGTCTGTAGTTAATGCAACTTAACCTAATAAGAATTACCTCATGAGCCTCCACTTACTGAAAACCATGCCTCCTGCGTGACCAGGTATGTTTCACAAAGTCTCAAATAAAATGACTATCTATCAGTATATCTCTCTTGCCCTCTATGCACCCTACTCCCAACAGGAATTAGGCTAATTTTCTGCTAAAAAGGTGAAAAAGCTCTCCCTAGGACTTGATTAGTTCAAGTTGTGCCTCTATAGACACAGCTTCTTGGAAGTCTTTGGCCATATCGATGTAGCTTGCTAGTCACCCAAAGGCACATCCACAAGTGGTCAGGGTCCTTCAGACAGGGTGTATGTCCCAAGACCAAAGGAGTCACCACACTTTGACCTGCGGGCCAGATACTTTTCCATATGGAAAGAGAGAGAGCTGCTTATACTTAAGGTAAATTCTAGAGCATCCTTATTGAGTATCCTTTCTTTGCTGTGTTTAATTAAATTTACTTTTGTTAACTGTTGAATGACCTTTGAGTTCTTTATTTCATCCCAATATTTAACTTTAATAGGATACTTGGTTGGCCAAGGCAAACACCCTAACAGAGCCTTACTCATGTGACCTGGCATAATAAAGTTGAACCCTTCTGTGAAAAGTCTGGAATGCTTGATACAATAAATACTGTTCTACTCTTTGTTCTACTCTTTGTTTTTGTTTTTTATCATATAGAGTCAATAAAATAAATAAGTAATATACAATATAATCTCCATCACAGAACTGTCCGCCAGCAGCTTCTCACAGACCCAGGCTATCCCCAACCAGTATGTAAGCAATCTCTGAATCAAGGAATTCTAGAATGATATAATTCAGTTATTTTAGTCTCAACAAGCATACCTCTTGGGAGAGGGCAAACGAGAATAAGAAATACCATACAGTTCCCAGATACTTTTCACTTCACAGTCACTTTAGAAAGGAAAGGTAATGGGGTTGATGTTCAGGTCAGGGGCAAAAGGGAAGGTAGGTGCCAGAACCAGCTTTTAGGGATTCTACTACTGCCATTGAGCTGAGAAGCTAGGACCAAGCAAAGTGATTTATTGGCAAAAGTATGCAGTTTGCAAACAAATTGGGTCTGTAGCTCCTCTGTAAGCAAAAAGACCACAAGGTAGGGCTTACAGAACTTCCTATAGCTTGGGGATGTAAAAAAAATCAAATAATATGTAGGCAGGATATAATATCAAGTCATCTAACTTTTATTGATGAAAAGGATGAGAGACTGTTCCTTGATGTTAGGGAATGCTGATTAGTTGTGTCCACCTGCATCCTGCAAGGATGTCTAGTGGTACAGAGATAATAGATTTCCTGGCATCCACCTACAAAACCAGCTAGGGGTGTAGAGATAAGAGGTTTCCCTGACACAAAGGTGGCAAGCTGATTTTCAAGAAGCCTGAACTTAGAACTTTTAACTCAGACACAAAGAAACATAACTTGGGCAGTTATTCAAAATGTTGGTGGTAATATAGAATGTAATTAACTACAAAATAGAATAAATTTCTCAGTTTCTCAATTCCTCTTTGATCAATGAAAGACATGTCTCCCATGGACCACTTGTCTATAAGCTATATATATAAGGTTTTTAATATAGTCAGTATCAGCAGTATACAGTAATATAAGGCTTTCTGGAACAAATTTGGAACAGGCTTTAACACAACAAGTAATACAAAGTTTAAGCAGGGTTATAAGGAAGGGGGCAATAAAGGTCCATATGTCAAGGGTGGCTAACAGGTCATTGCCCTGGAAGCGAACCAAGAATAAGGATTCTACACAGCGTCACTTGGGGTAGGTAATTGTGTCTCTGTTATAACTTGTTAAATTTTACGGAGGCTTGTCCCAATTTCTCCTGACTGGTTAATGTGTAAACAAGATTGATTAATCTTAACACAAGCCTCTCCCTGAGCCACAGTAAGAACAGTTAAAGAATCTACTTCAATCTGGAGGGAAGAGATGGATTCACCTGTGGCCTGAGTCAACTAATCAATTTCAAATGAGAGATCCAAACTACTTGAAAGGCTTACCACAGACTAATTTGAGATGGGAGAGTTACATGTCACCAAGGTCAACAGGAAAACTTACCAAGAAAACATGAACACCATGAACAAAAGGTCAAATAATACAATGATGGGGTTGCTGGGTGGCACAGTGGATAGAGTGCTGGGCCTGAAGTCAGGAAGACTCATCTTCATGAGTTCAAATCTGGTTTTAGATACTTCCTAGCTGCGTGACCCTGGGAAAGTCACTTAACCCTGTTTGCCCCAGTTCCTCATCTGTAAGATGATCAAGAGAAGGAAATGGCAGACTACACTAGAAACTGACAAGAAAACCCCAAATAGTCATGAAGAATCAAACATGACTAAAGCAGCTGAAGAGCAACAAATACGATGATGATTATCAGTATTAAATGATATCAAATCTCCTTGTATTTTAATAACTCACTCCCAATATTCTTGTAACCAGTACATTTCATCTTGAGACCCAGATATCCCAGGTAGTTGCCTGGTCCCTGGAAACATCCTCTTTTGGACATTCTTGAATAGGTCTAATTCTCAGGGCAGCTCTAAATAGGCTTCTCTTTGAAGATCTGCTTCTCTAGTTACAAATTACTTACAAAAATTACTCAATACAATTTTGTACAACCCTCTAAATTTATTTTTACAATAACTGGATCATGTGGTGAAAAAATGGTTCAAACACTGTGGTTCTGGTCTTATTAACAACAGAGATATAAGAATATCATGTAATTGTTTCACTTAAAACTTCACAGAATTTCAGTTATCACATACCACTTGTTGCTTCTGTCTTTACCTATACCATATACTGGATATAGATGCTGCCAGAAAAAGATTGAATGAAAAGCTTAAAAAGAATCTAAGAGGGACTGACTTATAAAAGGGCCTTTCTGTTTCTTTAAATTATCAGACAGATAATTCAAATAGGGAAAAGGTGCTTTACTTTACAATAGTAAAATCCTTGGTGCAATTTTATAAAACTTCATATTCCATTAGAAACATTTGGAAGCCAATTATATACATGTATATAGTTCTTAGAGAAAACAGCCTGATCCTATTGTTTTCTCAACATTTATTACATTGTTTAATTAGAAAACTTTTAGGAGCTGTAGGAATGGTGGCAGGAGGGTGGGGACCATGGATAAAGATTACTATCAGATGCTGAGCCTGGCCCAGGGTACCTCTCCTGAAGAGATCAAGTAAGCCTACCACCAGTAAGCCTACCACCCAGACAAGAGCAAGGAACCTGGCACCGAGGAGAAATTCAAGGAGATCACTGAGGCTTATGATGTGCTCAGTGACCCGCACAAGAGGGACATCTTCAACTGCTATGGGGAGGAGGGAATAAAGGATGTTGGCCCTGGAAGTGGTAGCAGTATTTGTTCTAATAGTGTCTCCTTCAGCTACACTTTCCATGGGGACTCTCATGTTATGTTTGCTGAGTTCTTTGGTGGCTGCAACTCTTTTGACTCCTTTTTTGATCAATGAAATGAACAAGAATGCAAGGACACTGATGACCCATATTCTTGCTTCCCATTGGGCATGGGTGACTTTACTAATGTGAACTTTGGTTGACCCCTTTCCACCCAGGAACACAGGTACTGAAAATAGGATCTGCCTGTTATCTATGACTTTCGGGGCTCACTTGAGAAGATGTATAGTGGCTGTACCAAAAAAGATGAAGATCTCCCACAAGCAGCTTAACCCCAAAGAGAAGAGCATCTGCAATGTGGGCAAGATCCTGATCAATGGGTGGAAAGAGGGAAGCAAGATTACCTTCCCAAAAATGAGAGATCAAACCTCAACCAACATTCCAACTGACGCTGTCTTTGTTTTAAAGAACAAGTCACACAATATATTTAAGAGAAATTGGTCTGATGTGATTTACCTAGCAAGGATCACCCTCTGTAAGATCTTGTGTGGCTATACAGTGAATGTCCCAACATTGGATGATGGGATCATACCTATAGGGTTCAAAGATGTCATCAGCCCCAGAATGAGAAGGGAGGTTCCTGGATAAGGACATACCCTCCCCAAAACACCAGAGAAATGTGGAGATCCCATTATTTAGAGCATTCTAAAATTTTTTCTCTATAGTCATTTCTCTAAAGCACATTCATAGGATGTGATCCATTGTTATCTTTTCCTCTTCTTGGCCTACTGTGATGTACAGAATTTATCACTGACCTTACAAATAGAAAGCGAATATCTGATAGTTTACTCAAAAAAAAAACCAAATCCAAAAGATAAAAAAATATTGGCTGAGATATTATATTAACCCTTAAGGAAAAAATAATTCTTTAAGACTGGAGTCTATTAAGGCTAAGTTGGTTCAAGACACAACTTCAATATATACTATTTCAGTTATAATTTAATCATTTTCATAATCACAAATCATCACATAAATCACTTTATACTATGGACAAATTTGTAAGTCTCTCTCTTCCCTCTCCCTTCACCCATTGTAAAGAGTGCTTGCAATGGAAGAGGAAATCCAATTTTCTCAGTAACCCAATTCATTATTTTGGAATTTCACAACATTTAGCAAGTTCTTCCACAGAGCTGATAAGATTTTATGACCTTGACCAAGCAGATGGTTCCAAGGATCTTTGCGTGTTTATAAATAAGATTTTACAAGATATTTTTTTTTCTTTTTCCACAAAGTAAGTATTCTTTTTCCCTTTTAAATATACCCACATAAATGTTTCATAGGTTTAAACATTATGACAACAGACTCTAATAACTAAATTGATAATTTTGCAGGATCCAAATCAAAAGGGTTAAAATTTTCCAGTGACACAATTGCATCATTCTCTTAACTACATCTCTTAGATCATAATTTTCTTAAATTCACAACACAAGAAAATTGAGAAACACAATCATAATATACACAATATCATGCATTTAAAACAAAACTTATTGCCAATCAAATAAATCAGATTCTGTGGAATATATTTCCAAACAGTCTTATGTAGAAAATCATCCATCTTATCACCTTTTGCATTTTATAGTCATTGCATTCAATACCAGTATAAAATAATTCTGATTCAATTATACTTTTATCAAAATTCACTTTTGCGTTTCCAAACATATTGTCTTATTGTCAAATATTAAGTGTCTTTTCTATTAAGGCTTGATTAACATATAAAAGGTCAAATATCACAATTATCCTAACAGGAGAACATATCTCATTTAAAATGAGACTAGAATAAATTCAATCTATATGTGCAAATAGTATCACACAGAATCTTAATTTTCCCAAGGGCCATTTGCTGCTAGTGCTTCATACTAGAGGTCCACTTCTTTCAGTTAGGTTACTGCCAAAGATTTAAGGTGCCAGTCTTATATTTTTATCTCCCTCTTTTAGAGTCCATGAGGATTTTACTAAAATATATCCTTCTAATGGTCCTTCAAGGGCAGATTTTTAATATGCTATCTTCAAATAATTCCATGTTGTAAATATTTTATGATAGTTTCCATATCATAAAGAATAACTACATAAAGTTTCTCATACCTTTTGTATCTCAACAAGATAAAAACCTCCCTTCATAGTCAGTACAGACAACAAATTTCTTTAACTTTCTATCATTCTCCTCTCATCCCTACTTTCTCTCTTTCGCTATCTCTATGTATTCCTCCAGTAGATTTTTTTATTAAAGCCCTTTAAAACATTACCTGTTCTATTTCTTTTGTATTCTCATCTAGCATTACTCTTTTATGTCCCTGACTATTTATAAAACTAAGCTTCATTACATTAAATATTTTTGTTATACTTTAGCACAAATTTTTATTACAGAATACCAATAAGCCAAAATATTGCCTTTGAAGTTTTAGAAATACTTTACTTCTAGTTTACCTAAACAATTAAGTTCTGTTATGTCATTTACAGAAGAAAATATAGCAGTAACCCCAAAACACTTTTCCCAATTAAATTTTATTTTTTAGTTGCTTCCTGATTTAAACAAGCTTCTCTCTTGCCATGGTCAGAGAAAGAGATAATAATAGGCAGTTCTTAAGTAGTAGATAAATTTAAACTGCAAATCACAACTCCCTTAACAAGTAAAATAACCTTCCTCCCTTACACTAAAATCATCAATCTGTCACTCTCCAGGGAAAGAGGGATAAAAGATCTAAATTCTGTTGCTACATAACTTTCACAAAGTCTTATTCTTATTTTTCCTTAAAACAAATTCTACAGTGTTACCCCAAAACTCACTAAAATATTTTAAGCATTTAGAATAACATTCAAACTACAGTTTGGAAATTCACAGCAGAAAAATTACATTTTTGTCACAAATTTAGTCTCTAGTTTACAAGGGCATAAATTTCTATGGATTGGGAACAAAGATGCCCTCTTATCTCTGTTTCTTGTCTGATTTCTAATTTGGCCAGATCTTAGAAAGGCAGAGAAAGAGATTTTCTAAGGAAAAAGTTATCATTCTTTCTCCTTTGGCCAAGCAGTTCTCAGAAAAGAAAAAAAAAATTAAGCTGTCTACAAGACATAAAAAATACAAGATAGACACAGAGAAGCATTTGCCAGCTAGTTTTTTTGTAATCTCTGACCGAAAAGTTTTTAAGCAGAAAGGTTAGTGCATACGATTTTCTAAAAGCAACCTTAATGCTTTTAATTTGCACAAAAATCAAAGGTGCCAAACTGGGGGCAAAACAATTTATCAGCTGAATCTCTAGCAGATTTAGACCAAGCATAATCTGTGCAATTCTTGGTCATTCCTAGATGTACTGGGAGCTTCACCTGGTCCCAAACATTAAGAAGCTTTTCTGGGAAGCAATCCATAAGTAGGCTACTACTACTAGAATCCATTTTCCCTTATTCAGACTTTCCCACTAGTCTAAAGGATAACCTTATTCCCTTGAACAGACTTCCCCACTAACATGGAGGATAACCTTAACTAACTATTTCCCCACCACTGTGAAGGCTTACCTGTTCACTTAAAGAGACTTCCCAGAGATATCTTTCCCCACCAAGCTAAAGTGCTTACTTTAGCTTGGACAGATTCAAGACTGAAAAAGCATCCAACTTTATAGGCAGTTTCTCACAAAAAAGACCCTTGGTGAAAATACCACTAGAGTACTCTCAAGGGGTTCTTTGGACAGGATGTACCAGAGGCTGGGGTGTTCTCTTGAGCCTGCCATAATCACCAATGGTCACAATTGAACTGAGAAGCCCAAAGTGAGCGAAGAAATTTATTGGCAAAGGCATAGAGTTTGCAAACGAATTGGGTCTTTAGCTCCTCAGTAAGCAAAACAACCATGAGGTGGGTCTTAGAAGACTTCTTATAATTTAGGGATGCTAAAAAAATAGAGAGAACAAGATTTAGGCAGGACATAAGATCAGGTCATCTAACTTCTATTAGTGGAAAGAATAAGAGTTTCTTCCTTGTAACTAGAGAATACTGATTTGTTGTGTACATCTGCATCCTGCCAGGATGGCTGTTGGTAAAGGAAACAGATTTTCTGTCATCTACCTGAATTCAGCAAAGACAACTAGTGGTGCAGAGATAACAGATTTTGTTGACATAAAGATAGCACAACGATTTATAGGAAGGTTGAACTTCTGAATTTGACTTAAGAGACAGAAATATGGTTTAAGCAGTTATACAAAATGTTGGTGGAGATATAGAATGAGATTATTTGCAAAATAGAATCAATTTGATTTTTTTTCATTTTTTCACTGCTTTTATTTTCACTGATCTCACACAGGTAGCAACTTCTGAATTTTTGTTTCTGATTGCTTCCTGCCTCACCATTAATTGGTTGGTTTTGTTTTTTTTTGTTTTCATGTCTCTACCTCACCATATGGTTGGTATTTCCAGGAAGACTCTATGTGCTATAAGTAACTAAGGCAGCTGAGTAAGCTTTTCACTTAGAGTTATCAGGAATCTTGAAATTGAATTTGACATTGAATAGGACACTGAGTAGGAGAAATGAATGAAGAATCTATTTTGCCTACCCACAAAAAGGAGGGAGGTGGCAGAATGAAATCACAGTGGTATATCACTGCCTGAGGACGTCCTTCTCACATCCAGAGGACTCTTTATGTACAGGTTGCCAATAGATATGATGGAGATCGAGTCAGAAAATGCTAGAAGTTAGCACATACATAGGATCAGATTGGGTTAGGAATCAGGACCCTTTGCCTTTCCTCTGACAAATTGACGGGAACTTGGTTCCTTACCTCTATTTAGCTGCTGGATGATTATTTCCTATCTCACTTCTGTCTGTGGAAGGGAAAGGGGATAGAGTAAGGGATAGAAAGAGACAGAGACAGAGATAGAAAGAGAACAAGACACTCAGTAGTCAATTGTCAGCTAATAGTTATAAAGCTCTTATTCCTTAACTGTTACTATTTTAATTCCCATGCTTCTTCATTCATCTGATATTAAAAACTAGTGACCATTAAGACAGGTCATCATGTTCATTATTAGGCAAGTTAGGGAGAAAGGAGAGTTTTTCCCTTAAAGAGGCAGAAACTATCATCCTCTTTATCTTTTAAAATATTGTTTTATTTTATTTTTTGTTACATATGAGTTCCAAACTCTTTCCTACCCTCCCTCACAATTCCACACTAGAAAAGGCCAACATTTGGCCCAAATATATGTGAAACTACATATAGTTTCATATATCAATTCTTTCTCTGGAGGTGGGTAGCATCTTCCTTCATAGGTCCTTTACTTTGAATATTCATAGGGCAGCTAGGTGATGCAGTGGAAAGAGCTTAAACTCTCAATATCTGATACAAGGGATACTGACATCAGTGCATGGACAAAGCATGAGTAACATGGTAGAGGGGCAGCTAGGTGGTACAGTGGATAGAGCACCAGTGCAGGAGTCAAGAGGACTTGAGTTCAAATCTCACCTCAGACACTTGACACTCACTAGCTGTGTGACCTTGGGCAAGTCACTTAACCCCAATTGCCTCATCCTGGGTCATCTCCACTCATCTTGATGAATATCTGGTCATTGGATTCAGATGGCTCTGGAGGAGAAGTGAGGCTGGTGACCTGCACAGTCCTCCCTCACTCAAAACAAAGTCAAGTGCAAGTCATGTCATCATTTCTCTGATGGCATGGTCTTCTTCAGCTACGAAGGGTGAACACACACTTTGAATATTCATACAATTCAGAATAGCTTAGTCATTCACAGTTGTTCTTTGAACACTCTTTTTAACCATTTTTTAAATTTTAAACTTAAATACACAAATGATAAAAGAAAATAAAAACATTGCCAAGTACACAGCAGAACATGAGAGGGTTCAATATAAAACAATACATTTCCATTTCAAGAAAGCTTTTCTTTGGTTTCTTGTAGGTTTCTTTTGTTCTCTGCTGTGCACTTTTTACTTTATTTCCCCCCCCTACCCCAAAGAAGGCTTCAATCAAGTATATACACACATATATACACATACATATACAATTATATCTACATATATACCTATACAGAGATATCTATAAACATGCACACATAGACACTCATACACATATATGTAAGATCATACTATGCTTATTTCTACTCATCATCTGTTTCTCTGAACTTGGATAGTATCTTCTTTCATAAATCTTAGTATTTCCACATTTTTCTAAATAACACATCATTTCCTACACCACAACAAATACTCCAACCCAATCACATCCTATTTGAGAGATTGTCTATGAAAGCTTTTTTTTAAATTTTCTGTAATCTTTCTATTCTTGCCTGCAGAGGCTTTATTTATACAAGAAATTTTTAATTTAAAGTAATCAAAATAATCCATTTTACACTTCAACAGTGCTCTCTCACCCTATAACATAGTTTAAGGTCTGATACTACTGAATTGCTTCCTTTGCATTTTTCTCCCTCATTTCTTAGAAATTCCTGACCTTTTATTTTTCCAAATGAACTTTGTTACTTATTTTCCTAATTCAGTAAGATTTTTTTTCTTTTTACTAATTAAACTGGGATGGCATTAAGTAAGTAGATTGGTTAGGAAAATTTGTCATTTTTTTATATTGGTTTTACCTACTCATGAACAATAGATATTACTTCAATTATTTAGATCTAACTTTATTTTTATAAAAAGTGTTCCATGTTTATATTCATATAGTTCCTGTGTATGTTTTGGCAGGGCTACTTTCAGGTGTTTTATACTATCTAGTGATTTTAAATGGCCTAAAATCTTATTGAATAATATTGCTGATACATAGAATAGTTTCCCTATTTTTTCTTTTTAATTAAATCTATTTTAGTTTTAACTTTGTCTGAGATCATGATTATTACCTCTGCTTTTTTATGTAATAAATTCTACTCCTGCTCTTTATTTTATCTTTGTGTATATCTTTCATTTTTGTGTTTCCTGGGAGCAACTTATTGTTGAATTCAAATTTCTAATATGCTATCCATTTCTGTTTTATTGGTAAATTCATCCTATTCATACTCTAAGTTGTAATTCCTTGTGTATTTTCCTCCTTTCTATTTTTCTTCACTATCCTTCTTTCTATTTAGCCTATATTTCCTCACTCCTCTACTTTATTTCTAACTGCTACCTTACCCTTCTTGTCCTTAACATACCCACCCCTCTAAGAACCTCTCGCTCCACCTTATCCTGTTGCCCTCTCATTTCTTTCTGAATTTAGAAGACTTTTATGCTCTTCTAGATATATATGTTTTTTCCTCTTTAACTCACTCTGGATGAGATCAAGTTTCCAGCAGTACCTGCCCTCTTCCCCCACTAGCTTATTCTGTATCAATATTTCCTTTTATGACTCATTTGTAAGAGAAAATTACTCTTTTTTTTCTCTCCCTACACAGTTTTATTCTTTAAGAATTAACCCATCATACCCAGCTCAGCCTAAGCCCTTCTTTCAAACTACCCAAATAATGATGACAGTCACAAAAGTACTGATAATATTTTCACTTAGAAGTAAACATGAAGTCTTGAATGTTTACCTTATATTTCTCCTGGATATTATATGCCAAAATTTCCTTTAAATTCTGCTGTTTTTGTCACAAATTTATGAAAGTCTTTCAATTTGTTAAATGTCCATTTTTTTTCATTCAGGATTATATTTACTTAACGTTGCTGGGTAAGCTACCCTTGCTTGTAACATCAGCTTTTTTTCTCTACAAAATATAGTATTCTAAGACCCATGGTCCTTCAATGTAGTAGTTGCTAGGTCTTGTATAATCCTTATTGTAACTCGATGATATTTAAATTGTTTTTTTTCTTGTTGCTCCCAATATTTTCTCAACCTGGATGCTTTGAAACTTGGCTATGTTATTCCTGTAAGTTTTCCTCCTTGGATCTCTTTGAAATGGTGATCATTACCCTTGTTGCATATCCTTGATGTGTTAGAGCGAAAATAAATTTCATTTCACCTGTTCAGTGACTTGTTAGTGCTTCATTCTGTTCCAAAATTGAACCTGAACTTTGTGAATGAGGCTATACATTATTATTATACTCAGGACCAAATATTATACATAAGTACCCCCACTACATCTCTCTCTCTCTCTCTCTCTCTCTCTCTCTCTCTCTCTCTCTCTCTGTCTCTCTGTCTCTCTCTCTCTCTCATTGTTCAGTTATTTTCAGGCATGCCTATCTATTCATGATCCCATTTGGGGTTTTCTTGACAAAAATACTTGAGTGGTTTGCCATTTCCTTCCTCAACTCATTTTATAGATGAGAAAACAGAGGCAAGCAGGGTTAAATGACTTGCCCAGTGTTACTCAGCTAGTAAGAGTCCGAGGCCATATTTGAACTCAGGTCTTCTTGACCCTAGGCCCAGGGGTCCATTCACAGTGTTACTTAGCTGTTCCTATATACATATATATTCACATGCACTTATTTCTATGTTAATATATATATTTTCTATCTTTTACATGTTCCTCTATCAGTGTTTCTTAAACTTTGGATCTTGACCGCATATGGAGTTGCATAACTGAATGTGGGGATTACAAAAAATTTGGTGACAATAAAAGGTTTCTGAAAGCACAACAACCAAAAATTAATTCAAACTCAAATAAATAATGAATCCAAGGTGTTTCTGGTAGTGCTTGCCCACATTGCATCTCACAACTTCACTATAGCCTTGGCTCTGAACACACAACACGCACACTTTGCACTGTGCATGCTGTCATGAATTGCAATGCCAATGAATGCTGCCAGAAACATCTCAGCTCTGATTTGAGACTATTGTATATTATGAATTGCAGTGTTTTAGTGTACATGCTAAGTTTTCTGCTCTCACAGAAACATAATAATGCAATTATGGAAAATAAATACTTTTAATATTTCCCTACCATCTTTCCTCAACATGTAAGTATCAAATTCTTCTGTCTTTGGATTGAATTGTTTTAGAATGTTTGACTTTAAAAATTACTGTCATCTTTTGTTTTACGGAAGTATAAGCGTTTAATTGAAGCAGGACAAAAGCACTTTAACAATATTTCTCTGTCACTGCCATATATGTATACAAGTGTGAACATCAATTTTTTAAAATTAAGCACAAATGTAATTTCATTCACTAAAGTTAGTATTTGTTTGAGAAATTATTAGCAATATTTATTTATATTTTAGGATAAAAATGTTTTTTGGTTATGGATAAGTGGCTAAATTTAGACAGAAGAGGTAAAAATGTTGATGACAATGCAGTAGTCTTTGTTGCCAGATTGTAGTACACCTAAGATGACAAGTAAAAGTAAGCATGTCAAATAATTTTTGCAATATGGATTCACTTCTAATAATGATAATGGAAGAACCTCTTTGCTTAATTTGTAATGAAGTTTTGGCTGCACAGAGTATAAAACCAGCCAAACTAAAATCACATCTTAATACCAAGCATGCAGTGTCCTGTAATAAACCAAAAGAATATTTTGAACGACTTTTAAAATCTTCAAATAAAGAAAAACAATGTTTTGAGAAATTTGTTTCTATTGATGAAAATTATTTACTTGCATCTTATGAAACTTATTATTTAATTATAAAAACTAAAAAGTCTACATGATAGGAGAAAGTCTTATGTTACCTGCTGCTATTAAAATGCTAGAAATAGTTCATGGAAAAAAGTATGAGGATAAAATTAATAACATTCCTTTATGAAATTATACTGTTCCAAAATAATTTCTGAAATTAGTAATGACAAATTTCAGCTGCTTATCATCAGGCTTAAGGGCAACCCAAAGTTGGCAATTCAGTTAGATGAAATAACTGATGTTTCTAACATGGCACATTTGTTACTTTATGTAAGATACATTTATGAAGAAAGCATACACAAGAAATTATTGTTTTGTCATCCTTTTGAAAGGCACACAAGAAGGGAAGATAAATCTCAAAATTGGTGAATTTTTCACAAATGAAGGTTTACAGTGGAAAAAATTGCATTAGAGTCTGTAAAGATGGTACTTGAGCAATGATAGGAAAGAATGTTGGATTTGTAGCAAAAATTAAAGTTGGTGGCAATGAACATGTCACTTTTACTCACTGCATGCTCTATCGAGAGGCACTTGTAGCCAAAAAAAAAAAAAAACCAACCCACCAGAGTTAGATGCTGTGCTTCACCATGATACTATCAAAATCGTTAATTTCATTAAAAGCCATGACTTTAATAGTCATTTGTTTTCAAAGCTTTGGAAAGACATGGACTCTAATTACAAAAGCTTATTACTATATACAGAGGTAAGGTGGCTCTCAAGAGGGCAAAGTTGAAACAGATTATTGAAACTGAAAATGAAGTAGTTATATTTTTGATTGAGCAGAAATCCAATTTTGTGCATTTTTTCATAACGACTTATGGCTTTCAAAACTGTGTTATTTGTCAGATCTTTTTTAAAAACTCAATTATTTAAACATATCCCTTCAAGGAAAAAATTGTAACATATTTATGTTAAAAGATAAAATTGAAAGTTTTATTAAAAAATTAACATTATGATGGAATAGGATGGAAAATCATTCTTTAGAAATGTTTATAGCTACAAATGATTTTGTAATTGAAAATAACCTTCCCAAAGATTAATTGTAAGAGTTATAATTGATCATCTGAAGAGCCTGGAGACAGTTTCAGAAATACTTCCCTTCAGCTTTTGATTCTAAAAAACTAAGTTGGGTTCATAAACCATACTCCCTTGAAATAAAAAAACATCAGTCATCTGTCATTAACAAAGTGGGATCTTTTGCTGTTTTTGTTTTAGTACAATTAAATGTTTATGATTGAATCTTTCCTTTTATCAACCAAGAGTCTTTACTAGGAGTAAAGTACAGAAAAAAGAGTTTCTTTAACTAGAAACAGTATATGTATTTAGGTTGTTAATGTGATTAAAGATCTTCCCTACCCATTAATAGGCCTGCCCATTAAAGGGAGTTTGACTAGGGAAGATTTGTAGGAAGGACCATAGCTTTTGTTAATGAGGTACTTGTTCTCAAAGGTTGGGATGCCCTCTGGATCTAAAAAAAGTATAAAATACTCTGAGGGTGAGGTTTTACTTTGGGGCTTACTGACTGGAAGTGTTTGTTTGGCCAGACTCTGGGAAATTGCTCAGGAGCCCCCAGGCTTTGAAAATGCAGATGTCTGTGCTTCCCTCTTTGGTAACTATGGTCAGACAGTTGGATCTGTCTGTTGAATTATGGTCAGGCAGAAGAAGCCATGTCTGTTGATCTTTGATTTCTCTGTATTTTCTTTGAAGTTCAGGCTGCTGACTCTCCTGAACTAGGTGAATGTTATATGTGCTTGGTTAAAAGAATGATACATGTGCTTTATTAAAGTGATTGTTAACCCCTCAAAAGTTGCCTTTCCTTTTATGAATGCAGATCTAAGAACCTGTGATAGCAGGCCCCTCTGTGTATGTTGGGCTGCTTACTGTTACATTACCTAAAAAAATTGTTAAATGAATTTTGATTTGAGATTAGGACAGAATTTCCAAAAATTTCTGAAATGGTTCTAAACATACTTTTGCCATTTTGCACTACATATTTAAGGGAAGCAGTGTTCTCAGCATGGACAATTATAACATCAAAATATCAATCAACTTTGAAAAATGTTGAAGGTTTTCTATGTCCTGCAGTATCAAATACTCTGCCAATATTTAAAAATAAACAATTCTATCCATCTTAATATGCAAATTTACCTTCATCTTTAATACATGGTAAAATTATATGTATACCAAAGAATTGTTTTAAAATAAATTTCTTTATGATTTCCTATCAGTAAATATTTGATTTGTACACCTGTCTCACATACTGATATACCCTGCGTTATGTAAAAATTTCTCAAGACAAAAGGGATTGCAAGTGGAAAAAGTTTAAGAAGCCCTGCTCTATATCATTGACTACACTAGTAGGATATCAAAGCATAAGCCAGACTAGACCAAACATGAAAGAAGATGCTCTCTACTTTGATAGCCATTCTTGTCTTTTCTTGTCTTTTTGTCTTTGATCTTTCCTGTCTCTTCTTCCATCTAGCCAAAAGGCATGTCATTTCTCTCAAAGTTTCTTCCTAACATTGTATACCTAACAAAGTAGGTACCTAAGTATCTAACATTTGTATCTCCCACTAAGAGGGAGGGACCCCCCACCAAAAAAAATAAAGCAACAGGAGTAAGGCTTAATTTACTTTACCCAGAGTCAACTTGAACTATTTTGCTGTATGCTCTGCTTGCTACGATTTGATTATATTACATTACATCTTGGTAAGTGCATCTTGGTAAGACTGGGTGATATATATTACCCAGAGTTAGCTAGCTGCATGAACTTCTCAGTTCTCTGGCTTTAAGGGAACCACTATTCACATTAACACTTTCCAGTATTCTTTTAAGGGAGATGGTAAATTGAAAGAGCTTACAAATACTACATTAGAATAAAGAATAAAACAGGATTTGCCCAGGTGAAAAATAGTAAAGACCAACAGACAAGCAGTTAGAAGGAAAGTAGCTGAATATGGTACAGATGTTACTGATTAAGTTGGTAACATCAAAGTCTGAAGTCCAGAATTACGTTATCCTGTGTACATGGGTATTAATCCCTCGTGCTTTCCTAACAGGTTGCTATAAGTATAGTCTCCCTCAAAGATACTGAGTATACTGATAGAAAAGTATTGCTCAGACAAATGTGTGGCTAATAATGTATTCATTATTTACAATATCATTTAGGATATTTAGAACAGTAAAAGGTTGAGTTTATAGAGCATCTGAAAACCTTGTATTTTTTATTATTCTTTGCCCTCATCTCTACCATGCTTTTGCCATCACCACATAAACATCATGGGATCCCACTGGACTAAGGTGTGACTTCTATGCTTAGCTGAGGAAACCTAAGACCTAAAAAAGTAGACATAGTTTATGGCTAAGTTAATATTCAAATCCTTTCCAATGTGGTGGAACCTGTAGGCCTTTCTGGTACAGTCTTTAAGACTCCAGAGTTATCTCCACACAAGGATAAAAAAAAGCCAATTCAAATTAATAGATAATCTAGAATTAATATTAGAAACATACAATAGATTCATGTTTGATGATAAATTCAAAGTCATAAAACATTGGAAAAGGGAGTTATTCAATAAGGAATTTTGGGAAACTTGGATAACAGCATGGTAAATTATTAATACAACATATTCCAAAAGTATTAGTGAAATTTTAAACTTTCATAGTTTAAAACTATACCAAGACTTCATCAGATGAAATCCATATCTCCCACGGTATACAATGAATACAAAATCTTCTAAGTTTTTAAAGAAATCCATTTTTAAAAATTAGAAGAAAAATAAATGCTATACCAAAGCTATAGAGAGGAGTAAAATTATTATCTGTTCAGAAAACAAAAGAACAAATAGTAGCCAATGAAATAGATTGATTTGATTATATAAAAATGAAAAAGGTTTATGTAACTAAAATTCAAATAAAATGGAAAGGACCAGATCTGCAAAAATCTAGTCTATAAATAGCTCTGACAAAAATGATAACTTTTTAAAATTCATTCCCTCAAAAACTGCCAGCAAGTTCTTGAAACTATCATTTACCGTCTGAAAAATTGTACAAACTCCCTATTTGCCAGGTAAATTCAATGGAAAACAATTCTGAGTTGCCACCCTAAATCCATTTAAATTGACAAAGTTGGTTTAAAACATTAAAACTCAGTGTTGGTGATGCTATGCAGGATTCAGCACACAACTATATTGGTATAATCTTTTCTGGAAAGAAATATAGCATTTTATGAGAGCTATGAAATTGTTTATAACTTTTGACTCAGTGATCTCACTACTGAAACTGTATGCTAACTATGTCATTGAATGGAAAACAAAGGGACATATTAGAAAATAGCAGCTTTATTCATAATAGTTAAGAATTTCAAATAAGCCTTTTTCCCAATGCCCTTGTCTGACTACCATATAACTAAATCCAAGAGGGTACCTCACGTCCTGCCTAAATCCTCCTGGAATATCCTTTTTTTCAATGGTTGTGAGGCAGGGCCCTGTGAGGCATAAACAGTTCACTAAGTTGTAAGTCACTAACTACAATCCTTCCTATAAAGTAGAGGGCCACTGAGTTTTACTGTGTACCCTGCTACATACACTGGGTTAGCTGTACCTTAAAAGACCTTGAAACTGTCCTTCAGACTAAATTAGTTCAGAGGACTATAACCCTGGTAGTTGGGGGCAGCTTAATAGCTGCTTAATCATGAAAAGGTTCAGAGGCACAAGGACCTCCAGCTGCTCACTCAGGATTCTGACTGCATACCATCACGGGTAGCATAGAGGAAAGGAAACTAAATTCAACTGAATCAAGACTATACTTGTTGACTATCTTTTCCATTCTATAGCTAAGTAAATCTCATTTTTGCTAACTGTAGGATGACAAGTATATCATTTCATTCCATTTTGAAGCCTGAGATACTAGATTCAAGCTCTGTCTGAGTTAGGTCTAACTTATTACAATACCTCTATGTTTTCCTAATTAGAGTGTAAATTCCTTGAAAATAGGGATTGTCTCAGTTCCCTGTTTGTATCCCAATACTTAGCACAGAGCTTAGTATAAATAGTAAGTGCTTCATAAATTATTTTTATGCTTTCATTCAGGATTAGTAAGACAGACACTGCTTTAATTGCAGCTTTTATACCACAAATAATGCAAGTATAAATCATAGGTTCTTATTTAGTCTTGTTTAATTTGTACCTATGACTGTAGTGTGTACCATCTTTTTATGGCTTAAAGAAAGCCATAACCTCAAAGAATTAGCAGCAATTCGTCCTGTAACGTATCCATTGTCAGTGAGTGTTAATATTACCTATTCCTATGCACTCACTTCCCTGAAGCTTAGTTTTTTTATATGTAAAATATTGAAAAAAATATTGGAAAATTTGATATCAAAGACCACTTTCATCTCTAAATCCTATGATTATATGCTGCTCTTTTCAGTGGCCAGAGACTGCACTTTGACTTTTAGCCATTCATTAATTTCATGCTGTAAACAACAGATGCACTAGCAAAAGAAATTATTATTTATTCATCTTTACTTCTTACTCTGCTGGGGGTAGGTTCTACTCTATCATCAAGTATAACATTGTTTTTATGGGAGAATGTGGCTCAAATTAGAAATCAGCTTTGGGATTTCCACCACTTCTAAGTTTGGGAGACATCTTGTAATAAATGTGAATTTTAAAAAATCAGCCTCAATCTAACAACTTAAGTTACTTTAGTATTTCATAAGGAATGTCTCCTTGAAGGGGGGTGTCCTTTGCTCACTTTGGGGGTATGTATATTTCACATCTCCCACTGTTTTTAAGAGATTATAAAATGATAGATTTAGAGCTGACAGGAACCTTAATCTAGTTCAAAAATCTCAAACCGAAACCCAGACACGTTCAATGACTTGTACTGGGTCACACAGATAGTAATCATGAGAAGATGGATTCAAATCCAGTACTTAGGACTCCAAATCCAACACTCTTTCCACTATAACATGCTTCAGGAGTCTAATCCAACGTTTACTACACACCTACTATGTGCAAAGCATTTTGTTAGGCTTTGGATACATTGGATGAAGCACAGGGACTAGACCTGAGGTTTCAGTATTTTTAGAGAACTCCCTGGTGAAGAAACTCCTTTACCAAAGTAGGTTGGTACATTTTCTGCCTAGAGCATAGAAAGTTAAATGATTTACCCAGGGACCCAGAGACAGGGTCGGGACTTTGTTTTTACCTTTCTTTGTACCCTTGACCCTTAGCACTGTGCCTGGCATATACTAAAAGCTTCATAAATGCATGGCATGTGATGATGATAATATGTTTTTAAATAACATCTTAGTTTCCTCCCAATTACATGTAAAAACAATTTTTAACATTTGATGTTTTGGGTTGTTTTTTTTTTTAAAGTTTTGAGTTACAAATACTATTCCTGCTCTCCTCTCTCCTCTCCCCTATCCCTGAGATGATAACCAATTTGATGTAGAGCATACACGTGCAATCATGTAAAACATTTCCATATTACTCTTTTGTGCAAAAAGACTTGAACGAAAAATGAAAGAAGGGAAGAAGGAAGGAAGGAAAGAAAAAAGAATGGTATTGTGTGTTTCAGTTAGCATTCATCATGAGTCTTTTGGTATTGTCTTGGATCATTGTATTTCTGCGAATAGCTATGTCATTCACAGTTCTTCATTGCATAATACTGCTTTTACTGTATACAATGTTCTCTCAATTCTGCTTACTTCACTTTGTATCAGTTCATGTAAGTCTTTCTAGGTTTTTCTTAAATCATCCTGCTTGTCATTTCTTATAGCACAATAACATTCCATTACAATCATGAATTTCAATTTGTACAGCTATTTCCCACTTGATGGGAATCCCCTCAGTTTCTAATTATTAGCCACCACAAAAAGCTGCTATAAATATTTTTGTACAAACTGGTTCTCCCCTACTCCCACCCATCTTTTTTTATCTCTTTGGGATATTGCTGCATGAAAGGGAATGTGTGATTTTGTAGCCCTTTGGATATAGTTCCAAATTGTTCTCTAGAAAAGTTAGATCACTTCATAACTCCACCAAAAGTGCACAAAAGTTCCAGATTTCCAATACTTGCTTTGACATTTATAATTTTCCATTTTTGTCATATTAGTCAATCTGATAAGTGTGAGGTGGTACTTCAGAGTTGTTTTAATTTGCATTTCTCTAATTAATAGTAATTTAGAGCATTTTTCATATGACTATAAATAGCTTTGATTTCTTTGTCTGAAAACTGCCTGTTCACATCCTTTGACCTTTATCAATTGGGGAATGACTTGTATTCTTTTAAATTTAATTCAGTTTTCTATGTATTTGAGAAATAAGACCTTTATCAGAGATGCTGGTAAAATTTTCCCCAGTTTTCTGCTTTCCTTCTAATTTTGGTTGCATTGGTTTTGTCTGTGCAAAAACTTTTGAATTTTATGTAATCAAAATTATCCATTTTACATTTTGTAATGCTCTCTACATCTTGTTTGGTCCTAAATTCTTCCTTTATCCGTAGATTTAAACTATTCTATGCTCTTTTAATTTGCTTATGTTAGCACCCTCTACGTGTAAATCATGTACCTATTTTGATTTAATCTTGGTTTACTTTGTGAAATGTTGGTCTATACCTAGTTTCTGCCAGACTGTTTTCCAGTTTTCTTAGCAGCTTTTGTCCCTAAAACTTGGATCTTTGGATTTATCATACACTAGATTACTATAGTCATTTTATATAATGTGCCGTGTACCTATTCTATTCCACTGATTCACCACTCTATTAGTTAGCCAGTACTAGATTATTTTCATAATTATTATTTTATAATACAGGGTGAGATCTGGTATGGCTAGGTATTCTTCCATCATATTTTTTTTTCATTGATTTGATATAGCATATGAACTCGGGTCTTCCAGGCCCACTCCATGATGTCTCTCTTTAGGTAAAATGGAGAGTGTAGTAATTTAATTTAATAAGTATTTATTAAGTGTCTACTGTCTTTACAGCATTGTGCTAGGCCTGGGGGATAGCCTATTGGTGGGGCATGAAGGGGAGTAATATGGAATGATAGAAAGGGTAGGTGGGAGACAAGTTAAGGAGGGTTTTTAATGTCAGATTGAAGAGTTTGTTTTTTATATCATAGAATAGATCACTGAAGCTTTGTTTTAATCTTTTTTTTTGCCTTAATAGTATTTTATTTTTTTCAATTAAATATATAGTTTTCAACATTTATTTCTGTAAAATTTTAAGTTCCAAATTTTTCTCCTTTCTTTCCTTCCCTCGAATCACCCCTCCCCCCTAAGACAGCAAGCAATCTGATATAGGTTATACATATACAATCATGTTAAACATATTTCCGCATTAGTTATGTTGTGAAGGAAGAATCAGAACAAAAGGGAAAATCACAATAAAGAGAAAAAATAAAGTGAAGAGAGTGTGCTGTCATCTGTATTCAGACTCCATAGTTCTTTCTCTGGATGTAGTTAGCATTTTCCATCATGAGTGTTTTGGAATTGTCGTGGATCATTATACTGCTGAGATGGGCTAAGTCAATCTGAGCTGGTCATCACACAGTGTTGCTGCTCATTTCACTGTCAGTTCATGTAAATCTTTCCAGGCTTTTCTGAAATCCGCTTGCTCATTTCTTATAGCACAATAGTATTCCATTACATTTGTATATCACAACTTGTTCAGCCATTCCCCAATTGATGGGCATCCCTTCAATTTCCAATTCTTTGCCACTACAAAAAGAGCTGCTATAAATATTTTTGTACTTATGGGTCCTTTCCCCTTGTTTATGATCTCCTTGGGATACAGACCTAGTAGTGCTTGTGGCTTGTCCTTCGGTCTCCAAGAGGACCATGACATCAGGAAGATTATGCTGTGACTTGCAAGTGAATTGGATTTTAGTGAGAGAGGACTGTGCAAAGTCACCAATCTTTCTTTATCCTCCAGAGCCATCTGGGTTCAGTGGTCAAATAAAGATCAGAATGACTGGAAATGGCTCAGGATGCAGTGGGAGATCTTGGCCTTTTTAAACTAAGGTCTTATCTGAATTCTCATTTTGAGTGAAGCAATACCCTCGTATAATAGGTAGTCAGTGATTAGGGCTCTTTAAGGATGATCCAAGGAAGGGCCCTTTTAATTAAAAAAAAAAAAATCAAACTGTAAGGGGAAGACCCTCAGGGTTTCTGGCCTAAAGAGAAACAATTACTATTTACATTCACTCTGAGCCCACTAGAACCAAAAAATAACCATTAAGTGGTGCTTGGAAGGGATCTATTGTTATCCAATCAATGAGAGCCAGAGTGAATTGGGTTTAAGGCATGGTCTTTAAGTAAAAAAATGTAGCCAGTAAACCCCAAGATATGATAGGTTTCAGTCATTAAAATTTACTTTCCTTTGGGCAGAACACCCTCAGGTAAGGGCATGACACCCATGTGGAGAGAGGAGAGGGAGAGGGAGAGCTATGTTGCCCAACTGGAATTGGCCAGTTGGGTCCCCAGTGGGTAGCTCAGGCACTGGTTATGGTTTGTCCTTTGTTCTCTAAGAGATCCATGACATCAGGAAGATGACTCCATGACTTGCAAATGAACTGGATTTTAGTTAGGGAGGGCTGTACAAAGAAACCAGCCTCACATTCTCCTCCAGAGCCATCTGAGTCCAGTGGCCAGATATAGATCAGGATGACTGGAGATGACCCACATAATAGTGGTATTGCTGAATCAAAGGGTATTCACAGTTTGGCTGCCCTTTAGACATAGCTCCAAATTGCTCTCCAGAATGGCTGGATCTCATTGAAGCTTTTTGAACAGGGGAGTAAGCTGGACATGTTTTAGGAAGCAATAAAACTGAAAAGTCAACTTTATTGGCATTGTCTGCACCATTTTCTCTCATATGCTGACGCTCATCATTATAGTGAAGCTGACTAGGCCATTTTGAACAAAGGGCCCTTTACACAGATACTCTATAGAGTCACAAAGCCTGGGAATTTTGTATTGAAAAAACAAACAGGTCTCTCTCACACAAATATTGGAGTAAAGAGGCTTACTTTATTCAAATCTTATAAGATAGGCCTGTGTGTATAAAAGCTATAAGAAATGAATTAAAGCCTAAGGAGATGAGTCTGGGAAGGAACAAGCAGACTGGGATGATGGGAGGAAAAAAAAAACCCAAACCACACTAAATATGGAGTCAGAGAACCTGGGTTCAAATGCAAAATATCTGTGTGTTGAACAAGTCATAATGGATGATGGAAAAAGAATGTTGAGCTTGGTATCAAGAGAACTTGGCTTCAAGTCCTGGGTCTGCCACCCCCTCTACTTGTGTAACATTAAACAAGTTATTTATTCTCACTGGCCTGTTTCCTCATCTATAAAATAAAGGCACAACTAGATGACTTCTGAGTTCCCGTTCAGCTACAAATGCTTGTCTTTGGGTTTGAGCTTCCTCATTTTTCAAAATAAGGCGGCTCCTGAGAACAGAGGACCTTCAAAGCTCTTAATCTATGACCTAACTTCAACATTCAGCTCTGTTATTGTAATTGTGTACCTAGAATAGCCACCAGCTCTGGAGTTGGAGGATGTAGATTCAAATCTCACCTTTAACGTTTATTATCTATGTGACTATATGATGAGGTTTGGGGGCCCCTGAGAGTCACCTGGAACGAATTCACACACTCAAGTCTCTTAGGTAAGTGGCAAAACGTTTTTTATGGTAAAGTTTTAGCAAAAGTGAGAAAAGGTCCTTAAGCAACCTTTAAGAGAATGAGGATGGTGTTGGGGCTTATATGGAAACAGTGCATGGGAAAGGAATGCCAGGGATGCTAATTGGGTAATCGAGGGGTCCAGGTGTCTTTGGGAGTTATAGATGGGAAAGTGTAGGGAGTGTACCAGACACTGAGGGAGTTGTCAGAGGCATGGACCTTGGGGATCTGGCTAGAGGGAGTCCTTGGGCCTGGCATCCCTCTGTCTGTTCTGATAAGAGAATGTGTTCTGCAACAAGAGGAAATTTTCTCACAGGACAAGGGCCTACTGAGACTCTGGGAGGCTTCCAGAGACATGATCTTAGGGCCACCCCATGATATAGGCAAGTGCCTTAACTTCTCTACAACTTATTCATCTGCAAAATGCATTTAGACAAGAACAGTGGTCCTAAACTTTTTGTGTATATTGTAAACCGTAAGACTCTAAATTGAGTTAGAGCCTTGAGAACATTTTAGTCTGTTTTCCAACTTTTTGCTCTTAGAATTCTTTTATATTTTGACAATTATTGAGTCACCCAAAGAATTTTGATTATGTAAATGACATCTAACAATATTTACTGTATCAGAAGTCAAAAATGGATAAATTGTTAATAAATTTTATTTCTTAACTCGTTTAAAATAACAATAAGCCCACGGTTAACAGAAATAACATTTAAAAAATAAAAACTATATTTTCTAAACCATAGATTTAGGGAGAACAGCGGCATCGGTTCACCTATTTTTGCAAAGCTCCCTAATGTTTACCTTCATAGAAGACAGCTGGATTCTCCTACGTGCTGCTGTATTCGATCTACTGCTATCTGTTATTTTGAAGGAAATACATGAAGAAAATCCAGCTTCCCAGTCGACAGGTGGAACATGGGAGTAATTCAACATGCAAATAAAGTCTAGGTATTGTTAGGAACAGTTTGGACCTCCTGGACCCCTGGGGACCACATTCTGCGCAACTCCGGACAGGACAATCCCTCAGGATTAAAAGAATAAGTCATGACGAGGGCTTCAACGTTTATAAATGTTAAGGGGGGAAGGTCAGGGAGAAAAAGTCAGGAGACTGGAAGCTCCTTCAGGGCAGCTGGTCCCTGGGGCGCTTGGCTTCCCCTCCACGCAGCAGCAACAGCCTAAGGACCGCCAACAAGACAGATGGAGGAGGGAGGGAGCCGGGACAGGGAAACGTACGCGCAAGCGCACAAGCCACGAAACCCTCCCCAGCCGTTCCCGACGCTCTGAGGCGTGCGCGCACGCGTACCTACGCGGCCCCCGGGGGACGCGCGCGTTCTTTCTCCCACGAAGCCCCTCCCCCCACCCCCACGCCCCTGGACAACTTTTTCTCCTCCTCTGTTCTTCCCCCTCCTACTCCTTCCGCATACTGACCGGGCCTGGGAGGCCGCAAGCACTCCTAGGACCGAACGTGTGAGCCGACGTGCCGACGTTGACACGTCGATGCGTACGCCGTGCCGGCTTCGGAGTGTTCCTCCTGGGCCCCGGCGCCGTCCTCTTCTCCCTCACCCTCTCCCTGTGGGTCGCTCAGTCAGTTAGTTTTGCACGTCTGCGCCGGCGTCGGCGCTATCTCCGGCTGCCGGCGGCCGGACTAGGAGGGAGGCCGAGTCGCGGGCTTCCTCGCAGACGGAGGCAGCGGGACTGCCATTTGTCCTCCCTGCCAGATGTGGAGATCGACTTGGAGAGGCAAAGTATAGAGACGAAAGCGAGGAAGGTAGGAAATGGAGCTGTGGGAAACGTGGGAGCCCCGGCTGGCCGGGAGGTGTGGAGGGTGGTCAGCGAAACCAGGAAGTTGGGTTCGGCGTGGGGCCCGAGGGGCGAGACTCAGCCTTTCGGGGATGCTTGCGGAGGTGTAGCCTTCACTCGGAGCACCAGGCTGGACCTCGGAGGTCAGCGCGGAGCCTGAGCTGTCAGACGTCCCTCCTCTCCCCGCCCCCCGCCGGGCCCCCCTTGAGAGGGGTCACCCCTCGTTCCTCCTGGGCCGGTCTGGGAGGAGGGGCGAGGGGTCCGAGGGTCCGGAATGAAAACCAGGCAGTCAGTGCCTAAGGTGTGTCCGCCCCAGACTTGTGCAGAAACTTGTTACACTTTCGTTTCCTGCGGTGTGCCTCTTTACGTTGGGTCGGAACCATCTGTTTTCAGGTACAGGTGTCAAGTAATGAATGTGTGGGTAGGTATTAGTGAGAAAAGGACAGGACCAAGAAAGGCTTTCTAGGGCACTTAAAAGTTAAAGAGATGTGCAGGTGTGTGTGTGTGTGTGTGTGTGTGTGTGTGTGTGTGTGTGTGTGTGTGTGTGTGTGTGTGTGTGTGTGTGTGTGTGTGTGTGTGTAATTCTGCCGCAGTGGAGCCTCTGTAGTGGTGAGGAGGGAAGCCAATGAACTTCATTTTAATCACAGCCCATTGAACCAGGTTTTCTTCTTTTTTCTTGGCTTCCCTGTTGAAGTGAAACTAACAAGCTATCTTTTATTTCCATTGAGAGTTAAACAGCAATAAAAATAATAATAAGTATCAAGTGCTTATTCTTTAAGGGCCACTGTGCTGAACTTGTGCTGCTATGTCCAGGATGCTTATTTCATTCGCATGTTCATTTCACAGTAGTTTCACTTGAAAGAAGAGTGACCTATTTTACTCCAAGATTATGCTGAGTTGAGTATCCTACCACCAGATTTCATGACAATGAGGAGTACCTTTCTGATTATCAAGTAACTCAGAAATTACTTCTCTACTGTTAATACGCTTTTTCTCCCTATTTTTCACTGCTATATTGTTTTTTGTTATGCTTTATGATTGGGAAAACTATTAGCCCCAATTGCACCAGAAAAAATTCTCCTTTAGAGTAACTGTTATAAAGGAGTGGACTTGGAATCCCACCTAGTGAGCAAGTCATTTGTTTCCTCTGAGCCTTGGTTTCCTCTTCTGTAAACTAGGAATAATAATATCTGTAATACTTCACTTGTACATTGTATGGCCCCAGTGGGATTCTCTATGTAAAGAAAGCCTTAGAAAACCATGTAATTGTTAGTTAATGTCTTACATCAGAGTTCTTAACCTTTTTCTGTCATGAACTCCATTGTTAGCCTGGTGAAGCCTGTGGCCTCCTCACAATAATGCTTTAAAATAATTGAAGAAATGCTAAATATTAGGTAAAGATTAGTAAAAATATTATTTTTTCCCCATCCAGGTTCATGACTAAATCTAGTTTGTGGACCCCAGGTTAAGAACTCCTAGACAAAATCTGGGCTTACTGATTTGTCTTTTTTGCTCCCACCTGACAGAGCATTTGCTCTTTTTCCTGGAGTCTTAATTTTAACTTATTTTTTTGAGGTAGGAAACTTGAGATAAACTCATTGACCTATAGTTGGCCAAAATAAGGTTCTTTCTGTAATATTAAATTGCCAGTATGTATTCTTAGCTGGTGTTAGATGAAGAAAACACAGAGATGTCCCACCTGTGTATTTTAATCCTGTAATTAATGCTAGACGTGACCTACTTCTGTCAAGAGGTAGTTAACATGCTTGTGAATAACCAGCTAGGTGAGTGAGTTCTTTTTATATTAAAGTCTGACTAAATATAAATATTGATAATACATTCTCTTCTCAGCCGTATCTCTCTTTATCACACTTCATGTACGTGAGTTAAGTCTTTTCAAGTATTAGATCCTGGAAAAAATTTTCACCTCAAGTTTGAGGCAGTGCAACTTACATACGTCTGTAGACCTCCAGGACTGGCTGTTTAGTATCATTTAGATTTGTTAGTGTGGTTGTGGATTTTTTTTTTTTTTGGATTAATGTGTATTGTGATGTGATGAAAGGCAACATGGCATAGTAGACTTCAGAGTCAGGGCTATTTGGGTTTAAGTCTCCATCTCTGACACATTCTGAAATTGACAATTACCTATCTACTTTTATACAGAAGCCTCTTAGGAGGCACCCTACACTGTTTAAAAGCACTGGAAGATGTCAGTCAACAAGGCTAAGTGCTGGAGATACCAAGAAAGGCAAAAGACATGGTCCTGGGACTTAAGGTCAGCTCTTAAGGAGCTCATGTTCTCATGGGGGAGACACCATTTAAATATTTAGATACCTAAGTTATATGTACAGAGTAGAGGATGGGCAGCTAGGTGGTGCAGTGCATAGAGCACCAGTGCAGGAGTCAGGAGGACATGAGTTCAAATCTCACCTCAGACACTTGACACTGACTAGCTGTGTGACCGTGGGCAAGTCACTTAACCCCAGTTGCCTCATCCTGGGTCATCTCTAGTCATCCTGATGAATATCATCTGGTCACTGGATTCAGATGGCTCTGGAGGAGAAGTGAGGCTGGTGACCTGCACAGCCCTCCCTCACTCAAAGCAAAGTCAAGCGCAAGTCATGTCATTATTTCTCTGATGGCATGATCTTCAACAAGGAAGAACACACGCACACAGTAGAGGGAAGGTACTTTCAGAAAGAAAGGCATTAGCAGCAGGGGAGTCTTGGAAAGGTCTGTTGTAGAAGACGGGATTTCAACTGAATCTTGAAGGAAACTAGAAAAACTAAGAAGCGGTGGGGAAGAGGGAAAGTGTTTCAGGCAGTGATATATATTGATGGGAGATGTGAAGAAGCTCATGTAGGCCAATGTAGCTGGATTGTAGATGAGGAGAAAGGTATAAGAAAACTGATAAGGTAAGTAGAGTTTTGCATGACAAAGAGAGGATTTTGTATTTGATTCTCATGGTAACTCAGAGCCACTGGAGTTTATTGACTACAGGGTTACATGGTTATAATTGAGGAAATCATTTTGTCAATTGAATGGAGAATGGACTAAAGTGCAGAAAACCAAACAAGGAAAGCAATCTGTTGATTTCAGTTTAGATGGGAAATATCAGGTTGATTAAGTTGTTTGCAATACCTAACATAAATTATTGATCGCATCAATTTTTCTGTGTCATTTAAAGTGATTCCTACATGAATTGCCATCAGTTGGTGGCCTTGAAGCTTTATTCAGTATAGAATTGCTCTCCACCATGGAAATTAATTTTTTTGGAAACATTTTTGTGTTCATAGGCCCCTTCCACCTAATTTTAGTACTTTTTTGCTTATTGAAAGTAACATTTTCTTGTTCATGAACTTAACATTTACTTTAGTAATTAGAAAAGGTAAGAGAAAATTGCTTGGAGTATTGCAGTCATTTAATAAAACACTCATTGATTGATTACATAATTACAAAGATGTGTTAGCTATTTAAGAAAAGATATGAATTTTTTTCCTTTTTTAATCTTTTTGTCTTTAATAGTATTTTGGTTTTTTCCCCAATTAAATGTAAAAGTAATATTCAACATTCATTTTGGTAAAATTTCAAATTCCAAATTTTTCTCCCTTTCTTTCATTCCCCTTCCCTAACACAGCAGCAGGCAATCTCATACATGTATGATATAGGTCATACATGTACAGTTATGTTAAACATATTTCCTCATTAGTTGTATTGTGCAAGAAGAATCAGAACAGGGGCGGAGAACCCACAGCCTATAAAATATCTATAAAAAAAGAACTCCCAACAAATTCTGGAGCAGCAAAAGCCACAGAACAATGGAGCAGAGGAGATTTCTGTTCCAGAGAGACTTGACGCGAAAGGTCTGTCGCACCCGGGACTGGGAGCCGAGCCCAGCTCTGCCTCGCGGCACCAAGAGGAGCGGATCCCAGCGGGCTTCAGGGACAGAATCTCCAGCGGCTGCATGGGTCCTTCCACCCACAGGTGACAAGGGTCGGTGAGAGAGTCTTTTTGGGTGGCAGACTGGTGTCCCCGTGGCTCGGGCCCCCTAGGGAGGCAGCAGCAGAGGCGGGAGCAGACCCAGGGCTCCCCAAGCAGGCAGGAGCTAGGATCCATTGTTGAAGGTCTCTGCATAAACCCCTTGAGGGAACTGAGCCCCATGAGGCGGCCCTGCCCCGACCTGAGCACCTGAACTTAATCTCACACTGAATAGCAGCCCCACCCCTGCCCAGAGTCCTGAGGCTGGGAAGCAGCATTTGAATCTCAGACCCCAAGCACTGGCTGGGCGGATCTGGAGGTGAGGTGGGGGTGGAAAGAAAACTCAGAAGTCAAGTCACTGGCTGGGAAAATGCCCAGAAAAGGGAAAAAAAATAAGACTATAGAAGGTTACTTTCTTGGTGAACAGGTATTTCCTCCCTTCCTTTCTGATGAAGAAGAACAATGCTTACCATCAGGGAAAGACACAGAAGTCAAGGCTTCTGTATCCCAGCCCACTCAATGGGCTCAGGCCATGGAAGAGCTCAAAAAGGATTTTGAAAATCAAGTTAGGGAGGTGGAGGAAAAACTGGGAAGAGAAATGAGAGACATGCAGGTAAAGCATGAACAGCAGGTCAGCACCCTGCTAAAAGAGACCCAAAAAAATGCTGAAGAAAATAACACCTTGAAAAATAGGCTAACTCAACTGGCAAAAGAGGTTCAAAAAGCCAGTGAGGAGAAGAATGCTTTCAAAAACAGAATTAGCCAAATGGAAAAGGAGGTTCAAAAGCTCACTGAAGAAAATAATTCTTTCAAAATTAGAATGGAACAGATGGAGGCTAATGACTTTATGAGAAACCAAGAAATCACAAAACAAAACCAAAAGAATGAAAAAATGGAAGATAATGTGAAATATCTCATTGGAAAAACAGCTGACCTGGAAAATAGATCCAGGAGAGACAATTTAAAAATTATGGGCCTACCTGAAAGCCATGATCAAAAAAAGAGCCTAGACATCATCTTTCATGAAATTATCAAGGAAAACTGCCCTAATATTCTAGAACCAGAGGGCAAAATAAATATTGAAAGAATCCACCGATCACCACCTGAAAAAGATCCAAAAAGAGAAACTCTTAGGAATATTGTGGCCAAATTCCAGAGTTCCCAGGTCAAGGAGAAAATATTGTAAGCAGCTAGAAAGAAACAATTCAAGTATTGTGGAAATACAATCAGGATAACACAAGATCTAGCAGCTTCTACATTAAGGGATCGAAGGGCATGGAATAGGATATTCCAGAAGTCAAAGGAACTAGGACTAAAACCAAGAATCACCTACCCAGCAAAACTGAGTATAATACTTCAGGGGAAAAATTGGTCTTTCAATGAAATAGAGGACTTTCAAGCATTCTTGATGAAAAGACCAGAGCTGAAAAGAAAATTTGACTTTCAAGCACAAGAATGAAGAGAAGCATGAAAAGGTAAACAGCAAAGAGAAGTCATAAGGGACTTACTAAAGTTGAACTGTTTACATTCCTACATGGAAAGACGATATTGTAACTCTTGAAACTTTTCAGTATCTGGGTACTGGGTGGGATTACACACACACACATGCACATGCACATGCACACACACATAGAGACAGTGAATTGAAGAGGATGGGATCATATCTTAAAAAAGTGAAATCAAGCAGTGAGAGAGAAATATATTGGGAGGAGAAAGGGAGAAATGGGGCAAATTATCTCTCATAAAAGAGACAAGCAAAAGACTTTAGGGGAGAGAAAAAGAGGGGAGGTGAGAGAAAAACATGAAGTTTACTCTCATCACATTCTACTAAAGGAAGGAATAAAATGCTCACTCATTTTGGTATAAAAACCTGTCTTACAATACAGGAAAGTGGGGGAGAAGGAGATAGGCAGGGTAGGGGGGATGATGGAAGGGAGGGCATGGGGAGGAGGGAGCAATTTGAGGTCAACACTCATGGGGAGGGACACGATCAAAAGAGAGAATAGAAGTAATGGGGGACAGGATAGGATGGAAGGAAATATAGTTAGTCTTATACAACATGACTATTATGGAAGTCATTTGCAAAACTACACAGATTTGACCTATATTGAATTGCTTGCCTTCCAGAGGGAAGGGGTGGGGAGGGAGGGAGGAAGAGAAGTTGGAACTCAAAGTTTTAGGAACAACTGTTGAGTACTGTTCTTGCTACTAGGAAACAAGTAATACAGGTAAAGGGGTATAGAAAGTTATTTGGCCCTACAGGACAAAAGAGAAGATGGAGACAAGGGCAGAGAGGGATGATAGAAGAGAGAGCAGATTGGTGATAGGGGCAATTGGAATGCTTGATGTTTTGGGGTGGGGAGAGGGGACAAAAGGGGAGAAAATTTGGAACCCAAAATTTTGTGAAAATGAATGTTAAAAGTTAAATAAAAAATTAAAATTAAATTAAATTAAATTAAAAAAAAAAGAAGAATCAGAACAAAAGGGAAAAACCATGAGTAAGAAAAAAATAAAGTAAAAATGATTTGATATACATTCAGACTCCATAGTTCCTTTTCTGGATGTGGTTAGCGTTTTCCATCACCGAGTCTCTTGGAATTGCCTTAGATTGTTTTATTGCTGGGAAGAGCTAAGTCTAGCATAGTTAATCATTGCATGATGTTGCTATTGCTGTGTACAGTATTCTGGTACTGCTTGCTTCACTCAACATCAATTCATGTAAATCTTTCCAGGTTTTTATGAAATGAGCCTCCTCATCACTTCCTATACCACAATATGTTACATATATACCACAACTTGTTCAGCTCTTCCCTGGTTGATGGGCATCCCCTCAGTTTCCAATTCTTGACCACTACAAAAAGAGCTGCTGGGAATATTTTTGTATATGTGGATACTTTTCCCTTTTTGTAGTTTCTCTTGGGTACATACCTAGTAGTGGTATTGTTGGATCAAAAGGTATGCACAGTTTTGTTGCCTGTTGGGCATAATTCCAAATTGCTCTCTGAAGTGTTTGGATCAGTTCATAACTCTGTCAGTAATGCATTAGTGTTCCAATTTTTCCACATCTTCTCCAAAATTTATTATTTTGCTTTTCTGTTATGTTAGCCAATCTGATAGGTAGGAGGTGGTACCTCAGAGTCATTTTAATTTGCATTTCTCCAGTCAGTGGTGATTTAGAGCTTTTTTTCATATGATTAAAGATAGCTTTAATTTCTTCCTCTGAAAACTGCCTTTGAGGATTTATCAATTGGTGAATGACTTTTATTCTTATAAATTTGATTCAATTCTCTATATATTTTAGAAATGAGGCCTTTGTCAGACACTGTCTGTAAAAATTCTTTCCCAGCTTTCTCCTTATAATCTTGGCTGCATTGGTTTTGTTTGTGCAAAAAATTTTTTAGTTTAATGTAACCAAAATTATCCATTTTGCATTTCATATTGTTCTATTTGTCTTATTAAGATTTGAGTTTTTAAAGAAAGATGGCTTTTGTATTGCTGAACTATTTTAAATGTGTGTTAGAATTATTAATAGAAAGCAGAAGCAATTATGGTACATACTGATTGATCTCCTCAATATCTGTTTCTAATAGTACTTGCCATGGCTAGGGAGGAACCTAATATAATGCTGAGGTCATCTGGTAGTCAGTATATTCTAGTTTTCAAATTGTTGTTGTTTTGAAAATCTAGTTTTAACAGAGGCACCCATTTCTGAATTATAGACATATATGGGGAAAAAAGCCAAAACTTTTGTGCTGAATGTTCTGATAATATTCACTCTTATTGTCCACTACTTCTTTGCTTTAGGGATAACTTTTCTCACAGACTTGTTAAATGAATAACATAGGATCCTAGGATTATAGATGTAGATCTGGTGATCTAGTCCAACCTCACCATGTTACAGTTGAAGAAATTGAGGACCAGGGTGATTAAGTGACTTGCCCAAAGTTATATACAGCTAGAAAGGGCTTAAACTCAGATCTCTAACTCCTAATCCAATTCTGTTTGATGAATAGTGCCTTAATGTGCCTGTTTTCCCACAGCCCCTCCAACTTTTGCCATTTTCCTTTTTATTTTAAATCAACTTTGTCAGTCTGCTAGACATGAGGTATAACCTCAGATTTGCTTCAGTTTATCTAATATTAATGATTTTGAGCATTTTTTTTTCATATGGCTATAGACAGCTACATTTTCCCCCCCTTGAGAACTAACATCTCTTGACAATTTATCATTTGGTATGGCTCTTATTCTAAATCAGTTTGAATCCATTTTCTATGTGTTGCAGAAATGAGAACTTCATTAGAGAAACTTGCTATGAAGATGATTTTTTTCTCATTTAATTGTTTCCTTTCTAAATCTTAGCTGCATTGGTTTTTATTAAAAAAGTTTCAATTTTATATAATCAAAATTGTTTATTTTGGAGGCGGAGCCAAGATGGCGGAGTAGAAACACACAGATACACTAGCTCCGAACCCACAGCCCATGAAATATCTGTAGAAAAGAGCTGCCAATAAATTTGGGAGCAGGAGAAGCCACAGAACAGCGGAGCGGACAAGATTTCTGTTCCAGAGAGCCTGAAAACCTCTCGCAAAAGGTTCTTCGCACTGTGGACAAGGAACAGAGCCCAGCCCTGCGTTGGCCGCCCAGCGCTGAGAGGAGCAGATCCAAGCAGGCTTCACGGACAGAATCTCCAGCAGCCGTGCGGGTCCCTCCACCCACAGGTGCCAAGGGTCCGTGAGAGGGTCTCTTTGGCGGGTCGAGAGGGGAGTGGGGAGCCCCCATGACTCAGGCCCCCTTGGGAGGCAACAGTAGAGGCGGGAGCAGACTGGCGCTCCCCAAGCAGGCAGGAGCCTGGATCCATTGTTGAAGGTCTCTGCATAAACCCCCTGAGGGAACTGAGCCCCGTGAGGTGGCCCTGCCCCCACCTGGGCAGCTGAACTTGATCTCACACTGAATAGCAGTCCTGCCCCCACCCAAAGCCCTGAGGCTGGAAAGCAGCATTTGAATCTCAGACCCCAAGCTCTGGCTGGGAGGATCCGGAGGCGAGGTGGGTGTGAGGAGAATATTCAGAGGTCAAGTCACTGGCTGGGAAAATGCCCAGAAAAGGGAAAAAAACCAAGACTATAGAAGGTTACTTTCTTGGTGAACAAGTTTCTCCTCCCCTCCTTTCTGATGAGGAAGAGCGGTGCTTACCATCAGGGAAAGACATGAAAGTCGGGGCTTCTGTATCCCAGCCCATTCAATGGGATCAGACCATGGAAAAGCTCAAAAAGAGCTCAGAAAATTTTGAAAATTATGTTAGAGAGGTGGAGGAAAAACTGGGAAGAGCAATGAAAGACATGCAAGCAAAGTATGAACAGCAGATAAGCACCCTGCTAAAGGAGACCCAAAAAAAGCTGAAGAAAATAACACCCTGAAAAATAGGCTAACTCAATTGGCAAGGGAGGTTTAAGAAGCCAATGAGGAGAAGAATGCTTTCAAAAGCAGAATTAGCCAAATGGAAAAGGAGATTCAAAAGCTCACTGAAGAAAATAGTTCTTTCAAAATTAGAATGGAACAGATGGAGGCTAATGACTTTATGAGAAACCAAGAAATCACAAAACAAAACCAAAAGAATGAAAAAATGGAAGATAATGTGAAATATCTCATTGGAAAAACAGCTGACCTGGAAAATAGATCCAGGAGAGACAATTTAAAAATTATGGGCCTACCTGAAAGCCATGATCAAAAAAAGAGCCTAGACATCATCTTTCATGAAATTATCAAGGAAAACTGCCCTAATATTCTAGAACCAGAGGGCAAAATAAATATTGAAAGAATCCACCGATCACCACCTGAAAAAGATCCAAAAAGAGAAACTCTTAGGAATATTGTGGCCAAATTCCAGAGTTCCCAGGTCAAGGAGAAAATATTGTAAGCAGCTAGAAAGAAACAATTCAAGTATTGTGGAAATACAATCAGGATAACACAAGATCTAGCAGCTTCTACATTAAGGGATCGAAGGGCATGGAATAGGATATTCCAGAAGTCAAAGGAACTAGGACTAAAACCAAGAATCACCTACCCAGCAAAACTGAGTATAATACTTCAGGGGAAAAATTGGTCTTTCAATGAAATAGAGGACTTTCAAGCATTCTTGATGAAAAGACCAGAGCTGAAAAGAAAATTTGACTTTCAAGCACAAGAATGAAGAGAAGCATGAAAAGGTAAACAGCAAAGAGAAGTCATAAGGAACTTATAAAAGTTGAACTGTTTACATTCCTACATGGAAAGACAATATTAGTAACTCTTGAAACTATTCAGTATCTGGGTACTGGGTGGGATTATGCACACACACACACACACATAGAGACAGAAGGCGCAGAGTGAATTGAATAGGATGGGATCATATCTAAAAAAAAAAATGAAATCAAGCAGTGAGAGAGAAATATATGGGAGGAGAAAGGCAGAAATGGAATTTATCTCTCATAAAAGAGGCAAGCAAAAGACTTTTTTAGTTTGGGGAAAAAGAGGGGAGGTGAGAGAAAAACATGAAGTTTACTCTCATCACATTCCACTAAAGGAAGGAATAAAATGCACACTCATTTTGGTATGAAAACCTATCTTACAATACAGGAAAGTGTGGGATAAGGGGATAAACAGGGTGGGGGGGACGATGGAAGGGAGGGCATGGGGAGGAGGGTGCAATTTGAGATCGACACTCATGGGGAGGGACAGGATCAAAAGAGAAAATAGAAGTAATTGGGGGCAGGATAGGATGGAGGGAAATATAGTTAGTCTTATAGAACATGACTATTATGGAAGTCATTTGCAAAACTACACAGATTTGGCCTATATTGAAATGTTTGCCTTCTGAAAGGAGGGGGTGGGGAGGGAGGGAGGGAAAGAAGTTGGAACTCAAAGTTTTAGGAACAACTGTCGAGTACTGTTCTTGCCGCTAGGAAATAAGAAATACAGGTAAAGGGGTATAGAAAGTTATTTGGCCCAACAGGACAGAGGAGAGGATGGAGACAAGGGCAGAGAGGAATGATGGAGGAGAGAGCAGATTGGTGATGGAACAATTGGAATGCTCGGTGTTTTGGGGTGGGGGGAGGGTACAAGGGGGGAGAAAATTTGGAGCCCAAAATTCTGTGAAAATGAATGTTAAAAGTTAAATAAATAAATAAAATTTTAAAAAAATTGTTTATTTTAAAATCTGGTATCCTCTTTATTCCTTGTTTGGTCATGAAATCTTCCCTTGTCCATCAGTCTGAAAGGGAATCCTTTCTTGCTCCTCTGATTTATGGTGTGACCTTTTATATCTAGATCAAGCATTCATTTAGAGGAAAAGGTGTGATGGTAGTCTTGATGAGTATATGTTAAGAAAAATTAAGTGAAATAAAGCCGTATAGGCAGGTTGGAGGCAGATTACAGTTGACTTTAAATTTCTGGCTTGGAAGTTTGTATTATATTCTCTAAATTGTCTCGTAAAAGTAGAGAACAAATAGAAGGGTGGTTTTTGTTGTTTGTTATTTTGTTTTAGTTAAGGGAGTGATGTGGTCTGTCATGTGTGTTTGGAAACTATTTTGACAGCTGTCTAAAGGATGGATTGGAGAGTGGAGAGACTAGAGAAAGAAATCATTGCAGTAAAATTTAGTACAGGTAAAGATGATGAGGGCTCAACTAAAGTGATGAGAAGAAAAGATGAATGTGACATACATTGTCACTGTAGAATTGATAAGACTTGGTAGTTGTTTTGGATGTGTGGGGGAAGGGGGAAGGGGAAGGGAGGGAAAGGGAGAGGTGATTTAGAAGTACAAGGATGGATAAGTGGGAAAAATTGAACAGCATATGTAGAAGTGATCATTGATTTGGAATAAGAAGAGTGAGGTATACATCCTAGCCTTGGCAAGTCATTTAACATCTTTGGAACTTGATTCTTCATCTGTAAATCTATGATGGTGCTATTAGGGAACATGGAAGAAAGATAATTGAATTTGAGATGTTGGTAGGACATTAGGTGGAGATGCTTGGTAGGCCGTTGGAAATGTAGTACTGGATCTCCTTTCAAAGGAGAGAAATCAGAGCTAGATATATGGATTTGGGAATCATTGACATAGTGATAGTTGAAGACATGGGAGTGAATGAGAATATAGAGTATATATAGAGAAGAGAATTAAGGATAGAACTTTGAGCCGTATTTAAGTAGGTGGGAAGAATGTGAAATAAGGAAACATACTGGAGTTGGTTAGACAGGAAAACAAGGAGAGAAGAGTATCAGAGAACCCAGGGAAAGAGATATCAAGGATAGCCAGAAATATCTGATGCTGTGGAAAGGTTAATAAGGTGAAGGACTGAAGAAAAGGACATTGTATTTTATCATTAAGTTGATATTGGAAAGAACTATTTCGCTAGTGTGACAAATCTATCAGACTGCTAGGGTTTGAGGTTTGGTGGTTGGTGAGTCATTAAGTATAGGTTTCTAGAAATTTGGTAGTGAAGGGGATGAGAGAGAGAGAGTACTTGCCTAAGGGGTAGAAGGCCTGGAGAGACTTGAGATGTTTATAAACAGAAGATTAGAAAAATTTGGTAACTAGAGAAAGGATTAGATAATCCATAGATTAGGTCTGGGTGGAGACTGGGAAGACTTGATCAAGAGTACAGTGAAAGGGTTAGCTTTGCAAAGAGGATGATCTCATTCTGGATAATTTTGCCTCTTGATTTTTCATAACCCTCTTCTATCCTGTTTCTCCTCTTATCAGACCATTCCTTTTCATCATTTTTTGCTAGACCTTCTTCTATATCTCACCCTGTAATTGTGTGTGTACCCCAAAACTGCATCTTGTTGCTTCCTCTCTATACTTTCATTTTTGGTGACCTTGTCAGCTTCTGTGGATTCACTTATTAAGCAGATATCCTAGATGTTATATCCAACTAGTCTCTTCTGAGCTCAAGTTCTATAAAACCAATTACCTGCTAAACATTTTGAATGAGAATTTCCCTTAGGAATGTCAAACTCAGCATTTCAAAATAGAGAATTCATTATCTTTCTGTCTAAACCTGCCCCTTGTCTTAACTTTTTTGTCTCAGTTGAGAGTACTGTCATACTTCCAGTCACCCAGATTAGCAAGAGTCATCCTGCTCTCCACGTTAACCCTCACCTCACATATTTATTCAGTTGCTAAATTTTGTCATTTTTGCCTTCACAGCATCTCTCCAATCTCTTCCTTTTCTCTATTCAAAGGTTCAGCATTCTAATTCATTACCTCTTGCCTTGACTATATCAATAGCCTACTAATTGGATTCTTTACATAGTCACTTCTCTAAACTGTCCTCATAGCTTCCCAGTGATATTCTTAAAAGTCACTTCTAACTATGTTACTCCTCTTCTAAATAAATTACAGAGACTCCCTATTACTTCTAGGATCAAATACAAATTCCTTTGTTGAGCATAATGTTTGGATGTAAGGATTTAGAACATAATGAACCAGCTGACCTAGTCTGAAAGTCACCAAATGCCTGCCATGGCCCAGATACTGTGTTGATCAATAGGGATACAGAGACAAAAATGAAAACCATCTCTACCCTCAAGGAGCTTCATTCTGTTGGAGAAAAACAGCTGGAACATACAACTATATAAATTTTTGGGAAAGTAGAGTTTTCTGATTATTTTCTGTTTTACTTCTAATACATTTAATTTTTTAAAATGATAGTCTGATCCTAATTGCTATTTATTTGTGATATTTCTTTCAAGAGATAACCTGTAGAGTCTTTCTATTTGCACTTTGTTTTCTGTTTTTAAGAGATCTTGGCAGTTTTATTTATGATTTCTTGAAATATGGTCTCAACACTTTTTTTTGGTCATGAGTGAGTGAAAAAATTAATGAAACATCTCTTAAACACTTACTGTGTGCAAAGCACTGTGCTGAGATCTGGGAATAAGTAAGATAGTCCCTGTTTTCCAGAAGCTTTCATAGTAATTACATATAATAATAATATAGTAATTATAACAGCTACATTTTAGATTGAAAGGTCTTGTGTTCCTTTGGGTATAGCAGCAAAGCAGTGGGTAATAACTCTAATGTCATTTTTATCAATAAAATCATCAGTTTCTGATGTTGAACTATTTAACTATGCCAGGGATTTTGGTGCCAAGAACTTTCCTTCCTGGGTCTTCAGTAGATGTGTCTCTAGCATTTGCAAGAACAGTTGCCAAGTTTTATCTCCACAGGGGTTGCTTTGAAGAATGAAGTCTTGTGATCACTGGGCTAGAAGCATTGCCATTCTAAAGGCTCTTGGGTTAGTCAGGTCCTTAACCTGTTCTCTTAGGTCATTTATATTAAATTTCCTTCTGCTTTTTAAGTCTTTTGATTTTATTTTAATATTTCTTATTACTTCATTGGGTTGTTATCTCATATTTGGCCTATTGTCAACTTTTAGAACATTTAATTCTTGAGTGAGTTTTAACAATTACTTCCCTTTGCCATTCTTTTTCTCTCTAATGGTCTTATTTTGTATATCTTGTTTTATTTTTTTCTGAGTATTCTTTAAGTCCTACTCTGAACTTCCTCTCTTCATCTGAGTTTACCACTTAGGTATCTCTCATTCAATCAGAGGTATTTTTTCATTGTATCTTTTTCTCCCCTTTATTAATATGATCAATCTCAGTTTCAGGGTTAGGAGCTTGTATTTGTGTCAAATTCCCTGTACTCTTTAATGTGGGCAGACCCTATTTATTTCTGAGTGTGGTGACTAGATGCTACCTTTTACATGAATTATCTGATCTTGTTTCCTGTTGTTTCAGGCCCATGTGGCGTGAATATTGGGTTAGGATGTTGGCTGTGTAGAGCCTATCTCCTTTTGTGGCCAAGGCTCCATGGTTTCCTCATGCAGAGTGTCTCTCAGGACCTAACTGTTGGCAGACTTCTAGAACTTCCTATGTTCTGTGCTTCTCTGGGCCTGTTTCCTTTTGTGGGATTGGGCTGCTCTGGACTGTGTCTTCCATCATGTTGGTTTATCCCTGTTGAGAACTTCTGCAGGATTCTGACAGTCATTTTTGTATATTCCTTGTCTCGATTGAGGAGTTTATAGGTGATTCTTTTTGACTGTCTTTATCGCTGTTCCTTTTGTCTCATTCTTAGAGCTTTATTGGGGTTTTTGTAATGGACCTAGGCTCTTTAGGTCCTAATATGTAAGCATTTTCCCACACTCTTGTTAGCTATTTAAAAGCTGCAGCTATTGGTTTTTGTTTTTTTTTTTTGCCTTCTGTAATTGTCTCTGCAGAAATGTACACAAATACAACTTTGGACTTTTGCTTCAGCATTAGTGATATCTTTTGTCGGCCCAAGAATTTAGTAAAAATCCTTTCAAATTAGGACACTGATTTTGTTCTATAGTGAGCAAGATATGTTCTAGGGAAAGTTAACTTGAGAAAGGAGATACAATCAAAATTTATGTATCAAAAATATACTTTACTCCATTATCTTGACAAGTATAATTTATCTTGTAATTATTTTGATAAGATGCATGGAGCCTTTTAAAATGTTCTGTGGCATATTGTATAAAAGTAATGTTCTCACTAATATGTGGCCTCATTACTGACTCTTGCTATTAAATTTCTTTCAGAAAGCAGGTGAGACTGTCAGGTTTTTTGTTAGGGTTTATCAAGTTTGTGGATTAGCAAAATGAAATTTAATGAGTTCTGACTGGCCTCTTTTTCAAGGTGAGTAAGGGAATTAGAAGATTACCATTTGTGAACTTTGTAGAATTGATAGAAGTAAAAACCGAAGTTCCCTCTTTATCCGTAGGCCAATCTGGGGCAAACTTCCGTAAACCATTTTTCTACTATGACTTGTTTCTGAAGTGCCTGACTTTACAGAAGATCCATCCTTTGTCTATTTATTTCTGGTCTTTTTTGCAAAGAATACATAACACTGTTGGTGAGTATTTTTGCTGGGTATGCCTTTCCTCTATGAAGTTGCCTGGGCATGCTATTAATTTCATGTGGGCTGCCTGACAGCTTTGTCTTTTCATTGCCTTTGCTCAGGGGATGACTCACTAGCCACTTGGTAGTTTGATAATAATAAATTTGCAATTAACTTAGATAGGTTTGATATTTTTATTGTATTTTTTTAAAAGTGGCTCTTTATTGCCTGGAATTGTTTTGTAATTTTAACTATATAAATCTTGGGTGTAGCTTGGTTGGTATTTTGACTTAAAGATATTTTTTGTGGTTTATAGTTGTTTTGAATGAAACTTTACTTTTTATTATTTCCTCTTGGATGTGATTGCCATATAATGAAGGAAAGGAGACTTTATTAAGCCATTAGTATAGATATTTTGTTACTATTTGTAGTTGTAGCTTGTATCCAGCTACTTTACAGAAGCTATTTTGTCTTAATTAGTTTCTTACCTGAGTTTCTGGGATTTTGAAAGTAACTATTATGTCCTACTCAAATGGGAATAGTTCTTTCTACTTTTTTCCTAATTATTCTCAAATTTTAAGACTGTCACATAACATTGGAGAAAGAGGAAATTCTTTTTTTCTTTTTAAATGTGTGTTTATTTATTTTTAGTCTTCAACATTCATTTCCACAAACTTTTGAGTTCCAAATTTTCTCCCCATCTCTCCCCTCCCCCCATAACACCTTGCATTCTGGTTACTCCTTCCCTCAATATGCCCTCCCTTCTATCACACCCCTCACTTCCCTTATCCCAATCTTCTATCTTTTCTTGTTGGGCAAGATAAATTTCTGTACACCATTATCTGTATTTCTTATTTCCCGGTTGTATGCAAAAACAATTCTCAGCATTTGTTCCTAAAACTTTGAGTTCCAACTTCTCATCTTTCCTCCGTCCCCACCCATCCCTATTGAGAAGACAAGCAATTCAATATAAGCTATATATGTGTAGTTTTGCAAAAGACTTCCATAATAGGCATGTTGTGTAAGACTATATTTCCTTCCATCCTATCCTGCCTCCCATTTATTCTATTCTCTCTTTTTACCTTGTCCCTCCCCAAAAGTGTTTACTACTAATTATTCCCTCCTCTCATTTGCCCCCCCACTTGTCCCCTTCTGCTCTACTTTCCTGTAGTCTAAGATAGATTTTCATACCAAATTGAGTGAACATGTTATTCCCTCCTTAAGCCAAATGTGGAGAGAGTAAGCTTCACTTTTTCCCTCTCACCTCCTCCCTTTTCTCCTCCATTGAAAAACTTTTTCTTGCCTCTTTTATGAGAGATAATTTGCCCCATTCCATTTCTCCTTTTCTCCTCCCACAATATATTCCTCTCACCCCTTACTTTTATTTTTTTAGATATCATCCTTTCTTATTCAACTCACCCTGTGCTGGGGTGTGTGTGTGTGTGTGTGTGTGTGTGTGTGTGTGTGTGTGTGTGTGTGTGTGTGTGTGTGTGTAATCTCTCCAACTACCCAAATACTCAGAAAAGTCTCAAGAGTTACAAATATTATCTTTCCATGTAGGAATATAAACAGTTAAACTTTAGAAAGTCTCTTATGATTTTTCTTTTCTGTTTACCTTTTCTTCTCTTGATTCTTGTGTTTGAAAGTCACATTTTCTATTCAGTTCTGATCTTTTCATCAAGAATGCTTAAAAGTCCTCTATTGCATTGAATGACCATTTTTTCCCCTGAAGTGTTATACTCAGTTTTGCTGGATAGATGATTCTTGGTTTTAATCCTAGTTCTTTGGAATATCATACTCCAAGCCCTTCAATCTCTTTTTTTTTTTTCAAGGTGTTATTTTCTTCAGCATTTTTTTGGGTCTCCTTTAGCAGGGTGCTGACCTGCTGTTCATGCTTTACCTGCATGTCTCTCATTTCTCTTCCCAGTTTTTCCTCCACCTCTCTAACTTGATTTTCAAAATCCTTTTTGAGCTCTTCCATGGCCTGAGCCCATTGAGTGGGCTGGGATACAGAAGCCTTGACTTCTGTGTCTTTCCCTGATGGTAAGCATTGTTCTTCCTCATCAGAAAGGAAGGGAGGAAATACCTGTTCACCAAGAAAGTAACCTTCTATAGTCGTAACCTTCTATAGTCTTATTTTTTTTCCCTTTTCTGGGCATTTTCCCAGCCAGTGACTTGACTTCTGAGTTTTCTTTCCACCCCCACCTCACCTCCAGATCCGCCCAGCCAGTGCTTGGGGTCTGAGATTCAAATGCTGCTTCCCAGCCTCAGGGCTCTGGGCAGGGGTGGGGCTGCTATTCAGTGTGAGATTAAGTTCAGGTGCTCAGGTCGGGGCAGGGCCGCCTCATGGGGCTCAGTTCCCTCAAGGGATTTATGCAGAGACCTTCAACAATGGATCCTAGCTCCTGCCTGCTTGGGGAGCCCTGGGTCTGCTCCCACCTCTGCTGCTGCCTCCCTAGGGGGCCCGAGCCACGGGGACACCAGTCTGCCACCCAAAAAGACTCTCTCACCGACCCTTGTCACCTGTGGGTGGAGGGACCCACGCAGCCGCTGGAGATTCTGTCCCTGAAGCCCACTGGGATCCACTCCTCTTGGTGCCGCGAGGCCGAGGCAGAGCTGGGCTCGGCTCCCAGTCCCGGGTGCGAGAGACCTTTCGCATCAGGTCTCTCTGGAACAGAAATCTCGTCCACTCCATTGTTCTGTGGCTTCTGCTACTCCAGAATTTGTTGCTCCAGAATCTTTTTTACAGATATTTAATGGGCTGTGGGTTCGGAGCTAGCATATGTGCATCTTTCTACTCCGCCATCTTGACTCCCCTTCAATCTCTTAATGTAGAAGGTGCTAGATCTTGTGTTATCCTGATTGTATTTCCACAATACTCAAATCATTTATTTATTTATTTATTGATCTACAATCGCTACCAAAAACTTAGATTTTTGCCCCCACCACCACCTAGCCCCTACCTCCCCTGTCCCTCCCCAAGATGCCATATAATTCTATATAGGATCTACATATACTTTCCTATTGAATATATTTTCACTATAGTCATGCTGCGTAGATGAACTAAAATAAATGAAAGAAATCATATAACAAATCAAAACATAATACATATACACACATATATACAAACATGATCTGCTACATTCTGCAAATGAGTTCCATAGTTATTTCTCTGAGTGTGGAAGGCATTTTGTCTTAGAAAACCATTGAGAATTTTTTTTTTTTAAGTTCTTGCGTTATTACGAAGTTCCAATTCGACCAGAAAAAACTCTCGCACACTGTGGTCGTTGCTCTGCATAAAGTTCTCCTGGTTCTACTTCTTTTGCTCAGCATCAGATCATATAAGTCCTTCCAGGCCTCCTTGAAGTCTTCTTGATCATCATTTCTTATGGCGCAATAGTACTCCATTGCATTCATATACCATAATTTATTCAGCCATTCCTCAATTGATGGGCATCCCCTTGATTTCCAGTTTTTGGCAACTACAAAGAGTGCTGCTATAACTATTTTGGTACACATGGGACCCTTTCCCGTTTTTATGATCTCTTGGGGATACAGTCCAGCAATATTGCTGGGTCAAAGGGTATGTGCATTCTTGTAGCCCTTTGGGCATAGTTCCAAATTGCTCTCCAGAATGGTTGGATGAGCTCACAGCTCCACCAACAATGAATTAGTGTTCCGACTCTACCACATCCTCTCCAGCATTTTATCATTTTCCTGTTCTGTCATGTTTGCCAATTTTATAGGTGTGATGTGGTGCCTCAGAGTTGTTTTGATTTGCATCTCTCAGAAGTGATTTAAAGCATTTTTTCATATGATTATAGATATTTTTAATTTCTTCCTCTGAAAATTACCTATTCATATCCTTTGACCATTTATCAATTGGGAGTGACTTGTATTGTTTTACATTTAATTGAGTTCTCTGTATGTTCCAGAAATGAGGCCTCTATCCCCGAGATTAGCTGTAAAAATTCTTTCCCAATTTACTACATCCCTCTGAATTTTGGTTGCATTGGATTTGGTTGTGCAAAAACTTTTCAGTTTAATGTAATCAAAGTTATCCATCTTGCATTTCATAATGCTTTCTATCTCTTCTTTAGTAAAAAATTCTTCCCTTCTCCATAAATCTGATAAATACACTATTCCTTGCTCCTCCAGTTTGTCCACGGTATCAATCTTTATACCTAGATCATATACCCATTTGGACTTTATTCTTGTGTATGGTGTCAGGCATGGGTCTATGCCTAGTTTCCACCATACTGTTATCCAATTTTCCCAGCAATTTTTGTCGAACAGTGAGCTCTTATCCCAGAAGCTGGGGTCCTTGGGTTTATCAAACAGGAGGTTGCTATATTCCTTGCCTACTGTGTGTTGAGTGCCAAGTCTATTCCACTTGTCTACCCTTCTGTTTCTTAGCCAGTACCAAGTGGTTTTGATAATTGCTGCTTTATAGTACAATTTGAGATCTGGTAGCACTAGGCCACCTTCCCTGGCATTTCTTTTCATTAGTCCCGTTGATATTCTGGACCTTTTATTCTTCCAGATGAATTTTGATATTATTTTATCCAGCTCTAGAAAATAATTATCTGATAGTTTAATTGGTATGGCACTAAATAAGTAAATTAATTTGGGTAGAATTGTCATTTTTATTATATTAGCTCTACCTACCCATGAGCAACTGATGTTTTTCCACTTACTTAGATCTGACTTTATTTGTGCAAAAAGTGTCTTGTAATTGTGTTCATATAGTCCCTGGGTTTGTTTTTGCAGGTAAACTCCCAAGTATTTTATAGTGCCTACCCTAGCTTTAAATGGGATTTCTCTTTCTATCTCTTGCTGTTGGACTTTGTTGCTAATATATAGGAATGCAGAAGATTTGTGTGGGTTTATTTTGTAACCTGCAACTTTGCCAAAGTTGTTTATTATTTCAAGTAATTTTTTACTTGAATCTCTGGGATTTTCTAAGTATATCATCGTATTATCTGCAAAGAATGATAACTTACTTTCTTCTTTGCCTATTCTTATTCCTTCAGTTTCTTTATCTTGTCTAATTGCTACAGCTAACATTTCTAGTACCATATTGAATAATAGTGGTGATAATGGGCGTCCTTGTTTCACACTTGATCTTATTGGAAATGCATCTAGCTTATCTCCATTGCATATAATGCTTGCTGAAAGTTTTAGGTAGATACTGCTTATTATTTTATGGAAAGTTCCCTTTATTCCTATGTTCTCAAGTGTTTTTAATACTAATGGGTGTTGTATTTTGTTGAAAACTTTTTCTGCATCTATTGAGATAATCATGTGGTTTTTGTTAGTTTTGTTGTTGATAGGATCGATAATGCTAATAGTTTTCCTAATATTGAATCATCCCTGCATTCCTGATATGAATCCTACCTGATCATAATGTATTATTCTCATGATAAGGTGCTGTATTCTTTTGCTAAAATCTTATTTAAAATTTTTGCATCTATATTCATTAGAGAAATTGGTCTATAATTTTCTTTCTCTGTTTTGTCTCTTCCTGGTTTAGGTATCAAAACCATATTTGTATCATAGAAAGAATTTGGGAGGACTCTTTCCCCAGTTTTCAAAAATAGTCTATATAGTATTGGAATTAACTGTTCTTTAAATGTTTGATAGAATTCACTTGTAAATATCCATCTGGCCCTGGAGATTTTTTCTTAGGGAGTTCATTGATGGCTTGTTCAATTTCTTTTTCTGAGATGGGGTTGTTAAAGTATTCAATTTCCTCTTCTGTTAATCTGGGATTAAATTATTTCTTTCTAGCTGTTTGCAGTATTTTCTCCTTGTCCTGGGAACTCTGGAATTTGGCTACAATATTCCTAGGAGTTTCTCTTTTGGAATCTCTTTCAGGAGTTGATCAGTGGATTCTTTCAATATTTATTTTGCCTTCTGGTTCTAGAATATCAGGGCAGTTTTCCTTGATAATGTTATGAAAGATGATGTGTAGCCTCTTTTTTTTGATCATGGCTTTCAGATAGTCCTATAACTTTTAAATTGTCTCTCCTGCATCTATTTTCCAGGTCAGTTGTTTTACCAATGAGATATTTCACATTGTCTTCTATTTTTTCATTTTTTTTTGTTTTGTTTTGTAATTTCTTGGTTTCTCATAAAGTCGTTAGCTTCCATCTGCTCCATTCTACTTTTTTAAAGAGCTATTTTCTTCATTGAGTTTTGAACCTCCTTTTTCATTTGGCTTAATTCTGCTTTATAAAGCATTCTTCTCCTCATTGGCTTTTTGGACCTCTTTTGCCAATTGAGTTAGCTTATTTTTAAAGGTGTTTTCATCAGCATTTTTATGTGTCTCCTGTAATAAACTGTTTACTTGCTTTTCTTGCATCACTCTCATTTCCCTTCCCAAGTTTTCCTCCACCTCTTTTATTTGATTTTCAGAATCCTTTTTGAGCTCTTCCATGGCCTGAGACCTCTGCATATTCCTCTGATGGTGTGCTTTATTCTTTCTCATCTGAAAGTATGGAAGTAAATACCTGTTCCCCATGATAGTAACCTTCTATAGTCTTATTTTTTTTCTCTTTTTGAGGCATTTTTCCAGCCAGTTACTTGACTTTTGAGTCCTTTGTCAAGATGAGGGTATTGTCTAGGGACCTGTAAGTTCTCAGTTCCTCCAAGGTGGCACAATCAAGGTTGCACAATCTCTTGGCCTGTGCACTGGCCTGGGAGCAACCATAAACTTTTCTGCCCAGAATCTGGGAGTAGAATTCTCTCTCTACATCTGCCTCCAGCTCCACCATACCAGACCTCCATTCCTCTTCACCCCCGGGGGCCAGAGTTCCACTCCTCTTCACCCCAGAGCCAGCTGGGGACTGAGATTCAAATCAGCTGCTCAATTCCCCCAAGGGCTGTAGAGAGAGGGCTCCAAAAATGGATGCTGCTACTACTGCTGCAGTGGCTGATGCCAGTGGTTCAGACCACATTCCCTTCTCCTGGATGAAGGAGCCCTGTCACTGATTTTTGAAGCTGCCTGTGGCATTTGTGGCTTGAGCAATCTGGGGACCACAACTGCTGCCGGTGGCGCCCTGAAGCCTCTCCCGGAATCTGTCCTTGCCGCGCAACAGGCCGCATTCCACTCCATGCCCAGTGTGATAGACCTTTCCTGTCTACCTTCCAGGCTGTCTTGGGCTGGAAATCTCTTTCACTCTGCCATTTTCTGGCTTCTGCTGCTCTAGAATTTTAGAGTCATTTTTTACAGGTATTTTATGGGCTACGTAGGGGAGCTTCCACAGGTCTGTCTTTCTACTTTGCCATCTTTGCTCTGCCCCAAAGAGGAAATTCTTGCTTTACTCCTGTATTTATTCAGAAAGGTTCTATTGTTTCCTCATTACATATAAGGCCAGCCTTTGGTTTTACAGAGGTAATTATTTATCATTCTAAATGGCTTTTCTATGCTTGTGCTTTGTAGAATTTTCTTTTCATAAATAAGGTTTATATTTTCTTGGAGGCTTTTGATGCTTCTTGAGCTATAATTCTGTAGTTTGACGTGTTTTTTAATGTGATTGTCTTGTGTATTTTGTATAAATCTAATTTAGTCATGGTGAATAATTTTTTTCAACTATGTTGCTTTAATATTTTTTGTTGTCAGATTTATATTTCAAGACTTTGAATCAGTAGTATTTGTTAGTAATATTGGTCTGTAGTTATTTTTCCTTTGAGTTGTACTTTCCTGATTTAGTCATTATAGTTGAATTTGTTTCATGAAAGTAGTCGGATAGAATATATTTTTTTATGTGTAATATATTTATTCTTTATTCTATCTTTTTGATAGAATTCATTTGTAAATTCATCTGGACCAGGGTGTTATAGATAGTTCTTTTACAGCTAGTTCATGTTCACTTTTTAAAATTGGGATCTCTTTGAAATTAAGATCTTTATTTTATGTCTGTTAATTTTGGTATTATATATTATAGATAATCTCTGTTTCTTTGAATTTTTCCATTTTGATGTCTTATAATTGCATAGTAGATACTATTAATTACTTTAATTTCTTTATTGTCATTTTACCTTGTTCATTTTTTATTTGGTTACTTTGCAGGATTTCTTAAAGAAAAAAAAAATCTTTTGCCCCTGGTTATTTAAATGAATTTTAAGTGTTACAAGTAGGAAAATTTTTGACCCACATATTCCTTGATACATGGAAAATACTTCTCCTTTTCCTAGGTTTTTTTTTGAGTCAAAGAAATAAGTAGTTCTTAGAAGTTTAATAAAGAAAACATGACAAATAATATGTTCATTATTTAAAAGCTTTGTTGAAACCAAGGTACTTGCATATTCCACAGTTCAGTCAACATATTAATTCTGTACTGTGTTAAACTTTGAAGTAGACAAATTAGATGATACCGTCCCAGTGTTGGTTTGCTTAAATAATTGATTAAATACATATAAGAATATATATGTTGTTTAAAAAAGTGGTCTTATTTACGTTTTTTAAAGCATTTTGAGACATTTGTTAGGGAAGGAAAAATCCTTGAGAAACTATTTGCCCTTTTCCTAAAGTATAAATTAATGGAATTATTTGCTGAATAGTAAGTGAATCCAAAATAAAATATACTTTATATAAAACATCTTTGATAAAAGTTTTGAAGTGTTATGACTATAAACTTTGGAAGATTACATAAGGATATTTAATAGAAATAATGGAAATTCATTTATCTCCTTTTCTGCTTTGCTTCTAAATTCTTGAAAATATATTACAAAATATATTGTGGCACTGTCTCTTTGGACTTGCTTAAATAGTTGACTCGTAAATTGACTAATTGTATTAATAAGATTTCAATGAGAAAGTAAAAATTGTTCATTTTTTATTGTCAGGAGCCCTTGTAGCCTTGTAACCGTGTAGGCTGTAGATATTAAAAAAAGGCAATGAAGGTGGTTAAGATGGGGACTATGCATATGATATAGATAAGTATTGGGACAATATCTATGTTTCTAGGTGAACTCAGTATAAGAGTGAATATTTTTAACAGCACAGGAAAATGAAAATCTTTCAAGTATACAATTTTGGATGCTTTATTTTTATTAGTAGACATAAAAATAATATTTTTGTTGTGTTCAGAAGACAAGAAACATTGCTTGCTAAAATGTTCATGGTGGGAAGACGTGGTCAATGTGTGTGTGCTCTTAAACATGACAATGTTAACTAGAACTGCTATGGATGTGGCATTAAGAGTTCTAGTGACATTGTATCATTTAGAAAGATGTTAGTACATCTTAGAATATTCTTTTTGCTTTATGCAGAATTCATTTTCCATTATTCACTAACTGAGCCCTTTCAGGATGTAGAGTCACTTGAAAAGGATGTATGTGTAATGGAGAAGAGGAAAGATAGTTAGCCTTGGCTGTGTGTTAGGCTGTTGGTTATGATTTTAGCACCCCTCCCTCTTATTATTGTCATAGCGTTTTAACATTTCCTTATTCTGAGGGACATCTACTATATATCCTTAAGAAGTATTGAGAATCTGCCATATACATTTTTGACTAATAATACTTTTATCATAACATGAAATATATTGACAGCAGATATGTTTAAATAACTTTGTGTTGAGAAGATGGAAGGTGAGTTTTTATGAATTTGTAATAATTGTTATTTCAGCAATGGTTTCTTTTTATAGAGATGAATTAATTTGACTTGATTGATAAAGAGAAAAACAACCAAATAAATATCTTTTTGTTTTATCTGTTTCAGGTTTTAGGAATTGCAGTAAGATTTCATTCCTTCTTATATGGATCACTGAATGAATAATATGGACTTACCTCGTCTTACAGGAGCATTGCGCTCCTTTTCAAATGTCACCAAACAAGATGATTATAATGAAGAATCAGCTGACTTAATGGTAACAATTTTTATACGAAAGGCATAGTAAAACACTCACGTATCCACATAGACTCAAATATATACTTAGTCTTATTTATTTAAGATTGAATTGTTTTAAGTTTCAAAGAGTATTCATGTAAAGAGTCTATAAGAGCAGCTGTAAGGTAATCTGCTAAGTAGATGTTAGCTAGGTGAATCCAAGGTAAATGTAGTCTCTTACTTAGATCATCACTATACCTTGTTGGATTGAAACAGAGACAGTAGTAACACCTGGAAATAGAGTAGGGTGGTATGTTTTTGTTTTTGAGTTTGTGTTGTTGTTGAGTTGTTTTAAGTTGTATCTGACTCTGTGTGACCCCATTTGGAGTTTTCTTGGCAAAGATATTGGAATGGTTTGCCATTTCCTTCTCAAGTTCATTTTACAGATGAGGAACTGAGGCAAACATGGTTGAATGACTTGTCACATAACTAGGAAGTGTCTAAAGTTGGATTGGAACTCAGTAAGATGAGTCTTTCTAATTCCAAGCCTAGTGCTCTATCCATTGTGCCACTTAGCTGCATTGAGTTTGTGTATAGAGTCTCAGAACTCTGCTGAGTGGAGCCTTTCCTCACATGTTATATTCATGTTAACAGTGGACTTCTATACCATGGTAGTGACAACTGGTTTTCTGTTGCTTGAGTGGGATAGCTATTTCTGTGCTTATGTTTCACTCTGTATTCTTTTTTTCCTATTTTTTTTCCTAATTTTCAGTTCTAAATTCTCATTCCCCCTTTACACCTTCCCCTTACCATACTCATTCTAAACAGATGAAGTCGTATAAAACATTTCCACATTAACCATATTGTAGGGGGAAACACAACAAACAATAAAAATAAAGGAAAAATATTCTTCGATCTGCACTGAGTACATCAGTTCTCTATCAGGAAGTGGATAGCATTTTTCATTGTGAATTATTTGGAATTATTGTGAATCATAGCATTGATAAGAGTTACTATTACTGCATCTTTCACAGTTGATTATTGTTATGATATTGCTGTTATCATGTACATTGTTCTCCTGCTTCAGCTCACTTCACTTTGCATCAATTTGTGTAAGTCTTCCCAGGTTTTTCTGAAGTCATCCCCTTCATCACTTCTCACAGCACGATAGTATTCCATCACAATCATACCATAGCTTGCTCAGCCATTCCCTAATTGATGGGCATCCGCACAATCTCCAGTTCTTTGCCACCACGAAAAGAGCTGCCAAAAATATTTTTATCTATATGGATAGATTCTTTACCTTTTATTTTTTTTTAATCTTGAGGTTTAGACCTATTGGTGGTATTGTTGGGTCAGAAGGTATGCACAGTTTTATAGCCCTTTGGAGATAATTCCAAATTTTTCTCCAGAATGGTTGGACTAGTTCACAGCTCCTCTAACAGTATATTAATGTACCTTTTTTAAAAACTGTCCTCCAGGGTGTATCATTTTCTTTTTCTGCCATCTTAGCTTAAAGGATGTGGAGTGTTACTTCAAAGTTGTTTTAATTTGCATTCCTGTTTCTGAAAACTGCCTATTTATATCCTCTGACCATTTATCAATTGGGGACTGGCTCTTAGTATTACAAATTTAGCTCTTTTCCTCATATACATTTGAGAAGTGAAACTTGCTATAAAGTTCTTCCCCCTTCCCTCCCCTCAGTTTCTTTCTTTCTAATTTTAGCTGCATTGCTTTTCTTTGTGCAGAATATTTTTAAAGTAAACAAAATTATCCATTTAATGTCCCATGATCCTTTCTGTCTCTTATTTGGTCATGAACTTTTCTTCTCTGTAGATCTGACAGATAATTTTCTCTGTGCTCTCTTAATTTGCTTTGATAGCACCATTTATTGATGTATCATGTACCAATTTTGAGCTTGTCTTGGTAAACGGTGTGAAATATTGGTCTGTACCTGATTTCTACCAGATTAGTTTCCAGTTTTCCTAGAAGTTTTTTTTTTTTTCAGATAGTGAATTCTTGCCCCAATAGCTGTGATTTTTGAGCTTAATCAAACACTAAGTTAACTGTGTTCCTTTGCTTCTATGTATTCTCTACCTAATCTGTTCCATGGATCAACCAATCTATTATCTAGCACCAAATTGTTTTGATAATTACCTTTTGTAATTATCACTTTGTAGTACAGTTTGAGATATGGAACTGCTCTGCCTCTCCTTTACATATTTTTTTCATTGATTGCCTTGATATTCTTGATCTTATGCTTGTTAGTATTTTTTCTACCTCTATAAAGTAGTTCTTTGATAATTTGGTTGTACTCCCCCGATATTTTTTTTTGAAAGTTTTAATATATAATTTATTTATTTTTCAGTTCTGAACAAGAATATGAATTCAAAATTTTCTCCTCATCTCTCCCCAGCATGCACCCCATCTACCCCTTCCTCCAGTCTGTCCTCGCTTCTGTTACCCATCCTTCTTCCATTCCCCTTCCCCTCTATTTTCCTGTAGGGCAAAATAGATTTCTGTACTCCATTGCCTGTATAACTTAATTTCCAGTTGCATGCTAAAACAATTTTTAACATTCATTCTTAAACCTTTGAGTTCCATATTCTCTCCCTCCCTCCCCACTCATCCTTATTGAGAAAACAAGCAATTCAGTATAGGTCCTACATGTGTAACAATGCAAAGCACTTCTATAATAGTTATGTTGTAAAAGACTAACCACATTTCCCTCTGTCCTATCCTGCCTTTCATTTATTCCATTCTCTCCTTTGACCTGTCCTCCCACAATACTGCTTGCTTCTGATTGTCCGTTTCCCTAATTTGCTGTCCCTTCTATTATCTTCCCTTTTCTATCCCCTACCCCCTTGCTTTCCTGCAGGATAAAACAGATTTCCATATTCAATTGAGTGTGGGTTATGCCCTCCTTAAGGCAAATCCCATGAGAGTAAGGCTTAGTTATTTCCTTTCATCTCCCCACTCTTTCCCTGCATGGTGAAACTCTTTTCTTCCCTCTTGTATGTGAGATGATTTGCTACATTCTGTCTCTCTCTTTCTCTTTCTCCTAGTACATTCCATTCAACAGTAAATTTTATTTTTTTTAGGTATTTTTCCTTCATGTTCAACTCACCATGTGATATACACACACATACACATATAATATACAAAACATACATACTCATACACACCTACATATATGTGTGTGTGTGTCTGTCTGTCTATATAAATTCCCTCTTAACTACCATAATATTGAAAAAGGTGTATTGATTTACAAATAACATATTTCTCTGTCAGGATGTAAACAGTTCACCTTTAATGAGTTCCTTAAGGCTTCTCTTTCCTGTTTACCTTTTTATGTTTCTCTTGATTCTTGTATTTAAAAGTCAAATTTGTTATTCAGCTCCGATCTTTTCAGCAAGAATCCTTGGAATCCTCTATTTCATTGAGATTCCCTTTTTTCTCCTGAAGTATTATACTCACTTTTGCTGGTTAGGTGATTCTTGGTTTTAATCCTATCTACTTTGACCTCTGGAATATCATAATGCAAACCCTGCGATCCCTTCTTATAGAAGCTGCTAAATTCTGTGTTCTCCTGATTGTATTTCCACAATATTTAAAGTGTTTCTTTCTGGCTGCTTGTAATATTTTCTCCTTGAGCTGGGGACTGTGGAATTTGGTGACAATATTCCTAGGAATTTTCCTTTTCCTCCTCTTTCAGGAGGTGATTGGTGAATTCTTTCCATTTCTGTTTTACTCTCTGGTTCTAGAATATCAGGGCAGTTTTCCTTGATAATTTTTTGAAAGCTGATGTCTAGGCTCTTTCTTTCATCATGTTTTCAAGTAGTCCTGTAATTTTTAAATTATCTCTCCTGGATCTGTTTTCCAGGTCAGTTTTTTTTTCCAATGAGATATTTCACATTGTCTTCTATTCTTTTCATTCTTTTGGTTTTGTTTTGTAATTTCTTGGTTTCTCATAAAGTCATTAGCTTCCATCTGCTCCATTCTAATTTTTAAAGAACTATTTTTCTTCAGCGAGCTTTTGAACTTCCTTTTCAGTGTGGCCAATTCAGCTTTTTAAAGCATTCTTCTCCTCATTGGCTTTTTGGACCTACTTTCCCATTTGGGTTAGTCTACTTTTAAAGGTGTTATTTTCTTTAGCATTTTTTTGGGTCTCCTTTAATAAACTGTTTACTTGCTTTTCTTGATTTTCTTGCATCATTCTCATTTCCCTTCCCAAGTTTTCCTCCACCTCTCTTATTTGATTTTCAGAATCCTTTTTGAGCTCTTCCATGACCTGAGACCTTTGCATATTTTTGGGGGGAGGTTTTGAATGTAGATGCCTTGACTTTTATGTCTTCCTCTGATGGTATGCTTTGTTCTTCCTCATCTGAAAGGATAAAAGAAAATACCTGTTTATCAAGAAAGTCATCTTCTATAGTCTTATTTTTTTTAACCTTTTTTGGGCATTTTCCCAACCAGTTACTTGACTTTTGAGTTCTTTGTCAAGTGGAGGGTATACTTTAGGGATTTGTAAGTTCTCAGTTCCTCCAAGGTGGCACAGTCAAGGGAGGGGAGTTTCCTCCTCTCCTGGCCTTCTTTCTGGTCCGTGAGCAACTACAAGCATTCTTTTCTGCTCTGGATCTGGGAGTAGGACTCCCTCTCCATAGCCACAATCTGCTACACCACACCAGCACTCCTCCTCACCCCAGGAATGCCACTCAGACTGAGACCCAAATCAGCTGATTGATTCCCCCAGAGTCTTTAGGCCAAGGGCTCCAAAAGTGGACAACTGCTGGGGCCAGGCCCTGGCCAGACAGCACTCTGAGCTTACCCAGGTGAAAGAGCTTTCTTACTGATCTTTGAAGCTATCTTTGGGGTTTGTGGATTGAGAAATCTGGAAACTGCAGCTGCTGCCTGTGATTCCGCTCCCTGAAGCCTACTTCAGTCCTGTATGTGCTGCAAGGCCAAGGCTGGCCTGACCTGTGCTCCAGTCTGAGCCTGGTGCTACAGACCTTTCCTGTCAGTCTTCCAGGCCATCTTGGGCTAGAAATCTGTTTCGCTCTGTTGTTTTATGGCTTCTGCTACTCTAAAATTTGTTTAGAGTCATTTTTTACAGGTATGTCATTGACTGGGGGGGAGAGCAGGTCTGTCCTTCTACTCCACCATCTTTGCTTTGCCCTCCCCCAGTATTCTGAAAGGTAAACATTAAAAATGTGACAACAGATCTGTGTAGGCCAACTTAGAAGTTGTAGGTACTTTAATTTGTAGGTTTCTTTTACAAAATAGTATCAGAGACACCTGTACATATAGTGACTATTTCAGGAAAAAAGCAACTAAAAAGTGGAAGAATCTCCCTTAGGTAAGTGTGACTTTAATGTATCAATCTGATAACTTAGTGAAATGATTTTCCTTCATCTGTTTCGGTGTCAAGTTTATCAAGACAATTTTACTCTGTAAGCTAGTGTGCAGAAGGGATTCCACTAGGTTAAAAATTATATAGAATTGTATAAATTTCTTTCTATTAGATTTCTCCAGTCCCTTTCCCATTGATGACTGTTGAGATAAATTTCTCATTTTGTACTCTTTTATCCAGTGACAATGGACTCCTTACTGCTTCTGAAACAAGACATTCTATCTTGTGACTCCATCCATTTTCACTGGTTGTCTCTCATGCTCTGAATTCTCTCCTTTCTCATCTCTGTCTCCTGGCTTCCTTGAAGTCTCAGAACGTCCCACCTTCCGCAAAAGGCTTTTCCCATTCCTCCTTAGTCTTACTGCTATCCCCCTTTGACCTCTCCAAATTTTTCCTGTATGTACATTGTTAGTATATTCTCTTCTTCTTTATTCTGTGAACCCCTTGAGAACCAGAGCTGATTTTTAATTTTCTTTTTATTCTCAGAATTTTACATAGTGCCTGGCACCATAGTAGGTGTTTAGTAAATGCTTATAGACTGAGTTTTAGGATGTATTTGTATTTGTCAATATCTAAGGTGAAGTTTATGTCTTCAGATAGTATCTTTTATTCAAGAAACATGAATTTAATCTGTTGTATTAGTCATTTCTTTTCTTAATTCTTATATTTTAATAAAAACAAGCTTTTTAAATTCTATCAGACAAGACAGGCTTTTATGTAATGAATATAAACAATTATGTTCCAAATTTTGGAAGTCTCTATCCTGTTTATTTTGGCTTTTCAGAATGCCAGGTTACCTTTGTGGCTCATTTGAGGTACCATCTCCCTGAGAAAGCCTTGCTGATCTCCTTTATTGTTAATGCTCTCATTCCTTCAGTAGTACTTGTGTCCACTTATTTTTGTACAGGTTATATTTCTCAGTAGAGGAGAGTAAATGTTTTCTACTTTTGTTTTTATATCCTTAATACCTGGCATAGGGTCTTGCAGGTGTAGGTGCTTAATAAAGGTTTATTAAATTATATTATCTTTGAAATTGTGCCTTTGTAGGTACCATATGTAAGAATTGTGCACCTTTGACTCAAAAAATGACGATAATAATATGCCTTCTTATATACTTGATAGTATTATGAAGCAGTGTGACAAATTATGTAGAGCTCTGGACTTGGAGTCAAACCTAGGTTCGAATCCCTGCAACAGGAACTTCCTGCAGTGTGACCTTGTGCAAGTTACTTAAGCTTTCTTGTCAATATGTTGCAGTCTATGACTACTAGGAGCCCCAAAATGAAAGGGTGCCGGGCTGTGGTCTATCTCGAAAGAATTCTGCCACTCAAGCCTTTTTTTAGTCCAAGTAGTGAGTTTATTTAGACAGTGATTGGGTGGGCAAGATCCTTGCAAATCTGAGTTGTTTGTGATGCCAATACAAGCAGGCCAGATTTTAAGAATCTGTGCATTTGATCAGGATAGAACTGATATTTTTGTACAGAAAAACTGTGGGAAGATCTGGATGCTATCTGGAAGTGGCCTGGAGTGGTTTGGAGGCAACCAAGGATTTGCATAAGCTAACTAAGTAATCAAGGTGGGCTGGGGTTGGCCAGGTGCATCAGGTAAATGCCAGGGACAGGGTTCCTGAAAGTTGTTTGAAAGTTCAAGGGCTTTTCCTTCTAGGGTTCCAGATCCCACCCTCCCTCCCCCCCCATCACTAATTCATCTGTCAGCCCTCCCTCACTCAAAATAAAATCAAGTGCAAGTCATGGCATCATTTCTCTGATGACATGGTCTTCTTTGACAACAAAGGACGAACACAACAACGTTTGTAAAGTGAGGATTAATATTGGAACCTGCCACACAGGGTTGGGATCTGATGAGATCCTGCTTATAAAATGCTTCACATTCTTTAAAATACAATGGAAATGTTAACTATTGTTATTGTTTATGGTAAAATTCCCTTTGCTTTTATTTCTTACTTTAAAGGTCTAAATGATAACAAACCATTGAATAATGCAATCAAAGTAAGACATTTAAAAACTATGAGGCCAGCTTTTATTGGTGGAACTAGTCATCGTTATAGTAATAGGGTATGTCTTTGAAAAATAAAAAGTCACCTTATTCATTTAATCACCAAGCATTTTTTATTAAGCTCCTGTTATGTTCTAGTCACTGTATGATAATAGGGATGAAAATGAAACAGTCTCTGCCCTCAAAGGGTTCATATTTTATAAGGGGGGACATTCATGCACACAAAATATATTCAATAGAGGCACAAATTAATTTTTAGGGAGAGTCTGGAGCCAAATTTTGAAGGAAATTAGGGATTCTAAGGAGAAGCTCGGTGGCACAGTGGATAGAGTGCTGGGCGTAAAGTCAGAAGACTCATCTTCCTGAGTTCAGTCTGGTGTCGTATACTTCCCAGCTGTGTGACCCTGGGCAAGTCACTTATAAAATGAGCTGGAGAAGAAAATGGCAAACCACTCTAGTATCTTTTCAGGAAAACCCCAAATAGGGTCATGAAGAGTCAGACACAATTTGAATGACTACATAACAACAACCAAGGGATTCTAAGAAGCAGAGGTGAGGAGGAAGTTCATTCCTCATATTTGGGACATATATTACAAAAGCTCAGAGCTGGGAGATGGAATGTCATAGATGAGGAATGCAGTAAGGCCAATTTGGCTGGACTTAGGTACATGAGAAAGAATGAAATGTAATAATGTGTGTTAGCTTATGGTATAGCACAAAACCACAGAAGCTGACAAAATGTCAGCTTTAAATAAAGCTAATTTTGAGAAATGTAAAATGTAATATGATGAATAGAGAAGGCTTGGGTTCAAATCCTGCTTCTGAAGCTTGCTTCCTGTATTCTCTTAGACAAGTCGTTTAATGTCCTTGGGCCTCAGTTTCATCATCTGTAAAATGATGAGGTTGGGCTAGATATCTTCTGAGTTCTTTTCAGACACTAGATCTCTGATCCTCTATGTGATTTTATTTATTTTTTAGTGGGTGGACTTGATATATAATGCACTTTGAAGAATTTGTAGTGGATTTTAGAAAACACATGTCTGAGTTATGCTTTTTTCCCTCCAGGTGAAACGATCCAAACTTCAGAAAGAAATTTCAGATTTAGGACTTACATGGAATAAAATTGTAAAATTTGTGGATGACAATCTGGAGAAGAAGGAAGTACAAATTGTAAATGAAGACTTAAAAGATATATTACGAGCAGCAAAGCAGATAGGTAAAGTTAAATATTTAAAAGACTTAAACATTTTAAAAGTACTATTACTTGTAGGATGTGGATAAGACAAAGTTTAATTTTTTTTCAAGTTCTGTTTATGAACTTCACTTTACAATAAAAGCGCTTGCTTTAGCCAGTCAGTTAACAACAATGAGCAGTATAACTACAGTGATAGATTTTGTATAACCCTTTAAGTAAGTTTGCAAACTGGTTTTCATTTAGTATCTCATTGATTTTCCCAACAACTCTGAGGTGTAGATGCATTATTATTGTTCCCTAGGAAACCTACGCTGAGAGAGGTTAAGAGATTTGATCAGATCACAGAGCTAGTACATGTCAGAGATAGAATTTGAACTCACTGGAAAGAGCTGAATAATTAGATCTGGCCTTTCTGATTTTAATTTCACCATTCTGTCCATTAATCTATCTTGTTCTCTTAATAAGCATTTATTCAATGCTTACCATATATAGTCACCATGCTAAGCACTGAGGTTACCAAGAAAGGCAAAAACAATCTTTGCACTTAAGGAGCTCCTATTGTAAACGGGGAAATAACATGCAAATTACTGTTTTTTCAATAGCCATACTGTATAAATAGAAGGTAATCTCAGAGGAAGTCACTCACCAGATTGGACATTGATAATGGCTTCCTGAAGAAGATGGGATTTGAGTTAAATATGAAGCAAGCCAAGGAAGCCAGGAGATAGAGTTGAGGAAGAAGAGCATTCCAGCTAGGGTGAATAGCTGGATGTGGATGGAGTGTTATATATATACAGAATGAGCAGGCACTGGCCTGCTGCTGAATTGCAGAGTATTTAGAGGGGATTAACATGGGAGAAGATTGGCAAGGTGAGAAGGGGCCGGGTTGTGAAGGGCTTTAAAAGCCGAACATTATATTTGATTATGGAGGTAATAAGGAGTCACTGTAGCTTATTGAATTAGGGGAGTGTGTGGTCAGACCCGTGTTTTATGAAAATTGCTTTGATAGGTGAGTAAAGGATAGATTGGTGTAAAGAGAGACTTGCACTTGCAACTGGAAGAACAAGTAAAAACCTATTGCAGTACTCCAAGTGAGAGAGAATGAGGGCCTAGAATACTAGGTGTTTGAATGGAAAGAAAGAAATGTACATAAGAAATGTTGTGAAGGTAGCAGTGACAAGATTTTGACAATAGATTGGATATATAGGGTGAGTTTGAGCGAGAGATGAAGACAATACAAAGTTGAAAACCTGCGTAACTGGGAGATAGTAATTGAAAGTAATAGTTGGTGTGTTGGCAAGGAAGAATTGGAAGAGAGTTTGAGATCTTTTTTTTTAACATGTTTTTGTTCAAAAAATTTCTGTGGAATAATTTGCCTAAAGGAAGTTGGTGATGTAGAATTGGAGCACTGGAAAGAGCTGAATAATTAGATCTGAGAATTATCTGCAAACACATGATTAATCCCCTAGAAACTGATGAAATCCCCTTTAAGTATAGAGGGAGAAAAGAAGAGGGTCCAGGATAAGGCCTTGAGGGGGCCATGGTTAATGGGTGTGACCTCTAGAGGAAGAGCCAACCTAAGAAGGAACAGTGCAGACAAGTAAGAGAACTGGAGAGAGTTGTGTCACAACATCCTAGATAGAAGAGTCTCCAAGAGAAGATATTCTCCTTATAATTTGGCTGTTAGCTGTAACACTTAATGAATGTGAAAAGTTGCTGTGGAGGTTCTTAGAACTTCATTATTCTAACTTCAGTTTATATTCACTCTATATATTTAAATTGTGCAGGAAAGATAAGTCATGCATGTTATGAAAGGCATCATTAAAACATCAGTCAACTTAATTCTCATTTAAAATTTTAGATTTAAACTCATGGATGTTTTTTGAATTAAAATTTTGAGATTTTAAAACCTTAAAAAATTTAACATGAATGCATTTATGTCTGAATTATATTTGATTTTCCTTTAGGAATGAGAAGTTCTTGTCTACCACATTCTATTCATATTTTTTCAGTCCATAAGTTGTAGAAAATAAAACTGGCCACATTTTCCAGTTTGATTTTCTTAAATCATCCTTTTTTCGAAAGACTGAACATGAATTCCTGGGGAAATTCCCACAAATAATGATAGTAGGACTTTCCTTCTCTGACTTCTCCCTCCTCTGATTCTGATATTACTTCTCCTTTCTATCTTTGTACTTTTTATTTCCTCAAGAAGCATCCCCTCCACCCAGAACAAGGACAGCTCATCACTCAAGGTCAATCAAACAAAAAGAATTTATGAAGTGTAATCTACTAGGCACATTGTTAAAAGGATGAGTATACAGAATAAAACAAAAGCAGTTTCTGTCTTCAGGTGGCTTATGTTCTCATGGAGGAGGACACATATAAATAATTGGTATGTGCAGGGTATATACAGAAAAGGAGGAAAATAATATCAGAAAAGAAACTACTAGCAGCTATGGGGACCAGAAAAGTCTTTTTGTATAAGGTAAGATTTAAGATATGTCTTGAAAATATCCAGGCAAAATAAGACATGAAGGTGATGGGAGATGGAGTGGCATGTCCTAGGGACATTAAATAAGCCAAGAGTGGAAAGGTAGGAAGAAACTGGGTTATGAAGAAATTTAAATGCCAAATTGAGGATTTTACAGTTGATCCTGTAGGTAATAACAGAACTATGGATTTTATTGATTAGAGAAATTACATGGATAGACTTACAATTTAGGAAAATCACTTGGCAGCTAAGTAGAGGATGGATTAGAGTGGGGAGAGAGCTGGAAGACCATTTAGAATACTCAAGGCAAGGTGATGAGGTAGGATGGTAGCAGTGTGAGTGGAGAAAAGGGTACACATGTAAAAGATGTTGTGATGGAAAAAATGACAAGATTAAACAACTGATTGGATATGTGAGGTGAGTGAGATTGAAGGCTGAAAATGATGTTGAGGTTATAAATCTGGATGACTGGGAGGATGGTGATACTTTCAACAGAACTGGAGAAGGTTAGAAGTAGAGCATGGGAGAAAAATGAGTTGTATTTTGAAAATGTTCAGTTTAGAGATACTTATCACTTATGGAGGTAGAAATGCAAAATAGGCTGTAGTTCATGAATGGAGCTCAGGAGGGATCAGGACTGGATATAGGTATCTAGGAATCTTCTGCATAGAGATCATAATTGAATTATTGGGAGCAAATGAAGTCATGAGAGTATAAAGAGAGAAAGCATAGGATCCAAGACAAAATTTTGGAATATATCCACAATTGGAGGTGGGATATGGTTGATGATCCAGTATAGGAGAATGAGAAGAGAGGTCAGATGAGAGAAGCAAGAAAGTGAATAATGTCACTGATACCCACAGTGGGAAGAGTATTGTTTTTGTCTTTGTAATTGGGGAAAAAGGCAGAGTTGATTAAAGAGCAATTGGGTTTAAGAGGTAAATAGTGGAAGGTAAAATAGTATGAGGGAATTCTAGGAAGAATTGAGGATAAGAAGCATTTTGAATAGAAATTGGGTATTCTGTTGGTGAAGATTAAATGGGAAATGGTATGGACAAGACAGAATAATAGGATTGAGGTAAGGAGTAAATAGCCTAGGAGCTTCTGTTCTCTACTCGAGCCATTTTGGCAGGGTGGAGAAGGCAAATTGATCTTTACAGAGTCAGAGCAGATGAATTGTTTCTTTTGCCAGTCACTGACTAGTGTCTCTAGCAATAGACGAAAGAAAATGTTCATGGGTATTTTTTAATCGTTGTCCCAGAAACTTGTGTTTTTATAGGTACTGTTGTACAGTTGAAATGGCATGTTTGCTCTCAGTGTCAGCAGTCTTGCCATTGGGAAGATTGCATTGGTCTCAGGCAACTTACTTTCTGTGTGCATTAGTTTATTCTTCTGTAAGATGAGGAGGTTTGATTCAGTTGACTTAGAAATTCTACAATTTTTATAGATTAGATCTGATATAATTCTTTGCCCCTTATAGATGCTTTCCTTTCATTCTTTGAGCCATTTCTTCAGTGTGTGCTTTTTAGTTGTGGTCATGCTTATGTGTACATGCATATGTGTGTGTTATTGTAAATTAGGTGACCTCAAATAATAAGAAATAAGGAAATATTTTTGTATTGAGCATTTCAACAAATGAGTTAACTTTGCAAAGATTTTTAAAATTGAATTGAATTCTGAATGGAAGATAATTATTGAATCATATTTTCAGTCATATGGCTTATTTGGCAGTAACATTAAAACAGCACAATAGTTGAATTTATCGTTATTATTTTGCATGTATGTAGGTATACTTGCTTATGTATGTACGTTTTGTGTATATGTGATAATATGATTAGTTAAAATATGAAGTTATACACTGTATTCTTGGAGGATTATTTGAATTATCTTTATTACACGTAACTTTATTTTGAATCTAGAAAAATGACTATTGGTCAAGAACAAAACAATTATTTTTTTAAAAATATGAGATAGAAAGTCACAGAGCTTAAAATGAAAAACTTTTTCCCCAGTGATTGTTAAATTATACAGATGTATTTTTTTCTATCTTTCATAGTCGTGGAATACAGACGTGTACCAAAGCACTTATTCCTATTTTTTTGATATTATATTATAATAAGAGTATAATTTCTGGATCTTTTTTTGATGTATTATAATAAGAGTATAATTTCTTGATCTTTTTACTTAGAAATTGAGATTTCAAGGAATAGAGGAATTCCATATTTAATTGCACTAAAGGCAATTTATTAATGGTTTTTAGCTGATTTGTGTGCTTAATAAAGCATACAAAAAAAGAGAAAGATAGAGGTATTCTTTCTGTTTCACGGCTCCTTAGGTCTCAGTGTTAGTCAATATTCCTTGAGATGATACAGTGTTTGTGATAATTCTAAGAAACCCATCTTGCGTACAACTATAACCTGTGAGTGTGCTGAGCTGGTTCAGATTTAGCACTATTTTATACTCAGGAGGACAAAAGGAGGTAGAATTCTTTGCAGATGTAATCTTGAGTAAAAGACTTCAGTTCTTTTAAAGAGATGAATGATGAATAAACCAAATAAATATGATTATAGGGGTTGATAGAATATTTATCAAGCCATCAGGTCTCTGCAACTATTTGTACATATGTGTATATATATTTTATATATATAAAATATACATATAGATGTATATATGTATATGTGAGTATATATGTGTGGGTATGTATATGTATTCTCCCTCTACCCTGTGTGAGGAAAGGATTTTTGTTTAAGCAGCCAGCTTCAAATACAATGGTCAGAAATTTTAAAACTTTTAAAGTTTTTATTATCATAAATACATGAATTCTAATATTTCAATCATGTGTTGATTTGCCCTTATATTAGAGATTTGCCTTTCATCCCCTTACTTGCCCAAACCCAAATATATATACCCACAGTTAGTTCATGTTCTCAAGAAGTTGACAGTCTAAATCAGTATTTGCCAAAGGTCTCAAATTCTAAGATTTTATGAACTATTAATTTTATAACTTAACTCAGTGTGTTAGCACCTATTAATTATATTTTAACTGTAGTTCTTAATTTAACTATAGTTCTTATTCCAGAATTGTCTTATAGAAGAAAATAGGATTGTTTTCAGATATAGTCAAATATAGATTAACTATTGGAAATAGCAGTATATCTTATTTCTCTAATATTTGGATAGTGGCATTTGGATTGAACAAATTTATTCCCCTTATACGTTAATCTGTTGACTACTGATGTGGTTTTACTTTGCAAAATATTTGTAAAAATTGTTATCCTATTCTATGTTAGAGTTAAGCTAATCTTGTTTCTTTTGTATTTTGAATAGTTGGAACAGACAATGGACAGGAAGCAATTGAAAGTGGAGCTGCGTTTCTTTTTAGGACATTTCACTTGAAGGATTGTGTTGGTCACAATGAAACAAAGGCTCTTAACCAGATGTTTGGTCCCTTTCCATCATCATCTGCAACTGCAGCTTGTAATGCCACTTGTCGGATTGCATCCCACTTCACTGAAGACCGTCTCACAGCACTTGTACAAATGACTGAAGAGCAAAATGGTGACAGAGTATTATTTGGAAAAAATATAGTGTTTTCATTTGACATGCACGATTTAGATCACTTTGAAGAATTGCCAATAAATGGTGAAGCTGATGCCCAGAAAGTTATAAGCCTTGATTATAAGAAATTTTTAAATAATCATTTAGAACATTTTCAGGAGAGTTATACGTCAGATTTCAAGCCTGCAGAGAAAAACAATGGTTCTTTTTTATGGTGTGAAGTTGAAAAGTATTTCAATGAAACTTTGAAGGGAACTGCTGAAGCCCCAAGAATAGAAGATCTTTGCTGCACTTTGTATGATATGCTTGCCTCTGTTAAAAGTGGTGATGAACTTCAGAATGAGGTATTGTTGATTATTTTGTTGGAAGTTTTTTATTGACATGCACTATCTTGAAAAAGTAGTAGTTTCATATAATATGGATGCTTGACAAAGCATTTTTAGTATTTTGCTTCAGTATCTACATACTGGCTGTATTAAGTAATATCTGCCTCTTCTTTCTATGCTCCATGAAGGCAGAGACTGTATTATTTTATCTTAATTTTGTATCTTCTTTAGGGTCTCGCATAGATGTTTTACATAGGTATTTATATTTTGTTGAATTGAGTTTTAAACATCCTTGAAAAAAGTTTAAGAAACTCTCTCTCTTAACAGTTGTGTATTTTATACACTTACTGATGTTTGAGATGATTTATCTGTCATAAATTATGAATGTTCTTTAAAGGCCACTAATTATGCCAAAAGTTATAATTTTGTCAATTCTGAATGTTTATGGTTTAAGTAATTTATTTCAGACTAGATGCTAATGGACCAATATGACTTTACATGGTTAATAATATAATAATATAATAATAATATGACAAAAATAATAACTAACATTTATATGGCCCTTTAAGGTTTGTAAATCACTTTATAAATACTATTTCATTTTACCTGGGAGGTAGGTGCTATTTTTAATTACATTTTACAGGTGAGAAAACTCAGAGGTCAAGTGACTAGCCCAGGTCACCTAGCTAGTAAGTGTTTGAGGCTGAATTTGAATTCAGGTCTTCCTGACTCCAGATTTGACACTATCTATTGTGTCATCTAGCAGCCTAGTGTATGTGTATTTAACTTAGTTTTGAGTGAGCTAATCTACAACATTGTCATAAGATTGGAATGAGAGACTTCCAGAAACATTTTATTTATTCTTGCTGACTATATGGCACTTTTCCCACTAGGATAGTATTAAGTGGAAGTTTATAGATATTTACAAAAATTTTTTGAGTTAAACATGATTCAGAAAATTTTAAAATATCTTATGGTAAGGTTAGAATTTTATTTGTATTTTTGTTCATTGAAGAGAAAATATTTTCTGTTGTTCTGTAGTATTGTTGGCAGAGGATTTTGTTGTGTAATAGTGGACCATTTGCCCTACTTCTTTTTAAAAAAAACTGTAATTTTTTTCAATTAGAAAAAAATCTGCCTTCTGTCTCTCCTTACTTATTTCAACTTCCATCCATCTATAAAAGAGACCAACAAAAGAAAACCAAAACCCTTGTTACAAATCTGTATAGTCAAGCCAAGCATATTTCTGCTTTGACTATGTCCAAAAAATACTCTGCATTTTAAGTCCATCATCTTTCTATCAGGAGGTGGGTGTCATTTTTCATAATTAGTCCTCTGGAATCATGATTGGTCATGACATTGATCACAGTTCCTACATCTCTAAAAGTTGTTTGTCTTTACCATATTGTCATTGCATAGATCGTTCTGCTTCTGTTAACTTCATTCTGCATCAGTTCATAGAAGTCTTCCCAGGCTTGTCTGAAACTATCCCTTTCATCATTTCTTTTCCCTTTCCCTCATGTTTTCCTATTGAGTGAAATGCATTTCTGTAACCAACTTTGTGTGTGTGTGTGTTTACATCTACGTGTCTACTTTGTTCCATTAGATGAATGTGAGGTATGTATCAATTGTGCTCTCTAACCCAGGGGTGGGGAACCTGTGGCTTAAAGGCCATGTGTGGCCCTCTAGGTCCCCCAGTGCAGCAGCTTTGACTAAATCTAAACTTCACAGAACAAATCCCCTTAATAAAAATATTTGTTCTGTAAAACTGTGTGTGTGTGTGTGTGTGTGTGTGTGTGTGTGTGTGTGATTTTTTTTTTTTATCTTGGGAGCCCAGAATGGTAACAGCAAATACCCTGTCACACATCTAGGATGATCTGCTGGCACAGGTTCTTAGATGTAGTTTTCTAAGGAAAGCAACTTAAAAGGGGGTCAACAATCTACTTTAATTACAGGACGGGGCAGCTCCTTAAAAGCTACTCAGAGTCTCATCTGGCATGTGAACCTTCTTCCAAAGAGTGAGCCCCAAATCAAAGCCCTACCTCAGAGTCTATATATACTTTTCAAAGCCAGAAGACATCAAACCCTCCTGCTTCAATGCCTAGTTAACAAAAGATGTGAAAGCCATCTAGCAAGCAAACCTCCCCATAAGCAAACTTTCCCTTTAAACTAGTTCCTCCCCCCAAGGGCTCCATGTGAGATCTATTAATGGATGGGGAAGATCTTTATCTCCCATTAATGTAAACTTTATTAATCTTACAAGGATTCAAGCTCTAATATTCCTGAGAGTTTTTGTTTTAGGATTTCTTTTGAGGTGGTGACCAATGAATTCTTTCTATTTCCACTTTGCCCTCTGATTCTAAGAGATCTGAGATATTTTCTTTTAAGAGTTTTTGAAATAGGATGTCTCGGCCATTTTTTTTGAACACAGGTAGTCTAATGATTCTTAAATTGTTTTTTCTTTGATCTCTTTTCCTCTTCAATTGTTTTTGCTGAGAGATAGCTCACATTTTTTTTTTCTATTTGTTCTGTCTTTTGGTTTTGTTTTACTGTTTGTGGTTGTCTTATAGAATCATTGGCTTCTATTTGGTCCATTCTAATTTTCAGTGAATGATTTAGCTATTCTCAGCAATCCAGTGATCTAAGACAATCCCAAAGGACTAATGATGAAGTGTATTATCTACTCCTGAATGTCTGAGGTTCTGTACCTCTTGTGCCAAATTATTAATTCCTTTACCTGTGCTTTTTTCCATAGCTTTAACTTATTTTTTTTCTTCCTCTAGCATTCTTAATTTCATTTATGTAAAAAAAAATTGTCATTTAAAAAATAAACTTTTTAACTCTTAAAATTCTTACTTTATTTCTTGCACAAGTTTTGTTGAATTTGTGCCCAAACTTTTTTTTTTTTTTTGAGACTTTGCTTATAAATATTTTGGAGTCATTCTCTTCCGAATTTGTTTTGAGCTTCCTTGTAACCATAATAGCTTTTTATAATGGGACTTTTTTTATTCCCATTTTTCCATTCTCTTTCCTGATTTTGAACTTGAGGATACCACTGGACTCTACTCACTTCTTGAAGGGAAGTCTGGGGTGGTCTGTTGTTGGCTTTATTGGACTTTTGAGTATTGTGTTATTTCAGGATCTCAGGGACAATTCAGTCAGGGGAGCTACAAGTTTCCAGTGCTTCCAGAGTAAAGATAAAGTACATGAAGAGCAGTACAACCACTGTCAAAGTAAAATTATTTAGTCATTACCATTGATCTTTGGAAGATCTTGTAGAATGGGTAAAAATGGGATTGGAGAAAAACAAATGTTGAAGTTTTCCAGAAAAGGTGAGAGAATAGAGTCTCCTAACTAGAGGCCAATGAGCCCAACCTCTATTCCTTGAAAAATTCTGTAACAAATTATTAAAAGGATGGCCAATGAAAACTTAGAAAAAGAAGCAGTGATCATAAGCAACCATTATGGCTTTTTAAAGCACAGGTTATTGCAGACTAACTTAATTTTTCTTTTTTTTAGACAGGCTTACTTGATTGGCACATCAGAGAAATACTGTAGATATAGTTTACTTAGATTTTAGTAAAGCCTTTGATTACTGCTTCCTTGTGGAAAAGATCAAGTTAAGGGGCTTAGACTAACTGGTCTTTAAAGTGTCTTCTATCTCTAAATCTGTGATCTTATTATCTATATGAAGTAAATGATAATTAGGTAAATTTTAGATTAGTTGAATAGCAGGGCCCAGAGAGAAGCTATGAATCATTTGCTATTAGCTTGAAAGGCAATGTTCAGTGTTGGGCCCAAAGGATCCTTTTTTAGCTTTCTACTCTTCAGCATTTTTTTCCGTCTTGGATAAAGGCATAGATGAGATGTTTATCACATTTTCAGCTGATATGAAATGAAAAGAGACAACTAACATACTGGATGATAGCCAGGATCTGAAAATAAATCCTAACAGACTAACATTGGACCAAATTCCAAGAGACAAAATTTAATAATAATGCTAGCATTTACGTAGCATTTAAGGTTTGTAGTGTGCTTTACGTATATTATCTAATTTGATCTCATTTAATTTGGGGGATCAATATAAAGTCTTATACTTAGTTTAAACAAATCAACTTCTTAAGTAAAAATGGGAGAGGTGTGGGCAAACCACAGGTTCTTTGAGAAGGAATGTGAAAGTTTGTGAGCTGGGAAGCTCAGTAGAATAATAGCAAGTTAATGTAGCAGCCAAAAGACATAATGCAGTCTGATGAATTTTTTTTCATAATTCCAGATATCTATTTCTTTTCTTTAAATAACTCATTGGAAGTATTGCATTTAAAAACAAGGTCTTTAGGGCCAGAGGGAAGAAGAGACTTAAAATACTTTCTCTGAATTCTGTTTTTGCCCATTACTTTCTTCTATATATTTTTTTCAATTTGTGAATATTTTTATTTAAAGTTTTGACTTCCAAATTCTATCCCTCCTTCATTTCCTCTGTCCCTTCCCCCCTCCCTGCGAGGATGAACAATCAGATATAAGCCATACATGTGCAATTATGTAACAACATTTCCATATTAGTCATTTTGTACAAGAAGACCTCAAATAAAATAAAATGAAAGAAAGTGAAAAATAGCAAACTTTAGTCTGTATTCAAACTATATCATTCCTTTTTCTGGAAGCAGATAATATGCTTAGTCATTAGTCCTTTGGGATTGTCTTGGATCATTGTATTGTGAGAATAGCCAAGTCATTCACAGTTCTTCATGAAACAATATTGCTGTTATTGTATACAACATTCTCCTGGTTTTGTTTGCTTCACTGTGCATCAGTTCATGTAAGTCTTTTCAGGTTTTTCTAGAATCATCCTGCTTGTCATTTCTTATAGCACAATAATACTCCATTACAGTCATGTACCACAACTTGTTTAGCCATTCCCCAGTTGATAGGCATCTGTTCGATTTCCAATTCTTAATCACTACAAAAAGAGCTGCTATAAATATTTTTGTACAAACAGGTCCTGTTCTCTTCTTTTGGATGTCTTTGGGTATAGACTTAGCAGTAGCTAAGATTGGATAAGTAGCTGGATTGAAAGGTATGCACAGTTCTTATAGCCCTTTGGACATAGTTCCAAATTGCTCTCCAGAATGGTTGGATCAGTTCATAACTCCACCAGCAGTGCATTAGTGTCCCTTTTTTCCCATATTCCCTCCAACATCCAACATTTCCTGTTTTTGTCATATTAGCCAATCTGATAGGTGAGGTTGTACCTCAGCGTTGTTTTAATTCACTAATTCTCTAATCAATAGTCAATTTGAGGATTTTTTTTAAAGAGGGACATCATGTCTAAGACGAGGGAAGTGATTGTCTCGCTGTATTTTGCCATTATCTGTTCATATGTGGAGTATTGTGTTCAGTTCTGGATACCCCATTTCAAGGATGGACATTGATAAACTCTAGGTAGTATATATAGAGGAATGAAACTGGGATGGCAAAGTGATTTAAGATTATTCCATATGAAGATTTGTTGAGGGATATGAGAATATTTAACCTGTTGAAGAGAAGAGTAACAGGGAACATGATAGCTGTCTTTTGATTTGAAGTCATAGAAGAATGATTAGACTTATTCTGCTTAGCTCCATAGACGCAATAGATGGAAATTGCAAAAAAGGTAAATTGGGCTTGATGTAAAGAAGAACTTGCTAGGAATTAGTAGTGTACAAAAGGAGTGGGGGCTACCATAGAGATTTAGAGATCTTTCATAAAAGGCTGCATATTCACTTGTGTAATATATGGGTGGGGAGGGGATTCTTTTTTAGGTATCCTTTGGACTGGGTCACTTCTGAGATCCCTTCCAACTTTGATTCTGTGGCAAGTGAATTTTGAATTTTGTTGATAGGATTCAATTTCCTTTTGTGCACATGGCACACTTTTCTTTTGGTCATTTGTAGTTTGACATTTCTTGTTGGCATCAACTTATGTGGAAGATGCTTCTTGATCCTTCAAGTTCATTTCTCAAGCCAACTCATTTAATATATAACTAAGTATAAAAATATTACTTTAGTTTTTTAAAGAAAGATATTTTGTTATTAGCTATTTGAATGACAAAAATGACCCTAGTTTCAAAAAACTAGAATATAAAGATTTTTCAAAATATTATAAATTTGAAATCATTTTTCAGTTAATTACATTGAAAAGACAATAAGAGGAAAAAATTCTTGTAACAAACATCCGCAATCAAGTAAAAGAAATTTTTACATTGTTCTTGTATCTCAGCACCTTGAGTCTCCTCCAGGAAACCGGTAGTATATAGTTCAATATTAGTCCTCCAGAAAATGATTGGTCATTTCATTGATCAGTGTTATTAAAATTTTCAAAGTTTGTTGTTTTTAAAATGTTATTATTCTACAAACTATTTTCCTGGTTCTGGTCACTTCACTTTACATCAGTTGATACTGATCCTTTTTGTAAGTTCTTGTATGTTAATAGTATTCCATTATATTCATACACTGTAGTTTGTTTAGCTATTCTCTGATCGGTAAATACCACCTTAGTTCCAATTTTAGAAAGCTATATAAAAGATACTTGCTTGAAAGTTACCCTTAATGCATATTGTTATAGAGATGAGAAATTATATGAATTGGCATTTATTAATGTTTTCTCTGTCAACGTTTGGTAGAATCACTATTCTTTTTTTCTATTCTTTTGGAATTTTTCCTTTGAGAGATGTTGAAAAAAATCATCTCTTAAGTTCCTTTAAAATTGTGTTGCTTCCTGGAAGGATTTTTTTGCTCCCCCCTTATGTAATTTCGTTTCTGACAATCATTTTGGGCAAGCCATTTAATCTTTCTGAACCTTGGTTTCCTCTTGTACTAGATGTCTTCTGAGATCATTTCTTCCTCTAATTTATGATATAACCATCTTAAGTGCCATTGCTACTCTCATTGTCCTAAGGTAGAAGTATTCAAGTGTGGTGTTGCCACTGTTGTTAATTATGAAGTTAGATTAGGATGAAAACAGTAGATTGACTTCATTTTTTATTTGTTGTTTTCCAGTTTCTTCTTGAATGTTCTTGAAAAGAAAATCTGTTTTAACTGGCTTTAAGCCGAGCTCTTTGTGGGTTTGTTTTCTCCTAAGATGCTTTTTGCTAGAGGGAACTTTGGTTATTATGAGAGCAGAATACAAAAATAGGCAAGTTTGGTCAGATTATTTTCCACCATAGATTACAATTACTGTCTTGCGACTGTTTGAAAAAGAAAATATAAGGTCTTCTGTGCTTTTTTTAAACATTAAGAAAGCTTTTTAACTCTTTAGAACACAAAGAGTAATGAAGATTCTTCTTTAGCAAGATGTATCAGTACAACCTTAAAATTATACAAGCCTCTGTGAGCACTAGTACCTCTGTGGAAATAACTTTGTTTAGTAATTATTAATATCAAGTGAGGTAGAAAATGGGAAAAAAATACTCATCTAAGGTGTTAGTGTTGTAGAAATATACTCTTCAGTTTCCACAAAAAGTAAGATTTCTTAATTTTTTAAAATTCTAAACTAAATGCTAACATGAGCATTTCCGTATACAAAGTAGAACAGAAAAAGAGAATTGTACATGAAACTACAAATCTCTCTATTATGTACAACTTATTTTTCCTTTTAATTATAATAAACGTAACATTCAAAGCTGTCCTGCTTTCTGTGTTTTTTTCTGGTTTTTAGAGGTTTACTTATTAATGATGTGATTCTCTGTTGTTTGTAGATTATAATGATAATAGCTAATGTTTATGTATTTTTTTACTAAGTGCCTGATGACACAGTGACACTTTACAATTATTATCTCAGTTGATCCTTGCAACAATCCTGGGAGTTAGATGCTGTTATCCTCATTTTACAAATGAAGAAAGTAAGGTAACAAAGGATAAGTGACTTGTCTAAGGCTTAATAGATAGTAAGAATCTGAGATCAGATTTGAATTTGGCTTCTTCCTGACTGCATCCTGGTTGCACTGTGCTACCTGGCTGCCTTGGCAAAATAGAACAGGACATTAGAAAACCTCTTCACTGAAATCTATAGCAGGGGAAAAGATTGCCCAGCCATTCACACTGAAAAAACAAAATGAATGAAAAATTTGTGTTGTCCAGGTATATGTGTACTTGCTCACTTAATCTGTCAATATAATTATCTTGTATAGGCTCAACAGATGGTTAGGAAGCCGTGCCTAATATTTAGCAAGAAAAAGATGACAGGGCTGGATCACATGCAAGCAGTCTTTCAGCAATTCCAGACTGCTGTTCACTGCTATAAAAGGCTGTCTCTTTAACATTAATGATCTAAAGATTCCATGTGGCAAAAATTAGACAATATCCAAATCATGGAATCATAAAAATAATAGATAATCCCTAAAAGGCAATGGAAAAAACATATGATTGACATAAGTAGGCCCTGGCATTTTACTGTTGGTGACTTCTTGTGGCCTAAAAATGTATTACTACTTGATTTTGAGGGTATATGTGTTTGAAAAAGGCTAGTCATGTAGTAAGCATGAGAGATAAGAAATGGAAAAGCCAGTTGCTTCATTGAAAGAGTGAGATGGAAAAGGCATAAGAGGAAGCGTTCCAGCCCATTTCATAGATCCATTGCAGAGAAGTTGTGGAAATACATCAGTCTAACAACCAGCATCTATTAAGTGCCTTCAATTAAATACTCTGTTAGGCACTGAGGATGCAAAGACAAAAACGATAGGCCCAAATGGCATCTACATTCCATCATAGGGGATAAATATATATACACCATACACAGAATAAATACAAAATAAATAAAAGTTAGTTTACAAGTAGAGGTCACTAAACGGTTAGGAGTGGACTGGGGTCAAGAAAGATAGAAGTGGTGCTTGAGCTACTTTGAAGAAAGTAAGGGACTCTTTAAAGCAAAGGCAACTTAGAGTTTATCCCATGGTTAGTGTACAGGCCTAGGGATGGAATATTGAGTGCTGTGTGTGAAGAAAAAATAGTAAGAAGGTCTTTCTGATTGGATCATAGCATTCAGGAAAGGAAGTAATATATAACGAGGCTAAAAAGATAGGTTGGAACCTGCTTGTGAAGGGCTTTTCCAAAGCTGGATGAATTTATTTTTGATCCTAGAGACAATAGGGGATCAATGGTGTTTAAATATGACTGACCTGACCTGACCTGTACTTAAGAATTACTTCACCAGCTAGGTAAAGGGTAGATTGGAATAGGGAGACCCTTAAGGCAGGGAGATGAGTTAGGCCATTGCAGTAGTCCAGGTGAATAGTGATGGGGCCTGAATTAGGGGGTGACTTTGTGATTAGTGAGAAGGGAACAGATTCAAGAGATGTTGTAACAGCATAAAAACAGAAATATTTAATAACTGATAGGACATATGGTATGAGTAAAGATGAAGAAGTAATGACAATGCCAGGGTTTTAAAGCTGGGAGACTAGAAGGGTTGTGGACAAGATTCACACAGGATTTGGTTTGCAGTTTGCATCAGCAGAGAAAGTATTTATAGCAATGTGATCATGAATCCACTAAAGGATAAGTAAATATTCACTCAGTGTTTGAAAAGGAAACATTAATTTATTTCTAATTTGGTCATCTCCATTCAATTAGAGATTATTGATTGAATGACAGCTTTAGCACCTCTTAACTGAATGTCAACTGCATTCCTACAAGTAGCATAAATATAATGTTTCCTCCACCCAATATTCTGATATAATTCAATGAACATTTTCAATCAGTGAACATTTATTAAGTTCCTACTATGTGCCAAGTTGAGCAGCTAGGTGGCGCAGGTGATAGAGTGCCAAGTCTGGAGTTAGGAAGATTCTTCTTATTTCAAATCTGGCTTAAAACATTTATTAGTTTTGTGACCCTGGGCAAGTCACTTGCCTGATGTGCAAAATAAGCTGGAGAAGGAAATTTTCAAACCACTCTAATATCTTTGCCAAGAAAACCCCAAGTGGGTTCATGAAGAGTCTGACATGATTGAAATAATTGAACAGCTATGTGTGCCTAGCACTGTGCTGACCATTGGGGCTACAAAAAGAGGCTTATTCCCTCTCCTTTTATTCAGAAATGAAACAGTTATCATTTGTCTGAACATCTTGCTTCCATCAGTCAGCTTTTTAGATTCAGATTTATTCTTAGTGCATTTAGAACCAATTTATCTTAGAGTTGAAAGTGACCTTAAGGAGACAGTTTTGGCTTTCATATAATGATTCTTTCTATAGTATCTCTAATAGAGGGTCAGTGTAACATGTTTTAAATATCTCTTTTGATTAATTCTTCATTTAGTTGCTGGGGCAGCTTTAAGTGTTAAAAAGTTCTTTCCTACGTTGAGCTAAAATCTGCCCTCCTATCATTTCCATACTTTGCCTTGTGAAGCAACATAGAGCTAGGATTTTATATCTAGGGCTGTGAGGGAAGTCATCAGACATTTAATCCAGTTGCCTCATTTGCAGGTGAGGAGATGGGTGCCCAGATAGGTTAGGTGACTTGCTTAATATGAAACAGGATGTAAGTGACAGACCTTGGGCTTGAATTCAGATCCCACGACTCCCAAGTTTAGTGGAAAAGTCTACTTCTTGTACCATGCTGTGTTTACAATGGTGAAATCAGATCTTTTTGAGTGTACACAGACACAATAGGAAAACCATGACTGAAATTTTTGGGAATTAAAATGCTTTATTTATTATATATTTATGTTTTTTATTAAACTGATCCTACTTATGCAATTCAAAGTAGAAACATGTTGATAAGGCGCAAATTCCTTAGTCTTAATGCTCATACTTACCTAAAAGGAGGCAACCTCTTCCTAAATTTCTCAAATCTGACACCTGGATTCTGTAAACATATTCAAAAGATACCTAAGCTAAAAGTTTGAAGAAACTTCTCCAATCTACTCCATTTCTTATATGATTGCCGTTGAACTATTTGGAAAGACCTGTGTTTTGCCCATCTCTTCTTTAAAGATAGCCCAGGTGTCTTTAAACATCTAGATTGATACATTGTTTTTAAATTAACACTATAGTGTGGTTGTTTAATGAGCTAATTAATGTTACCCTTCAATCCACTTAGCCAGCCACTGTGCTGGGGTAGCTGTGGAGAAGTCAGGCCAATTTAAAGCCAGTTAGAAATATGAACCTTAGTTTGTGGCCAGCTGGACAAACTCAAGACAAAGAGTTTATTTGTGCCTGTTGGTTCTCTTAAAGCCTACATTTTATAGGTATAGTAATATTGTATCAAATATAGTCCTTTGGCACAGGATAATTGAGCAGAGCTTCTTTTCCCTGAATATTTCTCTTAGGAACTGAGAGTGAAAGCAAAACCTTTGGGAATAAAATCTGATGCTATAGATGATCCCGTCATGGAATTGTTGTGTGGAACAGATTGATTTTAATGTTAAGCAGTAGCTCAGGAAAGCTGTCCAGAAGGGTCAGGCCAGGCACTTCATTGGAAGTCTTTTAGGTAAAAACTGGATGACTGCATCATGGTTATGTTGTAGTACTTACTCAGGGATGGGTTGAGCTGTGTGACCTCTATGATCCCTTGAAGCTCTGTGCTTCTGAGATTTTAAGTAGCAGTATGTTTTATTGGTTCTAAGTTATGGTTACTTTATTCAGAAAACCCCAGATCTGTCATGATAGCTAGCATTTATATGGTACTTTAAGATTTACAAGATGATTTAAAAATATTTCATTTTAGCTTCACAGTAACCCTGGAAAGTAGATACTGTCATCATCCCCATTTTACAGATGGGGGAAGTGAGACAAACAACGGTTAAGTCACTTGCCCAGGTTCACCACAGCTAATAAGTGTCTGAGGCCTGATTTACCCTCAGTTCTTCCTAACTCCAGGTTCAGAGCTCTGTCTATTCTGCCACCTAGATGCCTAGTTATATAATGCACCAAGTAATCAGTCATCAAGGCAGAGTCCAGCAGTAGACTTTTTCATACATCTGTCCTGCTGAAATCATGTACTGTTTTTTAAAAAAATGTTCTCTGGTCTATCCACCTAATAGTGCAATTAAAAAATAAAATTTAGCTAATTCCAAATGTATTATTAGTGAACCTTTAAATAATATTGCTTAGGATTTTGTTAGTGATCAGTATTAAGCTCATTAATATGTAAGTTCAATAATGTACTTTTTCTTTACTTTTGAAAATTGGCTTAATACTTGCCTATATGGGGGGGTACCTCACCTTTATTAATGATATCTGAAATTACTTAATAACAGTGACTCAGGATATTTTTAAGTTCATTAGAAATAGCAAACAGATGTCATTTATCTTCCACTTAAGATGTTAATTTTAAATGATTACTTTCTTCTTACCTTAGATATCATTTCCTCCTTTATCATGTTTATTGTACTTTCTCCAATTTTATCAACATTCACCTTAACCAGAGAATACAGAAGCAAACCAGTTGTATAGTTTGGTCTTATACCGCAGTCATCGTATAACAGTATAACAGTAGTGATTCCTTCTGGCAGTAATTTGATCCATTCCTCATTGTTTCTTTTTTAGATATACATTTTAAGAGGTTCTTTTTTGTTTTTAGTTTTTGAAAAACTCACTTTGTGCTATGTTTTAACATTCCCAATGCTCTTACTATCTCTGGTTACATGCCTTACTTCTGTGTTTTCTACACTCTAAAAAACTTCAAGCTCATCAGCAGAGCAATTTTTTTCAGTGCTTCTTTCCTTTCCATTTTTCTGACATTATTCAGGATTCATATAGAATGAGTTTCTTTTCAAGAGCATCCTATATCTCATAATCAACAGCCTTAAGACTGACAATGGGATCCAACTGTCTTTTCTCAGAATATTAAAAATCTAGGATATATATTTACCTCCAGGTATCCCTCTTTTACTTTTTGAACTTCAGAATGACATCATCATTTAGTTCTAATATTTCTCTTGCTTGCATATTGGCAACCAGTTCTTTCCTTTTTTACCTAAAAGAAGGTAAGCTCCTTGAGGGTCAGTGTCACTTTTTAATTCTTGTCTCTATATCCCCACAGCCCAGCATAGTGCTTTATCCTTGTATGAATACACTAAGAATCTGCTCTTACATTTCAGCTAGGAATGACTTAGTAGATAGCAGGAGGTTGTGACCTGTCCAGAATCATACTCCTAAGTGTTGGGTGTTGGATTTGAATTTACTTCTGATGCTGAATGCAACACTCTCCATTATGGCAAGCATCCATTTTGATGCTTTCCAAATCATAGTAGAATATTTTTATCATTGCTTTCCTTGGCCAGGTTTGTAATTTTTGGCAGGACAGTGTCATCCATTTTTTGCTTTAGAGGTTCCATTCCAGGTTGTTACAAGATGTTCTATTAATTTAAGGCCACCTTCCAGTCCCACATTGAGAACAAAAGAAAAATAAAGCCCCTCATATAATGCTGAGTCTTAGACCTTTTTATCAGGAGATGGGTAGTATATTTAATTATTAGTTCTCTAGAATGATTGTTGAACATTACACTGATCATAGTTCCCAATTCTTTCATAAAGCATATTTGGCTTTACAATATTGTTATTGTGTAAATTGTTCTTTTGGTTCTGCTCACTTCATTCTGTATCAGTTCATACAAGTCTTCCCAGGTCTCTTTGAAATCACCTTAATTTCTTATACTATAATAATATTCCAGCACATTTATATATACCCTGTTTAACCATTTCCCAATTGCTGGATATACCCTTGCCACCTCAAAAGAGGTCATAAATATTTTTGTGCTTTTTTAATTAGTTTATTTTGCATAGAACTAATCTTCCCTCTCTTTAATTCTTCCTTTTCCCCTTTCCCTCCTATTTTCCTTTCAGGTGAGGCGGATTTCTGTACCTAACTCTAAGTCGTGTGTGTGTGTGCGCGTGTGTGCGCACACACATATATATTCCCTCTTTTGGCCACTTCAGGCAAGAATGGGGCTCAAGTGCCAACTGCTCTCTCCGTTTCTGTTTGTTTGGACTTACAGTTGCACATCTTGATTATGTGAGATACTTTTCCCTAGTCTTTATTCCCACTCCTACTCCCACCCTTCACATGGTAGTCTTCTCTTAAGATCATCAAGAACCATTCCTAAGTCTTCTGTCTAATTAGACTCATTCTATGATCTTAGATGATGAAGATTCAGAGGGGACACATGTATCATCTCATGTTAGAATGTAAGCAGTCTATCTTTGTTTAGTCCCTTTTTTATTATTTCTTCATGTTTTTATTTTTTTTATATTTTAATACTTATGTTTGAAATTCATTGTTTAATTGCAGCTTTGATGTTTTTATCAGGAAATGTTTGTAAATCCTCTGTTTCATTAAAGGTCCATTTTTTCCCTGCAGGATTATACTCAGTTTTGTTGGGTAAGTTGTTCTTGCCTTTAAGCCTATGTATATCATTTGCCTTCTGGCATATCATATTCTAGGATTTCCATACCTTTATAGGGGTAATTTCTGAATTGTGTGTGATCCTGACTGTAACTCTTGCATAATTCAATTCATTCCTTTTGGCTGGTTGCAGTAGTTTTTCTTTTGACCTGGAAGCCTTGAATTTGACCTATAAGTTCTTGTAAGTTTTCATTAGGGATGTCTTTTACATTGTGACCAGAGAGCTGTATTTCCACATTTCCACACTGCTCTCTGTTCTAAGAAAGCTTTTAAGTTTTCTTTTAAGATTTCTTGGACTGTTTTCTTTTAAGACTTCTTGAAACATGATGTCTACACTCTTTTTTGGTTATGGCTTTGAAGTCATCCAGTGATCGTTACATTTTTCCTTCTCAATCTGTTTTCTAGGCTAGTTGCTTTTGCTGTGAAATGCCTTATATTTTCTTCTCTTTTTCCAGTCTTTTGACTTTGTTTTAATATTTCTTGTTTCTCTTTACAGTTTTTTTCATAGTTCTCATTTCTTTTCCATTTTTTCTCTAGCACTCTCATTTCATTTATAAAAACATCTTGAACTTTCTTGCTTCATCTCTTTTTCACCTTCTAGTTAAAGTTTATGCTCAGGCTTTGCTTGTTGATATTTCAGGCCATTTTTGTATCTTGAGCATCCTTCTTATCATAAGACCTTTTTGTACTGGAATTTGTTGTTTGTTTTGTTTTGTTTTGTTTTTTGGTTGTTGTTTACTCATTCTTCTTCTCTACTTCCTGACTTTGGACTTGATGGTACTTCTGTGCTCTCTGCACTTCTTGAGAGAAAATCTGGGCCTCTGGTTCTGTTGTTGCTTTCCTGGAGTATTGAGTGTTTTGTTATTCCAGGTTCCCAGAGACAGATGTCTCCAAGGACCTACAAGGTTCTAGTGCTTCTGAAGTGGTCTGAACCATGGCCGTTGCCCCCCTGGTCTCAGCTCTGCAAGTTCCTGGCCTGAGTTTAAGTCTGAGCAACAGTAAACTGCTGCTGGACTCTCTTCCATCTATGAATCTCCTCAGGTTCAAAGTGATAGAACTGTTGTGTTTCTTTTGGTCAGGGATTCCTACCATGGTTATTCCTCTGAAGCTTCAGAATGAGCTAGAAGTTGGAACTGAAACTATGCTTTGCTTTTAGGGGTCTGACCAAACAGCTGCTTCTTATTCCTTTCTTGGTACATCACTTAGGGCATATAATTGACCCTGGTCCCAGAACTCTCTGTAGGCACAATTTCTTCCCCCATTCTGCCTTGGATTTGTGAGCAAGAACCAGGAAATATGCGATAAAGTTGCTGGTTGGCACCTGTTCCCACACCCTTCAAGAGGTGATTCCTAGTATAGGTATGGTATCTCTTTTTGCCCTAATGTACTGCACTGGAGCGCTTCAAGAAGCCCCAAGATTCTAGCCAGACCTCTTCCCTGGTGTCTACAAGCTTCTCTGTCTCCCTGGGCTGGAAAAAATGACTCACCATGATTATTTTTCTTGGCTTAACCCATTGAGTTTTGGTCTGATATGATTTCTTGATTTGCTTGGAGTAGGTGATTTTTTTTTCATTTTTTTTTTCTTGTTTGTTTCTTTGGTGGGAAGCTCTCTGTATTTTTTCCTGCTACTTTGTCATCTTGGCACTCTTCTGTTGATTTTATGCATAAATGGTGAAGTAGGAAAAAAATTAATTTAGTTAACTTAAGAATATTTGAAATAGTTGCTCTTTGTGATTGTAGCACAAATAGCAATAATCATGCAACTTTTCAAAATAGTATAGTTTGCTTTAGAGGCCTTATGTACTGCCACATTCGACCTACCTGTAAATTATGTATTTTTCTAATTGCTACCAGAATTCTGTTGCTTAGTTTTGGTGACAAAAAAAAAAAATTATTCCTTTTATCTTTACTAATTCCTCTCTTGGACACAATTTCATTTAATATTTTCTTACCAACTATATCGCCAAAGTGATACCCCCACCAGCAGCTATGAATATGTCAGCATATTTCCAGGTTTGAATTGCAGGATATAGCAGACTCTCTTCATTGAAGATAGAACCAAAACATTTATTCAAACACCAAAAAGCCAAATCCATAATAGTAACAAAGAAATCCATCATAGTAACCAAAAGATCCATATACATTTTCAGGCCTTCCCATAAACCAACTTCCTTAAACAAAATCAATCCTTCTCTCACTCACAGCTAGATGCTTGCTTCTCTCTTTCCCAGCTCTGCCTGCTCTGTCTCACTTCCTCTCAGCTTTCCTTCACCCTTCCTGATCCATCCCTTTCTTTTCCACCCCTTCCTGCTCCATGTGACTTAAACTCATGTGACTCAGGCTACAATACATTAACAATACATTCAGCCCCGAAATCTTTTATTTCCATTACATAGGTCAATGGGACAACTGGTATCCGTAGAACTCTACAGCAATATAACAAGGATAACACAAAGTAAGCACATAAAACAATATCTTAGGGTGGGATTTGAGTACAAACACCCTATGATTCCTCCCCCCAGTAGAATGGGGCCCAAAGTCACTTAGGGTAGAGGGCAAAGGTCTATAACTGCTTCCTGCTGAAATTGGAAGTCCCAAGAGGTCCAATTCGAAGGGTCAGTTCTTTAACTGGCATCAGGAGCTTGGTAGACACCAGGTCCAGGAATGACACATCACAGTTGTGGACAGGGGGTGATATCCAACTTAAGCAGTCAAGGCATCTACAGATGGAGGGTGCTAATCCTGCAGGAAACAAAGCTGACAAACAAGGTGAACAGACAAAAAGCCAAAAAGAAATAAGGAGATAATAACTAGAAGCAGGATAGATAGAGGGTCAGCCGTGCCGGAGTTCATGAACCCACTATCATAGTCTTATTCATTTTTGTTTGCTGTTTTCTAATTTGCAGATTTGGGGTCATCATTCTGGCTAGAGTTGTACTTTCTTTAATCTGAGCTAGAGCCTGGCCATTTTCCTTTCTTCCTGTAGGTGTGATGGACTTGGATACAATGTTTCAGGAGAATCTGTAGGGATAGTTTTTACTTTCCTATTCAGTCTAATATGAAGTTCCTTACTTGTAATACCATCTATTCTTTTGAAATCTATCCCTGTTCATAGTAGAGCAATGAACAATTCTTTCCTTGTTAATCTTTTCTGACTTTGAATCTGCTGGCTATTTACTGTTCTCTCTCTAGGAAATTTATTTTTTTCCCATTCTCCTAAGTCACTTAAAAGTGACATCTCATCCAGCACCTCCAAAAGAGGGTGCCCTATTTCCCCAATTAGTAGAGTCAGAATTAGGTGCTTATAAGAAGGAGGAGCTGTCTTCACAATATTTCTATGAGGAACCATTAATGGAGTACTATGATAAGCAGCAGCGTCTCTGACCATTATGGCATATGGCAGTTTTCATTACCTCTTCCTTTAACCTTTTTCATACAATCTCTTAGTGTATACCAGGGTCGGTCCCCACTAGACCATCTAGAGTCAGTAGGATATTGCTTACTGCATCTTTCTGTAACCAAAGCCAACAGATTAGTTCCATTGTTACTTCCTTGCATATGGTAATCCCTAAAAGCTTGCTGTACAAAAGGATTCTAATGCCTGTGAATTTCAACAATCTATGTTGTCTATCCCTACTCCTCCACCCCTTTCATCACTGATTCTCACCATCCAAGATAACTAAAGATTTTCTCATCTTTTGGCTGAACCAACTCAAAATATCCATGACTTCCTACTGAATAAAATCCTCAGTTATCCCCCTAAACACTGTTTGGTGCCCCCTCAACCCCCACCCCCGGTTGTCCTCCTTCCTTCTTAGTATTGGGTGAACGTTTTCGCTCATAGAAGCCTCCTCATCTAACTTTGTTTCTTTTTTCTCCCACACATCTTCCTTCCAGGTGTCGGGCCCCAGGTAGACCTAACCTGTGCAAGGACTGCATGCACATTCTTCTTGTTAGTTTTTTGCCTCTCTCTGTGAGCCAAACCAACAACAGCTTTTTCTTCTACCATCTGAAACTTTCTAGCTTGCTCTTCTAAAGGAAAGTTCGAATATTGGAGCATAGAAAGCTTTTCATTCAAACCACCTAACTCCTTTTCCATCTGAACCTTTTCCTCCAGCAATTTGTCATAACTTGTCAATAAGGTCCATTCTCTCCTACACACCCCAGCCGTTTCTTTCCCTGGTTCTATTGTTATTCCTTGTAAACATCTTTCTAAATCTCTGGTTCTCCTTTTATAACCTTGGTTCCCTATTTTCAGTGTCTTGTACTTTTAGCCCATTCTCTTGCTAGGGAGTAAAAAGGTAAATCCTCCCATCCCAGGATAGCCATTTCCTTCTGTAGAGCCTTTCTGCCTCCAAGTAGTGGTTTTATATTTTGTGACCCAAGTATATCACCAAGACCATACCTACAGTGGCAGCTATGAATATGCCAATGTAGTTCCAGGTTTGAATTGCAAGATATAACAGACTGTCTTCATTGAAGACAGAACCAAGACATTTATTCAAGCGCCAAGAAGCCAGATCTGTCATGGTAACCAAGAAGTCTATACACGTTATCAAGCCTTCCCACAAACCAACTTCCTTAAGCAAAATCATTCCCTCTCTCACTAACAGCTAGATGCTTGCTTATCTCTTTCCCAGCTCTACCTGCTCTGTTTCACTTCCTCTCAGCTCTGCTTGACCCTTCCTGCTTCACCCTTTCCTGCTTCATGTGACTTGAACTCATGTGACTCAGGCTTCCATGTGATGTAAGCAGGTCACATAGGCCTATTAATGAATGGGAAAGATATTCCCATTCCATTAACAATACATTAACAATACACCAACCCATTTCTCAATATCGAACTTTTGACTCTATTATATCTGTGTATATAATGAAGTTGGAAAATGTTAACACAGCTAGTTGAGTCTGGATTTGAATTCAGGTTTTTCTAACTCCAGGTCCACTGCTCTATCCACTACCCCCACCTAACTGCCTCTATTTTGTAAATAAATGTGTATGAATCAGTTGGACTAATTGGCCTTGGAGTTGGGTGACTTGGAATCAGATCTCAGCTGTCACTATATGAACTTAGGTAAGACACCTAAATTCTCTAGACTGTAGTTTTCTCATTTGTAAAAATGTTGATCTAAAAGCTGATTTAGGCAATCTCTAAGGTCTCTGTTAGCCCTGGCATTCAGTGATAATCTATTAAGTTTTCTGTAAGTATTCATCCATTTAAAATTCTGATATTTTCCTTATTTTCTTTAATTTCTATTTATACGAATTTTTATATTACATTAGGAGACATTTTATTTTTTCTTTATAATTTAATGCATTGCCATAGAGGTTTATTCTCATCCTTAAATATTATCCATTAAAATATTTCAGTTTGTAATGATCGCTATCAACTAAAATTAGTCATTTTGTTTTTTGATCATAATATTATCAATTTATTTGTATTTTAAAGGACATTGTAGTCTGAGGTTTTAAGCATGTGGAATACCTAGTTTTAACCTTATATCTAATTAATTATGGAATACAGGGAATAAATAATTGTTGCATTGCAAGTTGTCTTAATTAAGTTTTAAAGTGACCTTGGTTTCAGTTTTGTTAAATTGGTCTGCTAGATTAAGTACCTATAAATAATAGACATTAGATATTCTGAAAAATCATGAGTCTAGCTCATCTACCTCCTTTAAGTATAACAACCATCTACAGTATATTATTCTTAAGAGAAAATAAGTATGGCCCTAGTTTTTATGGTCACATTCTTTTACTGTTTAAGAATTTAATATTGAAATTGCGAATATTTAAAATTGTTCTGTGTCATGAGCCAAATTAAGAATAATGTAAATATTGCATGGGTAATATGTTCTACTTTTTATGATTATAATAAGACATAGTTCCAAAAAGATTACAAATTTTAAAAACTTATTTTTAAATAATAATCTTTCTTAATCAAAATAATAATTCTTAAAATAATCATTCCTAATGTTTACATTTTTACATATCCACATATTGCTATATGTCATCCTATAAGAGTATATCAATGAAATAGTTTTTAAGTAGTCTTTTTTTGTTTTATAGTCATTACTGTAATCTTAAAATGATACCGCTCATCGTTATAAGACAGTTGTTATGCTAAGTTTGAAAAGAGAAATGTATAAGGTTTTGTTCTGTTTAAATTACAGCATTTATAAAGATTGAATTTGATGAGTACATTTATCTGGAGGTTTTTATTTTTCTTTTCTTTTAAACTTTTCTACCTGGAATACCTGCAGTCAGTAACAAAGACTTTAAAAAGCTGATTTCTTGAATCCTTATTTTGGATCTGTAATACTAAAGTTTATTTTTGAAAAATTAGTAGAACAATTTAAAGTGGTTCACTATATGGTAGGTCACAGCTGTTAGTTGTTTACTGTTTATAATGTAAGCTCCTTGAGGACAAAGACTGTCTTGCTTTTTCTATTTCTATCTTAAGTGTTTAATAGTAATTCCTCAGTAAATATATTTTTTAAAAATTCCTTTATTCATTTGCAATACTAAAAGTAGTCCCAAATAGTTGAAGCCAAATATTTTATAATCTAAGAACCAGTTATTTTGTATTTCTGTATAAACTGTATGTGAACATCTACAAATTTTAAGATGTTTTAAAATTATGAAGATTGAACTTGAAGCATTGTAAAGTTATTTAATTTCCCCATTCTAATTCAGTTGCAACTCTTCCATGTTTATTATTCCATAAAACATGGAATTATAATGTTGCTTTTCATATTCCTGCGAAGTTACGGCCTTAGATTTCTCTTTCTCTATGTTTGTTAGTTTTCCTGTGGGATCTTGTCATTCTATCTGTGAGGAAATCACATTAACTTCTCTCATTCTCAGTCTCTTCACCTGCAAAATAGAGTGGTTGGACTACTTGACTTTGTCCCTTCCAGTTTGTACTCTTTTTATGTTTGGGGTGTGCTTCTGACTTTGTGAAGAAATAAAAATTAAACAACCAACTTGATCAGGTCTTCTTCATACTCATAATAAACTTTAACAATTTATTTGCTGGGTGTTATGGAAAATTGATTTTATTAGTTATATTATTTTGGCGTAGACATCTAAATACTTAAATAAAAATGTTAGTTGAAGGCATGTCAAAATAAAAGAGTGGCTTTATTATTTTATCTTCTAATTGTCTTGTATTTTAGTTATTTCCTCATTAGGCCTCAATTTATATGTTAATGTCAAATTACAAAACTTTGCGACTTTTGCAGTTTTAATTTTAATAAACATATAAACTGAAACCTAGGGAAAAATAAGTAATGTGCTACATAAAATCATTTATTTTCTATGAAGCAAGGATAGAAAAGGATGCCTTATAGATTTTCTAAATAGAAATGTTCCTGAATCAACATAGTGACTTTGTGAGTGCCAGACAGAAAAAAAAATAGCATTGTATTCAGCTAGATTAGTGTTCTTTCTGTTGTGCATTTTTGCATTATTTTATTTTTAAATTGTTTTCATAAAATCAAAATATTGAAGTTTCTGTGAGGGAATTTTAAATACTGTCACAAAAAATGAAAATTATTACGTCTTACTAGACAAGAAACAACTTATTACTGATATAAGAGTAACTATAAAATCAGTTGTCAATTTAGTCCATTTATTTGTTACTGGAAATGTAAAAGTCAGTACCCAAATAGAAGAAAGACTAACAATGAGAAGATGTACATGCAAATAAACAGCTTCAACATGACTTATTTCAGCAAGTTATTAATACTTTCTTCCCCAAAAGAAATGGGTAAAAGGACAGATATCTCTGTAGACTTTTACAGCATCTCCTAAGGATGTTGTCCATACAGTTTGTATTTCTATCTGAATTTGTATGTTTGATGCTATTTGATTCCATGCAAACAAATTGGGACATATTTCCTGCATAAGTCCTTTATAGAGATTGTTTCCGAGCACATTTGATAACTCTAATGGCAGCCTATATTATTGTTTTATGGGGAAAAACTAATTTGTTCATGATGATTATAGCAAATATCACAGTTTAAAAAAATTTCTGTTAGTATATAGTTGGTCTGTCAGTTGGATTTGTGTCAGTTAACTTGAAACTCTTTCCAAGATTACATTCTCAGTGTGTCCATCTCCTTTTCCAGTTCATTTGTGACATTGGCATTTTTGCCATGCTTTTTATTATTATATAGTACTTCTGGAGTTTATAGTAAGTATAGATTTCCAGTGTCTTCTGGGTCTTTCCCCTGTTCAGATTTAAGGAACGCTTTAGTTTATACTTATGTTTCTTCAGATCTGGGTTTTAGAGTGAAATTATTTCTTTTTCTGACTCTGTACTGACATGGTCTGTTCTTTAACTCTGAGCTAAGTATATCATTCGCAAAAATTTCACAAGCATATTTTCAGTTCCGTAAGTGGGAAATTTCTTTAAAAGCAGTGCCTATGGTTAGAGCAGTATTATGAAAGTATAATATTGTCTTTATGATGGAAGGCATATGATGAAGGCTCTTATTTTTCTGTGAAAGTGTAAAGTTTTATGTAGTATTATTCAGCTTTTAGTTGGTCTGGTCAAACAAGAAGAGTCTGAAGATAAATGTGAGGAAAGGGAAGTTGAGATAAGTCGGGACTTTGAGCATAATATCATATTAAAGTTATATCACATAATAAATATTTCATTTTGGCAAGCAGTCCTTGTATTTTTTAGTGCATTGTTTGTATTGTAGAAACAATTTGTTTTGAATCAAATGCAATGTCTCACATAATAGACACTAGGAAAGCCTGCATTATCTGGGCAAGCATAGATATGGAAGAGGACCAAATGAAGGTGAATTGTGATTATGATTTACATAACAAAGTGCAGTAGAATATTGAAAGGCTTTTAAAATGTGAAGTTTGGATTGTCCTTGAAATAATGTGTTGATATCATCTAAGGTTTGACTTTTATTGTATGAAGAACATTCTATTTAAATACTACTGATTTTTGTTTAGAAAATAAATTTCAGTTATGATTCTTTAATTTATGATCCAGTTAAGTGGAATTTTAGTAGTGAAAAGAAAATGGTACTACCAGATATTTCATTTAAGTGATCTTCCTTAGCACAAATGAAATTCCTATTGAATGAACTAATGATTGACACATTTAGTAAGTGTTTATTATGTATGAAGCATCTGTGTTATTCACTGAGGATACAAATAGAAAATTACAACAGTCCTCATTATAATGCATGACGCAACACATATGGAAGGTTTCAATTGCATGTTGGATGGAAAGGTTTTAATACTTCTATCATGTGATTTCCATTGATACTGATATAGCTAGATTTACGCTTCAGAAAAAACACTTTGGTAACTGTGTTGAGGATGGATTGGGATGGAAATTTTAGGAAGGGAAGCTTTAGAAGGTAATTAAAATAATCTAAAAATAGAGAATGAGGACCTGAATTGTGTAGGGTATTATCTGCAGGAGGGGAGATAAGGAGAGGTACATGAGAGATTCTGTGGACTCAGAAATGACAAGAATTGGCAGCTGATGGATGTGGGGTGAGCAAGTGAGGCACTGAGGATGACATGGTTCTGAACCTGGTTCACTGTAAGGATAGTGGTGCCCTTGGCAATAAAAGATGAGTTTGGAAGCAAGGTGGATTTACGGCAAAAAATGAGTATATATAATAGAAACTTGAATAAAATTTTGTTGAATGAATCAATGAAAGAAAACTATGTGCTTATGGCAGTCCAACAGCCTGGATTTTTAGAATACTGTTTCATATATTCTGCCCTATTTTCCTCACAAATTATCAAAATATCCCAGGAATTTCAACATTTTGACAAAAGTCTCTCAGATTGGAGGCCAGAAGGAAGGAACAATAAACACTTCTGGAAGCCTCAGAATTTTCTGTCAGATGCTGCACTTGATTTTGACTCCACAAAACATCTTATTCCTAAGACGCTGGGTACCCTCTTGCTCCCTTCCTTTTCAGGAGGTTAAATGTTTTGTCCAAGGTGCCATTCATAGTCTGTAGCAGTCAGAATGTGAACATTAGTTTCTTTTGACTTTACTTTGTCCCTTTCTGTAGTTGTTAGGTTCCTGAAAAGCTACGTATAGGTCAGATTCTTTTGTAAATTCAAGCCTGTGTATGAATTTAAATGTGAGCGGGAAACTTGAGAGGTTTTTATGAAAGAAAGATACTTAATTAATGAAATGAAATTTTGTGTATTAGTTTTTCTTAAAGCAGGTCTATCTTGAATAATTTGATAATTTTAATCATACAGTTTCTGATTTTCATCTGCTGAATGACAGAATTTCAGAGCATGTATGTAGTCAAACCAAGTATCTCTGGAGACATATGGTATTATTATGTTGAAATTTTGTTGCAGTGATAACAGTCTTTATGTGTGTGCTTGTTTTCTTCTTAGCTATTTGAACTGCTCGGACCTGAAGGATTTGAACTTATAGAGAAGCTCCTCCAAAACAGAGTTATAATTGTGGATAGATTTCTCTCTTCAAATGACCATAAGTTGCAAGTTCTTCAAGGTAAGATCATATCATCGTTCATTCAGATATAAATGAAATATTTAATGTTAGTAGAAACTTTCTAACATAAAACTTTACATAGAGGAGTAATTTATCATTTAATTCATGTCTATTATCTTTGGTCATATTACATTGTGTTCATGATGTAAATATTGAGGCTAGAAAGTGTTGAGGAGGGGAGGGAGAGTGCAAAAGAGAGTGAAAAAGATTGGATGATAAAGGAAATAAGAAAGGCAACCATTCTCCACATTCTAATGCTATGCTTAATTTTTCTCCTATATGTTATTTGATGCAGCAATTTAGATAACCTCATCCTTCATAGTAAAGCCTTATTAACTTCATATTGCCCTAAAATAAAATTAATACTGCTAAGACAGATTATTGAGTCTCACTTCTTAGCATGAGGAATTTAATAATTTAAGAAATTTCATGATTATTCTGTTTTAAAAAAAAACAACAACATTCTTTTCAATCCCCTTTAGGATTAAAGTAAACTATTGTACGTAATTAAGCAAAATAGACAGCAAAGTGTAATTTGTTCCAGATAGTCCAGTTCAGACCTGGAAGGGACAATAAGGGGCCCAAAAAGCTGAAAATCCCTCATTTTACAGAAGAGCAAGTTAAGCCCCAGAGATGTTAAGTGACTTGCTTATGTAGATCATATAGGTAACAACAGCAACTATTATTATAATACTTAATATAGCTTACATTTTTGTGGCACTTAAAAGGTTTGCAGAGTAGTGCCACACACAAATACACCATACACAAATATGTATGTGTGTGTGTGTATATGCTACAAAAGTTGTATTTATGTGTTGAACATATTTTTGAGTGGAGTTTAATGTAAAACTATTGATTACAAATTTTGGAATTCTGATCTCTGAAAATGAGACTCCCAAATATATTTAATTCTGAAGTGCTAAATTCAAACTGCTATAATTCATTTTGTAAGCTCCTCTTTTATATACAGGCAATCAACATATGGTGGCCATTAAATAAGCTCCATTATACAAATGTGGAAAAACTCTCCTTGAAAGTGAACAGTTACGTTTGTATTCCTAAAGATGAATTTAAGTGATATATTTCTTTACATTTTATTCTACTTTTCTTTTGTGTGGGATGATAAAGAAATTGGTTTCACATTTCAAAAATACTTTCATGCTTTTATAAATTTTCTTTATAGACAATTGTAAAAAATTTTCAGGAGAAAATGCTAAACCTAATTATGGTTGTCAAGTCACTATTCAGTCTGAACAAGAAAAGCAGTTAATGAAACAGTATCGTCGGGAAGAAAAACGAATTGCCAGAAGAGAAAAAAGAGCAGGAGAAGATGGAGAAGTTCTAGGAGAAGGACTAATGTACTTTGATCCTAAGGAGTTGAGGATGCAAAGGTAATAAAGGCCAGAAGCTGATAAATGTGTACGCTAGTATGTGTTTTTTCTTTTAGTTATCTTTAATATTTTAAATATTTCTGACTTCACATTTTTTCCAGATATGGGATTTTTCTGTTTTCATGAAAACTTAGTTTTCTGGGATCAGAATGCAGTGGTCTGCTTAATTACAAAATTGGTTATATCTGTATGGACTAGAGATTGAGATTTTAGAGGCAAACTACCATTAACTTGAGATTTATGAAGCCTGGAATAAATGTATTAATAGTTTTGTTTTCTTCTCTAGATTAATGAATATTGTTTTGCATGTTGTCATATAATGCTAGAGCAGAGAAAAAAACAATATATATAATCCATTGGTACCTGGAAATTGTAATATTTTAGTTCTTGGTTTTTAAAATATGGAGACTCATAAAAAAGCATGTTCACATTTTTATATGTGAGGAAAACAGAACTATAAATAAGAACATCGTTTTTATGTATTATAGATTGATGGTATATAAAAATAACATCTAAAATGTATCATTGTTTATATTTGGTTGTTCTTAAATTTTAGCCTGCTACATAGTTTAATTTCTTTTCTTTTGAAATTCAGAGATATCTGAAGTAATTATTTTAATTGTCTATTCATTTTGTTGCAATGTATGTAATTACCAACCTAGCCTCATTTTTTTCTTTATAGAGAACAAGCACTTCTGAATGCTCGAAGTGTACCAGTTCTAAACAGACAGAGAGATGTAGATGTTGAAAAAATTCATTATCCACATGTTTATGATTCTCATGCTGAAGCCATGAAAACATCAGCATTCATTGGGGGTGCAAAGGTATGTGTTTGGTATACGACTTTTTTTGAGTGATGCATCTCTTCTTAATAAAGAACATATTGATTCTCCCTCTATTTCCCCACTGCCTCCCTCCACCCCAGTGACTTTTGCTTATTGATCAAATTACAATTATACTTATTCAGTCATTTTCCAAGTTTGTGTTTAATTTGATAGTCAACAATACTTTCCCATTCTCCCACATCTGGTTGTTGTATGTTAGAAAACCTACTGGGTAAGTGATCTACTCCTTGGATATACTTTGTACTTTTAGTGTCAGGAATTCTGCCTCCTAATATATTTCTTAAAAGTGTTGTGTGATACAATAATAAAAAGAAGTTTGAGTTCTTCATATATCATAACAATATACTGTGACTTACTTTGAACAGGTTTCACACCTGATGGGAATTGTGTGTCTTTTCTTATTTTCCTTCTTTCCTCATCAACTTTATTATTAGTTGATCTACCACCACCCCTAAATTGAATAGAGGTAATCTTAAATATTTCTTCCTTAGTCCAGTGTGGTTGCTGAAATTTAAATAGTGTTTTTTAAATTTAAATTTTCTTTCTGGATTTTATCTGGATACATTATTTGACATTCCTGGAATATAAATCATATCAATTCTTAAGATGTTTTAATTTTAACCATTTGATTTTAATTTTTTTTAAAATATTAATAGATGCTCTTACCAGAAGGCATTCAAAGGGAAAACAATAAGATGTATGAAGAAGTAAAAATTCCCCACAGTGAACCAATGCCAATAGGCTTTGAGGAAAAACCAGTTTTTATTAAAGACTTAGATGAGGTAAGAGAAACTTTTTTTAGGATAATTTGTATTCACTAGAACCTTTTGTTAATAAATTGATAATATTGTAAATTATTTAAAACATTTTCCTAACAGGCCTCTACATAGGTCTATGTATGTATTTTATGTGTCAGTGAGAATGAATGAGCTGTCTTTCAATTATGGGATTTACTGGCACTATTGTACTTTTATGCTGATTAGGCCACATGTAGAAGAACACTGTCTTTGTACAAGCTTGTGATTTTAGGGATGTTACCAGAGAAATGAGATAACTGAAAACCATGTCATACTAGGAAATAAAGAACAAGGGATACAGACTGAAAGCTAGTGAACTTTATTTGATCCCTGGAAAAATTCTAGAAAGGATCATCAAAGGTATGGTTGGTGAACATCTAGGAAAGAAAATTGTGATTACAAAGAGCCGAGTCATATCAGATTAACCGTCTATGTCAGAATTACTAAACTAGTAGATGAGGGGAATACTGTGGGTGCAGTTAACTTAGATTTTTGCAAAGCTTTTGATAAAAGTAGCTTCTTCTGGAGGAGATGATGAAGTATCGATTAGCCAGTTATAAGTAAGATGTATACAGAACTGGTTTGGAGGCCAGACCCAAATAGTTGGTGATTATCAAAAGTTAGTTTGACAGTAGGTCTGTACTTGAATACTCCAGTGATACATTTGACCTTGTGCTGCTTAATATTTCAGTCAGTGGCTTGCACAACGTTATGTATGGTATACTGTTTCACAGATAACACACAGAAGGCACTGGAGTTTTTGGACTCCAACCTCTAAGAAGTTCACTCTTGATCTGGTCAGACAGGAAGGAGAGAAGACAGCTTCTGAGGGGTTAATAATCTTACTTTATTCTAGTCTATTCTTCTCAAAAGGAGTTGCTGATAATGGGAATACCAATTCCTACAGCATTTCCTAATCACCCTTCTTGCAGGGGCCAGCATGAAAGGGAGGCAACTACGTCTCAGTTGGGTCAATTGAGACAGGCACAACTTGTGCACTCCCCTAAATCATCTCAAACCTCAGTGGAGAAAAAAAAAAAACAGAAACAAAAAACCTCAGTGGAGGGAGGTTGAGGTACGTACATGCATTGCTCTAAGCATTACCCATATTCCAAATGGATTCCCCTAGGAATTCCCCATTCACTGACCAGTGCCCACTGGCTTTATAGGGCAATAGACCAAGAAGGCACCTTGCCAATGTTAAGCTCACAGGTTAACTTTAACAATATTGTCATTCTGCGCACACCTAGAAAATATCACATTATGTCACCCCTATATCGGTAGGACTATCACTATGATTCTAGGAATTACTATCTAGAATCCTTGGGGCTCTTCAAGGAGTTATTATCTAACACCTGGAAACTAGATATTGCCATGGCCATGGATCCTGAGAAATAAACTCTAAAAAAGGATGACTAAATTCTTCTTACATACACATGCTCATTAAATTTGTAAATGTCACAAAGCTAGAAGAAAGAGCTACATGTGGATAACCAAGTCAGGATCTGAAAGGATTTTGACAGGCTAGAATTGGCCTCAGTCTCGTGAGATATAATATGAATATTTGGTGCCCCAAAAAATTGACTTATAAAGTATAAGAGAGAAAGCATTACTTTTTCTGAAATAAACTAGGGGTTTTCATATGCTGAAAGTTCAGTAAGCAATGAATTTGTAATGTTTAACTTGGAGCCATGGCACCTGAGCTTAAATCCGAGCCCTGCCATTTATCTGTGTGACAGTTGGATGTCAATTTTCTTAAATGAGAAGGTTGATCTAAGTAACCTCTAAGCTTTCTTCCAGCTGTATACCTTTGATCTTAGGATAAATGATATGGGAGTGTAAGGATAATTGTTTTGAAGTATGTGTATATTAATTTGTCATAAACATTTTATTTATAGAAACAATTACAAAGAACAGTTAATTTCCAAAACTTTAAAATTATAATAAAATGCATAATAAATTTTTGTAATGTATATTTGAGTCTTACATTTTTAATAAACTTAATTTCATTCCTCAAGAAGTAATATCATCAAGTTAACTTTCTACTGGATGGTTACAGTAAGCACATTCTTTAAAAAATTCTCCAAAATATTATGCAGGTGAACTTGTTTCAACTTGCAGGATTATTGCTTTTTGATTAGTTTTGCAATCCTTCTTGTTATTTGTCCTTTAGATGAAAAAGGTTTGCCTCATTTTGTGATAAACAGCTGCATTTCAGGTCATGGCAGTAAAAATAGAGCAAAACAGCCACTTTCTACAGTCTGTCAATTCTCACAAGAATTCCATTTTCTGTTACTTGGCTGACTTTTGTATTAACAATTAATCTTTGCTCCAGTGTACTGCTACCTTCTAAATTACTTCCACTGATTTTTCTTTAAATCTTTGGAAGTAGTAAAGTACCTAACATTCTCTTATCCACACAAAATATCTAAGTAAATAAATTGTGCAGATTTGTTTAACTTTTAAAATATAAGAATAGCATAGATTTAAAAAGTCAGTGACAAAATTATAATCCAAATTAGTCTGACCACCTACAGTAATAATTTCATTTTAAACTATTTCGTCGATGTAAAACGTAACTAATAATTATATATAAAGTACGGTTCTTAAATATCTAAGAACCTGTTATTGTTGTTAAAGGTATCCAATAGTATTCCACTAAGTTTTTGTGTAATAGAACACATCTGGAGTGTTAGTTAAACAATTAGAATATAATTGACTTTTTAAAAAAAGTATTGGCTAAAACATCGATGCCCTTTTTGTCCGTGTTGAGCATATAACCCTAAGGAAGTTAGGAGTGAAAACAGACTTCCTTTGGGAGAGGGGCTGTCTTTTGGCATTGGGAACTCCAAGCAAGAAAGCTCTTATTGTAAGTGAGCACCTTCTATATAACTTATTGTCATAGAGAGTTGCCTAAAGCACTGAGAGTTTAAGTGAAATCACTTAAGGTCATGCAATCAGAATTTGACAGGGGCAGCAATTGAACCCACATCTTCATAGCTTTGGAGTTAATTTTCTATCTTCTATGCCCTGTTAATAACACTAACTGTTTTGTACTAACAGGGAACTTAAAATAAAGTAGATGCCCAGTGTTTGGGGAATGGTTAAACATGATGTGGCATATGAGTATAATGAAGTATTGCTGTGCTATAAGAAATTATAATTGTGATGAATACAGAGAAATATGGGAAGATTTATACAAACTGACAGGTTGAAGTAGGAAGAAATGGGCAAACAGTATAAAATGGAAATGGAAAGAACAGCAACAATAAAACAATTGAAACTAGATGCTATGAAATTAGACTGACCAAGCTTGTCCCCAAAGAAGAGATGACAGAATGAACTACTTTCTCCTCCTTTTAGGGGAAGTGGGAAACTAGTGGAGTGGGGGGATTGAGAAGAGTTATGGGAGGATGGATGAGACTATCAATATGGGACACTATATGTAGTGTTGGATCTGCTTGATGTATTGTTTAATTTCACTGAGTTGTTTCTTACCCCTTTTAAATTTATTATAAGTGATGGTTCTCTGGGAAGGGCAGAAGAGAAGGATATGTCAATGATGTAAAAACAAAACAAAATAAAAAAATAAACGAATACCTTTAAAATTGTCCAACTTACATGAAAAGATATTGAAGTCTAATGGCTAAATGTGCTAAGTGTTTTGTTTTTTTCTTGGTATAATAATTGTCCTATCTCTGACACATGCTATGTGACCCTCTCTTTAGGCAGCTCTCTAATTCTATAAATTGTTCCAAAAATGCTGATCTGTATTGCTAATGGGAGTTTCCTCATCTGGGAGATCATCTTCTTAAGTAAATTACAGATCTTTCCCTGTCTTATGAATTGGCATATGGTAGATGTAGATGTACTTGTCCTGTGTTCTTGTGAATTAGTTGATAGATAAATTCACATGTAGAAAATGAAAAACTGTTATTTGAGGCTAGTTAACAATTGATTATAATATGAACCATAAAGTTTCTATGTAGAGAGTACTCAATAGAAATAGGTTAAACTGAATGAATCTCATTTGAGAGAAAATCCTATATGTATCCTATATGAGCCAACCATATCAGAATTGAAGCACTTAAATTCTTATGGGAACACTTGCAAACAGCTAACCATGAAAGGGCACCAGCTGCAGAAAAACACCTGCTAAGTTACAGTGGGAATTCTGACATCTGCCAGTAGTTAGAAGTAATCTAATAAAATGCCACTTCTTAAAGTGTGCCAAGTCCCCCACTGCACCCCACATCGATCAGATAGCTATCCTAATCAGAACAAAAAATCTTGTGACAAAGGATATTTGAACGATCTCAGAGCCATAATTTGATAAATTCTGATGATTAGAAGCTTGAATAGTTGTAGTTGTCCTTATTTTCTCCCCGCCTTTAATTTTCCTTTACCTGTAAAAGTAGAATTTATATTTTCACAAGATAAGGTAGTATATTATATCTTATTTTTCCAGGCTTATGTTCTATCGTACACACACACACACACACACACACACACACACACACACACACACACACTCTCACACACACTCACACACTAGAAAGTGGTTCTGTTTTCCTGTTTTTTAACTTTTAACAGAAAATATCAGTTTTGAAAATAGCATAAAACCAGTGATTTCATAAATTGTTGTTGTATACTTAAGTATCAAGTAAATCTGACTTGTGTCCTTTGTCATTTGCTTATTCAATACACATTTCTTAAATGACTATGTACAAAGCACTGTTAAACACTAAGAATAGAAAAGCTAAACGTGATACTGTATTTAAAGAGCTTGATTTTTACTGGGACACAACCTGTTAGTAAATATAATAAAAGGAAAAAGAGCTGTCATAGCTACTGAGATGAGAAAAGGCTTCATGGTAGAGGTGGTTTCTCAACTGAACTTCAGGGAAGTTGAGAATTCTGAGAGATGGAGAGATGCAGAGAATTATAGACTTGAGAGCAGAGGCTTTACACTGAGAAAGGAACTGGAATGCTGAGTTTCAGAAACATTAAGTTTGTCTGGAATGTTGAATATATGAAGAGGAGTTTGTTCTAGAATTTCAGTGAACACAGATAAACTCTTGATTTGTATATCTTCATTTTCTTCTATATGTTGTGTACCTAATGTTTTCAACTAATCAGCGTTTTCTTTTCTTTGAAATCCTCTCTTAATTCATCCTTTGAAGTTTGAGTTGTTTTGCTTAGGACTAATCCATTCCTAAATCTACTCTTTGTCTTATTGTCCCTTTTCGTTGTTTCCTCCCATTTCCTTGTTTAGCTGAATGGATTTCCATACCGGGCTCTGTGTGTATTCAGCCCTTCTTTTTCTGGTTCTAGTAAGAACCAGTTTAATGCTGATAGTAACACTCCAAAACACTTTTATGATTCCCTGAAAGTTATTTATGGGCCAAAAACCTTTGGTGCTTCACAACTCCTCATTACTGATGGGAGCCACGTTGACTTGATCCTAGAGAGATAGGCTGAACACTTCCATAGTATTCTCAACAGACCATCATCAGTCAATGTTCAGGTCACTGACCATTTATCTCAGGTTGAAGTCAATCCCTCCTTAGCTGAACTTCCAACTGAAGAAGAGATTTTGAGTGCCATTAGGCTCCTTTCATGTGGCAAAGCACCTAGTGCTGATTCTATTTCAGCTGAGATTTACAATATAAGGGGACCATTGCTCATACAAAAGCTGAATGAAATTTTCCAGGTTATATGTGAGTGCCACACATATGGCAAGAGGAAGTTATCCCACAGGAGTTCAAGGATGCCTGCCTTGTTCATCTCTGTGAAGATAAAGGAAATAGATTGTTCTTTGACAATCACAGGTTGTCTCTCTCTTAGTCATTGCTAGCAAGATCCTTGCTAGAGTCCTCCTTAATAGGCTGATCCTTCACCTGGAAAATGGTCATCTAACTGAGAGCCAGTGTGGCTTCAGAAAGGGCTGAAGGAACAGTCGATATAGTGTTTGCTGCCCGACAACTCCAGGAGAAATGCCAGAAGCAGAACAGAAGTCTGTATACGATGTTTGTAGATCTGACCATGGTCTTTGACACTGTTAGTCGTAAGGGCTTATGGAAAATTATGTCAAAATTTGATTGCCCAGAGAAGTTCATCAGTATTGTACTTTACTTTCATGGTGGCTTGCTTATATGGTTCTGGATAGTGGACAATGCTCTCGTGCCTTCCCAGTCGCTAATGCAGCGCAACCGGGCTGTGTGCTTGCTCCCATGCTTTTTAGCATGATGTTTTCAGCCATGCTGGCAAATGCTTTCAGTGAGGATGAACACAATAGCATCAAGGTCAGCTGATGATAAATTCTTTAGTTTGAAAAGACTACAGGCCAAGACCAAAGTGGAGGAAGTATGTTGCATGTGGTGCATGATTTTCTGTTTGCAGATTATTGTGTACTCAGTGCAGCCTCTGAAGCTGAAATGCAACAAAGTATGTATCAATTCTCTGTTGCCTATGCTAATTTTGGCCTAACAATTAGCACCAAGAAAACACAAGTGATCCATCAGCCACCACCGCACCATTCATACATGGAATCATCAGTTACAACAAATGGAGAAATTTTGAATGCTGTGGATAATTTCACTTACTTGGTAGTGTATGTAAGGGGTGTTGACCGCCACACCATCTGGGATGCCACACTGACAGACATCAGGTAAACTGAGTCTGGAGCAGGGAAGGGTGAGCAAGATGGCGCTGGAAGAGATGGCCCCACCCCTGGTTTGTTGTTGTCACTATAGTTCCAGCTTGTGTTCATTTCTATAGTTTCGGGTTTGTTTAGGTGTGTTACCATGGTTCACTGGGCTAGCTGGCAGAGACTATATAATTAGAGTGCTTGCTTGAATAAATCGGAGTTGCTTCACTGACCTGCTCTCCCTCCTCATTCTTTTACTCACGAGCTCCACAGGAGGACGAGCAGTCTGCTGGCCAGGCATAAGACTTGCTCCTCTCGGTAAGCTATGCTGTAACCATAGCACATGCTGGTTTGAGAACCCAGATGTCATGCTTCCCTCTCTAGTAACGATAGTCAGATAGTTGGGGTTCAATTGTCCGTTGAATTCAGACAGTTCAAATGCTCAATATTTAAACATGCAGAGAGGTGTCCCTCCAGCCCAGGAGAAAAGGAGGGGCTACTGGGAGGACGCAGAGATGATCCCACAGGCCACTTTAGAATTCAGGAGGAGGTACCGGACACTCAAGTTGGTGCCATACAGTCAAAATTAATTAGAAGCCTAGGGAATTTCCTGATACCTCCATGCACAACAGTATGGTTACCAATAGAGGAAATATGCATCAAAACAAAGCAAGAGGTTATTATTTCTGCACCAGCAAATGCTTACACAGGCTTACAGGCCGTAGTACAGCAACCACCAATTGGTACCTTACACAAGATCCTGATGTCCGTCAGTGTGGCGTCCCAGATGGTGTGGTGGTCAGCGCCCCTTACAGTGTATACATTGACATTGAGGTTGACATGCATTGCCAGAGCTAGTTCAGTGTTTGGGAGGCTCCAAAGAAAACTATGAGAGAGAAGAGGTATTAGACTGACGACCAAACTGAAGGTCTGCAGAACCTCATTGTTGTATGCCTGTGAAACATGGACAGTCTACCAGTGTGCCATGCCAGGAAACTGAATTGTTTCCATTTGAACTGTCTGAGGAAGATTCTGAAAATCACCTAGCAGGATAAGGTACCAGACATTGAGGTCCTTGCTTGAACTAAACTGCCAAGCATTCAAACTGTGCTTCAGAGAGCACAACTTTGGTGGGCTGGCCACATTGTTTGAATGCAAAATGTAAACTTGCCAAAAAGACACCCCATTAAACACCCCGACATGCACAGGGGGGCCTGCTATCACAGGTTCTTAGATCAGCATTCATAAGTGGAAAACAACTTAAAAGGGGTTAACAATCACTTTAATCAAGCATATGTATCATTCCTTTAACCAAGTACATATATCATTCAGTTACTTCAAGGAGTCAGTACAGCACCCTGAATTTCAAAGAAAATATAGAGAAATCAAAAGATCAACAGACATAATAGCTTCCTCTGCCTGAATTCAACGGACAATTGAACCCCAACTATCTGACTATCGTTACTAGAGAGGGAAGCATGACATCTGGGTTCTCAAAGCCAGGGGAGCTCCTTAGTGGCTTCCCAGAGTCCTCATCTGGCCAAACAAACACTTCCAGTCAGTAAGCCCCAAAGTAATCAACAGACATGGCTTCCTCTGCCTGACCATAATTCCTCAGATAGGTACAACTGTCTGTCCATTGTTACCAGAGAGGGAAGCATGACATCTGGGTTCTCAAAGCCTGGTAAGGAGGGGAAAGGGACGGGAGGGGAGAAAGAGACTCAGGGGCTTCCCAGAGTCTTCATCTGGTACTCAAAACCTCTTGCAAAAGCTAAGCCCCCCAGGAAAACCTCAGAGTATTTATACCTTTTTTTAGAGCCAGAGGGCATCCCAGCCCTTGAGAGCCAGTGCCTCATTAACAAAAGTTGTGGGTGTTCCTACAAATCCCTAATCAAACTCCCCTTAATGGGTGGGGAAGATCTTTAATCACATTAACAACACAAATATATACTGATTCTAGTTAAAGAAACTTTTCTTTCTGTACTTTTTTCCTTGTAAAGACTCTTGATTGATAAAGGCAGGATTCTACCAGGCATTTGATTATTCTAAAACAAAAATAGCAAAAGACCCTAATTTTACTTGGCATTACACTATTTTATGGAGAACTTGCTTGGGGCAGGTGATCACATGGTGGTCAGAAGAAGCAATACAAGCATAGTCTCAAGGTCTCTCTCAAGAACTTTGGATTTGATTGTGTGACATGGGAGACACTGGAACAGGAATGCTCAGCATGGCATGCCCACTTCAGAAAGGGTGCTGTGCTCTCTGAGCAAAGCAGAATTGAAACAGCACAAAGGAAACATAGCATGTGCAAATTTGGAGTATCCACCCAAATGTTCACATGGACTATCTGTGCCCAATCTGTGGTAGGGCATTCTGAGCTCCTCTTGGTCTGATCAGCCACAGTCAGACACATTGAAACTTAACTTTATCATGGTGATGTCATTTTGTGCCTCTTCTAGAAGGAAGGACAGTAACCAATCTGGTTCTTATGAAAATAGGTTCAAATCTCATACTCTACTGTTCTATTTGTACATCCTCTTTATGAGGTAGTATATTCCTGTACTCTTCTTCCCTATGTATCTTTGTATGTCTTTTTCCCCTCCATTTCCTTCTTTTCTATTATGATCATCATTAAAATATTAACAGGACCAGTCCAAGGCACTTGTTCTTATTTAACTTCCTCTTTGGACTCTGATGATATTAGGATTCTAAAGGGATACTTATATTATCTTTCCCTATTATAGTTTAAATAATACCCAAAAAGGTATGATCCCTTCTCATTACTCACTTTTAACATTTCTTTTGAATTCTAATTTTATAATTCAGAGTTTCTACTTAGCTTCAGTCTTATCATCAGGAATAAGTAGAAGTCTTGATTGATTAAAGGTGCATTTTTTTTCCCCTGTAGGTGTATTCTTACTTTTGCTAAATAAATTATTCTTGGTTGTAATTCTATATTTTTTGCCTTTTGGATTATCATTGTCTAGGTTCTCTGCTCCTTTGTAGTTGTGGCTGCTAAATCATGTGATTGTGACTATGACTCCTTAGTACTTGCATTCTTTCTGCCTACTGGCAGTAATTTTTCTTTTCACCTGGAATCTCCAGATTTTGTCTCTGGTATTTTGGGAAGTTTTTCTTTTGGGATTTCTTTCAGGAGATGTCTGGTAGACTTTTCGTCTTTTCATTTTACCATCTGATTCTAAGAGATGTGGACTGTTTTCATTCATGATTTCATGAAATATGATGAAATCATATTCCTCTTTTTTTTTTTTTGGTCTCCCTTTTTTTTGACCTTTTTTTTAGCTCTTTTTTTTTTTTTGGTCATGGCTTTCTAGTGGTCCTGTGATGCTTAATTTATCTCTTCTTGGCGTGTTTATCTGGACACTTGTTTTTTGTGGCATATATTTTCTTTTTTTAAATATTAAAGTAAAGATGTCTTATTGCTTTATGGAGTCATTTTTAATTTTCAGGGATTCTCTTAATGGAGTAATGTTTCGAAACTCTTGTATCAGATCATTAATTTTCCTCCAAGTAATTCTTCCAGAGTTTCCATTTTTCTTCAGTTCTTTCCTGTGTGAAATGGGGATAAAAATACTCGTTAACCCTTTTTAGGAGATTTTTCAGGAGAGGAAGTAATGTGTTTTAAGTGCCTTGCCAGCCTAAAAAAGCATTATATAAATGCCAGCTACTGTTATTGTTGTTATTAATGAGCACATACAATATGCTTGCTGCTTAGTAGCAGTTCTGAACTGTCATTTAAAAGTCAATACTAGTTAACTGATAAGTATATATACAAAGTGATTTTTAGCAAGTGGGTTATTTTTTATTACTTTTGTCCAAGCTAGTTAGATGTTATCTTAACATGGGCATTTAATAATTTTAACTAAAGAATATTAAAAGTTTATTATTTTCAGTTCATAAAATTTCCTTAGAATTGTTCAGTTGTCATGTTATTTCTATAACATAAAAAAGTTTACTGTAGTTGTAAAAAATTCCACTGTAGAAGTAGATTCAGGTTGGAACTGATCAATTTCATATCATTTAGTGAACATTTATTCATGTATTTTATGTACTGGGGCTATGCTGACTGTTGACTCTTAAATGTTAGCAATGAAGTCTCTGTCTTTTTGTTCTATTTCGGAAGACAACATATTTGTATATAAGTATATATAGATATATAGATAATAAAATCAAATTAATTTGGAGTGAAGATTCTAGCTGCTGAGATCAAAAAAGACTTTATATAGAAAGTAGTGCTTATATTTAGCTTTGATGGTAACTAGATATTGATTTGTTTTTTCACCTTTATTATTCTGAACTAGAAAAAACATTAGTAAGCATGATAATTTCCAAAGAAGTACAGGAGAAAAAAAGATTATATATGCAGCAATAAATCTCTATTATTATAAGTTTGGAGTTTTTGAATATTTATAAGAAATTTAGTGTGGGAGTTTTGAGCAACAGTTTGGGTTGTTTCTACTTTCTTTTGAACTTCTGTTTTCTTCTGTTCATTCAAAAAAAACTGTACAGTGGCCCTCTTTTTTGGGGATCACTATTGTTCCCCATCTTCCCTACCCCTTGACATTTTTCCCTTGTTAAAAACTAAAAGAAAAAAAACACTTCATGAATAATAAGTATAGCCAGACAAATTGAATTAATGGTGTCTATGTCCAAAAATGTATGTCTGTCATCTCTCTGTTAGGAAGACAGAGACCTAGACTTCATCATAGGTGTTTTAGAGACATAGTTGGTCATTGTATTAATTGGCATTATGACATCTTTCAAATTTACAATGTTTTCTTTGTTCTACTCAACTTTATATCAGTTCATAGATTACTGTGGATTCTTTGAAATTTTCTCTTTTGTCATTTCTTACGGTGCAAAATTACATTATATTCATATGCCACAGTATGTTTTTCTCACTTGTCTAAGAAAATCTAAGTCATCCCTTGGATTGGATTTTAGCTCTTTTATTATTTTTTCCCTTCTCTCCCCTTCAGGATTAAGAAGTTTGTTTTACTTACATCTGTTCCCTTACTGGTATTATTCTCCCTCTGACTCCTCCTCTTTCTCCTCCATAAGAATGGCAGTGCAATGTGAGGCATTTCTACCCCAGACTCTGCCTGCATTTCTTCAACTCTCCCTTTGTTTCAGAGAAGAATGAATTTCATGTCATCCCCCCCATCTTCTCTTCACACACCTCAGTTATGAGAAGTCTCAAGTTGTATCCCATTTTTCCTTTTTACAGTAGTGTATTTTTATACTCTCATTCACTCGTTCACACACACATGCACGTATGCACACACACATACACACACACTTTCTTCTTTCCCCACTTAAAATCTTTAAACTCAAGTCCTCTTTTTTTTCTTTTTGATCTTCTTCAGTACTATTTTAAAGATATTGATGTTATAGAAGGACACTTGTTTCTTCTTTTAGAATTAATTTTATTAGTATATGATATAGCTTTTAATTGTTCAAATAATTTGCATTTCTAGATTTCTCTAGACTCTTTGCATTTCAAAGATCCAACTCAGCTTTGTTCTTTTATTTAAAAATGATTGAAAGTTTTCTATTCTATCCCTCATTCTCCACCCCCAATAAAATAATATTTAGGTTTGGAGTTTAGGTTATTCTTGGTTATAAAATTATCTCATTTGCTTTTTGGAATATGTGTTCTAAGAGCTCCTCTTGTTTCTTGTAGAAACTTCCAGATGTTTGTTTCTTTTTTATTTTTATGGAAACTCCTGATTTTGATTATGATTTTACTGGTATAATTCCTTTTGAGAATTCTTTAAGCAGGTTGTTTGTGGATTCTTTTGGTCTTTACTTTGGCCCCTGATTCCAACAGATTTGAGTAGTTTTCATTTGGAATTTCTTAAATATAGTGTCCATGCTTTTTTAACAAAATATATTTCTCTCTCTTCTTATTTTCCAAGTCAGTTTAAAAAAAAGATTTCTATATCTTACATTCTTTTTTTTCTTCAGTCTTGTGGTTGTATGTGTGTGTGTGTGTGTATTTTTTTCCCTGTCTTATGAAGTCATTGATTTCTGACTGATCTGTCATAGCCTTGAAGCTGTGTGTTTTTTAGGGAAAGTTTGCCACTTTCTTCTGAGCTGTTTACCTTCTTTTAGTTCTTTCCTTCACAGCTTTTATTTTCTTTTTATCTCTTCTTTCCTTCTAGACAATTGTGTCATCCTTTTGGAAAATCTAGAGTTCTTTTGAGTCTTTGCTTACGGTTGTTAGTTGGTTGCTGTCACTTTTTTGTAGATGGGTCTTTATATTTTCAATCACTTTTTATACTAGTTAGTGTTTTCTTTGATTTATTTATCTTTCTAGCTTTAAAATCTTGAACTAGGACTGTTTGCCAGGGCCAGGCTTTATACCCCTACTGATCTTTTTGTACATGGACTTCTGGCTTACCTTTTGTGCAGTTCTGGAGTGGAAGAAGGGACTTAAAGTATTCTTATTAATACTATGATCATCACTTGGGCTTGGTACAAACTCCACAGTTTTGGTAGAATAAGCATTCCATTCAGGCAGCACTATTGGCAGCAAATTTCTGTTTGGATATTTATGTTTTTTTCTGTTATTAAAATACCTATATATTCATGGCATGAATTGACTAGAGGTAGTGCATGTATCTTCTGGTTATATTGCTGCATACATACATACATTAGATAGCTTTGAGCTAATATTTTAAGAAATAATGATATTGACTTATGCCATTCTTTATGTATACATTATCTCTCCTTCATTTGGGTATCAAGCCCAAAGGAGTCTGGTTAAGGTGCTTTTTAAAAAATTTTATTTGATGTTTCAGTAGAATCTTCTTTCAAGTCCATCTGCATCTGGCCTTTTCTACTGAGAGTTTTTTTGTTTTTGAATTAATTACTATTTTTTTTAATTTTTCATTTTTAACACAGTTCATATCACATAAAACAATTCCAACTTTTGGTCAGGTGATACTTCTTTTAAAGCATTTATAATATAGACCACAAATGAATTTTTTTTTAACATTAACCAACTGAGACACAAATAATAATTACGTATGCTAACGTCACAAGCCCTTGACCTAATTATCTCCACACTATTACTAAGAATTAAAGGACCCTAACTTATTGTTGTTGGTCTAAAGTCCTAAGCCTAATAGCTTAATTTTAGATTTTACTGCAGATGTTCCCCTACCAACAATCTATAATTTAATAGATCTGGTATTAAAGCTTACAAACCTTTTGACTATAGGAAATTGCCACTAAGAGTAGGGACATTGCAGGGAAACAATATCTCCCCAACTTCATGTCAATTCCAGGCAGGAGTAGATTGTCCACCTGCATTCAGTCAGGCTTAAAGTCTGCCAGGTGTCAGTGGGGAAATTGAGTAAGGAGAATCCTACCTCAGCCCAGGATAAACAACTGCTCTCCCACCTTTCCCATGAGATCACCTTTTGCAGATCATACCACCATGTTACAGGCTTACTAGCATCATGGATTGGAGGCTTAGACCACCTTTCTTGCTACCCATACCTGGAGTTAGACTCAGAAGAACAGTCAGTTAATAATCCCATAGAATCTTAAAATAGCAAGTTCCAATTAACCAGGTTTCAGATATGACTATAATTTCACATTGGCTAAGGAACATCTTTTGAGGCAAGTCTTCAGTGGCTTACATGCTTTTCTGTACGTGTTCTAGTTCCTGATTAAATAACAATCATAAAATCAAATGTGCCATTAAAACCTTAACTTTTCCATCAATGCCAAATTTTACCTGAGGTTACCTGTCTCTCAGAAACTTAGATTAAAATTCTTTTCCCCAAACTGAAGATGTCTCTGATTTACTTTCAGTAATTAATTCAGTCAATTGTTTTAATACTAATTGCTTTTACATCACTTTGTAACGTGTCCAATTTTTCTCTCCATCTCTCCTCTTCCCCCACACCCAGTACCTTGCTTTCTGATTACCCCTTCCCTCAATGTACCCTCCCTTCTATCACACCCCACCCTTCCCTTATCCCCATCTTCTCTCTTTTCTTGTAGGGCAACATAAATTTCTATACCCCATTACCTGTGTTTCTTATTTCCTGGTTATATGCAATAATAATTCTCAACATTTGTTTCTAATGCTTTGAATTCCAACTTCTCTCCCTCCCTCCCTTCCTACCCATCCCCACTGAGAAGGCAAGCAATTCAATACAGACTAAATATCTGTGTGTGTTTTGTACACAATCCCTCCACCTACCCAAATACTGAGAAAAGTCTTAAGAGTTACAAATATTATCTTTCCATGCAGGAATGTACAGTTCAGCTTTAGAAAGTCTTTTATGATTTCTCTTTCCTGTTTACTTTTTCATGCTTCTCTTGATTCTGTGTTTGAAAGTTAAATTTTCTATTCAGTTCTGGTCTTTTCATCATGAATGCTTGAAAGTCCTCTATATCATTGAATGACCATTTATTCCCTTGAAGTATTATATTCAGTTTTGCTGAGTAGGTGATTCTTGGTTTTAATCCCAGTTTCTTTGCCTTCTGGAATATCCTATTCCACACTTTTCAGTCCCTTAATGTAGAAGCTGCCAGATCTTGTGTTATTCTGATTGTATTTCCACAATGCTCAACTTGTTTCTTTCTAGCTGCTTGCAGTATTTTCTTCTTGACCTGGGAACTCTGAAGTTTGGCCACAATTTTCCTAGGAGTTTCTCTGTTTGGGTCTCTTTCAGGAGGTGATTGATGGATTCTTTCAATGTTTATTTTGCCCTCTGGTTCTAGAATATTAGGACAGTTTTCCTTGATAATTTCATGGAAGATAATGTCTAGGTTCTTTTTTTGATCATGGCTTTCAGGTAGTCCCTTAATTTTTAAATTGTCTCTCCTGGATCTATTTTCCAGGTCAGTTGTTTTTTCCAGTGAGATATTTCACATTATCTTCTATTTTTTCAAACTTTTGGTTTTGTTTTTTAACTGCTTGGTTTATCTCATAATCATTAGCTTCCCTGAACTCAATTCTCTCTTTTAAAGAACTATTTTGTTCAGTGAGCTTTTGAACCTTCTCCTCCATTTGGCTAATCCTGCTTCTTAAAGCCTCCTTCTCCTCATTGGATTTTTGGGCCCCTTTTTCCAATGAAGTTAGCCTCTTTTTAAAGGTGTTACTTTCCTCAGCATTTGTTTGGTTGTCCTTTAGCAAGCTGCTAACTCTCTTTTCAAGCTCTTCTATTGCCTGAACCCATTTTACATTCACTTTGGAGGCACTGGAGGCAGGGGCCTTGACTTCCTGTGACAGTGTGCCTTGTTCTTCCTCATCTGAAAGGATGGGAGGAGACACCTGTTCACCAAGAAAGTAACCTTCTATGGTCTTATTTTTTTTTTCCCTTTTTTGGATATTTTCCCAGTCAGTTACTTGACTTCTGAATCCTTTGTCAAGAGGAAGGTCCTATTATCCCTGCTTTCCCCAGTACCATGTTCAAGGCTGAGATTTGACTTAGCTGCTTGATATCCTGGGGCTTTGGGTAGGGGCCTACTCTGAGAGTTTAATGTTTGTTTATGAGATTTAAAAAAAATTCTGTTTCTATTAAAATTGTTATTTTATATTTTCAAATATTTATTTCATTTAAATTGTCAGTTTTGTTGGCTTGTAATTAGATACAATATTTTCCAGCAATTTCCATTATTTCCTCTTCATTCGTTGTAAATTTTCTGTGATTATTTTTCTTTTAATTTTCATTCATTTAATAAAACTCAAATAAGCTAATAATGACTTTTCTTTTTGATTATATTACAAAACTAGCTTCTAATTTTATTTCTTAGCTAAGTAGTATTTTTTATTCATAATTTTGTGTTTTATTTGAGTTTTTCTACTGCATTACTGCTGCTTCCCTTATTGGGCTGATTCCATCATTAGGTTCTTTTGACTTTACAGTAGTGGCCCAGTGTGCTAAACTCTATCGTCAGGCTAAGTGCTCGACATAAATCAGTAGATCTTTCTTGATTGGCCTCAGACTCAGGATAAACCTGGGATTTAGTCATTTCTGATAGATGCTATATGATATGGTGCAAGTTATCTAAACTCTTAGCGCTCCAAGAGTTTCTTTTAAGACTATAAATTATAAAAAAGTTGCTAATCTGCCTGGGCATTGTTGGGGGATGTTAGAACAAAAGAAATAGCATAATTTTACTGCTATGTAAGTATACACAATTTTGTCTACTACACATTTGAAAAGATATAGGTAATCTGGAAGTAATCTAGAGAATGGAAATTAAAATGATTAAGAAAGCAAGACAATTTAGTTTGTATATGAGAGTAGACTGAAAAAGGCTTGTCTGTTCAAGAAGGATGAAGGCTGAGAGATGTGGCTCAGTCATCATGAAGGACATGTCTTGAGTAAACTTTGGTTTACTAAATCCTAGAATACCTAAATTGAAGCATGCCTTTAAGGCTGAAATGGGATAATTTTGGGAAAATTGAAAAGAGGAGTTATTCAGGCTGGGGGTAGTGAATTTGTGATTTGTTACTTGATAGGTTCAACAATCACATACATAAATTTTTAGATAGATAGATCTGTTCAGGAACTGTGAAAAGGGTATTTATGGTGTAAACATTAAACAAACTGATTCAACCTTAAATCATTATAGATTTTTTTTAATGGCAGGAGTTCTTAACCTAGGGTCTGTGGACTTACTAAAAAAAATTTTTTGATAACTATATTTCAGTGTAATTGGTTTCTTTTTAATCAGTTATAGCCTATGTGTTTCATTTTATGTATTAAAAAACATTATTCTGAGAAGAGGTTCTTAGATTTTTACCAGACTACCAAAGACCCCTTTGACACAAAAAAAGTTAAGAACCCCTACTCTATGGGAAGGCCATTATCACCATTGTAATAGTCTGACTGTTGAAAATAAAATACATTCACACCTCTGAAACAGAACCACTTTCTCTGTGTGTGGTCTTTGGTATGGCTTAGATTTTAAATCCTCAGGGTAGAAGCTGAACTATCTTTGTAATGTATCTGTCTGTCTGTATGTCTCTACTTGCACATGTTGCTCAACAAATACTGTTAACTTCATGGAAGTATTCTTTTGAAAGTGTGCAATGTAAATATATGGTTTATATTGTGATTGTTGATTACAAAGATTAATGGTTTACGAACAACATAAGGCATTCTTTAAATAGTGCATAAAAGACTAAAGGGATCTTATTTTACCTTGCATATAGTTTAACATATATTTGTAGGATGAATGAATGAGATAGGTAACATACTCTCTATCCTCCTAGTAAAAATGATGTCTGGGAGAGACTGAGCAGACAGCTCACTATGTGGAAACTTCTTCCTCTGATGCAGAGTAGTAATTTGTATTCTTAAGGAGTTGCTTAAGAATACTGATGGAGAAAAATGTGTGCATTGGCATGACCTGGAAATTGCTAGGAAGTTAGGTGAAGACTTGGATCTGGGTAAGGAAAGGCAAAATCCTATGTGTTAGAACCTAGGGTGTTTCAAAGGGAAAAACCCAATTTTCCAATAGGGAGGAGAGGTGGGAATGAAGTTTAGAGTAGCGGTGGCATGGTATTTCAGTAAACACCCCTACATACACAGGAGGCTGTCACAGGTTCTTCGATCTGTTTCTCTAAAAGAAAAGGTAACTTTTGAGATGTTAACAATCACTTTAATCAAGCACATCTATCATTCATTTAGTTCAGGGGAAAAAGTCAGCACCCCAAACTTCAGAGAAAAATACAGAGAAATCAAAAGTCAGCAGATATGGTTCCAAAATGTCTGACCATTAACATACATACATCTTTACCAGAGAGGGAGCATCTGGGTTTTCAAAGCTGGGGGGCTCCTTAGCAGTTTCCCAGAGTCCTCCTCTGACCAAACACTTCTAGTTAGCAAGCCCAGAAGTCAAACCTCACTCTCAGAGTATTTATACACTTTTCAGAGCCAGAGGACAAGACCCTCTGCCCCAGTGCCTCAGTAGAAAAAAGAAAAGGTATCTGGGGCCCTCCTACAAAACTGTTCCCCTAATCAAGCTTCCTTCTAGGGGCTGGCCTATCCATGTGTGGGGAAGATCTTCTTTAATCACATTATTCAATCAGGGGCACTTAAACAAAAACTGGAAAAGATTCTACTTTGCTTGGCTTTTACACATGGTCTAAAGGTGAAGTAACTTTCCCTTTCTCAACAGAAAACCAAAAGGCAAAAACATGGAAGTATTTATTGATTAAGTTAGGATTCCAGAGAAATAGTTACTAAGTTTTTCATGCTGTCACAGGTAGTATGATTCCTTGAAGTTATTTCCCTTTCTTTTTACTTTACCTGCATGGGAAAGGGCATGGGGAGAGAAACATTATACAAGGCTATCCAAAGGTTAAAAAAGAAAAACTAAGGACAGCTGTTAAGTTAGCCTCTCATGTAAGTAGAATAAAACATTGATGATCAGGATGGCAATGAGTTGGCACCTGAGAAAAGCTGGACAGAGTGACTTTTAACACCAAACTAGACTAAAATCTTAGAGGTATTTAATAAATCCAGGAGATACTTGATTACAGCAGTGGAGTTCATGTGAACCAGAAAGCATTCACATTGAGATGCCCACTGATCGCATATGATGATCACAGTTATGGATTAATGAGAAAAGTATCAATTTAAGGTGTGAAGGTGATTTTTATATATGATTTTACAACTTGTTGCTTTCTTAATATTGCATAAATTCATCTGTTTTTAAGTCATGATCTTATAAAATGCTAGCTAAAACAAAATAAAAGAAAAATGCCATTATCTATATAGAGGTGTGTGGTATAATGCAAAGAGAGCCTCGCTTTGTCCCTTATTAACTGTTTGACGTTGTCTCCCATTCTACCACTCTGAGACTCAGTTTCTTCATCTGTAATTGGCAATAAAATACTTGCACAAGACAGCTTACTTGTTTATTGTAAGATAAAGAGATATCAAATTATTAAAAATTGTTTGTTATTTGTAATATAAATGAGAGACAGTGTGAGATATAATGAGTTGAATGCTGGATTTAGAGTCAGGAAACCCCGGGTTCACATCATCCCTCAAATACTTAGTGGCGTATTAATTGAAAGTTATCTAACCCATCAGGTAGATTGGGTTCATATTGCATTCCTTAAATATCTGGCTGTGGAATTAATATTTTATCCTATAAGGCAGAGGTTCTTGTTTGGCATACTGCCCCATTTTGAAAAAAAAAATTACTCAGCGCTACCCTGAAAATTTACTTTGTTTAATGCTTTAATGGTTTTTTGTTTTTGTTTTTGAAATTCACATTTCTTTTTTGAAAAAATGATGCATCTTAAATTTAATAATTTATTGTAAATTTGTGGAGGATTTTCTTGGATTGAAATTTTGATGATGCAGTGTTGCATCATTTAACCATATAGTATCATATTATAAACAAATCATTACGCACACATATTCCTTCTGATGTGTTCTGGACTTCCTGACAACGTGTGGCATGGTCACTTGCTAACTCTTGCTTGTTAAGACCTGTCAACCGGCCTTGACGACTGATTGGTTATACCTTGCATTTTGTGTGTTTATTTGGAAAGTATTATAATCACTATGCCTAACTCTGTTACACAGCAGATAAAATATGTTTGAATGGTTTTTCAAATTTTTCTTCTCTTCTTTCCTTATGCTTCCACTGCCCCCTTATTTTTATTCAACACCCACCAATTGCACATGAAGCTACTACCATCCCCCTGGATCAGTCCAGTGCTCCCCAGGGGTCAATATTACCCACTTTAGTAACCTCTTCATGATAGGGGAACGTTGAAGTTGTTTGAGAAGCACAATGACATGAATGAAGTGGTGAAATGGGAAGATAAGTCTAGCAGCACATTCCTCATCAGTCATTATGCAATGCTTTTTTGTCCTTATGTCTTTTCTACACAATTAATAAAATATCTTATGGAAATTAGCCCTTTGGAAAAAATAATATCCAGTGTTATCATGAGCATTTTCAACACTGTTTTTCTCTGTGATGTCTTTAACATTAATTTACTCTATGATACCATGAATTATTGTGAATATTTTACTGCCTGACAACCTATTGTAGCATATTATGAACTTGATTCTTTAAAAAATTCCCTTTGAATTCTAATTATTTTTTGAAGTTTCCTTCAAAGTTCCAATTTCACAAATTTCAAATTTCATTTAATATCACAAAAGGACTAAATTAAAGTTTTCATAATTAATGAAGGATAATTCATAATGCATTTTAAATATGTAACAGTTGCAAATGATTTTTCTAGCTTTCTGAACCACTTCACCTTAAATATAACCATAACCATGTGCTGATAGCTTTATGTACCCTGCACTTGATTATTTTTCTTCTGGAAAAAAACAAACAGGATACCATCTTAGAATAACATCTTTAAGAACTTTGCAATTCAGTTTTAACCCAGTGGTATTTTTATAAGGGAATCTTTTTGTTTGTTTCTTAAATTTCTCACCAGTGATGTGCTTAGAATTTATATAAGCATGTTGGGATCAAGATTGTGCTTTTGCTAAGTTTTTAGATATAATGAAAGGCAATTCATAAATGTATTTAACAGTGTTTTATAGCTGCAAACTGTTTTCCTGGTTTCCCAAATGTAGTACCTCAAGTTAAATATAGTAGGATGCTGAGTAAGCAGTTAACGCTATTTTGATAAAAAGGAATTAAATGTGTATGTCTATTTCTTTAGTGCTTTCCTTTGAAATCATAATGTTGACTTGGAGGGGCATATCTTTATTCAGATTGGCCAGCTGGCTTTTAAGGGAGTGAAAAGACTCAACCGAATCCAGTCAATAGTATTTGAGACAGCCTACAACACAAATGAAAACATGCTGATTTGTGCCCCCACTGGAGCTGGGAAGACTAACATTGCCATGCTGACAGTCTTGCATGAAATTCGACAACATGTTCAACAAGGTGTTATCAGAAAGGATGAGTTTAAGGTAGGAAGTTAATAAACCTTAGAATAACTTTTGAAGCTGTAAGATAAAACCCATTATACAGTTATATACCTTTTATGAAATGCAGAAGTTTTCAAGGATATTGTGCTTGCTGAAGTCACAGAAGCAAACCTGTTTGATTTACTTCATTGAGATTAAGCCAGTCTTTCTTTCTGTTCTGAAAAATCTTATTACTCATGTGAAAAGCTATGAAAATACATTTAGCTTTGAAACAAAACCAATTTTCAAAGTGATGAGGCTGTATAAACAAAATCCATTGTCCTCTAAACAGCTGCACACTTATCCAACAAAGATAACTACTTTTCATATATCACTATTAAGATTTTTCACTTGAAGGGCCTAGAATCATATTTCACAATAAATTGTGATTTGTATTGGTTGCTGAGTAACAAAAGATGTTGTGACTTTAGCTCATTTATCAAGCTGGTATCTTTTTCATACAGATAGTGTATGTTGCTCCAATGAAGGCTTTGGCAGCTGAAATGACAAATTACTTCAGCAAGCGTCTGGAGCCGTTGGGCATCACAGTGAAAGAGCTGACTGGTGACATGCAATTGTCCAAAGGTGAAATCTTGCGAACACAGGTATGTTAAGTTAATCTGAATCTTTTTAAAAGAGTATGTTACTTTTTCATTGTATAAATGTGATGAAAAAAGGCCAGTGTCTGTCACTGTTTGTTCTTCATCTATGCAGATTGCTAGCTTATATTTTTGTTGTACCTTGAACATATTACAAATTCCAAATATATGTGTCTAAGACACATCATAATCTGTAGTGACTAGTTGAACTTTTATTATTGTTTGCTTTTTCTTATTTTATTTGAAATAGTAAGAGAACAAGTTGTTAGGATGGGATCAGTAGGAATCATCACCAGAAGAAGGAAATATATAGTTCTTTGAAAGGACCATAGTTTTATCTTAAATAGTTTTCTGTAGGCTTAATAGAAGCATATCCATCCAAACAGTGAAAAATTTTCAAGGATGCATACTTTCTTTCATTCAAGAGAAATAGATCTGTATTAGAAGAAGTAGGAGAGAAAACCTCCCTTCTAAGAGCTTCTGCCAGGGTTGGGGAACTTGCAGCCTTGAGACCACATGTGGTCTTCTAGGTCCTTGGGTGCCACCTTTTGACTGAGTCCAAGTTTTACAGAACAAATCCTTTTATTAAGGGGATTTGTTTTGTAAAACTTGGACTTAGTCAAAGGGCCAGACTTGGGGACCTAGAGGACTACATTTGACTTCCAGGTTTCAGGTTCCCCACCCCTGCCTTATGCTCTTAACTCTAGAATCCAAGAAATACAGGTGCACAGCAACTGGGGGTAAATATGAGCCAATTTATAAGATACTGAATGTTACAGCTTGTGTAAACACTAAGGAAACATCAGAGAAGGAGTGATAAGAGGAGGTATAAAGTATCTCATAGTATTCCTTTGGAGATAATGTTGAGATATTAATTGGATGATGATATAATCAGTTTTCAGAACTGGCTGGATATAGAGTAGTTGTGAATGGTTCGGTGCCATTGTGGTAAGAAGTCTCAGATGGAATACCTCAGGGATCTGTGATTGGTTCTGTGCTGTCTAGCGGTTTCACCAGTGATCTTGATAAAGACATTGTTGGCATATTCATCAAATTTCCAGATGAACAAAGCTGAAAAGGATACCTAACACCTTGGGTGATGCATTGTAGAAGACTCTTTTCAGGGTACAGGAGGAGTAGGCAAACTATGCCTAAGGGCCAAATCCTTCCTGAAGTCTGTTTTTGTAGGCTACATTTCAAAATAAAGTTTTGTTGTATTTTAAAATGTAAAAACCAGGATTTGATCCTCAGGCTAGATTGTTAGCTCTTGAGCTAAACAATTGGTTTGATCATAACAAGATGAAGACACATGTACAGAAAATCAGCTTTACAAGTATAAAACAGTGGTTAGTGGTAGTCAGAATCTGGTCTACATGCCACTGGGAATCGCCAAAAGGGTCTTCATGGGGTTAAAGCTAGTAATACTACTAAAATGTTATTTTCCTGTTAAAATTAATCTTCCCTTTTCCAAATGTGTATTAGTATGAAACCGGATTTTTTTCATGTATTTCAACTAAAACAATATTCTGAAACAGATTGAATGGGGGTGGGGCAAGGGATGAGACATAAGAGTCAAGCTGTAGTATTTTTTCCTTAGCTCCTCAACTAAATCATAGAAAGTGTTCCAGATTGAATTCTGATCAGGAAAAAAAAAAAAAAATCCTAGTAAGTCATTTTTCCAGTACAGAGAATCTTAGGAAGAAAGAGAAGTCTGTGGACACTAGAGATCAAGAATGAGGCTGGGAAGGACCATGGCAGAGCAGTGAGTGCTGGAGGGAAGCATTCCAATACTCATAGATGTTTAAAGGGGACTGAACACTAAGGCAAGAAACACTTGGGCAGAAAGAGATCCCAGGAACCCCTATATCAGCACTAGAAGCAAGAACAGATACTATTTGGCAGTTCAGTTGCCCATTACCCAGTCCTGGGTCACAGTTTTGGGGTGGGGAGGAGTGCTTGAGATAGAGCAAGAGCCCTCCCTTTGTAAGGAGCAAGGAACAGACCTCTCCCCAGATTATTCTACTTTGGAAGTGCTGAAAACTTAATAGACTCTTAGACTAAGCCATGAAAGCCTTAGGACATAGAAGGACAGAAACTCATACCAGGCATTCTTCTCCTATTTCCCATCCTTACTCCTAGAAGTAAGCAGAGCCCAACACTAACATAAAGTCCGAAGCAGATTGGGAAAATGTGCAACCAAAAAATTACTGTGGCAACAGGGAAGCTCAGGACACAAACACAGAAGACAAATGATTTGAAAACAGTTACAAAACAAAACTGCAAGGAAAATTTCAAGTTAAGCATAAGCCCAAGAAGAATTCCTAGATAAAATAAAGAAAAATATTTTTAAAAAAGCATAAAAAATGTTTAAAAGTCAAATAAAATCACTAGAGGAATAATTCAAAATAGAAATGAGAGCTATGCAAAAAAAAAAATTTGTAAAGAAAATTAACAGCTTGATGAAAAGAGACATAAAACCTCACTGTAGAAAATAACTGTATAAAAATTAGAATTGGCCAGGTGGAAGCTGATGATTCCATGAAACATCAGGAAACAATGAAACAAAGTCAAAAGACTGGGAAAAAAAGTAAAATATTATAGAAAAAACAACTGACCTGGAAAAAAGAATGAGGAAAAATAATTTAAGAATCACTGGACTACCTAAAAGCCACAAAGAAAAAGAGCCTAGAAATAATGTTCAAGAAATTATAAAGGAAAACTGTCCAGAATCAGAGGGCAAAATAGAAATTTAAAGAATCCACCAGTTACCTCCTGAAAGAAAGAGTATAAAGGAGCACTAAGAGCAAAAAGTTTGATGACTCCTGGTCTAAATGAAGCAGTCAGCATGGTGAAGAGCCTAAATTTTGTGATGTGAGAATCACCTGAAAGAGCTATTTAGAAAGAGCTCCTTACTGTTTAGTAAGGAGAAGAGATGACTGAGGAACAAGTATTGCTGTTTTCAAGTATTAAATACACTTATGTGGAAGAAGAATTTGAGTTGTTCTGTTTTGCCTCACAGGTAGAAGTTGAAAAGAGGCATATTTAAGCTTAATAAGGAGAAGCTTCCATAAGTGGAGTGACCTGCCTAAAGTAGTAGTAGGTTTTCTGGAGATATAAAAGTAGAAGTTGAATGAGTACTGCTTGGGAACGTTTATAGTGCATTTTCCTTCCTGTATGGATTGGACTACATGGCTGCTGAGGTTCCTTCCAAATCTCAGTTTCTATAAAATATATCTGGTTTAGTTTACAGAATGACTAAGACCAGTTTTATAATTCCCAGGATTACTCCAAATTTGTTTTTCCTGAATATTATACTTTTTTCACTTATTTTAAACTTTAAAAATTTCATCTAAATTAGTAATTTTTGTTTATTTGAACTTACATTTTTACATTGGAGAATTCAAATGCAAACTTAAAGATTTAATATATAAATTATATAAGTTAAATTAATTGTGCTTTAGATGAACCATTAATCTAGATTATAGTTAAATATATTAGAAAGAAATATTTATTGTTTATTGTACTAAGGTAGTTTGAATAAGTCCAAGGCTGCTGGTGAATCAAACAAGCAGTTGGAAGGACAGAACTCCCATGATACCATCCCAGTTTCTTTTTCCCTTTTTCCCCCTTGAATATCTCTTGAACAAGACATTCCTAATGCTCTCCCTCTTTCTCCCTCTTTATCTGCACCTTCTGGCTTCCCTGTCTTTCTTGAAGTCCCAAATAAAATTCTACTTTTTTCAGAAAGCCTTTTCCCATCTTTCTTAATTCTAATGCCTTCCCTCTGTTGATTATTTCCTTTTTTTTGCCTTTATAAGCTTGTTTTTTACTTAGTTTCTTTTTTCATTTTGTTTCTCGCCCCACCCCTAGACACTGTGAGCTCCTTGCTGTCAGGGACTGTATTTTGCCTTTCTTTGACTTCCTGTGCTTAGCACAGTGCCTGCAATGTAGTAGACACTTAATAAATGTTTAGTCAGTGAAACTGGGGGTAAAAAACATCATCATCACATTTGGATTTTTAAAATCTTGTGAAGTCGAGTATTAAAAGTACCCAGGAGGAAAGGCTGGTCAGCAGTGTCATATCTTGAGAGGTCAAAAAAAGGTTAGAAATGAGAAAAGATGGCAATTAAGAGATTATTGGTAAGTTTGAAAAAAGTGTGATTTCAGTTGAGTGAGGAATCAAAGATACTGAAGAGTTTGAGAACTTGGGAGACTAGAAACATGGTGGTGTCCTTGACAGAAAAGGAAAAATTTAGATTACAGGACAAGATGCTTACTGGCCATTGTTCTACATTTCAGAACCAACTAACCAATGTATCTGCACCTGCCATGAGGTAATTGGAGTGGGGTGGGAATGGATGTGGATATAAGTATGCCATGGATTGGGGGAAAGGGGAAGAGTGAGGAGGGAAGAAGGATTTACCCAACCAGATCTGCACAGTTTATGCAGGTACTTAGATCATCTTTGGCACCTAGGTGGCACAATCCTGGAAGGTAAAATTTGGAGTCAGGAAGACCTGAGTTTGAATTCTGACACAGACAGTAGCTGTAGAACCCTGGGCTAATCACTTTACCTCTGTGTTTCAGTTTCAGTTATTATCTCCATTGCCAAATGGAGATAATAACAATACTTGCCTTGGAGGGTTGTTGGGAGAATCAAATATGTTAACATATGTAAAGTATTTTGCAAACTTTGAAGGCACTTATTAGATGCTAATTATCATTAGCTATTATCTCTTTAGCTCATGATTACATTTAGGAGATGATACCTGGATAGAAGCATGGAGTTTGTAATCTCATTGTCATGAAAGTCCAGAAGTCTGGAGGAGTGGGAGAGTGTTAGATGATAATGGGTAGAAGATGGCAAATTGTGCTGGAAGTGGAACCCAGAGGTGATTACCATTTAGAGCTTAAGTGCTTGGCATTGTCCCTAGCACAAATTAGTAGGGACTTTACAAATGCTTGTTCCTTTCTCTCATCTTTTGGTTGATCCTTGTACCTCCTGAGGCCTTTAATGATGTAGACTTCCACTTTGGAACTTAATCGTCCATTTTTCAAATGCTTAGAGTAAACTCTCTCTATCACATTGCCAGCTGAATCAAACCATTGCCATCATCTTGACAGTTACCTTTCCTCAGTCCCAGATAGTGGTAGTCCAGAAACCCAAGAACCCTGGGAATAGAAGGGTCCCCTAGACCACCAATCTTGCGAACAACTGACCCACACTGCCATTATTGAGAAAATAAATCACCATGGAGAAGGGACCTACCTTCCTTGTTACCATAAGCCTCTACCACTAATCAGTTATCCAGGTAAGACTAAGAGCTCTGAGAATGACAGTGTCCCTCAAACACTGTTTCTATCTCGGCCCCCATATAGGTTGACTCTGTAAATAATCTCTGTGGAGATACCATTGAGCAACTGCTTCTGCTGCCACCTTAAGCATAGCTAAAGAAACTTAGAAAAAAAATGTTCTTCCCTCCAAACTCTTTGGCACTATGAGTTGTTTCCATATTAGAAACAGATGTGATTATATTAGCAGAAATGACATTAAAGTAGATATATTGCCATCTGCTTTGTCACTGACTCCCCAAGAAACCTGGGACTTTACCATCTGACCTACAGCTGAAACTTTCATTAGAATATGAATGTCTTGAGAGCTAAGGTCTTTCCTACTATTTTGTATCCCTAGCATGCAGCACAGTCCTTTGCATGTAGTAAGCACTTAATAAATGCTCAGTTACACATTAATTTATTCCCCTCTTTACCCTTCATGTAAACCATTGAGCAAAGGCTGGCATAAAAAAGGTAAATCTGTACTGGTTCTTGTAGATCACCAGTTATTTTTTAGACGGTTGCCATCTCTCTAGATTTTTTGTTTTGCTTTGTTTTTTTAAACTTTTCTCTTTTTTGAAAAGGGGCAATTGGGACAAGTTATCCTTCAGTATTCCTGCAGCAACTTCAGCATTCAGTCTTTAAAAAAAATATCGAAGATGATATAATCATCACCCATTATCCCAGGGTTGTAGGTAATCTGTTTTTAGTCACTTTGAATTCATCAGGTTCAGGCAAATCTTTTATTTTCTTACTGACCTTAGGTTCTGACTTCCCCTTAGCCGTATTTGTTCCATTTTGTGTAGTACTAATAAGTTGCCAAAACAGAAGAAATAGAAGCAAAATAGAAGTTGAGTTCTTCCTTTTTCTGTCATCTGTTGTCATTTGTAAAGGCTGTTCTCTGCTTTCCTTTTCCCTCTTTTCCTACCATATTGTTTAAAGAACAAAACACCACAAGAAATCTTTCCCTTTTTTGCTGTCCTTATCCTCTTCTATTTTTGAACAACTTTAATTTTTAAGGGGTTATTGCTTATATGAACATTTAACATGCCTCTCTGCAACTTGCAAGCTTGGGTCCTAATTTTGTCTTTTAGAGCCAATCTGGACTAAAGTTCTCTCACTTGTATTTTTTGGTGTGTATGCAAAAGGCTGCTAATCCTTCCTTGCCTGTTACTCAAATCAAAATAAAATCAGGCAATAAGAACAGATTTCCTGTTATCTGTTGGTTTAGCGTCTTTTGTTCTTTTAAAGAAAAAGATTTAAAGAAATCTTTCTAATGGTTTTCTTTTATGTCTTAATATCAATTACTATTTTTCATTAGACTATAAGCTCCTTGAGAATAGGACCCTTTTTTTCCTTACCACCTATAATTATGATTATAATAATGGCTAACATTTATGTAATGGTTATTATATGCCACTCACTGCCCTAAGTAATTTATTAGTATCGTCTTCTTATTAGTGAAGTTCTTGAACTTTTTTGGTTCTAAATACTTTTGAATTATGTAAATAAATAGTACCTAACCTTAGTATGAAATTTTAAGGTTTGCTTATATCTTTTTTCACCACAAACCTTGAGGTAGGTTGGCTTAGTAAGGCTAAGTGATTATCTAAAGATTGCATGGCTAATTTCAGAGCTTCTAATACTTTTAATACTCTTTGTATTTTACCATACTACTTAAACTTTCTGGAATATACACTCATTCTAGAGTGTGTATGTGTGTGTATACACACATACATATATGCAAAGATATATGTACACACGTGTGTGTGTGTGTGTGTGTGTGTGTATATGTTTGCTGTTCAGTTGTTTTGTGTTGTTTGTTTTTTTTTTTTCAGTTATCTGACTGATCATAACCCCATCTGGAATTTTTTTGTCAAAGGTACTGCAGTGGTTTGCCATTTTTTCTCCAGATCATTTTATATATGAGGAAACTGAAGCAAACAAGGTTAAATGACTTGCCTAGGTTACAAGCCAGTAAGTGTTTGAGTCTAGTTTTGAACTCAGGAAGATAAGTCCTCCTGATTCCAGGCCTGACACTCTTCTCCTTCTCCATCTAGCTGCTCATATATATTATATATTGACTTTTTAATGGAACAAAAGGAAGGTTTGTTATGATGCATAAGTAATGAAAGACAATGGAGTACATATCTTCCTGTCCTATTTAGGTATCTGAGCTATGACAAAATTGAATTCCAGAAGAATTAAGTGTAAAGATAGTTCCTTGCTTTTTATCAGTGTGCCAGTAGTAGTTATATTATTTTAAGAAAATCCTAGGTATACAGTATTATTTATTCAGAAATTTTATATTCAACATTTCTCTATTTAAAAAGTTAACAAATTTGGATTGTTTTAAACTAGTTGCTAGCTAAAAATATTATGATAAGGAATTTTGAAGTGTGAAGTATATTCATACTTTTATAAATTGTGAACATGTAAAAGTTGTACTTCAGATATAATTAAAAGCAATCATAATAAGATACATTTACTCAACTTGCTCAACTTATTTGTTCAATGGCTACTGTTTATAGGATATTATAACATGCTAGGAGTATTTTAGTAACTTTCTTTTTTTAAAAATTTAGTATTTTATTTTTCCCAGTTACATGTGAAAACAATTTTTAACATTTATTTTAAAAACTGAGTTCCAAATTCTCTCTTTTCCTCCTCCCCCCACACCCCACCATGAGAAGAAGAGCAATTCTGTATAGGTTATATATGAGCAGTCATGCAAAACATTTCCCTAATAGTCATGTTGTGAAAAAAAAAAACATAGACCAGGAAAAAAAACTCAAAAAAAAATTTTAAAAAGTATGCTTCAATCGGTATTCAGGCACCATCAGTTCCTTCCCTGGGGATGCATCTTGATGTCATGGTCTTTGAGAATGCCGAACAAACAACAACAGCAACCCTGGGGATGGATAGCATTTTTCATCCTAAATCCTTCATAGTTGCCTTGGATCATTGTATTGCTGAGAATAGCTAAGTCATTCACAGTGGATCATCATACAATATTGACATTACTATTTATACAGTACATTTAACTGTGTATCAGTTTTCACCTTAGTCATGTTGCAGATAAGAATTAAAATGAATGGGAGAAATCATAAAATAAACCAAAATGTAATACAAAAGAAAATGATCTGCTGCATTCAGCAATCAGATTTCATAGTTCTTTCTCTGGATGTAGAAGGCATTCATGTAATTCTTTCAAGGTTTTTCTGAAATCTGTCTGTTCATCTCTTCTTTTAGCGTAATAGTATTCTATTACATTCATAAACCACAACTTGTTCAAGCCATTCTCCAATTGATGGGCATCCCTTCAATTTCCGTTTCTTTGCCACCATGAAAAGAGCTACTATAAATGTTTTTGTACCTGCGTGTCCTTTTCCCTTTTTTATGATCTTTTTGGAGTACATACCTAGTAGTGGTATTATTGTATCAAAGGGTATGCACAGTCTGGTTGCTCTTTGGGCAGAGTTCCAAATTGTTCTCCAGAATGGTTGAATCAATTCACAACTCCAGTAGTGTACATTAATGTCCCACTTTCCTCACATCTCTTCCATCATTTGTCATTTGCCTTTTCTGATCTATTAGCCAATCTGAGAGGTATGAGGCAGTACCTCACAATTGTTGTAATCTGCATTTCTCCAATCAGTAGTGAGTTAGTGCATTTTTTCATATGACAATAGATAGCTTTGATTACTTCATCTGAAAACTGTTCATATAATTTGATCATTTATCTTTTGGGGAATGGCTCCCATTTTTATAGATTTGAGTCAGTTCTCTGTATGTTTGAAAAATGAGTCTTTTATCAGAAAAACTTGCTTCAAATTTTTTTCATGATTTTTTTTTATTTTATTTGTTTTCAGTGTTCTACAATCACTTCCATATAACTTAGATTTTTTTCCCCTCCCTTTTCCTCCTTCCTCTCTACCTCTCTTCTCCCTCTCTGAAACAACATACAGTTTTATATAGGCTCTACACATACATTCCTATTAAATACGTTTTCACCTTAGTCATGTTGCAGATAAGAATTAAAATGAGTGGGAGAAATCATAAAATAAACCAAAATGTAATACAAAAGAAAATGATCTGCTACATTCTGCAATTGAATTTCATAGTTCTTTCTCTGAATGTAGAAGGCATTTTGCCTTAAGAGACCATTGGGAATTTTTTCAGTCCTTGCATTGCCCTGGAGTACTAAGTCTACAAGAAAAAAATCCTCACGTTCTGTGGTTGTTGCTGTGTACAAAGTTCTCCTGGTTCTGCTCCTTTTGCTCAGCATCACTTCATGTAAGTCTTTCCAGGCCTCTCCGAAGTCATCCTGTTCGTCATTTCTTATATATAGCACAATAGTATTCCATTACATTCATATACCACAATTTGTTCAGCCATTCTCCAATTGATGGACATCCTCTTGATTTCCATTTTTTTGGCCACCACAAAGAGAGCTGCTATAAATATTTTTGAACATGTGGGACACTTTCCCATTTTTATGATCTCTTGAGGATGTAGTCCTAGAAGCAGTATTACTGGGTCAAAGGGTATGCACATTTTTGTAGCCTTTTGGGCAGAGTTCCAAATTGCTCTCCAGAATAGTTGGATCAGCTCACAGCTCCACCAGCAATGAATTAGTGTTTCAACTCTCCCACATCTTCTCCAACATTTATCATCATCCTGTTTTGTCATGTTAGCCAATCTGATAAGTGTGATGTGGTACCTCAGAGTTGTTTTGATTTGCATCTCTCTGATCCATAGTGATTTAGAGCATGTTTTCATATGACTATCGATACCTTTAATTTCTTCCTCTGACAACTGCCTGCTCATATCCTTTGAGCATTTATCAATTGGAGAATGACTTGTATTCTTGTACATTTGACTCAGTTCTCTATATAGTTTACAAATGAGGCCTTTAACACAGACACTAGTTGCAAAAATTCTTTTCCAGTTTTCTGTTTTCCTCTTAATCTCGGTTGTATTGGGTTTGTGCAAAAACTTTTCAGTTTAATGTAATCAAAATTATCCATCTTGCACTTCATAATGTTTTCTGTCTCTTTAGTCAAAAATTCTTCCCTTCTCCATAAATCTGATGAATACACTATTCCTTGCTCCATTAATTAAAGTATCAGTCTTTATACCTAGATTGTGTACTCATTTGGACTTTATTCTTGTGTGTGGTGTCAGACATTGGTCTATGCCTAGTTTCTGCCACGCTGTTATCCAGTTTTTCCAGCAATTTTTGTCAAACAGTGAGTTCTTATGCCAGAAGTTGGGATCGTTGGGTTTATCAAACAGTAGATTGCTACGTTCATTGCCTACTGTGTCTTGAGTACTTGACCTATTCCACCGGTCTACCCTTCTGTTTCTTAGCCAGTACTAAGTGGTTTTGATAATTGTTGCTTAATAATACGATTTGAGATTTGGCAGAGCTAGGCCAGCTACCTTCCCTAGCCTTTCTTCCCACCTTCCCTAGCCTTTCTTTTCATTTGTTCCCTTGATATTATGGACCTTTTGTTCTTTCAGATGAATTTTGATATTATTTTTTCTAGCTCTACAAAATAATTATATGACAGTTTGATTGGTTTGGCACTGAATAAGTAAATTAATTTAGGTGGAGTTGTCATTTTTATCATATTGGCTCATCCCACCCATGAGCAACTGATGTTTTTCCATTTACTTAAATCTGACTTTTTTTGTGCAAAAAGTGTTTTGTAATTGTGTTCACATAGTTCCTGGGTTTGTTTTGGCAGTTAGGCTCCCAAAAATTTTATAGTGTCTACCCTAGCTTTAAATGGAATTTCTCTTTCTATCTCTTGCTGTTGGGCTTTGTTGGTAATATATAGAAATGCAGAAGATTTGTGTGGGTTTATTTTGTAACCTGCAACTTTGCCAAAGTTGTTTATTATTTCAAGTAGTTTTTCACTTGATTCTCTGGAATTCTCCAAGTATATCATTATATCATCTGCAAAGAGTAATAACTTAGTTTCTTCTTTGCCTATTCTAATTCCTTCAATTTCCTTTTCTTTTCTTATTGCTGCAGCTAAAATTTGTAATACCATATTGAATAATAATGGTGATAATGGACATCCTTGTTTCACCCCTGATCTTATTGAAAATGCATCTAGCTTATCCCCATTGCATTTAATGGAAAGTTCCATTTATTCCTATGTTCTCCAGTATTTCCAATAGGAATGGGTGTTGTATTTTGTCAGAGCTTTTTTCTGTATCTATTGAGATAATCATATGGTTTCTGTTAGTTTTGTTGTTGATACGATCAATGATGTTAATAGTTTTCCTAATATTGAACCAGCCTTGCATTCCTGGTATAAATGCTGCCTGATCATAATGTATTATTCTCGTGATAAGTTGCTGTATTCTTTTTGCTAAAATCTTATTTAAAATTTTCACATCTTTATTCATTAGAGAAATTGGTCTATAATTTTCTTTCTCTGTTTTGGCTCTTCCTGGCTTAGGTATCAAAACCATATTTGTATCATAAAAAGAATTTGGGAGGACTTCTTCCCCAGTTTTCCCAAGTAGTCTGTATAGTATTGGAATTAACTGTTCTTTAAATGTTTGATAGGCTTCACCTGTGAATCCATCTGGCCCTGGAGATTTTTTCCTAGGGAGTTCATTGATGACTTGTTCAATTTCTTTTTCTGAGTTGGGGTTATGTAAGAATTCAACTTCCTCTTCTGTTAATCTGGGCAATTTACATCTTTTAAAATAATCAAATAGTGGCTCGCATTTTTATAAATTTGACTCAGTTCTCTGTATGTTTGAGAAATGAGTCTTTTTTCAGACTTCAAATTTTTTTTAACAGTTACTGTTACTAAATGTATTTCCCTTCATCCTATTCCTCCTACCCCCATTTATTATATTCTTTTCTTACACTCTGTCCCTCATCAAAAGTAGTTTGCTTCTGACTATCCCTCCTCCAGTCTGCCTTCCCTTCTGTCTCCTCCTCACCTCTTCTCTCCCATCCTGTTCCTCTCCTACTTTACTGTAGGGTAAGATAGATTTCTATACCCAATTGAGTGTGTATGTTATCCCCTCTTTGAGCCAATTCTGATGAGAGTTTTACTTCTTTCCCCACCTTCGCCATCTTCTCCTTCACTATAAAAGCCTTTTCTTTTTTTATGTGAGAAAATTTATCTCGTTCTACTTCTCCCTTTCTCTTTCTCCCAGTACATTCTTCTCTTACATCATAATTTTATAATTTTAGATATTATGTCTTTATATTCAACTCACACTTGTGCCCTCTGTCTACACACACACACACACACACACACACACACACACACACACACACACACACATTCCTGCTCTAATAAGGCAAAAGCTCCTATGAGTTACCAATATCATCTTCTCAGTTTAACTTTATTAAGTCCCTTAGGATTTCCTTTCCTGTTTCCCTCTTTATGCTTCTCTTGAGTCTTATATTTGGAAGTCAAAACTTCCCATTCAGCTCTGGTCATTTCATAAAAATGCTTAAAAATCCTCTGTTTCATTGAATGTCCATTTTTTTCCCCTGAAGGATTATACTCAGTTTTTCTAGGTAGGTAATCCTTGGTTTGCCTTCCAGAATATCATATTCGAAGCCCTCCAATCCTTTAATGTAGAGGCTGCTAAATCTTTTGTTATCCTTACTCTGACTTGAATTGTTTCTTTCTGACTGCTTGCAATATTTTCTCTTTGACCTGTGACCTCTGGAATTTGTGTGTAATATTCCTAGGAGTTTTCTGGGATTTCTTTCAGGAGGTGATCAGTGGATTCTTTCAATTTGTATTTTATGCTCTGGTTCTAGAATATTGGGGCAGTTTTCCTTGATAATTTCTGGAAAGATGATGTCTAAGCTCCTTTTTTTGTTCATGGCTTTCAGTTAATCTAATAAACTTAATATTTTATTAGACTAATTTTTGTTATGTATTATTATATATATAATGTATAAGTATAACAATATTTGTATATTAAATATATATAATACACATATATGTATTATATATATATATATATATATATATATATATATATATATATACAATATTAGACTAACATTAGTCTAATAAATTTAAAATTGCCTTTCCTGGATCTGTTTTCCTGTCTATTGTTTTTCTGGTGAGATATTTCACATTGTCTTCTATTTTCTTCATTCTTTTGGTTTTGTTTCATTTTTTCTTGATTTCTCATAAAGTCATTAGTTTACATTTGCTCCATTCTTATTTTTATGGAATTATTTTCTTCACTGAGCTTTTGGACCTCCTTTTCCATTTGGCCAATTCTGTTTTTTAAGGCATTCTTCTCATTGACTTTTTGAACCTCTTTTACCATTTGGCCTAGTCAGTTTTTTAAGGTGTTGTTTTCTTCAGTATTTTTTGTGTCTTCACCATGCTATTGATTCATTTTTCCTGATTTTCTTTTCATTACTCTCATGTCTCTTCCCAGTTTTTCATCTACTTCTCATACTTGATTTTCAAAATCAAGTTCATTCATCTGGTTCCTTCCCATCTTCTTCTAAATTATGTTGTATATGCCTACATATGTACGTCTCCCTCAGTTGAATATAAATTCATTGAGGGAAGACAATACTTCATTATGTCTGGGAACCTCATTGCCTAGTAATGCCTATTTGGCACATAGTAGCTAGTTAATAAATGTTTGTTCTTTGATATATATTGTTTAACATATCCAACAACCTGCTGGTAAATCTTTAACAACCTGCTTTCTGGGAGGAAAAATCTGCACATGACATTTTTAGTTTTCATCTGTACTATTAAGTTTAGACTATCAACAGAAAAAAACCCAATCCTTGATTTGTCACTGCTGCTGATTCCCAAGGAGGGAAAGCTCACACTGAAAATTTCATAATTAGCTTTTATGAGCTGGTTTGAGCTGGTTCCATAATATCCCTGGATGAATCTTTGGTTTCATTAATATGGATACTCCTTCCATTGTTGTAGGTTATAGCCCAACTGTGCTCTCTTATCCTGTAGGTCACTTGATGGTACATTGTCATTATTTCTCTGCAGAGGTGCAACCAATATTCTGGGAACATTTATTTCTCTTGAAATTCTAGGTTTATCAAATTGTCCATGGGTTTGCAGGTCTTGTTATATAATCAACCCTCTTTATTTTCCAGTCATGCTTATTTCTGAAAATACTCTTTATGTGGCTTCTCCTAAAATTATTGATATGTTACAGCCTACTCTTGCCTACTTTCTTTTAGTGCGTTGACCTAGCTTATAAATTTCATTTTTGAAGATAAGTTTTAGCGTGTTATCAGGAAACACAATGTTTTAAAAAAAGAAAGATGGGCCTTCTTTCAGGGAGATAGCTGCTGTCATTATAAAACTTACATAGTTTCCCAACATCAGGGTAACCTTTCCTCCTCAAGTTTTCCATTCTTGGCCCAGATCATTATGCATGTACGTTGATGGACAGGTTCTCAAGATTATTCAGCTGAATTTTTGAGGTTGAGAAATGGGTATTCTTCAACTAGTTGATTTTTATATTTGGAGAGACAAACTAAATGAGATTGTAGATCTCATTTGGGAGTTTTGCAATGATCCAGTTATATTAATACTCTGACTACCCTTACTTTGACAACCTCTTGATCTGCAAAAAATTCCTCTTCCACTTTGATGCAGAATAAAGTTACTTCATATCTTTCACAGATTAAGTATGGGGATACTAAGTAAGGGAGACACTTTATCTTAGAAGAATTTTTTTTTTTGTTTTGTTTTTTTGTTTTTTTATTTAGCTTTTAACATTCATTTTCACAAAATTTTGGGTTACAAATTTTTCCCCTTTTCTCCCCTCCCCCCCCAAACGCCAAGCATTCTAATTGCCCCTATGACCAATCTGCTCTCTCTTCTATCATCCCTCTCTGCCCTTGTCTCTGTCTTCTCTTTTGTCCTGTAGGGCCAGATAGCTTTCTATACCCCTTTACCTGTATTTCTTATTTCCTAGTGGTAAGAACATTACAGTTGATCCTAACACTTTGAGTTCCAACTTCTTTAGCTCCCTCCCTCACCACCCCTTCCCTTTGGAAGGCAAGCAATTCAATATAGGCCAAATCTGTGTAGTTTTGCAAATGACTTCCATAATAGTTGTGTTGTATAGGACTAACTATATTTCCCTCCATCCTATCCTGTCCCCCATTACTTCTATTCTCTTTTGATCCTATCCCTCCCCATGAGTGTTGACCTCAAATTGTACTCTCCTCCCCATGCCCTCCCTTCTATCATCCCCCCCCACTCTGCTTATCCCCTTATCCTCCACTTTCCTGTATTGTAAGATAGGTTTTCATACCAAAATGAGTAGGCATTTTATTCTTTCCTTTAGTGGAATGTGATGAGAGTAGACTTCATGTTTTTCTCTCACCTCCCCTCTTTATCCCTCCACTAATGAGTCTTTTGCTTGCCTCTTTTATGAGAGATAATTTGCCCCATTCAATTCTCCCTTTCTCCTCCCAATATCTTTCTCTCTCACTGCTTGATTTCATTTTTTTTTAAGATATGATCCCATCCTCTTCAATTCACTCTGTGCACTCTGTCTCTATGTGTGTGTGCGTGTGTGCATGTGTGTGTGTGTAATCCCACCCAGTACCCAGATACTGAAATGTTTCAAGAGTTACAAATATTGTCTTTCCATGTAGGAATGTAAACAGTTCAACTTTAGTAAGTCCCTTATGACTTCTCTTTGCTGTTCACCTTTTCATGGTTCTCTTCATTCTTGTGTTTGAAAGTCAAATTTTCTTTTCAGCTCTGGTCTTTTCATCAAGAATGCTTGAAAATCCTCTATTTCATTGAAAGACCAATTTTTCCCCTGAAGTATTATACTCAGTTTTGCTGGGTAGGTGATTCTTGGTTTTAGTCCTAGTTCCTTTGACTTCTGGAATATCCTATTCCATGCCCTTCGATCCCTTAATGTAGAAGCTGCTAGATCTTGTGTTATCCTGATTGTATTTCCACAATACTTGAATTGTTTCTTTCTAGCTGCTTGCAATATTTTCTCTTTCACCTGGGAGTTCTGGAATTTGGCCACAATGTTCCTAGGAGTTTCTCTTTTTGGATCTCTTTCATGCGGTGTTCTGTGGATTCCTTGAATATTTATTTTGCCCTCTGGTTCTAGAATCTCAGGGCAGTTTTCCTTGATAATTTCATGAAAGATGATGTCTAGGCTCTTTTTCTGATCATGGCTTTCAGGTAGGCCCATAATTTTTAAATTGTCTCTCCTGGCTCTATTTTCCAGGTCAGTTGTTTTTCCAATGAGATATTTCACATTATCTTCCATTTTTTCATTCTTTTGGTTTTGTTTTGTGATTTCTTGGTTTCTCATAAAGTCATTAGCCTCCATCTGTTCCATTCTAATTTTGAAAGAACTATTTTCTTCAGTGAGCTTTTGAATCTCCTTTTCCATTTGGCTAATTCTGCTTTTGAAAGCATTCTTCTCCTCATTGGCTTTTTGAACCTCTTTTGCCAATTGAGTTAGGCTAGTTTTCAAGGTGTTATTTTCTTCAACATTTTTTTGGGTCTCCTTTAGCAGGGAGCTGATTTGCTGTTCATGCTTTGACTTCATGTCTCTCATTTCTCTTCCCAGCTTTTCCTCCACCTCTCTAACTTGATTTTCAAAATTCTTTTTGAGCTCTTCCATGGCCTGTGCCCATTGAGTGGGCTGGGACACAGAAGCCTTGATTTCTGTGTCTTTGCCTGATGGTAAGCATTGTTCTTCCTCATCAGAAAGGAAGGGAGGAAATGCCTGTTCACCAAGAAAGTAACCTTCTATAGTCTTATTTCTTTTCCCTTTTCTGGGCATTTTCCCAGCCAGTGACTTGACCTCTGAATATTTTCCTCACACCCACCTCACCTCCTGATCCTCCCAGCCAGTGTTTGGGGTCTGAGATTCAAATGCTGCTTCCAGCCTCAGGGCTTTGGGCGGGGGCAGGGCTGCTATACAGTGTGAGATTAAATTCAGATGCTCAGGTGAGGGCAGGGCTGCCTCTCAGGCTCAGTTCCCTCAGGGAGTTTATGCACAGACCTTCAACAATGGATCCAGGCTCCTGCCTGCTTGGAGAGCCCTGGTCTGCCGCTGCCCCTCAGCTTCTGTCTCCCGAGGGGGCCCAAGCCATGGGGGCACCCCACTCCCCCCTCGACCCGCCAAAGGGACTCTCTCACAGACCCCCGTCACCTGTGGGTGGAGGTACTTGTGTGGCCGCTGGAGATCCCGTCCCTGAAGCCCGCTCGGATCTGTTCCTCTCGGTGCCGCGGCCGCGGCCACGGCAGGGCTGTACTCAGCTCCCAGTCCCGGCGCCCAGTCCGCAGCACGAAGGACCTTTTACGAGAGGTTTGCAGGTCTCTCCGGAACAGAAATCTCCCTCGCTCCAATGTTCTGTGGCCTCTGGGTGCAGAATTCGCCGTGAGTTACTTCTTTGTAGTTGTTCTATGGGTTGTGGGTTCGGAGCTATGTGTATGTGCGTCTTTCTACTACGCCATCTGCACAAGGACTCTTAGAAGAATTTTTAAGGCAACTTTTTGTTCTACTCAGTGAAATGCCAACAAGAATAAGCGCAATGAATCATTTATTTTTTGCATCTTTTTAGTCAGTTGTGTGATTGTAAAATACACAGAACTGTAGGATATAGTTTGCTAAATCATTCCTGTTCCTTTCTCATTTTTTCTTCAAAGACACACTCAATGCACATATGTATTATTCTCATTTTTTTCATATAACTGAGAAAGAAAGGGATATAACACCTTAGTTATTGGTATTCTTGTGAAATGATTATTGATTTAAAAATTCTCAGTAAATGAGGTGCTGAGAAATGAAAATACACAAATAAAATAATTCCATATTCTGAAGGAACTGCATTCTACTGAGTTTATAACGCTTACCTAAAGAAAAACAAATATAAGGTAATTTTAGGAAGAACAGAGCTCTAATAACTAGAGTAATTGGGAAAATTATTAACTTGGAAGGACCACCTAAGATAGATAAGCCTTGAAGTGAGGTATTGGCTTTAAGAAGTGGAAGGAATTAGTTTTTTGTTACTGAGAATAACACCTGCAGAGGCATGGTAATGAGGGATACAGTTCAGCAAACAAGTAGCAATTTACTTTATCAGAAAATAGCATTCTTGTGACTATTTAGTATGAAACAAATTTGGAAATAGAGGTTTAGAGCCAGGTTGTGGAAGGTTTCAGATGCCTAGCACAGGAGTATATATGTAATAGAGAGCTCCTGCAGCTTTGAAAGTTGAGGCAACATGGACAAACATATGCTCTAATTAGAAAAATTTAGCACTTCATTTGAAGAATGGATTGGGGGGGAGGGGGGAATAACATAAATTGGGAGACCAAATAGGAGACTGTTATAGCAGAAATTCATTTGAGATATGATGATGGCGTAACTAAGTGGTCTTGTGAGTAGTGAAAGAAACAAATGTGAAAGGATGTTGTACACTTTCTTCATAAATCAGTTTGTCATGTGGATATTGAGATGTCTTAGACCTTAATGAAAAGCAAAAACTTTATTCAATAACTCCACCTATTTGGTAAATTATTTTTTGCACAGAAATTAGGCTCACTTTTTATATCTGTTAAATTGCTAATGCATTCTTCTCTGTGACTTATAAATTGTTTAACTTTGGAATTTGTAAAGTCGTAGGTTTGATGCCGTAAAGGGCTACAGAGAGCATCTCTTCTAATTCCCATATTTTTCAGATGGGGAAAATGAGATGCAGAGAAACTAAATGTCTTTTCCTAATATTACTGAGGTGTAATAAGTATCAGAATCAGTACTTTAATTCTGTTAATGCCATAACTGTTTCGTAACAAGAACACATCTTTGATACTATTTTACAAGGTGCTTTTTTCTCTTTTTGAAAATTATTTTTCTAATTAATTTTATTTTCGTGCTAATGATTCTCATTCATATTCAGACCTGCAGACTTATTAATGTGGATTTTGTTACAGTTATATAACAAATAAAAAAGTAAACTATCTAAAATATGCTACCACTAATAACTAAAATATAAGCTAGAAATTTTAAAAGAAATTAAGAAATGTTAAATGAAAAATTAGTTTAGTTTGCAAAATATATATATGAATTTAATCAGTGTATTTAATAATCCCAAATAAGCAGAAATATTATTTTATATTCTTGTGAAGTAGCAGTTTCTTACTTTGCATAATGTTATTAATAAAAGTAATAGGATCATATTTTTTCAAGGAATCTCATTTTAGTAATAAGTAAGCTAGAAAATGCTTTGATCATCATAGAATCTCTAGTATTAACTATTGATTTTTTCTTTTTTTCTTTTGTAAGGTTTAATGCTGCTGTAAAATACCTTAAGATGTTATAGACAAAGAAAATCCATACATCTATAAATTATTATATAACTTGTATTTTCTTGCGTATCAAAAAGGTATCTTAAATTTTAAAACATAAAAGGCAGTCTTTATTGTTAATGCAAATGATATGAGACTCTTTCCCCAACTATAATTCAAAGATACTCAGAAGTCCAATTATCTTTGATTTAGCTCTACAGATTTCAGAATCACAGCTGGACCTGCTGAGTAGTATTCCTCTGCAGAGAGATGGTTCATTTGAATGAATTGCTGCATTAAAAAGCCTGTTCTATTAGACTTTTTTTCCTTTTTATTAGACTTCCTTAGCATTTTACTTTTAAAAATTTTTTTTGAAATATATTTATTTTAAACTAAAGTACCAGAGTTTAAATACACAGTTATAAAAGCAAGTACCCCAACTCACACAGGGGAGCCTGCTATCACAGGTTCTTAGATCTGCTTTTCTGAAGGAAAGGCAACTTTTGAGGGGTTAACAATTACTTTAATCAAGCACATGTATCATTCACTTAGTTAAGGGGAAAAAATCAGCACCCTGAAGTTAGGAGAGAATACAGAAAAATCAAATTAACAGACATGGCTTCCAACTGTGACATAAGCAATACACACATCATAGATCAATAGACAGATCCAATTGTCTGGCTATTACAGACATACATAGTTACCAGAGAGAGAAGCACCCACATCTGGGTTTTCAAATCCGAGGGGGGAGGGGGACTGCTTAGCGACTTCCCAGAGTCTGATCTGGCCCACAAACCTTCTTCCAAAACTAAGCCCCAAAGTAAAACCTCACTCACCTCAGAGTATATATACATTTTTTAGAGCCAGATGAGAACCAATGCTTCATTAACAAAAGCTGTGGGGCTTCCTATAAATCTTCCCAGGCCCATTAATGGGTGGGGAAGATCTTCTTTAATCTCATTATTCAATCAGAGGTATTTGATTATACTGTAGTTCCTCCTTCCTTGCCGAAGAAGATCATGCCATCAGAGAAATAATGATATGACTTGCACTTGACTTTGTTTTGAGTGAGGGAAGGCTGTGCAGGTCACTAGCCTCACTTCTCCCCCAGAGCCACCTGAATCCAGCGACCAGATATTCATCAGGATGACTGGAGATGACCCAGGATGAGATAATTGGGGTTAAGTGACTTGCCCAAGGTCACACAGCTAGTGAGTATCAAGTGTCTGAGGTGAGATTTGAACTCAGGTCCTCCTGACTCCTACACTGCTACTCTGTCCACTGCATCACCTAGCTGCCCCTAATTATACTAAAACAAAAAATGGATTTTCAATAAAACAGTAAGGAAAGAAAAGAAACATAAATTTAAATATTAAAACAAATTCAAAATAAGAAAAGAAAAAACAGCATTACATCTGCACAGCAGTGTGTAAGAGAGGATTCAAAATATAACACAGTAAATTTCCATTTCAAGAAAGCCTGTATAATAAATACTACACATTGTGTTCAGAATTTTTTATCCTTTCTTTGCTTCCTTGTAAATTTTATTTTGTTCTCTGCCATACACTTTTTACTTTGTTCCTTTCCCCAACTTTTTTCCCTCTCCTCCCCGAGAAGACTACAAATTAAGTGCAGATATATATTGGTTATTGTCCTTTTTTCTTGAAGAGGACCAAAATGACATCACTGTGCTAGAGTCAAGTTTCAGTGTGTCCACTGTGACTGATCAGACCAACATGAGCTCAGAATGCTCTACCACAGGTCTGGCCCAAATAGTCTGTGTAAACATTTGGAGTGGATACTCTAAATTTGTGCATCTTGCATTTCCTTTGAGCTATTTCAATTCTGGTTAGCTCATAGAGCATAGCACTTTCTCTGACGTAAGCATGCCATGCTGAGCGGCCCTATGCCAGTATCTCCCATGTCACACAATCGGTTCCAAAGTTCTTAAGCACGACCTTGAGAGTATCCTTATATTGCTTCTTCTGACCACCATGTGAACGCTTACCCTGTGCGAGTCCTTCATAAAACGGTCTTTTTGGCAACCATACGTTGTGTATTTGAATAACATGGCCAGCCCATTGGAGTTGTGCTCTCTGAAACAATGTGAATGCTTGGCATTTTAGTTCATGTAAGGACCTCAGTGTCTGGTCCCTTAAACTGCCAGGTGTTCTTCAGAATGTTCCTAAGACATTTCAAATGGAAGTGATTCAGTTTCCTGGCGTGGTGCTGGTATACTCTCCATGTTTTCACAGTCATACAACAATGAGGTCAGTAGCATAACTCTGTACACCTTTGGTTTGGTAGTCAGTCAAATACCTCTTCTCTCCTTTACTTTTTTGGAGCCTCCCAAACACTGGCTAGCTCTGGCAATGCATGTGTCAACCTCATTGTCAATGTGTACATCCCTGGAAGTACACTACCAAGGTAAGTGAACTTACCCATGGCATTCAGAGCTTGTCCATTTGCTGTAACTAATGGTTTCATGTATGGATGGTGTGGTGGTGGCTGATGGAGCACCTGTGTTTTCTTGGTGTTAATTGTTAGCCCAAAATTAGCAGAGGCAGCAGAGAATTGATCCATACTTGGTTGCATTTCAGCTTCAGAGGCTGCATTGAATGTGCAATAATTTTCAAACAGAAAATCATGCACCAACACTCCCTCCACTTTAGTCTTGACTTGTAGCATTTTCAAGTTGAAGAATTTGCCATCAGTGCAGTAGTTGACCTTGATGCCGTATTCATCCTCATTGAAAGCATTTGCCAACATGACTGAAAACATCATGCTAAAAAGCATGGGAGCAGGCACACAGCCTTGTTGCGCTGCACTGATGACTGGGTCTGCATGAGAGCATTGTATACTATCTAGAACCTGGGCAAACATGCCATCATGAAATTGATGTACAATGCTGATGAACTTCTCTGGACAACCAAATTTTGACATAATTTTCCATAAGCCTTCATGACTAACAGTGTCAAAGGCCTTGGTCATGTCTACAAACATGAATTTACACATACATATGCATGCATACACACACACATGCACACACATAAACATAAATACGGACATATTCATTCATATGCATTTATGTAAGACTGTATTATGCTTATTTGTCCTCTATTTCTCAGGGTGGATAAGTTCTTCATAAGTCCAAATCTTTCCGTAGTTTTTCTAAATCCATCAGCTCATTTCCTACACCACATCAATATTCTGACCCAATACTGTAGTTATTTTAAATAGGCTAAAATAATATTGATTAATATAGCTGACATTCAGTTTCTCTATTTTTCTCTTTGGATGAAATCTATTGTAGTTTTAACTTTGTCTAAGATCATGATTCCTGCTTTTTTTCCCCTAATAAATTCTATTCGTGATCTTTATTTTGTGTTTGTGTGTATCTCTTATTTCCCTATCGCTCATGATTCCTCTACTTTACTTCTCCGTGCTGCCCTGTCCTCCTATCACTTAACCTACCCCCCTCCCAAGGATGTCTCCCTTATCCTCCCGGCTGCTTAGCATTTTCTGATCTGTTTTGTGTCACTCATTTCCTGTGGTTATAAATTAGAGTACAATTGTAAAGCAATTTGAAATGCTATTATTGAAGGTAGTTTATACATTCTCATGTATCCTTATAAATTTACCATGCAAATTATTCATATTTATTATGTCAATTTAAAAAATCGACTTCAGAAAAGCTTCATTTTTTTTATTTTTGTGATTTTTGAATATTCTAAACTGTATTTTTCCAGACTAACACATATGTATACACACACATATATAAATTTTTAAATATTGTTCCCATGTCAGTAATGCAAGAAACAAAATAAGATCATCATCCTTCTGTTTTCATTTTGAGTTTTCTTTGCTTTCTATTAAACTTCAGAAATATATTTTCAGTTTTAAGCCTACTAAATATGGTACTTTGAATCTTCAAAAATAGAATTTTTGTATCATATCCTGTGTTATATAAGAATATTAATTACAGTTATCCCTTTTACTTTGCAACTTTCCCCATCACAGTTTCAATATATTGCAAGTCAGCATAAAAAAATTAAATGAGAATTTTGGGAAAGTTTTGTGGAAGCTGCAGACAACTCTCAAAGGCCAGCAGATGACACAGAAAAAGTTTAGAAACCCAGAAACGCATAAAACATATGTATAATATTATATAATATGAACATATTTTATCTTTTAATACCATAATAATTCAGACTTCTCCTGTGGTATGAAGGGAGGGCCAAAAGTTTTTATGTGGGTTTTCCAGATCACAGAAGCTCCCTGATCCTTTATATCCCATGATATGGAAGGGATAACTGTACTTTAATATAGACTTGAATATTGTCTGAAGCCTTTTTTTTTTTTTTTGCTTAGACTTTTTGGGGTTGATATTTTCTCTCCATCTTAAAAGTCTAATCAGATCCACAGGAATTATAGAAAATTGTGGAAAGGCTTTCTTTTTTCTGTCTTTTTTTTTTTATTAAATTTATTTATTTAACTTTTAACATTCATTTTCACAAAATTTTGGGTTCCAAATTTTCTCCCCATTTGTCCCCTTCCCCCACCCCAAAACACCGAGCATTCTAATTGCCCCCATCACCAACCTGCCCTCTCTTCTATCATCCCTCCCTTCCCTTGTCCCCATCTTCTCTTTTGTGCTGTAGGGCCAGATAACTTTCTATATCCCATTACCTATATTTCTTATTTCCTAGTAGCAAGAATAGTACTCGACAGTTGTTCCTAAAACTTTGAGTTCCAACTTCTCTTCATCCCTCCCTCCCCACCCATTCCCTTTGGGAAGCCAAGCAATTCAATATAGGCCATACCTGTGTAGTTTTGCAAATGACTTCCATAATAGTCGTGTTGTGTAAGACTTAACTATATTTCCCTCCATCCTATCCTGCCCCCCATTGCTTCTATTCTCTCTTTTGATCCTGTCCCTCCCCAAGAGTGTTGACTTCAAATTGCTCCCTCCTCCCACTCCCCTCCCTTCTGTCATCCCCCCCACCCTACTTATCCCCTTCTCCCCCACTTTCCTGTATTGAAAGATAGGTTTTCATACCAAAATGAGTGTGCATTTTATTCCTTCCTTTAGTGGAATGTGATGAGAGTAAACTTCATGTTTTTCTCTCATCTCCCCTCTTTTTCCCTCCACTAAAAAATCTTTTACTTGCCTCTTTTATGAGAGATAATTTGCCCCATTCCATTTCTCCCTTTCTCCTCCCAGTGTATTTCTCTCTCACCGCTTAATTTCATTTTTTTTAAGATATGATCCCATCCTATTCAATTCACTCTGTGCTGTGTGTGTGTGTGTGTGTGTGTGTGTGTGTGTGTGTGTGTGTGTAATCCCACCCACTACCCAGATACTGAGAAAAGTTTCAAGAGTTACAAATATTGTCTTTCCATGTAGGAATGTAAACAGTTCAACTTTAGTAAGTCCCTTATGACTTCTCTTTGCTGTTTACCTTTTCATGCTTCTCTTCATTCTTGTGTTTGAAAGTCAAATTTTCTTTTCAGCTCTGGTCTTTTCATCAAGAATGCTTGAAAGTCTTCGATTTCATTGAAAGACCATTTTTTCCCCTGAAGTTTTATACTCAGTTTTGCTGGGTAGGTGATTCTTGGTTTTAGTCCTAGTTCCTTTGACTTCTGGAATATCCTATTCCATGCCCTTCGATCCCCTAATGTAGAAGCTGCTAGATCTTGTGTTATCCTGATTGTATTTCCACAGTACTTGAATTGTTTCTTTCTAGCTGCTTGCAATATTTTCTGCTTAACCAGGGAACTCTGGAATTTGGCCACAATGTTCCTAGGAGTTTCTCTTTTTTGGATCTCTTTCAGGTGGTGATCAGTGGATTCCTTGAATACTTATTTTGCCCTCTGGTTCTAGAATCTCAGGGCAGTTTTCCTTGATAATTTAATGAAAGATGATGTCTAGGCTCTTTTTTTGATCATGGCTTTCAGGTCCCATAATTTTTAAATTGTCTCTCCTGGATCTATTTTCCAGGTCATTTGTTTTTGCAATGGGATATTTCGCATTCTCTTCCATTTTTTCATTCTTTTGGTTTTGTTTTGTGATTTCTTGGTTTCTCATAAAGTCATTAGCCTCCATCTGTTCCATTCTAATTTTGAAAGAACTATTTTCTTCAGTGAGCTTTTGAACCTCCTTTTCCATTTGGCTAATTCTGCTTTTGAAAGCATTCTTCTCCTCATTGACTTTTTGAACCTCTTTTGCCAGTTGAATTAGCCTATTTTTCAAGGTGTTATTTTCTTCAGCACTTTTTTGGGTCTCCTTTAGCAAGGTGTTGACCTACTTGTCATGCTTTACTTGCATCTCTCTAATTTTCTTCCCAGTTTTTCCTTCACCTCTCTTACTTGATTTTGAAAATCTTTTTTGAGCTCTTCCATGGCCTGAGCCCATAGTATATTTATTTTGGATATGCGGGATACAGAAGCCTTGACTTCTGTGTCTTTCCCTGATGGTAAGCATTGTTCTTCCTCATCAGAAAGGAAGGGAGGAGATATCTGTTCACCAAGAAAGTAACCTTCTATAGTCTTATTTTTTTTCCCTTTTGTGGGCATTTTCCCAGCCAGTGACTTGACTTCTGAGTTTTCTTTCCACCCCCACCTTGCCTCCAGATCTGCCCAGCCAGTGCTTGGGGTCTGAGATTCAGATGCAGCTCCCCAGGCTCAGGGCTTTCAGCGGGGACAGGGCTGCTATTCAGTGTGAGATTAAATTCAGGTGCTCAGGTGGGGGCAGGGACACCACACGGGACTCAGTTCCCTCAGGGGGTTTATGAGGAGACCTTCAACAATGGATCTGAGCTCCGCCTGCTTGGGGAGACCCTGTCTGCTGCCGCCCCCGCCGCTGCCTCCTGAGGGGGCCCGAGCCACGGGGACACCCCACTCCCCTCTCACTGGCCAAAAAGACTCTCTCACCGACCCTTGTTACCTACAGGTGGAGGGACTTGCGCGGCTGCTGGAGATTCTGTCCCTGAAGCCAGCTCTGATCTGCTCCTCCTGGTGCCATGCAGCCAAGGCAGGGCTGGGCTCAGCTCCAGGTCCAGTGCGCGACGGACCTTTGATGTCTGTTTTCAGGTCTCTGGAACAGAAATCTCATCTGCTCCATTGTTCTGTGGCTTCTGCTGCTCCAGAATTTGTTGGGAGTTCTTCTTTACAGATATTTTATGGGCTGTGGGTTCGGAGCTAGCATGTGTGTGTCTTTCTACTCTGCCATCTTGGCTCCGCCCCCTGTCTGTCTTTTCTCTAAGGATCTGAAGCCATATTTGTAACAAAATAAAAAAGAGAGGAGAAGAGGAGCAGCTAGGTGGCTCAGTGAATAAAGGACCAGTCTGAAGTCAGGAAGATAAGTTCAAATCTAGCCTCAGACACTTGACACTTACTAGCTGTGTGATCCTGGGCAAATCACTTAACCCTAATTGTGGAGAGAAGTAGAGAAGAGCAGTTCAGCAAAGCTAATTCTTAATCACATCAGTTTAGTTTGGCAGTATATAAATTGATTCACACTTTTACCCATTTCTGCAAAGAAGATAAGGGGGATGTATTTGTAGCCAAATGTCATAATTACATAACAGTCCATTTGAGTTTTTAATTTTTAAAAAAATCTACATTGTTATAATTATTGTGTCTATTTTTCCCCATAGTTTCTAATTCACTTTGTATCTGTTCATCCAATTTTTCCTTCACATGCTTCTCAAAATCCTTATTCATATTTCTTATGAGAGTAATATTTCATTAAATTCACGTATCATAATTTGTTTAGCCATTCTTTAAACTTTGTTTCTGGATTTTTGCTGTTACAAAAAGTACTGCTATGAAATATTTTGGTGCAAATGTGACCTTTTTTTTCTCTCTTTAATCTCTTTGAGTTACGTGCCTTAAAATGAATTCTCTTGCTAAAAGCATATGAGCCTTTTTGTTATTTTTAATAGTATAATTCTGATTCATTTTCTACAATGACTGGGCAATATCATATCTACATAATTAATCAGCAAATCAATTCATCAGTATTTTTTAAGGATCTAATGTAAGGGTTCTTAGCCTTTTTTTTTCTCATGAACCTCTAGTCGGGTGAAACTTTTAAACCCCTTGTTCTGAGAATAAGGTTTATAAATTTTAAAGTGAAATCCATAGAATGAGAAAGGAAGTCAGTTATAATGTAATATAAAAATTAAAATGTTACAAAAAACAAGTTCATGGACCACAGGTTAAGAACCTCTGAATTCTGCCATGTTCAAGGCACTGTACTACAGGTGCTAACTAGACAAGTGTTAATATACTCATTAGTGAAATGGAAGTTTGGTAGAGGGAGTAGGTTTTGAGGGGGAAAATGAGTTTTGTTTTGGGTATAGAGAGAAAAGAGATGCCCTCCCATGATAAAATGAATAGTCCAATAGCATGAATATCTACAAAAGTAATCTGAAAAACAATGATATGAGAGAAAAATCGAGAGACAGTAGTATCAGGAAAATCTAGGGAGGAGGTAGTGTGCTTCAGAGAGGTCAAGAATTTTTGCATATGTTCTGCATAAAACTATATATATATATATATATATATATATATATATATATATATATATATATATATATATATATATATATATGTCCCTGATAGGGACTTTTATTTCTGTCTTTGTATCTTCAGTGTCTGCCATGGTGCTAGGTACTTAGTAGGTGCTTAATAAATGCTTGTTGATTGATTATAAAATGCTTTTTTCATGTTGCATCACTGAAAGAAGTTTCTCTACAAAAATTAAATCATAAAGCTGGTCCAAAAAGGAAAAAAAAAATCCCTGTGAGGAAGGATGGGGCCTGTGGTAAATCCTTTTAAAGATAATGAAAGAGAAGCTCAATAAAGGTAAATTACTTATGATGACCACACATCTTGCAAGTTGTAGAGCTGTCCTCTGAAGCCAAGTCTTTTTTTGTATTTCAACATGTTGTTTTTGCTTTCACAAAAAATAAAGATTAAGAAGAAAAATGCATGCTTTTACCTATTTGGTAAAAACTATCCTGTGTTTTTAATTAATTTATTTTCTTTTAGCAATACTATTTTCTGTCCCTCCCATCTTACAATTTTTTTATTATTGTAATTGCCTTTTGTACTGTGTGTCTAAGATTATATATGGTTTCTGGCTAGGGTGACCAAAGGAAATTATGAAGATGAATCACAAAGAGTGGATGATAGAAGTTAGTAGCCTGGGAATATTTAACCCAATTATAAACTAATCATAGAGGGTCTTATTAGTTGTGAACTTACTCATCTATAATTATAAGCCTCTAGCAGTATATACAAAAGATTATCCGCGGTGATTAAGTTGAATTTACATTAGGAATTCAGATTTGGTTTAACACTGGGTAAACTATAAATATGATAGTGCACATCAACAACACAAAGTTAAAATCACTTGATTCTATGACTAAATGCAGAAGAGGCTTTTAAGAAAATAAAACGTGTTAAAAATATTAGAAAGTTCAGGCATTATAGCACACACCTAATACCCTGGCTATTAAGGAGAATGGGACTGACATATCTCTTGAATTGGGAGTTTCTGAGCTTCTGTGGGCTAAGCCAATTGAGTATCCACACCGAGATCAGCATCTATATAGTAAGTCCCTGGGAGAAGGGGACACCAAGTTGCCTAAAGAAAGACAGCTTGGCCCACATTTCAAACAGAGCAGATCAAAGCTCCTGTGCCATTCACTAGTAGAATTGGGTCTGTAGTTTTAGCCTGGGCTAAGTAGTGAGACCCAGTCTTTAAAAATTAATAAAAACACCAGAAAGCTTAAGAATAAATTGATCTTTTTAAACAATATAAATTAAAAACAAGAACTATCCTTTCTAATGGAAAAACACTATAGAGGATTTTTCACTAAAGACAAGGGGTAAAGCAAAAATGTCCATTGTTACCACTGTTATTTAATAGAGGTCCAAAAATGATGCCTGTAACAAAACAAAACAGATATAGAGGAGCAGAGTATTTTACATATATTATCTCATTTGATCACAACAACCCTGTGAATTAGATACTATAAACATTATTATCCTCATTGTAAAACTGAGGACACTGAGGCTTCCTTTAGTGACTCATCCATGTTTAAACAGCTAGTAAATATTTTAGGTGGGATCAGAATCCAAATCTTTTTGACCTCAAGTTCAGCCTGCTTTCCACTACTCTACTCTGCAAAACTCTTTGAACCTGTGTACCCAAGTTGATAGGAGACTAGAAAGATTTATCAGGAAACATAATCATTGTCATGGATAGTATGTTTTCATTTCAGTATTAATTGGTGAGAAGAACTATGTATATATCTGTTTAAAAGTTTTCAGTCTTTCAGTGTTTTAGAAGGAAAACTAGAATTTATTCATATTTATGTCTTTAAAATAGAAGTTCCTAAATGTAACTAACTTATAAATAAAAACAACAAATAAATGAATAAAAAGAACTACTAACTAGTTCTTTTATATTTAAATAATTTACCATTATAGCTCCTACTATTAGCCTATAAATAATTTGAAAGGTACAGGCTTATTTTTCTTAATAGGCTCTCAGTGACACAGTTGGTGTTTTGCTAGACTTAGGAAACCTGAATTCAAATCCTGCCTCAGGCACTTATAAACTATGTGAACCTGGGTGAGTCATTTAACCTCTTTGTGCCTTGGTTTCCTTTCCTGTAAAATGGAGATAATAATAGTACCTACCTCAGCACTTATTGTAAGGATCAAATGAGATAATATATAAAGTTCTCACAAACTTTAAAGTGCTATATAACTGCTAACTGTTATTAGATTAGTAAATAATAACTTATAATGCCTATCTGGATAATAACATTTTGATGGAGTAGCATTGGTATTGCCCAATGAAAATATTTATATGTGTCTAAATAACCCTGGGCAAATCTGTCCACTATAAACCAAACCATTGCCATGTGGGTGACAGAGAAGACAGAGTTTGCCGTAGACAAAAGAACTGGTCAGGGATGAGATTATGCCCCAGAATTCCATTTGGAAGTGTGAAAAGAGAAGATGGGTAATTACTGGCTGAGTCATTCATACCTGACTCTTCTGTTGCTATCTATTGGGTTGAAATCCTGGAACACTTATTATCTTGCAAGTAGTAATTTCATAGAAATGAGGCTAGAATTCTGTATAGTTTTTACCTTGTAAAATTAATAGTTGATATCTAGAATTTTTTGTGCTATCCTCTGCTTTAGAAAATTAGAAAGTGACAAAAACTGCAAATTATTTGAACATAATAAAATTCCATGTATTATTAATCTTAATAGATATAAAATAGTTATTAATTTAATAACTTAGTTTAATTAACTTTTCACTAAGTTTGTTAACAATAAAAGGGAATATGCCTTTTACTTTTAGCTCTCAAACCTTTTAACTAAGAGAGGTCTTTTTTAATATGTGTTCATTTTCAAAGTATAGGTTGCATTTAGTATTTTCCTATTTCTTAATTTCGGAATTGATGTTTTAATTATATCTGCTTTTCTAACAGATAATAGAAACTATGAAAAATGTAAAAATACTATTAACATACATATCTAAGTATGTATATGTATACACACATGTATTTGTATATGTGATTACATGTCTGCACACACATACATAGCTCCATAAACATACATACGTACACATGGTAGAGGGGAGAGAGAACAACAGATGACGAGCTTTCTTTTTCTTTTGACCTAAATGCAGTTGCATATCTAAGCAGACCTCATAAGTCAAAATACTCTTGTACCTGAATATTTTCCAATTAATTTTATTTATTAATCATTAATTGAAAGCTGTCATCCTTGACCTAAATATAAATAGATCATACTTCAGAAATTTTAATGCTCTCTATGTCTGCTTGTGTGTGCGCATGTATGCAAATCAAAAGCAGAGGAAGAAAAATTTTAAAGTGCAAAGGAGGAGATCATTCATACTAAGGTAGATAGATGGATGGATGGATGGATAGATAGATATTCATTTTAGCATTCCCAGAATCAGGTATGTAGTGAACATTTTTATTAGATATATTTAGAGCTATTGGCTTCATTGTTGACACTGGTATATCAAGGAGTAGTCTACCCATAATAAGTGAGAATATAGCTTCATACACTGGTATGACATTTTAGATTTAATCTGTCTGTTACATTATTTAGAACTGTTTGATTTTACAGGTTAAATGAAATGTGTATGTCTTATAATGTAAACCTGGATTTTGAAAAGTTTGTAAAGCTATTCTGTCTCATCTACAATTGTAGCTATTCAATGTGACAATTAACTCAGATATGACCGTTTTTAACCTAGGAACTACACTCCAACAACTACTATTATTTTTTTATATCAAATTAGGTGTTCTTTTGATGTTATTCTTAAACATTATCTTATACACATATGTATATAATTATTTTCTCATAGTTTTGCTATGTTTTGTCTGTTAGACAATTAGAATGTGAATTCTTTGGCATCAGGGACCACCTTTTCACATAGTTAAGTGTTTAATGAATGCTTTTTATTATTTATTCATTCATTTATATTTCTCTTGAATACAACAAGTCTTCTTGATTAGAAAATGTACAAGGAGGGAAAGGGAAACAAACATTTATTAGACATCTAGTATATGCCAGGCACTTTGCTCAATGCTTTACAAATATTATCTCATTTGATATTTACAACAATGCTATGAGGTAGGTGCTTCTTATTCCTATTTTTAGTTGAGATAGGGGAAGCTAAATGACTATAGAGTCACACAGGTATTAAATATCTGAGATGAAATTTAAACTCATGTCTTCCTCACTCCAAGTCATTGCACCACCTAACTGCCTGGTGTAAAAAGAATCAGTCTGTCCATCTAATAGTAGTGATGTGCTTGGGTATGTCTATGTTAGAAACAGGTCATGCTACAATAAGTGACTGTGGATCCTTTAGTAATTTGAGAGTGCTTTTGGTAGGATATAATTGTTTCTTTGTAGAATATTTATTGACTGTGATGTATGTTGTATAAATGGTTTTCAAAATGGAATGTCACAAAAGTTTACTACCTTATCCCAACTAGGTAGTATTTCATAACTTCTTAGATGTTTTTCTTTTACTTTTCACTTATCTCCCTCATCTGATGTGTACTCTATCAATTCCCCTACAAGATAAAATACCATATGTATTAAAAAACAGTTTTGATTTACTTTTTTGTCTACTAGATGGAGGACCTAATTTAAGAATTCTCTGGGAAGTTATCATTTTCAGGGATCTTACTGCAAGTGTCAGTTCCTCCCCTTCTGGCCCCCTCCTTATTATCATTATAATATATATTTAGATGATTCTCATCTGTTTGTCCACTCTGTGATGGAAGGCATGATTTTATAATTCTAATTTGTTTCAAAAACAGAAAAATAGATACAGCATTTTAATCTTATGTGGTTTTTATATAAATGTGACCAGTGTTATGTACTTCCACAACAACAGTAACTAAAGGAAAATTTCATCTTTCTAATTAAAGGAATTTATTCTTGCTCTTGTGATCTTACTGCCATAGTTCATTAGGAAGTAGACATATGGCATATGATCTGATATGAGTACAGATGTGATATAGCTCCCATGGCAGAGTAAATTGTATACTATACTCCATATAATAATCACTAATCTTTTCAAATAGCGTTATTCAGCAGGCAAGTACATGTCTTTAAGGCCTATTCCTATTCTATAGTTTGTTTAATTTCATCTTAATCCTTTAGCTTTGACACATATCTTTTCTTTTCACTTTCTCCTTGTAAGACAGATAAACATAGCACACTTGAGGGCTGCTAGCACAGGTTCACTCTTGATTTGGTCAGACAGGAAAGACACTAAAAAGGGGTTAATAATCTTACTTTATTCTAGTTTAGTTTTCTCTGAAGATAACTGCTCATAATGAGAGCACAAGCTCCTAATTCCCTAATCACCGTTCACACAGGGGCCAGTGAGAAGGGGAGGGCAACTGCCACTACATCTCGATGGGGTCAGTTGACATGAACACAACTTGTGCATCCCCTGTATCCCCTCAAGCCTCAGTGGGGGCCAGTTGAGGCAAACACAGATTCCCCCCAACCCTTGATGGGGGCCGATCAAGGCACGCACAGCATTCCAACTTGTGCATTCAACCCTAAGGTTCCCCTCAAGCCTCATTGGGGATCAGTTGAGGCCCACATAGCATTTGTGCATTCAACCCTAAGGGTTCCCCCAAGTCTCAGTGGGGGCCAGTTGAGGCACAGACAGCATTTGTGCGTTCAACCCTAAGAGTTCCCCATTCACTATCTAGTGACCACCTATTTTATAAACCAACAGACAAAGACACTTTGCCAGCAATAGCCTCACAAGTTTACATCACCTCATCCCTGTATCTCACTGTGCAGCTGCAGTGGATGTATTATTTATCATTATATAACTATGTGAAAGTGTGGTGGAGATGTTTTGAATCATAACTGTGGGAATATATCTAATACTTGGCAACTGTTGATTGTTATGACTATGGATCCTAGGAAACTGAACTCTGAGAAATAATAATAAAAATGCACTTTACACACACTAAAATCCACGTTACACTAAAATTCACCTTACATACACTCCCTTTACAGATTTGGTGGTGGAAGTAATTTACATTTAATCAATTATTTTTTGACATGCATGTTGTTTTGCAATATAATAGTTCATATACAACGTGTATGTATTTTAGGGATAAGTTCCTTTTGTAACAGTAGACTCCAGCAAAATCCTTCTGTACGTTTTAGAGTCGTGATGGCAACCTGTATTCTTAACCAAGTAGAATTCAAGCTCTGGTAAGATTGTACCTAGCTGGGAAGACTTTTTAAGTACAGACTTCAGTATAGGTTTTATTTCTGTTGTCTAAGAGTTATGTAACTAAATTTGGAGAGGATATATGCAGTTATTTTTGTCTACAATAATTCTCAAAGACAGTCTATAAAATTCTAACAGGTGGCATAGTAGCATATACCATTATAATCAGAATATTAATGAAAATTTAAAATGGATTCTTGGATTTTTTTCTTTTTTTTTTTTGCTTAAAGTGATAGCAAGTAAATGTTTAGAACATGGCAATTATTTTGCTTTCTTTCAGTCATGTAGTTAAATTGCATTTTGGCTTAATCAAGATATCAACATTCTCAAAGCTATAGTGTTATCATATTCCAATGACAGGAAAACCTTGTTTACAGAGTTAAATTTGCATCTAAATATGAAGGCCGGAAGCAAACTTTTGTTTATAAGGCCTTTAGAATTTGATGAGTGTGTATATATATCTTGTGTGTGTGCGTGTGTGTGTGTACACACACATGATGTAGAATTTAAAGACATTTTAACATATCCTAAATTTTTCCCTCATGACTATTAGGTTTTATTTAAAGGTAGCCAGTATTACTGAATTATGGGTGACAAAATGCTATTCACTTATAATAATAAGACAGTATTTAGTACAAGTTAATGAGAATTGTTCTTCCCTTTGATTGAATTTTTTCCTGCTCCTTTACAGATGCTTGTAACTACCCCTGAAAAATGGGATGTAGTAACAAGAAAGAGTGTTGGAGATGTAGCCCTTTCCCAACTTGTAAAGCTCCTGATTCTTGATGAAGTACATCTGCTGCATGAAGATAGAGGACCTGTATTGGAAAGCCTAGTTGCACGAACCTTACGACAGGTAAGAGAAAGTAATTTCATTTCAGATATTCATTTGGTAATTGAATGATTTTGATTATTTGAAATGGATTTATTGTTATTTGCACTGACATGATTTCCCTTACTACAAATAGCAACACCTTCATGTATATTGGAAAAACACATTAATATGTATCATTTAATAAAGACAATAGTCATTTTACTATAAAGAAATATAAGAATATTTTCTATTTGTCTAACACTTGAATCAATTTTCCATTTTCTAAGTACTTTTCATCATCTGTTTTCTAAATATTTTTTGTCATCTAAGATAGAACAAAATTTAAATTATTTAACAAAGTAAAATATTGACTTGGCAAAATAGAAATTTATTATATCACTTTAAAGAAATGACCCCTCTGATTCAGATTTGTAAGAAAAAAAGACAATATCCATTTGATAAACAAGGGATATGAATAGGCATTTTTCAGGGAAAGAAATACAAACTATAAATAGCCACCTTTAGGGAAATGCAAATTAAAACGGCCTCAAGGGCCCTCGTATCCTTTAGATTGGTAAAGTTGCCAAAAAAAAAAAAAGTAAGTGATAAATACTAGAGGATCTTTGTGAAAACAGACATATTCATGTGCTCTTGGTAGAGCTTTGAACTGGTACCATTATTATGAAAAGCAGTTTAGAATTATGCCATAAAAGCTATTAAAATGTGCATACTCTTTGACCCAGCTATATCACCTAATAGGTCTGTATATAAAAGAGGTCAAAGAATGAAAAAAAGGGCCCATATGCACAAAGATAATTATAGGAACTTACTTTACCAAAATTGGTAAAATTTTGAGCATGCTAATCAATTGGAGAGTGCCTGAACAAATTATGTTATAAATGTGATGGAATACTATTTGTACTCTGAGAAATGATAAAGGAGTGATTTCAGAAAAACTTGGAAAGTCTGATGCAAAGGGAAGTGAACAGAACCCAGAGAAAAAAATTATTCAGTAATAATATTGTAAAGATGAGCAACTTTGAAAGATTTAGGAACTTTGCTGAATATAATGACCAGTCACCATACCAGGGAATTCATAATCAAACATGTCTCCCCTTTGAGAATTGATTAGAAGAGATGCACTCAGTGCAGATTGAGACATTTTTTGGACATGGACATTTCAGAAATTTATTTTGCTTAACTCTACACATTTGTAAGTTTTTTCCCCCCATTGCCACTGAGTGGGAGATTTTTTTTTTTGCTTTCTTAATGGGGTTGAAGGAGAAAGAGCTGAGAGGGAAAGAAGGCAGACTTTTGTGGATTGAAAATATTTAATCTGGAAAACAATAAAGATAGGGATCTTCTAAATTGTTATAAAGTACTCATGTTGTTGTGGTACTTGGAAACTGAGTTTGGTCTTTTAGTTTATTTATTATTCCCTTCATTCTTTCCTCATCACAAACAAAATGAAACTCAGTGGCTCAATAGATTAATTTTATTTTATCTGTGTAACATGAATTTGATTGAATGTGAAAAAAGGAACCTGTAACCTACCATGAGATTATGCTTCTGGTTTTCTAGAAAATGTTTTCAGATTTACAGGTTGCAAACATTGTAATGATTCCTGATGACTATGATGTTATATTCAGGCTATTGTATTGTATGCTGCAGACCCTTTCTTTAAAGTAAGAAATCATGTAAAGAATTATTAATATGTTAGCAGAGACTTAAAACAAGCCTGATGAAACCCATGACAAAATTCACACTAGTTTATATAGTAAAACTGTACGTGCACCCACAGACTTCAATTTATAAATGGGCTTCATTCTAAAAGTTTGTTTTTAGGTTAGTTATTTGTAATTTAAGCAGTAGAAATGTTGTTGGTTATTTTCTCAAGCAAACTCATAAAAGGCATAATGTAGAAATATTGGACATTTACAAGGAATATAATAATACCAAAGAATGTTGAATTCCAATAAGCTCAAAAAAAGGGAAAAAGTAATATATTAAATTTTGGTGCTTAAGAAAAGTCTGTTTAATAATTCATTTCAACAAGCAAGTATTAAGTGTCTACTATATGACCAGGTATCCTTATACTGGGATGGGGGTGGAGCAAAGTGGTGGCAGTTTGTGCACAAATAAATAGATTCAAAGTTTAATTGTGGCTAGGGATTAGAGATACACTAACACTTGGGAGAATCAGGAATGCCTTTTATTGGAGGTTGTACTTGGCCTGAATTTGGTGGGGAACTAGGGATACTTATCAGTAAGTAGTAGTTAAATACCTTCTAACTTGTCAGGCTCTGTGCTTCTAGGGTTCAAAGTGAGGAAGAAAAAGCATTTCAGACTTGGGTAACTTTCTGGACAAAGGCACAGAAATGGAAAACGTATCAGTTCTACACTTACTTATGAAGTCATAATTTTTAGAGACAAAGAACATTTTACTAGTTGTTAGTCAAAAGCCATGACTCCCCAAGACATGGATAGTAACTTGGTTCATTACAAGAGAAAGGCATATGCATATGGGGACTCCTTATACTAAAAAACCTGTGATACAGACTGATCCTTGGATTATGGGGTACAGCAAAAAGGGAAGATCACATGGGAGAAGTGGAGGGCAATCCCCTCCCAAATGGCAGTGGCATAGGAAAAAGGGAACAATGGGAAAGGGGAAGCAAGAGGGAACAGGAGGATTGGGAATGTCAGACCATAGGAGAAAGATGTTTTGCTTATTTGAAAGGATCTCAGCTGCATAAAAAGTTTATTAGTCTGGGCTACTGTCTAGAGCCAGTTTTGGAGCCTACTTGGCTTCAAGAGCACTGAGAATTTTATCTAGTTCAGTTGTAAAAAATCACAGTTACGTTAATTTGAGGGTGGCTTCATCTCTGGGAAGTAGGGCAACTCAAGAAAATAAGTTTAGGGAGGGACCCTTAACACAATTAATTCAGGGGCATAAAGAAACAGTAGTAGGAAGCAATTACAACTTTATAGGTATGAATAATAATAATTAGTGTGGGCTCAGGTATCCCAAAGGAGTTCTCTTTATCTTTAAATTGCTTGACTATTGCTAGGAAAATGACTTATGAATGTCTTCTCTCAGGAGAGAACTTTGGTACTAAGTGTTGTACTACTTTCTTCTGCAATTCTTTGTATGAATGATATCCTAGATTTCTGGAAAGAAATAAGGGATGTATTCTGTAAGGGAGCAAAATTTTTAATATTCAAGGATTCTAATACTTGGAGAAGGTGGGATGGGTGGGCAGGTGGTGTCTCCCTCATCAATAGGTGTGTATATAAATTTGTGTATGTTGTATGTGCTTTCTAGTAGGTAATGTCAATTCACTTGTAAAGTATCATGCTTCCAGTTACAAAAATTCTAGATAGGAAATATAGTCTCATATGAATTATAGGAAGCACCATAGCATACACAAACTAGACATTGTGGAATAAATCACAGCAGTCATAGTTCATCTGACCCTGCCACAGCATTTCAGTCTTAGCAACTTTAAAACAGGTTTTTTTTTCACCTCTAAAATCTATCCCTTGTCCCCCATTTCTTTTGGAGGCATTACACTATCCTTCCAGTCATTAAGGTTCATAACCTTGGTGTTGTCCTTGACTATTCATTTTTCCAAACTATCTAATCAGTCCTCATTCTTCACTCATTATTAAGTTTATTTTGTTCTAGACTAGGTATTAGAGATTCATTTCATTTTTCTTTGAATCCCAAGTGCTTTGCATGTGGAAGATACATTGTAAATGTTTCTTGCATTAAAAGATTGATCTCAAGGCTGCCATGCAGGCAGACTGAAGTTATAGCTGACACCCCACAGTAATATTCTGTTTAGGTAAACGTGGGGGAGGGGAATAATGACACATCATGGCACTGGAAATTCTGTTGTCATCATTCTATGTAATAAAAGAATATTTGGGAGAGACTTTATGTAATTTAATAAACTTAAAGTATCTGAGGCATTTGAATGAATAAAATTTTTTTTCCTATTGCCCTCTAATTCTTTTTTATCAACAGTTATTGAGCATTGAGCAGTGATCATCTTCTCTTGTTATCACTGCACAGGATTAGTTATTTTAATCAGGGACATAAAGTTAGAAGAAGAAAGGGAAACAAGTCATGGGATCATGAGCCCTTTGCTTTAGTGGTGGAAAGAGGCCTTCAAGGCCATGAAGTCCAACGCTTGCATTTCTGAAGCTGAGAAAAGTGAAGTTATTTAAATATGGTCATATGCTAAGTGTTATGGGGTTTGAAGTCTTCACATTTGGCTGATGAATCTAATACCAGAGTTGGAATACCTCTGCCAATGTCACCTACATTTTAGCCAAAATTTGGTCAGTCTCACAAGTCTAGGGAAGACTCCAAAGCACTTTGTAAGTGTAGACCACGGCATCATTAAAATGCTAGAGCTTGAAGCTTTGTCAGTGCTTACAACTACAAAAGCGTGAAAGAGACCAAGTTATTATTACCTTGAAAATCAAATTAGAAATGTTAATATGGTTTGAGATGAATTCAAGTTGCAGAAAAATTAAGGATGGTAGATTTTTTCTTTCATTATTGCGGTTTGATACAACAGGTAAGATTCAGGTAATTTCAAATTTGATATTTTTGTTTTGCAATTTTAATTGTATAGTCATATATTTTAATAATAAGTACTACTCTTGATTTTCCTTCAAATCTATGTTTAAAATGCTTTTTGGTTACATATGACTTTTACTATATTGCAGGCCAGATAACTTTCTGCAGTTGGTTGTAGATTATAAAACAACAGAGAAAAGGGAAGTGGGGCACTTAGCCATCTGATTTTATAATGGGAGTCATGGGAAAATAGCATTTGGTGTACACTCAGTTTCTGTAAAACCATCATTCTTTTTATTAAAATGAATCAGTATTTGATATTATTTCCAGTAGATGATACTATTGAATTCAAAACAGTAGCATTTCCAGGGAGCTTATAGGCAGTCCTGGCATAGTATGGAACCTATAGGATTTTGAAAGTTTCTATGCAGTGGGCATGTAATTTAAATCTGTTTTAGGCATTATGTATTCTTCAGAGAAATTAAAGTAATACATATGGGAAAAGCATCAGTTAACTTAAATTGAAATTAATTTCAGCTTTAGCACTGAGCTGATTTTAGGATTGTTCTATTTTTATGTCAGTTCAGAAAGGAACCAATAGGTTTTTGTATCTCATTAACTAAAATCCCTTATAAGACTTTGCATTATGTTTGGACCCTGAAGAAAATCAGTCATATTTTTGTATCATTGTTTTACATATATCTTTTTGCATTTCATCTCAGAATTTATGCTTAGACAACTAAAATACAAAAATAAAGGTGTGTGATAAAAATACTGACTCACAGTGAAAGCATGTTATGCTTTTTTTTTCAAATTTTAAAATGTAGATGATTTAAATTGACTTTTTGTAGAAAATTTTCCATTTTCTCTTCCAGGATATTATAGATTTAACATCAAAAGAATTTTTTAAAACAACAACTTGTATTTAATGGTTTAAGTTACATAGTTGCCACAGTAACCAGAATGTAAAGCTAAAATGATCTACTTATTTTCACCAAATAAAAATGAGCATTACTCCATAGTGGCAGCATCATGTGATTTATTAGCATATAATCTCCTGAGAGCAGGGATTGTTTGACTTTTGTTTCTAGTCATTAGGACAGTGCCTACCTCAGTCAGTTCTTTAAAAGTGCTTGAGTGATTGACGTTTAATAGGTTTTCAAAGGATATTAATTTTTTTTGTTGAATTGGAGATTTGTTTCTATTTTATAGATATAGACATCTGCTTAAATATTTAAAGGTTTTTGCAAGAAGTTTGTAATTGGGTCATTGTCACAATGTTCATTTTTGCATTGCTCCATAGCTTTGTCTGATTTAGCCATTTATGTCTATCTAACAAAACAATTTATTGGCTGTATCTGAAAAAAAACCTGTGGAGCAGTGATAGTGATGCTGGTAGGGTTGATGTGATAATAGAAAGCTTATAAATGACAGCTGGCATAGAGCCCACCCTAACTATTTAAAGATATTAGGGTTAACCTTTTTTTTATTATGTGCGACTTTTTGCCATCTTAGAGTATATTTCTTGAATAAAAAAAAAGTTTGTTGCTTTTTGTAGACCTAGTTTCCGCGTCCATCCTTTAGCACTCAGTTTTATCCTGACATCTTCTAAGAAAATTTTTAATAGCATTTCACCCCAGTATCAGTATTCCCTGAAGTCCAGCTGAACAAAAGGTCACTTATTTTATGTTTTTTAATTTTGACTCTCCAGTTATTTTTAAATGCTTTGTGGACAATGTCCAGATCTGATTTTTCTTTCAGATAATTCAAAGTGCCACCCTATGTACCTACCAGGCATGTGGCATATATTCAACAAACAGACATTATATTCATATAAGTATAAATAAATGACTAATCATTTTCCCTCTTAGAACAGGGATGGAAACTTTCAGCCTCATGGTCACATGGTACCTTCTAGATCCTCAGTTGTAGTCTTTTGACTGAGTCCAAGTTTTACAGAACAAAATCTTTTATTAAGGGGATCTGTTCTGTGAAGTTTGGATTCAGTCAGAAAGCCACACTTGAGAACCTAGAGGACTATACGTAGCCTCAAGGCCACAGGTTCCCCACTCCTGCCTTAGAACAACAAAGTTTGTACATTGGAAAAATAAAAGAATGTGGAAAAAGCAATAACTTGAAAAAATATTGAATTTTGTCTTTGTGTATTATACCCAGACTTTGCTTCCAGGTAATTACTATAATAGTCACAAGTTCACAGTCTATGCTGTTTATTATTTTATACTTAATTTATTTCAATAGCAAGCATTTATTTTCCTTCTTCACTTCCTCCCACCTCAGTTGATAGAAAGAAAAACCAAATTCTTACAATAAGTATATAATCAAGCAAAAACAATTTCCATATTGACCATAACCATGCAAAATTGAACATCTCATTTTGCACATTTAGTCCATCACCTTTCAGTCAGGAAATTGATACAGTCTTCATCATTATAGCTCTGGAATCAGTTGGTCATTGCAATGATCAGAATTAGTATTTTTTTAAAATTAATTTTTACAGTGTTATTGTTGTAGTATAAATTGTTCTCCTAGTTGTGTCTTTTTTCACTTTGCATCATCTCATGTCAGTCTTCTCAGGTTTCTCAGAAATCATTCATTTCATCATTTTTTTGTGCAGTAGTATTTTATTGCATTAAAATGCCATAATTTGTTAAGTCATTCAACTTTAGGGAAAGCTTTCTGTATCCTTTCCTAAAATGAATGGATGAAGGTTATTTTAAAGGATATATTTGCTCTCTTTATCCTTTGATCAGCGATAAGCTAAGCTTATATGGGGATGATAATGTAAGTTATCATTCATTAACATCATAGTGTGACAGCTGACTTAGAGTTGTTCCATATTTCCATCCAGGTTTGCAATCTTGAAGTCATCTTAATTATTCTCCTTACCTCTAGTCTCTTCTACTCCAATCTGTCTTCCACATAGATGCTAAAGTCCGATATTCCTAAAACAGAGGTATGACTATGTGACTTGATAAACATCCAACCATTTGCTCCTTTATTGCTTCTAGGATGAAATACCAATTCTGGAGGCAGAAAGATACTGAGCCCATACTTAAGATTAAAGACTCTAACTGTGGGAGTGGAGAAAATGGAAAGACTTTTCACAATCATTTTTGTGCCCAGTGCATTTAAAAAATTAGCACTCAGTCCTACCTTTATTAAATGTTTATTTCTTGGGGTCCATTGCAGTAGCCCTCTAGTTGACCTCCCTGCAGGAATTATTTCCCCACTCTAATCTATCCTCCACACAGCCTACAAAGTGGTTTTTCCCAAATCTAGGTCTGACTATGCCACCCCTTACTTAGTAAACTCAATTATAAAGTTCTTTGCTATTTAAAGTTCTTCACAACAGCTGCATGGCTGTTTCGTAATTTTCTGTTCTTATACTTTATTCCCCACTCGATGTATTCTGCAATCCAGTTATACTGGCCTAGTTGCAGTTTCACAAACCTAGCATGCCATCTTCCATCCTTCTTCCTTTGCACTAGCTATCCCTCCTGCTTGGAATTATCTTCCCATCACCTCTGCCCCATAAAATGCCTGACTTACTTGAAGAATTAGCTCAAATACCACCTTCAGTAAACCTTTCTTGCTCACCCGAGCAGCTAGTTCTTTCTCCTTTCAGATTACTTTTCATCCACACTGCGTGGATCTTGTATGTTCCTATTTAATGATATTTTTGTCTGCTCCATTAATACATAATCTCCATGAAAGCAGGTACTGTTCTGGGTTTTTTTTGGTTATTGCTGTTTGTTTGTTTTTTGGTGCCTAGTGCTTAGTACAGTGGCTGGCACATGGTAAGCACTTAAATATGTGTATTTATTATTTGGTTGCTACTGTTCTTTGCACAGTCTGTTATCATTGTAACTGAATACCTAGGCTTGAGTTATTTTTTTTTTAGTGAAAAGACATTATTTTTCTTTTATAATTACTTTTTAGTTTTCAACATTCACTTTCATAAGATTTTGAGTTTTAAATTTTTCCCCTCTTCTTCCTCTTCACCCTCCCCAAGACAGCATGCAGCCTGATATAGGCTCAACTTAGACATTCATATTAAACATATTTGCACACTAGTCATGATGTAAAGAAGAATTAGAAATAATGTGAGGAACCTTGAGAAAGAAAAAACAAAACAGTAAAAGAAAAGGAAAGAAAATAGTGTGCTTCCTTCTGTATTCAGAATCCAAATTTCTTTGTCTAAATGTGGATAGCATTTTTCATCATGAGTCTTTTGGAGTTGTCTTAGGTCCTTGCATTGCTGAGAAGAGCTAAGTCTATCAAAGTCAGTTATCACACAATGTGGCGGTTACTGTGTGTAATGCTCTCCTGGTTCTGCTCATTTCATTCGGCATCAGATCATATAAGTCTTTCCAGGTTTTCCTGAAGTCTGCCTGATCATCATTCTTATAGCACAGTAGTATTCCACTATGTTCATATACCATAACTTGTTCAGCCATTCCTCAGTTGATGGAAGGACATCCCCTCAATTTCCAATTCTTAATGACCACAAAAAGAACTGCCAGTAAATATTTTTGTACATGTGGGTGCTTTTCCTTTTTTTATGATGTCTTTGGAATACAGACTTACAAGTAGTCTTGCTAGGTCAAAGGTTATGCATAGTTTTATAACCCTTTGGGCATAGCAAATTGCTCTCCAGAATGGCTGGATCAGTTCACAACTCCAACATCAGTGCATTATTAGTGTTCCAATTTTCCCCTGTCTTCTCTAAACATTTATGATTTTTTCATAAAATGATTTTCATAAAATTTCATATTTATGAATAAAAATTCGTAAGATTTCATAAAGTGATTTTATCATTTTAGCCAATCTGATAGATGTGATGTGGTACCTCAAGAGTTGTTTTGATTTGCATTTCTCTAATCAGTAGTGATTTAGAGCAATTTTCCATATGGCAATACATAACTTCATTTCTTCCTCTGAAAACTGCCTGTTTGTATCCTTTGACCATTTATCAGTTGGGGAATGGCTTGTAGTCTTACAAATTTGACCCAGTTCTCTATATTTATTTGAGAAATATGGCCTTTATCAGAGATACTGGCTGTAAAAATTGTTTCTCAGCTTTCTACTTCCCTTCTGATTAATACTGGTTGCACTGGCTTTGTTTGTGCAAAAACTTTTCAATTTAATGTAATCGAAGTCATCCATTTTGCATTTTCTAATGTTCTCTGACTGTTGTTTGGTCATAAATTCTTCCCTTCTCCATAGATCTGACAGGTAAACTCTTCCTTGCTCTACTAGTTTGCTTATAGTATAAGTCTTTATATTTAAATCATGTACTCATTTTGACTTTATCTTGGTATAGGGTGTAAGGTATTGGTCTGTACCTAGTTTCTGCTGTACTGTTTTCCAGTTTTCCCAGCAGTTTTTGTTAAATTGTGAGTTCTTATCCCAGAAGCTGGATTCTTTGAATTTATCAAATAGTAGATTACTGTAGTGATTGACTGTTGTGTCTTACATACCTAATGCATTCCACTGATCCACCACTCTGTTTCTTATCCAGTACCAAGTAGCTTTGATGATTGCTGCTTTATAATACAATTTAAGATCTGGAACAATTAGACCACTTTTCCTTGCATCTCTTTTCATTAATTCCCTTGCTATTCTGTACCTTTTGTTCTTCCTGATGAATTTGTTAGTTTTTTTCTAGGTCTGTAAAACATGTTTTTGATAATTTGTTTGGTAGGACACTAAATAAGTAATTTAATTTAGGTAGACTTGTCATTTTTATTAGATCAGTTTGGGCAACCCATGAACAAATGATATTTTTCCCATTATTTAGATAGGACTTTATTATGTGAAAACTGTTTTGTAATTGTGTTCATGTAGTTCCTGGTTTTGTCTTGGTGGGTAGACTTCCAAATATTTAGTAATGTCTACAGTAACTTTAAATGGGATTTCTCTTTCTATTCTCTTGGTGTTGGGCTTTGTTAGTAATATATAGAAATCAGGTGGTTTATGTGGGTTTATTTTATATCCTGCAACTTCGCTAAATTTGTTTATTATTTCAAGTAATTTTTTACTTGATTCTTTAGGATTCAGTAAGTATACCATCATCTTATCTGCAAAAAGTGATAGCTTTGTTTCCTCTTTGCCTACTCTAATTCCTTCAAATTTTTTTTCTTCTCTTATTGCTAAAGCTGACAGTATTGAATAACAGTAGTGATAATGGACATTCTTTTTTCACCCCCAGTCCTATTGGAAATGCTTCTAGCTTATCCCCATCACTGAATTGATTTCTCTTCTATGCCTTTTTAAAAAAATGCTTAATGACTCTCTTATTGGAGTTTGGGGGAGGCTGTTAATATTCCCAACCAGCTTTCTCAAATTAAAACCAGAGGAGGGCAAAACCTTATGACAAATAAATATAATAAAGCAAAACATATCTGTACAGTATTCTATTCAAAAATATATTTTTCCTCTTTTGCCTTGCTTTTATCAGTTCTCTTTCAGGCTGTGTAATATGTAATATGATAATAGTTCATCATTAGACTATAAGTCATCATTGGTCATTTAATTTTTCACAATTCTGAAGTTTTTCACAGTTGTCTTTGACTTTTGTTAATGTATAAATTGTTCTCTTGGTTTTTCTCACTTCATTCTACAACAGTTAACATTTCCAGGATTCTCTAAAATCACGTTTTTCATTATTTTTAATGCACAAAAATATAATAATTATGTTCCTTTTACTCTCTTCTTTTCAGAACTTCAAAACAAAATGAATTCATTCCCCAGCTTCTCTGTTTTTTATATATCTGTCTAGCCATATGTTTATAAATGTGTGTGTATGTGTGTGTACACTTTAAATATGTCATGTATTTATTTGAAACTCACCTTGGTGTATTATATGAAATATTATTCTATACCTAACTGCTGCCCTTCACAACTTTCTGTCTTTGTGTCATTGCATAGACTATTACCCCTTCTCTAGAATGGTCTTCTTCCTTACCATCAGTTCTTGTATTTCCCAGTTTCCTTGAAAGCAAAGCTCATGTGACAGCTCCTACTCTCAGGTTTTTCCTGGTCTTCCAGGTAGTAGTGCCATCTCCCTCATTTTTTCCTTTATATTAAAAAACACAGACCTCCTCCTATCTCTGCTCCTCTTCTTCTGTCCTGCCCTCCCCAAAAATAAAGATAACAACAAAAATAAAGGCAATTTAAATAAATAATTATTTAAATATAAATATTTAACTTGAAATATTTAATAAGGGTAGGTTATGTGGAATGTAATGTAAATTAACAGTATATTATGGCAAACCAAGAAAGTTAATGTGATTTTTATGCTATATTAAACAGTGGTCACATCCAGGACTAAGGAAGTGACCACGTAATGAACAATATGGAGGGAGGGAGAGAGGAAGGAAGGCAGGCAGGCAAAACATTTGTTGGTAACAAATGTGCATGGTCAAGAAAAACAAATTCCTTTGCTAGCCATATCCAAAAATAAATACATTTCAGTCAGCACATTGAGTCCAGCACCTCTCTATTAAAAGGTGAGTAGCATGTTTCATTATGAGTTCCTTTGAGTGGTGACTGCTCATTGCATTGATTAGAATCTTTCCACGATAGCAAGGTGACACAGTGCATAGATCTGAGGGCAAATCCAGTCTCAGACACTTACTAGCTGTGTAACTCTGGGTAAGTCATTTAACTTCTGTTTATCTAAATTTCCTGAACTGTAAAATAGAAATAATAATAGCATCTGCTTTGTAGGGTTGTTGTGAGGATCAGATGAGTGAATATTTGTAAAAAGTGTTTAGTTCAGTGCCTGGTGCATAGGAAGTACTATTTAAATGCTTATTCCCTTCCCTTTTCCCCTTGTCTTCCCTTGTTTCTGTTTATACTGTTACTTTATAAATAGTTTTTCTGTTTCTACTCACTTTACCCTTTCTCAGTTCATATGTATGATTCCAGGTTTCTCTGAAATTGACTTCTTCATAATTTCTTATAGCACAATAGTATTTGTGTTTTGTATACTTAAAATTTGTTCCTTATTTGATGAGTTCCACCTTGGTTTCCACCTCTTTGCTACTAAAAAACACCTGCTTATAAATATTTGTTATTCTTTTTCCTCTTTCTTTGATCTCTTTTAATTATAGATACAGTAGTGGTATGAGTAGATATGGAAAGTTTATTAACTTTTTAATCATAGTTTCAAATTGCTTTTCAGAATGGGTGAAAGATAGTTCACAGCTCCACCAGCAGTACATTAATGTGCTTGTCTTTCCCAAGCCCCTCCATTGTTTGTTATTTTCCTTTTACTGTCAGCTTTGCCAATCTGATAGGTGTGAGGTGGGATTCTAAAACTGCTTTAATTCACATTTCTCTATTATTGATTTGTAACATTTTAAAATATGACTACTAAACATTCTTTTTGTATTTACTTAGCTCTTTACATGTTGCTTCCCTCTAGTATTATGTTAGGGCCTTCCAATAAGACTTTTTTATTATTTTGTCTTTGTCTCCACTGCACCTACCTCCTTGGGCCTAAAAAATTACTTGTTGAATATAAATAAATTGGTTAAATATCCTTTGTTTAAAGATCTTTAATGAGGAGGAACTTACCAACCCTTCCACTCCACTTTTTATTCAGTACACTCTACTTTTGGATAGCTCTAAGTGTTAGGAAGATTTGCCTTATTCCTAAATCCAGCTCTGCAATTTGCCCCATTGCTGCTAATTCTTCCCTTTGGACCCCAACAGAATGTTATCTCTCTTTTACATACTTAAAGGAAAATGTCAGGTTTTGCCTCTCTACTCTTCCCAGACTATATATTCCTCATTCTTTCAACTAATCCTTTTATGGCACATTCTTTAGGCCATCTTTCATTCTGGTTGCCGTCTTTTAGATACTCTTCTGTTTTTCAGTATCATTCCTTAAGCGGGGTGCTCAGAACTGCTTACGTTACTTACCAATTTACTGTCTTCACAATAGAATGTGTTGTGTGGTCACTTCCCCAGTCCCAGACATTACTACTATTTAATATAACATAAAAATCACATTAACTTTCTTGTTTTGCCACATCATACTATTAATTTATATTTATATTACCATATAACCTCTCCTTATCATTTTCAGATGAACTACTTTCTAACCACACTTCTTCCATCATACTTGTGAAGTTGATGTCTAACACTCATATGTAAGTCTTTACATTTATCATGTGGTGTTTTTCATTCATATAGGTTGAATCTACACAGAGCATGATAAGGATTTTGGGACTTTCTGCTACATTACCCAACTACCTTGATGTTGCTACTTTTTTGCATGTCAATCCTTATATTGGACTCTTCTACTTTGATGGCCGTTTTAGGCCAGTACCTCTTGGACAGACATTTTTGGGAATTAAGACGACAAATAAGGTAAATATTCACTTTGAACAACTTAATTTTTAACAGTATATTTTGTGACAGGTTGCTTTAATAGCAAAGAATCAAATCCCTAAAATTGTGTTATGTGAATCTCTTAATTTTATTTTTCTCAACATTTGGTCTTACTACTTTATCTGAAGCATCCCCAAAAGTTGTTAATTTGCTTTTAAAAGGTAACTCTTAAGAGCCATTCCACTAATAGACATTATAACTCAAGTCAGTTTTTTAGTACTTTTGCAAATTCTTTTTGAATTATTTGTATGCTTTCCTCAGAATCCATATATAGTGCCATTCATAAATCTGACATAGTTAGGAAGAAGATTCATATAAATTAGTGAAATCTGTAGTTTAGGGAGTTTATGATTAATTACCAATAGGCCACTAAAATATATTTAGAACAAGGCAGAGTTAGGACTGAGTAAGGCAAAGCAATACGAGCCTGTCTTTCCACTGCCCATTCTCCATAATAATCTAGAAAATGTGCCAGATCAAATTCTGATTGGGAAAGCATGGGGGGAGGAGGGAAAGGAAGATTGGGAAACATTATCTCACATAAATGGATTGCTCAAGGAGGAGTTTATACAACAAAGGTGAAGAGGAAGGAGGTTACCCATGAACCTAACACCCATCTGAACTTGTTGAAGGTAGAAAGAATACATGTACACACACAATTGGGTATAGAAATACAATTTACTCAATAGTGAGAAAAGGTTTAGAGGAAATGAGGGAGACATTAGTCAGAAACAAAACAGATGCTTAAGGGGGCAGGAAAAAAAGAGAAGGGAAAGTATGAAAGAATAGGAAGGAGGAAAAATATATTATTTAGCAATATAACTAAATTTTGAATGGAATGAACTCATTTATAAAACAGAAGATGATAGTAGAATGGATTAGAAACTAGAATCCATCAGTATGCTATTTATAAGAAACATACTTGAAACAGAAGGATACATACAAAGTTAAAATAAGGGGCTGGAGCAGTGTCTGTTATGCTTCAGCTGAAGTGAAAAAGGCAGGGGTAGTGATCTTGACCTCAGAGAAAGCAGAAGGAAAAATAGATCTAGTTAAAGGAGATAGCCAAGGAAAACTACATTGTACTAAAAGGTACTGTAGACAGTGAATTAATACCAGTATTAAACATATATTCACTGCATGTAAGTTTTTAAAGGAAAAAGTTAAAATGAGTTACAGGAGGATATAGTAAACCCATAGTAGTGAAAGACCTCAGTTTACTCCTTTCAGAGTTAGATAAATCTAGCCAAAAAATAAATAGGAAAGAAGTTGAGAACCTGCATACAATTTTAGAAAATTAAGATCTCATATGACATTGGAGAATATTGAATGGGAACGAAAGAGAATATAGTTATTTCTCTGTTGTATATGATACTTTCACAAAATTGACTGTATTTTAGAGAAGAAAAAACCTCACAAACAAATGCAGAAAAGCAGAAATTCTACATACATCTTTTAATGACCATGATACAAAAAAAATAAAGGACTTTTGAAGCAAAAAACAATAAAATTTAATTGAGAATTAAATATCTTAACTTTAAAGAATAAGTAAGTCAAAGAACATACAGAAACAATCAGTCATTTCATTAAATATGACAGTGAGAGAACATGCTAACACCTGTGAGATGCAATCAACACCGTATTTATTGGAAAATTTTGATTTCTAAAAGTTTTTATCATTAAAGGAGAAAGAACACATCAATGAATTGGAGGTGCAACTAAAAAAAACCCCGAGAAAACCAACAAATCACAACCTCCCGTTAAACACTGAAGTAGAAATCCTGAAAAGCAAAGGAGACATGAACAGAATTGAAAACTGAAAAAAAAAAAAAACCATTGAACTAATAAATTAGGAGTTGATTGGCTAAATTGATTTTTTTAAAAAAAGAACTAAAATATAGTTAGGATATGTATTTTCTTCATTATAAGTTATTTATATATAATTTCTCAGCATGGTGTCTTATTGTAGCAAGAAAGTGACCCAGGATTATTAGAGGCTGTCAGCATTCTGTGAACTTTATAGTAGGTCCTATAAAACTATAAGATTTCTATTAGAAGTCCAGTGTCTATATCTAATTCAATATCCAATCTAACTAAATTAAAAAAAGATTTATTACTAAATTGGCCCTTTAAATCATGAAATTTCTACCCACAGCTACTATTGAAGATCAGCTTGGGCAATTTGCATCAGTGGGGGCAATATTGTTATCAATAATGCCAGAATAAAAATTGACATTGACTACCTGAAAGCCATAATCAGAGAAAGAGCCTAGACATCATCATTCAAGAAATTATCAAGGAAAACTGTCCTGATATTCTAGAACTAGAGAAGAAAATAGATATTGAAGTAATCCACCAATCACCTACTGAAAGAGAACCCAAAAGGAAAACTCCTAGGAATATTGTAGCCAACTTGCAGAGTTTGTAGGTCAGGGAGAAGACCTTGCAAGCAGCCAGAAACAGTTCAAGTATTGTGGAAACACAATCAGGGTAACACAAGATTTAGCAGTTTCCACATTAAGGGATCAGAGGGCTTGGAATATGATATTCCAGAGGAGGTCAAAGGAGCTAGAATTAAAGTCGACAATCACCCATCCAGCATAACTGAGTATGATACTAAAGGGGAAAAAATAGACATTCAGTGAAATAGAGAACTTCCAAGCATTCTTGTGGAAAAGAACAGAGCTGAATAGAAAATTTGACTTTCAAATATGAGAAACATTAAAAGGATACTGCAAGTGATAAGTTGGGACCTGCATATTTTGACCATCCATGCAGAATGTGCAGAAACTTATGGGAGGATGGAGACAAGAAGTTCCATTGAATACCACAACAGCCCCAGCTATTCACCCTCTGTGCTGGATCTGGAGGCATTTTACTTTAGGGACTCCTCAATTAAGAGAAGATAGGTAGGTTGAGACTGGAACTCAGCAAAAGGGTCATCAACATGTTTTCCTACATGAGTGGGACATGAGGTATGCTTGAAGTGCAATTCACAGAATCCAGATGATTCCAGACCTTTCAGAAAAAGATCTAGAAAGGTTTCTCTATCTTTGATGGAGGATCTCAGAAACCATCTCTAAGAAATGCTGGTTAATGGCATTATCACAGAATCCAACAACCTTAGGCATCACCCATGATGGTGATCACAACCCATGGTGTTGGTGTATCTAAGAAAAATTAAAATATAGGGATTTTTGTTGATTAATGAACTTTGGACAAGAGGGCACAAGTGGACCAGTATGCAATGCCACTGTAGATTGATTGACTGCTAGGCAACCTGTGGTTTTCAGTCCTGGCCTTATGTAGTGGATACTCTCAGATTCTCTCTAAGGAAGACAAGGATAAGACTGTTTTCATCATTTAAGGGACTCACAGGTTAGCTAACTGATAGAAAGCTAACTCATCCAAGATCATTGAGAGACTTGGAAAATTGCCCATTTACAAAAGGTGCCAGAGAATGGAGGACCCTATCAAGACTATTCACTGCAACCACCTATTTCTAATAAGTCAGTAGAAAGAACTGATATACACTTAACTTGGAAAAGGATGAGAAATAGATACTATTTGCCAACTGTACAAAGCCAGAAATGAAAATGATCCATTCAGGAAAAGAAACTTTGTAGTATTAGAGGGCAGGAAAACTGAACCCAGAGGCAGCTCCTTTCATGACCAAAATGGCTACAGAGACTTATGGAGTCCAGATTCAACCCATAGAGCTGGAAAATACTGATAGCAAACCTGGAATGCCAGCCAGCCCAAGTGTAGACACACAAGTGTATAATGATCCTGTAGTTGCTGAGAGATCAGTCAGTGACGGGAGAACTAGATCTATTAGATCAGTTTCTAGGCTAAGTTATAATGTTATGGATAAGCCTGAAGATATACTTAGATATGTCTCTAGACAATAATATGAAAGATTACTCACATGAAATGTGCCTTGTATGTAACTGCGTATTTGATGCTTTGTGTGAATTACTGCATGTTTGTTTTGCTGTTATATACATTTGACTCTCTTTTCTGTTATGTTCATGCTGTAGCAATGTATGTTTGCTGATTGTTGTGTATATACACTACTACTTATTGTTAGATTGTATTTTATGCACAGGCCAAGTGATACTGTTCCAGTGTTATCTGATTATATAGTACTAGTTTTCTTTCACTTCAAGTGTATGAGAATACATTATCTTGTACATAAGTGATAGTTCATTAAAATTTGCAAAACTGAAATAACTTGGGATGAACATCATATTAAAAAAATAAGAGGTCTGAATTTCATTAAACAAATTTCAAATAACCATTTGTAGGCATTTATTTGACCTTTATCTTTTCTTCAGTTTCTTCATCATTAACGGGGGAAATAAAATCTGTTTTCAGGTTACATATTAAGAGATTGAGCTGGTATGAAGGAATGCATAAGTACATTTCTTGAGATATCTGCTATGTCTGGACATGACATTCTCCCAGTCTTGTAAACATGGCTAATTCATTATAATGTTCTCAGAATTGCATAAAAAATCATGAGAGTCAAAAGCTGGGTATGTTGTTGACTTTGATTTGTAGTGGATTATAATTGTGGAACTTTGGTGAAAAGTAGGGGTAGGATAGAATAGTTCCTTATCTATCTGTTGTAGTTGACTTTTATCAGAGCAAATGGAAGAATTGAAAGTAATACGGTATAAAGACATCCTTTCCCCTAAATAATTCAAAGGGAGTTTGGCTTAATGGATGGAAGACTGGCTGTAGAGTCCAAAAGACTTCAATTAAATCATACTTTTCACAATTAATTTTCTGTGTAACTTTGGGCCAGGTAACTTAATGCCCTTGAAAACTCTAAATTATTTACAGTTTGCTGCTCTACAATGGTGGGGAAAGTTCCCTGCATCAGTGTTGTCACAGGCCTTTGCAAAATATATACATACACGTATACATATATATATATATATATATATATATATATATATATATATATATATATATATATATATATATATATATATATATATTCACTGGAATGTTGTAGAGGATGATATATTTAAAGAGTTTAAAACTCTTGCTGAGGTTAGTACTGTTTGAGGTATTTTTATTTGTTTACGTTTATTGTATGAATGAAAGTGGATTCTGATCCCTGTTAAGAGGGGGATTGCCAGAGAAAGATGTGTACTATGTTTGATCTGTAGTAATGCTTTATCATATAGAGCAAACAACTAGAGTTTCCATCAGTTAAACATTTTCTTTTTTTTTTTTAACTTTCCAGGTACAGCAGTTGAATAACATGGATGAAGTATGTTACGAAAATGTTTTGAAACAAGTAACAGCTGGACACCAGGTATATTTACTTGTTGAAAATTATTTTAGAAACTTATTAATGGAAATGTTAATTTTTAATTTCTGCTTACGATATGTTATTCTTGTCTTCTAAAATGATACATAGAGTTTTTTTTTAAACTGAGTCATTATGAATGCTGAAAGCACATTTTATTTGTATCTACTGGTTTTGTGTATACCTTTTTAAAAACACCACCTAAGCAGAAGTAGTTGTAGAAAAAAATATACATAATTTTAATTCCTTATGTTGTACTACTTAAAAATATTTTTTAAAGTCTCTCATCATTGGGGTAAAATTATTTTATTTTGAAGTAATTAAGTTCTATTTTGTAACACTATATAGAATACAAATTTGGCCCAATGGTTTATACCTAGAGGTTGTATTTTCTTTGTCCAATAATTTTTGAGGGCAAAATAATTGATTATAATAATTTGACATTTGTATGACACATTTAGCACTGTTATGACATTTTATCTTCGTTAGAAGTCTGAAATATGTCAGGCAGGTATTTACAGATGAGGAAATCATAGCAAACATCCTTCATTATTGCATCATTCTTATTTGTGTGCTTGCCCTTCCCACTTGTTAAATGATAGGTACTTGAATGGTACTGAGTTTATCTTCTTGGTTTCTCCAGCCCTCAGCTTATATGTTCCTTGTGTACATTTTCTGTATTTTGTTTTGTGTAGTACCTGCAATTCATTGGTTTAGGGATCTCCTAGTGTAGAAACTCCCTCCACCAATGCAGTTCAGTTCATTTTAGATATTTAATAATTTTTAGACAATTTGAGCCCAGTGGAAGCAAACTCAGTTTCTAAATATTACTTCTGATTTTAATAGATGTGTCTAATACAGGATAGCTGAATAAATGGTCAAAGACTTTTTTCTCTACTATTTAATTCTAAAATAATTTCTGCAATAATCTACTATGGATGTCAGTTATTAGAAATCTATCTCCCCTACTTTTCTTAACCAGTGTTCTATGCTGAGAAAGCTTTTTCCATATTGTGATGAACATAATTCTAAACTATGTAATTGTTTTGTAATTTTTCTTTTGGTCTTATTAGATCTGTTTGCTCATATTGCAAAAAATGCTTTTAAAAACTCTTGGAAATGCAAATATAAATCCTTTACAGTTCAGAATATAACAAAATAGTTCGAATTGTTATTTTGGTCAAGGCATAAAATGTGTTTCTTAATTGCTATTTTGGAAGTAGTAGTTATAATTCGAATTATCTTGTAGAGCAGTCTTTCAGTTTAGAAATGACTAATTGCCTCAAGATTATAAAGGGTAAATCATTATTTTATCTTGTTAGATATTTGTTAGTGGCTGTCAGTGAGCAGATTTTTGCCTTTTTCAGATACATAATTTTCTTAAAATTGTGGTGAAATACATAAATAAGCACTTTTCATTAAACATTACTTTTCAAGGAAAATAATTATTTGTGGTCTAATTTTTTGTAATTTATGAATGATAACCATTCTTCCTTTGGATGAAACTTTATTTTTTAAAAAAGTCCTTAATACTCATTATTTCATCTTCAAAACGGATTTTTAAGGTAGGGTGGGTTCCCATTCCATTTTACTATTGGGAGCTGACCAGCCTAAATAGAAACTCTTTCTTGACTTCTAGTCTGATATGTTTTCCAGTTACGTAGTTCTGCTTGTTTAAATGAATATATTGTTGGTTGTTGTCGTTCGTTCTTAAAGAGCACCAGAATGACATCACCATGATAAAATTTCAGTGTGTTCAACTGTGACTGAGTAGACCAATATGAATTCAGAATGCTCTACCACAGGTTGGGCACAGATACTTCGTGTGAACATTTGGAGTGGATACTCCAAATTTGCGCATCCTACATTTCGTTTGTGTTATTTCAATTCTGCTTTGGTCATAGAGCACAGTATCCTTTCTGATGTGGGCATGCCATGCTGAGCAGTCCTGTGCCAGCGTCTCCCACATTGCACAGTCAAATCCACAGTTCTGGAGAGAGACCTTGAGAATGTCTTTGTATTGCTTCTTCTGACCACCATGTGATCACCTGCCCCATGCGAGTTCTCCATAAAATAGTTTTTTTTGGCAAACATATATTTTCCATTCGAACAATGTAGCCAGCCCATTAGACTTGCGCTCTGTGAAGTATAATTTGAGTGCTTGTCAGTTTAGTTTAAGCAAGGACCTCAGTGTCTGGTACCTTAACTTGCCAGGCAATTTTCTAAATCTTCTTAAGATAGTTCAAATGAAAGTGATTCAGTTTCCTGGCATGACTTGGTAGACTGTCCATGTTTCACAGGCATACAACACTGAGGTCAGCACAATAGCTCTGTAGACCTTCAATTTGGTTGTCAGTCTAATACTTCTCTCCCATACTTTCTTCGGAGCCTCCCAAACACTGAGCTAGCTCTGGCAATGCGCATGTCAACCTCATTGTCAACGTGTACATCCCTGAAAAGTACACTACCAAGGGAAGTGAACTTCTCCATAGCATTCAAAATTTCTCTATTTGTTTAACTGATGGTTCCTCATATGGATGGTGTGGTGGTGGCTGATGGAGCACCTGTGTTTTCGTGGTGTTAATTATTAGGCCAAAATTAGCATAGGCAGCAGAGAATTGATCCATATTTTGTTGCATCTTAGCTTCAAAGGCTACATTGAGTGCACAATCATCTGCAAATGGAAAATCATGCAACAGCATTCCCTCCACTTTAGTCTTGGCTTGTAGCCTTTTCAAATTGAAAAATTTACTATCAGTACTGTAACTGACATTGATGCCACCTTCATCCTCATTGAAAGCATTTGACAACATGGCTGAAAACATTATACTGAAAAGCATTGGAGCAAGCACACAGCCCTGTTTCACTTCACTGCTGCCTGGGAAGGCACAAGAACATCTCCCAATGTCCAGAACTCGGGCAGGCATGCCATCATGAATTGGCGTATGACTGTGATGAATTTTTCTGGGCAACCAAATTTTGACATAATTTTCCATAAGCCCTCACAACTAATAATGTCAAAGACCTTGGTCAGATCTACAAATGTTGTGTAGAGACCTCTGTTCTATTCCTGGCATTTCTCCTGGAGTTGTCAGGCAGCAAACACCATATGTTCCTCAACCCTTTCTGATGCTACACTGGCTCTCAAGTAGATGACCATCTTCCAGGTGAAGGATCAGCCTATTAAGGAGGACCCTAGCATAATCTTGCCAGCATTGTGTTCGTCCTTCATTGCCAAAGAAGACCATGCCATCAGAGAAATAATGACATGACTTGCACTCGACTTTGCTTTGAGTGAGGGAAGGCTGTGCAGGTCACCAGCCTCACTTCTCCTCCAGAGCCATCTGAATCCAGTGACTAGATATTCATCATGATGACTGGAGATGACCCAGGATGAGGCAATTGGGGTTAAGTGACTTGCCCAAGGTCACACAGCTAGTGAGTCTCAAGTGTCTTGAGATGAGATTTGAACTCAGGTCCTCCTGACTCCTGCACTGGTGCTCTATCCACTGCACCACCTGGCTGCCTCCTGCCAGCATTGAGTAAGAGAGAGAGACACACACACACACACACACACCCCCCCCCCCCCCCCATGATTGTCACAGGACAATCTATTCCATTTACCTTTATGGAGATGGATAGTGGAGGCATCCTTGAACTTCTGGGAGATAGCCTTCTCTTGCCATATAACCTGGAAAATTTCATTTAGCTTTTATATGGGTGATGATCCCCCTACCTTATAAATCTCAGCTGGAATAGAATCAACACCAGGTGCTCTGCCACATGAAAGGAGCCTAATGGCCTTCAAAACCTCTTCTTCAGTTGGAAGTTCAGCTAAGGAGGGACTGACTTCAACCTGAGGTAAATGGTCAGTGGCCTCAGCATTGATTGATGAGGGTCTGTTGAAAACACTATGGAGTGTTCACCCCATCTCTCTAGGGTCATATCCTTGTCACTAATCAACGTGGCTCCATCAACACTGAGTAGTTGTGATGCATGTAGGTTTTTGGTCTGTAAATAACTTTCAGGGAATCATCAAAATGCTTTGGATATTTACTATCAGCATAGAACTGAATTTCATCTGTCTTCTTACTGAGCCAGGAATCCTGCCTCTCTCTAAGCTTTGCTTGTACTTTGCTTTTCATGGAATTAAATGCTGCCTTCTTAGAGATGGATGAACTATCCTGCTGGTAAATCCTGTGGAGTTCTCGTTTTTTGTTTAGCAGCTTCTGAATTTCCCCATCATTTTCATTAAACCAGTCTTGGTGTTTGTGAGTATTGCTGTTGCTGTTTCCAAATCCATTCCTCCCTAGGACTCCCTGCCAAGTCTGGTAGTCTGAGCCTATTCTAGCATTAAAGTTACCCAGAATTATAAGCTTATCCTCTTTTGTCACGTTGATGATTTGGGTCTCTAGGTCTTCATAAAATTTTTCTTTGGTTTCGTCATGGTGGGAGCATAGGCACCGATGATGATAGAATGACATTTTACTGCAAGTGGCAATTGTATTGTCATGAGCCTGTCATTCACACCAACTTGCTGACTGGATTAGTTTTGATTGCAAAACCCACACCAGCTTCACAGTGCTTCCCTTCACTGTGGCCACTCCAGAAAAAGGTGTATTCAGCTCTGACTTCGGTAAGCTGGCCTTCATTTACCAACGTTGTTTCACTCAGGACTGCTATTAGGATGCAATATCTGTTGATTTCTCTTGCAGTAAGAGCAGTTTGTCTTTTACGTCTACTGGATTTTATGTTGTCTGTAAGTGTGCACACATTCCGTGTGCCAGTGGTGAGTGGAATTATCTTTGCAGATGTTTTTGTACATTTTTTTTTATGTTTCGACCCCAGAGTGGGATTCCCCATTTGCCATGGTTATCAGGCCAGGACTAGATAAGCAGACAATTTTTAAGGCACCTTTTCTAGCCTCCTTCCTCACACCAAAAGGTGAGCAGTCCAGTCCTTAAAAGGCTGCTCAGGTACCCAGGGGGCTGCCGTGTCCCACTGCTGCTTCCAGTGAGAAATGACCGTAATGGCCTGGGCCACCTACGTGCAGAGTTGTGACTGCAGCTCCCAGTGTATCTGCATTTACTGCTTTTTTGTAGTCCAAGAGAGAACTCCATTGTTACACAGAGTTTCTTTGTATTCTTGGTTGAAACCCACCCTTTTGCAAAATGGGGTCCAAATATCACTTATGTGTCTTTTTAGCTGGATCAATCACAGTTTCTGTTAACTACTGTAACAATGTGTCTAACTCTCAATTTGTTGAATAGTTATTTGAAACTCCTTATGGTAATGAGGTCTTTGCTTCCATTAATTAGCTTAGGAGTCACAGACCACTCATTTTGAGAGGATTACAGATTCAATGTTGACTTTTGATGCCAAGGTTCAAATAGAGTACGTTGATTGTGTAGATTTAGTTGCTTGAATACTTGAACTATCGTCCTTTTATTACACAAACTTCAGTTTAATGTTATACTTTTTTTATAAACAAGATTTTTGGGAGAGGATTCTGGGAAGATGGTAGAGTAGGTCAAAAAATTCCAAGCCCTCCAGATTTCCCCCACAAACAAGACAAGACAACACCTCAGGGCCAACAAAGAACAGTAAAAACAAACGAGTTGGGGCAGAAGTATGGTCTTCCTGGGACGCTGGAAGAAAAATCCCAGGACCAAGGTTTGGTAGTGTAAACATCTGTAGGCTCGTTCCACTGAAGCAGCAAGCTGAGAGCTCTGGGGCTAGCTGGGTTTTTAGATAGCCTTCCCCAGACGTGGGAATCTTCACCTTCTGGACAGTGTGGGAAAGACTGAAGGAAACTATGCTAATAAGAGATACCAGCCCTAGCTCTGCTGCTGAGACACAGCCTTGAGTGAGAAGGAACCCATTACAGGCCTGCTGAGCATAGAAGCAGTGGGGCAAGACTGGTGCTGGATGTGGGCACTTACAGAAGGGGAGAGGTCTTGGTTTCTGTTCCAGGGTGGAGGGGAGAAGTGAAGGAAGATCTGAGGCCAGAGATACCATTCTCCTACCCCCACATACACGGACCCCAGGACTGGAGGCGATTACAATAATAAACTGCTATAAAAAAAAAAAAAGAGCAGGCAAAAGAGAAAGAACAATAGAAGGTTACTATGGGAATAGAGAAGACCAGGGTTCATCTTCAGAGGAGGATATTGAAGCAAAAAAAGCCTCTGTTATCCCAAAAAGCAACATCAAATGGTCCTCCTCTCCAAAAAAGAATTCATAGAACAACTTAAAGATTTAAAAAATCCAATGAGAAAGATTGAGGAAAAATTTAAAAAGAAAGTAATTACAATCCAAGAAAAACAAGAAATTATTAAAAGAAAGGCAGCCAACTTGAAGAGGAGGTCCAGAATCTCAAGGGAGAAAATGACTCCTTGAAAATCAGAATTGTGCAAAGGGAAGCGAATGAAGTTATCAGAGACCAAGAAATAAGAAAACGAAATATAAAGAATGAAAAAAAAGAGAAAGAGGGAAACATCTCATAAGAAAAACACTTGATCTCGAGAATAGATGAAGAAGAGAAAAATATAAGAATAATTGGACTACCTGAAAGCTATGATCAAAAAAAAAAAAGAATCTTAACACAATACAACATAATACAAGAAATAATTAAAGAAAATTGGCCTAGAATAGGCACTAGAACAAGGGGGAAAGCAGAAATAGAAAAAAAAAATCCACCAATCAGCACCTGAAAGAGATCTAGTGAGGAAGACCTACAGGAATATCATAGCTAGATTCTGAAATCTTTAACTTAAGGATAAAAAATTATGAGCAAAAAGAAAAAAAATTCATATATGGCAGAGTTGCAAGTAGAATTACACAACACCTAACAGTGAATACACTAAAAGATTGCAGGTCTTGGAACACTATATGTAGAAGGGCACAAGAACTGGGGTTGCAGCTGAAAATATCATACCTTGAAAAGTTAAGCATAATCCTAAACAGCAGCAACAAAAAAGAAAAGGGTAATGAGATAGGGAGGCAGTGGGATTTTTAGAGGTAGAGAGAAGGGAATAGGACAAGATGGGGTATAGAAGAGGGTCTAGAGGATAAGGGAGGGATCTTTGGAGGGAGGGAGGTTAAGTAATAGGAGGGCAAGGTCATATGTAAAAGTAAATAAAGCAGAGGAATTGGGAATGATTGGAAATAAGAGATCACACAACCATAAAGACCAGGAGTAGAATTTATTAACCAAAAAACCCCCAAAAAACAAAAAAACCAAGGGGTTGCAGTCATGCACTATATGTCAGCTATATTAATATTGTTTTAAATTATTTAAAATAACTAGATAGCATAAGGTTGGAATATTGCGGTGGTATAGGAAATGATGAGTGGGTGGACTTAGAAAACTAAGGAAAGACTTAGATGTATGAAGGAAGATGTTATCTAGCCTCAGAGAAACAGGACAAACAAATATAGTATGGTCTTACATAGAGGTATATGAATGTATATGTTTGTATATGAGTATGATTGCATCTAAGTATATGTATGTGTAAGTATGTATGTGTATGTATCTGTTGTAGGTATGTATATATGTGTATATATGTGTATGTATCTGTATTTAGTTGTAGCCTTCTGGGGCCAGGGAGAAGAAAGGAGGGAAAAAGAACAAAGTAAAAAGTGCAGAGCAGAGAACAAAAGAAAACTTAGAAGGAAACAAAGAAAGGATGGATAGTTCTGAATACAGTGTGTAATATTATATACATTTTCTTGAAATGGAAATTTATTGCTGTATATTTTGAATCATTTCACATCCTGGTGCACACATGGCAGTGCTTTTTTTCTTTTGTATTTGTTTTAATATTTAAACTTAAAATGTTTCTTTTTCTTTTCTTATTGTGTATTTAAGATTTAGACATTTTAAAAAGTGGATCAAAAAATAAACAATATTTTTGTCCATTTCTGAAAAAGTTGTGGTTAAAAATATAATTGAGCTAATACCATTATCCTTTTTTTACATTATTCTTCATGAAATAATGTTGCATGAGCTTAGTTCCAAGAGTTTTTTTCTTGCAAATAGATCAGTATGCTTCCTGTTGTCAAAAAAACACCCCAGAAATGTATGTGGCTCTTTTTTACTTTAGCATCAGTAAAGCTATAAGCCAAATTTGTTGTTCATTTGTAATCTGTACAATTTAGGTTTCTGAAGAAAAGAACTGACAGAGACAAATTTGTACCTTTTGCGCTATTGATAATTTATAAGTTGCTTCATGTCATTTTGGAAATAAATGGAATATAAACTTAAATAAATGAAGAGAAGCCCTCATTCTATGAAGACCTACTCTTTATTGTGTTTTAACTGATAAAAATGAAAGTAATCTGTGAATTCTAAGGTGACATATTTACCAGGTATATGTTCATTAATATATTTTAAGGCTCATACTAATGGATGCAAAGCATAGCCTTTTTCTTAAACTGTTAAAAATTACTATAATCATCAACATTTCTTGCTTTGCCCTAGTGTTGAATTCTAATAAATATGTGGCATTTTCTTGTTTGCTTCTGCTTTTACACACTAATTGAACAATAAAAGTACAGTAGGGAATAAAAGTATCATTATTGGGATTTTGAACAATTCAGATTTTATTTAGAAGATATAAATGATACCTCTCACAGTGTAGGTCTTGTCCATGTAATATGCTTTCTTTGATCAAGTCATATATTTTTGGAATTCTTCCCTAGATTTTGTGTGTGATTGGGTATTTACTATTTTAATTTCATCAGGGAATTTGGGGATTTTAATATTTGCCATTTGTCCAAATAATTTAATAATTCTACTGAATAGTGTGTCATTATTTGAATTCTGGAACCCTCATATTCACTTTTTCATGTCCTAAAAATTGGCCATTTGTTCTTTAATAAAATTTAAGCTAGATGGGTTAAATTTTCCTTTTCAGAAATTGTGATGTTTTATCCTGATTATTTTTATATTGTAGGTGATAGTATACTGTTCTGCTATAGCTCTGTGTTCATGTGCTTAATAGATTTTTATATTACTTTTTGCCTTTAAAAATATTAAAAACAGTAGGAGGTAGTTGCAGTCAACACAGGCATGTGTTATGACAAATGGAGAACATCTTGTAATGTTAATTTTTCAGCAGTCATACTCAGTAAGACTTCAGGATCTTTCTGGCTATTGGGAAATTAAAAGTTGGCGATTCAGCCTTTCATTTTAATCAATCTGCTCAAACTAATGAAATGTCTCATTTTTAAGATTGTCTTTGCATTACCATTACCAGTGTGGTAAAGTGGATCATGATATACCCATATGAATTTCTTTTCTATAGGAAAGACCCAGGAAAATATCCTTCACCCAAAAGCATAAATGTCATACCTATCAGCTATGCAGAAAGATAGAAGGAAAAAACTAACATGTTAGATTGCAGAGTCATGGTTTAAGAAGATCACAACAGGCTAGACTGTTGGGTCAAATTTTTTAAAAAGATAAATTTAACGAGCCAGTTGTAAAGATTCCAGAAATATCCTTCAGAAGTACCGGTCAGGTGGGAGGCATAACCATAATAGCAGTTTGTCTAAAATAACTCTAAAGAATTTAGTGGACTACATGGTTTAATATGAGTCATCATTGTCATAAAGCAGTGAAAAAAAGCAATGCAGTCTTGATTGTCTGCGTTAAGAAGTATAGAGTTCTGGAGCATGTAGAGTATAGTAATAATGGTCCCTTGAAGCAACTCTTAGACATTTAGACTTGTGGGTGACATGACCCTAGAAGACAAAACTAAGAGAAGGTGCATAGAAGTTGCAGAAAGACAAAGAGGCTCAACTTAAAGGTAGCCTCCTAATAATTAGAGCTATCCAAAAATGAATTGGACTGCTTTTATAGGTACTGATTCCTCCTCAGTGAAGAATTTCAAACACTGTTTGCTTATCTTTGAATAAATTTTTAGTTACAAGTTAAGCTAGATGAGTTCTAACAGCCATTTCTAAAATTAGTGTTCTAGAATTTGGGGTTACAGCATTTTAAAAGTTTATGCTATTTTCCTACAAACTTTGCTGAACCTGTCTGTTGTCTAGTGTGTGATTGGGCCATATTTTTAGAAAACTATTGCACGGTGTGAAGAGTTATTCTTTTGCTTTAATGTATATGTGTTCCCTTTTAATTTGACAAAAACTGCTGAGGAAACAGTATGGCAGAAACTAGGTATAGATCAACATCTTAAAATATTTGCAAAGATAAAGTCAGAATGGGTACATGATTTAAATTTAAAGGTCGATACCATAAGCAAATTAGGAGAGCATGAAATATTTCACCTGTCAGATCTATAAATAAGGGAAGAATTTAGGTATGGAGAGCATTTCAAAATGCAAAATGGATAATCTTGATATATAAAATTAAAAAGTTTTTGCATAAACAAAATGAATGCAACCAAAATTAGCTGGAAAACAGAAAACCAGGGGGGAAATTTTTACTGCAAGTATCTGTGATAAAGCCTTTATTTCTTTTTTTTAATTAATTTATTTTTCAGTTTTCAACAATCACTTCCATAAGTCTTAAATTTTCTCCCCCTTCCTTCCTTCTCCCTCCCCAAGATGGCCATTCTGTAGAGCAATTTGGAACTGTCCAAAGGGCTACAAAAATGTGCATACCTTTTGATCTAGCAATATTGCTTCATTTCTTTTTTTAAATAATATTTTTCCCAGTTATATGTAGAGACAGTTTTTAATACTCATTTTTAGAAAATTTTGAGCTCCCAATTTTCTCTCTACTTCCCTTACCTGCCCCCTCCCTGAGGTAGTAAGCAATTTGTTATAGGTTATACATGTTAAATCATACAAAACACATTACTGTATTAGTAATGTTGTGAAGACACAGACTCAAAGGGAAAAAAAAATCACCAAAAAAATACAGAAAGTGAAAAATAGTAAGCTTCCATTTATATTCAGATGTCATCATTTCTTTCTCTGGAAGTGGATAACATTTTTCCTCACGAGTCCTTTGGATTTGTCTTAGATCATTGTGCTGCTGAGAATAGCTAAGTTATTCACAGTTGATCATTGTGTACAGTATTGCCGTAATTATGTAGTGTTCTGCTCACTTCACTTTGCATCAGTTCTTATACATCTTTCCAAGGTTTTTTGAAACCATGTTGTTTGTTAGTTCTTGTAGCATAATGATATTCCATTACAATCATATACCCCAACTTGTTTAGCCATTTTCCAGTTGATGGGTATCCCCACAATTTCTAATTCTTTGCTACCACAAAAAGAGTTGCTATAAATATTTTTACAAATAGATCCCTCTCCCACCTCCCTTTTTAAAATCTCTTTGAGATATAGACCCTGTAGTGGTATTGCTGGGTCAAAGGGTATGCACAGTTTTATCACCCTTTGGGCGTAGTTCCAAATGGCTCTCTAGAATGGTTGGATCAGTTTATAATTCCACCAACAGTGCATTAGTTTCCCAGTTTTTCACATCCCCTCCAACACTTATCATTTTTCTTTTTTTGTCGTCTTAGCCAGTCTTATAGGTGTGGGGTAGTACTTTGGTAAATATAGGTGGGGATATATTTTAAAATAAAAGGTGCCAATAAAAATTTTTAATAAAAATAAATTGGTTTTAACTTTTTAATGTATAGGAAGAAGTAAGTTTTTCTCAAAGTTATAAACCAGAGTTAACAGTTAAGTATAAGACAGGTATAAGCATATAGTCAAACGTAAGAGACAAGTAGGCTCATAAATTAGAAAGGACCTTTCAGAATGTACTTATGTAGCCCACGATGTAGAGTCAATCAAGTGTGTTTGGAAATAGATATCATAAAGTCAGAATGAAGGTGTCATTTAGGTCCTATTCTAAAAAGTCTCTTGCTTTAAGTTCTTCCCAACTCTCATTTGTCCTTTATAACAAAGGATTAAAAAAATAGAAAAAATTAGTTTAACAACTAATATTTTTTGAAAGTCTGACATTATATACAGTGTTTGATTACCGTAATTCCCTCTGTCTCTGCAAAGATATTCTTTGGTGATAAGTCTAGTTATAATTTTATGAATATTTGGTTTTCATTGTTTTTATTGTTATTGTTGTTCCTAAACACATAGTTACGGATGTTGTATTCAGTTTTCCTGGTTCTGCCTATTTCGCTTTATATCAGTTCATATAAATCATGTCATACTTTTCCATATTAATTGTAGGTATCTGTTTGTATGTATCTGTATATAGAGGTGTATATATATATATATATATATATATATATATAGAGAGAGAGAGAGAGAGAGAGAGAGAGAGAGAGAGAGAGAGAGGCAGCTAGGGGATGCAGTGGATAGAGTGCTGGCCCGGCAATCAGAATCTGAGTTCAAATCCAGCCTTAGATACTACCTGTATGACCCTGCTCAGCTCACTTAATCCTGTTTGCCTCAGTTTTTTCCATCTGTCAAATGAGCTGGAGAAGGAAATGGAAAGCCACTTCTGTATTTTTAGCAAGAAAATACCAGATAGGCTCATGGAGAGTTGGACACAACTAAAATGACTCAACAACAGGCTAGGGGGAAGGGGAGGAACAGAGACTGAAACACCTGACAACACTGTATGTATCTTTATCTATATAGATAGAAAAAGGCTTCTTAAGGAATACCACATTTTGCCTTTGTATCCCCCTGTACCTCACACTATTCTTGGCGTATAGCAGGTACTTGATAAATACTTGTTATTTGCTTGCTTGATCCATTGATTTGGTCATTCTACCAGTTCGGAGTACACTTAATTCAGCCCACATCTCTCAGTTTTGTCCACAAGAATAGCATGAGGCTTTGTGAAAGGCATTGCTGAAATCAGGACAAACTAATATATCAATGGCATTCTCTTATCCATCTTTCTAGCAGTCCTTTCCAAAAAAAATGAAATTAATCTGATCTTACATTCTTGATGAAACCATGGTGCCACATTGGGGTAACCATTTCCCTTTCTAGATGTTCACAGACCAGCCTTTTATGAGGCATTATAGATTTCTGGCTAGATGACATTTGAATTCACCAGCCCATCTTCTTTCAATCACCCCTTTTAAAAAAAATTCAGGGCATTGTTTACTGTGCAGCCTGTCTCCTATTCTCTATAATCTTTCAGAGATGCTGAAAATAATTTGGCATTCATATCTTGTAGTTCTTTCAGTACCCTAGGGTTTTAGTCATTTGAGTCTAGTGATGTGGCTTCATCAAAGATGGCTGTGCTCTGCTTGTATTGACTCTTTACTTTGTCTTGAATGTCATCTCCTTTTTGTGTTCTCTCCAGTTCATATTCATTCTTATTGACAGAGAAAGCATTTTCTAATTTCTTAGCTACTCTGAGAAACAGTCCTCTCCCTATGTGAATTATTTTTTCTTTATTCCTTTATAGCTAAAAAAAACTTTTTTATGTTACTGTTTTTGATATTCTTTGCCAATCTCAGCTCATTCTATATAGTACTTTACTGTCCCTGACTCAACTTTTATGGGACCATACTTTTGCATTCTGTCTTCATTACTTTTGCCATCTTTCTAAAATAAAATTAATCTCCTTAGTCAGCCCTATACCCATGTTAATGATGTCACTATAATTTGAGCCCGAGGGAAAGTGGCATACCTGGGTAAAAAAAGCCTATTCATACCCATCCAGCAAAGTTAAGCATAATTCTGAATGAAAAAAATGGGCATTTGGTCAACTGTCAGACTTTCAGGACTCTGTTAAAAACACAAAATAAAACTCTGAACTCAATAGAAGATTTGACATACAGGAGACAAGAGAAATGTAAAGTATATACCAATGACCAATTATAAAGGACTAAATAAGAATAGAATCTTTACCTTTTATGTATGGAAAATGTAAAACCTATGCCTAAGATGGTTACTACTAATTAGGTAGCTTATAAGAAAGATTGGGGTAGACCTGAGTATGATATGACTTCAGAAAGTAAAACCATTCAAAAATAGCTAAAAGAGTAATTATTTTATGCAAAGAAAGTACAAGAGGAAGAACCAGTACAGAGGAATTATATGGGAGAGGGGGGCTGTTAATTCTGGAAACCTAGTTTTGTCAGGAATGGGTTTAACAGGGGAAAATACATAAACATCTAGAAGAGGATAAAAGTCTCCTAAATTTAGAAATAAAACTATAAGGGGATAGGGAGGTTGTGTTTGTCCTTTGTTCTCAAAGAGAACCATGACAGCAGAGAGATGACATGGCTTGCAGTTGACTTTGATTTGAGTGAGGGAGAGCTGTGTAAGGTCACTAGCCTCACTTTCTCCTCCAGGGTTATCTGGGTTCAGTGGCCAGATACTCATCAGGATGACTGGAGATGGTCCAGGTTGTGGGAGGTAGGGAGGGGGGAGAAGATAAAGGAGGGATCTTTAGAGGGGAGGGAATAGGTTAAAAGGGAGATATAGAAGGGTCCTTAGATTTAGGGGAATGGGAGGATAAGGCAGGGAGTTTTGGAGGGGAGGGGGACAGAATAGGTCAGAGGGTGTATAAAAGGGTGTTTAGATTTAAGGGACTAGGAGGATAAGTGAGGAATCTGGAGTGGGGGTAGGTTAAGTTACAGGAGGGTAAGGTGGCAGGTTGAAGTAAAGTAGAGGAGTTATGAGAGATAGGAAAAAAGAGATATGCACAAAAATAAGAACAAGATTAGGAGTAGAATCTCTTATGGAAAGTATATATATGCATGTATGTATGTGTATCTACGTATACATGTATGTATATGTCAATACCTTTATATAAATATGTCCATGCCCATTTGTAGCCTTGGGGTGGCAGATAGAGGGGAGGAAAGGGGGAAAAAGGAACAAAGTAAAAAGTGTGCAAAAGAAAACGTGCAAGGAAGCAAAGAAAAAATGGACAGCTTTCAGCATAACATACAATATTTAATATATAGGCTTTCTTGAAATGACAAGTTATTGCTATATATTCTGAATCCTCTCCTATGTTTTGCTGTGCACATGACATGTTTTTTCTTTTTTAATTTCATATTTAAGTTTAATATTAAAATTTATGTTTCTTTTTCTTATTGTGTATTTAAGTTTTAGTATTTGTCTAAAAGAGAAAAAGAAAAAAAAAGCCTATTCAGTTGGTTTGGGTACAGCTTCTCCCAAAGTCATTGGGTTTACATAGCCAACTTTTGCTAGTTTTTGACCCATATTTTTCACTCAATAGAGTCGCTGTGTCCCTTTTCTCATTGTTAAAAAAATACCTTTTATTGCTTTTTTTTGTTTTTATATCAACTATATTTCCAATTGTATTCTTTCTACCTCCTCACCCTTTTGGAGAGGTATATGTTAAAATGAATTATGGAAAAAGAGAAGAAAAAGTTTCTTAAAACAGTACATCCAAAAATGTTGTAAGGTTTTATATAATATGCCATATAACCACTCCTTTTGAGTCTCCTTGCTGTATCATCATCTGCAACATGCTTCCCTAACTTGAGTGCATCCCAAGACTCTTTGATGGGCCCCTCTTCTTTTCTTTCTCTATACTCTTCCTGTGGTATAATCAGCTCCCATGGGTTAATTATAATTTCTGTATTTATGATTCTGAAAACTATATTTCCATCCCTAGTCTTTCTCCTGAGATCCAGTCCTATCCAAACTCTGTTCTGAACAATTTCATCTGGATTGCATCTTGTTCAACATGTCTGAAATTGATCTTGTCCCCAAATCCATCCCATTTTTGAGGTTTCATATATTGAAGGCATCACCATCTTTTCCATAACCTCAGTATTATCCTAAATTCTTCATTCTAACTTATTTTATACATACACAGTTACCCAGTTTTGTTATTTCCTTCTGTATAATGTTTGACCTCTTCTTGACACATGCCCTCTCAAATTCAGGCCTTCATCACCTCATATCTAAAACATTATAATAGCCCCTGATTTTATTTCCCTGGCCCAAATCAGTACCCTTTCAAATTTATCTTCTACATAGTTACCCATGTGATTTTCATGCAATTCTGACTGTACTATACCCCTTCTCAGGAAACTCCAATATCTCTCTATTACTTCCAGGTTCAAATATAATCTGCCCCAACCTACCTTTCCAGCCTGATTATACATTTCTTCCTTCTAAACACACGTTCTCCTGCATCCAAACTGGCCTTTCTTTTCTTCCTATACATTTCCATATTCCATCTTGCCTTTACTAGAATATGCTTGATCCTCACTTCCGTCTTTCTGACTCCCCATTTTTCTTTAGCGCATAGCTCAGGCTCCACCTTCTGTATAAAACTTTTTTGGTTCCTCCCCGAACCCCACCTCCCCAGCATATAGTCCCTTCCTCCACAGCTTACCTTGTCACCTCCTTTGTTTATATTTGAGGTATACATGTGGATGTGCATACTTTTTCCTGCCTAAATCATCAATTGTAGAGGGCAGGAGTTGTTTTTGCTTTTGTCTCTGTGCCCTTAGTGCATACCATTGACTGAAACAAAAGCATGCTTGATAAATGCTTGTATATTCCTTGATAGAAAAGATTGTTGGAGAAGTGTGCCTGCATCTTGTCCATAATAGACAAGAAGACACACTTCTGCCTTGTACCTACAGATCTGCATTTTATTCTGACATTAGTCCGGTCCTACATAGGCACAGTCAATAGAGTTTACACACATTGCCATTTTCATTAAAAAAATTATCAGTTATATTATATTTCTCTTAAAATGATATTATAATCAACTGGGCCATTTGCCATGTTAAAAAAAAAAAAGTGGTGTGTGTGTATGAGGTTTTTTTCCCCTTATTAAAAGCATGTAATTTTCTCTGAGAAAAAAAAAGTCTCATTTTTCCTCCATGCACTCAATATAAAATTTTAGTCTTGTAACTAAACATACTCTCTCTGTAACTAAGACATACCTATAGATCAAATCCAGTGATCTTTCCTCTTCAGTAATGAAAGTATTTGTGAATCTCAGTGATAACTATAATGTATATCTTCTGGATTTAGGCTTTTTATATATAGCTTAAAGGGACTTAAGAGAATACCTAATTCAAAATGAGGGAATCTGAGACCAAGGAAAGTTAAGTGACTTGTCCAGTTTCACACAGATGGTAAGCATCAGAGGTGGAATTCGAACCTAGGCCTTGCTACTCACAACCAAATACTCTTTGAACTCTTACATGCTGCTTCCTTTTTATTTTTCAGTTTCTACATTTTTACTACTTAAATTGTCTAAATTTCTATAGTTTCAGCTTCTCCAGAACATTTTCTCTTCAACCTGTTCAGAAAGGAGGCATAGCTTGGCTTCCTATAACCATCTTTAAGGTATTTTAGTTTGTTTTTAAGTTTTTTGAAAAACCAATTATATTTAACTTACTGAAATGAATGATAATAACTAGCTCATAGGTCTACTGATGCCCTGGTGCCAGATCATGCACCAGATTGAGATTCTGCTTGTCAAGAATCAATTGTTTGTATATGCTGTCACAAATAATTGCAGTTCCTTATTCTTTGCCGATTGGAATGTTTTTGTCTTGCTCTTGCCAACTTTGATTTGAACCTTGTTCTCCAAAAAATGGTTTTATTTACACAGGAGTCAAAAATATCTAATCTTTTTGGTCATTTTCTTTACCATCCTACCAAAAACTCAGCTTTAAATTTTTTTTACATCTATCTTTTCTTCCCATTTTCCTTTTGCTTTGTATTCATTACTTTTTATTTTCCTATTTTTTTTCTTTTGGGAATTTTGTACACATTTGGGGTGAAGGAAGTGAAGAGACTGGAAAGGTTGACTAGAAAAGTCTGAAAGTAGAAATCATTGCTTTTTGTAATGGTCTCTCTGTAGGATGTAGTAATATCTTTGACCATTTCCATCAGTAATTTTCCTCTCCATTTGTTCCATTTCATACTTCAGAAATTCTTGCATAAGAAAGAAACATAATTATTAAAATTTGTACACAGTTATTTGCATTTGGAAAATTAATAAATTAATTCTTGCTTCAGTCAGTGGATACAACAAAGTACTTCTAGTTACATTTTAAATTGTGAATTATTCTAACATTTTATTTCTACAAATTGCAGGCATATTGGAATGCTCTAAAACTTTAATTGAGAATAAATAGATTCCTCAAAAATAGTATTATTTGGAAAATGGCCTGTATGAAGTATATGATGAGATTTCATTGTTACAGTAATATAAATAAAATATTAGAAATATAGAAGTCAGTGGCAAGAGAAGTAGCTTTGGATTCAGAGGACCTAAGATCTCCACTCTGACATTATTAGCTTTGTGACTGGGGGAAGTCGTCGTTCTAGGCATGTTTTTCTGAGATACCTTCTAGCTCCATCTCTATAATACCAATATTCCTAATTCAGTTTCTTTTGGGCTAATATGCAAAGTGATAAATTTGTTTTTATGATGTGCCTTTTGAGTTGTCTATATTCTGTTTTTAAAACTGATAATAACTACTACAACAATGTGTCATTGATTATTTTCATTTACGTAGATATTTTTTAAAGAAAACTTTCTTTAGACAGCTATTTTGAATCTGTTGTGTTAAATTGTCTGAACTGAATTTGACAAACTTTATTTTTCTTCTAGAAATGATGGATTGAACTTTTTGTTACTTAGTTTCTCTTGGTTATTTGGATTTCAAAACAGGTATTAGAAAAGTTTAATAAACTTTGTTGCCCTAAGTGACCATTGACAGATTTTTTTATTACTATAAATTTGAATAAAAGTTTTCATCAAAACTTATTTTTAACCTTGTTGTTTCAGGTCTTCATTTTTATCTTTAAGGAGTCTTGTAATCATTTTAATTTTATTTTTAATCAGCCATCTTTTAAATTTAATCCTTTCTTGTCATGTGACTTCTTTCTCGTTATGGACATAGAAATCTGTCCCTCTGCTCAAGACAATGTATCTCTAGCCACCTTCTAGTACCACTACATGTATTTTCTCTTATATACTAACACACTGGGCTAAGACCAAGAATAAGTATTTTTTTTTGTTTTCTCTCTCCACTTCCAGACCCTTCTTCTGCCACCTACACTCACAACATCTTACTCTTTGAGATACACTCCCACATATACATCTGCTATCCAGATAGATTGTCTTACCTGAATCCTGTTGGATACCTACTGGTCCTGACATAATTTTTCCCTTTTTCTTGAAGCATTCAATATCTATCTCACAATTGTCTTGTACTTTCCTACCCTTGTCTTGGAACTTCAGTTTATGTGCTGATGTCCTCTCAAATGCCTTTACTTCCCATTTCATCATCATCTCCTGTATTCTGCATCTTCAGCCATACATGGGGATTGTTATACTCTTGATCTTGGCATCAACAATGAATGTTCCACTCCACAGTCCTTAAATATGAAGTTGATCTCTTTCTTAACCTAACCTTGCCATTCTCCTTATGTTACACTCCCTCCAAACCTGTTCTGTATTCTCAGTACAGACTCCAGTTCCTCTATCCCTCCATTGCCCTACTTTCTCTGGGCTTACTTTCCTTCTTTCAAAATCTCTTTCACTAACCTAATATTGTACTGTCTTCTACCCTTCTACCCTTTAATATTTCACTTGCTCCATTGTCCTCTTAATGCTTATCTTTTTCCAGAATCCAACTCTTGTTAATATAGTCATGTATTCTCTTCCTTAGAGGCAGCTAAGTGATACAGTGGGTAAAGCACTGGGCTTGGAATCAGGAAGACTCATCTATATGAGTTCAAATATGGCCTCAGATACTTAGGAGCTATGTGACACTAGACAAGTCACTTAATCCTGTTTGCCTCCGGTCTTCATTTGTAAAATGGGATGGAGAAGGAAATGTTAAACCACTCCAGTATCTTTGCCAGGAAAACCTCAAAATGTGGTCACAGAGAATGAGACATGACAAATGATTGAACAACAAAAGTACTCTTCCTAGGAAAACTTTTCTTTTTTCTTATCTGAGTGCTTTTATTTCCTCATCTGGGGCAAAAAGAAAGACTGATACTAATAGTAGACCTTAGTCTTCTGACCTGTCTGGCTTGGGGGTGCAGCAAGATGTTACTGCCATAACATGGTGAAAAGGCCACAAGGCCCCAGGAGCAGAACCCACTGGTTGATCACTTTAATTTATCCCATTAAGTATCTATCCTAAATCCAGAACAAAAATAATGAATCACTGAGAAAAGAGGGCCACCAAAGTTGCCTAAAGAGGGGAAAACTGGCCCAAATCAAAAAGACAGAGCAGGTTTAAGTTTCCATACTGATCAGTATTGAGATAAGACTTATGAATGACCACTGCAGTTCCAGCTTTGGCACAATAGACCAAGAATATAGTTATAGATAGATATAGTTATGTAATATCTACATCTGTTTATATATTCATTTAAATAAGCAAAGCTCATGTTGCCTTTTTCATGGTTAATATCTTTAAATGTATGTGCGTATATACTCAAACATACATTCACACATATATACATATAAATATGTTTGTGTGTGTGTGTATATATGTATATAAAAATATAAAATTCACTTATACATAAATGTATATACACTACCAAACATTGTGCTCCCAAATTGTACAGTCATTGTTCATGCTGCCCAATTAGAGTGCTTGTTTATGGTGAAGCAAAATAAACCTTTTAACTTCTGATACTTGATCACAGATAAAATTCTCTGTCCAATAGTTCCCTCTTTTGTTAACTTAGAGAAATTATCCTTTCCAAATGAATTCTAGCCTGATATATCAAGTGGTTTACTGATACTCTGATTTAGAAAATTAGCAAAAGGATGAAACCTGGGATGGAATAGAGTAAAGGCTGGTGAGAACTCTGAAGGGAGATGTGATATTTCTGCTGTTGTCCAGGCATCTGCTGGGCATTGCAGAATACTGTGATGCAGAAGATTGCTGCCATTACAATACATAGAATACATTAAAACTTTTTGAAATATATTGTTTACATATGCTGCTACACCTATCTAACCTGAAGTTAACTTCTAGTAGTGGTGAGGTTGATGATAATGTACATAATGAGGTTGCAGCACTGTCTAGTCACCTTGCTATAATTGTTACAGAATTCTTTGTTACTGTGGAGGCCATTGACTCTGAATCAGCATCGTTTCTTGACTGTTTCCTCCATCCCTCTCACCAGAGCACTTTCTTCTTACTTCTCTGAAAAAAAAAATAAATGATGCCATCCTTTACAAGTTCCTTCTTCCCATTTCCCTACTTCCCATTACCTTAGTATTAATCCTCAGCCATTACTCTTCTGCTATAACTTAAGAGAATGAAGGGTCCCTTCTTGCCAATTATGAACTCTTCTGGTGCATTTAATCTCATTTCCTTTCAGTCTCTTGAAGAATTTGCCTCTTACATCTTCTCTAATTTTCAACTGTTCTTACCCTGTTGCCTTTAAACATAATCACCTGAGTGAAGATCAGCAAGTAAGATTGAAGGGTGGTCAGATAGGTAGAAAAACCAGGAGAGAGTAATGTCATGAAAATCTGGCGAGAAGAAAAGAGGGTGATCAGCATTCTCAGAAGTCTCAAAGAGCTTACGTTCTCCTGTAGAAGACAACATGTACATATAACTGTACGGAACAGGTACAAAATAAATACATATCATACATTACTGTCTTTTCATTCAGGTAACTAAAATTTTGTGAACGGTATTTTTCTTTTAAAAAGCATAGTTTAATGAGACATGAGAAATTGATATACTGGAATCATAGAAGTTTAGAGTTCAGTAGGACCTCAGAGACCATTTGGTCTAAATTCTTCATTTTACAGAAAATATGTATTAGCTACTAATTATTAAATGATAGCTAAGTAATGTTAAAAACTAACACAATGAGGCAGAAAAGATAGAAGAATCATGAGAAGATTGGAAAAAATATACAAGGAAATTGAAGCAAAAGTAGGATTAAAGGTGGGAGAGAATGAATCATAATAGAATTTTCGTGCTGGAAGTTTCTTAAGAGATCAACTAGCACGAGAACTCAGGAAACTGATGTCAGCAAATAGCCTAACTGAAATATAATTGTCTCCTTACATTCAGTCCTGTGTTTTCCACATGACATCACACTACAATTTAAGGTCTTATGCTTATAAAAATTGAACATGAAAACAGAATAGACCAGTATTTGCCACTGATATTTTTACTAAGACTTTGTTGTTGCTCAATACAGAAAAATCCAATTCATATACATGTTTTTATGAAACCATAAATACACTATAGAAAAAAAGATAACTGCGTAATATTCTCATTTTTTTAAAAGAATATAAGTTCCATGAGGACAGAGACTGAGCAAGATGCCTGTTTGTTTGTTTTAAAATCATACTTATAGTTTAATTGTTATAGGTAATTGTGTTGAAAATTTCCTCTACCAAGTCAACTCAACACCTACCATGTAATTTATCATCTTAGAGTATTGCCTGAGTGCTTAAGGTTTTCAATCCTCAAAGTAACTTTCTTAAGCATCACACAGATAGTATGTGTCAGGGTTACAACTTAACTTCAAGTCTTACTGACTTTGGGATAGTTGCTGCTCCTTGCCTACATCATAGATAGTGCTTAATATAAAACTTGTTGAATGAGTGAAAGATATTTGACTTTAACTGAAATGATTGTCTTGAACAAATTTGGTTTTAATTTTTTTTTTTTCCTAAATCATTATGATACAGTGGAATGAGCACTGGATTCCACGACAGGATCTACATTCAAATCTTAGCCATGATTACTTAATAATTCCCTTCAAGATAAGGGTAATGTCTTCCAACTCTCCTGATTTTACAAGTGAAAAGTTGAAATTGATTAATTACTGACAATTAAATTTTAATATTAAAATTAAACTGCAGAAAACGTTTGTAATATTTTATTTAAATTGCATTAGGGAGTAGTGATGACTTGTTTCAAAACCTTTTGCTATGTTTATTGTATACTCATTTTTTATCTTAGAGTTTGCTTAGTTGTGATGTGATTGCTAAAATCTTATGCCCACTAAGTGGATAAAATATATATTCTTGCTTTTCTTTCTCATTTTTCTTAAAGATTTTCCTGTCCAAGGTCTTTATGTAAGACATTAACCTGAACATGTTATAAATGCTCATCTATTTGAATTCCAAGAATAAATTCAGGTGTCATTAATATTTTAAAGAATTACTTTAGTGCAAGAATTTTTATGATCCCTATATAAATAGAACCTGAACTTATGATTTGCAGCTTATTTCTTTCATCACTCCAATATCATGTTGGCTATATTTTTGTAATATAAATTAGGTAAGATAGTTTTATTGTTCAGGAAACTTATCATTGAAAATTCTACCTGTTCATGAAGAAAGAGCATAATTTTCAGTCAGTAAAATAAAAAATGTTTAATATTTAGGGAAATCCAGTATAAAGTATTTTTGCCATAATATTAAAATGAAAAAATGCTTTTATAAATTTAGCATTCTGGAAACATTATTGAAAGTTTATTATTTCCTGAATTCCTAATTTACTGCTGTTTGTCACTTTATATAGGCAGTGATACATAGTAGATTAGAATCATAAAATAACATATTTAGAATGGACTAATGCTAGCTCCAAGCAAGAATGCCTATCAGGATTTCTAGAGTAACATAAGTTATTATCTTCTTTTAGTATGTATAATGAAAACCTTTAGTGCTTTTGCTGAAGGCAGATGACAAGTATTTTTAAAGCAAGTAGAACAGTTGAAATTGTCTGAGAACTAAACTTACAAACAATCCCTTTTGCAAGATTGGTGAAATTTATGTCAACATTCAGTACTATGCTTTAAATAGGTTTTACTCATGTTAACCTGAATCTGTTTAGTTTGTGCTTGCAGTGCATATTTTGTCACTTAAAAGCTAAGATTTCTTTAGAAGAACTTCAGACTCTTAATGTGAGAAAGCAGTTAGCTTTGAACTGCAGAATCCGCATCTAATTATATTGCTTGCAGCTGTGGAACCACTTTTTTCTGTTCTAAATTACTTACCCTAGCTTATTTGAATGATTTAATGCACAGAGGTTAGCCAGTGATTTATAAAGTTTTCTGACATAGCTAAGACAGGCTTAATTAACCCTACTTAAAAGAAGTTGCACCTTTTAATCACATACTTTCATGATAACTGCCCACTTTCTTTGATAAGAAAAAAATATCCGTTAGTTCGTTGATATTTGTAATTGCTAATAAAGATTAAGGAGAAAGTAGTATTTTATTCACTTGCAACTTTAACTGACATTTAATTAATTTTGAATACATAGGTAGTTCATACTTGTCTTAGCAAAAATATGACTATTTCAAATATGTTTTTTCCACAAACTTGTCAGAACCATTTATGTGTCTATGTATATGTACATAAAAAATCTTTTTCTAAAATCATTTAATTTAATGTATGTAATTGCTACCTATTAATGTTAATATTACTTCTCTAAAATACTTCACTAATTGACTCAATTGCTTACTGATGGAATTCCAAAATCATCCCCTTTGAAGAAAATAATATGGGTGAAAAAAATTGCCAAATTATAGTGGCTAATAGTTGTAGAGAGATTAGAGTCTCCTCTGATAAAGGAGAAATAAATATCTATAATAAATAATCTATAAAATCTAAGTGATTTTTTTTCATCTGCAGCAGTAATTTTTTTCAGTATAGAATACTTCCTGGTTTGGAGACACACTGTGAGTTGTCAGGTATTCTTGTCTTTTATAGCCTGTGACATTTGCTGGGGTACCAAGGATTAAGCAACTCAGACTTGCTGTGCCTCAAAAGAAGAACTGAATCTCATCTTCGTGATTCCAGAGCTAGCTCTCTAACCTTTATACCACACTACCTCTCACCTAAGAGGAAACTTTTAGTAAATTCATCTTGAATTTACATGTGATTTCCTGACTTGTGAAGACATGAAAATGTCCTAAAAAGATCTCACTGGTCTTGATGGTCTGACTTCAGAGATAGCTGGCTCAATATTACTAATAATGAAAAGTTAAAAATTGTTTCCAAGAGGAAATATGATTTGAAATAGTGAGCTGGAAGACAGAAGCTTTGAATTCTAATTATGGCTTTTGTACAAACAAGCTTTATGGCCATGTTGGTCTCCAAGATCTCTTTTGCTTTAAGCATCTACTAATGTTTTGGGAATTCTGTGAACTTGCTTTGAAAGTATGTTCTCCTAGTTCTATTTATTCTTGCCTATTAATAAGTAAATAATAAGTAAAAAAAATAAAAGTGGCTGCATTGTCCATTCCATACTCTTCCAACTAAGCTAAACGCCATTATTTACTCCCCCTTTTTTTTTTTGAGACAAAAGCTGTGCTAGCATAAGTACTCCTTTCCCAAAAGTCATTTGACTTCTCTGTGCCTCAGTTTTCTCATCTATAAACTGAGGATGTGTGCTGCATGACTACCAAAGCCCTTTCCAGCTAGAAATCTATTCTGAAATTCAATACTCTTTGCAAGTGGAGCCCTCCTTACATTATATACACCTCAAAGTGAAGAATTTGGGAATTATAATTCTACATCTAATATTATTAATATATTTTAATAATATTTTACTTCCATTTTAACATATGTGATAATTGTTTTCATGCACACAAATAGATGACAATTTTATTATAAGTAATAGTACACATGTAGATTCATTCTTCAGAGTTCCCGTCTAATTACAATCAAATGTGCCAACTCATCTGGCATCTGGTAACTTTTCCTTCTTATATAATTTCAGAGAATCCCTTCTAAGTACATAATTCTTTTCAGTTGGCAGGTCTAATGTTTTGTAAAGAAAATTTATTTTTATGGCTTATTGATGCCTTTGCCTTTATATCACAATCGATTTTAGAAAACCAAAGAAAGCTCACATTGCCCTATCCTGCAGATAGATTTCTCCCTTTTGACAGAGAAAAACTGTTTTGCAGAAACATCCCATACAATGACAAAATCTGTGATGTAGTCAACATTCTGTCCTAGAATATCGTGCTCCTCTGCCCTGAATAGGGAAGTATGTTTCAGTGTTCTTGCTTTCCAACTTTCATTTGTTTTTCCTTAGCTCTGAGTTCAAAACTTTCTTTTTGTGATATTTCCATTTATATTGTAGCTGTTGTCTGTATTCTTTTGGTTCTTTCTATACCTAAATAATATAATTCTAAGTAAGCTATATTAGAAAATGAAAGAATATGCTAATCGGAGCAAGAAGTAAAGGCTGTATTTCATCAATAGTAGTGGAAAACTTTCAGCACCGAGTGGGGAAGATGGATGTATTGTAAAGTAAATTATATAAAAAAGTGTTTGAAATGGTAACTTTTACAGATGTTCTGTGCTATAGAGTTATGTACATATTAATGAATTACTAGTTATTGGTTAATATATATTGGCTAGTTCCTTCACCGATTTGCTATATTTAGGACAGATTCTGTTGTCCTTACCAACCAGAAATTCACAGACACCATAATGTATTGAAAGAATTAAGAAAACTGTAAAATTTGCCTGAATTTTAAGTATAATTGCAGCAACTAAATAAATTCTAAATAAAAGATTACTAACATCACTGATTCAGATAAGTATTTCAATCCTGTCTTAATTTTTAAAATAAGCCATTGCTGGATATTCCCTCCTTACCATCACATCTACATACCCCAGTAGTTGCGACCCTCCCTTATAAAAATATTAAACAAAATGTTAAGCAAAACAAAAAACAGTGACTTGTCTGACAATACTTATTGTCCTTAGCCTCTTACCAAGTTTTATCGTTCAGCTGTTCATTTATATCCCAATCTTTGTGACCCCATCCACTGGTGGGGAAATGTGGCCCTCAAGTATGGCCTTTTGATTCCAAACTTTATGAAGTCAAAGGGCTACACTTGAGGACTTAGATGACCACATAGGTTCTCCACCCCTGCATGGACTGTAGCACACTAGGCCCTTCTGTCCTTCACTGTTTTTCCAAGTCTGTCCAAGTTCATGTTCCATAATACTATCCATTTCATCCTCTGCCATCCCCTTTGTCTTCAGTCTTTCCTAATATCATGGTCTTTTCCAATGAATACTGTCTTCTTTTTACGTGGCCAGAGTATTTGAGCTTGAGCTTCAATAATTGACCTGTTAGTGAATAGCCTAAATTAATTTCTTTAAGTATTGACTGATTTGATCTCTTTGTTTCCACTGAACTCTTAAAAGCCTCTTCCAACACAACAATTTAAAAATGTTGATTCTTTGATACTCACCTTTCCTTATTATCCAACTCTCACAGATGTACATTGCTACTGGACAAACCATGCCTTTGACTATACAGACCTATGTTGGCAAGGTGATGTCTCTGCTTTTTTAGTATGTTGTCCAGATTTGCTATGGCTTTCCTTCCAAGGAGCAAGAATTTTTTAGTTTCATGGCTGCAATTGCTGTCTTCAGTGATCTTTGAGCCCAGGAATATAAAATCTGGTGCTGCTTCCATTTTTTTCTCCCTCTATCTGCCAGGAAGTGATGGGATCAGTTTCTAAGATCTTCGTTTTATATATATATATATATAAATCTCATCAAAAGACTTAATTCCTCTTCACTTTCTGCCATCAGAATGGTGTCATCTGCATGTCTGAGATGGTTCAGATTTCTCCAGACAGCCTTGATTCCAGTTTTTAATTCATTTAACCTGGCATTTCATAGGTTATATTCTGAATATAAGTTAAAGAAATAAGGTGACAATATACAGCCTTGTCATACTCCTTTTCCAATCTTACACCAGTCAGTTGTTCTATGTTCAGTTCAGACTATTGTTTTTTGGCCCATATGTTCCTCAGGAGACAAGTAAAATGATCTGATGCTGCTGTATCTTTGAGGACTTGCTACTTTTAGTTGTGATCCACACAGTCAAAGGCTTTAGTGTAACCATCCAAGCAGAAAAAGATGTTTTTCTAGAACTCCTTTACTTTTTCTACAATCCAGCAAATGTTGGAAATTTGTCCCTAGTTCCTCTGCCTCATTGAAAACCCGTCTGCTCTGCAGATAATTCTCTGTTCACATATTGCTGGAGCCTAGTTTGCAGAATCTTAAATGTGATCTTGTTGGCATGTGAATAGAGCACAATTCTTTGATAATTTGAACTTTCCTTGGCATTGCCCTTCTTTAGGATTTGAATGTAAACTGATCTTTTCCAATCCAGTGACTGCTCTTGAGTTTTCCAATTTTGCTGGCATATTGAGTGTAACACTTTAACAGAATCAGTTTTTAGGGTTTTAAATAGCACAGCTGGAATTCCATCCCCTCCATTAGCCTTATTGTTAGCAGTGCTTCCTAAGGCCCACTTGACTTCATTCTCCAGGATGTCTGCCTGTAGATCATAGGTCAGTTATCACACCATCATGGTTATCTGCAACATTAAGATCTTTCTGGTATACTTCTTTTGTGTAGTCTTGGCACCTGTTCTTAATCTCTTCCACTTCTTTTCTTCTATTTCTTATAATTGCTTATTTTCTCTGAAATTCCGTATTCGATTAGGTATCTCTTTTCCTTTTTCCTGTACCTTTTACTATTCCTTCTTTCATCATATATTTAGAAAGCCTCATTTGTCAGCCATTTTGCTCTCTTGCTCTACTTTTTCTGTGGAATTTTTTTCTTGATGCCTCCTGTACAGTATTGAGAATCTCAGTCTATAGTTCTTCAGGCACTCTTATCTCCCAGATCTAATCCCTTAAATCTATTCCTTACTTCTCCGTATTCATTAGGGGTATTATTTAGGTCATACCAGTATGGGCTAGTGGTTTTCCCTACTTTCTTTAAGTCTGAATTTTAGAATAAAAAGTTTATGAGCTGATCCACAGGCAGCACTAGGTCTTGTTTTAATTAACCTTATTATAAAGCCTCCTCCTCACCTTTGACTACACCATATATAATTGGTTTGATTTTGATGTTGACCATCTTGTGATGTCCATGTGTAGAGTGGTCTTTTGGGTTGTTGAAAAAGAGTGATATGATCAGCAAGTCATATTAGAAGGCCAAACTTGCCTGTTGTTACTCCAATTATTTTTTGATTTCCTACTTTAATATTCCAAGCCCCTGTGATGAATAAAACATCATTTTTTGGTGTTATTTTTAAAAAATGTTTTAGGTCTTCATACAACTGCTCAACTTTGGCCTCTTTGGCATCAGTGGTTGGAGCATAGATTTTCATTACTGTTGTGGTGAATAGTTTGCTGTGATTTTGAATAGATATCATTGTCATTTTTAAAATTATAACCCAATACTGCTTTTCTCACCTTTTTATGAGAGCTACTCCATTTCTTCTAACATATTCTTGCCCGCAGTAGTATATGTGGTGATCACATAAATTTATCTATTCCCATCCATTTTAATTCACTAACACTTAAGATGTTGATGTGTAATCCTTCCATCTCCTATTTGGCCATATCCAGCTTACCTTGGTTCATAGATCTTAAATTCCAATATTTACTGAAGATCAGTAAGAAAAAGTATCAGAATTTTTTTTTTATCACCATGCACATCTATAGCTGAGCTTTTTTTTTTTTTTTCTCCCAGTTTTGGCCCAGCTGCTTCATTAGTACTAGAACTACTTGTGTCTGTCCTCCACTCTTTCCCAGTGGTATATTGGACACTTGATCTGAGGAGCTCATATTCAGATGTCATTTCTTTTATCATTTGAATACTGTCCATGGAGTTTTCTTAGAAAAGCTACTGGAGTGGTTTGCCATTTCCTTCTCCAGTGGATCATGGTTTGTCAGAACTCTCCACTATGACCTGTCTGTCTTGGATAACAATGGCATAGCTCATAGTTTCACTGATTTATCTAATCCTCTTGAGGTAGACAGGGTTAAGTGACTTGTCCAGGGTCACTGGGTAGTAAGTGTCTGAGGCCACATTTGGACTCAGGCACTTGAATCTTACTGACATTAGGTCTGCTGTACCTACTGTACTACCTGGCCCTTCCGTTGCAAAGTTAAAACATAGATATTTTGCTGTCTTTCCTCTGGGATTAGTATTACTTTTTGCATTCTCTCTGAGATTGTCTTTGTTTAAAGTTTTTATTTACAGTTTTCTAGTGTGCATTTTATTTTTCCTTTGATTCTAAATTCCTCATGTCTGTCATTTCTTTTGGCAATGTTCTGTTGAAAATGTCAGTGTGGGATCCTAAGATGCACCAGGATCTCAGTCAGTCCCACTCTTACTATTCCCTCAGCTTCCTCATCACCTGGGGTGAATCTTTCTAAAAATCAAGGATCTTCTGTCCAGTGTACCATAACTTGGAGTAGGTGTGTTGCCTCATTGTCAACAACCTCCACATGTAGCTCCTTTTCATGCCGGTTCCCTAGCTCTCCCACATGGCCTCTCTCTTTAGTCAACTCCCTGTTTACTTTCACTTCTCAGAGTTCCTCTCTTCATTTAAGATGTAATTCGTGCTCCTTCTGGATGAAACCTTCCTGATCCCTCCAAGTGCTAGTGCCCTCCTTGCCAGACTACTTTTTATTTTGCTACTTTGTATACGTTTGTATTTATTAATTTTGTATTTATGCTGTATGTATTTTCACATTTGCTTCTTGTATCCCTCATTTAGAACATAGGCAATGCAAGTATGAATTCCTTTATTCTTTGTACTTATACCCCTGATGCCTTGTGCTGTGTTTGGCACATAATAAATGATTAATTAATGCTTGTTGATTGATTGATGATAGGACCATATAAATGCTTCCAGCCATATAGATTACTGCCTTTTCATTCTTTCGGTGGTCCAGGCAAACAGGCTTTCTTGCCATACTTCATACATGAAAGTCCATCTCCCATCTCCATGCCTTTGCATAGTCTAGAACTTCATACTTGGAATTCTACTATTTCTCCTCTGCTTCAAAATTCAGCTCAAATTCCCCTTCGTATTTCAAAGTTTTCCTGATCCTCTAGATGCGAGTGTCTCACACAAGGGAAATCAAGGTGACAAGATAGAAGGCCTTTGAGATACCTTCAAACTCTGAGATTCTAGATTTTAAAGAAATTGAACACATTAATGTTGTATATAAGAGAATGAATTGTCTGAGAATGTCTGAATGATAGAGAATATCTCTGAACTTGTTGGAGAGTGTTTAGTTTCATAGTATATCTCAAAATGTTTCAAATGAAGGTGGAAGAGGAAAGTGGCATAGAGGACAGGCATATTAGAGCCTCCAGAACTAGAACTGTTCACAGATCCTCTCTTTGAAACATATATGTCAGATCAAAGTAAACACGTAAGTTTCTACTTAGTTCCTTCCTGAAGGCTTCTTCAATAAAATCACAACACTTCTGTCTGGCGTTTAAATCCCTTTGCCACTTGATTTCCAGGGTGTCTTTTCAGACTCATGTCACATCCATTCCTTTTCCATATTCTGTTTTTAAGCCAAACTAGCCCAATTGCTATACCTTTTGCAAGGCTTTCTATTTTTCTGCCTTCCTGCTTTTGCATGCGCTATTCCATATGCCTTCAGCTCCATAGTCCCCTCCAAGATGTAGCTGGCAGCTAGTTCCTGTTCAGCAAGAGATCTGATCTTTTCTGATCTTCTTCACCCATTTGTTAGTGTGGCCCACTACAGTATTGCTTTATGTTTAATTTTTCTCTCTCTTTATTATTACTTGGTACACTTTCATGTTGTTTCTCCCTTATAAAATAGTAACATTCTTGAGAGCAGGAACTGTTTCTCTTTTTAGTATTTGTATCCCTAGCGTCTTGCACATTTTATGGCAGATAGTTGTGGGAGTTTTTTAACTTTATTTTTTGTTTTATTCTCTTCCCCAAAATCAAAGAAACTAGATACCATGAATATTTCTAGGTGCTAGGAATAGAAAGATAAGAAAGAAATCATGCCTAGTACATAATAGGTGTTTTAATTAACACTCATTGAATTGAATATGGCACTTACTTATTTGAAATTTTCTCATTAATAATTATTATGAGTTTTATAGGAAATTTCAGTTTAAAACTTATACAGCTCAATACATTTTATATGTATAATATATGAATATGTTACATATACATAAGCAAACAATAGTCTGACACTTCATCATGAAGTTTCTATGTATACTTAAATCAATTTTAAAATAAGACTACTATGCTAACTTCACCAGTATTTAATATTATTTTTCACCTTGTGGTGACAATATCATTTAGGTAGAACCCTTATGAAGACATTAGAAACCTCTTTAGAATTCCAAATAAGTGATAGGAACCCATCACGCTTACGTTTTGATTTTTCTAGAAAATTCAAGACATTTGAGTCTATGAAAACATCTACTTAGCCAAAAAAAAAAAAGTATTCTTCTTATACCAGCAACTTTATTACTAAAATAGCCAGGAAATTTAGAATTCCTGCTTACTGAAATTTTTAGCTGAGTGTTCAAGACATAGTTAGGAAAATACAATATGATAGAAATATATCTGAGTAGCACCTTAGTCCTATAACATAGGAAGGTTTCCTCCATGAAAGTTACAAAAATCAGTTTCTTTTTACTGGCTTTTGCAAAATATAATCTTTTTCTAGTTGAAAATGAGGAAGAAAGGATTTCCACAAATGCATGTCTTTAAGTCTAAATAATACTTTTATCACTTTATATGATCAATTATGTAAATAGCAACTAAAAGTCTTCATTTCTTTTTAAGAAAAACAAAAACAAATCAACAATCTTTCTGCTTCAAGTCTGTTTGACAAAGTATGAATAAATTTTGTGCTCTTGATAGTTATAATTAACATATTTAAGGTTTGTCAAATGAATCATGAAAACTTTGAGATTGTTTTTCTGAAAGTTTTTTGAGACAGGTCACTTTTATCTGCACAGCTTTATATCTTCTCTGTAACTTTAAATCTCCCCTCTTGCCCCTTTGGACATGAAGAGGACATTCACTGTCACTATATCATCATTTTCCAATTGGCCACTCTCCTGGACTTCATCATGATCTCCAGAAACACACCATCCTGCAAAATTACATCAGCTCTAAAACTCACATCTCCTTAGCACCCACTGTCGCCGGGCCACCTCTGCCTTTCTGATTGGGAATGGTGCAGGGTAGACATGAGGTAGACCTCTCATATCCTTTGTTTAAGGAGTTCATTCAGGGCAGCTGTTATCATTTTCCACCTGCTACATGCCCCCAAGCTTGTACCTTCCAGCTCCATTCTCCTCTCTAATTTTGATCTTCTTTTAATGTTGTGTTCCCTCATTAGATCATGAGTTCCTTGAGGGCAGAGAGTAGTTTTTGGATTTCTTTATATCTCCAGTTTTTAACACATAGTAGGCACTTAATGTTTATTGATGGATTGATGATAACAATAGGGACTTGGTTTTTTCAATTGTTACTTTATTAGTTATTAGTTATTGTAATAGTTCTGTTGTTAGTTCTTGTAGTAGTAATAAAATAGGACTTTCCTTCTCTTTACCTTCCATCTACTCTGTATGTTAATGTACATAGCTGTTTGCCTGTTTTCTGTCCCATTAGAATGTGAGCTGCTTGTTCATATTTTTTGCTTTCCTTTCTATCTCTAGCAGTTAGTATTGTCCTGATACTTTATAAGTAATTCATAAATCTTGTTTAGTAATTAATAGTTCACATTTAAGCGGTAATTCAAGATTTGCAAAGTGTTTTCCTTATGGTAACTTTTTTGTTACATAATGCAGGCATTATTGAGTAGTGAGCCTATAAATTTGTATTGGATTTTCTTAAATAAGACATCATTTAGAGATATGGGCAAAGATCAATCAATTATTCATTATTTATTAAGTGTTTCCTTTGTGCCAGGCATTGCTGAGCACTGAACATACAAAGATAAAATTAAAACAATCTCTGCCAGCAGTGTTCTTATATTCTCTTAGGGGAGAAAACATGTGCTGTATAGTTAAATGTAAAATTAATTTCAACAAAAAGAAATTGGGATGAGAAAGATTCTGGAAGCTGGGAATAGGTCAAGAATGACATATAGAACAATCCAACATGAGGTAAGTCCTTTAAAAAAGTCAGGAATTTAATAGGATAAGGTGAGGAGAGAGGTTCTTGGCATGAGGGGATTGCAAATGATGTATCATTTATGACAAACAGGAAGAAGGCCAGTTTGATTGTCCTTGAAATGGCATAATATGTAATAAGCTTTAAAAAATAGGTATTTAGAGGATGGATTTGGAATGGGGAAAGGAAGATAGGAAGGTTAGTACAATAGCACAGACTATCCAGGGATGGGGATCCTGCAGCCTCAAGGCCAGATGTGGCCTTCTAGGTCCTTGGGTGCGCCTTTTGATTGAGTCCAAGTTTTATAGAATGAACCCTTTTATTAAGGGGATTTGTTCTGTGAAGTTTGGATTCAGTCAAAGGGCCACACTTGAGGAAGTAGAGGGCCACATGTGGCCTTGAGGCCACATATTCCCCACCTCTGGATGCAGTTATAGTGGCTGTGAAAGTAAAGAGATGAGAAGAGATGTCAGCAATTTTATAGAGGCAGAATCAGCATGATTTGGCAGGTGATTCAGTATTTGGGGTGAGGGAGAATAAGGAGTCAGATAAAATATTGTTAATAACCTGGATGATTGGAAGGATGACTATGACCAGCAAAAATGTGGAAGTTCAGAAGAGTTTTGTTTTGGGGGGGGGGAGTTTGGATGCGGCAGGGAGGCTTAGAAGGTGTGTTCTCTTTTGTACATGTTGAAATTGAGGTGTCTGTAAGATATATTTTGAAATTGATAGATAATTGTCAAGTAAGCAATATCCAAGAAACCAAGTAGGAAGTCATGCTATCTACTCTGACGTAGTCCCTTTTGTTTAGTAAGTAATGAACTATTCTGTGATTTCAGAACTCTTAAAAATATTTGATTTTTTTCTCAGTTAACACATAAAAACAATTTTTAATATTTGTTTTTTAAAATTTTGAGTTCCAAGTTCTTTCCCTCTGTTCCCTCCCCCATCATTGAGAAGGCATGCGATTTGATATAGGTTATATATGTCCAGTCATGCAGAACATATTTCCGTATTACTCATGTTGTAAAAGAAAACAAAGACAAGAAAAATAAAGTTTTGAAAAAGTATTTTTTGATCTGCATTGTCTCCAGATCTTTCTCTACAGATGGATAATGTTTTTCATCATAAGTCCTTTGGAATTGTCTTGAATTGTGTTGCTGAGAATAGCCAAGTCATTCACAGTTGATCATTGTACAGGATTGCTGTTAATGTATACAATGTTTTCTTTGTTCTGCTCACGTCACTTTGCAAGTCTTTCCAGATTTTTCTGAAAGCATCCTGTTCATCACTTTTTATAGAACAATAATATTCTATTGAAATCATATACCACAGCTTTTTCAGCCATTCCCTAATTGATGGGTATCTTCCTAATTTTCAATTCTTTCCCACCACAAAAAGATCTTCTATAAATAGTTTTGTACAAATAGATCTATTTCCTTTTTAAAAAAGTTATTATCTCTTTGGTATACAGATTTAATAGTGATATTGCTAGGTCAAAGGGTATGCAGCTTTTGGCATAATTCAAAATTTCTCTCCAGAATGGTTGAATCAGTTCACAACTCCACCAGCAGTGCATTAGTGTCTCAATTTTCCCACACTCCCTCCAAAATTTGTCATTTTCCTTTTCTTTCATGCATCCATTCAGAGTCTTTGTTTTTCTGTGGGAATGTTGTTATGAAACATGTTTTGTTGGGGGGAAATGGTGCTAAAAGAACTGAATGACTGACACCAAAAGAAAGGAAATTTATTAAAGAAAGCAAATATTTTATATTTCATTAAGAGTTGATTATAGTGTTTGTAATTTACTTATGTTCAACCTTCATTTGTTGAATAAATTGTTTTCTGTTTTGTTTTAGGTGATGGTTTTTGTGCATGCTCGAAATGCCACTGTAAGAACAGCTATGGCTTTAAGAGAAAAAGCCAAAAACAATGGCCATATTTGCTATTTTTTGCCAAACCAAGGAGCTGAATATGGACATGCTGAAAAACAGGTACTGATGGGACTGATGAAAAATGTTTTAAAAAAAATTGAAGTATTATCATGTTGGTCTTTAAAAGTTGAACTAAAAATCACATTACAGATATATGATATAATAGGCTGGACTTTACTTTCTTTGATGATGTTTTTAAGGAATGTATGAGAAAAGTTAAATTATTATTACCTTCCAAACTCCATTACAATTGACCTACTTTGTTCTGTTGTTTGATTAAATACCATAAACTTACTCTAATGTTCTGCACTTTTGCAATACAGACTTCCCTAACAAATAAAAGTACAAATTCTTTAAAAATACAGCTATCAGTTTTCATTAAGGTTGTTTAATCTTATCTTTAAATAACTTTTATTGTTCATTTCTCAAAATAATCCATTAGCTGTGCATATTTTTCAGTAATGTGAAATTGCTACTTTTATAGACTCTTTAAAAATATTCATATTTCTATGTAGATTGAGAACATCACATACATCTCATTTTATAGAAGAAATTCAATGCTAAACTCACTTTTATTTTGTACTTTAATTTAGCATTTCCTTAATTCCATTACATTATTACTTGAAATAGGCAAATTTTGAAATCATCACAAAATAATTAATATGTTTATTTGTGTAGTAAGGAACAATGTACTGTGTATGAAGAAAATCCAAATGATTAAGATAGATTTTGTTAAAGAAATATGAGGACAATTTTTGTTTTCTTTTTTTGACACTTAATCCTTAATTGCTCTCAGTTTCAGTATCTCCTTACTCCCAAAACGTTCTTCACACTCCTGTTCAGAGTTACTTTGCAGCATTGTAGTGACTGCATTAGTGTCTCCTTTTCCTTGAAGCCTGCCTTCTTCTTCTCACCATCCTTTGTCTGAGAAGACTTTGTCTACTATGTCAGTGAAAAAAATCACAAAATTACAGGATCATGAGCTCACATTTTTCTTTTACTCAACATCTCAAAACCTATATCTTCATTTGTCTTTACCTCCTTTGTACCTTTCTCTTAGGAAGACATGCCCATCTCCTTGACAGGGCTTATAGCTTTACTTTTATCTGATTCTCTTCCCTCTCATCTTCTCCAGAAATTTGTGTGATAAGTTTTTTTGCCTCTTCGGAATCTTAAGTCTCTCACCATTTCTCAGTCTTCACTGCTTACAAACTAGTCATGGTTTCCTCATCCTGTCATAAGATCAAGCCATCATTCTGAATCTTTTATCTTTCATTCACTAAATCTTGAAAGAGACACTTTTTTAAGCAGTGGAGAAGAGAATACAAACTGGTTGAATGACAAATTGTTAGCAAAAGTAATAACATACGGCCTATTTACTATTTATAGTTATAGTTATTTATTTTTGTTATACAGATATAATAGCCGTAACAGACGTCAGACTACTAGTTAGGATAAAAATTATTAACATAAAAGGGTAAAGATCACTAAACTACTTACATATTTATTAATCAAAAGACAATTAGGATAAATATAGAAGAAAGCAAAGAGAAAAACAAATTGGAAAGGGAAAATAAGGACCACGCATTGTTTTCAAAATAAGCACCAGATCCTCACAAAAATTGATCACATATTAGGTTATGTAATTATATAAATTTAAACAGGCAGAAATTGTACATATAGTGTATTCACCCCATGACACCATAAAATTAAACAAGTCAGATTAGTAAAACTATACAACCATAATATAACCTGAAAAACTGCCTATTTAATTGTAACTAAGTTTTTAAAAGAAAGCAGAGAGGGAAATACCCCTAGTGTAATATTTAAAAGACAGTACCACATAGAAAAGCCTGTGGGATCATTCTATAAATCACCAGCCATTTATTAAGTGCCCAGTATGTACCAGGAACTGTACAAAGTTAGGGAATTTAGCCAAAGCTATTCTTTGAATCAAAATCACATCAGTAAGAAATAAAGTTGAAAATGATGTAATTAAACTTGTATAAAAGAACCAGAGCAAGAGCCTCTGAAAAAGTTTAAAAAAAGAGATATTGTAAGCATAAGAACAGAAACAAGTAGACTTGAAAATGAATGAAGTTAATAATTAAAATTAAGATTTTCTTTTTCAAAAAGACCAGTTAAATTGACAAACATCTATCAAATTTAGTCCAAAGACTGAGAATACAAATAAATCTCTAAAATGGAAAAGGACAGACTACAGCACACACAAAGACAATTTAGAAATAATATTGGGGAATACTTTATGTCACTATAGATTTTTTTTTTTTGTATTTTAAGTTGTGTTTCTTAATATTTGAGCTTAAAATTTATTGTTAGCATAAAAAGGGAAACATTCCATTGGAGTCAGAAGACCTGAATTTGAGTTCTTTCTATAGTTATTTACTAGTTTTGAGGTCTGGGACAAACTTTTTCCCCCTCTTCTGGGCTTCTGTTTCTTTTACTTTAAAAAATGTATATTTTTTATTAATGCATTTTGATTTTACATCTCCAATTTTGCATGTTTCTCACCATCCTTGTTGCCAAAAATGTCCCTTGTAATAAAGATTTTTAAAGGGGGAAAAAAAAGAGAAGAAAAAATTAACCAAACTAATCAATACACTGGGGAAAAAAATCCAGTGTTCAAACAAATCAGATAATTCAAATGGTTAATTATATACCAAGAAACTGCCAAAAAATGGCACAGTAGGAAATGAATTTTTTTTTTAAAGATGAGATATCACAAGGGTTGATATTAGAGGAGTCACCAGCTATCAAAGATTTAGCTTGCTAAAAACAAACCAAAAAAATATCTGGGCCAGATGATTTCACAATGGAATTTTTTAAGAACTTAGAAGTAGAAATGATTTCTATTATATATTTATTTCCTATTTATTAAAAAAAAAAAAAGAAATATAGACCATTATTCCAATACCTTTCATGAGACAAATATAGTGTTGATTTTATAACCAGATAAAAATAATACCAAAAAAAATACACTAACGAATATAGAATGAATAAAGCTAAGTCAAATATTATCCCCAACTCATTCTAGTCCCTACCTTCTACTGTTTACCTGCCACATTGCCACCCTAGAAGAATTCCACTATGGGGCATTCTTCCTCTAATAGGTGACATTTTCCCTCTGAGTATTATTTTGGAAAGGACCCCAATCGTGCTTCACTTCACTTTTCCTTAGACTGTCTCCATCCTGCACCACTGCATTGCTTCTTAACAGATACCCTTCTTAAACTGCTCCCCTTTTCTAGCATCTCTCTTACTGTGTAAGGTCCTTCAGGGGAGAGACTATCTCGTTTGTTTTCATTTGTATTCTCATTGCATAGCACAGTGCCCAGCACATAGTAAATACTTAGTAAATGCTCTCACATTCTGTTTATTTCTTATGCAGTATTCCTTGATCCAGATTCCCACCCCCAAACACAGATTTCACATATAATCTCTCCTTTGTTAATTTTCTGATATCTTTTTTACCTTTAGCTCTCCCACAAGATATTGCATTCTCCTTTGAGTTATGTTTTTATGTGTGCATGTCGTATCTCCTCTAATAGGTCACCAATACCTTGAAGGCAAGAATCATGTCTCCTTTTCCTTATTTCCACCAATAGTTCTAACAGTATTTTTCCATAAAATGGGTACTCTAAATGTTTGTTGAATTGAACTTCTGATCCTAATATTTCCTTCTTATAATCTATTCTCTTATCTTTGCTTGACTGCATTTCTTACCTGTAACTGCTCCATGTGATCTTTACCTTGCTAGGTTTTTTTTTTTTATAGTAGTATGTACATATTAATGAAATTATTTTCATCTAGCTTTAATTCAGGTAGTATTTACTGAGCCCTTGTCATATACTACCAGACCAGACTCCACATTGCAGCATAAAGAAATCATCATATAATTTACTGCTTTGGTAGAACATTTGCAGGACAATGTTTCTAAATTCCGAATTGTTTAGTACTGTAGGTGGTCAATGACAAGAGAGATCAGAGGGGCCCTGAGTCACTGTGGAAGAAGTAGCATTTAACCTAACACCAAATATGACATATGTGTTATCCAGTGATGTTCGTAGCCTAACTTGAGTAGAGCATTATTGTTGAGAAGTATTCTTACACTACTTTTTATGTTCTCAAGATGTAGCAAGTCCTGAGAAACCTGGAACCCCAGAACCCTAGATTTCTGATTTCACACATTGATTTTGTGAGATAATTTCCACGAATTCTTCTTTTCCTTTTTCCCAAATGTGTTCTTCTTCACCTCTTTCCACTCTTTATCCATCTCTATTCATGCCCTATGTTCATTTATAATTGCAGTTTTTATAATTAAAACGCTTTGTCTATATTTCAATATTTCTTTTATTCTTTGATCTCATTGAAATAAATGTTGTTTCCAAATAGACAGGTCACAGTTCATCCTTGAGTCCTCTTTTTGTTTGACTTCCATCTATGTCATCTTGTGATTTCTACAGAGCATTTAGCCAACAGGAGCTGTTCTTCCTCTTATTTTTCTGTCATGTGAAAATGAAACATTTATACTGTCCATTAGTTATCTCTTGTTCTCACCCCATGATAGGGCCCCTTTTCTTTTTCAGTTACATATTTCTCTAATAGTATTCTTTATATCATTTTGCTTTTTCACAGTTCTTTATTGGTAACCTGTTTCAACATGTACCCAAATGTGCCTCTCCATTTCCACTTGGGTTCTCCTTTAAAAAAATTAGTATATAAAACATGTTATTTTCTGCACAAATAATTATTCAGTAAACATTTATCAAGTGTCTACTCTATGTCAAGCATTATGCCAAGCACTGAGTGTACAAAAAGAAGAAAAGACAGTCCCTACCCTCAAGGAACTTACAATCTAACGGCAGAGACAGGTTGCAAACAACTATATACAAAGGAGCTTACATACAGGATAAATAGGAGATAATTAACAAAGGGAAGGCATTGAAATTAAGAGAGATTGGGGAAGGCTTCCTGTGGAAGGTGAGATTTTAGTTGGGACTTAAAGGAAGCCAGGGAAGTCAGTAATAATAGCTGATATTTATGTAGCACTTACTGTGTGCCAGATACTCTGCTAAACTCTAGTGGTAAGTGGAGATGAGGAACAAGAGCTTTCCAGGTATGGAGGACATCAAGAAAAACAGCTGGATATGAGAAATAGAGTGTCTTGTTCATGAAACAATCAAGAAGCCAATTTGACTGGATTAAAAAATATGGTCAGAAAGTAAGGTGTGAAAAGGTAAGAGGGGACTAGATTATGAAGGGCTTTGAATGCCAGAGGACTTTGTATTTGCTCCTGGAGACAATGGGGAGCCACTGGAATTGATTGAGTAGGGAAGTGATATGGTCCTACCTGTGGTTTAAAAAAATCATTTTAGTGGCTGAATAGAGGATGGAGTAGGGAGAAATTTGAGGCAGACTGACCCATTAGAAGGCTGTTGCAATAATCCTGGCATGAGGTGATTAGGGCCTGCACCAGAGTGGTGGCAGTGTCAAAGGAAAGAAGAGGCATTGGAGAGATGTTGTAGAGGGAAAATGACAGGCCTTGGCAACAGCTCTGCTTGATTTCATCTCTGTTCAACAAGGTTCCCCACCCAAGATAAGTTGATCACTCCAGTTCTCATCCTTATGCTGCTGACTTGGCCTTGGATGTGCAACTCCTTCCCACTTCTCTCAGCATCCTCTCCCCTCTCATTGGTGGACTGGAGGGTGGAACACTAAATTCTTCTGAAAGCCCTCCTTTGTAGAGGATAACATTTGGACTTTCTAGCAGATTCTACTTTCTGTCCATAGCTCTACTTGTTTCAATTCCATGAATCAAGATACCCCTTTGTGTGTCACTTCCACCCCCTCCTCCCGAATTCCTACTCCCACTTTCCAGCTTTCTTTTGTGTGTTACCTATGCCTGTTAGATTGTAAGAGCAGGAATTTTATTTTTCTTATTTGTATCCCCAGTGCCTAGCACAATACCTGGCACATAACAGGTGCTTACTATTTATTGAATTGAATTGGAGTCAAGGAAAATTCCTAGATTGCAAGTCTCAGGAACTGAAAGGATGTTGTTTCTCTCTACCATAAAAGGAATGAAGGGGGGAGTTTAGGGGAAAGGATAATAGGTTCTATTTTTGACATGGTTAGTTTAAGATATCTCTTAGACATCCATTTTGGGACATCTGAAAGTCAGTTAGAGATGTGAGAAGGGTTGGGGCAGGATAGGTAGATTTGAGAATCAACCCCATAGGGATGATAATCAAATATATGGAAGAGATGTGATCACCAAAGTGAAATCATGAAGAGTGAGAAGAGTGCCCAGGACAGAATCCTGAGGGACACCTGTGGTTAGAGGTAATGATCTGGAAGAGAATCCACCAAAGGAGACAGAGAAAGATAAGTCAGGTAGGTAGGAGGAGAACTAGGAAAGACTAAAAACCCAAAAGCCCAGAGAGAAAAGACTGAACAGAGATGTCAGAGGCTGCAGAGAGATCAAGGAGAATGAGCCTTGAGAAAGGCCACTGGATCTGTCAACCAAGAGATTAGAAACTTTGGAGAGAACAGTTTTGGTGGAATAGTAAGGTAGAGGACAATAGCATCCTATGAGATTGATTTATTTTTTTATTTTTTTTTACAAGACCTGTAATCATCACTGTAGAGAATGTCCAGTTAGGAACATTTAGCATTAATCTTTTCAGCTTAGGTCTGGAGATTTCCTGGGACACTTAGACCTTAATTAACTTACCCAGAGTTGCATATTTAGTATGTATCAGAGTTGTAAGTCGAACTCAAGCCTTCCTGACTTCTGTGTTTGCAGTTTTCTATTAGCTATGCCACAGTATTGCTGCTTAACCATTGGAATCTTCTCCTACTCTTCCTTTCTGTTTCAAAACTATTAAATTTAGTTCTTGTTATATTTTCTTTTGAAATATTTCTAGGACTATAAAATTTCCTTTTTTTCTTTTACAGCATTACATCTTTCTCAATATCCAGTTTTTTTATTTTTAATGATAACATTAAAGATTTAGAATGTTAAAAAACTTGATTTCTTTGGAAATTGAAATTTTCTAGTGCCTTTAAAATGTGAACATCGAGAGCCATCTACTGGATTTTTGCCTGCTACACACTTGTTAATTCTGTCTACTATTCCAAATATGGTCACTGTAAAAGGCATGAAATATTTTGAGAATTAGAGATTATATTCACTGGTTTTTCAAGCTAATATTCTTTTAATAGTACTATTTATTTTGTCCTTTTTATTTAATCATACATCTCATTTATTTTCAGATATCGTTGTTTTGCAAAGATATAAATTGAAATAGTTGAACATCTCATTAAACTTGATTATAACTTTGAGAATTAAAAATCTGTTGCTTTTTTTTTTTTTATGAAACTTTGGATTCTTTTTCGACTTTGCTTTTACCAGTAAATTTTTTCTTTTGTATATTTGTGTTCAAAGAATATTAGGCAAAAAACAAATATAAGCTGATAAGTGTAGAACAACAGATACAATATCCATTAGAACTCCATGTGGAACAAGGAGAAAATCTTCTTAAATAGGGTAAGCTATACCTTCTAAAATTTGGAATGGGTTTTAGAATTCAGTTAGACCAACTTCCTTACTGAATTTAGGAAGACAAAATTTGCCTTTTGTCAGACTCTGAAGAAAGTTTGATCATACTTGGATCTATAAAAATATATTCTTTTTCGTAAAATTGTCACTATCTGACTCGGTTTTGTAAACTTGAAGTCAAAATTGAGATATGCATTGATTAAATTTATTCCATTCTTTCCTTGTACAGTTGATTGTTACAAACCAAAATCATCATTTGATTCAGAAGATATTTTAAGTAGCTTCGCATCTACTGTTTGACAAGCATTGTCCTAATCACTAGGGCTTCTTAGACAAAAACTTAAAACAGTCCCTGCCCTCAAGGATGTTAAATTTTAAAAATGGAAGGTAGAACCAGACCTAGATTCAAATTCTGACTGTATTATTTTTTTTTCCTGTGTGCCCTTGAGCAAATCATTTATCTTTGGGTATTCTGTTTCCTCATTTGTAAATTGAAGGAATTAGACTAAAGAAGCTCTTAGGTCCTTGGCAACTCTAAATTTATTTTTGTATGAATTGATGTAGTCTAGATCAACAAGACTTTGCCCTAAAACTCTGTACTTCTGTATGAATAGTATTAACTGTTTTCTAGATTGCTTTTGCTGTTACTAATTCACACACCCCTTCATTTATAAAATAACTATATATTTTACTTTTAGCCTCAAAAAAATTTTTTTGCACCCTGCATGAACAAGGATTTCTGCTTATGAGGCCCACTATTACTTTTAACCTTGGAAAACCTCTGTTCTAGTCTAATCTACTCGTTTTACAGATAGGGAATTTGAGGCCTTAGCAGTTTTCCCTGAGTCACACATCATCCTTAATCTAACATGCCTGGCAATATTTACTGCCTTGAGCTTGAATTAATTTTTCACTGACAAAAAATAATTTACCATTTTTCAATATTTTTCTCATAATGAATGCATGCAACTGTATTTTACACAAATAATGCTTTTTCCCTCACATCAGATTTGAGAATCACTCATCTCGCTGGTTCAGTGTAGAAATAATTGATAGACGATTTACATAAATATTTTTTAGGCTTAAATATCCCTATCTTTCATTGAACAGTCTAAATCTATTTGGAAAAAATTATTCACAATCATAGATTCATAATTATTCCCTTGATTTATAGTCATAGTTTTAAATATTGTAATATTGCCACCCTGTGAAGGATCAGAGAGCTTTTCTGAAGGTTTTATTTAAGATCTCCAAATTTAAACCTGACTTTCTGAAGCTACTTGAGTATTTTCACTTCCATTTCTTATAGAGTCTCATTTCATTTGTATAGTACAGATATGGTAACATCTCTGTAGAAGCCATTACTGTGCCAATATGAAATTTTTTTCCCCAGATTTTTTAAAATAATTAAGTTAGGTTCAGTAAACATTTAAATACAATTAGAAGGTAAGTTTGCTGGCATACATAATTTACTTCTTAAATGTTCAAAGTTATAGCCTTACGTCTACGTCAAGTAAGGCCTTTAAAATGTTTTGTCACAATTAATATTCGTTATATCCAGATTCTATTATGTGAATATAAGTAAAGTCTCATTACACTGACTACCATTATAAAATAGCATTCTGTATAACGAAGTTATACAGTGGCACAGAATAGTCTTCATCAGATTTCCTTGTCTACTCATCTACCATAGATGTGTTCTCTAGTCAATAACTCAGTCTGTTTATATTAAATAAAACTTTAGTTGGAGGTGTGAGGGAAGGAGGGTTATTTTGACTTTGTGAGGAGCATACATTAGAACAGGTATGCACAGCATGTAGCCTGTGGGTCACTTGTAGCACACCAAAGGATTTCCTCTGCATTTTTCATGGGTCACCTGAAATCCTTTGGTGGGTCACAGGTTGTGTAGGCCTGAATTAGATAATCTAAGACTCCTCCTAACACCAGGATTCTCTGATTCTAGTCTTCACAGTTCTGGTTTGTTTGTTTTTTTTTTTTTCATTGAAGAATCAATTAAACTTTAGACCTCCTCCCCATTTCCCGTCTCTAAGTCACTTTCACTTAAAAAACCAATGAAACTCCTTCAGCCCTTAACTAAAACAAAATTTAAGTTGCTACTTAAAAAAGAAAATACCTAAAGAAATTCATACCTATTGAGCACCTGTTAACCAAAGTTCAAAACACTTTTTTTTTTCCATTTTCTGACTTCACTGCTATACTGAAAACCCTCTTCATTTGTAACTTCTACTTACTGGGAATGTGATTTTCAACACATCATTTAAATAAAATTCTAGTATAATAAAACATTTTAGATTTCTCAGATATTGCTAAAGTAGAATTTTATGTCTAGCATATGATAGGAAACTGCTTTTGGGAAAACAAGGTGATTGTAAAGTATGGGCTGATTGTAAGAATAAAATCAGTTAACATGTAAAATGCTTTGCAAACCTTAAAGCATTACATAGATGCTAGCTATTATTTGTATATAACTTCTTTTTTGCCTTGCCTTCAAAAATTTTTGTGTAAAACTATATGAAAATAAAATTTTCAAAGACCTAACTTCTGGAAATTATATATAAGTACACAACAGTTAACACAACTTAATTTTCTGTATAATCATATAACATAAATTTCCTTATTTTTACGTTTCTAAGAGCAAATATTGTCGTTAAAGTTAGGAAACTACTACATATTCAAGTCACTTTAAAATTACCTCATTTCAGATATAATGAAATAAAAATTTACTTAATCAGAAACTTTTCAGATTTTTAACTCTCTGGGAAATTTTGTACAGTCAACTACTTTCCCTTACAGACTTGTTTCATACGAAAATGCTCTTGAATGACAGTAGCATAGATCGCCCCTGGAATTGTATAAATAGTTCTCATACTGTGGATAATAGTTTACCAAAATTGTGCTGATTAGCATTATGGGTGTTTTTAGTTCTCCTATAAGAAAACATAGCATCAGTTCCTCCTAATTTTTTTAAAAAGAGAAAAAGCCAAATCAAGCCAGTGAACATTTATGTTTTAGATACTATGCTCAGTGCATAGGGTAGAAATGGATTCAGGAAATGATCACCCATTATGGACCTCTTGTCTACAAACTAATTTGTATGGCAAAAACTGTCGTTTGCATTGTTAGCCTGGGAAAAAATCCCTTAATCTTATGTACCCTGAGGAAGTTAGTTTTAAAAGGGTATCTGTTACTGATCATCATAAATCTAGCCTAACCAAGAACTACTGATCCTGCTTAAATATTTTTACGTTGTTTTCAGTAGTCTAATTATAGATTTTTGACTGAGTCTGTAAAAATTACATTTGGCAAAAATTATCTGGCATTAATGTTGACAAGCCTCAGTTTATTTCTGCTCCAACAACTTTTCACTGATACTTTATCAGAATAAAAGTAGGATTTTCATGTTGTCTGACAAGAGATAAGAAATCTTGAATTTGGGTTTTTTTAAATCATTTTCCCTAAGATTCCACTGAGAACATAAGAAAAACAAACCCGTTACAAACATGTATAAAAAGAGCTCATTACCTCTCTGTCTGATGGGTACAGTGTTTCTTCGTGAGTCTTTTGGATTTGTTCCTGGTCATTGTATTGATAAGGGTTCCTAAATCATTCAAAGTTTTTTGACTTTATAATATTTTTATCATATAAATTGTTCTCCTGTTACTGCTTCACTTTGCATCAATTCATACATATCTTCCTAGGTTTCTCTGAAACTATCACCTTTTTCATTTCTTACAGCACAATAGTGTTCCATCACATCCATATACCATAGCTTGTTCAGCCATTCCCCAGGTGCTAGACATCCCCTTAGTTTCCAATTCTTTGCCATCTCAAAAATTGCCACTAAAAATTGTGTGTGCGTGTGTTTGTGTTCTTTTACTCTTTCTTTGAACCAAAAAGTAATCTTCTAGGAACCATAGAGATCTTTTAGCTCAAATTCTATTCAGGCTTTACCCTTAATGTCATAAAAATAACTTTTGGCCTGGAAAATTTTATTCCATTACTTAGGTTTTATAAAAACTTCTAAAGTAAGTGTGCTAATAATATAGTTCCCCTAATTGCATAGGTTTGAGAAATGTGCTCTCCAGATTCAATGATGAATGCAAAGTGAATTGAAAATATCAGTTATTTAAAGCATTGGTCATGGGGGAGGAGGTTTTATAATGAGTCCTTGCTTTTGAAAATATCCCTTGGTGGTACAAGTTATAATTGCTTTAACCATGGTAAAGATTTTCTTTCTCATAAATGATTGTCACTAAATAATCTTGGCATAAGAATCTTTCATGGTAAAATTTTGGAGGAGTAGACCTAAGAAACTATAAATAGGAGGCTTTATAATATCATCTACTTAATTAATTCTTTTCACTTATGTATGTAAGGAGGATTTTGTTATTCTTTTAGAGTTCAGTTTCTCAGAATCCATGGCCATGGGAATGTCTAGTTTCTAGGTGCTAGATAATAACTCCCAGAATAGCCCCAAGAATTCTAGATAGTAGTTTCCAGATTCATAGTAATAGTCCTACTGAGACTGCACCATGAGATAAGGAGTGACATAAGGTAATATTTACTATTCTTGCACAGAATGACAATATTACTAAAGTTAACCTGTGAGCTTGATGTTGGCAAGATGCCTGCTTTGTCTGTTGCCCTATAAAACAGGTGGACAATGGTCAGTGAGTGGGGAAAACCACAGGGAACCCACCTGCCTCAACCAGCCCACATTGAGGCTTGAGGGGATTGAGGGAACTGTACAGCCAGTGCCTGTCTTGATTGACCCCATCAAGACGTAGGGGTAGTTGCCCCCTCTTCTCGCCAGCCCTTACAAGAAGGGTGATTAGGGAATGCTGTAGAAGCTGGTTCTCCCAGCAGTCATTTAAGAAGACTAGACTAGGATAAAGTAAGATTATTATCCCCTCTGAAGCTGTCTACCTGTCTGAGCAGATCAAGAGTGAACCTGTTAGAGGCTGGAGACTGAACCCTCCAATGCCTCCTGTGTGTTATCTGTGAAACAACTTATTTACCATAGCAGCCTTGGACAGTGTTCTCAAATACTCTCATTCCTCCTCCCCTTTACCCCCCCAAAAGCTATACTTTCCTCTCCTTGAATTAAGGTTCAGCTGGCCAATCAGTCAGAATTATGATGTGTAACTACAGAACTGTAAAAACTGTACCTGTAATTATTATAACTTTTTCTGTCTATAGACTCCTTGCCTTTCCAATTTGCACTAGTCTTCATTAGAGTAGTTTACCTGATAAATCTTGCTCTTCTGAAGGACAAAACAAGTCCTTGATTATTTATTTTCATTCATGTCTACGAGAAGCAGTATCATATGGTAAAAAAGATTGCTAGATTTGTGGTCAGACTACTGGATCCAAGTATGGACTCTAATAGTTATATGATATTAAACAACCCTTTAGCCCTTCTAAGTTTTAGTTTACTCATTTATGAGATGGGAGTAACAATGCTTGTACTTCTTCATTACAGAGCTGCTGTATGCAACATACATTGCATAAAATGCTTTATAAGTTATAACACCATATGTAAATGTGAAATCTTAAGATTGTAGGCAGATACCGTAAGATTCTTTGAGCCAATTGAACCTTTGTTTGTAGATGCTTTAAGCTTAAAAGGATATCCTTTCCCTGATATCCAACCCACATTAGAAGTGACTTTCCCCCCAACCTCACATATTTCTTTTTTTTACACATTTTTTGTACAATAAAATCTTGTAATTACAGGTGTGTCATATCCCCCTGGTGAGGTAGAAAATATGAAGGGAGGCACTGTATCTCATTTAATTTTTTTTTCAGCCTGCCTATTACTTTACACAGTTTTCTTCATATAGTAGGGTTTTAATAAATAAGTTTAATCGCATCTTCCAGGTTATCTTTTTTTGTCCTGTTATTTTGAGCTACACAGAAAGTTTCCTGGAGATAGTTTTTATAAGTATGTATTCAAACAGTTCTAGAACAAAATATATTATTATTGGAATTCAGAAATGTTTTTAACTTTTAGTTTCTCTTTTTGAGCTTGCCCACTTCAAAATTCAGAAGAGTGATTAAATTGGCATGATAATACATTGGTCTCTCAATTCTATATATAAATCAATGTTAGAATTATCTGCTTTCAAGATTTTATTAAAAAGCTTAATCCTAATCTATTTTGAGCTGTGTAGCTTTCTCAGATCACATTGTAATTGAGTTTGGTTTAATAAAAAGTAGTTAAGTTAAGCTTTGCCTCAGGTATTCTTCGTAACCTTATTAATGAAAAGAAAGAAAACTAATAGTTAATAAAGAATATGTTTTTTTTTTACTTGTCAGCAATTGGATGCTTCTTCCCTCATTATTTAAAGTTATTTCTCATAAAGATTAGCTGTAGGAAACAATCAGCCCCCAAGTATGATTGGCTTTTATTACAGTCTTTCTTTCATGATATTCCTTGCTTGTAGATGGAGTGTTCTCTATTATTCCCTGGTGCAAATTCAGCAAGGTTTGGGGACAAATCTAGCATTTCATTTGTTTAGAAAATTCTCAGTGTGGAAATTCCCTCTACTAAGACAGATTGGCAAATCATTAGTAACTAAAAATTTTAGAGAATTTTTTGGAGGCAGTAGTAGTCGTTGTAGTTGTACTAGTGGTGGTGGTGGTGGTAGTGGTAGTGGTAGTGGTAGTGGTAGCGGTAGCAACAGCAGTAGCAGAGGTACCAGCAGCAGCTAACATAACTTTTTACAGTTTGCAAAGGGCTTTCTTTAAATTTTGCTTTTTATTCTAATACCAGCCTTGTCAGGTGCTAGTATTATTTTCATTTTTACTAATGAGGAAAATTGAGAGATTAAGTAATTTGCCCTGGGTTACACAGCTTGTAAGTTTGAGTTTCTGAGGTAGGATTCAAACTCAGTTCTTCCTAACTTTTAAGACTAAACCATAGTACTTCCCATTGGAATTATTTATATAGTATAAATGTTTGCTTTCACCCTGCATAATTCTTCTCTGTCAATCAATAAGCCCATTGTTCAGTCGTTCTGGTTGTGTCTGACTCTTTGTGACCCTGTTTGGCCTCATTTTATGGAGGAAGAACTGAGGCAAATAGGCGTAAGTGATTTACCTAAGATCTCCAGCTTTGAGCTCAGGAAGAGGAGTTCTTCTGACTTCAGGCCTGTCACTCTGTCCACTTTACCACCTAACTATCTAATCAATAAGCCAGCATTTAGTAAATGCATTCTATATTGAGCACTATGTTGGGGTCTAAGAATACACAGTTAAAAATGACTTGCAAATTCATACTTTAGATTAAATTATCTTCCTTGTCCTGATGAAAAGATCATGTTTAATTTCTTATAAATAGGAGAAATCATCTTTTTTTTTCAAAATTCCTTCTCTAATATTTCAAAGAATTAGTAAGTCAGCACAGATTTATTAATTTATGAACCATTTATTCCATGCTAGGCCCTGTGCTAAGGGCTGGCTGTACAAGTAGAGAAAATAATCATCCCCTGACTTCAGAGAGCTTACGTTCTAATGTGAGAAACGGCATGTAAATAATTAGATATGAAATACGTACAGAGTAGATGAAGAGTAATCCAAGAGGGGAAGGTGATATCAACTGGGGGGACCAAAAAAGACCTTTGGTAGAAAGTAGTATTTGATCTGAGTCTTAAAGGAAGCTAAGGATTTTAAGAAGTGGATAAATATTCCAGGAGTGATGGACAGTGTAAATTTGCGGAGAAGGCCAGTGGAATTTCGTGTTCAAGGAAGTATATAAGCAAACCAGTATTAGGATTGGAAAGTTAAAAAGAAATGGGTCTTCCCTGTGTTGAATGGGAATCTCAAAGACATGATCTTCCATGTTCCTACTGCTAGTATATATATCATGGGTTTGACTTGCTGCCTAAACAAACCTACCAAATACAGTAATATGGAGAATATGGTGAAGCAAGTATTAGAGAGGCCATTGAAGACTATCTTATTCTACTCTGAATTCTGGGTTTTATCTTGGAATATCCACCTTTTAACTTTAATATTTACACTGTCATTATCATTAATAAACATTTTGCAAGCTCTTTTCTGATATGATAAGTACAGTTATAGTATCCATATAGTAGACCTCATACTGTAAAGTTCATCTAGTTCAAATCTCTCATTTTGCAAATGTGTAAAAACAGCAAGAAAGATTGTGCCTTTCCCAAGGTCACACCATTTAAGTGAAAGAACTGACACTGGAATTCTAGGATGTCGTTTCCAGTAAAGTTTGATTTTTTCCACACTATATTTTCTACCCTAGAAAGAATGTTAGAATTAAAAAGAGCAAGAGATCAGAAGGCTTAATAGATAATAGAAAAATCATGGAAGCAAAGGCATTAGCCTGAGCCAATGACCTTCCTGCTTAAGCTTGAGTAAATTAATGAACACTGAGAGAGAAAATTTCAGGAATTGTATTCTCATAATGGAGTAAAACATTATACATTTAGTTTGTATAGTGATCATGAGATCATAGATTTAGAGGGGAAAGGGACCTTAAAAGCCCACTAGTTCCTCTCCCTCCTTTTACATATGAAGAAACTTATGACAGAAAGGTTGTGACTTTTTCAAATTACATACGTAGTAAAAGCAAAGACTCAAATGTGGGTCCTTTTCAGTTCATATCCAGCATTTTTCCAACTATAGTACATGGCTTTTAATAGAATTAGAAGGCTATAAGTACCAAAGAGATGAAGCTTAAATAGCAAGCTCTTGCCTGGAGCCCCCAGGTACATGCAAAGGACCATCATAGCAGTGAGAGCTGAGAGTTTCCCAACAGACTTCTAACTGAGAGAAGCAGTCCCATTGTAAGGTTCCATTTTCTTGCAGAAAAAGCAGAGGACTTGTTTAAAGAATATTTGAAAGTTAATTGTCTTAGTATCTAGCAAATATTCATCTTTACCTTTGGATGTTTTTTTCTTTTTTAGTGAGGGGTAAATTTAGTGGTCTTTCAAAAAAAATTATTTATTTTTAGTTTTCAACTTTACCTTTGGGTTTTTTGTTTTTTTAATGTTATTTCAGATATACCTTTCTCTTGTGTCTCTTAAGAGCTGTTGTATATGGACATCTAAGAGTTTAAATTGCTTATGACTGTGACTTGTATTCCTAAGTGTCTATATCCTATTTATTACTGTAAGATACTAGATTCTACTGCATACTGGATGCTACTAGATTTAAGATTGCCATCTAATTGGTTATGCCACTCAATGTGTGATGGAAAGATTATTGAACTCAAGCATCATGGTTTTTATTTCCTACCCTGGGTACTTACTAATTGTGTAATCATGTTATTCAACTTCTCTCCTCATCTGATAACAGTAGTAATATCTGTGAGCAAAGCATTTCTTAAACCTTAAAAGAGCTATATCAATGTTTTTATGATATCAGTAACTTTTATAATGATGATGATCCCTTCAAGAAACAATTTATAGAGCACGAGCTATGGGCTACAGACCTCTACAACTGCAGAGAGTCTGGGCATTCAAGCAAGAGAAAGTTCTAGACCCATATTGGAGCACCTCAGGTGTGGAAACAGTTGTCAACTGAGAGCTTTGACATTCACTACCTAGTTCTGATTGACCAATCCCAGGCAATCTGAGTGACCTGTACTCAGACATATTGTTCTAGGGTGAGGAGTGGTCATAAGCCCTAGTTTGGATACCAAGAGATTGACAAGTTTAGAAAGAGCATAAATGGTGTGGTTCAGATTCCAGAAGCAAAACAGGATCTCAGTTTCAGCTTCTAGCCCAATCTAAAGCCTATAGAGGAAAAACCAGGCATTAATCCAAGACTAGAGGAGAGCCTGCAGTTCTGTCACTCAGAACCAGCAAAGCTTCTGACCTGACAGATAGTGACCAATTCCAATGTCAATCTACAGTTGCTGAAACCAAAACCTGAATCAGGAATTTGCCATGCTCAGATCGGTAATCAAACTACCCTGGATGAGATCACTTGGGGATCACTGAAAGTTCACAAGTTCCGAGTATATGAGCTGTCACTGAGATCCTGAAGTAGGAAAACATCCAATATCCCAAGAAAGCATCAATAAAAACAATTTAGACCTTTTCTTCAGAAGTATAGTAGAGCCTGGCCCTAATAAAAAGTTTAAAGTCTGAAGTAGGCCATAAGAATAAGCATAAATCATTTGTAAAAAAGCTATTATGGTGACAGGAATGCTCAAGACAATAAACTCAATGGTTCTAAAATTTTGATAACAAAAGTCTTACAGAATAATACAGCTCAATTCGAATTCTTGGAAGAGGTGAATCAAGAGTGTATACACACACACGTATATATGAGTATATATACATATATGCACATATGTATTATCCGTACACACATATGTATATGTGAAATGAGAAAGAAAAAATTTGAAAAGAAGTAAGAGCTACAAAAGGAAGAATTAGAGAGTTATCAGTTTGGCACAAGAGGTACAAAACCTTGATCAAGCAACAAACTGCCTAAAAATAAGAGTGGATGAACTAGAAAACAGTGACTTCATAAGGAAGCAAGAAATACTAAAGTCAGAAAATGGAAAAAAAAAAAAATAGAAGAAAATATCAGGTATCTTACGACAAAATCAGCTGACCTGGTAAAACAGATGTGGGGGGGAGGATTAAGGATCAGTAGACTATGAACTCCATGAATCTTCCCCCTACCCCCCAAAAAATAGCTTAGACATGATACTTCAAGAAAGATTAAAAATGCCCAGATTTCAGAAGCAGAGGACAAAGAGGAAATAGAATCCACGATTCACCTCCTGAAAGAGACCTACAAATGAAAACTCCCTTAAATATTATAGCCCAGTACCGGAGCTTCTAGGCTAAAGAAGAAATTCTTTACTTGACCAGAAAGAAGTGGAGCCACAATCAATATCATACACAATTTAGCAGCCACCACTGTAGGAGGCGAGAACTTGGAATATAAGTATAATCTTACAGAAAAAAAAAAAGACATGGGATATTTATTGAAACAGATAACTTCCAAGTATTCCTAATGGAAAGACCAGAGCTGCATAAAAGCTTGGAACATCAAACACAGGAGTTAAGAGAAACATAAAAAAGCAAATGCAAGCGAACAGTTGTAAGGAACTAACGGATAAACCACCTCTGTACAAACATGGAGAAATGATATGTTTTTGCTCTGAACATTACTGTTGTTAATATTATTATTAGTCCAATAAGACAAGGCCCAGAAGTGTTTCTTTTGTCTTAATTATCTTAAGAATGCAAAGGGAGAGGGGAAAAGGAACGTTCTGTGGAAGGAAAGTCAAGGTAGGTAAAATTATCTCAATTAGGATGCTTAAGAGACATTGATTTAAACAAGAAGGAAGCAGGAGCTGCTGACACTTGAGTCTTAGTCTCATGCAAACTGGTCAAAGGAGGGAAGAATATATGTATACATATGTGTATGTATATATATATATACACATATACATACACATATATGTGCAAGCACAACGTATGTACAGAAATACATTTCATACCACAAGAAAGTTGGAGGGAAGGAGGTAAAGGGGAATTTGATGGAGATTAGATTAAGGGACACATCACTTCTAAGCAAAACAAACTCTAAGGATGTACCAAAAAAATCATAACTGATACAAAACAATTTATACAGGCACAATAATATTGTAAAGATGAGTTTGAAAGACTTAGGGACTCTGATCAGTGTAATGATTAACCATCATATCAGAGAATTAATTATAGTACATGCTACCTACTTCATGATAAAGAGGTGAAAGTCTCAGAGTACAAAATAAGAGTTTATTTGGATTCACTATACATAGTTGTGACGAGCTTTGTTTTTCATTCTCAAGGGTGGTGGGTGATGAGAGGGAGATTTTTTTAAATTCAAAGTAAAATTTAATTTTAAAATAAAACTAATTTTGATATTCTTATGGTACTTGATCACTGATAGGAAATTTGTAAACTCATAGAAAGAACTTCAGGTTTACATAGGAAGGCAATCATGTCATTCTCTGTGTGCCAGTGATTGCCGTATAATGTACATACCACACAGAAAATTTTAAAAATTTATTGTTTTGGTGAAAAAGCTTAATAGCTATAAAATAATTCAATATTTTAAAACTTATTTAAATTAACTTTACTTCCATCTTTCTCATCCTTGAATTTACTGGTCTCTTTTTCGATCTCTTTTACTTAAGTTAGTTGCTTATAGTATTGTTAACGAAGATAAGGCATAAAGCTAAAGATTTAGATTTCCATTCCCATTATCCCCTGGAACATGTACAACAACCATCTACTTAATTTGCACCTATAATTAGCATATTGGTAGATGAGCTTTTTTCTTAAGCATTCTGTATCCAAACTATTGTTTTATTTAAATAGTTGGGGACTAATCTCCTCGTTAGGTCCTGTTCCCACTTCAAAACCTTGTTTGCTCTGCCTGGACGCTTACTGATACTCGTCAGTAAACAAGTAGTCATTGAACCTGTTTCAGTGTAAAGCATTGCAGCCCCTGACATTGAATACGTTTTGACATGATTAAATGTTGAACTATTTAATTCTGTCAGAGAAGGCAACATTCTAGTATTTGTCCAGCATCTGTAGACCAAATTATATACATGTATTCTTATCTCTTCATTTTTCTTTGACATTACCTAGTTTCCAAGTTTAATTTTAATGCTTTCTATATAGCAATATACTGTTCTCATCAATATAGATATTCCCTCCATAAGAAATTTTCATGGAGAAGCCTATTTTTAATACTAGTATTCCTCTGCTCCTGCTGTATGGCAAGGAAACATGAAATACTACATTAAAAGGAGCATGGTAACATCGAAAGGATGTTGGTTTGTAATATGAGGAAGATGGGTTCAAATCTTAGCTCTTCTGCTTAACAGCTATGTGACCCTAAGCCAATCACTTTCCCACTTTAGACCTTAATTTCTATATCTGTGAGACAAGAGATTAAACTATATGACCTCTAAAGTTCATTTTAAATTTAGACCTATTATCCTATGAATGGTGATGTCAGATTATAGTAATTTTTTGTTTTAAATAAGTATATATTGCTATCTTTTGTTTCTTTTACATTACCATAATTTCCCCTACTATCCACATTCCTCCCCATCCCTAGACATCCCACATAACAAATAGTATTTTTTAAAGAAAAATCAGCATAACTGATAAGTACATGGGAAAAGTTGGAAATTATGTGCAGTGTACAACATATATGGATTTCCCACGTCTCCCAAGGGATAGAGTATATTCATTTTTTTCATTTTAAATTTAAGTACAAAATAAGAAAAAAAAAGAAATAAACTTAAGTACTAAAACTAAAATAATACAAAATAAGGAAAAAGGGGGGGGGGGAAGCATTGCCATGTGCCCAGCAGAACATGAGAGAAGATTTAAAACATACAGCAGAAAGTTTACATCTCAAGAAAGCCTATATAGTAAATACTGGGTGTTATATTGAGAGCTGTTCATCTTTTCTTTGCTTCCTTGTAAGTTGTCTTTTGTTCTCTGCTGTGTATTTTTTGCTTTGTTCTTTTTTTCCCCTTTTATCCCTCCTTCCCCCCAAAGGCTACAATTAAGTGCAGGTATATTTAATTGGTTTTTTGCACACATACACTCCCCCTCACGTACATATATACATACATGAATAGACATATACACACAAAGATATACATGTGTAAATATACATATACTAATATATACACTAACATATACTATGTATCTATAATCATGCTCATATACAGACATATACATTCATGTGCATGTGTAAGACCATACTATACTTATTTGTCCTCTGTTTTTCTGAGAGCATTTAACCTCTTCCTTTATAGGTCCAAGTCTTTACATATTTTTCCAAGTCCACTAACTCATTTCCTGCACCACAACAATATTCCAACGTTATACAGTCTAGTTATTTTAAACAGTCCAAAATATCATTGATATAGTGTAGTTTCCCTATTTTTCTCTTTTGATTAAATCTATTTCCACCTTAACTTTGTCTGAGATCATGATTACCACCCCTGCTCCTTTTTCCCTAAGAAATTCTACTCCTGATCTTTATTTTATGTATGTGCATATCTCTTGTTTCCTATTCCTCCTGATTCCTCTACTTTATTTCTACCTGCTACATTGCCCTTCTAGTATTTAGCCTATCACCCTCCAAGGATCCCTCTCCTATCCTCCCATTCTCATTAATCTAAGCACTCTTCTATAATTGCTTTTACTATTCTCTTATTCCCCTCTAAAGATCCTTCCCTTATCCTCTCTCCTCTCTCCATACATTTAGCATTTTATTTCTTTCTAAATTTAGAAGACTTTTATACTCATATGTATATGTATGTGTGTATATAATATATTTGTATGTATGCATGCTTGTGTGTATTGTTCCCTCTTGAACCCGTTCCCAATGAGAGTACGTTCCCATAACTACCAGCCCTCCTCCCCCATCTAATTCCTCTTGCTCCTCATTTGTGTAAGATAATTACTCTTTTTAGCTGTTCCTAAATGATTTTCCTTTTTAAAATTATGTCATATTCAGGTCTACCTCAGTCTTATGAACTACCCAATTAGTAATAACAATCTTGGACATATGTTTTACATTTCCTTATTTAAAAAAAATTAAACAGTCTGTCCTTATTGAGTGCCTTTTCATTAGTTTTTGGTATGTACCCCATATTTCTCTTGGCTCTTGTATGTCAAATCTTCAATTAAGTTCAAGTTTTTGTTTTTTGGTTTTTTTTTTTTAAACAAAATCCTGAAAGTCTGGCATTTCATCAAATGTGCATTTGTTTTTTCATTCAGGATTGTACTTAGCTTTGCTGGGTGGGATATTTTCAGCCACAACCCCAGTTCTTTTGCTTTTCAATATATAATATTCCAAGACCTGTGGTCTTTTAGTATTGCCACTGCTAGGTCTTGTGTGATTCTAATTGTGGCACTGCCATATTGAAATTGTTTTTTTCTTGCTCCTTGTAATGTTTTATCCTTGAGCTGGAGGTTTCAGAATTTGATAAGATATTACTATTAGTTTTCCTCATAGGATCTTTTTTCAGGTAGCCATTAGAGAATTTTTTTCTATTTCTACTTCCCCTCTTGGTCTAGTGCTTCAGAACAATTTTCTTTAATTATTTCTTGTGTTACTGTATCAAGATTCCTTCTTTTTAGCTTATCTTTCAGTAGTTCAGTTATTCTTATATTTCTGCTTCCTGATCTATTCTTCAGCTCAGTTGTTTTTCTTATGAAATGTTTCACATTCTTTTCTATTTTTAAATTCTTTTTATTTTGTTTTATTATTTCTTGGTCTCTTATGACTTCACTGGTTTTCCCTTACCCATTTCCAATTTTCAGGGAGTTGTTTTCTTCCTTAAGATTCTGGATCTCCTTTTCTAATGTGTTGACTTTCTTTTCATAATTTTGTTTTTATTGGATTGTTCTTTTTTGTTTTTAAGTTTTTCCTCAATCTCTTCATTTGATTTCTAAAGTCTTTTTAAAGTTCCTCTACGAATTTTTAGCCAGGTGACCATTTGACATTGCTCTTTGGGGTAGAAGAGGATATCTTTGCTTTAGTATCCTCCTCTGAAGACAAACCCCAGTCTTTTCTGTTCCCATGGTAACTTTCTATGGTTGAATTCTTTCTTCTTTGCCTGCACTTTTTTTTTATTTGTAGCAGCTTATTTTTTGTAATTACCTCTAGCCCTGGGGTATGGGGAATGATGCCTCTGGCTCACATCCTTGTTCAGTTCTCCCCTCTGGCCTGGAATCGAAACAAAGACCTCTAGCCTCCAGTAAGTGTCTCATCTCCACAAAATTTTGAATTTCAAATTTTCTCCCCATCTCCCCCCAAGCCCAGGACAGTGTGCATTCTGATTGCCCTTTCCTCCAGTCTGCCTTCCCTTATATCACTCCTCCATCACCTTCCCTTCTGTTATCTTGTGGAGTAAAATTGATCTTTATATCCCATTGCCTATATATTTCCTAGTTGCATGTAAAAAACAACCTCTAACATTCATTTTTAAAGCTTTGGGTTCCACATTCTCTCCCTTCCCCCCTCTTCATCCACCCTCACTGAGAAGGCAAGCAGTTTAATAAAGATTATACATGTGTGGTCATGCAAAACATTGTTGTGAAAGACTATATTTCCCTCTCTCCTGTCCAATCCTCCATTTATTCAATTCTCTCCTTTGACCTGTCCCTCTAACAAAGTGTTTGCTTCTGATTACCCCTTCCCCCAGTCTGCCATCCTTTCCATTATCCTCCTCTCTCTTATCCCCTTACTCCCTGCTTTCCTGTAGGGTAAAATAAACTTTAATACCCAATTGAGTGTGCATGTTATTCCCTCCTGAAACCAAGTCCAATGAAAGGAAGGCTCACTTATTCCCTCTCACCTTCCCCTTCTTCCTTTCCATTGTAAAAGCTTTTTCTTGCCCCTTTTATGTGAGATGATTTACTAGATTCTACTTTTCCCTTTCTCTTTCTTCAAGTAAATTCTTCTTAACCCTTAATTTTCTATATGTATATTTGTATATATATGTGAACAGTCCAACTTTAATAAGTCCCTTATGTTTTCTCTTTCCTGTTTACCTTTTCATTCGTCTCTGATCTTGTATTTGAAAGTCAAATTTTCTATTTAGCTCTGGTCTTTTCAGCAAGAATGCATGAAAGTTCTCTAGTTCATTGAATTACCAATTTTCTCCCTGAAGTATTATACTCAGTTCTGCTGAATAAGTGATTCTTGGTTTTAATCCTAGCTCCTCTGACCTCTAGAATATCATATTCCAAGCCCTCTGATCCCTTAGTGTAGAAGCTGCTAAGTCCTGTGTTATCCTGATTGTGTTTCCACAGTACTTGAATCTTTTCTTTCTGGCAGCTTGTAATATTTTCTTTTTGACCTGGGAACTCTGGAATTTGGCTACAATATTCCTAGGAGTTTTCCTTTTGGCTTCTCTTTCAGGAGGTGATCAGTGGATTCTTTCCATTTCTGTTTTACCCTCTGGTTCTAGAAAATCAGGGCAGTTTTCCTTGATAATTTCTTGAAAGATTATATCTTATGCTTTTTTTTTTTTTGATCATGGCTTTCAGGTAGTACACTAATTTTTTAAATTACATCTCTTGCATCTAGTGTCCAGGTCAATTTTTTTTTCAAATGAGATATTTCACAGTGTCTTCTGTTTTTTCATTCTTTTGGTTTTGTTTTATAATTTCTTGATTTCTCATAAAGTTATTAGCTTCTGTTTGCTCCATTCTAATTTTTAAAGAGTAATTTTCTTCAGAGAGCTTTTGGACCTCTTTTTCCATTTGGCCCATTCTACTTTTTAAGGCATTCTTCTGCTCATTGACTTTTTGGACCTCTTTTGTCATTTGGGTTAGTCTAATTTTAAAGCTGTTACTTTCGTCATCATTTTTAGGGGGTTTCCTTTAGCAAGCTGTTGATTCATTTTTCATGATTTTCTTGCATCACTCTAATTTCTCTTACTTTTTCCTGTACTTAATTGATTTTCAAAATCTTTTTTGAGCTATTCCATGGTCTGAGACCATTTCATATTTTTCTTAGAGGCTTTGGATGCAGGAGCTTTGGCTTTTTTGTCTTCTGCATGTGTGTTTTGATCATCCTTATCACCAATGATATAAGAATCTGTAGTCTGTTTCTTTTTCCCCATTTGCTCATTTTCCCAGCTGATTGCTTGACTTTTCAGATTTGTTAAGTGGAGTGCTCCAGAAGCAGCCTCTCCTTCAGCAAAGGCTGCAGCCTCCCTGGGGCTGGGGCTGGGCCAGGGAGGTGAGAGACCCTTCAAGCTATCTTTAGTGTTTGTGGATTGAGAAGTCAGGAATCTATAGCAGGTGCCAGTGATTCAGTACCCTAAGGCCTGTCCATGCCAGTGTCCCATGCTGAACTGTGCTATGCTCATGGCCTTGGTGTGATAGACCCTTCCCATTGACCTTCCAGATTATCTTGGTCTAGAAACATGCTTCAATCTGTCATTTTGTGGCCTCTGCCACTATAGAATTTGTTGAGTCATTTTTACAGGTTTTTTGAGGGGTTTGTGGGGAGAGCTATAGCAGGTCCCTGCTTCTACTTTGTCATCTTGGCGCTCCACCCTGGAGATGTTTATTCTTAATAGGGACCAAATGTTTATTTTTCACAGCAACCAAATCTCATCCAGGGATTTTTCTTCAGATATTCTCAGATTGTCCCAGGAGGTGCATTGTTCTGCTCCTACTCTTATTTATTTTTATTATTCAATATTAGCCTGTAAGGTGCTATTTTTGTCTCATTTGTGGGGGAAATCTAAAGAGCTTAGAATTTTCTGACCTACTCCATCATCTTCCACAATCCTTTTCTCATATCTTTTTTTTCAAGCTTTGTTCTTTGTTTTTGTAGTTCTACTTACATTGTTATAGTTATTGTGTTTATTGTTTTCATGGCTCTGCTTACTTTACTGTACATCAGATCATATACATCTTTCAGTATTTCTCTGGATTTATCACATTGATATTTCTTATAGTAGAGCAATATTCCATAATATTTATAGAACCACAATTTCTTTAGCCATTCCCTATTGTTGGGCATCTGCTTTGTATCTAATTCTTTGCAGTCACAAAAAGTGCTGCTTTACGTAAGGCTTTCTTATCAACAGCCTCCTTGGAAGGACTTCAGAAAAGCCTGAGAAGACTTACATGTACTGATGCTGAGTGAAATAAACAGAACATGGAGTACATGATAGGCAGTAATAAGTAGTGTGCGAGAACTGTTTCTGGTTGACTTAGCCCTTCACAGCAATGCAAGGACCTAAAACATTCCCAAAGTACTCTTGAGGCAAAATGCCATCCACATCCAGAGAAAGAACTATGGAATTGGATCACAGAATGAAGCAGACTATTTCTCTTGTGTTATGTTTTGTTTTATTTTGGTTTTTCTCATGCTTTCTCCCATTTATTTTAATTCCTCTATGCAACATGACTAATGTGAAAATGTGTTTAATAAGAATGTATGTGCAGAACCCATATAAGATTTTGTGCTGTCTCGAGGAGGGAGGGTAGAGAGAGGGGGAGAAAAGTTAAGACTTAGGGTAGTGATTGCTGAAAACTGAAAACAAATTAATTAATTTTAAAGAATCTATGGCCTCCTTGGGGTATAAGCCTAGTAGTAGACCTCTAGTTCATAGAGTATTTTAGTTCTTTTATTTGCATACTTCCAAACTGCTTTTCATAGTGGTTCACAGCTCCACCAGAGTACAAAGTTTTGAGTTCCAAATTCTATCCCTCTTTCCTTCTCTGCCCTCTCACTTCTCTAAAACTGTAAGCAGTATGATATAGGTTGACTCATGACAAAATGACTAACAGGGAAGTGTTTTATGTAAAGCACTTCCCTGTTAGTCATTGTGTATAAGAAGGCTCAAAGAAAAGGAAAATAATGAAAGAAGTGAAAAATAGCATTCTTTAGTCTGTATTCAAACCATTTCAGTTCTTTCTCTGGAGGCAGTGTGCTTCACCATTAGTCCTTTGGATCACCACATTGCTGAGAATAGCTAAATCATTCACAGTTCTTCATTGCACAGTTTTACTGTTATTGTGTACAATGTTCTTCTGGTTCTATTTTACTTCACTGTGCATCAGTTCATTTAAGTCTTTCTAGGGTTTTCTAAAATCATCCTGCTTGTCATTTTCTTATAGCAGAATAATATTCTACTACAGCCATGTACCACAGCTTATTTAGCCCTCTCCCAATTTATGGACATCCCTTTGATTTCCTATTCTTAGCTACCACAAAAAAAGAACGTCTATAAATATTTTTGTACATGTAGTTCCTTTTCCTTTTTTTTATGTCTTTGGGATATAGACTTAGCAATGGTATTGCTGGATCAAAGGGTATGCACAGTTATATAGCTCTTTGGGCATACTTCCAAATTGCTCTCCAGAATGGTTGAATAAGTTTACAATTCCACCAACAGTGCATTAGTGTTGCAGTTTTCCCACATCCCCTCCAATATCCAACAATTTCTTTTTTTGTTATATTGGCAAATCTTACAGGTGTGAGATGGTACCTCAGAGTTATTTTAATTTGTATTTCTTTGATCAATTGTGATTTAGAGAATTTTTATATGACTATAGATAATTTTGATTTCTTTGTCCCATAACCCTTCTAACATTAACTGTTTCCATCTTATATCATCCTTGCTGATTTGCAAAGTATGAGGTAAAAACTTCAAGGTTGTTTTGATTTGTGTTTCATTTATTATTAGTGATTTGGAGCATTCTTTCATATGGTTGTTAATAGCTTACAGTTGTGTTAGTGGTAATCTGTTTCTAGATTGTGTGATGCAGTCAAGAAGTTTGGTAGAAGAAAAGAACACAGATATAACCTGAGGATACCACAGATAGTATGATGGAACCAGGAAATTTAATAGGGCTAAAGCAGCATTGTAGAAAGTCAGAGTTGAGACAAAAACTAGACAGTCTTTACTCTCAAGGAACTCCTACTCTAGTTGAGAAAACATATTTTAAAAGGTCATCTGCAGAACAAGAAAGGCAAGAGTACAGTGATGAGATGGATGGCAAGACTCGGAGGTTGTTAGGTTTCTTAGTAGTTAAGATAACTGCTAAGGAACAGACAAGGCTTATGATAAGGCCTGGAGAATCTTAGAAAGTAGGGACAGAGTATATGTTAAGACTTGATGGGCCTCCAACACATCAGAATGAAACTCATTCAAACCCTGTGAATAGTGAGGGAGCCCAGGCAAAGTAGCAGACACAAAGGTCGAATCCCCCAGGTAGTAGTCTTTTTCCTTCCCACCCATCCCAGGTGGCTTCTGGTACAGCTCACGGCAGGGGAGGAAGCAAGATAAGGAGGAAGTGTATTCCCAGTGGTGATACATAGTAGTCAGTTAATAAATGTTTACCAGTTGGTTGATTAATTGAGGTTGATATTTTGAACATACTTATGAGATTTTAAATTAAATTGAAATTCTATGTAATTATCATGTCCAAGTTTGTCTCTGAAGAAGAGAAGGCAGAATGTGCTTCTCTTCCTGTTTTGTAGAGGTAGGGAACTATGGGTTTTTCATATGGTATCTAACTGTCAAATTGGCAAGCCTTTATTAAGTACTTAGTAGGTGCTAGGCAAAGCACCGAAGATATAAAGAAAGACAAAAGAGAACAGTCCTTGCTCTCAAGTAGGTCATAGCAATCTACTATGTAAAAAGAAGTATTTAGGATAAATTGAAGATAATTTCAAAGGAGAGACACTGAGAGTAAGAAGGTAGCTAGAACTGGAAAGAGACTAGGGAGGCCTGAAAGTGGAGATGATGAAGGAAGATATTCTAGACCTGGGAAACAGCCAGTGAAAGCACCCAGAGTTCAGGGATGGGGGTGTTGTGTGAGGACCAGCAAGGACATTACTGGATCACAGATTTCATGGACATGGGGAAGGTAGTAAGTATAAGAGAACAGAAAAGGCAGGAAGGGGCCAGGTTACACAAGGTTTTAAAATCATTAGACTATTGCAACAGCTTAGGTATGAGCTTGTGAGTCCCAGTACCAGAATGGGAGCAATGTCAATTGGTTAATTTTGGTGAATTTTTTTCTCTCCTTTTTTATTCTTTATTATGGAGAGTGACTCTGAGTTAGGAGTGGGGAGCGACATAGTTAGAAATGAAAGTAATGTCAAAACTAACAATATCAACATGAGTATTTTTAAATGACAAGGGAAAAAATATTTTTGGATACTTATTCTGCCATATATGTCATCTGTCCATTCCAGCTTTGTGTCATCTTCAGAGTTGATCATGCCACATACACCTTTCATCTTTGTAATCTCTTAGTGACAATTTACACTGCTGGCCAAGAGTCAAGATCTTCTGATTCAAAGACCAAATCTTCATTATGATACTGGTTTTCACTGCAACCCAAAGTATAGTGGTTGCAGCATCCTCCTGGGAGTCAGAAAGACTCTTAAGTTCAAATCCTACCTCAGATGCTTATTAACTGTGTGACCCTGAGCAAGTTACTTCTCAGTTTCCTCCTCAGTAAAGAGGAGGTTAGACTGATAACGAACCACTAAGGATGCTAAGATTATTTCTAACTCTAAATCTAAGCATTCCCCACCTTCCCCCTCTCTCTCCTCCCTCCTTCTGTCCCCCTTTCCCTTTTTCTTTACCTCTTTCTCCCTCTCATCTTTGTCTTAATTTTTTAATGTCACTTTACCCCATCTTCTTCCATCTTCCTCCCCGCCCCCAGAAAACAAAAAGAAAAAAGAAAAACTTCTTGTCCCACATAGGACACAGTTTTAAGTTTAATCTGCATTATTAACAGTTTGTCCATCACTTTCTTAAGTCTAGACACTCAACAAAACAGTGAATCCAGCCCTGTTTTGTAGTGTTTGCTAAATTCTGAGGTTCAAATGGCCACACTGAAAATTTAAAAGTTGGCTGTCATAGCTTCAGGCTTGCTCTAGCACCCCTGCTTGTTGACTTTCTATCTGGTGACAAACTTCTCTAGAATCAGGGCAGATGAAAGACCTATCACCAGAGCCATTTTTTAAAACCTTCACTTTTTGCTATAACTTATCAAACAGTTTTCAAGAGTTGTGGTCAAATAATTCATCATTCTCCAAGCCCACTGGTAGTGAGGCTCTCCAAACTTAATCATGCTCTTTTAGACAGCTGAAATCCAGTTACTTACTCAGCCTATATTTAAAGCCTTTCTAGCTTGCTTAGTAGTATATACATACCATAGCTTTCTCCTTAGAGTTTTAGTGGAGGTTGATATAAATGCATGCTGCTACAGAATGAAGTTAAGTTTATAGTTTCAATTTACTAAATGTATTTCTGTAGCATATTATAGAACTTGGAAAGCTGGTTAAAACTAGATTTTGGTCTTTTTATATTGCAAGTAATATGGCATTCTTGTAATAATAGTTTTAACATTTATTTTATAGTATCCTACATATTATCTTCTTTGACTTTCACAACAGTCCCCTGTGGTGGGTGTGATTGTTATTCCTGTTTTACAGATGAGGTCAGTCAGGCTCAGTGGTATGAATTGGCAGACCTGTGGTCGTACAGTAAGTGAGCTTCGGGGGCAGGATTTGAACTAGGCGCTCCCATCTCTAATTTTAGCAGTTTGTCTGTTCTTCATCACACTGCCTTCCATGGAAAGTATGCTAAGATCAAATCCTGGCTTCAACCCATAAAACCCATGTGACCCTGGGCAGATTAGGTTACTTAAACTTTTTCTGAACTTTATTTTCCTTAGCTGTGAAATGGGAACAAAATTGTTGTGGAGAAAAGAGCTACATAATTATGTTGAAATGTTTTGAAACACATTCATTACATAAATGTGTTTGATAGTTTTAGTAGGCAGGATTTTATATCTTGTGTATACAAGATCCATATAATAATATTAGAAGTGTTGAATTAAAGGGAAGACTCTAGAGAGAGACCCAAAAAGCCTCTTGATACCTGCAGGCAGCTCTTCAATACTCTTTATTGGTCAGCAGTTGCTGATTTTCATTGATAAATGGAGTTGCCTACAATGAAATAATAGAGTTCTAAAAAAATAGAAATTAAGATAAGCTGAAGTTCTAATATAATTTTTACAGGGAAATTTATAATAAGTTTTTTTATTTCTAAATAATTTCTTATCTCTTTGCAGAATAAATCTTGGTTTCTCATTATATTTCTTAACACGTCAGTATTTCAAATTGCATTGTAAATTCAAATTGCAAGTAAAATATTACTAATCAGAATAATTTTCTACTAATTTTTCATTGAGTCCCTATCGGATTTAATTTGTAGAGCTAGAAACTGTACTTTTCTACTATGAATACTTTTAGGATATTTAGACAATTTTGTGGATGCTCTGAATATTCCAAATTTTCAATTATTTTCAGATTGAGTAATTTGCAGTGAGAGAGGAACAGGACATGGAGTTAGCTTTTTTTCTCTCCTTACATTTTGTTCTTCTTACCTATTCATATACATTCCTATGTATATGAATTTCCTTACATATACACGATGAATCTGGGTAAAATTCAGTTTGTGTAAGTCATTGTATTTTTTTCCCTGTGGAAGTAAAAGAATACGAAGATGTGATATTTTATTTAAATTATTTCTGTTGCATTCATATAGTAGATTAAAAATTCTAGGAGTCTCACAGATTGTAAAATTTTGACAACGTCTCCGTGTTTACCTAAAATAACTGTAATATGTTCTAAAAGATCCTTTATACTTGGAAATATGGAAAAGAGATTGATGACTTTTCAAATGATAATGATTATTTCAATACTTATAAATATTGCATCTCAGTGAAAAAACCTTGTCATAAATTAACTATCTTAGATGGACTACAATGACAGTAGGTCTAAGGTCTAGTTGATAACCAGTAATAATAGTGCTTTCATTATCTGTTTAAAGCAAATTCTCTACGTTTAATAGGTATTTATAGTGCCTATATTTGGTTTCTTTCAATGTACCAAATCCCTAAGGCAAATATCCAGTTTGTACTACATTAGAGAAGGGAAGAAGAGAGCTAAGGTGAATTAAGCCAAAACTGACCTTGTTCATGGGCTTTGACATTTTGTCAAGTAGCCTATTTTCAAATCTAGATGCATATCTTCATCTCAAACTCTAGACTTCCTCAAAAAAAAAAAAACAAAACAACCCTTACTTGACCTATCCATCCTCACTAGGTATCATCTGGTATAATATTCTTCCTTTCATATGTAAACAACTTGAGTGGAGTGCCTTCACTTCCTCTCACTTTGTTTTTAAGAAAATTTCAATGGAACTACCTGAAAGCCATAATCAAAAAAAGAGCCTAGACATCATCTTTCATTAAATTATCAAGGAAAACTGCCCTGAGATTCTAGAACCAGAGGGCAAAATAAGTATTCAAGGAATCCACTGATCACCACCTGAAAGAGATCCAAAAAGAGAAACTCCTAGGAACATTGTGGTCAAAATTCCAGAGTTCTCTGGTCAAGGAGAAAATATTGCAAGCAGCTAGAAAAAAACAATTCAAGTATTGTGGAAATACAATCAGGATAACACAAGATCTAGCAACTTCTACATTAAGGGATTGAAGGGCGAGGAATAGGATATTCTAGAAGTCAAAGGAACTAGGACTAAAACCAAGAATCACCTACCCAGCAAAACTGAGTATAATACTTCAGGGGAAAAAAATGGTCTTTCAATGAAACAGAGGACTTTAAAGCATTCTTGATGAAAAGACCAGAGCTGAAAAGAAAATTTGACTTTCAAACACAAGAATGAAGAGAAGCATGAAAAGGTAAACAGCAAAGAGAAGTCATAAGAGACTTACTAAAGTTGAACTGTTTACATTCCTACATGGAAAGACAATATTTGTAATTCTTGAAACTTTTCAATATCTGGGTACTGGGTGGGATTACACACAGACACACACACACACACACACACACACACACACACACACACACACACACACACACACACGAGACCACAGAGTGAATTGAAGAGGATGGGATCATATCTTAAAAAAATGAAATTAAGCGGTGAGAGAGAAATATATTGGGAGGAGAAAGGGAGAAATGGAATGGGGCAAATTATCTCTCATAAAAGAGGCAAGCAAAAGACTTTTTAGGGGAGGGAAAAAGAGGGGAGGTGAGAGAAGAACATGAAGTTTACTCTCATCACATTCCACTAAAGGAAGGAATAAAATGCACACTCATTCTGGTATGAAAACCTATCTTACAGTACAGGAAAGTGGGGGATAAGGGGATAAGCAGGGTGGGGGGGATGATGGAAGGGAGAGCAGTGGGAGGAGGGAGGAATTTGAAGTCAATACTCTTGGGAAGGGACAGGATCAAAAGAGAGAATAGAAGCAATGGGGGGCAAGATAGGATGGAGGGAAATATAGTTAGTCTTACACAACACGACTATTATGGAAGTCATTTGCAAAACTACACAGATATGGCCTATATTGAATTGCTTGCTTCACAAAGGGAATGGGTGGGGAGGGAGGGATGAAGAGAAGTTGGAAGTCAAAGTTTTAGAAACAACTGTCAAGTATTGTTCTTACTACTAGGCAATAAGAAATACAGGTAATGGGGTATAGAAAGTTATCTTGCCCTACAGGACAAAAGAGAAGATGGGGACAAGGGAAGGGAAGGATGTTAGAAGAGAGGGCAGATTGGTGATAAGGGCAATTAGAATGCTCAGTGTTTTGGGGTGGGGGAGGGGAGAAATGGGGAGAAAATTTGGAACCCAAAATTTTGTGAAAATGAATGTTAAAGGTTAAATAAGTAAATTTTAAAAAAAAGTTAAATAAATTTTTAAAAAAAAGAAAATTTCAACTTCATCATTCTTTTGAAATTGCTCTCTTTGAAGTTATCATTGATCTTTTTATTGCCAGAACTAATGGCCCTTTCGCAATCCTTCTTGACCTCTCTGTAGCCTTGGGCACAGTTGATCAGTCTCTTCTTGATACTCTCTCCTTCCTCAGCTTTGTTTTGGCATTGCTTTCTCCAGTTTCCCTTTCTGATTGCTCTTTCTCAGGCTCCTTTACTAGAACTTCAGCCAGGTCATGTTTGCTAACTACAATTGTCCTCTTCTCCCTCTATAATATTCACTTGGTGTTCTAATCATCTTCTCTCTATGTATCCAGCCCCTGAAGCCTCCTGTCTCCAATGACCTGTAAACATCTTAAACTGGATGTCCCACAGACATTCTAAAGTCCGTGTGTCCAAAACAGCTCATTATTTTTTCCCTCAAACCCTCTCCTTTTTCTGATTGCCCTTTTACTGTTGAGTACCATCTTCCCAGTTACCCAGGCTTACAACCTGTGTCATCTTTCACTTCTCACTCTCCTTCATCCCCCATCCAGTGAGGTGATAAAGCCTGTTGATGTTGCTTCTGCAGCATCTGCTGTACTCCACTTCTCTTGTCTGACCCTCTCACCATGGTGCCGGCCCTCATCGCTTCACACAGAGACTATTGTAATAACTTTCTGATTGGTCTCTTGGCCTAAAGTGTTTCCTCATCCATTCTTTCCCCCAGTCAACTACTAAAAGGATCTTCCTAGTACACAGTTCTGACCATGTCACAGCAACAACCCCCTTTCAGTAGAATTCAGTGACTTCCTATTAACCTAAGAATCAAATATAAAATCCTCTTTTTACCTTTTAAAGCCCTTCATAACTTGACTCCCCTTCTACCTTTCAGTATTCTTACAGCTTATGTACTTTGTGATCCAGTGACACTGGCCTCCTCCTTGCTGATTGATCCTTGCACAAAAAAATTTTATTTCCTGACTATTTTTCCTGGCAGTTACCCATTCCTAGAACACTTTCCCTGTCATCTCTACCTTTTAACTTCTCTGGCCTCCTTCCAATCCCAGCTGAAGTTCCACCTTTTAGATGAGGATGAGGATGAGGATGATAGCATTTATATAGTGCCTGTTATGGGCCAGGCACTGTAAGTGCTTTACAAATATTATTTCATTGGGATATAGATGCTATTTTTTTCCTTATTTTACATTGGGGAAACTGAGACAGACTGAGGCTAAATAACTTGTGCAAGATCACACAGCTAGTAAGTGTCTGAAGACAAATTTGAACTCAAGTCTTCCTGATTCCAGGCCTAGCACTCTATCCATAAACTATCTACCTACCTGTTATGAGAAGCATTTCCCTCCCAGTTTTTCTGTGCCTCCTCTCTAATTTAGCTTTTGTTTGTATTTATTTATATATGTATAGAGAGACAGAGAAGGAACAGAAATAGTTTTTACATAGCTGTTAGTATGTTGTCTCCCCCATTAGACTATGAGCTCCTTGAGAGCAAGGACTGTTTTATTTTGCCTTTCTTTGTGCCTCCAGTGCTTTAGCATAGTGCCTAGCACATAGTAGCTGATTAATAAATACTTGTTAACTTCACATTTGTGTTCTTAAATTACTAGAATTTTAAAAATAAATTGACTCCCCAAAGAAACAGTAGGATCTCAGATATAAGAACTTGAAATAGTAGAGATGATTGGAGCATATGACTCATCTCTTCTTCCCTACTGGGTTCAGGCTTCTTTTCACTTATTGTCTCACTACAGGGAGGTTGGGAATCACCTCTCCTTTGCCTCCATCGCCTGAAGACTAGGAGTATGATTTCTAGCAATACATGCATTACAACAAAATTCAACTAAAAGGCATATATGGCTGCCCTATGAAGTTCATTATAATGAAATTTTTGCCTGTACAGTCAGCTCTTTCTCTTCAGGTACCACTTATTTCCCTGTTATTCAGACATTTCATGGCTGTCCCTCACATTTGCCCAGCAAGCTTCATATTCACCATTTAGCTACCTTTCTTGCAGCTTCCAGAGGTCACCTAATCATAATTACTTTCTCTTTCATAGCTTTGCTTTTTCTTTTGGAGTATTGTTTACATATTTCATTGTCACATTAATTTTTATTTTGCTGGGTTTTTGGTGGGTGTTTCTCTAAAATTTGTCAGTTCAGGAAAATTGTATTTGTCTTTTTGCTGGTGTCAGTTATGGAATATAAACATCAAAATACTAAAAATTCTTATTATAGACTGTATTTTCAGCTCCTTGTATATCTCATTTATCTCCATCTCCAAGACTTTCCAGGTGGCACAGTCATAAAAAATTTTCATAGGCTAACCAGTTTTATAAAACCTTCACCATTACCTTTATTAAATATTCTAGAGTTGATTGTAATTTGAAAAAGCTGACACTAAATCTCTAAGAGACTTTTAGTGGGAAGAAATGTAACATTAAACAGTGACACTAAATGATGGGGAAAATTTTTTTACCTACCACAGGTACAAAAATCAAGAAATAAGCAGTTGCGAGAAATGTTTCCAGATGGCTTTAGTATTCATCATGCTGGAATGCTTCGACAGGACAGAAGTTTGGTTGAAAATTTGTTTTCTCATGGACATATCAAAGTTCTTGTTTGTACAGCCACATTAGCATGGGGTGTCAATCTCCCTGCTCATGCTGTTATCATTAAGGTAAGAGCTTATCCTTCTCACATGGATATGTATCTGTTTTAAAACAAATCTATAAAAACTGTTTACACTGAAAAAGATTGTGTGTTAGGTGGTCTTATGGACTTTAAATAGTTTTCTCCATTGAGATCCTAGTATGTGTTATAAAATTTAACTATATCATCGATTATGATAGGATTAGGTAAAGTACACTTTTGAAATCTTACCGTATTTGCCTAATTTCTGCATTCATCTCATCAGGATTATGTTTGTATGTGTTTATGTTAATTTTTATTAACTTTTCCTTTATCCAGGGAACACAGATATATGCTGCAAAAAGAGGTTCCTTTGTTGACCTTGGAATTTTAGATGTCATGCAGATATTTGGTCGAGCTGGGAGGCCACAATTTGATAAATTTGGGGAAGGCATAATCATAACAACTCATGATAAACTCAGCCATTACCTGACCCTGCTTACTCAGCAGAATCCAATTGAAAGCCAGTTTTTGGAAAGCCTTGCAGATAATCTGAATGCAGAGGTAAGATCTGATTAATGGTAACTTGTGATCTTAAAAACAGTAGCTTGCTGAAAGACTTAAATACTCTTGGGAAGAAGTCAGATAAAACAAAGAGGAAAACAGTGCTCATCTGATCAGACTTTCTCAAAATTGACATATTTTTGTTGGAACCATGAATATCATTATACCGAAAGCAGTATGAAAACCTCTCGTGATCTATAGAATAACTAATACAGATTTAAATGCCATAGCATACAGATGGTAAGGAATAATATTGTAAATGACAAAGAAGTAGACTGACATAGTATAGGGTTTCTAAACCTCTTTTCTGTCCTCATCCTCCTTGGTTTTCACTAAACATTCCCCATATTCTCCCATTTAAATATGAAAAATAAATAAATTCCAGAATTTAGCATGCATGTTTACATAAAAAGATTTTTTAAAAATCAGTGTTCCGGGAGAAACATAATATTTCTGTATTATAAAACTGTTAAATGTTTACCAAAATTCAGTCAAATAAATTAGTGAGGCTTTTTATTCTGTTTCTTGTCAGCTAATAGTTTTATTTTCAGTATATTTTTTGAAAGAGATACCCACATATCATGTTCAATATTCAGTTTGTTTCATCATCTTTATTGTAGCTGACATTTTTTTTTTTAATTTTGTTGGGATTCAGATATTAACTTTTTTAGGGAACAACAAAATAACAATAGTTTATATTTATATAACGTTTTAAGTATTTTCTTCACAAAAACTCTATGAGGTAAATAGTGCAAGTTATTAATTCCAGTTTGCAGAAAAATACGCTGAGACTCCTACAGGTTAAATGACATACCTACAGTTACACCTCTAGCAAGAAGCAAAGTCTGGGCCCAAACCAAGATCTTATAATTCCACTTCCTTAGCTTTTTACATTAATCTATGATGTCTCTATAATGAAAATCCTCACCTTCCTAGTTGGTAGAAAAAATAGTATTTTTTTTTCTCTTTTTCATTATCCAGAAGCAAAAATTCCATTTTGAAAATAAAGATCATAGAATAATAGTTCTTCTGTATTTTGGAAGTATCAGACTTTCATCAGAAATATTTGTTAAAAAAATTTCCCCTCAGTACAACCCATTCTACTCTTATTTTTGTTTATGCAAATACTTTTTAGTTTAGTGTGATTGATATTTATTTTACTCTTTATAGCAATCTTATTTATTTTAATCTTTTGGGATCCGCTTTATACCTTGTTTGGTTACTAATTCTTCCTTTTACCCACAGTTGTGAATAATTCTCCCTCCTATTCTTTATTATTACTATTACTAATTTTTTAATCATATGACTTTATGCTTAAGTCATACATCTTTTGGGAATTCTTCTGTAATATGATATATATATAACACATTGTTCTAAATCAATTTTAGGCCAGATTGCTTTCTAGTTTCCCCTAAAATTAATTGTCATTTTTTTCTACCTCCCTGAAAGGACCCCTTCCTTGGTGTATAGGTGTTATTGTCATTTTTGATATTTTGGCAGAAATATGCCCTGAACAGAAAATATCTAATTTTTGAGTCAGTTTTTATAAAAAGTACTTTGAGGTTGTAAATTCCAATAATGTCTTGCTAAGTTAGCTCCCGTGTGTTTTTAATTATTTTTATTTATTTTTAAATAGAATTTTTTCTAGATGTTCCTCCTGCCTTTCTTAGTAAATCAGAGAAATCTATTATTTTTGTAACATTCCTTTCATATATCTTGGTCAGTGAAGATCTTGTACTTGATTGGAAATATTTTTTCATTCTGTTTATATCTTCTGTATGACTTTCCATTGCCCTTTGGGTTTCCTTCAAGTTGAATTCTTGAGAGAGTGAGGCATTTCAAGATTTGCAGTCACAGAACACTAAAAGTCACTGAAGCCAACCAAGTACAGAAATGACTTCAGTTGAAATGTACATAATCTTGTCAAATAAAAAGTTATGGTGGCCAAAGACCACACACGCATTCTAGAAAGGACTGTGGAAGTTGTGGGTAAAAGTGAAGTGGCACATGGAAGGGTAAGATCTAGAAGGGGATGGATTAGTTGGGTTGGAAGTAAAGGAGAAACCAGAGAAGACAGGAAAAAGAATTCAGAACCACAGGGGTAGGAAGAGGATGAGACTGTGGACATATGCTTAATCACTGAGGAGTGAAGTCAGTGTCTGAAACAAAGTCCATTGAGAGAGAGGTGATTAGACTGTTTAGGGACCTCCTATGATGTTCACCCTTGTGGTAGGTGGGGACATAAAGTCCTCTGAGGCTCAGAAGATTCTCCTTACAATAGGAAAGAACAAGTGAAGTTGCCACCTGGGTGGGGCAGACAGGAATCAGAAACTGGCAAATAGAAGTGGGTCTGCTCTGAAAATGGCCTTCAGAGCACTAGAGAAGGCCCTATAGCAAAGAAAGAAGCAGAGTACTGAGGAATGAATCCAGACTGGTACAGGGGTCAAGGGAGACACCATAAACTATCAGTCTAAAATCCTTGGCTCCCTAAAACCCAGGGATGAAGGCAAAGGCCACAGACTGACAGGGACTGAATCCTTATGAAACAGTGCTCCCTGAGAAATCACAGAGATATGTTAAAGTACTCTATCCAGGTCAAAATTAAAAAGACAAATGGCCTGGGACTCCTTAAACAGAGGTTTTGGAGCTCATGGTTCTGCCCTCCAATAAGAATAGAGGGTGCTGATGAGGTGTGAGTACAAGGCTGATTGAATGTTGCAAGATGATATTTCTCAGTGGTGATGTGGTTCCTGGGAGCATAGTGGAGAAATCCAGGAAGTCAAAAGGAGTGCAACGCAGTGGGAAAGGAAAGAGTTAGGATGTCTCCCTAAGGACTCTCTCACTGTGCATGCGTAAACACACACACACTCATTCCCATTCCGTAAACTGGTGATTTTCTTACTACTTTTAGGATCAAATGTATAATGCCTTTTAAAAGCATTTCATAACCTGGCCCTTTCCAGCCTTCTCAGTTTTCTTATACCTAAATCCTCTCTATATACTGTGCCATATATAACCACTGTTCCTTATTCCTGCAATGCTCTCCCTATACCTCTTGGCTTCGCTGGCTTCCTTGTGCAAAAAATTTTACCAGGTCTCTCTTTACGTTAGTGCTGTCCTTCTGAGATTCTGTCTCATTTACCAGGTATTTATCATGTATGTATATAGTTGCTTACATGTTGTCTTCCATGTTAAAAACTGAGTTCCTCAAGGGAAGACATTATTTTTGCCATTTTTTATATCGTTAGAACTTAACACAATATCTTTCACATAGTAAGCACTTAATTGCTTTTTTACTGACTGAATGACTGATTGAAATTGAAAAGGACACACCAATAGAAATCAAATAGAAGGTATTTTTCAGCATATCTATAGTAATCTTCTGTTATCATCAGTAGCAACAGAGCCATCATGTTTAGACTTTTAACACTTCAGTTCCTGTTGGTTCAATAGGGAAATGGCTCATAAGAAAATAAAATGAGGAAATGTACCTGACCTGAATATGGATGTAACAACAAGTTTGTGACAAAAAAGAAATGTACTTTTAAAAATACAGCAGAGAGATTGATTTTTGAGATTTTAATGGGGAAAAATATTTTTAAAGTGGAAAAATTGCATGTATTATTATTATTACATTCATCCAAAAGGTTACTAGACCAAGCAAAGATTAACAAACTCCCAATTCAGATGACTGTAAAGTCTATATGGAAAATGATCTATCCATGTCATCTTTGATTTTAAAAAAAAAACTATAAGCAAAAAGACCTTTCAGATTATTATATGTTGCTATTGGTAGAATTTTGTGTTTGGTTTTAATAGAATCAAATTGCAAGTGGCCCAAAATATAATGGGAAGCTGCATGGTCATAGTAACCTATAGTAACCAAATACTTTGCCTATACTTAAAATTTAGAATTTGTCTGGTGCACAAAATGACAAAATTAAAATGCTTAGAAATGAAAATAATTGTGAAGATCACCTATGATATTGTTGTTATCCTTTATTATGATTAATATATTTTCAAGGATTAGGTAAAGATAAGTTCAATAAATATATTTCTCAAATCAAAAAGAAGAAAATGTAACAGTGTCTAAAAACTCAATATTTATTTGAAAACAAAAGTATTTGTTACCCAAGTTTCAGATAAAGCATTTAATTTAATTCAACTGCAATAAAATCAAATATACTTGCTTAGTCAACACAAAATCTTTAGGGGAAAATCATTGTTGCTTAATATTTGGTGTACTCTATTACAAAGATGTGACCCCTATCTTTTAGGATTTTTATACTCTTAGTACTCACTGAGTACTCAGGAAATAATCATGAAACCAGGCACCAAGTAACAAGAGGATTGCAAAGAAGATTTTAAGTAAAAATTGTTATAAAAATCTCTGGCATTAGATTTCCTTGGCCTTTAATGTTAATGTCATTTTTTGACATTGTGACTTCACATTCCTAAAAACCGTAAAAAAGATTGTTGCAAAAATATTCCATACGTTTAATAGAGATGATCTAGAGAAAGCAGATTTTATCTGAACTGTCTCAGCTAGGGGGCTGGAGGATAGCATTAAGTGGGATAGATGGTTAGCATTTGATTAATCTTTCTTTGATGGGAATATCCTGGACTGTGAATAAAAGAAGAAAAAGAAGAAAAAAAAATTTCTTCCAGTCTTTTGGATGTATGTAGTAATGAGACCTAACTTAAAGCTTCTTCAAGTTCTACCTTACTCTTACCTAACTTTTCATGAAAAAAGCCACTTCTGCCTCATCATGTTACCAGATATATTTTCAAGATATTTTTAGAAATTGTCTTTTACAAGTCTAATCACCTTTGGCAGTTTTTGACTTCTCCTTCTGTTACTTCTCTTTTTAAAGCTTAGAAATCCAGAAAGCCTGGGGGTAATTTTTGTTGTAGACTGAAGGTGGTACTAGATAAATTTGTAATTTCTATTTTTTTTTTTTTAATTTAAAACCAAGTTTCTTTCACTGCATTTTAAAATTAAATTAGTTATGAAGTATAACGTTTGCTTTTTACATAAGATCAATTGATTATACTACTTTGTTTAACAAGGTAACAAATTATGACTTTTCTAAGTTTCATTACAGGAAGGCATTGTAAAATAGTTTAGATTTCATCAGACAAGTATATTTAAATGCATTTACATTTTTATTTAAATAAAATACATTTAAACTATTTAGAAATAGTTATTGATTTTTGTCACTAGGTGGCGATCAAGGATTGATGTCTAAAAATGCACCGTAATAATTTTATCATTGAGTAGATAACATTTCTTTTATTGTAAATATCCAGAAGTCTTCTTTTGTGTATTTCTGCTAAGTCTGTAGTGTATTCCCCCTGTTCTTTTATCATTATTGTTTGCAACTGTATTTTTTTTTTAATTCTTGATTTTTTTCCACCCTTTGATATTAAGAGCATGGTAATTTTTTGTTGTTATTTTAAAAATTGTCTAATTTTAGAGTGGTTTATTATTTTTAAATGTATTAATATACTCCATGGTAAGAAAACATTTTATAGCTTTCAGTTACAAGTTTGGAAAAGAACTGAAGATGAAGAAAGCATCTGGTCTTTTAACCTTGTCTTCAAACTTATTTCCCTTAAAGCAATCCAGACAAATGAATGTCTGTCCTATTATTTAAGCTCTCTAGGGAATGAAATTGTATAGCTTCTCTTGTTGTAACCCACTCTAGAATTTAATACTCCCTTACTGTAAGGAAGTCCTTAAGAGAACAAAATTATAAATTATCCTTCCATTTTGTCAAATTTGATGCAAATGAGTGTTCCTACTTGTGGTTTTGAAATCATATTTTTTGCAGTAGATGAAAGTGTGTGTGTGTGTGTGTGTGTGTGTGTGTGTGTGTGTGTGTGTAATGTATTTTCTCTAATTCTTCCTGCCATTTCTCTTAATCCCTTTTACTGGTGAATAGTAGTTAAAGTATTTTAAGAAATACATTGATATCATTACATAGCTCCTTTATTTGTATTAATATTATCCATTTTAGAAATATATTCTTTTGGATATTTTGGAACATATATTTATGAATATCAGTGAATAGTCACAAAATGTTTGAGAGTTTGACAGAGTAACTTTTGTTGTGAGGAGAAAATTACTGAACAATCACATATACATTATATTGATGCATTTTTAAAAAAATAAATGGAAAACCTTAATTAAAGGGAAAGTGATTACTTGTATATCTGTTGTCTTTATATGCTGTTGCTATCATAATCATTTTATTAGTGTATATATATTTTGTGGTTCTCTGAGTCTTCTGTGTTGTCTAAAAATGCATTTCTACGTATTTTGGAGCTGTCAGAATTGATAAGTTCCAAATTAAGTTACTTTTTTAAAGTTAGTATTTTTCATGAAATTATTTTTATTAAGTGACATTATGGTGTGGTAGATTGAGAGATGGCCTTGGAGTCAAGAAAACTTAGTTCAACTCAACCTCCAGGCAACACTTTAAGACTAACTTACAAAACAGTTAATGATCTGAATTGGTAGAAAGAAGTTGTCTGCGTTCATGAAAGCACAAATCCAGGCCAGAAAAGTTTTCCATGAATTGCAAAAAATATATGAAGTGTAAATCATTGATTTAAAACTAAATCAGGAACTACATTTTGCTTCAGACTGGCAATTAAAAAATAAAACATGAACTTTAAAATTGATCTTGTTTGAAATGCATATTTTTTCTGATAAAAATTATATCCAGCTATAAAAACTGAAGAATAAACATTTCTGTTATTTTGGTAAAATTTAGAGACTATATGTATGTGTGTGTGTGTGTGTGTGTATAATTTGTATATTTAGTGAAGAGAATTCCAATAAAAACTATTTTATATGCCCATCCTAATAAAATACTATCTAGAGTAATTATGACAGCTTCAGTGTACTTTGCTCAGTTTTTTTCATAAAACTTTTACATAATATCTTAAAAGGTGATATGTATGTGAGTCTCAGAAAGGGAAATTAGTGGCATAATCTGTGATGACTATATAGATACAGTAAAGAAGTCTAAACTTAAAGATGGTATGTTATAGTGAAGTTAAGTCATTTATAGGTTTAAAACTTTTTATTTTTTTAATTCATTTTTGAGTATAACATTTTAATAATGAATGCCAAAAATGTCTTATATTCTCAATTTGAAAAACATTATTAACCAAATATAAAGTCGAAGATTAAGAGTTAGAAGGAAGATAATAGGTCATCTAGTCTTATACCCTCATTTAATAGATGAGGAAACTGTAGTGCTGTCCTTTGAGTGACTTGTCCATTCATATAGTTAAGAAGTGGCAGAACTGTTATTAGAACCCAAATCCTTGGATTCCATAGTCACCACTCTTTCATTTTGAAAACAGCATGCTTATTATTGCATTTTCAAACTGAGATGGAGTTTCTTTTCAATATTAAGAGAAATGCTTATAAATCGTTCATTTTCTTTAGAGGTATATTTGATTTAAACACTTTGCTTATGAATAAATATTCTTGATTTTATGCTTATAACATATTTAATTTTTGTCATATTTGGACTTGCAGATTGCTCTGGGAACAGTTACTAATGTGGAAGAAGCAGTGAAGTGGATAAGTTACACTTATCTTTATGTACGGATGAGAGCAAATCCATTAGTATATGGCATCAGTCACAAAGCCTATCAGGTATAAAATGCATTTTTTTAAAAAGCAGATCTGCTTTTTGGTTCTGTAATCTATTCATGATATGTGGCTAAATATTTGCTATTGCTGCTTCATCTGAAAACAGGTATGTGCCTAGATGAAGGAAAGATTTTTCATCTTTAATCAAAAGTACAAAGGAAATTTTGTTGTCTGTCGACTCCTTTCTCGAAACTTTTATCCAGCAGTACTGCTAAATAAGTATACTAATGATCAACAAGTTACCTGTTTTTATTTCCACAATTTAAAATTTTATTGTTTTTCTACTACTTATTAGAGTTTCAGTTTCTGAAATGTCAAAATAGAAAACCTAGCAGAACTTTGAAAAAAATAGGTTTATGCTACACATAGTACTTTCTTTTCAAGTCCATTCTTAATACACAATCCATAATTAAGAGATAACAGGTAATGAGATTTCATTTTCTAAGAATTTTAGAATTGAGATCAAGTTTTTTGGGGTTTTTTCTAATGTCTTATCATATGGTTGGATTTGAGCACAGAATGTGAACCATCTCTTGGTGGTTCATAGAGTTTTGTGATCTACATGACTTGAGGAGAAAAAGAAAGTTTGTCTTTTCTTTGGAGCCATAATTTTAAATATTCCCTAATGATAGATTAAAATCAAATTTCTTTCCAATAAAGAACTGTTTTCTATGGGAATTTTTTAAGTCCTTGCATTGCTACAAAGTACTAATTCTACCAGAAAAATTCCTTGCTGACTGTGGTTGTTGCTATGTACAAAGTTCTCCTGGTTCTGTTCCTTTCACCCAGCATCAGTTCATATAAGTCTTTCCAGGCCTCTCTGAAATCTTCATGTTCATCCTTTCTTATAACACAATAATATTCCATTACATTCATATACCACAGCTTGTTCTGCCATTCCCCAATTGATGGGCATCCCCTTGATTTCCAGTTTTTGTCCACCACAAAGAGAGCTGCTATAAATATTTTTGTACATGTAGGACCCTTTCCCATTTCTATGATCTCTTTGGGATACAGTCCCAGAAGTGATATTGGTGGGTCAAAGGGTATGCACATTTTTGTGTCCCTTTGGGCATAGTTCCAAATTGCTCTCCAGAATGGTTGGATCTACTCCCAACTCCACCAGCAATGAATTAGTGTTCCATCTCTTCCACATCTTCTCCAACATTTATCATCTTCTTATTTTGTCATGTTAGCCGATCTGATAGGTGTGATGTGGTACTTCAGAGTTGTTTTGATTTGCACCTCTCTAATCAATAATGATTTAGAGCATTTTTTCATGTGACTATAGATAGCTTTAATTTCTCCCTCTGAAAACTGCCTGTTCATGTCCTTTGGCCATTTATCAATTGCGGAACGACTTGTATTCTTGTACATTTGACTCAGTTCTCTATATATTTTTAGAAATGAGGTCTTTATCACAGACACTAGTTACAAAAATTCTTTCCCAGTTTTCTGCTTCCCTCCTAATATTGTTTGCATTGGGTTTGTTTGTTTGATGCAAAAACTTTTCAGTTTAATGTAATCAAAATTATCCATTTTGAACTTCATAATGTTCTCTATCTCTTCTTTTTGTCAAAAATTTCTCCGTTCTGCATAAATCTGACAAATACACTATTCCTTGCTCCCCTGATTTGTTTATAGTATCAATCTTCATACCTACATCATGGACCCATTTGGACTTTATTCTTGTGTATGGTGGGAGGCATTGGTCTATGCCCAATTTCTGCCACTTTATTATCCAGTTTTCCCAGCAATTTTTGTCAGACAGTGGGTTTATCAAACAGTAGATTGCTATATTCATTGAGTACTGTGTTTTGAGTACCTAACCTATTCCACTGCTCTATGAAGTCACTATTTTCTGTAATCCCTGTGTATGTATGTCTTTGTTTCTCTGTTCCTTCCTGTCTCTCTTCTGTTCCCCCATTTCCTCTCTCCCCTTTTGTCTTTCTTCCCCCTTTCCCCTCTCCTGTCTTTCTCTGTCCTTCTGTCTCTGTCTCTCTATCTGTCTCTGTCACACATACACACACAACACACACACACACACACACACACACACACAGCCCAAATCTGTGATGTCATTGGTTTAGGGAAATGTCAGTGAGGAAACTCAACCACTGCAGATCAGCACTTACACCATAATTTAACATTTTAAAATTGGCTGGATTACTAGAGAGATTAAGCAATTTGCCCAGAACATACATCCACTGTGCATCAGAGACTGAACATGAACTCAGATCTAACTGCTAGCCCTCTATATATCAGGCTGCCTCTCCACCATGTGTACAGATTGTGTTTCTACAGTTTTGGTTAAAGTTTTCAAGAATAAAAGAAAGACTTGTTGATGAGTGTATCAGTTCAAAATAGTAGTTACTACTGCTTCATCCTTAGTCATTTAAAGCAGTTGGGTGATACAGTAGGTTGAGTATTGGGACCTGGAGTCAGGGTGGGTGAATTCAGATCCTGCCCCAGACACTTACTGACTGTGTGACCCTAGACAAAACACTGAGCTTCTCTCTGCTTTAGTGTCTGTAAAATGCAATTATTAACAGCATCTATTTCCCAGCACTGTTGTGATGATCACGAGTTAATATTTATAAAGTTCTTTGTAAATCTTAAAGTGCTCTATAAATGCTAACTAGCCAATAGCAGTAGTAGTACTAGTAGTATGCCCTAGAGCATAGTTTCTGGAGTCAGAAATACGTGAGTTCCAGTCCAGCCTTAGATCCTGATTAGCTTTGTAATTCTAAACAAGACATTTAACCTCTAGGTGACTCAGTTTCTTCATCTATGAAATGGCAATAATTACCACACTTACCTCACAGGGTTATTGTGAGGATCAAATGAGTTCATGTTTGTTAAATACTTTGCAAACTTTAAAGTGCTATATAAATACTAGCTATACTGTCTCCGCAGACAAAAGGTATCCATCAGCAATTAGGGGAAAATGGTGAGGTAATATATTGTACTTCAGAGAATTAACATTCATTTTCTTATGACTTGGATAAATAACAATGTAGTCTACACCCTAGAAGGCAACCCAAACTATAATTTCTCCTCGAGAGAGAAGAAGAATGTTACAATTTTTAAAGTTCTTATTTGGTTAAATGGTAGAAGAAAAATGCAAAGTATTTATTCTCTATTCAGTTTGACAGACATTCATCAAGTTACTGTGTGCAAGGTACCATGTTTAAATATATCAAAATTTGAAGACTGCCCAATGGAACAGATCAACCATTGATTTACCAAATTTTAATTTTATGTTTTAAAGGATTATTATAGCCATAGTCACAATATAGAAGTGAATAATTTCTGAATGTAAATTTCTTTTTTTATAGTTCATGGTTATAATGTAACTTTTTTCAGTGATTACACAAATAAAGCTATAAAGTTATAAAACATACATTTCTTAAGTAGTGGTAGAAAGGAAAGGTTTCTCCTAGTCTTCTAACTAATAAGATGCCAGTAATAAAATTAGATAATTGTTTTAATTAACTATTTGAAAATCCACGTCCAATAAAAATGACATTTCATCATTCACTTTGTGTGTCCATCTTCTGTAGATGGACCCAACATTAGAGAAACATCGAGAACAGTTAGTCATCGAAGTTGGACGAAAGCTGGACAAAGCCCGCATGATTCGTTTTGAAGAACGGACTGGATATTTTTCTTCGACAGATTTGGGCAGGACTGCTAGCCACTACTATATCAAATACAACACCATTGAGGTATAGTATAGTAAATAAAATTTCAGTAATACATTTATTTAGATCATTTTTTCATATGACCATAGATAGCTTTAATTTCTTCATCTGAAAACTTTCTGTCCATATCCTTTGACCGTTTATCAGTTGGGGAATGACTTGCATTCTTATAAATTTGATTCAGTTTTCTGTGTATTTTAGAAATGAGGCCTTTATCAGAGGTACTATTTGTAAAAATTCTTTCCCAATTTTTTACTTCCCTCCTAATCTTGGTTGCATTGGGTTTGTTTGTGCAAAAGCTTTTCACTTTAATGTAATCAGAATTATCCATTTTGCATTTCATAACATCTCTTTCTCTTGTTTGGTCATAAATTCTTCCATTCTCTATAAATCTGAAAAATAAACTATTCCTTGCTCTCTTGGTTTACTTATAGTATCAGCCTTTATATCTAAGTCATATACCCATTTTGACCTTTTCTCAGTATAGGGGGTAAAGATGTTGGTCTATACCTAGTTTCTGCCATAATCTTTTCTAGTTTTCCCAGCACTTTTTGTCAAATAGTGAGTTCTTATCCCAGAAGCTGGAGTTTTTGGTTTATCAAACAGTAGATTACTATAGTCTCTGACTATTGCGTCTTGTGTAGCTAACCTATTCCACTGATCCACCACTCTGTTTCTTAGCCAGTACCGAGTAATTTTGATGATTGCTACTTTATAATACAATTTAAGATCTGATATGGATAGACCATCTTCCCTAGCATCAGTAATATATTTATTAATAACCTAGCCCTTTTCCTATATTTCCCTGTTTAAGAGAAAAGGTTGAAATAAGCATTTTTCAGAAATGCTTTTTTTGTACTAGGCCTGTGATTTCTTTTGTTATAGGGAACTACTAATGAGCAAAATCATTCTGACAGTTCAGCCTCTGCTGTTTAATTGGAAGTCTTAAAGAGTTGCCTGGGGCCCTAAGTAGTGGGGTGATTTATCCTGTATGCCAGAGCCCCTCTGTGCTAAGACAGAGCTTGAATCCCAATTCTCCTGAATTCAGTGCAGCTTTTTAGCCACTGTGCTGTTCTTTCAATATCCCTTGATGTGAAGGTGCAAGCCTTGATAAGTTCTACAAAACTGGAAAAGCTTCATGGTCTGGCGGCTGACTGTATCTGCTTTCTTAGGCACTAGTCTAGCAAGGAGTACAGGAGCATAGTACCTTACTACAAAATTCTCTGCTTGGTGATATTTTTGGCTGAATAGACCACAACCCATGTTTCACGTGCAACCTCAAGTACCAATAATTGGAGAAAATTTTATGGCTGAAGTAAAAAAGAGACATAGGCAGCTAGGCTGACATGGAAAGAGATTAACCATAATTTGAACACTTCAGGTCAAGTCTGTTAACTAGGTGATAATCGGGCATCTGAATCCAAGAGGCTATGAACTATTGGTACGTCAGTTGCTGGTCAGATTTCAGATAGGTGGTATCCTAAAGATGAATAGCCCCAAATGCAGGATGTTTAATTCTTTGTCCTAAGTCAAACTGTGTGTGTATGTGTGTCTGTCTGTCTGTCTGTGTCTCTGTGTGTCAGTGTTACCCCTAATCAATATTTGTTTTGTATACATTTGGTACTTACTTGATTTTGAATATATTGAATTCCATGGCCCCACCTCTCCCCCAGTAAATGTGGACATTGTCTCACTCTTGTATTTATATTCCCAGAAGGTGGCCTAGTGCTTGGAAAGTTGTAGTTTTTTTTACTAGATGCTTATTGATTGTTTGATGAATTGATTAGAGACTTAGATGCCTTACTGCTGCTGGTACTAGCCACTCAGTTGGTCCCAGGAATGTCCCAGTGCCCAATGCCAAAACATAGGGTCAAATATCATGAAATGTATTTGACAGCATTGGCAGAGTGTGTGGATTATATCTCTATACATTTGCATCACCGCTGTATGTAGCCATGTTTTATCATATGTCTATACATGTTCTGCATTTCAGAGGATATCCTAATGTTTTTACCAGTTTTCTTTCAGCCTCTTGAGAATCAATTTCTGATTTTTTATTGTGCTTGTATCTTTTTATGATGTCATCATATTACATTATTTTATTACTCTTTCCCAATAGTTTATAGCTAACTATGGATTTTCCTTAGCTTAATCACGACTTTTCTCACCAACTCAATCACTTTCTGACAGATTGTCGATTACTTTATGTTGCTCATCCATTATGTGTTGGGTTGTGGGAATGAATTAAATGTAAGAGCACTTTTTAAACCACAGAGCACAGTAGAAAGGTAGTGTGGTATAATAAAAAGAACAAAATGCATTTGGAGTCAGGAAGAAGCTGAGTTCTCATCTTGCCTGTAAAACAGAGGAGCTTACAGGACCATGGTGACATATTTGATCTCTCTATACCTGACCATCTTCATTTGTAACATGAAGATAATAATGTTTATAGTATCTTTCACAGCGTTGGTGTGAAAGTGTGCTTTGTGAACCTGAAAGCACGATGTCATTCTAAGTTATTATTACTGCTATTATTACACAGTTGTAAAAAAAAAATAAAAAGTATTTCTAATGTTGCCTCCAGGCCACCTCTAATACCTATTTCCTTTGTGCCAATTTGTTATTGTTTTCATTTGCTCCAAAGTATCCCACGTGGCCTTCTTAGTAAAATTTTCAAAGCCTTTGGCAACAGTAGACAAGCTATATGTCCCTAGTTGTTTCATTTTTAATTTTATGGGACATTTAAGTTGGCAAGTGTTGGACTAATAGTATTTATTTCATATGTCAGGACCCTGACCAGCATGATGCAAATTCTTAATGATCTTACAATGGCTCTGTTAGAAAATTTAAATAAATTTTTGTACTTATGGAGATCTCCTAGCTAATGCATGTTTTAGAAATGGATATTAGCCTTATATAAGTGAATGAGGTGATGCTTCTAAAACTGCGATCTAGGTAATAAAGAATATTCTATGTACATTGAACTTAGAAGGGGTATGTGTGTGTGTGTGTGTGTGTGTGTGTGTGTGTGTGTGTGTGTGTGTGTGTACAGTCTAATAAAAATTCTAATTGATATTTAATCATTTAAATTACTAGATAGAACTTTTCTTTAAAATAATAATTAAATATTAAAATTTCATTGGTAGACCTTCAATGAACTCTTTGATGCTCATAAAACAGAGGGAGATATCCTTGCTATAGTATCTAAAGCTGAAGAATTTGAGCAAATTAAGGTAAGATTATTTGCAGTTGGAACCGCTTATGTATATGTAGGTATTTAAACCTTATCTTAAAAAATAGAATTCTTATTCCAGGAAAATATAAATGGAATAACAGGCAGTATCTTAGAGTATGGGAAATTGCTTCAATCTACCAAAATTATGTAACTCCAGTGTTATTTGTTCTCACATCATGACATCATATGTTGACCCTGAACTATCAAATTCAAATATCTGCTTCTTTTAAATAGGTATTGTGTTAACAGAAACCATTAGGAAATAACAAAGAATGCAAATGTAGGTTTTGTTTTACAATACTACAATATACCATATAATATACTATATACTGTATAATACTGTAATAACATAATAAATTAAAGATAACATAGATGTCATGTTTTATTCACACCTTTGGATATGAACTTTTTCTTTACTTGTATTATTACTTAATTTTATTAACAGTGAAAGCTTTAATACCAGGAGTCATAGTACTTCACAGTCTTGAGGTGTGACTGTATTACACAATGTGAAAAATATATGACTATAATGAATGCATTCAGTGTCAATTCAAGATTGCCCTAATCAAGATAGACAGAAGTTTTACTCTGGTCAAATAAAAAATGAAATCTCATCAGCTGAAGGATAGTGAGGTCAGAAGATTGTTTTTGTGGCATATCAAATTTTTGTATGTCAATGGCAACCCTAATATTGGTGATAAATAATAATGTAATTTTATAAGTATTAAGACCATATCAAAAAACATTTTATTAACAATAGTGTGTGTGCTTTAAATAGCATTTAAAGAGGAAACATGGATTTTTTTTTTCAAAAATGAATAATGTAGGTTGAAATTTGTAGTGACTTTTCTTAAAAATCATTCCCTAGTTATTCTTAAAGATTTTTCCCCCATAGGTCAGAGAAGAAGAAATAGAGGAGTTAGATGTTTTATTGAACAATTTCTGTGAACTCTCTGCTCCTGGAGGTGTAGAAAATAGTTATGGAAAAATAAATATCCTTCTTCAAACATATATAAGCCGAGGAGAGATGGATAGTTTCTCCCTGATATCAGATTCTGCATATGTTGCCCAGGTAAGAATTTTTTCTCTTTTTCTCATTCATTTTCAATGTTTCCTACATAAATAACTTACTATAGGAATATTATAGACTACTACTGTGAGAAACTTTTAATAACTGCAATAGGTACATTTCCTTAGATTTATTTATCTCTTAAGAAAATGTTTTAAATTAGCCTTTCTGTTTTCTAGGTTTGTTAAAATCAAAGGTGAGGATTATTAGTTTGAAATATTTCTAATGGCCATGTTTTATATTTTAAAAAATAATATAATAACCTAATATGATTATATAATTTTACTAATTCACAGAAAGCACAGATATAATAGGATTTTAGAATGCAAAATGCCTTAGAAAGCTGGAAACTTTCTGTGTGTTGTGTGTGTGTTTTGCGTAGCACACGTTCCTATGACCTCAGTTTAATAAATATATTTTGTATCAATTTCGTTTCAAATGTGATCTTATTCAAACTCTTGACAAACCCTTCACTGCCCTCTTAGATTATAATATTGGGGACTTCAAGAAAAGTGTTTCCCTCAGCCATGAAGGTCAATGAATTTGTAACTTTTTTTTAAAACTGATGTCTTAAATTCTCTGGTAATTCATTTTGAGACACTTTTCATGAGGCCAGTATAAGTCATTTTGTTTACAATCTTCTTTTCCATTTAAATGAAGGAGGAAAAAATTTGCTCCTTTAAATGAGCTTTTCCAGTCTAACCAACTCTCTTTGAAAACTTGTCTTCCTGTGTTAAGAACATCCATCTTTTCCATTGCATTTCATTAATTAATAACAACTTTGAATAAAGACAATCCTAACTAAACATTTTAAGCAGACATTTTTATTAAATTTTCATTAAATTTCATTAAATTTTATTATATGTAATAGGTTTTGTGAGAATGAAGGAATGAAATGTTGTGAGATGAAAGTAGTAAGAGATAAATGGTTTTGAGATATAAAGGTGTAATATATGGAAAATATATTTCTATGAAAAGTTTTGTTATACATTAAAACAAATACAAAGGGATACTTTAAAATTCCTTTGAACATGAAAAGAAGGGAAAGTTTATAAATGTGACTTATGTACATTAGTATATTAATTGAAAGCATTCTACAATGTAATAAAAATAGTATCTAGGTGATGATTTCATAAAATATAAAAAGTGGAAACAGGTGTGGTGAGAAACTTTAGCGTCTCATTTTTCACTGATCTTAGGTTGCATATGGTTCTCCAGTGGGATATCAGAGAGTAATATGCACTTAATAAGCACTCTTGTACTTGCCAACACTCTTTATTTCTAACTTCCTCTTTTTTCATTATTTTTCTGAATATATTTATGTTTTGTTTTTGTTTTTTTGCCACAGTTACTTTAATCTTGAAAGGTGATGGCATAGCTAAGAAGTCTGGGAAACTTTACTAGTTTTATCTGAAGCTATATTATGTTAATAACAACATAGTTGTTAACAAGTCTGATTTGATTAAGAAACTTTGAGAATGCTTAGCTGAGTCCTGTTGATTATGTATTATTTGACTAGATATTAAAATGAGAATATAAGAGCTATATTGTTTAGATAAATCTGTGGACCATGCAGCCTGATATTATGCTGTTGGCCCTTTCTGTGTGTATAATGTAATGACATGGTAGTCCTCCCTAAAGTTAGTTTATGGCACTATCCTTCAGCCCTTAAAATTAGCCTCTGATCTCCAAGACTAAAAGTTGCACAGCAGTTGCTGGTCATATTGGTATAGAGAGTTTCCTCTTCAAATGTTCCCAATCCATGGGTGGGGACCCTGTGGCTTCAACGCCACATGTGGCCCTCTGGGTCCTCAAGTGCAGCTCTTTGAGTCCAAACTTCACAGAACAAATCCCCTTAATAAAAGGATTTGTTCTGTAAAATTTGGACTCAAAGGGCTACACTTGAGGACCCAGAGGGCCACATGTGGCCTTGAGGCCACAGGTTCCCCACCCCTATGGGATACTATTGAAATAACAAATATGAACCAAAAAATTTAATTTAGTATTTCAGTGGATAAATGATCTTATGGTCAGTACCCTTCCATCAGTGCAGATTGTCACCTATCCCATACCTTCTTATCTTATTCAGTTCTTGTCCGTTGACTCCAGTAAATCCTACATGAAGAACTTAATCAGGGCTCTAGAAGCCTTCTTTTAGGATTTTGAAAATTCTTTGTGCACCACTCAGTATACCCTAGTGTATCTGTAACACCCCAGTCTTACTTCATAGGTGACCTACCTTCTTTTTTGATCATTGCATCCCATACCTGCTACACCACTTTTTGCCTATAAATCATTGTCAATAATAGATTGCAACCTACTTATATCTCTAATTCTCCCCTACAGTGCTCTTTAGAGATTATGATGTTCCATGACTCATGGCTTGATAGCATCATTTATGATTTTTAAAAAAATTCCCACATACAACCCCTGCTATTTCTCTTATTCAGTTTTGGGACCAGCTCATGATTCAGTAATGCTTATCCAATATTCAGGTAATGATACAATAACTTAGTAAGCTGTTCATCTAAACACATACAATAAGTTTGATAATAGGCATTCATTTTTCATCCATTGATTTTTCCTAAATGTATTTATTGACCAGTTTCTCCTGTAAGGTTGCAAACTTCATTGAAAAGTCCCTTTAGTATTCTAGGACTTAGTATATAGGCAGTAGAATAGCATACTCAGGAACATCTGGTGGACCCCATCTTATAAAGGGGATGTACTTTTTGTTTATATTTTACATAGGACAATAAAAAACACTTTTTCTCCCCTGTTTTACACCTCACTTTTAAGTGTTGATCCAGAGGATCATTCAGCAAAGTTATAACATCTTCACATCTTTCATTTTACAGATTAGGGAACCGTTACAGAAATTTACCCAAGGTCATAGAGGAAGCAAAAGCCACAATTTTGAACTTACATTCTCTCATTTCAAAATCAGTATTCCTGCCATACCTGCCTAAAACACAACTTTAATGCTATATTTTCTTCTAAAAAGTGTCAATCACTATAGAGAATATAAATTAATGTAAAACAAGGAGGAAAGAGTATTTGCTAGCTACATGTCTTATGAAGAATCCAAATAAAAGTTAGGTTCCCTATATAAGGTGAGGTCCACAAATGCCCTTGAGAATACTATTCTACTGACCATACTAAGCCCTACAATACTAAAGGTGTTGGTATTCAGGTATTGGACTCCAACTGTGCCATTGTACTCTTGCATAAAACTCTGGTGAGCCTAGATGTGAAATACTGGGTATAATCCCTGGAAGGAAAAGAAACCTCCTTTTGCTATTTTCTCTCCCTTCACGTTCATTGCTGTTCACTTTAATTCTAATCCTCCATGTATTAATCTTCCTCTGCTTTCTAGAAGATTTCCTTTAGAATCTTTCCTCTACTGTGAACAAGTAAGCATCATCCTCAGATTCTTCCTCTTAAATTCTTTCCTCTTGGATAGGAACTGAAACCTGAACTTTCCCTCAGTCACACAATTTGAGAGGCAAAAATTTCAAGAAGAAAGCTAAGACAGTAAAATGCCTCAAGAATCAGAGAATTCAAAGGTTGGAAGGGACTTTGATAACCATCCAGTACAACCCATACACAAAAGGAATGCCCACTGCAAGTGGTCTTGCAAACTCTGCTTGAAGACCTCCAAAGAATGGAAACTCACTACCTCTCAAGGTAGCCATTCTCCTTTTGGACAACTCTAATTGTAGGAAGTTTTTCCCTACGTTATACTTAAGTTTTCTTCTTTGAAGCTTCCACCCATCAAACGTAGTTTCTTTTTTCTTGAATCAAATATAAAAACAATCTAATCCTTCCACATGACAGCCCTTTAAATACTTGAAGAAAGCTATTTCTCTCTGCACCTCACCTCCAAAACCCTCCAAAATCAGTCTTTTCTATGTCCTGATGATCCCTAGTTCTTTCATCCAGTTCTCATGTGACCTTTGATTGCCCTCCTCTGTGCACCATCCAGCGTATCAGTGTTCTTCTTAAACTGTGGTGACAAGAATTGAATGTGATATCCCAGAGGAGGTCTGATTAGGGTAAAACATTGAAACCCTTACGTCCTTGTTTCTGGAGTATTGCTCAAAATCATCTCAGCCTTTTGCACTACAACAACCTTGTCACCCTCTATTGATGCATGCTCCTTAACTCGTGGAAGCAGAAGTTAGCACACCCCGCTGATAATGTCAGACCCTTGCTTTGCCACCTTCCTTCAACAACCTGCCTTGCTACCTTTGACATTTACATTACATTTATATTTACACTAGTGATAACAATCGTGCCCAGATCTTCTTCCTTGTCATATTTCCTCCAGGACAGTCACCTTTAGCACATAACTTGAAAATGTATGCTGTTTAATATAAAAATGTTGAATTTTCCTTCCAAGTAAATTGTTGGCCATTTAATTATTTTTTTATTTGCTACAACAAATTATTTTTATTATAATAGAATATTATACATATAAATTACATATATAATTATAAATAAATTATATTTATTCTAATAGAAAAATGTTAGGGTAATTTCATGATGAAAATCTTGTGGGCTTAAGGGGGAAGAGGGATAGATGCCTAAAGAATATTTTTTTTTTAAGTTACTCCAATATCATTTTTTAAAAATTGTATCTGAATAACACATTTAATACTTTCCCTGCTATAATGGCTTTCTGTCTGCTTAATGTAATCTTGTATACATACCTTGTTATTTACATTTTCTTCCCCTTTTCCTTTCCCACTTTAGAATTTGAGTTACATAAGAAAAGGAACAGTTTTTCCTTTTCTCTGTATCTTCAGCATTTAACATAGTGCCTAACACACACTAAAAATGCTTGTTATCTGACTGATATTTACAAGGAATCTTTAAGGCTTAACTTCTCATCTTTTTGTCCTTTTCTGTACCCTTCTTCTTTTGTTCTACAGAATGCAGCTAGAATTGTCCGTGCCCTTTTTGAAGTTGCTCTCAGGAAACGGTGGCCTGCTATGACTTACCGGCTTTTGAACCTAAGCAAAGTCATTGACAAGCGATTGTGGGGTTGGGCTAGCCCTTTGAGACAGTTTTCAGTGTTACCACCTTCTGTTCTTACAAAATTAGAAGAAAAGAAACTCACTGTAGATAAGCTGAAAGACATGAGGAAAGATGAAATAGGTAAGAATTGAGTTGTTTTTAAAACATTGTTATTTGGAAATAAAATCTTTTCTCTATTAAAAAATATCATTATGGTATTTCTCTTAAGGTGTTATTTTGATTATGAAATCTAGTATTCTTTTCTTGTGAAAACTGTTATATTACCTTTGTACTAACAGCAAGGTATAGGGAAAAGACCATTAGATTCAGATTTGGAAAAACCTTATGTTTCAACTACATGATAACTTTTTTTTCCACCTTGGGACAGCCACTTAGTTTTTATGAACCTCAGATCCTTTTTTTTTTTTTTTTACAAAATAAAAGTATTAATGCTTCCATAATATAACTCATAAATTAGATTACTGTGAGGATCAAATAAGATAATATATAAAAATCTCTTTTCAACCCTAAAAAGCTATAGAAATTTAATAGTCCTGCTTTGCAGCAAAGTTATTAAAGTCCTACTGTGATGCCTTATTGTAGAGTTTTCAAAGGTTATGTCAGGAGGACACAGGCTCTGGAAAGTTTAACAAGCTGGAAAGCCTTCAGATATGAGCACAACAACAGATTATGTTCAACTAAGTTCAGAGAGGCTAATCACTAAAGGGTGATGATGTTTTTAAGCTTTAATAATTTAGGAAAATCTGTTAAGTTGTAAAAAGATTACTTATTTTCATCACTGGAGGCAAGGCCATCAAATCATGGATCCTTAAAGAGTTATAACATGTTACATCAGTAGTAAAACAGTCCTCTTACTCCCCAGAAAAGCTTTTCCCAGGCCTTTGTTCTTTTCTTCAAACTTCCCCCACCCCCAGCATTACCCCATAGACCATGAGGATTTTGTCTCCTGTTTAAGTGATATGAGACCATACAACACAAACTTCCTCTTCTTCCATTTTCTTAATTTCAAAACCCCTTGATCTCTCTTACTTTCCCTTAGTCTCTCCTCATAAGGCAGCCCCTCCCCTTGCCAAGGCTAGTCCCGCTACCTGGGCCCTTGAAATTATTCTTTTTCAGTCTTCTTTACTGGTTCATCCCTTTTATCATGCCCCCTAAATAGAGGTGTTTCCTAAAACTCTCTCCTATGCTCCTGATGTTTCCCTTTCTACACTCTCAGTGAAATTATCAGCTCTTATCCGTTCATCCTCTCTGTGCTGATAACTTGAGGCTGAGCCAAGATAGTGTAATAGCAGAAAGAAGTGCATCCTAGCTCTTCCTCTGAATCCCTTCCCCAAAGACCAAGTAAATGTACCAGACTAAATTCTAATTGGGAAATCCTAGAAAAAATCATAGTAATTTTCCCAACCCAGGGTAGCTGAGGGATACAAATAGAGAGGTTTGTAGACACTGGGGCCTGAATCTGGCCAGAGCAGTACATGCAGAACATTAAAGTACCCAAGGACTAAAAGAATGACAAGGCTAGGTACCAGATTAGGAAGCATCAGGGCATGGAGACAGCTGAGGGAATCTCCAAATTAGTACAATTTGCAGAACAGTTATCATTCAGCAGCTCTGTTGTACTCTAACCCATCCAGAGTCAAGCCAGGAGGGTTACTTTCTTGATGAACAGGTATTCTCTCCCATCCTTTCAGATGAGGAAGAACAGTGTTTACCCTCAGGGGAAAACATAAAAGTCAAGGCTTCTGCATCCAGAACCTCCAAAATAAATAAGCAATGGTCCCATGCCATGGAAAAGCTCAAAAAAGAATTTTGAAAATCAAGTAAGAGAGGTGGAGGAAAAATTGGGAGGAGAAATGAGAGCAATGCAAGAAAATCATGAAATGTGAGTCAACAGCTTGCTTAAAGGAGACCCGAAAAAATGCTGAAGAAAGTAACACCTTTAAAAATAAGCTAACTCAATTGGCAAAAGAGGTCCAAAAAGCCAATGAGGAGAAGAATGCTTTAAAAAGCAGAATTAACCAAATGGAAAAGGAGGTTCAAAAGCTTACTGAAGAAAATAATTCTTTAAAAATTAGAATGGAACAGATGGAAGCTAATGACTTTATGAGAAACCACAAAATTACAAAACAAAACCAAAAGAATGAAAAAAATGAAAGATAATGGGGAATATCTCATTGGAACAACAACCTACCTGGAAAATAGATCCAAGAGAGACAATTTAAAAATCATGGGACTACCTGAAGCCATGATCAAAAAAAGCCTAGACATCATCTTTCATGAAATTAACAAGGAAAACTGCCCTGAGATTCTAGAACCAGAGGGCAAAATAAATATTGAAAGAATCCACCAATCACCTCCTGAAAGAGATCCAAAAAGATAAACTCCTAGGAATATTGTAGCCAAATTCCAGAGTTCCCAGGTCAAGGAGAAAATATTGCCAAGCAGCCAGAAAGAAACAATTCAAGTATTGTGGAAATACAGTCAAGATAACACAAGATTTAGCAGCATCTACATTAAGGAATCAAAGGGCTTGGAATATGATATTCTAAAAGTCAAAAAAACTAGTATTAAAACCAAGAATCACCTGCACAGCAAAACTGAGTATAATACTTGAGGAGAAAAAATGGCCTTCAGTGAAATAGAGGACTTTCAAACATTCTTGATGAAAAGACCAGAGCTGAAAAGAAAATTTGACTTTCAAACACAAGAATCAAGAGAAGCATGAAAAGGTAAACAGGAAAGAGAAATCACGAGGGACTTATTAAAATTGAACTGTTTACATTCCTACATGGAAAGATAATATTTGGAACTCTTGAAACTTTTCTCAATATTTGAGTAGTTGGAGGGATTATACACACACACACACACACACAGAGAAAAAGAGAGAGAGAGAGAGACAGAGCTCAGGGTGAGTTGAACAGGAAGGGATCATTTCTAAAAAAATAAAATTAAGGGGTGAGAGAGGAATATATTGGGAAGAGAAAGGGAGAAATGGAATGGGGCAAATTATCTCTCATAGAAGAGGCAAGAAAAAGCTTTTCCAATGGAGGGGGAAAATGAAGGAGGTGAGAGAGAAAAAGTGAAGCTTACTCTCATCACATTTGGCTCAAGGAAGGAATGACATGTACACTCAATTTGGTTTGAAAATCTATCTTACACTACCGGAAAGTAGGGGAGAAGCAGATAAGCAGAGTGGGGGGACGGATGATTGAAGGGAGGGCAAATGGGAGGAGGGAGCAATTAAAAGTAAATATTCTTGGGAAGGGTCAGGGTCAGAAGAGAGAGTAGAAGAAATGTGGGGCAGGATAGGATGGAGGGAAATAGAGTTAGTCTTACACAACATGACTATTATGGAAGTCATTTGCAAAACTACACATATATAGCCTATATTGAATTGCTTCCTTCTCAGTGGGGATGAGTGGGGAGGGAGGAAGAAGGAGAAGTTGGAACTCAAAGTTTTAGGAACAAATGTTGAGAATTGTTTTTGCATACAACTGGGAAATAAGAAACACAGGTAACAGGGTATAGAAATTCATCTTGCCCTACCAGACTAGAGAGAAGATGGGGATAAGGAAAAGGAGGTGGTGTTAGAAGGGAGGGCACATTGGTGGAAGGTGCAATCAGAATGCACAGCGTTTTGGGGGGCAGGGGAGAGATGGGGAGAAAATTTGGAACGCAAAAGTTTGTGGAAATGAATGCTGAAAACTTAAAATAAATAAATAAATTTTAGAAAAAAAGTAAAATTAAAAGCCTAGGACTTTCTTTCAGAAGTCAAACTTGAGTTCATTAAAAACACTGTGCAGTTTCACAAAGGAAGTCTTATTTACTCTCTTCCTTTTCTTCAAAATTGGGCCCATAACCACAGCTAACCAAAAGCCAAGAAGAATTGCTGAAAAGAAGAGAAATTCTCAGTTTTTGGACTCTTTTTGATACAAAGGTTAATACTGATTTTCAGAGCTATGACTTCAGGTTACCTATTTCAAAATAATCGAACATACCAGGTCAAAAAATAACAGCCATTTTATATAGGAAACCAGAAAACAAGCAATAAAACTGCTTTCTCTAAAATCCTATTTATGAGTCATATTTTTTTATTTATGCATATTTCATTTCTTAGTATTTTCTCTTTAGGTCACATGCTGCATCACGTGAATATTGGACTAAAGGTCAAACAGTGCGTCCATCAGATTCCTTCTATTACACTGGAAGCAGCTATCCAGCCGATTACACGCACCGTACTCCGAGTAAGGCTGAGCATATGCCCTGACTTCAAGTGGAATGATCAGGTAAAACCAAAAAAACCCGTAGCCACTGTAGTTAGCAAGAAAATTGTATTTAACTCTTTTTTTAAAGAATAATTATTTTATTTGTTTTCAGTGTTCTATAATCACTTCCATATATCTTAGATTTTTTTCCCTCCCTTCCCTCTTTACCCCCTCCTTTCCCCACTTCCTCCACAAGACAGCTTGAAATCTTTTATAGTTTCTACACATTCATTCCAATTAAATACAATTTCATCATAGTCTTGTTGAATAGAAGAATTAAAATGAATGGGAGAAACCATAAAACAAATCAAAAAATAACACAAAAGAAAATTATCTGCTTCATTCTGCGATCTACTTCCATTGTTCTTTCTCTGGATGTGTAAAGCGTTTTGCCTCAAAAATTCATTGAGAAGTTTTTAGGTCCTTGCATTACTATGAAGGACTAAGTCTACCAGAAAAATTCCTCTCAGACTGTGGTTGTTGCTGTGTACAGAGTTCTGCTTTTTTCACTCAGCATCAGTTCATATAAGTCTTTCCATGCCTCTCTGAAGTCTTCCTGTTCATCATTTCTTATAGCAAAATAGTATTCCATTGCATTCATATCCCACAACTTGTTCAGCCATCCCCAATTGATGGACATCCCTTTGATTTCCAGTTTTTAGCCACCACAAATAGAGCTGCTATAAATATTTTTGTACATGTGGGACCCTTTCCTATTTTTATGGTCTCTTTGGGATACAGTCCCAGAAGTGATATTGGTGGGTCAAAGGGTGTGCACATGTTTGTATCCCTTTGGGCATAGTTTCAAATTGCTCTCCAGAATGGTTGGATTAGCTCACAGCTCCACCAACAATGAATTAGTGTTCCAGCTCTCCCACATCTTCTTCAGCATTTATCATCTTCCTGTTTTGTCATGTTAGCCAATCTGATAGGTGTGATGTGGTACCTCAGAGTTATTTTGATATTCATCTCTCTAATCAATAGTGATTTAGAGCATTTTTTTCATATAACTATAGGTAGCTTTGATCTCTTCCTCTGAAAACTGCCTCTTCACATCCTTTGACCATTTATCAATACAAGACTTGTATTCTTGTACATTTGACTCAGTTCTCTACATATTTTAGAAATGAGGCCTTTATCACAGAAACTAGTTGCATAAATTCTTTGCCAGTTTTCTGCTTCCCTTCTAATCTTGGTTGCATTGGGTTTGTTTGTGCAAAAGCTTTTCAGTTTAATGTAATCAAAGTTATCCATTTTGCACTTGATAATGTTTTGTATCTCTTGTTCAGTCAAAAATTTCTCCATTTTGCATACATCTGACAAATACACTATTCCTTGCTCCCCTGATTTGTTTGTAGTATCAGTCTTTATACCTGGATCATGTACCCATTTGGATTTTATTTTTGTGTATGGTTTCAGGCATGTCAGTTTCTGCCACACTGTTACCTCAGCAATTTTTGTCAAACAGTGAGTTCTTATCCCAGAATCTGGGTTCCTTGGGTTTATCAAACAGTAGATTGCTGTATTCATTGCCTGCTGTGTCTTGAATACCTAACCTATTCCACTGGTCTACCCCTCTGTTTCTTAGCCAATACCAAGTGGTTTTGATAATTGCTGCTTTATAATACAATTTGAGATCTCGTGGGGCTAAGCCACCTTCCCTAGCACTTGTTTTCATTAGTTCCCTTGATATTCTGGATCTTTTGTTCTTCCAGATGAATTTTGATATTATTTTTTTCTAGCTCTAGAAAATAATTATGTGATAGTTTGATTGGTATGGCACTGAATAAGTAAATTAGTTTAGATAGAATTGTCATTTTTTTATATTAGCTTGTCCTACCCACAAGAAACTGATGTTTTTCTACTTATTCACATCTGACTTTATTTGTGCGAAAAGTGTTTTGTAACTGTGTTCATGTAATCCCTAGCTTTCTTTTGGCAGATAGACTCCCAGATATTTTATAGTGTCTACCATAGCTTTAAATGGGATTTCTCTATCTCTTGCTGTTGGGTTTTGCTAATAATATGTAAAAATGCAGATAATTTATGTGAGTTTATTTTGTAACCTGCAACTTTGCCAAAGTTGTTTATTATTTCAAGTAGTTTTTTACTTGATTCTCTGGGATTCTCTAAGTATATCATCATTATCATCTGCAAAGAGTGATAACTTAGTTTCTTCTTCAATTCCCTCAAATTCCTTCAATTTTTTTTTTCTCTTATTGCTACAGCTAACATTTCTAATACCATATTGAATAATAGTGGTGATAATAGACATCCTTGTTTCACCCCTGATCTTATTGAAAATGCGTCTAGCTTATCCCCATTGCATATAAAGCTTGCTGAAGGTTTTAGATAGATACTGCTTATTATTTTATGGAAAGTTTCATTTATTCCTATGCTCTCCAGTGTTTTCAATAGGAATGAGTGTTGTATTTTCTCAAAACCTTTTTCTGCATCTATTGAGATAATCATGTGGTTTCTGTAAGATTTTTTTTGTTGATATGATCAGTAATGGTAATACTTTTCCTCATATTGAACCAGTCCTGCATTCCTAGTATAAATCCTACCTGATCATAATGTATTTTTCTCATGATAAGTTGCTATATTCTTTTTGCTAATAATATCTTATTTAAAATTTTTTTCATCTATATTCATTAGAGAAATTGGTCTATAATTTTCTCTGTTTTGGCTCTTCCTGGTTTAGGTATCAGAACCATATTTGTATCATAAAAAGAATTTGGGAGAACTTCTTCTTCCCCAGTTTTCCAAAATAGTCTGTATAGTATTGGAATTAACTGTTTTTTAAATGTTTGATAGAATTCTCTTGTAAATTCATCTGGCCTGGAGATTTTTACCTAGGGAGTTCATTGATGGCTTGTTCAATTTCTTTTTCTGAGTTGGAGAATTTTAAGTATTCAACTTCCTCTTCTGTTAATCTGGGCAATTTATATTTTTTTAAAATAATCATCCATCTCCTTTAGATTGTCGAATTTATGGACATAAAGTTCGGCAAAGTAATTTCTAATTGTTATTTTAATTTCCTCCTCATTAGAGATGAGTTCACCCTTTTCATTTTGGATATTGGTAATTTGGTTTTTTCTTTCTTTTTGTAATCAAATTGACCAAAGGTTTATCAATTTTATTGGTTTGTGCATAAAACCAACACTTAGTTTTATTTATTAGTTCAATAATTTTCTCAACTTCAATTTTGTTAATCTCTCCTTTGGTTTTCAGTATTTCTAATTTGGTATTTACTTGGGGATTTTCAGTTTGTTCTTTTCCTAGCTTTTTCAGCATGCATGCCCAATTCATTGATCCCCTCTTTCTCTGTTTTATTCATGTAGGCATTTAAAGATATAAAACTTCCCCTAGAAACTGCTTTTGCAGTATCCCATAAGATTTGGTAGGTTGCCTCATTATTGTCATTCTCTTGTATGAAGTTGTTGACTGTTTCTATGATTTGTTGTTTAACCCACTCATTCTTTAGGATTAGATTATTTAGTTTCCAATTAATTTTTGGTTTATCTTTCCATGGCCTTTGATTACATATAATTTTTTATTGAATTATGATCTAAGAAGAATGCATGGACTATCTCTGCCTTTCTGCACTGGATTTTGAGGTTTTTATGCCCTAGTAAATGGTCAGTTTTTGTGATGGTGCAGTGGATAGAGAGAACACCAGTGCAGGAGTCAGGAAGATCTGAGTTCAAATCTCACCTCAAACACTTGACACTCACTAGTTGTGTGACCTTGAGCAAGTCACTTAACCCCAATTGCCTCATCTTGGGTCATCTCCAGTCATCCTGGTGAATATCTGGTCACTGGATTCAGATGGCTCTGGAGGAGAAGTGAAGCTGCTGCCCTGCACAGCCCTCCCTCTCTCAAAACAAAGTCAAGTGCAAGTCATGTCATCATTTCTCTGATGGCATGGTCTTCTTTGGCAACGAGGGACGAGCACACATGTGTGCCATATACCACTGAGAAAAAGTATATTCCTTTCTATCCTCATTCAGTTTTCTCTGGAGATCTATCATATCTACTTTTTCCAGCATTTTATTCACCTTCTTAACTTCTTTCTTGTGTATTTTGAGTTTAGATTTGTCAAGTTCAGAGAGGCGGAGATTGAGGTCTCCCACTAGTATAGTTTTGCTGTCTGTTTCCTCCTGTAACTCCCTTAATCCTCTTAGAATTTGGATGTTATCCCACTTGGACCATACATGTTTAATAATGATATTTCTTTGTTGTTTGTGGTGCCTTTTAGCAGGATATAGTTTCGTTCCTTATCTCTTTTGATTAGATCTGTTTCTGTTTTTGCTTTGTCTGAGATTAGGATTGCTACCCCTGCCTTTTTTTTTTTTTACATCAGATGAAGCATAATATATTCTGCTCCAACCTTTTACCTTGACTGTGTGTGTATCCCCCCATTTCAGATGTGTTTCTTGTGAACAACATATTGGTGGATTATGGTTTTTAATCCATTCTGCTGTCTGTCTCCATTTTATGGGAGAGTTCATCCCATTCACATTCACAGTTATGATTACTATCTGTGTCTTTCCCTCCATCCTCTTTCCCCCTGTTTGTGCTTTTAGTTCTCTTCCCCTCCACAACAGCTTTAATTTTTGACCACTGCCTCCCTCAGTCTTCCCTTCCTTCTTTAAGCCCCTCTCCATTTTACTCCTGTTTTCCCTTACTACTTCTTCTCTCCCTTTTAGCCTCCCCTCCCTTTTCTTTCCCCCTTCCCCTCCTACTGCCTGTAGAGTTAGTTGGATTTCTATACTTAACTGAGGTTGTTGTTCTTTCCTTGAACCAAATTCTGGGCAGTTTTCCTTGATGATTTCTTGGAAGATATTTTCCATTCTGTTTTTTTCATCATGGCTTTCTAATAAGACCAATAATTCTTAGATTTTATTTCCTGGACCTATTTTCCAGGTCAGTTGTTTTTTCAGTTAGATATTTTACATTTTCTCCTATCTTTTCATTCTTTAGGTTCTGTTTGACTGATTCTTCTTTTTTTTTAATTTATTTTTAACACAGTTCTTAACAGATAAAGCAATTCAAACTTTTGGTCAGGTGATACCTCTTTTTAAAGCATTTACAATATGGACCACGAAAGAGTTTTTTTTTTTAAAGTATTAACCAACTGAGACACAAACAGTATTTATGTTGCTAACTTCACAAGCTCTTGACCTAATTGTCTCCACATTATTACTAAGAATTAAAGGACCCTAACTTATTGTTGTTGGTCTAAAAGTCCTATGCCTAATAGCTTAATTTTAGGCAACCTCGGATGTTCTGCTACCAATAATCTATAATTGGATAGATCTGGTATTAAGCTTACAAATCTTTTGACTATAGGAAATTGCCACCAAGAGTAGGGACATTGCAGGGATATGGTATCTCCCCAACTTCATGTCACTTCCAGGCAGGATTAGATTATCCACTTGCATTCAGTCAGGCTTAAAGTCTGCCAGGTGTCAGTGGGGAAATTGAGTCAGGAGAATCCCACCTCAGTCCATGCTGAACAGCCACTCCCATCCTTCCCTTGAGATCACCTTATGTAGTTCATATCAGCATCTCATCAGCTTGCTGGCATCATGGATTGGAGGTTCAGATCGCCTTTCTGGCTACCCATACCTGGAGTTAGATTCAGAAGAACAGTCATTTAATAGTCCTGTAGCATCTAAAAATGGCATGTTCCAATAACCATGTTTCAAATACGATTATAGTTTCACTTTGGCTAATGAACATCTTTTGAGGCAAGTCTTAAGTGGTTTACATGCCCTTCGATACATGATCTAGTTCCTGATTAAATGGCAATCATAAAATCAAATTTGCCATTAAAACTTTGACTTTTCCATCAATGCCAAATTTTACCCAAGGTTACCTTCCTCTAGGAAATTTAGACTGAAATTCTTTTCTCCAAACTAAAGATTTGACTGATTTTTAATGTCTCATAGAGTCATTAGCTTCTATTTGCCCAGTTCTAATTTTTATCCAGTTATTTTCTTCAGTTAACTTTTGCATCTCCTTTTCCATCTGTCCAATTGTTCCTTTTCTGGAGTTATATTCTCCAATTACTTTTTGTACTTCCTTTTCCATTTGTCCAATTTTTCCAGTTAGGTTTTGTGCTCCTTTTCCGTTTGTCCAATTTTCCTTTTTAAGGAGCTGTTCTCTTCAGTGAATTCTTTGTTCATATTTTTAAAATCATTGACCAGTTTTTCTTCCATTTCTCTAATTTGACTTTTAAAATCCTTCCTGAGCTGTTCCAAGAATGCTCTTTTGCTTCAGACCAGTTCATATTCCCTTCTGAAGTTTCAGATGGGAGTACAATCTCAATGCTGACCTCTTTGGTATTTGTGTTTTGATCCATGTTCCTATAGAAAGATTCTATGGTCTTTTCTGCTTTGCTTCTTAATCATGATGATCACCCTTTTCCTGGCTTTTAAATGCTTCTGAGACAGAAGAGGCTGTGTCCCACAGTTCTTGTGCCTTGAATGTGAGGATTTGTGTGTTGTGGCTTCTGTTCTTTCAGCTAGAAGCTAAAATGCTGCAGCTTACCTGGTGCTGAGCTGGTTGGTGTTCGAAAGCAGAGGCCAAGTGAAGTCTTTCTGGGTTCCCCTGAAGTTGTCTGGGAGCTAGCTGTGTTAAGTGTGGGAGAGGGGTGGTCTGGCTACAGTAAGTCTCCTCTGCTGAGCTATAGCATAGGCAAGCTCAGCTGTTGGTGATCCTGTCTGCACTAGTGTCTTCCCAGCATACCTAGGATCCTGGTGTTGGTGGTTGCAGGTTCCACCCCCCTGGGGCTCAGGATCTCCTCTCGGTTTGCTGAGGTGGGCTATCTGGGACGGCTCTGGTCCTGCCCTGGTCCCCTGCAGCCACAGCAAGAGGGACCCTCCTTAGCAGTTTTCCTAGCCTTACATGCTAAGAGACTGTTTGCCCCTTCAGCTGATCCCACTGTTCCAGGATTTTTCGTGGAGAAATATTGTGCGTCTTTCAAGGTCAGCAAGGGGAGAGGGAGAGTATTTACCAATCTCTCTGCCATCTTGGCTCCCAGAAGTTCAAGTAGGTAACTTACAGACATTTAATCTGCAGGCTGAGTCTCAGGAGCAGCCTCTGCAGATACTTGGGGCTCTGCAGATCTCACTTGCTCTGTTCCACTGGACTCCCATCTTCGTATTTAACTCTTAAAAGATGCTTTGAAAAATCGTTGGTCACATTTACTTAGTAGCAGTACTATTCTAAGGTGTGATATTAACATACACGGCTCAATGAGATAACTTCCTAGCTTCTGGGAAAGCTGACAGCTCAGCTATTTAACAGGATACTGCGAATATCAGGAAATCAGAAGAGAAGATTTGTAACCAATCCAGGCTGTGATCAGTTTGTCTGATGTATTCCATGGTCACACACTACAGGACATTTACAAAACCAGTGTGAATTTGATATTGGTTTAAGAATTTTAACCTTCTGGGGTACAGTTCATATGTTACAAGTTTTATTTTGGACCCTATATCAGTAGATTTTAAAAGGAATCTTTGTAATGTCCTAGATCTACTCTAATCAGTTTTCCTCATGGTGGCACCAGATGCACAGAATTTACCTAGGATTCAGAGGCTCAGAAAGGCTATGTAAAGGGAAATAAAGGACACAGAAGGGCTTATTCTTTTCTCTTGCTTTTGGCATACTGTATTTTTGTAGTAGAGATAGAACACTACACATTGGGTTTTTTTCCACAGACATGACCTGTAGACTATTATGAAACTTAAATAATCCCTTTAAGTTCCAGATTGCATGTTGCATATCTTTACTCCTCATTCAGATCACTTGAGGTCACATAGTTCTGCTTCAAAACTGTAGGCAATTTCCATGCTTTTTAAAATGATTCTGTTTCTCATTTATTAAGATCGTAATTATTTCATCCATTAAAAGTACTGGAATAAGTCTGCCGTGGGTACCAGCTTTCTAACAATCATCTGTCATGGGAGAAATGATGCTTTTTAATCTAGCAACAAAAATGTTCTTTTATAACTTTCTTAACAAAGACATCTCATTGTTTTTATAGAATACCATACAGATTACGTTTTCATATGTGTGTGTGTTTGTATGTATGTCTATATATACCATTTTTAAATTTGTTGCCACTTTTTTTGGAATGGGGAATCCTGTTTCCTAGTTAAACCCTTTGTGGAAGTTTTAGAAAAAGAAAAGCTGGTTCAAATATATAGGATAATAGCAGATGTGTATCTAATAGGAATTGTTTAAACCAGGCAATATTCCCAGACTTTGCATTTGAAGAATCCAAGAACCTGAATCTTAATCTAGTTTGGCCATTAATTTAGATTCAGGAAATTTTTTTTTTTAATATATTGGTTTACTCATCTGTAAATACATAAAAATTATATTATTTCTGTCTCTGAGTTCATGTGAAGAACTCATAATAAATATCATTTGAAAATATTCTAAAAATATAAAATTGAAAAAAATACCAACTTAGATCACATTTATCTCTGCTCCCCCCACACATTTCATTTAAATTCCACTGAACTTGAAATTGAAAATGGTGAGCTCTAACCTGCTTATATAAATTGCTATCATATAGTTATTATTGTGCAAGAGGTGTCATCATTTTTATGGTATTTTAACCCCACATTCAAAATTACTTTTACTCATATTTTGTCAGATATTAGCCTAAAGGTATTACTTTCTCATTTTGAACAAGTCACCTAGATCAGTGGGGCCAAACTTGAATAGAAACAGGTACTACTAAACTAACTAGGTTGCACAGTGGAGACACCACCAGACCTGGGGTCAGGAAGACCTGAGTTCAAATCCTGCATCAGACACTTACTACTTGTGTAACCCTGGGCAATCACTTCACCCTGTTTGCCTCTGTTACCTCATCCATAAAATGAGTTGAAGAGAGAAATGGTAATCCACTCTAGTATCTTTGCTAGAAAAATCCAGATGGGATCAAGAAGCATCAGACATGACTAAAAATGACTGAACAATGTTACCAACTACCAAACTGTACATAAGGCTCTCTGCCAGCCACATACTGATTTAGAAAACCATATATTAACATTATTTATGTTCAATTGTATTTTTACTTATTTTGCCAAATATTTCCCAATTGCATGTTAATCTGGTTCAGCTTACACTTGGGAGTGTTGCTGACACACGCTGTGGAATCACATTTGACGCCTCTGATCTTAATCAATGATTTCCAGAATAGGAGCCTTGGCATTTAAAATCCACCTGAGTATGTAAAGATGTGTTGCTTCCCACCCTGCCTGTCATAATCTGTCACAGGGATTGTTACCAACACAACCTCACCTATTATGACCCAGCATTTCCCTATTCTGACACTTCCATGCGTTCTAAACTAGACATCCTCCCCTCAGTGCAATTATGACTAAACTAATTGAAGTGCCTACAGCAGGATTTGCCACAGGCATCATTGGGAAAACTCACTTCTCCCTTGATAATGATTCCCTTACCCCAGACCAAGGGTTTTAGTAGCTCCTTATTGACTCTGAGAACAAGTTAAACCTTCTGTATTTTGCATTTTAAATCTTTAAACAACCTGGCTCCAAAACCACTTTCTAGCTTTATATTACTTCCCTTTTTATACTCTAGAGAAAGGTTCCAAAGCTTATTTGGCCTGCTACCCCCTTTTCAGGAAAAAAAATACTCCCTCCTCCAAATCTGTTTTCTTTTTTTCTTTAATTTATTTGTTTTCAGTTTTCTACAATCACTTCTATAAGTCTTAGATTTTTCTCCCTCTCCTTCCCTAGGATGTCATGTAATCTTATATGGGTTCTACACATACATTCTTATTAACCACATTTTCACATTAGTATTATTGCATATAAGAATGGGAGAAACCATGAGAAAAAACAAACCAAAGCAAAACGTAACACAGAAGAAACTATTCTGCTTCATTCTGCATTCCAATTCCATAGTTCTTTCTCTGGATGTGGATGGCATTTTCCCTTGAGTTCTTTGGGAATGTTTTAGGTTTTTGAATGACTGTGAAGGGCTAGGTCTACCAGAAACAGTCCTCACACACTGTGGCTGTTACTGTGTACAATGTTCTCCTGGTTCTGCTGATTTCACTCAGCATCAGTTCATATAAGTTCTCCCAGGCTTCTCTGAAGTCCTCCTGTTCGTCATTTCTTGTAGCATAGTAATTCATATACCACAACTTATTCAGCCATTCTCTAATTGATGGGCATCCCCTTGAAGAAATCTGCTTTCTTTAACCCTTTAACGTTTGGGGGTTTGTTTTGTTTTGTTTTCTTAATTTGCATCATTTGAAAAAATATAAAATTTTTATATAAAATAATTTTTAAATGACACATCTTAAACTTAATAATTTATTGTAAATTTGTAGGGTTTTTCCTGCATTGAAATTCTGATGATGCAATATTGCATCATGTAACCATATTGTATTGTAAATAAATCATTACATGCATATATTCATGCCGATGCATGCTGGACTTCCTGACAATGTGGCACACACTTGCCTGCCAACACTTGCTTGTTAAATAAGACCTATTGGTGGACTTGACCACTGATCAGTTATAACTTGTGTTTTCTGCGTTTATTTGGAAAACAGTGTTATCACTATGACTTTAATTCTGTTACACAACTGATGAACCATGTGCCGATGGTTTTTCAAAATTTTCTTCTCTTCTTTCCTTATGCTTTCAGTGCCCTCTTATTTTTATTCAACACCCCCTAGTTGCTCCCAAGGCTACTACCACTCCCCTGGAACATTCCAGCACCCTTCAAGGGGTGGTATAGCCCACTTTGGAAACCTCTGGGAGTGTTTTTCTTTCTGTCCTTTATACTCATACAAAAACCCAACTAAAAACAAAAGCAATAATGGGAAATTAATATATGACACTATCAGAAGCAGACCCACAGAAAGAAAGGAATGGATTTATATTGAAAACTTTCTGCTGAGTTAAACCTAGAGACAATTCACTGTTACTTATTTTTGTACTATGTACAGTGAATATACAGTACACCCTGAAAAACATGATTCCTGCTTCTGAAAAAGTCATAATTCCAAAATTATTATAACCTATTATTTGATTATTATGTATCTTTCATTTAAAAAATTATCTTTAAAAAAAAGATTTACCTCTTTGGGTAGCAACTTTGATTAAATTAATCAAATACTGTCTAGGTCCTATACAGGGATATGAACTTTTTGAGGGTAGGTAGGTAGTCTTTTGCCTTTTTTTTTTTTGTATCCTTAACACTTAGGTGCCTGCCACATAGTAGGTGCTTAGCAGATGTTTATCATCTGACTGTTAATTATATTTAATAAAAACAAAAAGGGTTTTGTACTATTAGGAAGTAAACATTTTTTTTAATATTTATTTAATTGTTATCTGTTTTTCAGTTTCTGTTTTTGCATTTGCTTTATAACACATTAGTACAGTAGTATCTGTGTATGTGTGTATAAAATTTGTTAGTAAATATATATATACACATATTTTAGAGGTGTATGCTCAAAAAAATTTGGACATCACTAACCTAGACTTAAATTACTTAAAGCATTTTTTAATGGTCAGTGTGATAATCTAAATTAAATGAGATTTTTTTCTCCCTTCTTTCAATTTACCTTTCAAGTAAGAAATCTTTTTTGTCTATATATACCATAACTTAAAATATATTGTGTGTAGTGACCTTGTTTTTCTCTAGGTGCATGGTACTGTTGGAGAACCTTGGTGGATTTGGGTAGAAGATCCCACAAATGATCATATTTATCATTCTGAGTATTTTCTCATTCAAAAAAAGCAGGTAAATGTATAGAGCCAGTCACATATTAGCACTTAAGAAATATTTTTTCAAATAAATTTTGTAGGCTAACACAGGAAAAGAGGAGATGTACTTGATAAAATCACATTTTTTGTTTTTATACCTTTTCTCCTCACTTTTACTCTAAGTTGGAATTTAAAATAGCATCCTCATTTAGCTAACAAAAAATCACGATTGAGTGATAGACATTTTTGTTGTAATCCTTATTCTAGTCAGTTCAGAAAGTCAGAATGAAGTCTCTGTAATTTTATTATAAGGATAATTTTATTGTGATTGACCAACTGAAAATAGATTAATATATTTTAGAGCTTGAGGGGGCCTTATAGATTATCCAATCCAGTTCCTCATTTTACAGATTAGAAATTTGAAGTGAAAAAAGTGATTCATTTTTTGAAGGTATCTATGTGCATCATTAGGATAAACTTTATGCTTTGTTTTATTAAGAATTCTCAGGAAAGAACTTTCTGCAGGTTTCAGCAACACTCAACCTCAATATACCATTTCATTTGCCCTAGTACATCTGACTATATATAAAAAGAGCATGTATTTTTACTAAGTGAATTTTTAAAGTATAACCTGCTACTTTTAACATACTGGAAAATCTAAATTCATTATTGACTTTCTCTTATGTTAGGTCATTGCAAAAGAATCTCAGTTGCTGGTATTTACAATCCCTATTTTTGAACCTTTGCCTTCTCAATACTACATTCGGGCTGTTTCTGACAGATGGTTAGGAGCAGAGGCAGTGTGTATCATCAACTTTCAACATTTGATTCTACCACAGAGACATCCTCCTCATACAGGTAACGTATCACCAGGAATTTGAAATGCTAGTTTTCCAAAATTATTGCTTCAGTTAATTCTGGTTGTATATAAAAGAAAAACTGGTGTGTAGTATTTTTAAACTGTACTTTACCTATATTACCTCCCTGTCTAAAAACCTATATTTGTTTATAATTTATAGGATTTAAAAATAGGTCTTTGAATTATTGGTCACAAAATATTTTTTATTTCTGATGTAGAAAAATCTTTCATTTTTGGTAATTTGAGATCTTGTCTACCCTAAAGAGTCCTTGATCTCATGAAAACTATTGAATGAATGAATGACTTAGTAAGTGTTTTATTAAGTGCTTCTGTCTGCCACTCACTTTGTTGAGCATGGGAGATAGAAACAGAAAAGTCTAAATGGTCTAAAAGAGACTCTCTTACACACTAATAAAAGAAAGTTCAGTTTCAGACCAGATGCAAAGGCCTAGAAATCTTAAGAGTGATCAGGGGAGGAAATGGAAAGTCTCAGGTCCTTCAGTTAAAGTCATTAAGTCACATGACAGTGCCTAAGGTGGGATGGAGGAGAGGGGGCTGAGGACTGTCTGTCAGAGGCAAGGTGGATAGGAAGGTGTGACACTCTTTCATCTCCACAGAGGGAGTAGAGTTGATACCTTCAGTCATTCCCTAATTGATGGCCATCCCCTTGAAGAAATCTACTTTCTTTAACCCTTTAACATTTTGGGGTTTGTTTTGTTTTCTTAATTTGCATCATTTGAAAAAATATAAAATTTTCATATAAAATATATATAAATATAAAATAATTTTTAAATGACACATCTTAAACTTAATAATTTATTGTAAATTTGTAGGGTTTTTCCTGCATTGAAATTCTGATGATGCAATATTGCATCATGTAACCATATTGTATTGTAAATAAATCATTACATGCATATATTCATGCCGATGCATGCTGGACTTCCTGACAATGTGGCACACACTTGCCTGCCAACACTTGCTTGTTAAATAAGACCTATTGGTGGACTTGACCACTGATCAGTTATAACTTGTGTTTTCTGCGTTTATTTGGAAAACAGTGTTATCACTATGACTTTAATTCTGTTACACAACTGATGAACCATGTGCCGATGGTTTTTCAAAATTTTCTTCTCTTCTTTCCTTATGCTTTCAGTGCCCTCTTATTTTTATTCAACACCCCCTAGTTGCACCCAAGGCTACTACCACTCCCCTGGAACATTCCAGCACCCTTCAAGGGGTGGTATAGCCCACTTTGGAAACCTCTGGGAGTGTTTTTCTTTCTGTCCTTTATACTCAAACAAAAACACAACAGTTAAGCAAGGATGAGCTCTGGGTAGCCCTGATGGGGAAGAGGGTGAAGAGAAAGAACATTTCCCATTGTGGCAAATGTTTCAACTCCTGGCAATGAATTTAATGAAACACACCATTTGGGGTTAACTGGGCCTGATAGAGGTGATAAATGAGGTGATATCTGACTTTTTGATTATTAGTTAATGTGAACAATTACTGTGGTTGTTAGTGTGCATTTCTTATTTGTGTGTATTTTCTTATTAATCTTCAGCAAGCTAAATAAATGGTTTCACATGAATGTTAGCTCAGAATATATGCAATATCAAATTCTTTTTTTGTTGTTATTTCCCAACATCCACTTATCTTTCCACTGTCAGCTTGTTTGTTTTTTTATATATGTATATATATGTCTGGTCTGTGACATTGCATAGAACTTGAAGTCAGGAAACCTGAGGTCAAATACTACCTGAGACACTTACTAGTTGGGTGTCCTTGGGCAAATCTCTTAACCTTTCTGAGCCTCAGTTTTCTTATCTGAAAAATGAAATAATTAAACTCAATGGCCTCTAAGGTCCCTTCCAGCTTTGCATAAGTTGTAACTATAGAGATTTTCCTTCTAATTTTTTAGTAGGCATCTTTTACTTTGCAGATCTACTAAAAGGAGGGGAGGAGACAAATACTGTGGAACACCTTTTTAAAAAAAAATACACATTCAAGTGTAACACATATCAATCTGTATCCTGCCTTACCCCACCCCCACCAACCCTAACAGTCTTACTTAAGACGTACCTTCCTGACCCACTCCTCCCCTCAAAATAATAGCAGTAATAATAATAAACCTACTCTGTTGCCTGGTAAAACCCAGCTAGCCCTGTTTACCCAGAAAATTGATTATAGACTTCTGGGTAAAGGAAACAAACATTATCACTTGGTTAGTAGTGGATACTCAAATATTTAACATAAATTTTTTTACCTACCATCTTATTTGCACTTATATGTATCCTGTTGAGTACAATTCTGGCAAACCATATTTTCTGAAGTTGGGCCACTTTAACTTAGTAGTGCCAATAAATATGTAAAATGTATTATGAATAGGTTTAAGCCCATGATAGAAATACACAAAATGTTAATAAAAGTCTCTTAAAATTTTATCTTAAAGTTTATTTTTTTCTTTCCTTGTTTTGCCTTTTAAATTTCCCTTTCTCATCAAGGCTGGAAGCACAGTGGCTGATGACAAGTCTTATCACAATACTAAATAGCACAGACATTTTGACCTGCATTTTTCCAGCTTAGGCCAATTCACCACACTCAAGGCAGCCTGGTGTGCCAGACTTACTACAGAAACCCAATCCATAAGGTTTTGTTCAACTGTTGCACAAAACTCCCAAATTCATGTGAGCCACCAGCCTCAGCCTCACCACCTGCAGTTAATATAGACTTGAACCAATGTACCTAATTATCTACTAGACTTTTAAAAAAATTATTAAACTTTCATGTCACATAAAATTTTAAAGAAACTCTTACCATGATACAACATAAGACATCCAGTGTTAAAAGATGCTTTCAATTTCCTGTTATCCATGGTGTAATAAGGGCAGTACTATTATAGACATTCCTATTTCATTTAGGGGAGTACTTTTTAAATTTGTGAATGTTCTCTAGGTTATGAAGCCCTAAAGTGAAGTAGCATTCCTTAAATTCACTGTTTTGTTTTGCTGCTTACCTTCTCCCAACATCATACCAAACTGAAAATGAAAAGCATTACTTTTTTTTTAATGTCTCTGCCTAGATAATTATTTTATTTGAGAGTCCTTTTTTAGTAATTTTGCTTCATTGTAGTATTCTGAACTTAAGGGCTGCCCCAGTAGCAAACTTCAGATATCCATGGATAGACCTTTTCAACTTTTCCCAGGTTTTAGTCCATTTCCAAAATTCTTGCAAATACGAAATTGTTAGGTCGAACACATAATAATGGCATTTATGGATAATGGGATAATACTTTAGTTTCTAAAATGAATATATTAAGGGTTATAGGGTAAAGGTGTCTCTAGATTTTTGCATGTATTGCCTTCATTTTTTGGCATTATTTCTTTATACTGTCTTTGTATATTTGAATATCATAATGAAAATAAAAGGTAATAGAGAAATATTCCAAAAATAATATAATCTACGATAGAAGAATTTATATCTAGTGAAAGTGTGTTTTTATCTTTTGTTAATGAGAAATTCAATTTTCTGGCATTATGGAAAATAAATGTATTGGTACATTGACTTTTAATTAAGAGAGGGTTATTTATATCACATGGTATTAACAAACTTTTTGCCAGGCTGAAAAGTCTTTGAGTGTGTACTAGTGATGTAGTGTCTGTCCAAGGACCAATCTAACTATGGACACAGCAGCTTAACATCAAAAGGTTGGTCTCCAGAGTATGAATTTTTAGAAATATAATGACCCATGGGGTGGAGGAGGGGACTTTAGAATTATATGGAAAAGAATATAATTTATGATACCTCCTTCCAGAGGGCAGCTCTGGTTCTTGTACTATCTTATATTCATTCTGAATATCATAAGCCTGCTGAGTATCTAAAGAAAGAGTTCTAAGTCATAGAAATACAATTAATGACAAAGAATAAAAATAGTAATGGGTTTGCCAGTAAATACCCTAAATTTCAAAAAAAAAAGTATTTATTGTACTGTACTTTATTGTAAGAAAAAGTAAATTAACACCTCAAAATATTGACCTGTGGGAAAATGTCAGAATTTTGAAAACAACTTACAGTTTTTACTTTCATAAGATGCCAGTCACTTTCCCAGCATGGAATAATACTCTCCAAAATTTTCAACTCTCTTCTTCCCTCTAGTAGTTTATTGCTAATTTTTAATAAAAATAATTTCCATTTTTGTAATTACTTTTCCTACTTTGATGACTCTTTGTCTTATTTCAGAGTTACTTGATCTGCAGCCATTACCTGTCACAGCTTTGGGATGCCGGAAGTATGAATCCTTATACAACTTCACCCACTTCAACCCTGTGCAAACACAGATATTTCACACGCTCTATCACACAGACTGCAATGTACTGCTTGGAGCACCCACTGGCTCAGGAAAGACCGTAGCTGCTGAATTAGCTATCTTCAGAGTCTTTAACAAGTATCCCTCATCAAAGGTTTGTTAAAAAGTACTCAGTAGTTTTCTTTATTCTTAATGAAGGAACAGAGAAATAAATTTCCAGAACTTAAATTGAAAAGGTCATTGAGTATTTACTGATCTCCCCGTATAAAAGAGAATTAAAATATAATAATAAAAGAGTTGGTTTCTTAAGGAATTAATCAAACAATATCAAATACCAAAAGTGTATTTCAAAACTTAAGTGATTTTATGACCTCAGAGATGTGACTATATGTGACTTTAGTAGTGCTCCCTCCAGTTCCCTCTCTTCTAGTTCAGTTCTACCTGAAACACTATACTACTGTCACTGTAAAAATTAAACAGGACCGCAAAGGACTTGAAGGGATCATTTTCTTTGTTTTGTGATTTGCCATAGCCGAGGAACTCATCACTTAATGGCAAACCTACTGGTAAATAGTATGTCCATACTTCAGCTTTTCCTCAGAAAGGAGACATTCTGTCTTGGGGAAAATAATTAAAGCTTTTCCAGCTTTGAAGAATTTGTTATACATTGTTCACTGTCAGCATAGTCTTTGAAGATTGTTTATTTCTTCACTACAATGAGGCTTTGGAGTAGAACTTTTTTTGAGGTGACAAAAACAGGTGAATCCTTCTTTAAATTTAAAGAACTTTAAACATCTTTTGTGCTCATTTTTTTCCTTTGATTTGAAATTATTAGTAAAAGAGAAAAATCTCTTAAGTTGTTGAGCCTCTAACATGTCCCAGCAAAACTCACAGGTATATTGATCTGTCTCATATGGAACATGACAGAAAGCACCAGAAATTTCAGGAAAATTTAGTTGCAGGAAAAAAACTGCACTAACCTTGGATTGATAAAGATGAATCTTCAAATAGTTCTTCCCAGCACATACTCCACATTCCCAACTTGAATAAGCACTACACAGGAAATTCAGTATTATGTCAGAGACCTTTGTGCTAGAGGAAAGTCCACCACTGGCAGCAAATCATAACACTATTCTCAATTCTGTACCCTTCAAAAGAAATGCAGAGATAATCTGTTATCCTGCATATCTCCTTATATTTGCGTTATGATTCATGAATATTAGATTAGAAAGAAGTGCTACAGTTCACAGCCTCCAAAAATTTGAAACACTTTAGAATTCAAACTTAGTATTCAAACAATTCACACTGTGTCACTTTACATTTGAATGTTTAGAAAATCTCTGAAATGCCCTTCCTCCTCTTCTCCACCTCTTAACTGCCCTGATTTGCTTCAGGTCTCAGCTAGTCACACCTTCTGCCAAATCTTTCCTGGTCTTTAGTGCCTTCTCTTGGAGATTATTCCCACTTTATCCTGTTTATATCTTGTTTGTACATAATTATTTGCTTGTTGTCTCCCAGACTATGAATTCCTTGAGAGCAGAGACTATATTACATTTTATTTTTCTTTGTACCCTGAGTGCTAAGCACCTGATACATAGATGTTTAATAAATGCTCATTGACTGACTTAAAAAGAAGTGGTAGTAGTAGTAGTAATAGCAGTAGCAGTATTAATAGCTGTAACTAACATTATTTTCTTTATTAAAAATATCCAAAGAAAATGTATCAAGTGAAACATTTAATTTCTGCAAAAAAATTTATTTAACAGATAGAATTTTTTTTATATATTAACTATCTTAGAATCCTTCTCCTTTGAGGTGATTTGAATACTTGATTGACTGTCATGGTAGCTGAGGTGCATTTCTATTACTGAATAGGAAAGATACATTCTAAATCATATTATGGAGATTTTTAACAGTTTATTTAGTTTGATTTACATGAGAATCTTTGTGTTTTGTTCAGGCTGTATACATCGCACCCCTGAAAGCTCTAGTACGTGAAAGAATGGAAGATTGGAAAGTTAGAATAGAAGAAAAACTTGGCAAAAGGTAAATCATGTATTTAACTCAAGATACATATTTTTAATGGTGTAGGAAATAGAGCAAATGAAAGAGTTTGGAGAAAGAATATTTTCAGGATTATTTTAAGAATTCAAATGTATTTAAATACTATTTAAAATTATCAGTATTCTTATTTTGCTAAGAAAAGTGGTACTAATATTTACCCCCAAAGAGAAAAATGACAAGAAAATCTATTCCAAAATAGATTATATTCCCTGTTTTTCTTGTATTTTCTCTCCTCCCCTATAAATGTAGGAAAAGGATTGGATAGTACCCAAGTGGCAACATGATATGGAGATTTATCATGGGGTCCTAATTCTGGAAAGATAAGGCAAAAGTTTCCTGATAAGTGTCAGAGGAGCTAGGGCTGAAGTCTCTGATTGCACTGGGGAGATGAGAAGGATGGACAGAGCACAGGAAGCTTGATGAGGAGATGGATCAGGAAGTGACTGGAGCTTTCGAGAGATGTTAGGCATATAAAGAGCTTCAGGAGTTATCTCTGCAGAAGTGATATTAAAACCCATAGGAGTTAATGAGACATTAAGTATAAAGAAAAAGAGAGGAGTACCTAGGAAAGAACTTGGTGGAGGTCACCAGCTAGTAGGGGACATGATATGGAAGATGATCCAGTGAAGGAAATGGAAAAGAAATAGTCAGGAGAAGCAAGAGAATATTAAAAAAACAAAAAACAAACCTAGACTAGTGAGGGCATCCAAAACAATGTCAGATGCTACAAAGACTTCAAGAATGATGAGAACTCAGTAAAGACCAACAGATAATGGTAAGTAAGAGAGCTTAGGTAACTTTGAAGAAAGAAGTTTCAGTTGAATGATAAGTTCAGAAACCAGATTTCAAAAGATTAGAAAATGAGTGAGAGGAGAGGAAGTGGAAGTAGCATGTTTAAGAGTTTAGCTGTGGAATAGAAGAGAAATGTAAGACTGTGAGGAGATGTTAAGAGAAACTTAGGCATGTCCTAAGTCAATGGGGAAAGAATCGGTGGGTAGAGACTGAAAGTTACTAATTGTAAGGGTAATGTGATGGAGGAGACTGAGGAGTCAGGATCAAGGCATGGACTTAATGGAGGGAAGGACCACTTCTTCATCACAGTAGAATTAAAAAGGAAATTAGAGCTCATGATGTCCAAGGATTTGGGGATGTATGAGAGAAGAAAGGCCTGTCTAAAACCAAGAAGTAACCTCTTATTTTCTCAGTAAAGTATGAGGTGAGATCCTTTGCTGAGAGGGTGGGGAATAAGTGCAGGGAGATCAAAGTGGGAGGCTCAAGGACAAATGAGGAGGTTTGAAATGGCCACCAGGGAATGTGATAGAGAATCATTTAGGGAAGAGTAAAAGGATGATCCTAGGATCCTTCCATTTAGTTGCAATGTCTTTTTGTATTCTGGTTTTGATTGATATTAAATATCAAGATTATGATTCTGTTCCTTTTGTGGGTCACTGAATGAGTGGACCACATTTAGAGTAACAGCATTTGAGTTAATGTTTATGAATAGTATAAAAACCATAGTTCTTTTTGTCATTCTTTGGATTTTTCTCCTCTTCCATCTCTTAAATACTCTGTGATTGCAGAAACCAAAGTGAGGGCCACTTTATATTTTTCTTGGCTTCCTGAGGAGCCGTGATCAAAAGATTCTTCTCAAAGTGGGCATCCTTTTTAGTCTCAGCATTGCCATTCTTCACTGGTCCTTGAAAAGTAGATGCAATCTGTGTCAGAGACTATGTGTGAGACCTTGACAACATGGTAGAACCTTGTTATACATTACTATTATAGCCTTTGAGAACCCTAGGTCAACTGTGTGCCACAGTGAGGCATCTGAGTATAATGGAGAGGGCATTTCATAAATATTTAATGGAAACTCAGAATTTTAGAGTTGGAAAGAGTCTTAGTTGACCTCTATAGATTACTGATAACCTTTTCTAAAATGTGACACCCAAAATATTCCAAATATAGTCTGACCAAGGCAGAGGATGATGAGACTATCTTCTCCCTAGTTCTAAACATTTTGTATCTGTTAAGACAACCTGAGATTAATTTAGCTTTTGAGGAGTACAATATCACAGTTTACTCAGTAAACTCTTTTTTAAGTCCCTATTATATGTGTCAGGCACTGCACTAAGTGCTGAGAATATAAAGAAAGGCAAAAGACAGTTCCTGCTCTCAAGAAGATCATAGTCTAGTAGGGGAGACAACATGCAAACAGCTACATACAAACAAGATATAGACAGAATAAACTGGAGATAATCAAATATAGAAGGTACTAACATTAAGAGAGATGGAGAAAGGCTTAGAGGTAGGATTTTAGCTGGGACTTGGAAGAAGCCAGGAAGGCTAGGAGGCAGAGATGATGAGGGAGAGAATTCCAGGAGTATATATTTGATCATAGAGGAATTCGAGAGTTACTGGAGTTGATTAAATTGCAGGGGTGAGGATGGAGAATAGTAGGGAGAACATAGACTTCTGCTTTAGGAAAATAGGTTTGATAGTTGAGTGGAGGGACAAGAGACTTGAGACAGGGAGTCTAACCTGAAGACATTAAAGTGAAGATGGCCTTCATGAAAGGTGATGGCTTTGTTAGAGAAGAGAAGATGATGTATATGAGAATATCAGAAAAGTAAGATCAATAGTACTTGGCAGCTGATTGGATATGAGGGGTGAGAGGGAATTAAGGGTGACACCTAAGTTGCAAGCCTGGGTGACTACACTTATGTTCCAAGTCTGGCAGATTGGAAAGATGGTGGTTCCCTAAACAGTGACATGGAAGTTAAGAAGAGGGGAGGATTTTAAGAGAAGGATAATGAGTTTGTTTTGGGTACATGTTGAGCTTATGATGTCTAGAGGGCATCCAGTTCATGATGTCCAATAAGCAGTTGAAGATGTAAAACTAAGTCAGGAGAGAGGTTAGAATTCAGGAGATTTGAAATCATTAGCATAATTATTGAACATGCATAACCACATCAAATTACTTCCTAACTTGGGGAGGAGAGGTTGAGAAAGGGAGAGAGAAAAATTTGAAAATCAAATTTTTTTTATTGAATCTTAAAAATTGTCTTTATGTGTAAATTGGGAAAAAATAAAATATTTTTTAAAAGAAATTATTACATAAATATTGAATCCAGTTGATGAGGTCACCAAGTGAAATAGTTGTAGAAGAGTAGAGGTCCCAGGAGAGTACCCTGGAGGACATCCATGGATAATGAGTATAATCTAGATGAAGATCCAGTAAAGGGGACTGAGGAACAGTCATACTTATAGGAGGAGAACCAGTAGAGAGTAGTAGAACTGAAAAGTAGAAAGAAGAAATTATCAAGCAGAAGAGGATGATCAAGAGTGGCAATATTGCAGAAAAGTAAAAAAAAAGATGAGGATCAAGAAAAAGCCATTAGATTTGCAAGTTAAGAGACCATTTGAAATTTTGGAGACAGCAGTTTCAGTTAGTTAAATGAAACTTCGCCAGGATGCAAAGTGAAGAGAGTGATAGGAAAGGTTAGGTTAGGAAGGTGCATATTGTAAATGCCCTCCTAAAGGAGTTTAGGAAGGAGAAGAAGATGGTAGAAGAAACAGAGAGTGATAGCAAGGCTAAAAGGATCAAAATACAGGGTTTTTTAGGGATGGGAGTGAGGTGGGCATGTAGTAGGAAGTAGGGAAGCAACCATTAGAGAGCAAGAAATTGGAGGTTAGTGAAAGAGTGAGCATTATAGAGGAGGCAGTCTGCTAGTGAATACTTGGATGGCTTAGGATCACTTGTGCTTGTTAGAGGGATTTGCCTTGGCAAGGACAAGAGCCATCTTTTCATGTGAGACAAGTAAAGGAAGAAATAGTGGCAGAAGGCATCTGAGTTATGGGAGATGAATGAGGAGGGCACAAGAGGGAATTCTTGGAGAATTGTCACATTTTTTTTTTTAAGTAAAATTAGAAACGTGTTAAATAATAGTCTTGCCTCCTCAAGGGCTCAGTTGTGATGATGTGTCATAAATTTGTAGTGGATTATAGTCAGTATGGCTTCATGATATTCTATAGCTTTATTCAGTAGTATGTGAATAGGAGTGAAAGCAGCAGGTGATAGAAGTAATCTAAGGCTAGGGACTTATAAGGCAAGATCTTTGATAGGATAAAGGGGTAAGGAACTGTAAAGATGATAGTGTAGAGTTAAACTCGATATTTCTTGCTTTATATAAATTTGCATTAGACAAATTTGACTTGATGTAAAAAATTCTGAAAGAAATACACATTACAAAAAAAAAAATCCATGACCTTTACTGTACAGTAGCTTGCCACTCCATTCCCACACCCCTAACGAAAACAAAAACCAAATAAATTCACCAAGTAAAAGCATAGTGAACAGACAGATGGAGAGACCACCACCAGGGCACCAGAAGAGGCAGCCTTTGCTCTGTTCTGCCTGCTCACCATGTATGCCTTCTGTCCATCCTTGCTCGGGTACCAGGTATCTGTCCCCAACCCCCTCATATCACCTGGCCTTCACAGGTCTGCTCCCCATATATTCTTCCTTTCCATTCCAACCAAGCGCTTATGTGCCTTGCCCTGGTCTGTGTGTTCTTCCTGCTCGCTTCTGTGAAAACTGAGTAAACCACATCTGGTGACTCAGTTTTGGATCTCATTTAGTTTCCTTTCTATTCAGTTATGGGTCTTGTGAGAAAACGTATTCAATTATGGGAATTGTGAGAAAACTTTATTGCATTGTTTGAATCTAACCCTGCATGACTGGGAAGCTGGACCATCTCTACCTGTTGCATAGAATCCCTTAACTAAGGACTTAGGTTATGCTGTCTAGAAATCCAGTCAGATCTAAAGTTTGATGCAAGGAGTTTTCTTACAATGATATATCTCAAACAACCCATATATCTTAACCTGAAAATTGGTCCCATACTAATGCATCAGCTACAGTTTCCTTTTTCCTTTAAATATAGACACTTAGAAAGTAGGCATTCTTTTTTTTGGATTTCAGGTAATTACCCTTGTTTGATCTTCTCCCTTCCAACAAAGAAAGCCCCTAATCTTGCCTCCAATTAGAAATCAGATTACTTAATTTTGTATTCTGGTTTTTTCCTGTAGTTGTTTTCTTTTAATGCATAAAAATCTATCTCTCTCAGTATTTGGGGTCCAATACCACTCTGAGGAAACCTGGTCTCAGTTTGTTAAGCAGTTGGCACGTGTTGCTTAATAAATCAATATGCTCAGGAGCACAAACTTTTGTTCCCTATTTCACCTATCATATTTCTCTCTCCCTGGCCCCCACATGTCCTTGAACTGTGTACCACTCCCCTCTATTCACGAGCATGTGACCCCTTTCTCCTTCCCACATACAGGTTTGTAGGGAAGTCCACTTGGATAAATTTAGGACTGTCTTTAGTTCACAGTCAAGATGGTGAAGGAAGTAGAGTTTAAGCATACAGCTTCCAGCAGGTGGCAGCAGGGGCAGTGGTGATAGCTGCAGTGCAGCAGCTCCAGTGCATCCTGGTGCCAGGGGTCCTCTACTTTAGGCACTGAAGCAATTCTGGTTGTGGGAACCACTGAACTGAAGAGGGGGCAGGGCCACACAGAGTCCCTTGAGTAGAGGGGCGGGGTCTATGGAATAGTCCACTTGAGTTAAGCAAGAACCAGCAGTATTTGTGTGTAATGGCAGGATCAGGATCTTTGCGTTAGTGAAGGAGGAATAGGTCATGGAATATAAGTGAAGAACCAGGGGGTTAGGTGTTAGAGATAGTATTACTATATATGTTGAAATCCCCTAGAATGAGGGTAGAAGTTGGAGAGAAGACAAAGACTGAGCCAGACACTGAACTCACTGAGGAAAGAATAGTGCCCTGTAGGTCAATAGACACCAGCTACCAATAATATTGGGTGATTGATGTGGATTGAGTGAACCATAAATGAGGAGAGAGTAGTGATTGTTGGTGTTAAAGGCTGAGCTTGGAAGTAGCAATGATAAGCAAGAAGTAGTACAGCTCCTCCTTCTTGACCACTGAGTCAGAAGAAATGAGTAAAAATGCAACCAGCAATGGAAAAGTGTATGAGAGATCTTCCCCAAAGTACCAGTATAGTAACCCTGTCAGAGATAGAAACAAGGCTGACCTGTTTTTGCTGAGTCAGTGCTGGCTTTTTTATGATCACTGTTTCCTTTTCTAGATGTCTCTTAGCCATCACTTTAATGCTATGTACTAAACTATGGCCAAGAATGAAATTCAAACTGACTGATCTTTGGTTTGCTTACTGTCTTCTCTTTTTTTGAAAATTTGGGACATTTGTCCTCCAATCAGACCTTCAGCATCACTCCCCTTTTCTCGTCTTTCAGATATCACTCAGCAATCATATTCAACAGTTCTTTCAGTACTTGAAGATACAGTTCAGATAACCCTGGTAGTTTTAATTCATTAGGAACAACTGGGTGTTCTTTTGCTTTCTTTGTTGTTTAGGGTATCAAATCCCTAATAGTTTTTTGTTGTTGTTTTCTTCTTTCTAATCCATGGCAGGGAAAACAAAAGCAAAATATCAGTGTTGTAGTTTTCTATCTTCTCTCTTTTTTAGGAATTACCATCCCATCCAGTGTAGGCAGTAGTTCTGACCCTTCTTTTCCCTGACATTTAAAAAATAAAAGCATTATTGTTATCCTTAACTTTTTCTTCACTAAACTTAGTTCCGTGAACTTTAACACCTCAACACTATTCCTTTTTTAAAATCTAATATAATTTTTTTTAAAGTTAACAAAAATCTATTTTCCCTCCTACTCACCACCATTGAAAAGAAGGGGAAAAACTTTACTAAAATATGGATAGTATTGTCCATGTCCAAAAAGCATATGCGTAGTATATCCTTTATATATCACCTTTCTGTCAATAGAAGTGATACACCGATTCCTTGGAATCATGGTTAGTCTTTGCATTGATCAGAGTACTTAAGTCTTTCAAAGTTGTTTGTTTTTACAGGGTTGTTACTGTACATGTTGTTCTATAAATCCTGGCCATGCTCCCTTCATCTGCAAAATTTTTATTTCCTTTTTATTGACTTTGCCAGTCTGATTGATGTGAAATAGAGCCTTATAGGTTACTTTGAATTTCCCTAATTATTAGTTATTTAGTATTTATTTATAAGGGAAGAAAATTGGGAAGGGAAGAAAGGACTAGGTAATGAAAACCTATAAATGCCAAACAGAGGGGTGTTATATTTGATCCTGAGGGTGATAGGGAACTACTGGAACTTATTGAGAAAGAGGTGATGATATGGTCAGACCTTCACTTTAGAAAAAAAATCACCTTAGTAGCTAGGTGGAGGACATATTGGAGTAGGGAGAAAATTAGGGCAGGTAAACCAGTTAAACCTTAGTCCAGATTAAAGGTGATTAATGCCTAAACTAAGATTAAGCCTGTATGAATGGAGATAGACAAGGATTTACACAACATATTGTGAAGGTAGAAATGACGTGATTTAGTAATGCATTAGATATATGTGGTAAAAGTTTGGCATCCAGGATATCAGCTTGGGTGACTGGGAGTCAACAATGATAAGCTAGTTTAGAAGAGGATTCAGGAGGGTTTTGTTTTTTTTTAAGATAATGAGCTCTGTTTTATATTTATTGATTCTTATAGACCTACTAGAAAATTCTATTTTCTTAAGTTGGAGATTTTAGGTATTGGAACGCATGTGACCAGCTGAGCAGGGAGACCAGGGCTGTATATATACCTCTGAGGATTGTTTGCATAAAGATGATCATTGAATCGGTGAGAGCTAATGAGATTGCCAAGTGAAATAGTATTGAGAAAAGAAAAGGCATAGGGACTGGGTTTGGGGGGGACACATATTTGGTGGGCATGATACTTCCACAGTGATAAAATACCACTCATACCTGTAAAATATCTTGCCCAAGACTTTGTAATATTTGTTAGTACTTTGTAGTTTATTTCTGGTGGCATCGTTTGTGTCCATTTGTTGCACCAGAATTGGGTAGCCTGACAGCCCATTTTGACAAGACCATGGAGGTTTTGTGTCACATTTTGGAAACATGTCAAGAAGACAGAAGACTTCCCTGTTGATACCATGTCAGCAAAAAAATTTTCCCCTGCCCCCCCCCAAAAAAATCATCAGGAAATCACAAATCACTCTTGCTCCTCTGTTTTTACTTTAATCCTTACTGGAGGTTCTCTCACTCAACAGCACCTCTCAGTCAAATTTAGGATTCCTTGAAGGTCAAGAAGCTGCTTCTTCCTCATATCATCCAGCAGCCCCTTTTAAGGAAAAACTTATTTTTGGCTGTTTTCTAAAAGTGTTCAGTGGTCCTTCTGTGTGATGTTCTTCCACCCTTCAGCTTATTAGCATGTCAGAATTTACTTCTGCCTCTTAGAATCCTTTTTTTTCTTGTTTTCACACCAAAGCTCATCTTTATGTTTAAGAAATGTTTCATTTTCACAAATAACCTGGAATGTAGAAAGGCATTTCTTATGGTCCTCACCTTCTCTTCTAGGAGAAAAAGAAGTCTGAACTGTCTGAACTTAGATATCTATCAGTCATCTGACTAAAGCAGATATACAAATACTGCACTCATTGCAGAACTTCTGTGTTCTCCATGCTTAATGGAAATGAGATTCATAGTTCTTGCCTTTCTTGTTAGTATCTCTTTTATAGAATAGCCATGATAAACCACTTTTGAGATAGTGAAACTCTATAACAACTCATTAACAGCCTTTTGAGCATTTCTTTTGCATCTCTTAACATGTTAATCAGAAATTCCAGCTTCCTTTTCCTTCTTTTACTGAAATTTCACTTGTCTTCCTGTTTATTTTATATACTTTGTCCAACGATTTTCTCTTTAAAGTCTTTATTCTTCTTTCTCTTCCTTTCTCCTCTTGCAAGTCCTTCTTTGGTTGCTCTCTTATGTTTTTTACTTTCTTCTCCAAGTTCTCTTTGAATCCTTCTCGTATTTCAAATCAAGGCTATTCTTTTGGGTCTAGGTTTCCTCCTCAGATCTTTTTCCTTGACTCCTCCTCCCGCCTCACTCCCATCAAATTGAGTCCTTTACTTCAAAACTTTAAACTTCTTCAATCCTCGCGCATTTCTCCTCCACAGATTTAATTTCTAACTTTCTAACTCAACTTTACAATTCCTTACCGCAGTTTTTATGGCCTTCAGCTCCTTTCTGTTCTTCTGTCTTTTCTTCAACACAGTCTTCTCTTGGGAAGACAAAAGAAACCTATTTGTTAAATTGAATTCTATTCCAGTGCATCCTGTGATGATCTACTGTACATTGGAAAGTTGGACTGTAACAATAATAATAATGAGGATATATCAGAAGCTTACAGTTTTCCAGCACATAACAAATAGAATCTTCTTATGTGCTCTCATGGCAAATGCAGCCTTCCTCAGAAAGTTAAATGAGCCAGGTTAGTCAGAGGAAGCTTTTCACATACAAAAACAGTGGTCATGTAGCAAGGCTTATAGATCCAAGGATGGATCATCCAGTGTATAGAATGGGTCCTACAAGACCACAAATAACTAACTAGTAGACTGAAAATCTTGAGCCAATGATCCAGGTAATTGAAGAATACTTAAAAAAAAATGGAAACTGTGAGAATAAGCTGATGATCTCATTACAGTCAGACAATAACACATTTTGTATAGTCTTTTTAATGGCCTAGTATATGTTCAATTCTGTGATGCTGATGGGCAAAAAATAAATTCTGCTAAGGAAAATGAAAACTACATGTTTTCTAATTTGACAACTATGCTAAGTTAATTAAGAAAACTTTCTTCGTAACTGTAAAATAATTCTCTTTCAAATCTTATCAAAATTGATTTCACAGTTTTCAGGTAGCTTATTAACAGCATATCACTTTTTCCAAGTGAAACATACAGTCTAAAATGAGAAATATAGAAATGATTTTCATTTTGTTTGAGATATCCATTTTCCCTGTCTTTTTTTGTATTTTTAAATGATTTTTATTATACTCCAGAGTTATTGAGCTAACAGGAGATGTGACTCCTGATATGAAATCCATTGCCCAAGCTGACCTTATTGTCACTACACCAGAAAAGTGGGATGGAATCAGCAGAAGCTGGCAGAACAGGAGCTATGTTAAAAAAGTTGCCATTCTCATTATAGATGAGATCCATCTGCTAGGTGAGTGCCATTTTATATAAAGCTGATTTAGAAACCCTGACTTTCATGCATAGAACTGTCAGGGTCAGACCTTGTTAAATGATTAATGCACATTCCTCTTATTTCCTAGGGGATGAGAGAGGCCCAGTTCTAGAGGTTATTGTATCTCGAACTAACTTCATCTCTTCTCACACGGAAAAACCTGTTAGAGTAGTTGGATTGTCTACTGCGTTAGCTAATGCCAGAGACCTTGCTGACTGGCTCAATATTAATCAGGTATGTGAAATACTTGCAAGTGTGACATTTAACAACTTTAGTTCACAGAAGAGTTGACACAGAGGTAGCGCCATGACATTATAAACCTTAGCATAAAAAAGAGTAACATTTTTCTTCACATTTACTTCAGATGGGGTTGTTCAACTTCCGACCATCAGTTCGTCCAGTTCCCCTGGAAGTTCATATTCATGGTTTCCCAGGTCAACATTACTGTCCTCGTATGGCTAGTATGAATAAACCTGCATTTCAGGGTAAGCTGCAAGTATTTGGGATGAGGTACAACCAATTTAAATAGTAGACTGAACATTTTCATACCTTGTGGGTTTGCTTGAAGTAGAGGGTTCTGTTTAAGCTTCTGCAAATGCTATAAAGCCATTTGACTTAAACTGTTCAGGAACACAAACTTATGTAGAATTTATTAACTATTAAAATTAGAGAGTTTTCATAAATAATAATGTTCTTGCTGTTAACCATACATTAGAATAATATCTACAAAAATATTTGTGATTTAAAAAATAAGAAAAATAGTTTGGACTATTAATCTATCAAGATGTTTTCAGATATTGCTTTTTAGCTTTACAAAATGATGAGCAGGTTACAAGTCAAGCAGACATTACAAAATTATGGTTTCAAAACAATACCATAAAATTTAGAATTTTTGAAACGTGCTACTAGTTTCTTTTTCTTTTTTCTTAGCAAGGGAAGCAAGCCTGACATATTTAAGAAGAACTCTCTGATTTTATTGAAACATGTTTTGTTTTGTTTGCATAAGGAATATTTATTGTATCAATTAAAAATAACTTTCAAAATAAATTCTGTAATGGGAACTGCTGTTGATTGTGAGGTGGCAGTTGTGAAGTGACTTTTTAGCTGCTGTAATTAGCCTTATGACAGAGGCAAAGTATTGATTGTGAACTAGAGACCAATCTTGGCAGTTCAGATTATTTACACCTCTGCAGAAGCATTGTACAAAATCACTAATGAACGATAAATTTGCCCTGAGCTGTTCAGCCACACCTGTTCTTGTCACAAGAAAAATCCATTAGATGTTGAATTTACAAGAGAGAGAGACAGAGAGATGCAATCGTGATTGTGTACAAACTACATATATTTTTCTCATGCACATACGATTTAAAATATCGTGACTACGGTGTTTGTTATTTGCCAAAATCTTACCATTTATAGTCTGTAGTGTATTAATACACACTATTGGATACTGAACAGGAGAATGAATACATTTTCTTTTTATAATTTATTAGTCTGATTGGTTATGGGATATCTAAAGGATGTCTGCAGAACAATAATTGGAGAGAAGTATTCCATGTAATATAAATCATTTGTAAATATCTGAAATATTTATATTGTGCTAGAGGTGCTTTCTGCATAGCAGTTAGACTTATAAACTGTTTATTATACCTGTAGTGGGTCACTGTATTTCATTAAGTCTAGAAATATGATTTTATGATGGCTTTATTTCTTGTGGGTTTCATATAAATATAGTCAAGGTCATGTCAGCATTTTCATTGTAAACCTTATTTCTTAGCTCATAAAAAAATCTGCAGCCTATCATGTTTCAAACCAGAAAAAAGGGTCACTTTCTTTTTTGTATATTTAGAAAAATGACTGACTATTCTAAGAAAGCAACACAAGACATAAAAATAGTTTTTGTTTATGCCATTTTAGTAAGATTTTGAAGCACACACAGAGGTGGGAACAATCATTTCCAGTTTAGGTAAATGATTTAATCATTCTCAAGTGTAATTTTTAAATGTGATTAGACTTACAAAATTTTCTTATATCGTAGCTAAATGACAAAAGTATAAACCTCATTCTTTACATAGACCCTCATGACAGTCTCACTCACATACATTCAGGGTCCTGCAGAGGCACATTCATGTTAAAAAATTCACTCTTATATACACTTTCTCACAAAAACATTTACATATTCTCAGATATTCCTCTGCCCTTTCTTCCCTGTGCTCTACTTTGTGTGTGGGGCGGGGCAGTTTGAAAAGAAACATTTAATAACCCCTTATCAGTGTCTACCCTTATGTCCTATAAGGATCTACCAGATCACACCCAATGATGTTGATTCTATCCATGCTACAATCCAAGTGCCTCTAACATATGACAAATCTCTCAGGCCAGTAATTGAAACCCATAGCAATAGAATGGATCCCCTAGCACAACTTTGTGGACAGGCTTTAACTTTTTCCCCCTTCCCCTTATGTCTTCAAGTTAAAACTTAGGTTTGGACCTAAAACAAATTGCCCAGTTCCTTTCCTGCTCTTGATCAACCACAAATGTAAGGAATGTGCCTCCTATAGATTTAAAGCCCCTCCTTAAGCCACCAGTTTATGAAAATCATGCAGAGTTTCAGCTCTTCCATTTTCTACCCAGCCCATATTTGAGATGCAGAGCATATGATGAGAAAATGAAGTTGGAGACTCCAGTCACATTGGAACCAAAGAGTAATCTAGGTTCATTTTGATGTCATTTCCATTTATCCTCAGGTATAAGGCTAAATTTCATTAGAAAAAAGAACACTGGACTAGGAGATCAGGGCCATCATTCTCATTCTTCTACTGTCAACTGTATTACCTTGTGCAGATATGTCACCTCTGTAGATCTCAGTTTCCACATGTATAAAATGATGAGACTTAACTTAATTCCTTCCATAATTAATGCTCAGTGAATTTTACAATTAAAGTTATGGATGTTTATTGATTTGAAAACATTTAAATGCGATGATATTATTGTCAGTGTGTTTTCATGGTGTTATATGAAAATGCATATTCTGACATAGTTTACTTTAAATATAATGGAAATTATCCATACAAATTGTCATAGAAAAATTATGGGGTTTTTTCCATGACTTTTCAACAGCAATCAGAAGCCATTCACCAGCCAAACCTGTTCTGATATTTGTGTCATCCCGACGTCAAACTCGTCTTACAGCCTTGGAATTGATAGCTTTTCTGGCTACTGAAGATGATCCTAAACAGTGGTTGAACATGGATGAAAGAGAGGTAGAGAATTTATTTTCCCTTCATTGTATATGTCAATTTCTTTTTCATTTGATTTTAATCTGTCCATTTTCAAAATTGACTGAAACCGAAGTTTATTAATTCATTTCAATGGACTTGAATTGTGTTTATTTAAGTAGTTCTTTTGTCATAAGTTAATAAGAAATAAACATAATTAATTTCATTAGTGGCAAAAGTGGGTTTCTTTTCATCTTTTTGCATAGATTTGAAATAAATCCATTACCATATAGCATGTGGGATGCTTACTATTCACCCAGTAAAATATAAGCCTTTTGAGGTAAGGAACAATAATCTTTTGTCTTTGTATTCTTAGTGCCTACCAGTCATCAGTCAACAAGTTTATGTATATCCACTATGTACCAATAAGTTTTTTGGTGTTAAAATCAATTTAGTGTTAGATTTTAGAAGGCACATGTAATAGAATTATGAGAATCTTTGATTTCATTAGTATGGGGAATTTATTCCATCTAACAGCACAGATCCCAGATCCCAACCTCCTCTGTAACTATACAATTCTTTACCAATTGTGTATTGAGGCACATGGAGGTTAAGTGATTTGTAAGATTGTATTCCTGGCATGCAGCAGAGGCTAATTCATTCTTATGAAAAACTTTACTTATCCCTGTAGCATTAGCAAAATAAAAAAAAAAATACAGGAAAACATATGACAAATTCATGGATTTATCTTGTTTTACTCAAATACTCTTCATTCTATCTAACGTTGAGTATATATAAGGTACTATATGAGGCACATTGGAGAAGAGAAACATAAAGATATAATCTGTCTAGATTTTATATTTTGATTTCGTTATCAGTGTAGAAAAAAATAACTATAGACAAAGTTTTCTTTGAATATAAACATTTTTTTATCAACCACTATATGCTGAACCCTGTACTAAATACTCATGGGGATAAAAGATTGTGGTTCCTGACCTCAAAAGGTTTTTTTACATTAGTAAGAGAATATGATGCAAAATAACTATAATACAAAATTAACCATGGAAAGTAGATAGAGGTACAAAATGCTGTAGAAGATCCAAGTTTGGAAATAACATAGTGTTTATCTCTATTCATGAATCACATACGGATGTTGGTTAAGTCATTTCACCTCTTCAGACCTCAGTTTTCTCATTTGCAAAGTGAAGTCATTGAAAAGGATAAGTTTTAAGTTCTATTTTAGCTCTAGAATTCTGTTTCTGTGATATAGAAACAATTGTATATTACTACAGGAGTTCTAGAGGGTCACTTTAAATTTCAGAAAAGAAATTGGTTTTTTTAAGGCCAGATTTTTCCCAGTAGGTGTTAGCTTGTAGCAATGAATACAGTAGCTATTTAATTTTTCCCTCCCCTTCTAAATTTGAATAAATACACTATTTATTGACATTATTTTCTATATTGGCTTAAGTTGCCAGAATCAGAAGAAATAGTCTTCTAACTTTTTTATGTGTATGTATGTTTATTTATTACACCTATGTAAAATGTGTATTATAAAACACAAATATAAAATTAAAAGAATGAGTTATTAACAGAGATAAAATTGACAGGACTTGGTAACTAACTTGATATATGGGGTAGGGTGAGAAAAACTGAAGAATTGAAGATAGCAATTTCAAGCCTAGGGACATGAAGAAGAGGAGTGGGTTTTAAGGGGGGAAAAGTAATGGTTTTGGTTTTGGACATATTTGAGCTTAAGATATCTATGGGATATCCAATTCAAGATATCCAGTAGGCAGTTGGAGATGTGAGAGTGGAATTCAGGAGAGAGGTTAGAGCTGGATAGATAAATCTGAGAATCGGCTATATGGAGATTGATGGATGAATCTGTGGGATCTGATGAAATCACCTAGTGAAAAAAGAAAAAGAGATCCCAGGTCAGAGCTTTGTGAGTTACCTATAGTTAATGGATGTGGCCTGGATGAAGGTGCAGCAAAGGGAACTGAGAAGGAAAATTTAAAAGGGTTGAAGGATGACAAGGGGAGAACAGTGTTGTGAAAAGAAAATATCAAAAGAAGAGGATGATTTACAGTATCAGAGCCTACAGAGAGGTCAAGAAGGATGAGGATTAAGAAAAGGCCATTAAATTTAACAATTAAGAGATCATTGGTAATTATAGAGAGAGCAATTTCAGCTGAATGATGAAGTTAGAAACCATGCTGCAACAAGTTAAGTAAAGAGTGAAAAGAAAGGAAATAGAGGCACTGATTGTAGATGGCCTCAGTGAGTTCACCTAAAAATAGAGAGAATACATATAGAATGATAGTTATCAATAATGGAAGGGTCAAGTGAGAGTTTTTTGAGGATGGGGATGACATGAGCATGTTTGTAGGCAGTAGGGAAGCAGCCAGTAATGAGAGATTAGCGATAAATGAGAGTTGGGATGACAAAGGGGACAATCAGCTGAAGAAGATGGGATGAAATGAGATCACTTATGCATATAGAGAGATTAGCCTTGACAAGGAGAAAGGCCACCTCTTCATGTAAGATAAGAGTTGAAGGCAGTAGGAAGATGGCATCTTAGTGATATGAGATGAGGAGAGAAGAGGATTCTAAGTTTTTTCAATTAAATATTAGCAAAGTTCTCAACTGAGAAATTTGGAATCCTTGTAGGTTTGAGGAGGATTGAAAAGATTTGGAAAAGCCTCCATGTTGAATTGAGAGAGTGAATCAATTAAGGAGGTGTAAAACGATTGCTTTGCCATAGTGAGGGCCAAGTTAAGATTATGTACCATAAATTTATAGAGGATCTATGGTTTCACTGTATGGTTTCATCACTTTCTTCACCTTTATTCAGCAGCAAATTAATAGGGAGCAGATCATGTGAGTAATCCAGTGATGAGGCTTGGCAGAACAAAATCTTCACCAACCTGTCCTCCCTTCTAACATCCCTCCCTTCCCTTCTCCCCATCTTCTCTTTTATCCTGTAGGGCAAGATAACTTTTTATACCCCATTACCTGTATTTCTTATTTCCTAGTTGCAAAAACAATACTCAACAGTTGTTCCTAAAACTTTGAGTTTCAACTTCTCTTCCTCCCTCCCTCCCTACCCATTCCCTTTGGAAAGGCAAGCAATTCAATATAGGCCATATCTGTGTAGTTTTGCAAATGACTTCCATAATAGTCGTGTTGTGTAAGACTAACTATATTTCCCTCCGTCCTATCTTGCCCCCCATTTCTTCTGTCTCTCTTTTGACCCTGTCCCTCCCCAAGAGTGCTGACTTCTAATTGTTCCCTCCTCCCATTGCCCTCCCTTCCATCATCCCCCCTACCTTGCTTATCCCCTTCTCCCCCATTCTCCTGTATTGTAAGATAGGTTTTCATACCAAAATGAGTGTGCATTTTATTCCTTCCTTCAGTTGAATGTGATGAGAGTAAGCTTCATGTTTTTTCTCACCTCCCCACTTTTCCCTCCACTGAAAAGTCATTTACTTGCCTCTTTTATGAGATAATTTTCCCCATTCTATTTCTCCCTTTCTCCACCCAATATATTTCTCACCCCTTAATTTCATTTTTTAAAGATATTTTCCCATCCTATTCAATTCACCCTGTGCTCTCTGTCTGTGTGTGTGTGTGAGTGTGTGTAGTCCCACCAACTACCCAGATACTGAAAAAAGTTTTCAAGTTACAAATATTGTCTTTCCATGTAGGAATGTAAATAGTTCAACTTTAGTAAGTCCCTTATGATTTGTCTTTGATGTTTACCTTTTCATGCTTCTCTTGATTCTTGTGTTTGAAAGTCAGATTTTCTTTTCAGCTCTGGTCTTTTCATCAAGAATGCTTTAAAGTCCTCTGTTTCATTGAAAGACCATTTTTTTCCCCTGAAGTATTATACTCAGTTTTGCTGGGTAGGTGATTCTTGGTTTTAGTCCTAGTTCCTTTGACTTCTAGAATATAATATTCCACGCCCTTCGATCCCTTAATGTAGAAGCTGCTAGATCTTGTGTTATCCTGATTGTATTTCCACAATACTTGAATTGTTTCTTTCTAGCTGCTTGCAATATTTTCTGCTTTACCTGGGAACCCTGGAATTTGGCCACAATGTTCCTAGGAGTTTCTCTTTTTGGATCTCTTTCAGGACGTGATCGGTGGATTCTTTCAATATTTATTTTGCCCCCTGGTTCTAGAATATCAGGGCAGTTTTCCTTGATAATTTCATGAAAGATATCTAGGCTCTTTTTTGATCATGACTTTCAGGTAGGCCCACAATTTTTAAATTGTCTCTCCTGGATCTATTTTCCAGGTCAGTTGTTTTTCCAGTGAGATATTTCATATCATCTTCCATTTTTTCATTCTTTTGGTTTTGTTTTGTGATTTCTTGGTTTCTCATCAAGTCATTAGCCTCCATCTGTTCCATTCTAATTTTGAAAGAACTATTTTCTTCAGTGAGCTTTTGAACCTCCTTTTCCATTTGGCTAATTCTGCTTTTTGAAGCATTCTTCTCCACCTCTCTTACTTGATTTTCAAAATCCTTTTTGAGCTCTTCCATTACCTGAGCCCATTGAATATTTATTTTGCATGTTTGGGATACAGAAGCCTTGACTTTTATGTCTTTCCCTGATGGTAAGCATTGTTCTTCCTCATTCGAATGGACGGGAGAAGTTATCTGTTCACCAAGAAAGTAACCTTCTATAGTCTTATTTTTTTACCTCTCCACAGCCACCTGGTCTCCAGTTCTACCAAGTCAGCACTGGGGGCTGATTTTCAGTTAAGCTGTGGGGGCAGGGCCGCCATTCAGTGCGAGACAAAGACCAGCTCCCTCAGGACCTCTACACAGGGCTGAGGTAATATTCAGCTCCTCAGTGCCCCCAGGGGTTTTTATACTCCCACAATGGAGGCGGGTGGCTGTATGGGCTGCTGTGTGGCCTCTGTGGCTGCTGCCTGCTGCCAGGGCTATGGAAAGGTTCTTCTCCCTTCCCAGCCAGCTGAAAAAACCCTGTCAGTAACGTTTGGTGTCTGTGGGTTGAGGGATCTGCAGTCCACTGCTGCTGGGACTGGGGATTCACTGATACTGCGACTGGAGATTCCGCCCCCAATATGTCCTCCTCCCAGAGTTCTGCACAGCCAAGGCTGGGCTGGGCTCCACTCCAGGTCCTGGGCAACCAGCGTTTCCCATGGGCCTTTCAGGTCACCCTGGGCTGGAAATTTCCTCCACTCTGTTGTTTTCCCCTTCTACTGTTCCAAAATTTGTTGAGAGTCCTTCTCTACAGGTATTTTATGGGCTGTGTGGAGAGACCCTCCGTATATGTGTCTTTCTACTCCACCATCTTGGCTCCACCCCCAAGAAAGAATAGTATTTCGGAGTTATCAGGCAAAGAGAGAGGTGGAATGACAACAGAGAGAATTTCAGAGTTTATGAATATCATGGTGATGGCATGATCAAGAGATGTCCATGTCTGTGTAGCTGAGATGGGATGAAAGAGTAGGTGCAGGTCCTTACTACCTCATGCCTGGACTATTTTTTTTAATATTTTATTTTTCCGCATTTACATGTAAAAGCAATTTTAACATTTCATTTTTAAAACTTCGAGTTTCAAATTCTCTCCCTCCCTTCCCACCTCTCCTCATTGAGAAGGCAAGAAATTCAATATAGATTATACATATGATCATAGAAAACATTTTCATAATAGTCATGTTCTGAAAGGCTAATTGTATATACCTCCATCCTATTCTCTCCCTTTTTATTCTATTCTCTCTCTCCTTTCACCCTGTCCCTGCCTACCCCTCCCTCAATCTGCCCTCCCTTTTATCACCTCCATCACCCTAACCGCCTTCTCTTATCCCCTTCCTCTCCTTTCCTGTAGAGTAAGATAGATTTCTATACTCAATTGAGTGTATATGTTATTTCCTCTTTGAGTCAATTCTGATGAGAGTAAATCCTTGCCAGAGAAATTTGATATTGTTTTAAAATCCTATTTGAGCACTTCTCTTCTTATTGTGGATGCATTAATTTTGTTTGTGCAAAAGCTTTTCAGTTTCATGTTATCAGAGTTATCTATTTTAGCTTTGTTAATTGCCTTTATCACTTGTTTCCTTAAAAATGTATGAAAAGTGTATGATCTGTTTCTTTTCTTATATTTTTGTACAAACTTTAATATAAAGGAAATATATCCATTTAGAATGTATTATGGAGTATGTTGTAACGTATTGACTCAAGCCAGACTTCTGCCAGATTGTTTTCCAGTGCTCTCAGCAATTTTTATCAAATACTTATTTTTAAGTATTTTATATTTTCCACTTTATCAAATAAAGTTATTGACTTCCATTGTTTCTCATTCTCCCTTGTCTACTTTGTTCCATTGATCTCTCTCTCTATTTTTTTAACTAATACCGAGTGGTTTCAATGACACTTTATAATATGGTTTGAGGTCTCAAAGTGCTATCTCCCTTTTGATATACCTTTTTTCATTATTTCCCTTGGTATTCTAGATCTTACATTTTTCCAAATGAACTGACATTATTTTATTGAGTTCTATAAAGAATCACTTTGATAATTTCATTGCTGTAATATTAAAACTGTAAATTAACTTTGGCAGTATTGTTTCTTTACATTGGCTCAGCCTAGCCATAATTGCTAAATATTCTTCTAGCCATTTAAGTTTTTCTTTTTCTTAAGAAATATTTTGTTTTTGGAAATGTTATTCTATGCCATGACAGAGTGATCTCTAGATATTTTATGCATTTTTATTTAGAATAAGATCCATTTAGTTTTTAATTGGTTCCTCTGTGGCCCTTTTATGTAACAAAACTTTATTGTAATGTGATCTCTAAAATGTATTTGATATTTCAGTTTTTCTGTATTTGTTTGTAGGTTTTATATTTCCTAATACTTGGTCAATTTTTGTAAGGCTGCTGTTCACCACTGAAAAATATGTATTTTCCTTTTTATTCACATTGAGTAATATCCAGAGGTCTTTCATATCTAACTTTTCTAAAGTTCTATTTAGGTCTTTAACTTCTTTATATTTTGGTCAGATTTATCTTTGAGGTCTAGAAGAGGTATGTTATCTAGGTCTAAAAGGGGATACATTTTTCCCTGTTTTATTCTTTCTTCCTTTAGCTCATTTAATTTTTCCTTTATTTATTTAGAAGCTGTGTGATTCTTCTCATATTTCTTAAAAGAACTTTTAGGTTTAGTAAGATGATTTTTGTAAAGTATAACTCTGAGCAGGTCAGTAAACTCCACAAGGTCTCTGTTTCCCCCAGGGTGAAATATAAACTCCTTTGTTTGTCATTTAAAGCTCTTTATTATAACTTTCCCCCTTCCTATATTTCTGTTCTTCTTATATTTTCTTTCCTCTACATGCTATATTCTAACAGTGCTGGGCTTATGATCATTACTCAGATACAACACTGCAATCCCTTTATGTGAGGGTGACTGACTGTCACCCATGCCTGGAATACTGTACCCTCTCATCTGCTCTCTGTTTCCCTGACTCCCTTCAGGACACAACTCACTTCTAAGCTGTCTCTGGCCTCACTTCCTACTGGCCTTGCCCCCCAAAAAGCCTCTTCTCTAAGATCATTCTTTCTTGATTGATGATTCCCTCCTTGGAAGGCAAAGAGAAACCATACTTCACCTTACTCATAGACTCTAGTCTCTCTCTGGACTCCTCCTCACCTGTTACTTGTCCTCGGTGCTAGTACTCTTTCCAAACCCTTTCCTACATTCTAATTCTTTCATATATATTATCTTTCCCTATTAGAATATGAAGAACTGTCATATTTGTATCCCCAGCATTTAGCCTTGTACCTGGCATAAAGTAAGTGCTAAATAAATGCTCTGAGACTCTGTCTACCTATCTATAATCTATCTACAAGAATCACTTGAGGAGTTTGCCTTTATCAGTGATAAGGAATTTGGTAGAAGCCAGGAGTAGGAAGGAATAAGCTTGCTTTTTTATATGATCAGGAAATTCAGTAGAAATTGTCATGCAGGGGGGCAGAGCCAAGATGGCGGAGTAGAAACACACAAATACGCTAGCTCCGAACCCACAGCCCATGAAATATCTGTAGTAAAGAGCCGCCAATAAATTCGGGAGCAGGAGAAGCCACATAATAGTGAAGCGGATAAGATTTCTGTTCCAGAGGGACCTGCAAACCTCTCGCAAAAGGTCCGTCGCGCTGTGGACGCGAAGCCCAGCCCAGCCCTGCACCGGCCCCGGCAACGAGAGGAACAGATCCGAGCGGACTTCAGAGACGGGATCTCCAGCGGCTGCGCGGGTCCCTCCACCCACAGGTGACGGAGGTCGGTGAGAAGGTCTCTTTGGTGGGTCGAGAAGGGAGTGGGGTGCCCCCATACTCAGGCCCCCTCGGAAGGCAACAGCGGAGGCGGGAACAGACCGGGGCTCCCCAAGCAGGCAGGAGCCCGGATCCATTGTTGAAGGTCTCTGTATAAACCCCCTGAGGGAACTGAGCCCATGAGGCGGCCCTGAGCCCATGAGGCGGCCCTGCCCCCACCTGAGCACCTGAACTTAATCTCACACTGAATAGCAGCCCTGCCGCCGCCCAAAGCACTGAGGCTGGGAAGCAGCATTGATTCTCAGACCCCAAGCGCGGGCTGGGAGGATCCGGAGGCGAGGTGGGTGTGAGGAGGATATTCAGAGCTCAAGTCACTGGCTGGGAAAATGCCCAGAAAAGGGAAAAAAACCAAGACTATAAAGGGTTACTTTCTTGGTGAGCAGGTTTCTCCTCCCCTCCCTTCTGATGAGGAAGAGCGGTGCTCACCATCAGGGGAAGACACGGAAGTCAGTGCTTCTACATCCCAGCCCACTCAATGGGATCAGTTCTGGGAAAAGGTCATAAAGAGCCCAAACAATTTTCAAAATCATGTTAGAAAGGTTGAGGAAAAACTGGGAAGAGCAATAAAAGACTTGCAAGCAAAGTATGAACAACAAATCAGCTCCCTGCTAAAGGAGACCCAAAAAAATGCGGAAGAAAATAACACCCTGAAAAATAGGCTAACTCAATTGGCAAAGGAGGTTCAAGAAGCCAATGAGGAGAAGAATGCTTTCAAAAGCAGAATTAGCCAAATGGAAAAGGAGATTCAAAAGCTCACTGAAGAAAATAGTTCTTTCAAAATTAGAATGGAACAGATGGAGGCTAATGACTTGATGAGAAACCAAGAAATCACAAAACAAAACCAAAAGAATGAAAAAATGGAAGATAATGTGAAATATCTCATTGGAAAAACAACTGACCTGGAAAATAGATCCAGGAGAGACAATTTAAAAATTATGGGCCTACCTGAAAGCCATGATCAAAAAAAGAGCCTAGACATCATCTTTCATGAAATTATCAAGGAGAACTGCCCTGATATTCTAGAACCAGAAGGCAAAATAAATATTAAAAGAATCCACCGATCACCACCTGAAAAAGATCCAAAAAGAGAAACTCCTAGGAATATTGTGGCCAAATTCCAGAATTCCCAGGTCAAGGAGAAAATATTGCAAGCAGCTAGAAAGAAACAATTCAAGTACTGTGGAAATACAATCAGGATAACACAAGATCTAGCAGCTTCTACATTAAGAGATCGAAGGGCATGGAATAGGATATTCCAGAAGTCAAAGGAATTAGGACTAAAACCAAGAATCACCTACCCAGCAAAACTGAGTATAATACTTCAGGGGAAAAAATGGTCTTTCAATGAAATAGAGGACTTTAAAGCATTCTTGATGAAAAGACCAGAGCTGAAAAGAAAATTTGACTTTCAAACACGAGAATGAAGAGAAGCATGAAAAGGTAAACAGCAAAGAGAAGTCATAAGGGACTTATAAAAGTTGAACTGTTTACATCCCTACATGGAAAGACAATATTAGTAACTCTTGAAACTATTCAGTATCTGGATAATTGGTGGGATTGCACACGCACACACTCATAGAGACAGAGTGCGCAGAGTGAATTGAATAGGATGGGATCATATCTTAAAAAAAAAAAATGAAATCAAGCAATGAGAGAGAAATATATGGGAGGAGAAAGGGAGAAATGGAATGGGGCAAATTATCTCTCATAAAAGAGGCAAGCAAAAGATTTTTTTTTTAGTTTGGGGAAAAAGAGGGGAGGTGAGAGAAAAACATGAAGCTTACTCTCATCACATTCCAATAAAGGAAGGAATAAAATGCTCACTCATTTTGGTATGAAAACCTATCTTACAATACAGGAAGGTGGGGGACAAGGGGATAAACAGGGTGGGGGGGACGATGGAAGGGAGGGCATGGGGAGGAGGGTACAATTTGAGGTCGACACTCACAGGGAGGGACAGGATCAAAAGAGAGAATAGAAGTAATTGGAAGCAGGATAGGATGGAGGGAAATATAGTTAGTCTTATATAACACGACTATTATGGAAGTCATTTGCAAAACTACACAGATTTGGCCAATATTGAATTGTTTGCCTTCCAAAGGGAGGGGGAGGGGAGGGAGGGAGGAAAAGAAGTTGCAACTCAAAGTTTTAGGAATAACTGTCAAGTACTGTTCTTGCCGCTAGGAAATAAGAAATACAGGTAAAGGGGTATAGAAAGTTATTTGGCCCAACAGGACAGAGGAGAGGATGGAGACAAGGGCAGAGAGGAATGATGGAGAAGAGAGCGGAGTGGAGATGGGGGCAATTAGAATGCTTGGTGTTTTGGGGTGGGGGGAGGGGACAAGGGGGGAGAAAATTTGGAGCCCAAAAATTCTGTGAAAATGAATGTTAAAAGTGAAATAAATTTAAAAAAAAAAAGAAATTGTCATGCAGATGGAAATTAAAGGAATTATATTTCAGAATTGTAGATGTAATTTAGGAATCATCTTCATGTACTCATTGAAGCCATGCCACTTACATATTTGTGTTACATAATTTGCTTTCCTTTTTCTGCATTTTAAAATCCTTTCATTGGAGATCTTTTCCAACCTTTTCCATTAGGAGTATCAAATAGCTTGGCTATAGTATAGTGGAATAAAGGTAGAAATATGAATAAGAAAAGACAACTTCTCCCTCCTAAATTCAATTAGATATGCAATTTAGGTTGGATTATAAACTTTACAAAAAACAGGAGCCATGTTTCACCTAAGTATTTAATAGTGCTCTGCACGTAATAGTTTCTTAGTGAATGTTTCTTGAATGAATTTCAGTTTGAATTCTTATTATAAAGTAGCAGTTCTCAATTTTTTTTATCTTAAATATCTCTTTATATCCTTTAAAATTATTAAGGACTATCCCTCAAAGAGTTTTTTATTATATGTGTTACATTTATCAGTATTAGAAATCAAAATGTCTTATTATTATGAAAATAGATTTTTTGAGATTTTTGAAACCCCTGAAAGGGTCTCATTGTCTCAAGATCATATTTTGATACACTGTCATAAAAGTCTCAAGCCATGGTGGGGAGAAAGACATAGAATACATTGTCCTGCTTACCTAGAAAACATGACACTATTTTGTTAAAGGTTTCCTATATACATGCGTATACAATTACTCATAATTTAGAACAATAGCAGATATCACAGACTTATTAAGTGTCCCCTAAGTAAAACATTCAGCTATTTACTACAGGAGCTACAAAATTAACCATAGTCCTCTCCCAGACCTAAAAAAATATTATAGAGCAAAAATGATTCTACAGTACAATAAAGTTTGATACAGGGTTTTGACTTTAAAATTAGGCGACTTGGGGGAATGGGATGGGAAGTTTGTTTTGAAGGGACAAATAGAATGGGAAATAAAATATAAACTCTTTAAAGGCAGAAAATGTTCATTTTCTGTTTTTATCTCCTGTACCTAGTACCCATAGTGCCTTACACATTGCAGGTACTTAATAGATGCTCATTGAATTGAATTTGGAAACTATCATTTCTAATTGTGTCTGTTTAGGTAATAGGGTTTTGATTCTTGATGTTGCTTATAACTATTCAGGTACCAAAAGAATGTTCTAAAAGGTTTCTTTTGTCTTTGAGCCTTTTCTTCTTCCTACAAGATGTCAGTTTTATTACACAAAAGTGTATCTTAAAAAATTAACATTTAGTAGTAACTAGGAGATGTTTTAGCTTCATTTAACATCTGTACCAGATGTGATAGATGTAATTATTTTTGCAAAAAAACTTCATAACTTTCATGATTCTTTTGTGTGGCACATCTTTCTTTTATTGGGCATTTTAGACAATTGATAAGCATTATTCAGTGGCATATGGTCTGAGTCTGACGTGCTTTGAAAAGAGTACAGAGTACTAATAATGAGGATTCTGTGAAAATGGGAAAACCAGCACAACAGATATGCTTTGAGAAACTATGGGTTTTTAGCATCTTGAAACAATATATCACACTCAAAGGGACAGAATTGGGCTGCACAATCTGTTAGCTCATTCTTGTCCAATCTGGTCTCCTCCTTTCTTTTGGAGCCAGCATTGTCATCAACTCACTGAATTATATTCTGACTGGAATGTATTTCAGGCACAGGGTAATGTATCTACTTAAATGGAATCCTATATTTCTACAAAAGCTTTTTAAGTATAATAAATTTAAAATATAAAAAACAGTTCTATTAACTTAAAGTAAATGGTTCAACAGTTTACATATGTGCAGCTTAAAAAAATGACTACTACTTGGGAGAACCATAGAGTTTGTTCTGAGAACAGTTTATTTCTTTCATTTGCAATATATTTACCTTTATAAGAATTTTTTTTTAAAAAAATTAAGAGATCCCAGGCATAGTTTCAAAGATTGTTTACTAAATGAATTCCTATAAAAGTCTTCTTTTTTCTAGAAGAGTGTTTTGAGTATTGGGTTTATTCTTTTAAAAAGTTATAGTTATTTGGTCAGGTTACTGAGTATGTTAATTAAAAAAATACTTGCTCCAATGTCTGTGGGGAAAGTATTATTCTAAAAATGTTAATTTTGTTATCCAGTGGCCTCTTTAGGAACTTGCGTATGTTTTGATGAAAAAATTAGATCAATTTTAAGTATGTTAATCAGAGTTTCACATTTTTATTTACAGGGTATGCTCAAATGTTAATAGATTGTCTCAGAAATGTCTTTGCCTAATGATTGAACATTAGCAATACTTTAGGATTTTTTATGATGTTAAAATAATTCAGAATTCCTTTAGAGAAGTACCATAGTAAAAGAAAGTAGAATAGTTGCAGACAAGGGAAAGAAAACTGTCATGGGGATTTTAGGGTTTGAGCAATTCAAATAGGCACATGTTCTCTTTATTTCATTGATTTACATGGAAGTGAGAGGTCACTGAGAAATGACTGTCCTTCCCTGCTGCTAGAATGACAGAAGAGTAGAGTGTACACCAGCTCTTCTGCTAAGTGTCCCTAGTTTTCCTGTGGTAAATTAACTGCTTTCTAAGTATGCCTAACACTATCATGAAGCACCGCTGTAATCCCAGACACACACAAAAAAAGTCTCTGACACTGTCAAAGCAAGACATCTCTGAATAAGTTCTCTGCAGTGTGAATTGGAGATATTTTATGCTAGAAATGACATGAATAACATAGACTGTCATTTGAGAATGGCTAACATTATTATAGACTATTACAAAAAGACCCTTCTTATGGTATACATGTACAAGCATTCTAATCCCTGTTAATATTAAAGAGAAAAATGAATATATGATAATATATTCTTAGGGTCTATGAATCTACTTAGGAAATGTTATCACAGACAGAGAATTGTTAGAGTATATGATTATATGAGGTAATCATATCCTGAGAAATTAAATGAACTGTTTTTAATTCTGTCACCCTTACATGAAAGAAGGGTACTAGATAAACTTCAGTTGTTCATTTAGATTTTCATATAGCATAGGAATTAAACTTGTACCCAATACACTACCTTTGACTTAGAAGTTTATCTTGGTTTTTATCTTTGTAATTTGAATGACTATTAAATAAAACAACAAAAAACGTTACAGTGTTACAAATCATAATCATACCTCACTTATATAGTTTAGTTATTAATAATTCTTAAGTTGCAAATAGCATGTTAAATATTTTCAGTAAAACTTAAACCTTAATTATTAACTACTATCTTTCTTTCATAGTAATCATGATGATAGTCCCTAAATCAGTTCAGGGTTTTGATTTCATACCAGTCACACTACCAAAAGGGTCACTTACTAGAATTAGATGTTGTTCAGTCATGTCCAGCTCCTTGTGAGCCTATCTAGGGTTTTCTTGGCAAAAAAAACTAGAGTTATTTGCCATATCCTTCTTCAGATATAGAACTGAGGGCAGCAGGGTTAAGTGACTTGCCCTCAGTCACACAACTAGTAAGTGTCTGAGGCAGATTAGAACTTAGAAAGATGAGTCTCCCTGACGTTAGGTCCAGCACTCTATCCATTGTGCCACCTCATTGCTCAAAAAAGAGTTTCTAGATTTGACGTAGAAAAGCTTGACCTTGTACAGGGAGCAGGAATGTTGTTGTTAGTGTTTTTTAGTTCTTTCTGTAGTGTGTGACTCTTCATGATCCCATTTGGGGTTTTCTTGGCAAAGATACTAATTTGCCATCTCCTTGTCTAGCTCATTTTTACAGATAAGGAAAATGAGGCAAACTGAATTAAGTGACTTGTCCAGGATCACATAGCTAGGAAGTGTCTCAGGCCAGATTTGCACCCAGAAAGATGAGTATTCCTGACTCCAGGCCTGGCACTCTATCCACTGTGCCACCTAACTGCCCCTTGTAGAACTAGACAAGAGACCAAAAAATTCATTTGGTAGAACAAAAGATCAAGAATCCAGTGACAACCACAAAAAAGTAATAGGACTGGTATTAATAGATCTCAGATTATAAGTGAACAGTCATGGAAACTACTTGGTACTAGTTAAAAGAACAGAAAAAGTGATCATTAAAGCAACTTTAATAGGCAAAAGCGGACAGAATGGCCCAGTAGTTTTTAGTAAATAACATAGCATTTTGTCAAATAAATATCATATTTGATACTTCTCATATTTGTCAAATAAATATCAGTAATAATGTGAAACTTTGAAAGCTGCATATTTAAATCATATAATTATCTCTTCTTTGTAGATGAATGACATCATTGGAACAATGAGAGATTCTAATCTAAAACTGACTCTTGCCTTTGGAATAGGAATGCATCATGCTGGACTGCATGAAAGAGATAGAAAAACAGTGGAAGAATTATTTGTAAATTGTAAAATCCAGGTATTTTATTTTCTACCTATTGATATTTAAATAGACTTTTCAGAATTGGTTAGTAAGATTAAATTATCTTTTCTCTTTTAGGTCCTGATTGCTACAAGCACATTAGCATGGGGTGTAAACTTTCCAGCTCATTTAGTAATTGTTAAGGGAACAGAATATTATGACGGAAAAACAAGACGCTATGTGGATTTTCCCATTACAGGTAATGTTGCAAAAATTTGAAAACACTTAATGAAGATTTTAACCACTAAGAAATATGTTAGCATACATTATATTTTAAGGTAGAGGTGTCAAACTCATAGCCTAGTGCATACATACCACAAGGACAAAACTCTGGTGCATTGGGAATCAAATTAAAATGTAATTGGGAAGTATTTAACAAAATAAAAACTATGATACAACATATGTAATATTGTTTTGTCATTTTCAGTCAGTATGCCAGGTCAGGGATCCCTTTCTAAATTTGAGTTTGATGCCACTGTCTTAGGGAATCATTTATATCTGCCCTGTGATAAGCAAATTTGCTTTACTGAAAGAAGAATTAAGATGTATTTGTTACTTGTTCATCCAGTGTTTTAGCTTGAAAAGATTTCTTATCATGCCACGTTAAGCACAAAATACAGTGTGCTGATTGTTCATTATTGGTATTTTGAAATATTAGTTTTTGCCTTAGCAAATATGAAAATGACAAATAGTAGGAACCACCAATGTGTGTTTTTTAAAATGATCAAACAGAAAGTAGTACTTAGACCTGACATGAAGTACCAAAGTGACATTCTAGTTTCTTCTCTCCTTTCCTGAATTAATGTCCTATGACTTCCCTTTATACGTTGCATGTTCAATGGCTCTTACTACACTTCAAATATATTCTGTGCTATTTCTTCTGAACCTTTCCTTAAGCTGTTCTTCCTCCCTAAAATGCTCATACCCCCTCCCAAACATCAGTTGTCCAATTCCTATAAATCCTTCATTTCAGATATCATCTTTATAAAGTCTTCTGTTGCCCTTAGCTATAATGAACTCTTTCTCTGAATTTCCATGTACTTTCTGTTTCTCTCACGATATTTTCACATACTGGTTATTTGGGTAGATTACTTATATCCCATACTCAGCCAAAATATTGTTGTGTACGTGGATAAAATTGCTCTAATAGTTTGGACAAGAATAAGCTGTTAAAATATACAAAAGTGGTGCTTTAATAGTTTTCTGTTAATTTTCAACAGCTACATATGTTCTCTAGTGAGAGGTATATTCTTACTCACTAATCAGTTGTAAAATATGTATACCAGTTAAATAATCACTAAATGTTGATTTGCTAAGCTATTCATGCCATGATATTTTTTTTTTGGTAACAAATAGTAAAAAGATTTTTTGGGTTGCATTTTGGTTTGTTTGGGTTTTGGGGGGAAGGGGTGGAATAGCCTGGTGATATGTATTTGTGTTTGTGGAGTGAAGGGGATGGAGATTATCTAATAAATTTTTGTCAAAAAGCTTCAGATTTTAATACCTAAATTTAATTTGTACTGGATATAATGACTTTATGATGTTAGACACATAGTACATACATCGTATGCAATTCAGTTAGATTCAACAGACATTTATTAAATTTTCTGTATTGTGCCAGACATTGTGCTAAACGCTGTGTATACAAAGACAAAAACAAAGCAGTGCATGACTTCAAAGAATTTGTTTTACTAGGGGGCAGAAGACAACAATATGTACGTGCCTATACACTGTAATTCAAGGGAATCATGAAAGATTCAATATAAGAAGGGGAACATGAACAGAGACTTTAAAGGAATGTGAGATTCCAAGAGAAAGGAGAACATTCCTGGTATGGAGTATTGCCTGCACAGAGGCAGACAAAGGAATTAATATTTGATGAATGAATAACTTATTCTATTAAAAATTATAGCATCACATAAGTAGCCATTTCTGGCACTTTACTAAGAAAACATTTAATCATATTTTTGTATGCAATCCTAAGATCTTGTTAGAGCCTAGTTTTGCATTTTGGTGACTTATTGACATAAGTATGAGTTTTCTGAATGAATGCTAACTTAGGAAACACAATAGTAAAGTAGCAGGAGTAACACAACTATACTTTTAGTATTAACTATGTAAACTGTAAGACTGCCTTCTTGGTTATTTTATTTTATATTTATATATATTTTTTTATATTTACATAAAGAATAATTAAATGTGTACCAGAATCAATAAATGCACCTCATACCTTTTGTCATATGAGAGTTCTGTTTTCTCTATTATAGATGTACTTCAAATGATGGGACGTGCTGGTAGACCTCAATTTGATGACCAAGGCAAAGCTGTAATCTTGGTTCATGACATAAAGAAAGACTTCTACAAAAAGTTTCTTTATGAACCATTTCCAGTAGAATCAAGGTGAATTTTACTAAAAATGGAAAAAAAAGTTTATATCAGTTAAGATTTTATGGCATATTTGTATGTTCTTACATTTACAAATAAAATAGTATAAGTTTTTAGTTCAACATAATCAGCAGATTTGAAATGGAATTTAATAATTAAATACATCATAGTAAAATCCCATATTTTATAGTAGTCTAACCAGAAATAAAATGAGATGGACTGGCAATAAAAATTCAAGTTTTGTTGCTAATATTTTGTTTCAAAATTAACCTACCTAAAATGTGGCAAGAGTTCTTATTGGAACCAGTATTTAAAGCCAGTTGTGCCTTTATACTTGCCATTCTATTTTCACCCCACCCTTAATTAGCCCTATTGACTGGACTACCCCATTGTCATTTCCCTGATAGTTTCTTCTATATTTCATTACACCCATTGTCACTTCCTGATCTGTTTGATCTGTTATACTCTGCTTCCCTGATATCCAGCATTTTTTCCCCCACAAGTTTCCAGCATCTTCACTGTCATATTTTTGTCCCTCAGATAATTTGTTTTCATGATCTTGGTCTAAATTCAAATTAGAAAACTGTATTTTCAATTCCTTTGAATTAACTGTCTTGACAATGACTATACCTGTTCTTTCTAAACATTTCTCTAGACTGATACTGGCAAATTTTTATCAGTAACTTTTACTACCAAAAGCCTCACTTCCTAAAAGCCATAAATGTAAAGTGCTGACTTTCATTGGTTAGGTGAATTTCAGCTTAATTCCAGTTGGCTGGTGTGAACATGCCTAATTCTCAGTTCGTCTTGTGTATACATGTGTAGCCCTCACATCTGTTTAAAATCAGTAACCAGTCAACAAATAGTGGGAGGTGTTTTTAGTAATATAGATATTTCTTTATTATTGTTGTCTTGTACTTACATGGATCTGTGATTTCATCAAATTGGTTGTAACCTCAAATGAATCAGATCTCAATCTGTCTGTGCCTAACCATCCTATGTGACTGTTGTACGTGATCTTCTACAAATTAGCTACAAGGGAATTCACCCAACAGCTTTTCTTTGCTTTATAATGCCATCTTATATTTGAAATTTTATTCCATATATTCTTTTAATCAGTATTAGTACTGAGATTTAAGAAGTGATTTTAATGAGCACAAAAAATACCAAAAGCATTACTTCATTTTGATTACAAAAATAAGTGAATTTAGCTACTTCATTTTTGCTGATATATAATAATAAAAACTAAACTTACCTTGATTGCCCAAAAGTTCAAAGAAAAAGATTATTTCATTCAGAGAAGTATAACATTGATCATTTCTTAAATGAATGTTTTCTTTGATCTGATTCAAAGGAGAATTCATCACAACTACAGCTTATTTGTGGAAAAGATCTGAAACCAACAAAGATCTCTACATTTAAAGGAATAAACATATCATTCTTCTAATGAAAATCTCTTAAAATGAAATGCTAAAGGAATTTTAATAACTTAGTTTTTTAGCAAATCAATTCTGAAGGCTTCATTCATTCAAGTGAGATTTTTTTATTTTTTTTTAATTAGCAAGCATTTTTTTCTCTCATACCTCTCTTTCTTCCCCCAACTAAGGGAAACAAGGGGCAAAATCTTTGTAACAAATATGCATAGTCAAGCAAAACAATATACTCCATTGGCTATGATAAAAAGCTGAGTGAATGCATCATCATCTCTCATATGAAATTGTGGTTGGTCATGGAGTTGATCAGTTAATTCTTTTGAGTTGTTCATGTTTACAGTGTTGTTACCATTTAAATTGTTGTCATAGTTCCTCTCACTTTACATTATTTTATACAAGTCTTCCTAGGTTTCTCTAAAATTGTCTCTCTTCGTTTCTTATAGCATGATAATATTCCATTACATTTGTGTACCATAATTTGTTTCCTGTTCCCTAATTTATTGTCACCTCCTTTCTTTTTAGTTCTTTGCCACCACAAAGAGTGGCTAGGAACATTTTGGTGATTATAGGATTTTTTGTACTTTCTTTCATCCTTTTGGGGCATAGCAAAAGAGAGATATCACTGGATCAAATGTCATACACAATTTAGTGACTTTTGGAACATACTTCTAAATTCATAGTTCTTCTATCAGTGCATTAATATATATTTACTTGCATTCCACTCCCTACCAGTCCTCTCCATCCCACAGCATTTGTCACCTATGTCACCTGTGCTAATCTGATGGGTATGAGGTAGAACTTCAAAGTTGCTTTAATTTGCATCAGTCTAATTATTAATGATTTGAAGCAGCTTTTATTCATATGGCTTTGATAGCTTGGACATTTTTCCTTGAGAACTGCCAGTTCCTATTCTTTAGCCATTTATTAGTTGGTAAATTCCTCTTATTCTTATAAATTTTAATCAGTTTCAGAGAAACTTGCAGCAGAGATTATTTTTCCCTAGTTAACTGTTTCTTCAGTTACCTTTTAATATTACTATCAAGAACCCTTTGGACAAGAGTAAAGCTAAAACAAAAAAAAAAGTTGAGTACTTCATCGTTACCTAAAATATATTTAACCCCAAAGATAGAGAATTAATAAGTAATAAGGTAAAAATTATAGTTATCTTAATTTCTCTGATTTTTGTTATGTACTTTAATGTAAAATGGATATGAGGCATTTACTTTTTTTAGTGATTAAAATTAATTAGAATTTTCATTGTGAGTATTGAATACAACATGTAATACAGATCTATAGAAGATATATATAAGATATAATTAACAGTAAAGATATTTCATTCATTTATAACACAGTTTGGATCTGGAAACACTAGTGTAAACTACTTTTTGCTCATATGAAATGAAAAATTATAGTTTATATTTCTGTAAGAAGAACATTAATTAGTTGACAGAATAGTTATTGAGTTTTATGCCAAATGACATAACAGTGTCAAATGGAACTTAAATGCATGTATATGTATATACATATATATAGTCACTCATTTATATATTTGTTTCATTGAAAGTACCATCCCAAAGAAATTGAAGACAACTTGTTTCCTTTAAAAAATTTAAAGAAAAATGCCCATTTATTTTGTTTCTTCACTCAATCAATAAGCATTTATTAATGCTTCTTCGTGACTGTATGACTGGCACTGAGCTAGGAATTGAGGATACAAAAAGAAATGAAGCAGTCATGCCTTCAAAGAATCTATATTTTATCATAAGATAATGCCCTATATGAGTATCCATAAAATTTGCAAAATAAACTCAAGATAATTTGGTGGGGAGAGACACTAGTAGTTAGTGGGATCAGAAAATATTTGATTGAAGAAGGTGCTTAAAAGTAAGCTTTAGAGCACAGTTTATTCAAATTTTAATGAGCAGAAACAAGGAAAGTAGCCTTATGTAAAGACTATAAGGCCAGACTGACTAGATTGTAGTGTGTGTGAAGATGAGTAGTATCTTAGAAAATGAACTGTTATATACAAAGTAGTGTTAAATTTGATTTAGTGTTTGTTTTATATTTATATTTGTTTCCTGTTTTGTCATTCACATTTAGCTTACTAAATGTGCTTTCTGATCATTTGAACGCTGAGATTGCTGCTGGGACCATAACATCCAAGCAGGATGCGATGGATTACATTACCTGGACTTATTTTTTCCGTCGGCTTATCATGAACCCTAGGTAAGTAAAGTGACCACAGTTTATAAAAGTTAACTTACCTGTTTCTTCTCCACATTCAAGAAGATAACATTTTTAAAGTAACAATTTAAAAATTGAAGAAATGTCAAAATAAGTTCTTTTGTATAACTCTTAAAACCATAGAGTAATATAAAATGTAAATTTGGCCCAGTAATGTCAATATATTTCTAAAATATGATATCAACAAATTTAAAATCTGTTTGTCCTTTCATTATTTAACTTGTTTTAATTGTTACATTGGTTAATATGTAGAGGACATAAAAGCACAAATACATGGTTCCTGCCCTCTAGGTGCTTACAGAAGACTACTAGTTAAGTAGGGCTTTGGAAAGTAAATAGGTCATAATGTCCTGGAACAGACAGGAAAGTTTTCATGGAGCAGTTGGATTTGTGCTTATTTTTGAAGAACTTCTTTTAAAGAAATTTAGGCAGAGAATCTTTGGGGAGTCATAGATAACACTTAGCAGTACTATTATGAGTATTATCTTTGACTCCTTTTTCCAAAAGACTTTCCTTTCTAAATCAGCTTTATCCAGTTTTGTTATTGCTCAATATTGCACATAATATTGGTTTTTTATTTGTTTTTATAATTAGTTTTCACCATTCACTTCCATAAAATTTTGATTTTTAATTTTTTCTTCTTCCCTCTCCTCCCACCCTTCACAAGACAGTGTACAGTCTGATATAGGCTCTACTTACACATTCGTATTAAACATATTTTCACATTAGTAAAGAAGAATTAGAACTAATGAGAAGAACCACAAGAAAGAAGAAATAAAACAAAACAACAAAAGAAAAGGAGAGGAAATAGTATGTTTCTATATGCATGCAGACTCCAAAGTTCTTTCTCTGGATGTAGATAGTATTTTTCATTGTGAGTCTTTTACAGTTGTCTTGGGTCCTTGCATTGCTGAGATGAGCTAAGTCTATCAGCTTGTCATTGTACAACGTAGCTGTTACTATGTATAATATTCTCCTGGTTCTGTTCATTTCACTCAGCATCAGTTCATATAAGTCTTTCCAGATTTTTCTGAAGTCCGCCTGCTTATCATTTGTTATAGCACAATAGTGTTCCATTACATTCACTTGCCACAACTTTTTCAGCCATTCCGCAATTAATGGACATCTTCTCAATTTCCAGTTCTTGGCCATCACAAAAAGAACTGCTATGAAAATTTTTGTACATGTGAATCCTTTTTCCCTTTGGGATACAGACCTAGAAGTGGTGGGTCAAAGGGCACATGCAGTTTTATAGCCTTTCAGGCATAGTTCCAAATTGCTCTCCAAAATAGTTGGATCAGTTCACAATTCCAACAATGCATTAATGCTCCAATTTCCCCACATCTTCTCCAGCGTTTATCATTTTCATGTTAGCCAGTCTTATAGGTATGATGTGATGTCTCGGAGTTGTTTTGATTTGCATTTCTCTAATCAGTAGTGATTTAAAGCATTTTTTCATATGACTATAGATAGCTTTAGTTTCTGCTGTACTATTTTCCAGTTTTTCTAGCAGTTTTTGTTAAATAATGAGTTCTTATCCCAGAACCTGAAGTCCTTGGATTTGTCAAATAGTAGATTACTATAGTCATTGACTATTTATTGTGTTTTGCATACCTACCCTATTCCACTGATCCACCACTCTATTTCTTAGTCAATACCAAGTAGTTTGGATGATTGCTTCTTTGTAATACTATTTAAGATCTGGTAGGGCAAGGCCAACTTCCCATGCATTTCTCTTCATTAATTCCCTTGATATTCTGGTCCTTTTGTTCTTCCAGATGAATTTTGTTACTGTTCTTTCTAGCTGTATAAAATAATTTTTTGGTAGTTTGATCGGTGTGGCACTGAATAAGTCATTTGATTTAGGTAGCATTGTCTTTTTTAATATATTAGCTTAGCCTATCCATGAGCAAATGATATTTTTCCAGTTATTTAGATCTGACTTTATTTGTGTAAAGGTGTTTTATAGTTGTATTCATATAGTTTCTGGCTTTGTTTTGTCAGGTAGACTCTCAAATATTTTACAATATCTACAGTAACTTTAAATAAAATTTCTCTTTCTGTATCTTGCTGTTGGACTTTGTTAGTAATATGTAAAAATGTCAATTATGTATGTGGGTTTATTTTATGTCCTTCAGCTTTGCATTTGGAATACTATCAGTAGGTCAACACTCTTGTGTTGTTTTCTTAATGATTTTCTGGAAATATATTTTGTGGTTTGTGTTTGTTTGTCAGCTGTTACAACATACTGTATGATTCAAAAAATTTAGCATGAACTATAGCAAGCCATAAACTTTTCTCTTTGTGGTTTTATTTTTTAAGTTCAGTAACCTAAGGAAATTATATTTATTGCCATGGTCTTTAAAGAGAAGGCATGTTCTCTAGATAGCATAATTATCACACCTCATAGCACTTTTAACTTAGGAAAACATTTTAATACCATTCATTTGGGTGATAGGGATGAAAACTGTCATCATTAATACTCCTGTGGAGCCTAAAATGTCTATGATTTTCAGGCTGTTTGGTCTAGGAATCCAATAGCTTCTATCATAAAGTAAGGCTAGGATACCACCACTCATGTTATAAAGTAAGACCAGGATTCAACCCACTAACTGCTTTTATAAACAAGGCCCTAACTGTTTACCTCAAATCTCTTCTGCTTCTAGGAAAACTAAATTGGACATAGTGTGTGACCTGTATGTAGAACTACGGTAGCAATGGTCTTTGTTTGATAAAGGACAAAAATATTACTTTGTGTGAACAGTTGTAGTAGATGATTTTTAAACACAAAGACTATGAGTTAATTAGCTTCTATTTTTTGCTCTCTTTTTTTCAGAGTTATAAAATCATAGAATTTTAGGTGGAAAAAACCTCAACCCCTCAAAACCTCAAAAAATTCCAACCCCTAACTGAAGTAAAAGTCCAATTTACAGTATCCCTGACAAATAATCATCTACCCTCAATTTGAAGAGTGTCAATGACATATCCTTTTGGGCCTTGCAAAATAATTCTTACATACTTTACATGCAGTGGTCCATAATTTATTTGAAGACAACATATCCCCCTAAATCATCTCTTCTGCAGGCTAAATATCCCCACTTAAAATCTACCCATAATATGATTTATCACTAAAAAGGAACATAGTAAGGTCCGTAGTTATACTTTAAAAGTCTTTTATATTTGTTTACTAAAAACCCCAAATATCAGAGAGAACTTTACAGAACCCTTTGGGACCCTCACATTTACTAAGTATGATCTGAATTAAAATCCAGCAAAGGAGAGTGAGAAGGAGTAGTCAAATAGGTAGGAGAACCAGGGGAAAGTAACAGCATGGAAACATAGGAAGAAGAGAATATCAAGAGTTTGATCCATAGTCTTAGAAGCTGCAAAGAAGTAAATAAATATGGAGAACTGATATAAAACCATTAGATCAGTCAATAAGAGATCGTTGGTAACTTTGAAGAAAGCAGTTTCAGTTGAATGACGAGGTTGGAATCTAGACTACAGTAGAGACGTTAGTTGTAAATGGCTTTCTCAAAGAGTTTAGGCACTGAGAGAGAGAGAGATTAGAGGATACCAAGCAGAGATGGATGGATTAAGTGTGGGTTGTTGAGGATAGGAGAGAATTGAGGGTATTTGTAGGCAGTAGGGAAGCAGCCAGTAGATATGGAGAAATTGAAAATTAAGAGTAGGGATGCTAGAGGGGCCAATATGCTGGAAAAAACTCAGTGTATGTGACTAGCTGTGCTTGTTAGAGAAGTTTGCCTTGGCAAAGAAAGAGCACTTATTCATGTGAGACAAGTGTGAAGGAAGAAATGGTAGCAGAAAACATCTTAGTGATGTGTGGTGAGGGAAGAGTAGCTCTTGGAGAATGGTCTCAATTTTTTTCAATGAAATATAAGCAAAACTCTCAAATGAGAGGGTGAGGTAAAGGGGAGCCATGAGACTATGAATGCAGCTGGAACAGGCAATGTAGAGCTCTTAAAGCTTGGTCAGACGTGAAGAGCCAAGGTCATCCCACTGCCTCCCTGGCCATCACCAGTCATCCTGACTTTTGTTTTGCCACTGGACTTCAGTGACTCTGGGAAGAGAGAGTGAGACTGATGACTTTGTGCAACTCTTCCTCACATATGTCCAATTCACAGCTAAGTCAAGACATCACATTATTATGTCATTAGTTCTCTTTGAAAAAACGAAGGACAAAATGGTTTAAGGATCAAGGAATTGAACAGAAGAGGACAGTATGGAATTGAAATGTTCATCAAGGAATTAAGATGGGGAAAGGAGGAGAGTAAAACCAGTTCAAAGAGAGGGTCTGGATAGAACTGGGGAGATCAAGATGAAGAGAAAATACATAATTTCTGGGTTGCAAGGTAGAATAATAATAGATTGTGTTCAAATAAGGAATTTTCAGAGTTCATGAAAATGGAAGTGGCAGATTTGTGGATGATGACAAGATTAAGGGGTATGATCCACCTTGGTGTAGCTGAGGGTATATAGGGTGGAGGTGGAGGTCATTGGAAATGAGTTACTTGAAGAACTGGGACGTTAGGGTTCTTGAAGTATATTAAAGTTCCCCTAGTATGAAGGCAGGAGTTGGGGAAGAGAGAAAGACTGAGCCTACCACTGAACTCATTGAGAACAGAAGAGGAATGGCCTTGAGGTCAGTAAACAACAGCTGTTGAGATTTTCATTGGATGGTAAATATGGATTGAGTGAACCTCAGATGAGAAGAGGTTACTGAGAAGAGGATGAGCATCAAAGTGATCCTAGGGAGCAAGAAATATTCTAACATACCACCTCAAACAGTGAATTGGAGAGGTGAGTGGAAAGTGAGGCTGGAAAGGGTGGCCAGAGAGACTCGTCATCAGGAAAGAGTCAAGTCTCATGAGAACCAGCAGATGGAAAGAGTGGGCAAAGAAAAGATTTTGAATGAAAGCTGGTCTGTTACTTATGGAGAAAGTATTTCAGAGAATATAATAAGGGGTGGAAAACTTAGGAGTGTAACCTTGGTAAGGGGGAAAAGGGTTGTATTGAGGGGAATGGGAATAAGGGATTGAGCAGTGGAGCACCCCATGAGATTTGGGTTTGAATAATGACAGTAGAGGTTCAAAATCACTGGGATTGAGAGGGCTTTATTGGGAGATATTTTGTTAATCATTGACAAATGTGTTCCCTTAGATTGTTATCAGCATCTCTAAGAGATTGATCTTAGTGATAGAGTCCTCTCAGGGCAAGCAGCTCAGGCATGGATCCATTGCGGAGAAGTGATGCTATATGATGTTTCAGTTCTTTCCCTGCAGACAGGTCAGACTAGGAAAGTACTGGAAGGAATATGATGAATGATTCTCTCCATCTAGGCAGGAAGGATCAGAGTAGGCTAAAATCTTGAACCATAGAGAGCGGGACCTTTCTTCATTCATTGCAGTCAACCAGGCAAGAGAATGTAGACTCTTTCCATTATACGCAGAAAGGATCCCATGCAAGCAGGAAGAGTGTAACTGATAATGCTGGCACACAAAGAAATGACTAAAACTAAGGGACATTTTGTATTTTTTCTTGTTTCATGGATAGCCATAATCAAAGAATTGATTGCCTTTTGACCATACTACTAATGATGAATGCCTCCATACTTAACTACGTTGATTCTCACACAGTAGATTCAATTCTGTTGCTAGGAATTTTGTAAGAAGTCTGTATCCAGCTCTTCAGCCTATGGCTTTAAATAACCACCTTCTCATTTTTAAAATCAGTACAGTTATCTGTCTCCAACCCTGTGGTGCCTCAGTTGTTCACCATGATTCTTGACATGTCACTAACAGTAGTTTCATTGATCTTTACTACAGATTTTTACAGTACCCTCCGAGATATAGATAGAGAGAGAGAGAGATGGGGAGATTGTGTGTGTGTGTGTGTGTGCGCATGTGCATGCATACACACACACACACACACACACACACACACAAATATCAATCACTTGAACTCAGTAAAACTAGGTGGTATCATAGCAACTTAGCATTTATCTTTGATTTCAACACTGTTAACTATTTTTGTTCAGTTCTTCCCAGTGTGTTTTATAAAATAGAAGCAAAATAGGACTTGAATATTTCTACATTCTCTTCATGCTCCATTATTATTCCTTCTGTTCCTAGCAATTTTGTCTCCTCCTTGATCTTGTTTTTACCTACCACTTAGCTTAAAACATTTTTTTAATTTATATTTATCACAAAACTCAGCTAATGAAATATTATTCTCATTCTTTGTAGATATAATTGACACATCTTTTGGCATATACCATCTTTTCAGTATTCGAAATAGGGACTGTTCACATATCTATTTCATTCAACTTATCAAATTATTACATGAGAGCAGAAGTTGCTGTTTAAAGTAATTTTGCGAATTAACTTATAGCATATTGCTGTTAGTGAATCAAAGATACAATTATGTGCTCATTAGAGAGCAGATTATCCAGTTCTTGGACTCTTATTATTCTTTATTTCTGATTTTCCTCCATACCATGTCCAAACTATTAAAATCCATCACACCAGATGATCCAGGAAAAGAAAACAAGTGATAAAAAAGTAAGTCATTTTGATTTTGAAAGCATTTAAAGCCAGTGACTGTAGTGTGATTTAGAATTATCTATTAATCCCTTTTATTCAGAATCTGACATATAATTCAAGAAGACTGAGAATCTTAAGATCCTCATGATCACCTAACAATTTGCTAAAGATTATATCAGTTTACCTTACTGATAATCTTCCTTTAGTATTATGAAGATGCCTTCCTTGTTTTCTACTCCTGTTGTTCTTATCTATTAGCTATACTTTAATCTTTGGAAGGCCATCAAGGTAGTTCTGAAGCAATAAAATAAATTAATAATTAATTGTACAATAATGCATATTCATTTGGCAAACATTTTTGAGTTCTTACTATGTGCAACATAAAGGTGAGGTCAGCATCCTGATACCAGCTTATGTTCCAGCATTGGGATTCAGAAATTACTTTTTTTCCTCATTCTCTTTATTTTCTAATTTTCCAGTAAGACTAACCTTTTCATGTCATTTGATTTTGAAAGGAGAAGGAAAAAGGCAAAGTAATAGGCCATGAAATTATAACTATTGAAATATCCTACTTTCCTCAAGAATTATCAAAATTACTCTCCTTGGAAAAAAGCTCTAAGTACTCACTTTGGTAGATCTATGATATCATTGGTATAGGTCTCTTGCCCCACCAGTGGAGATTTATCCCTTCACAACTTTTCATTCTCTTCAGTTCTTATCCATGTTTTCCCTTAAATTTTCCATATAAGATTTATTAACGTACCACTTAAGCTTTCTATATCTTGTCACTCATCCTTACTATTTAACCAACCCACCTCCCTTTCTAGGTGTGTATGTCCACAATATGTTTTACACTACCTGGGATCCTGCCAAGCGTCTTTCCATTTCCATTATTTAACAATTTTAATTTTTCTCAGATGACCACAGTCTATAAAATACAAATGTAGCATCCCTGGGAGACTTTTGCAGAAGTTAGGGGGAGGGAGGACTATGAGTGTAAAAACTGCATATTTTGTCTTATTTGATTTGTATATTGTTTAGTTTTGCTAAACTATTTTTTGAGCTTGATAGCAAAAAAAAGAAACAGATTGATATAACTACACTGGAAAAGTAAAGTTGATGAAAAAATTGTATAACAAATATAATGGATGGGCAGTCTGTCACATTGATTCATCAGTATGTTTGCCTTGGCTGGGCAGTCTATCAAATTAATGCATCAGTAGGTTTACCTTGAACAGTAATAACTTCTCCCATTAATTTCTAATTTATCCCTCTTCTCTTGTTATCACTAAACTTTTAGCATTCACAGAAATTAGCAGACTACTACAAGCACTTAAAATGGGCCTAGGAAAGTTCTACTCTTTTAATTAGATGGTGATAATAAGAACAATTTATTGTATACTTAAGAATAACATCTTTAAATCACAACTCATCATCTATGTCATGGCAGGTAGAGGGAAGGAATGGGAAAGTAAGAGAACACCAGCCTGGGTGATATATGGTGAGACTCCCTTTGTGTGTCCTAACACCCCACTGTGGTCGCTGTAAAGGCCTCTCAGGATCCCTGAAACATTCACCATTTGGACCCTGGTGATACTGCTGATTAAGATAAGGGATTAGACTTCTCGCTATTAGTACATCAAGTTGCTACCTCATTAAAGTTCATATTTTCTTAGCCTATAGAGACAGCTGCAATTGCTTGCTTTATCTCATGCACATAATTCTTACTTTGGAGAGGTCTGAAAGGTCTTGAAGGTGAGAAAAAATGTCTAGTCCACCATCTTTTTTGGTCACATGTTTTGGGAGTATAATTTCTTCCTAAACCTACATTAAATAAAATAAGATAAATTTGAGGAGCTGTTAAAATCCAGAGAAGGAAAAGTTAAAGTCTCTGAGGTTATTCAGAATTTCACCTTATGAAAACTAATATTAAGACAAATGACACAATCAACACCAATATTACAGATGATTTTGAAAAAGATGGTTATCCTGAGACTGGAATTTAGGTTGCAGACCACATTTGTCACAATAGAGTAAGAAAGAAAGAAACTAGGCAATCAAAAGTAAATCAGAAGTTCTAGTTTCTCTTAACAATAACAAGCAAAAGTAACTATTCATGCAAGGCATCGAAATGGCGTAAAGAATAAAAATAATAATTCATCCTCAGTTAACAACTGTGTTAAAGAGTCATGACAACTGAAGACATCACAGGCAAGACAACCTTCAAAGAAGGCTGTGGAAACATTCTGATCATTTCTAGGGTCATAAGAAGTCAAAATCAACAAAAACAGGAGTTGAATGAGATGAGAAACTGAAAGCTTGTGTGCCATTAATACAGAGAACAATTAGTTAGGGGAAGTGAATGAAAATAAGCAAGTGGTGAGGATAGATAAGTTTTGCAATTATTGACTTAAGTGTTTCATAGTGATGCTTGAATTGCTAGCAAAGTACTTTATCAACTTCTCAGACAGAAGCCTTCCCCTAGATTTTCTTGATAGACATTACTTATCAAATTGTGAAAACAGTGCATCTCTAAATATGGATCAATTATCTTTCTATATAAAAGTCACAGTTTGTTTGACTAAAAAAATATAAATACACACATATACACATAATATTGGTTTGAAGTAAAAAAAGATGTGCAAGAAAGTCCCACAAGTATAAATAGTGATTTGTTGATTCAGTAATTATTGAATAGGCTACCCCACTGTGCCATAACATTTATACTACACTTATCTCTTCCACCTTGTAACTTTCCCCATAGCAGTTTTGATTTATCTTGGGTTGGCATAAGAAATTAGTATAAATGGGAATTTGGGAAGAGCTTTGCAGAAGCCACAGCAACACAGGATGGCCAGCAGACAACAGAAAAAGTTTAGAAACTCAGAAATGCTTACCCTGAATTTTGCAATAAGGTACTGTAAACACCCCATAAAAGAAAAAAATCAGACTTCTTCTCTGGTACAAAGGTACCAGAGAAATTTTACATGGATTTCCTGATCATGGGAACGCCATGTGCCCAACCTGATCTGGAAGGGATAACTGGCTTTAATGCTTTCACAAAGCCTTTGACTCCATTCTTCACTTGTAGCTTATTCACTTACTACAAATATATGAAGCATACCAAAGCACAACAAGAACACGAGAGTACTTGATGTCCAGTGGGAAACTAGTCTTTTAAATAGAAAAAAAAAATCTGCTTCCTGTTTATAACATACCATCAGCATTATTGTGTCAAGAATAGCATTTTTCAAAGAGGTAGTTAGTCCATTATGGTTCTGTCTAGCCTTAAATCAATTATCGTCTTACCCAAATATGGCTTCCAAGGTTGAAAAGGAGTGGAGCCAAAGCACCTTATTAATCACTTGATATATGTGGATGATACCAAGCTATATGGGTCCACCCAAAAAAAATTCTTCATCTTATGAAATACCCATATTTCCAAAATATCCAAATATTCCAACTTGCTTGGAATCTTTGAGTATAAAATTTGTAATATGTGACAAAGAAAGAGATCCACACTTAAATACAGATGTCACATTCAGCCAGTGGTTGAAGACAATACCTACAAATACTTTGGCCACCTCTAGACAAGAAACATTCCACATAAAGTCTTCAAAGAAAAAGTTGTGATTAAATATGTAAAGAAGCTTGCCAGCATCCAGAAATCTAAGTTGAACGGGAAGAACACATTTAAAGCAGTTAACATCTATGCAGTATGGGTCTTAATATATGCATTAGAAACTGTAAAATGAACTATAATAAATTTTAAAAGTATTCACAGAAAAAACCTATACAATATTCGTGAAACACAGGATGTATCACTCTGGCAGCTGTAGAATGATTGACACTTCCTCATGAAAAAATAACTTAACATTTTCAAATCTTGATAGTCCCTGATTCCCAGCCATTCAGCATTTGCGGAAGAATGCAAAATGAGTATTATAAATTGATATGGAAATTTAAAGCAAACTCCAACCTAGTACACAGCACAAATTAGTTGTACATGGGGATGATGTTTATTTTCATTTCAATTGTCTTTAATATACAATTCAAAATAATTTTTATAATAAATAAGTACCACTCTGCCTCCCAAAAATTACATCTGATTTTATTATATTCTAAATACTTCTAGATAAATGCAACTTGTGATATTTTATATTACACACAGAAATAAGATATAGTTTTGATATAATTTGCAGTTTGTGTATATGCAAATAGATATGATATATGTATACAGATAGTATGTATATTTAATATTTAAGTTACATCTATGAACTACTGTTTTCAGAAAGCATAATAGCCTCCAAATTGAGTTCTGGATTCAGTCTGTGTGGTCAATTTTACTTTCTTTATTCTCCTGAGAAAGGCTTTTAAATAATACTAGGACAAAAATGTTGTGGTAGTTTCAGCTGTCCTTGCAACCTACTTTCATTATTTGTGTCATTATTACTGCTGCATAATCCGAACATAAAAAAACATGGTGTTGTAACAAATGACTTCCCAGTCCTGACAGTTATGGCAGCAGCATTTCAAAACTGATGAAAAATTTCCCAGAGAGATCTCTGGCCAGGTTTACATAAACTGAACAGGAAACGATTGCCACTGTCTGCATTAAATCCAAACTGTTTGAAGTAACTTTATCTGTGTTTTATGTTGTTGCAAAGGCTCTTTATCTCTTTTAACTGGTAAAATTTCCATCCTTTCACAGATTAGAAAAATAATTTCAGGTTTCATGTGTTGTAGTTCTTACATGATTTCTCCTTTGGTAACAAATTTTAAGGGTAATAAAAAAGTTAGTTTCAGTTTTTGATTGTTTAAATTTTATGTACTTTGTGAATTTTTATGATAGGTAGGGGGTGTGTTATTACTTTCTCCCAATGGACTACTAATGGAAGTTAGCTTGTCTAGTCCATGTGCTAGATGCTGTCAGTATAAAACTGCCTTTGACTTTCACACCTCTCAGGGGACGAGTAATTGTTGTGTTCAAACAGCCTGTAATTGTGATCCCGCTGGCTTTCTCAGTACGCTTCTGGCTATTAGAATCATTAAACAACTCAGCACCTGTTAACAGCATTGTAAATATTCAACCCTGCTTGTGTGCAGGTTGAGTCCAATATAGAGAAGGCTTACAGAGCCCAGCCTCATAAATTAGAGCTTCTGACAAGTCAATTATTGTGAAACTGGGTTTCACTGTGAAATAAATGAAATAGCATGCTGATAAAAAGGTAGGCTGTCTGTTTACGGCAAAGGGAAAATAATGATTAGATGATTTCAATGCAGTGAGCATGAAACTGCATTGTGTTTATTCTTTATCTGTAATTAAACAGTTGTATAATATAACAGCTTAAGATAACCCATAAATTATATATTTTTCACTGTGAAGAGTATACAATGAAAACATGCCTTTTTTACTTATTATACTACTTGCTTTTTTGAATAATGTCAATGACTGTTCTTATTGAAAAAATGATATATATAATCCCTTCCAAGTGATTACGTAAATACATGCATATATATGTGTGTATGTACGTATAAATTCTTCAGCCAGCCTCAGTTCACATTTTAGAAGCTTACTGTATCAGTCTACTGCAAGAGGATATATGAATCCAGAATATTGAGTTCCCCCAAAACATTGTAATACATTTGTTTCAAAAAGTATTTTATCAGCTTATAAAAAAGGAGTTTCCATGTATATATGCTTTAATTACTTTTGTTTTGTCAAAATATATACTTTAGATGTAACTTTTATAAATTCTGTATTTCAAATGTCTGATTTCTTTTGTAAGATAGTTTCAGTGGATCTAGAACCACAGCTCAAATAGTGAGAAAAACTACATTTTTTTCTGTAGATTGATTAAAATAAATCACTACTATATCTCTATAAGAAGTTTCACATTTTTTGTTCAAAGTGATAAGCTTTAAAATAATTGTCTTTATCAGTATATCATTGAGTATAACTTTAAAAGTCTACTGCTCTGAAATTTATCAATTACACATTTCTAAATTACTATCATTAAAAATATAAGTATTTTAGTATGAGCTTTCTTGTTCAAAAATTTAGTAAGACATGAAATACTGATATGTTATTTAATTCTACTTGTTTCCTCATCACATATATTTATGCATATACATAATTGGACAAATTTTGAAAAAATGTGCTCTTTATTGAAAAGAAGCTTCTCAGTAAGAAAATATACTGATATATTGCTTGGAGAAAATGTGGTAACAGTTTTCTAGCAAGTCAGTCTTTGACCATCTCAGAACAGTTCTCCGATAATGTGTTACCTCCTCTGGGACATAAGTTTTCAGTTAATTTTCCTTTTTTTTTTTTTCTTGGCAGCAGCTTATTTTAAAAATGTAAGAAATGTGTGCTATAACCTACTTTACCTGTTTTAAAGATAGTACTTAAAACCACAAAATCATTCTCATCATTTTTCTAATGGGCTAGACATAAACAACGTAAAATGTATATCTGTAAAATGTATATCATTAAAGCATGTCACATGAAAGACAAAATCTAGAAGGTGCAAATTTTTTAAAATACAAAAACTGAGTTACTAATGGACAATTTTAACCTACTACTGGAGCCACTGGTGATTTTAGGAATCTTTTGCCTCAGAATGACAGCATTAAAAGCAAGAATAGTCAGGACATTTTAGGGTTTTTTTAGGCTAGATGTGTATTGAAATCTTCAAAATCAGTAGCAATTTGAGTAACCCAATATGTTGCAAGTCCTCATACTGTTTTGTATTTTTAATTACATCAATTCAAAAATGTTTTTGAGGGTGTTTTTTAATACTTTAATTGGCATTGGGTATTTTCCTAAACAGTGTTTTCCCACTTTTAGCTTGTTTAAATACTACAGCAGAATAATTTCTTTACTATACAACTTTTACTAGCAAGAATATCATAATGCCGCATATGCAGAAATTCAATTGCATATTCACCAATGTTTTCAATTTAGAAGTAATTTCTTAAATGTGTATTAGTTCAGACAGCTGATAAATACAGCATTGGAAAAGTTTATAGGAACAGCAAAGCCAGAAAAATGTGGTGAGCTGTCATTGCCAAAAGCTTGGCTGATGAATTTCATTTTTTTAAAAAATAAAAGAGAAAAATGTTTTTAATAACTCCGAGTGACTTGGGATACTATGTCCTTCAAGGGGCTTTACATGTCCTATGTTTTTATTTTTACTTCTAGAACAGAAAAAATTCTCTCTAAAGACTTCTTTCACTTGTTTTTCAGGACAGGGGCTAATTTTCTCATGCTTACTCATTTTAGTATTTTACCTTTTTCCATCGGACTCTTTATCTGCAGAACTAGTTTGATGTTTAGTTGATCATCATTACAATGATAAATGTTTGTTTTAGGACAGGACTAAGGATTTTTCAAAAAAGACTTAATTTTTCAAGTGATTCTAGAAGTTCAAGGAAAAAATGTACTTAAATTTTATCAAAATTAGAACTAAAATAAGATCATATGTATTACTTTGCTATTGCTTTTGGCAGAGGAGGTTAAATACTTATGATTGTAGTCTGCATAGATGAATATTTGAATTACAGCACATTTTCTCTTTCTCTTAAACACTGTAACAACCATCTCAGTTACTTCTTCTCTCTGCTACTTTCGTTATAATGCATATCTGTCAAAGGACTAATCCTGGCAAGTGCACAATTTAGAATGTCTGATGAGATTTTTAGCAGGCTTAACTAATGGCAAAATCTCATATTTGGAGATATTTTTTGCCAAGTTCATATATTTCTAATTTAAGTTTCTCTTTCTGTAATCTGAATCCAAGTATGTTTATTTTTGATGTTTGTTTACTAGTGAGCTTATTTTCCTTCTCTTTGAGAGAAAAAAGGAGAAATGACTGATGACAATACTACTCAGCATTTCTGAATCCTGTGAATATTTATGTTGTGAAGTCTCTAGTTCCTTTGCAGGCCTACCATCTTTATTTGAAAGTACAGTCACCTTTTTTTTTTTTTTAACCAGCTATTAGTATGACTTCCTTATTCCAAAATAGGTTTAAAGTCCTCTGCCTGTGTCCCAGCTTTGAGAACAGCTAAATTCCACCACTCTAATCCCAAATCTCCTCTCTATTTACTTTTTTCTTGGGGTGATGGGATGTGGAGTCAAATTTCCACCTTACATGGCACAGAGTAGTAATTAGAGGATTGCTATAACTGTATGGAGATAGCCACTCTGCTTTTGAACTTTTGCCAAAACACAAATTCCTACCAATCATAGGGATTTACAAAGGGTGATGATATTCTCTAGAGGGTTTAGAGAGGTGAAAAAAGGTCCAATACATGCCCTTATGATTTTTTTTTAACATGCAGCAAGCCCTATGAGTTTTGTATCTGCCCTACAGAATCAGGTTGAATGTTTTTTAGCTTGATGAAGCACCTACTAGGCCCCAGGATGACATGTATTTGCTTAATACCATTGGAATAGTAGTTTACCAAATGATTCCCTTGGGCCCTAAATGGTTTATCTACCTCAAAAAGTGAGCAGTTTATTCTCAGTGATTAATTCACCTATGAGAAGTTCACTCTTGTCAATTAATATAGTAGTTTTGTAACATGATAATAGCTCACTCTGGTAAGAGGTCTAGATACACAATTTTAAAAAATATATTATTACCTTCCCACTGATAACATTATAATATCTTTTAAATATGAACATATACACCTAATTTAGTAGTTCTCAAATGCATTTTCCACTTATTAAGTGCCACAGAGCTGTCTGGGTAAGTTCTTTCAGGGCAGGAATTGAGTTTCCTCTAAACTTTCTGTATCCCTTAGGCCTAACACAGTGTCTTTATGCAGTGGGCACTTAACTTGTTTTCTTTCTTTTTCTTTTTTTTTTTTTTTGTATTCAGAATTTTGTCTGCTTCATGTAGTAAAATCTATGTCAGTAATTGAGGGAATGGGGGGGGTGGTAATAGTAGTAGTGGGGTGGGGGAAGTGTCAGTGCAGAAACCACAATAGACTTACTATTTTATACACAGATCGGTAAACCTTAAAACAAGGTCAGCCACTTAGTTACCCATAGAGCAGTGACTTTAACCAACTTACCAACCAAATGAGTTGATCTTATTTTACATTGTAAGTTTGTTCATCTGTAAAATGGGGATAATAATTTCTGACATTGTTTCTATAAATTTCTATGAAATAAAACACACTTTTAAATTCTCAGAAAAACGCTATATAACATAACACTATATAACGCTATATTTAAGATTATTATTAAGATTAATTTTAATTAAGATAATACAAAATGTTTTACAGCTATTAATTCTAATAATTTTGTTCTTCTCTAGTTATTATAACCTGGATGATGTGAGTCATGAGTCCATGAACAAATTCCTTTCAAACCTTGTGGAGAAGGCCCTCATTGAACTGGAATATTCCTATTGTATTGAAATTGGAGAGGTATGTATCTGGTTGACTAATATGACAGAAAGGGAAAATGACAGATATTTGAAGGAATGTGGAAAAATTAGGATGCTAATATAATGTTGGTGGAGTTGTGAGCTGATCCAGCCAATCTGAAGAGTAATTTAGAACTATGCCCAAAGGGCTATAAAACTGTACATACCATTTGACCCAGCAATACTGCTACCAGGTCCGTATCCCAGAGAGATCAATTTTTAAAAAAAGGGAAAAAGAGGGGTGTGTGTGTGTGTGTGTGTGTTGACAAAAATGTTCATAACAGCTCTTTTTGTGGTAGCAAAGAATTGGAAATTGAAGTGATGTCCATCAGTTGAAGAATGGCTAAACAAGTTGTGTTGTTAATTGTGAATAGGATACTATTATTCCATGAGAAAGGATAAGCATGATACTTTGAGAAAAACCTGGAAAGATTTACACTAATTGATGTAAAGTGAAGTAAACAGAACCAGGAGAATATTGTATAGAGTAACAACAATAATGCATGGTGATCAACTGTGAATGACTTCGCTATTTTCAGCAATACAGTGATCCAAGACAGTTCTGAAGGATTTATGATGAAAAATGCTATCCACCTCCAGAAAAAGGACTGATGGAGTCTGAATACAGACTGAAGCATACTGTCTTTTATTTATTTTATTGGGGGTTTTTTTTGGGGGGAGGGGTTTCACAACATGAAATATATTTTGCAGGAAATATGTTTTACATGACTGTACATGCATAATCCTTATCAAATGGCTTACCATTGCCCAAGAGGGAGGGCAGGGAGAGAATTTAGAACTCAGAAATTTTTTTAAAGAAATGTTAGAAAAAGTACTTTTATGTGTAATTGGAGGGAAAAAAGATATTTGAAAATTTTTGAAAAATTGTAGTGGTATGACTCCAAGTCAAATCAATTTAAATTTTAAAGTGGCCTTCTCCTTTTGGATAAAGGGCCTCTTTATTCCCTTTCTAAAATCCAGCCATCTTTAAGGGACTGCTAGGCAGCAAACATGATTGAAAGTGAACTTCTGCCCCTAAGCATATATTAAGACTTATCATCAGGATAGTCTCCCAAGAGCACTGTTGTTTAGGTATTATGTTTTAGATACTTTAATCGTTTTTGTACATATAAATATTCAAGTCTTCTTATTTTATTTAAATGCATGCCATATCTTTTACAATTTTATTCTATATGTATAGTACTTTAGCTATATGTGTTTTGGTGAAATTGAGTTGGTGAGCTGACCTTGGAACCCAATCACAAGTTATAATAACATTGTTTGTATAAAGAAAAAATATATTCTTAGTGTAACATACCTGACTTACAAGTAAGCTTTTGGAACACACTCATTTTAAATTAAAAATTACCTGTGTTTTCTTTATGCTGCATTTTAAAATTTGTTTTTTATGCATGGAATGTTTCATTTCTCTTAAAACAGGATAATCGTAGCATTGAACCACTTACATTCGGCCGAATTGCATCCTATTATTATTTGAAGCACCCAACTGTCAAGATGTTCAAGGATCGTTTGAAACCTGAATGCAGTGTGGAGGATTTGCTTTCAGTTCTAAGTGTGAGTTTCAAATTTCCTTCATGATATCATTATATGTTGTGATGTAAAGTATATGTGTTAAATGTAGTAATTCTTAGTTGTACATACCTTTGACTAGCTTAATGCCTTCCACATAAGAAACATTCAGTCAGTATTTATCAAATTGAATTTTTAAAAATTAAATTGCTTACTGTACTCAGATCCTAAATTTTTAAGTCTTTAGACTATAACCAGAACTAGTTGAATTCCTCATTAATGTATCACCTACAGTGAGTTTTGACTCTTCTTTAATCTGGTGTTATGGTGAAGTAGGAAGAGCCCTAGACTGGGATTTAGAGAACAGGTTTTAGAGTCTGCATTAACTAGTTTTGCAGCCATGAGTCATTCATCCATACCCCTGAATCTGTTTCTTTATCTGTGCAATGGAGCAACATTTTCCAATTCCAAAATCTTTTGATTCTAAGATACTTTACATTATTACTTGTGCAGATTACTTTGCATCGTTACTGAAAACATCCTAAATTAATTTTTACCATTGAAATTGTTTGACTTTTTAGCTAGTGCCAAGTAATTTTGCAGAAATACTATTTTCTAAAATAACATTTTAAATAAAGATGACATTTTTCTTTGTATTTTTAGATCACTATAAACAACTTTTCTTCTCCCTGCCTTTATCCATGTTTTAAAAATGGGGGATTGAGGCAGTTTCAAAAAAAGAAGAGAATATTTATTATGTTCTGTCTTCTCACTGGCTGGATTATCTCTCAGTATGCTATTTATTGTCTTCCCCATGCCTCTGCCTTTCTGTATATGCTCTGAGATCCTGTTCAGGTCTTGCCAGTCTGATAGCACTTACTTTGATCTTTCTTTGTATAAGCACAACGGCTCGCACAGTGCCTGATGACCAATAAATGCTTGTTTGATGTATTAATTGTTGCATACCACATTGATCTACTCTCAGTTTACTGCATTATGAAACTAGTATTATGGATAATCAACAACATCAAATAAAATATAATTTCTATTCTGGAGGTTCCTTTTACTATTGTTTTACTTAATTATATTTTGTGTAGGATAATAATGAAATTAGTATAACCTTCTCATGTAGGGTAAGCTATCTGATAACAATAGGAATCAGTCCAGAACTGTGATAAGTAGAAATAACCTAGCATAGGATTTAAAATTGAAAACAAGTAACCAACAAAGTGAATTTGTAGTTGCTGATTTTGGAGCACACTATATGCCAGAGAAAATTCCAAGGAATTTTGTAAACTACCAAAGGAGTCATTATTTATGTTTTGTCCTTCAACCATCTCTATATAAAAGTATCCATTAAAAAAGAGGGTACATCCTGGTCATGATGGCATGTCATTTCATTCCAACATTTCAGAGGCTTTGTTTAAAAACAGTTGCATCAATCTAAGGATCTACTTTTATCAAAATAAACTTAGACCCTCTATGAGTAACCCAACAAGTGCATACCCTTTGCAGATACACATATAAGGCACATTTTCCAATATATTTCACTTTAAGAAACTTCATAATCAAAGCTAACAACCTGAAATTTATATAGCATTTTTCATCTAAGAAATTAAAACCTTACCGCTGAAAATAACTAATCCTAAGATATCGCCATGTGAATTATTTTACTCCTTTTGAAAGAAGAAAGCCAAGCCAAGTAATTAAAATATTGCATGATTCACCCAACTTCTTACACTTCAGTGTCAGAGAAATTAGTTCATTAATTAGGAGCTTCTATGTGCTAAGCATTGTGCTAGCACTGGAGGTATAAAAACAAAAGTGATGATAATCCATTTTTAAGGAGGGGTGAGGATGATGAGTGGAACCACAGGGAAGTAGATTGATAGATATATTCTTTCTATTAGTAGTGGCAGTATTGATTTGATGATAGTCCCAGAACTTTGGGAGGGTTGTGAACGATATGGCTTATGGAGGGGGAGTTTAGAGAATCAGAGAAATAGCATAAATGGAACATCCAACTTGGCATAGTAACCCACATATAAGTCACCTCAAATCAGGACCTCAAGGTAGGAGTTCCAGAGCTGAAAGGTCTAAAATATCCAGGGCATGATTTCTAGTCCAGGCCGTAAGATGGCTTGATGAGAAGAAGGTGGAGTAGACGACTCTTGCCAGTTCATCGATATAGGTACTTCCTCCAAAAATGAGATTTTAACCCTTCCATACCTTCTTATTTTTTGTGATTCTTGTCCAGGTTTCCACAAATGCTCTAGAAAGTATACATGCTAAAAGCCTTCTTCTGTATCTCTTTACATTACATGAGTACTAGTGGAGTACATTTCTTACCCTTCATGCATACTACATGACCAGCTTATCTCATTTTCCATTAATAAACCTCTTTAGTGGTTTTTTTGCATGCGTTCAGCCTTAATAATATATTACAGCCTATTTACAACTACCATGTGTCTCTTCATGGACTTTTGGGCAACTTGAAGTTTTGACTGATTCATCAAAGACTGTGGTATTCCATAATTTATGGTCATGCAGCATTATTGAAAGAATAATTTTGCTTAAAAAATGGATTCCTATTTCAGAGAGGTTTGGAATCATTTGTGTGTCGTCTCCTTCTTTATATTGTAAGCTTGTTGAGGGCAAGGACTGACTTTTTATTAATTGTATCCTCAGCACTGTGCCTAGCAAACATAGGCACTTAATAAATATTCGTTGGATTGGATTGGATTGAAAGTGCCATATGAGTTCCATTCCCTAACATAAGGCAGTCTACTCTCTTCCTTCTTTTCAATTATAGCCTATTTTGTCGTCCATCTTCAGGTACTTAATTGATTAATTTACTGATAACTCTGTGTACTATCCATTCAACTGTATATGGTGATCTGGTCAAGAGGAATTCTTCATCCACTTAGTTTTTACAAATGGATAATTAGCTGAATTCTTGATAGATTAGTAGGCAGCCATGTAGTACTGTGGGTAGAGTGCTGGATTTGGAAAGACTTGAGTTCAGATCCTACTCCAGGCATGTACTAGTTATGTGACCCTGGTAAGTCACTTTAAATTCTCTGTCTTTTCATCCAAATTTACTGACACTCATCTCACCAGGGCGGTTGTAAGGATCAAATGAGAAGATGTATGGAAAGCACTTTTCAAACTGTAAAGCTCTACAAAAATATTAGCTTAAAAGGTGATTATGGATCACATAAGAGGTTATATGAGGTTATGTAAGAGGTTTTTAGTATTTCAGATCTTAATACATATAGCACAATACCATCTACAGAAAGCATTTTAAGGACCCCCTCCATCAACGGAGAATTCCCATTCCATTTGGATTATATGATAGTGGCAAAAACTTTTGTTGAACACACAGCTCCATGTTTCATTTCCCACTTAATATTACTCATCAGGGCACTGTCAAGCAAAGTTAATTCTGTTGCTAATTCTATCAAGAAATCTGTTATGACTTTGACATGTTCATTGCAAACATCTTGTTTGGAGGATGCATCTTCCACTGCCAGATCGAATCAGACATTAAGCCCAGTGGGATCTCATCTTTGCTAAGTCTTTCTGTAGGTTATTTATAAATATATTCTATTATAGAAAATCACTTAGGAAAAGTTGCTTGTTTCCTTCTCATATTAACATCAAGGATGCCTATGATAGGATGTATAAATTTTTCTCAAGGATTTTGTAGAACAGAAGAGAAGCATCAAGGCTTACTGGATTAAGATCTAGTTTTGAAGCCAGGAAGACCTGGGTTCAAGTTCTACTTTTGACATATACTAACGTATGACCTTGGGCAAGTTATTTAGCCTCTCAGTACTCTAAACAATTTTCTAAGACTATAGATTGAGAACACATACTTATCTGCATTGGTAGAGTATCCTCAACTGAGAATGAATTGATGAATCATCCAGTTCCTTATTCTTGCAGATAAGACATTTGGCTTGTGGGCCAGTAGTTGTTATCTTTTTAGCCCCTTTTCTTCGTAGTAATAACATCCTTGATTACTTGTAAGTATCTGGTATGTTTCCCCTTTCAACTTGAGAACTGATCCCTAAATTTCATCCAAAATTGATTGGCTCCATTCTGGCTGCTTGTCTTGACTTTGTTTTCTTTAATACCATTTCTCCTTCCTTATGTAAAACCTTGGAAAACTGTTTTCAAAATCCAGATGTGGTTATCCCACTGTCATTGATGGAGAAAAAAATTGATTTGTTTCCATTTTTTGCCTATTTGTTGTTTTCCTTCACATTTTATCCTCTGATCAGTTGTGAATGACTTAGCTATTCTCAGCAAAGCAGTGATCCAACACACCTCTGAAGTATTTAAGATGAAAAATGCCCAGAGAAAGAACTGGTGGAACCAATAACAATCAAAGTATATTTGCTTTTATTTTTCTTTGGCCTTTTTTTCTTGGTCTGTGTTTTCTTTTACAACATGACTAATGTGGTAATATATTTTGCATGAGTACACATGTATAATCTATATCAAATTGTTTGTCTTCTCGATGAGGGGTGGAGAAGAAGGGAGAGAATTTGAAACTCAAGATTTTGAAAACAAATATTAAAAATTATTTTTACATATAATTGGGGGAAAATAAAATACTAAATAAATTAGAAAAATAACAAATTTCATACCCTCAGGATGATATAGCTTAAGCTTTCTATAAAACTCAAGCTTTTTATAAACTCATTTTTTCCCAACATCACTTTTTACTATTTTATGAGGTGAATATTGCTCAGTAGTTTAAAACCTCTTTCATAACATTTAATACATAGTATTTATTCTAACCCTGTGTTACCCTTAGCTGCTATATTTCTCTGTTTGTCAAAAAGATCAGGATGTTGCTAGCTGGTCTATTTTCTAGTTTCCTTTGGCCTACTGCTAATGGCATTTTATTTTTATCAGTTAAAACCTCCTTGGAAAAATACACAAATATTATGTATCTTCTATGTGCAAAGCATTATGCTAGATGTTGGGGGGAATCTTACTGAATTCTTTGTAGAATTTCTCTACTTTATCATCTCTTGCATTTGATAGTGGCTCATAAGCAGCAGTTAGCATCATGATGGTCCTTTTCTTTGTCATTATGAGCACTGCAGTGCAAATGACCAAGTGTTGCACAAAATATGTTTCTTCTTGCCTTTTCAGACACAGTGAAACTAACTGACAATTCTTTTATTTGACTCTCTAAAGAGAATTTAGGAGTCACCTTTCCATTTAGTGGAAACTTTTATTTCATTTAAAGCAAGAATAGCAATAATGATATAATATAATTTTCCTAGTCTTAGGTATTGTTTGTTTTTGGGATAGGTAAGGCTGTCACATTCAGAGTACTGACAGTTAAGTAAATATTTCTAGATGATAGATTTATAATTCTTAGACATCATTAACACATATAAAATGGAACTACATAAGATTGAGGGCTGTTTTGTATTTTTCTTTTGTTATGAGTTTCTGTTTCCAAAAATTCATGAACTACTAGTAAAAAGCTTCTTTGTACTTAGAAGAGGCTGATAGTCATTGTCCCTAAGGACTTTGTAGCACGAGGGTGCCTGCCAGAGTTTGACTTTGACTAGAACAATCTTTCATGGCCTGGAGTCCACTTCACACACAATGAGGCAACAGAATAGAACTTTGGGGAAGGTACTGGAAATGTCCCAAGATGGAAAGTAACTTTATACCATTTGCCAAGCAGGCTTATGAATAATAGAACATTACTTTTCTTAATTTTTTTTGCCTAGCACTTTTTTTTTGGTTTTTTTTTTACAAGGCAACTAACTGTTCTTTTAAAAAGTGATAATTTTGATGGCTAGACATGGTAAGCAGGGTAAAGCAAGCTTATAATGGAAGGAATGCTAGTTCTGTATTATAGTAAGTTTACTAAAAATGATTAATATTCTATGTGAAGAATGGTTCTTAAGACATTTTGCCATGACTTCTCTGAGAATTCCTAAAATGTACCTAGCTACCAGTTAGGCAGCTACCTCTATAATATTAATACCAAACTGTGAGGGTAGTACTAGCCTCTGATCTGTCACTGTGGATCACCAGAATTGATTCAGTTGATATGGTTTGTCATCATTAATGTCTTTTGTTATTTTGTGCCAAATTATTTATCTCTTACTAAGTTCAAGCATAATAGTTTTTATTTAGTTTTCAGTAGAAAAAATGAGAGGTTAACATAAGACCCTGAAGAATGACTTGTTGCATTGAAAATTGCCTATATCTATATAGATGTATCTATTTATATAGATATATAGAAACATAATCGTTATTGTAATGCTGCTGCGATACCTATAGCAGCCACTATGAATATGCATGCATATTTCCAGGGTAAATTTGCAAAATATAAATAATTCTCTTCCTCAAAGACAAAACCAAAATATTTCTTCAGATACCGGAAAGCCAATTCCACCAAAGTAACAAAGAAGTTTAAACACATCACCAATCCAGGGAGGGCCAACATCCTCAAACCTTCCCTCCATTAGGCTTCTCCACAGACAAGCTCCCCTAAGCAAGATTCTTCCCTTTCTCACTCAAGCTTGCTACTTTGCCTTGCTCTCTCCCAGCGCTGCCTTGTTCTCACTTCAGATCCACCCTTCCTGCCCAGCCCATTCAGCAAGCTCCTCTCACCATAGGCTCTATGTGACTCAGGCTCCATCACAGCAGTCACCTGGGCCCAAACTCAAAGCAGGTCACACAGGCCTACTAATGGGCAGGAAAGATCTTCCCCTGCCATTAACATTGCACTTATTTTTCCTCTGTACTACAGAATGCACATTCCAAGGGCACACAAGGAAATGAATCCCATTTTAATTTCTTCCTACACACTGTAGGAATGGCTCTAGGTTCTAAGTTGGCAGATAAATCATTAGTCACCAACTTCCTTAACAATGGCCACCTTCAATTCATTTTTACACATTTTCACCCTAGAAAAATACTAACTGACAAATATGGCATGCTTAGTGGTATTCAAGAAAGTTGATTTGAGACATTATAGAGTAGGAAAATAAGTTTTCCTTCCTGGCATAGACATAGTAAAGGAGGATTAAGAATTTTTAGAAGCAAAGGAACAATGAGATGGGAAAAGAGGAGCCTGCTTTATCACATAGTAAACTTAGCAATAGAAAGTGAGTGAGGTTTAAAAATTAAGCTCCTTAATAATTAGAGCTAGCATCCATCCTATTTAATGTTTTTGTAAGTGATCTGTAGAAGGAAGTATGTGGTGTATTCTCCATATTTCAGGACAACAGTAAATTCTTTAGGGGCAGAGAAGAGTGATGGGAATAAACTTCAGTAAGACCATAGTAATGTTCTCAAGTGCACCTAAAAAAGTGAGAGATAAGTCATAATATGAGCAACAAAGTAAGAATTCATTTAAAAATATGACATCTAACTGATTAAAAACACAGGACTCTTATCCCTTTCGTACTCACTGTGGGTACCACCTAGGAAAAAGAAACTGAGAATTATTATAGATTGTATTCTGTGGTCCAGTAAGCCAAGAAAATGCTGAATATCAATATGAAGAACAGAAAAAATAAAGCATTAGACAGCAGTATTCTGACTATCCAAAATGCAGTTTTTAATTCTTGTTGTCATGCTCAGGAAGGATATAATAAACCTATAAAAGTCAAAGCAGTTCAGCATATTGAAGAGATGGGGAGAACTACCACAAGAGAGAGGGGCGAGGGGACTTGAGTTTTGAAAGATAAAGGCCAAGAAAATGGAAATGACTAAATTTACAAAGTCATGAATGGCACAGTGAGATGAACAACAAATTCTGAAATACTATCCTGTATAAGCTCAGACTAGATTTTTTTCAGAGGTACCTTCTGTCTCCAAAATTGTTCTGTGATTCTGAAGTAAGTGTAGGATAAATAAATCAAAGGAAGTATTATATCACAGCAGGTTATAATGGTAGGTGACTCATTCTCTCCAGCGGTAGGACAGATAGAAAATAGAGATTGAGAGAGCTTTTAACTTTTTTTTGTCAGACAGATAGACAGGCAGAAAGACAGACAGATAGATTTTTCTAAGTAATTGCCAAATTGTTTATTAAGCCCTTATCAGTTGGTGAGAAGTCAACCATATTCTCTGACAAAACCTTTTGGGCTTCTCTTCTCCTCGCAACAAAGTATTGGGCCCTATACACCAGGGATCTGTTTGTCAGTTGCCATGTTCTACACACATTTTCATGATGAGACTCATTTTTATTACAAGAGGCTATATAACATGATGAATAGAACACTGAACTTGGAGTGAGGAAGACTTCTGTATGGATCCTGCCTCTGGAACTTACTTATGTAACCACACATAAATCGCTTGACCTCTTTAAATCTTAGTTTCTTCATTTGTAAAATGGAAGTATAGGTTTAGTCCTTTCTTATAGGATTATTATGAGATTCAAATAAGATGTTTGATATGAAGTGCTTCAAAAACTTCAAATCCAACATAATTGACAATTGCTGTTGTGTGTTTTATTGTCTTTCTGCTTTAAAAGTACTTTGTCCTTCAGAATTTGTTTGAAAAATTAAACTTTTTAAAAAATTTCACTGTCTAATGCAACATCTTCATGCCAAAAGTCCCGTAGAATGTGAGCATGTAGAAACATGTGCTCATATTTATAAACATGTAATATTATTAGAGGAATCTATTTCAAAACATAAAAGGTGGAAAGTATGTTCTCATGATTTCATTGCTAAAATGGGCTGTTTCCTAACATTAATTCTTAATGAGTTCTGTTACAAATAACCCAGTTTGCTTATCTTCTTAAGTGGGATAGAAATTCACTCATAAATCTTAGTATTCCAGTAGATTTATTTTTATTAAGTAAATAAATTATTTTAAAAAATTTAATATGAAACTTTAACCTCAAAAGGCAAAACTTAAGGTAAAATTTTCTTATAAATGGTTACTAATCTTAAAGTTTAAAAATATATTCATTTAATTGTAAATGTCAATTACTAATCAAATAGTTGTTTCATTGAGTCATAATATTAAAGGCATAAAAACAAAGTTTTTAACAATCTGATGCTATTTTGAAAAGATTAGACATTTTAAAAGAATTTTTGCCAAGTTTTTTTTTTTAAACACTGTGAATTAATGAGCTTCATAATTAAGGCAGCCGTTTCACACCTCTATTGTTAACCAACGACATTACATCTGTCTTGCTCCATTGATGCCCTCCTCCTACTTATTGAAGCATTTAGCAGTTTTGGCAACAGGGAATTACATGGCATGGGGTAAGTAGCCTAATTAGATATAAGTGAAAATCCTGAGGGAAAAGGACATTTAAAAAGTAATTTGAAGAATCTCTTAATTATGTTGGCACTGAAAGCAAAAAGCGTATTTTTGAAAATCCATGTCATCATTGCAAGCATGATTATAATTTGATTTGTTCAGTGAACTTCTAAAAGTTGTCTATTTTAAGACAATAATGGAAATGAAAACACTGAGTTTGCTCAAATTTGTTTGAACAAATCTTTCAAAATGTCTGCTTAGAGTATTAATAATTTTGAAAGAAGTCAAAATATGCCTAAAACATACGGTTTTTCTAGAATTCCAGTAAGTTTTTAAAAAATATATCCTGTTGTCATAGTTGCTATGAATAAACAGAAACTGGAGATTGCATTATTTATGTCTCAAATGCCTAGTCTGAAATTGGTAAAATTCTTACTTCTTCTTAGAATTTTTCATGTTGCCTAAAAGTATCAGTTTCACGTGTTTATAAAAAAAAAAAGTGGAACTCTTCCAGATACAAAAATAGCATCAAAGCAATAAGATTTTTATACAGCAGTAAATTTCCTAGGTTTGGACATTACTCTGTGCTGCTTATTTTAAAAGCAGACTGATTGCTAGCTCTGTCTCTGTAAGAAGCACAGTCAGTAATTTAGCATTTGTGATAGAAAAGATGGTGGTTGAATGGATGGATTTTTCCCAGTTTTCAACCATTCAGCCATTTTTATGGAAACAGCCTAAGTACATTTCTTAAAGAAGTAAGTTAGGAAAAATAAGAAAGACATAAAAAGATTAAAAGCAATGAATAATTGGAAAGAAAAATCCAAGAGAAAAATAGCAATAAGGGGAAGGTGGAGGGAGAGGAGGTGACACAGCATGTCAAAATGAAGAGTTCAGTAGAGGAAAAATGAAGTGAAGGAAAGGTTAACTGAACATCACCAGAGCTCATGACCTTCCATTTCTAAATAAGCCTCCTCACAGTCCCAAGATCCTCCACCCATCTGCTGCTTTTTGTTATCTTCTTAGTGGGGAAACCTAATGGGATATCTTCCAGGGCTCGCAAGATGAGCCATCCTGACTTAGAGGCAATATAGTTCTTTGGCATCTTCAGATAAGCACAGATGGTAAACGTCCTAAAAAAAAGTGCCTCCCTACTGCCCTGCTTCTCTTTTTTCCTTGAGATGTTCTCCACCTTCCCTGCTTTATTCTTCTTAAGATCTCTTTGGTTTGCATTTTCTCTGTTTACACAAAGAAATTATTTCCCTTTTAAAGACTTGTAATTCCCAAATATGTTTATTAATATGATTTAGGGAATTAATTCTTAAGTATTTTTAAAGCTACCGATTTTATTATTAATATAAAAAGTCATAGAATTAATAACACAGTTATCATAGTATAACTGTTATATATTATGTATATTCAAAATATTGTATATATTCAGTATATCATGTATTTACATCATATAGTTTACATACAGCTCTATATACATTAAATCTTTTTATCCTCACAACAACCCTTATAATGAATTTTTCCCAATCTGTACAATTAATGTATATATGTTATTTCCCCCATTAGAATGTAACCTTCAGGGCAAGGAATCATACCCTGCAGATTGACAAAAATAGCAAAAACTGATATTGGAGGAGTTGTGGAATAATAGACAGGTTAAGTACATTGTTAGTAGAGCCATGAAATAGTACCATTTGTGGAAAGCAGTTTGGAATTATGCAAGTAAAGTGTCTAAAATGGCCATTCTCTTTGAATTAAAAGTGTGTTGTCCATTTTTGGAAAATTGGTTGTTATAAGTTAACCACTGTGTCCTTCCTTGTATGTGCCCCTTCCAGGGATGCCCAATGTAATGCCAGGCATCTTTGTCTATCTAGTTATAAAACTGCTTATGGGAATTGTTGGTACTCAGAACAAAGTAGATCTTCTGCCCTGTTCTACCCAGAGGTCATAGTTAATAGCTCAGTGGAGAAATATTGATCACTATATCTTTGCATATATTCCCAGTAACTGTACAACACAGTTGTCAAAGAGAAAACTGGTATAATACCATCCTAACCATTTAATGTGCATACTTCACTCTCCATACAAAAATGTATTTATTCCTTCTTACGTTTAATATACTACTGTTTATTTAAATATAAATTAAGTAATTTAGATACCTTTCTCTTTAAAGGAACTCTGTGGTCAGTTCTTTGGTAAAGAAAACACTCTTGTAATGAAAATAATTCCCTACCTTACTCCTACCCCCACTGATCAGTTTTGTGAAATCGACTTTTTAGTTTAAATAAATTAGTTCGTTTTTGTAGAAATCAGGTATTTGTTGAATACCTAGCATTTTGCTAGGTGCTGCTGCTCTGGCATGGGGAGGGAGCCAGAGGAGCATAAAATGTGGTCCCAAGGAGCTCACAATTTATTTGAGACAAACTGCTGGCAAATCATATAGAAAACTACATATGTGTGTATACATATATATATGCAAATATATATGTATACGTACATGTATATGTATTTTGCCAAGGTATATGGTACAATTAACATAAAATAATATAAATTACTTGTACTGTAGCTTAACACAAAAGGAGCTAAAAAGTGAAATGTACATGTTGTTGTCAGACACTTGCCCCTGCTTCCCTGATGGTTACCTTTTTATGAAGAAGGGAAACCTTTGAAAGGAGTCTCAGTTGACTGAGTCACACTCAGTATGTAGTTAAGGTTATCATTTAGGTGAATAGTGTGAATAACTAGTTCTTCCTATGTAGTGACTCCTACAGATTATAGTAAGATTTCTAGAAAAAAAATTTTTGATGATATCAAAAGGGTTATTTTATATCTTCTTGGTAAAGAACAGTATTGTATGAAAGCTTTGCCAACTAAAATGGAAAACTTTGAAGTCACTTGTTATTTTGTCACCTATTGAAAAGAGCAATAGGCTGAGGGCCAATTAACCCGGGTCTGATTCCACTGCTATAGCAGATCTTAGAGAAGTTCTTTCCCTTCTCTGTTTCTGGTCGATCACCAAGAGGGTTAAACTTACAGCATTTCTGGTGACCCATACAGCTCTGAATTGTGTCTTTATGACATTCCCATTCAAGGAGAGATAGCTTGTTTTAAGGAGGGGGAAAAAGGAAAAATGCATAAGTTTCACTGAGCAAGAAATACTTGTAAATGTTCTTAGATTGACCTCTTAGTCTTATAAAACTATAAAATAGCAGGCAGCTAGGTGGTATGATAGAGAGAGCACTGGCCCTGGAGTTAGGAGGACCTGGGTTCAAATCCATCCTCAGACATGTACTAGCTACATAACCCTGGGCAAGTCACTTAACTGCTGTGGCCTACCCCACCTCCATTCCCCAAATAAATAAAGTAGATCTGATCATGTCACCTTCCCTGCTCCTGAACAGTCCCAGTGGATTTGTTGTTTAAAAAACAAACTATAAAATAGAACTGATAAAACAGCGATGATCTGTCTATACAGTAGATATCACCTCCTTCTTTGGAAACCAAAATAATTTACGAAGGATTATCTGAACCAATAGTTCCCATTGTGTAAATAGGTCCTAGACCATTGAGTGAGGAGTTGCAGGGTGTCCACACATTCATATTTGGATCCATAATTGTGCAAGCATGTCTTCTGTAGACCAAATAAATAACATCTTATTACATATACATGTATTACTTTTATTTAAATGTGCATAAGCTTCTGTTATAATTAGTAAGCTGCAAGTTAATTATAAAGCATTATTAAATTCATGGTAGCTATGCATCTTCTTAATTAGATGTGGAAGCCCTTTGAATTTTTGTATATTAAATATTGCTCCTTGTACTCACAAAAAGTTGGAAACTATTGCTATGGAATATTAAAAATAATATGTTACATTTATGTGGTACTTGTTAGTTTTCAAATGCTTTGAGCTACATACAGTTTATCAGATATACATCTGGAAGGAACTTAAGAAAATAATAATAGTAATTCACTTCCATAGTACTTGAAGGCTTACAAAGCTGTCCTTACAACCTTTGTTGAAGTGAAATAGGTTATACAAGAATTGCTATCCCCATTTTACAGAAGAGAAAACTGAGGCAGAGTTGAAGTGAATGTCAGAGCCCTTACTCAAACCCAGACTTTCAGATTCTAAGACCAAGACCAATAAATAGTATAGCATTTAATCTGGTGATTGAAAGAAGTTAAGCACTATGAAATATACGCATTCACAAATACTAGGGGAAATACTTGTGGAACTATTGAATATGTTTGTTTTAAATAGGAGAGGAATGGCCCTAATGTCAAAATACACCATTCTAATTTTACCTCAAATCTAACTTCCTTCATTCCACTATACTAAACCACTTCTCCTTGAGATCATCCAACTTCTTTATTTCATAGATGAAGAAACTGAGACCAAGAGAGGGTAAGTAACTTACCCAGAGTCACACAGCTAGTAAGGGTTGGGATTTGAACCCAGGAGCCCTAATTACAAATCCTTTGCCCTTTCTACCCCACATTGAAAAAACTAAGAATTGGAGAGTTGGAGCAATTTGTACAAAAGCACACAGCTAGTAAGTGGTTGAGACAAGTCTTCTGACTCATAGTACAATGATCTTTACAGCACACCACAGTATGGAATATCTTTTTTAGCTTTATCACCACTTTCATGTTACTGGTAGTTAGTATGTTGTTTTTTTTTATTTCAAGAATCAAATAGTAATAGCTATCTCCATGATTTAGAAGAATTAATTCATTTTCCATAGATTCTAATCACAAGTTAAAAGTACCTCATTATGTGGAAAGAATCTGTTTTATTATATATAATCAACGTTGGGTTTTTTTAAATGTAAAAGTATTACTAGAATCCCTCATTCTTTCCTCCAAACAGACTAATAATAATAATCAGGCACCATTTCTTTCCCATTTTTGCTGGTGATGCATAGTTATATAAAGTTTTCTAGTTATGATGCTTTAGTATGTCAATAGAATCCTCTTTCAGTCTGGCTTTATCTATTTTGTCACATTGCTCTTTGTGAATAATGCTTACCAAGTGCAAAGAAGTGAGAGAATTAATGCTAAGGGTAACAATTCTCAAATCTTTGATGTACCTATAGGAGAAATCTCTTTTCCTTTTACTTTGAATCCAGTAAGTAAGAGTTAAAAGTTTCTGGTCATTTCCGTTGTTTGATTTTTCACTAGACCAGCAGATGGAGCAATTTCAAAGTCTATTCCTTTTGAAGAATCTGGTTGTGCTAAGTATGGCTTTTGAAAATGGAGATTATAAATGTTGGGCCATATTCCTTGCTCCAGTTCTGAGTAGATTCCTAGATGTACTTTCACCATCATTGTTGAATATTTAGTTCTAAGGCAATGTTTAAAATAAAACCAACTAGTCTTAACTCATACCCAGTAAAACAGTTATTAGGTAAATCAAGATGACAATACTTACTGCTTGAAACATATTGAACTGAATGTAGTACATTATGTTTTCATGTAACAGGGGAAAAAGAAAGTCCCAAAGAAGAGTCATTGGCCACTCCTCAAAGAGCAAAGTGCTGCACTAACCAAGTCTTTATGTTATTATCTTAAAGCAAATTCATAGAATGATGGGATCAGAGGTAGAAGGGACTTTAAAGGTTTTCAGTTCCAATCTTTTCACTTTACAAATAAGGAAACCGAGATTTAGTGAATTTTAAGTGAATTACTCTTGGCCATATGATAAAGTTGAATATTAGGAAGGGAATTTGAACCTAGATGTCCTAACTCCTAAGCCAGAATGTTCGCCACTGTGCTACTGTAATTGCATTATATTTTCAAGAAAGAAGAATCATTCAGGAGAGTGGAGAGAGGACTATAATATTTGTTTGTTTTTTAAATGAGAAATTTACACAAGAACAAAAACTTCAGAGGGATCTCTGTGCCAGCAAAGCTTGCACGCTTTAGGTTAAAACATTTAGATTTTCTATTTTGATATATAGTTGTTTAAAGAACTTGCTACTATATGAGACACTGTGATACAAAGAAAGATACTGTGGATAAAAAGAAAGGCTTAAAAGCATACTCCTGCCCTCAAGGAATATACATCCTAATTGGGAAAGCAACATGTTAAAAAATAAATATATACGTAGTACGTAAAATGTCATATGTGAAGGGAAGACACTGGGTAGATTGGGAAAGGCATAGGCAGATGGTAGAATTTGAGCTGATTCTTGAGGCCAGAGGCAGAGATGTGGAAGCAGAACATTGCAGGCAATGGGACTCAACCATTGCAAAAGCACAAAGTTTGGAGATGTACCAGGTTGGAGGAAATACAAGTAGAACAGTGTAGTAGATAATAGAGTACAGTAAATATAAAAGAAAAGTGGAACGGGCCAGGTTATGAAAAGCTTTAAATTCTAAACAGAGGATTTTATGTTTGTTACTGGAAGTAGTAGGGAGCCACTACAGTATACTTGGTGTGTATATTTGGGGATGGTGACATGATCAGACCCATACTTCAGAAGAATCACCTTGGCAGCTTCGTACATGCTAAAGTGGAGTGGGGAGAGAGACTTGAGGTGGAAAGATTAGGAAGAAAGTTACAGCTGTGGTCTAGGCAAGAAGTGGTGAGGGCCTGATTTAGGGTTGTGGCTATATGAGTAGAGAAAAGGGGAGGTGTGCTAGAGATTTTGTGAAGGTAGAAATGAAAAGATTTAATAAGAGATTGGATATGTGTGGTGAGTGAAAATGAAAACTTGAAGATGGCACCAAACTTGTATGCCTAGGAGGATGACAGTCCACTTGACAATAATAAGTGAAACTCAAAGCAGGGGATGTGGGAAGATAATGGGTTCTTTTCTGTATATGTTGAGTCTGAGATGCCTATAGAACCTCCATTTCAAGTTGTCCAAAAGGCCATTGGTGATGTGAGACTATAGCTCAGGTTAAGGATTATGGCTATATAAATACATCTAGGAATCATCTTCACGAACATAATAATTGAACCCATTGGAACTGATAAGATCACTGAGTGAGATATTGTAGAGTGAAATATAAAGAGAGCCCCTTGCTTACCTTAAATGAGAAAAGGGACTACAGAGAAAAGCAGTTATAATGATACAAGGATAAGGAATTGATCTATGAGAAAATATTAGAAAATACAAATCTCTGTGCACTAAAAAATGATTAAGATTAATGATTAAGGTTAAATCTAAAAACAGAAACATTGAGAAAAGAATTACAGTTAACATGCTTCACAAATCTTAAAGTGCTGTGTAAATCCTAGATATTATTTTTGTTATTAATAACGGAATTTAATTTTGTTTGTGAATTTCCTTGCCAGTGGGACACTATTCTACTGATTGATCCTAAATTTTTAAACTATTATAAAGGTTCATTGCCACATTTCTTTGGGCAATTATTTTTCATTATGATGTTGTGAACTTTTGTGGATTTGTTTTAGTGTAAACAGCATTTGTCTTTTTTTAATTATAGCCTTATTGTTAATTATCTTTACACCATCAAAAATAATTCTCTCATTTCAGTGTTTCTAGTATTAGTGTATGGTCAGTTTTAACTATTTTTAGCCCACAAATAGAAACATTTTCCAATCTTTTTTTCATAAATCAATTCCTTTTCTTTATATCATTCTGTTTGCTCTTCTAGGTAATCCATTTTATGTTTCATTTAAAATAACAAAGGGCTTATAGTACAAATATATACTTGCCAGGCTAGCAAAGGAAATTTCTCTTTATATTTGCAACACTCAGTTACATCGAGGTACTGTTATGTTGCAGTATTTCTGTGTGTGTCTCTCTGATATGAATGAATTGAACTGACTCCAGAATTTTGGTTACCATACATCTGTTGCCAATTCTCAAGACTCTCAATCATTAGATCCTCTTAAGTAAATGAACAACTGTATCTGTAAGTTCAGGACAGTCGATTGGTTAAGCAATGATCCTTGCTTTTCAAGGCTATCTCTTAAGTTCCTCTATGTCACTGACAGCTCTCTGAAAGATACCATCATAAACAATAAACGCCAGGATTTTGGACTGTCCCAAGTGACCTAAGAGGGGTAGGTTAGAGCCTTTCAGTAGATTTTTGCTTATCAGAAGCTTCCTTCCTAGAAACAACTTTTAATACTTTCAAAGGTGCAGTTATTTCAGCTCTCCTTACATATCCAAAGGGATCATAAAGTCATAGAGAGCTAGAAGCATCTAAAAAAAAAAATCTAGTCCAGTTCCCTCATTTTACAGATAAAGAAACTGAAGCCTTGAGATTTTAAGTGATTTGCCTAGAGTCACACAGTAGCAGACCCAGAATCAAATGCTGATCCCTGATGACAGATCTACCTTTATCTCCACAGTGCCATACTGCCTCCTAAAGGGCTGGCCTTGGAGCTGGTTAAGGAAAACTTAGCATTCTATTACCTGTTTTGGAGGGGTAGACTGCAAAGAGAATATGTGGCTTCACTCTTCTTAAATTAGCTTGGCTTACTTTCAGTGTATCCCTTAAGGACTGTATTGGAAATTTGTTGGAAATTTCATTTGGAAATGAAGCCTATAGGATAGCCTAAGGGGCTCTAATTTGAAACATTAGGGGCTGTAGTTATAGGTTGCTAAACTATAAACTCCACAAAGTCAAGAAATGTTTTATCTTCCCAGCATCTAGCACTGTACTATACGAAATGGGCACTGTATACTTCAAGTGTTTTTTGAATTGAACAGAAGAGGGAGATGTCCTTCTTCCCAATTGCATATAGAGTGGAAACCTAATGATTCTTAAACCAGTCTTCTGGGTCTCCTTTGTTTCTCAGCACCAAATGAAAGAACTTAAAGTTACCCAATTGAAAGAGAACCCGTGTCCCTTCTTACTAGAAGTGCTCGTCTATATCCATTTGTGAGAAGCACTTAGCAATTTAAAGAAATCATAAAGGAATTATAATTAGTAGTAGTGACTAGGACAGGGTGATTACTTCTTCGCTAAAATGTTTTGCAAATGGATTAACCCTAAGAATTAGGAATGGGTCTTAGAAGCTATCAGGAAAACTTGTCTCAAGTAGAGAAAATGTTCTTTCTTTTTAATGGCCAGGTAGTCAATCATCTATAAAAGAATGAGGCAACTACTAAGAACCTGAGAGAAAGAAAGTTCAGTCAGATCAAGTTGACTGGTTTAGCTTCATCCAATCTAAGATAAAGATTCACTCAATTCTATAGTGCTTGAAATCTCCTGGACAATTTATTTAATGTGGACTTTAAGATGACCATTTAATTAATTGGATTGAGCAGCCTTCAGATTTCTTTTTAACCATAACCTTTTAGATTAGGGAATGACTGCTTCATATCCTCATATAGCATACCTGTGTATATGAATTATATTGCTCTCTGTGTAACTCAACTAATCATTTTTCCTTATCTCTAAATTCTATTCATAATAAGATTAGACATCTTTCCTTCCCATTATTTATAACATCTATGTATTCCTCATACTTTTTCAACCTGATTCTAGGAACTATGGATAAATATTTTAGTTTGCTTAAACTTATTTATGATCTTTAAAACACCCTTTTCTACCACAGTTAATATGCAGCCATTTATTGGGACTGCAGTTATCTAGCAAAAAAACTGAAATACAAAGTTTCCTTGTCCGTAAATATGTGTGTGTGTGTACACACACACACACACACACATCAGTTTTAATCAGCATAGTCACTAAAGTACTAAATTGTTATATTTATAATTCATTGAAAGTTCCAACATTTAGTTTTTAAAGAAATTTATTTTAAAGAATAAAGAAACAATTTTTTGTTCTGGGATATTAAGTTGCTTCTCTTTTCCACTGTTTAAGTAATATAACACTATTTAATCTAAAAGTTAAAAACAATGAGTACTATGAAATATGTGCATTTACAAAAACTAGATTTTCAAGAATAAATATTTTTGTTATGATCAAGGGGAAAAACTTGTGAAATCATGGAATTTGTTTAATAGGAGAGGAATGTCCATAATGTCAAAGTAAGCAATTCTAACTTTATCTCAGATCTTTTCCCTTTCTTCCTTTGGTGATCCTACTTTCTAGTTTCTCTGTTGGGTAGTGAATGGTTAGGAATTAATCTCCAGCCTTTGTGACCTGAGGACCAGAACGCAGGGGCTAGTGAGTCCATATTTGAAGCAGGGAACAGGACAGATAATGAGTGTCTAAAGTTGTTGAACAGAGGGAAAACACAGAACTAAGATTTGAAATAAAAGCAGGGGTATGTATTGGAGTCAGCTCAAATTAGCTTCTAAGAGCTGATGGTTGTATTTTCAGAGTTAACATTTATACCTCAGAAATTAGCAAATGCTACAAATCGGGGTTTGATTTTGGTGTTGTCTTGTTGATGAATGTCTAGACTTCAGCAAGTAATAGAGAAATAATCTATTAAATTTAAAACTTGTTGTGCATACAATTTTTTTTTTCAGAGAGCCACTTGTTAAACATTTTCCAACAAACACTTGAATGAAAGTCAGTAGTTGGGAAGTCAGGAAATATAGTCAGAAGTAGTACAGTGGAATGAAGTGCTGGGAATACAAATAGAAAGACAAGACAATTCCTTCTCCTGGGAGCTTAGGAAAGTTCAGCTTCCAGATCCTGATGATGTTTATGAGTGCAGCAGCATGACAGTAGGTAAGGTTCAGTTGCCTAAATGGCAAATATTCCAGTTTGGCGAGTATAAAAGGGTCAGTGAAACTAACTGATGTGCAAACACATCATCTTTAGCGTTGTCTGAATTGATAAGACCACATGCTTTTCTGACAGTGAACCATTTGTCAGTGCCAAGGATTTTGGTGTCTAGAACATTCATTTCTAGTCCTTTAGTAGATGTAGCTACTGAAGAGGTGGGGGCAGCAGTACCAGTAGAAATGGGTCTCAAAAGAGTATGCTCCCTTGAATAATGCAGACAGGCTGGCTGGAAGCAGCCTTAGGATTGCAACTAGTCTTAGGGCACCTCCACCAGAGTCTGAAGAGAAGTAGTGATCATAGTGGCAATGGTTTTAAATGTCTTGCCCATCCCTCCTCTTGTCTCTCAGTACCTTAACAAATGCTTTTGGCCAACCCTCACCTTGGAAAAGGATCTAGGTTTAGAGCTGGAAGAACTCTTAGAGGTCATCTAGTCTAACCTCATTTTAAAGATGAGGAAACTAAGGTAAGAGAAGTTTTGACTTGCTCTTTGCAGTGGGTAGCTAGGTGATGCAGAGGATAGAATGTCTGTCTTAGAGTCAGGAAGATCTGAGTTCAAATTTGGCCTCAGACACTTACTAGTTGTGTGACCTTGGGCAAGTCATTTAACCCTGTTTGCCTCAGTTTCCACATCTGTAAAATGAGCTGGAAAAGGCAAAGGCAAATTACCCCAGGATCTTTGCCAAGAAAACCCTAAATGGGACTGAAGAGTTGGGCACAACTGAAATGACTGAGTAGCAACAAAGTGACAAAGCCAGGATTTGAACTGGTCTGCTAAATCTGTCATTCATTCCACTTAGCTGTGCTACCTTCTGATTTCAAATCTTTTCTCCAGCCCAGTATATCTTGAAGCTTTACCTCTCTAAGTTTCAGTTTCCTCATCTACAGAACGCAGACATTTCTACCTATTTCAGATTAGCATCACAAATCTAGAGCTAAAGAGATCGATTCTAATCCAACTTTACAGATCAGAAAATTACAACACATAAAAGTTAAATGATGTATACAGACTGACCCAGATATTAAGTGGAAGAGTCAAGATTCCAACCTAGGAGCTCTGATTCCAGGTCTAGTACTCTTCACTGACCTACCTGTACTTCTTGTGATAAAAGTATCTTTTCAATTTTAAAGTGCCAGGAGATAAGAATTGTTACTGTTAAGGGTACAGGACTTCTCCAGGGGTCACGAGAAGGAAGAAAGATTTTTACATGACATGAAACTTTCTATTGTTTCCCTCCGATTTGCCTTCCATTGACATGGCCTTGAGGTCAGCTACTGCACCTGATGGTAAGTAAATTCTTCAATTTGAAAAGGCTACAAGCTAAGACCAAAGTAGAGGGAGTGTTTAGTGCATGATTTTCTGTTTGCAGATGATTGTGCACTCAATGCAGCCTGTGTGAAGCTGAGATTCAACAAAGTATGAATGGATTATCTGCTGCCTGTGCTAATTTTGGCCTAACAAATAACACCAAGAAAACACTGGTACTCCATCAGCCACCACCACACCATCCATATATGGAACCATCAGATACAGCAAATGGAGAAGTTTTGAATGCTGTGGCTAAGTTTACTTACCTTGGTAGTGTACTTTCCAGGGATATACACATTGATAATGAGATTGACACATGCATTGCCAGAGCTAGCTCAGTGTTTGGGAGGCTCCAAAGGAAAGTATGGGAGAGAAAAGGTAGTAGACTGACTACCAAACTGAAGATCTACAGAACCATTATGCTGACCTCATTGTTGTATGCCTGTGAAACATGGACAGTCTACCAGCACCATGCTAGGAAACTGAATCACTTCCATTTGAATTGTCTTAGGAAGATTATGAACATCACCTAGCAGGATAAGTTACCAGACAGTGAAGTCCTTACTCGAGCTAAACTGCCAAGCATTCAAACTATGTTTCAGAGAGTACAACTCTGATGATCTGGCCACATCGTTCTAATGCAAAACATATGCTTGCCAAAAAGACTATTTTATGGAGAACTCATACAAGGCAAGTGATCACATGGTGGTCAGAAGAAAGGATACAAGGAGACTCAAGGTCTTTTTCAAGAACTTTGGAATTAATTGTGTGACGTGGGTGACACTGGCACAGGACAGCTCAACATGGTGGGCCCACATCAGAGAAGTTTTCTGTGAGCTCTCTATGAGCAAAGCAGAATTGAAACAACTCAAAGAAAATGCAAGATGCACAAATTTAGAGTATCCACCCCAAATTTTCACATAGACTATCTGTGCCCGATCTGTGGTAGAGCATTCCAAGCTCGTATTGGTCTGATCAGCCACAGTTGGACGCAGTGAAATTTGATTTTATCATAGTAATGTCATTTTGGTCCTCTTGGAGAAAAAAGGAAAACAACCAACCAACTTTGTGTGTACATAGTTATTGGCGTATTTTCTGTCCCCATTAGAATGTGAATTCCTTAAGGGACCTTTTTTTTTTTGCCTCTCTGTATCCTCAGCATTTAGCAGAGTCTATGGCACCTAATCAGTTCTTAATAAATGTTGTTGACTCCTAGAGATTTAGTTGTGCTCTCACCAACTTTGCTTACCATCTCAAAGATGATAAATTTCAGGGAAAGAGTAGCTACATTATCCCAATGGTCACTGTTTTTCAGGAGGCTCCTTACCCACCTTTTTTATTGTCTTTAATTTTTCCTATCCTTTAAAAATGGTCATCAAGACTTAGTACTCTTCCCTCTGCTTTTCTTTCTCTGTACTCTGTCCTTCAGTTTTCTTCTACTTTCACAGATTCAACTGTAGTCACTACCTCTCTAGCCCTGACATCTTTTCTCTAACAAGAAACAAAATTGGATCATGCCAACATGATAAAAGTGGCAGTACTACCTAGCAGGTACAAAGAACTAAACAAAATAGTTTTTTAAATGATTTGAAAAAATAAAAGACCTGATATTTCAAAGGGAATGGTAAAAAAAAAAATGGAGGAGTGAATGAGAACTACTTAACCTACAAAGTATACGATCACATAAAGCAATTATTACTAAAACTATTTGGTAAATTATTAGTTTTTTAAAAAGAAACAATAGGGTACCATAGAGTACTGAGTTTGGGATCAAAGGATCTTAGTTCAAAAACTGACTGGGCTATTCCCATGGAGACTTGAAGTAAGTCACTTAATTTCTTTGGTCCTCAGTTTCTTTAGCAGTAAAATGTGGAGATTGGATTAGATGATCTCTAAGTTATCTTCTTGTTGTAAACCGGTGATTGTACTATATGAAACTAAAAAGGAAAAAAATGAAACAGGCTAGCATAAATAAGAACCAGAAGCAAATGAATGTAGTGTCCCAAGTGTTCAGTAAACTCAAGAACTCAAACTACTTACAAAAAGACTCCCTACTGAATAAGACCCACTGGAAGTCTGGTAGGAGGGAAAGACTGGAAGAAATGGTAGAACCAAGGCTATGGAATGTTGCAAATATCATGAGACACCATATATCATTGGATTTTTCTTGGTTACAAGGAAAGGTTTCTCTATTGGACTAACATATTGTAAAATGACTGATCTAAAAACGACATGTCAATAATGCTAACTTTTTTTATTTTAAAAAACTTAGATACTTATTATGCCTTAAACTTCCCCAAAGAATTATTGCTATTTGATACATGCTGTACTAAAGCTATAGATAGGTAAATATGGGGAGTATATTAAACATCTTTATAATTTCTTGAAAAGTGATGTCTAAGGTCTTTCTCTGATTGTGGTTCTCAGGTAGTCTAATAATTCTTAAATTATCTCTCCTGGATCTAGTTTTCCAGGTCATTCGTTTTTCTGATGAGATAGTTCACATTTTCTTCTACTTTCTCATTCTTTTGACTTTGTTTTATTGTTTCTTAATGTCTCAGCATTAGCTTCCATTTGCCCAATTCTAATTTTTAAGGAATTATTTTCTTGAGTGAGGTTTTGTATCTCTTTTAACATTCAGCCATTTCTGCTTTTTAAGGAGTTATTTTCATCAGTGTTGTTTTTTACCTCTTTTATCAGCTGTTATGCAATGTTAGATCTATGACTTTTTTTTGATTTTGAAAATAATTTTTTATCTCTTCCAGGAAGTTTTTTTGATTTTTGTCCAATTCACATTATTTTTTTCTTTGAAGTTTTGCTTGTGGCTGTTTTGACATCATTGTCTTCTTCTGAATTTGTGTCTTTACCTTCCCTGTCACTTATAGTAGCTGATATGGCAGATTCTTTTTTTGTTTGCCTATTTTTCCAATCTATTTCTTTACTTTGAACTTCTTGTTAATATTGGACTCTGTTCCCAGGAAGGGAATGGGGACACTTCCAAGCTTTAAGATTTTTTTGCACTGCTTTTTTCAAAGCTAGTTCTGGAGGTTTATAATTCTTCAGTTGCTTCCAAGGTGGTGTGATCCAAGGAGAGGTATGGTCACTGATCTCGTAGTCTGTACTCTGGTCTTTACCCAGGAAGGGTCCCTGATTTCTTACCAGTGCAAGTGAAGCTCCCTCGTGACCAAAAGTACTTCTCTCCATCCTTCAGCTGTGCCATGAAAGTGGGTATAGACAATGGAGTTGCCAAACAGCATCTGATATTGTGCCAAATATTAGTACAGGGATCCCTTGTAATCTTCTTCTAACCAAATCTACCCAGTTTCCTTACCATCTACGTGGCTTGTGACCTCCAAAAATTGCTGCTGCTGCTTTTGCTGAAGCTGTGTCACAGATCTCTCCTTTCTTGGCACATAAAACATAACTAAAAAAAGGAGAAATTTTTAAGAAGACAAATATTTCAATCCTCCATATAAACAGATATAGTGGAAGAAAAAAATATTATAACGAGGAAAACAGTTATGAAGATTTCACTAAGATTACTAACATGTGCTATCCTCCCTCTCTTCTAGGATTGAGGGCAATAGGTAGCTAGCTATCTAAGGTGCAATATGAAGTGGGATGCAATAAGAAACACTTTTAAATATTATTTTATATTAATCAATAAGTATTTATTAAGCAAATTCTGTGTCTGAAATTGTGATAGGTATTGGGGATACAAACAGACAAAAATCAAACAATTCCTGACCTAAAGGATTTTAGATTTTATTGCAAAACGAGATAACATATACACAAATAAGAATACACAAAATATATACAAGATACCCCTGTGTCACAGATCTCTCCTTCTGACCTCCTAAATTGTCTTAGGCTGGAAGAATGTTTCATCTTGACCTTTAATTAGCTCTGCCACTCCAGAATTCAATTGAAGTATTATTTTTAAGTTGTTTAGAAGGTAATGCTGGGAGAACTGTGCTGTAGTGCTTCTTCTACCCACCATCTTGGCAGCAATGCCACTAACTATCTGGAATCAAGTAAGTTACATTTGTGGTGGTTAGATACATTTTATATGTTCAGTGCCCTATGGGCTATTCATTTGTACAAGTGATACCCTCTCCCCTTTATTGTCCCATTCCCAACAGTCCTTCAGAATGAACCAGTTAGCTTTTTTGTGTGTTTGGTTAGCAGACTAAAAAGCTATAGTCCTATATTAACCGGGAAAGGTTAAGATTTGTCGCTCATTTCATAAGAGATGAAATTGCACCATTTTGCACTGAGAGCTTACCATCTTTCAACAAAAATCTGAAAGTATGATTGTCCTCATTGTGTTTCACAACTAACCTCATGACTTTTTAGTTCAGAGAGTTTAGTTACTCTGAATTTATGAGTCCAGAACCAGAATGTAATTCAAAATCTATTTCTTGCAGACTATCACTTCTCTGAGTTCATCATTTATGAGGATATTTTTAAAAACTTCTTTTACATGTATGCAGAAGTAAGCTTTTGCTGACAAACACAAACATTCCTGATTTGCTATGCATTTCTTTTGTTGCTTCTTTTTGATGGGAACTCTTGTTTGCTTTTTTCAAAGCGTAAATGAAAGATTCTTCTGCTGTAGCTTCTCAGTGTGCCCTTCAGTACAGCTAACATTTTTGAGGCTTTCAAGATTGTCACATTCTTGGATTTGTAATGCTCTGTTAACTTGATAAATATGGTTAAGAATTCAATTCCAGGTTACCAGTGTACACAAAAATTGAAAATCTTTTTGGACAACAGAAATTGTTTCTAAATTTGCCAACATATTTGCAGTAGTTTCATTCAACACCTTAAACACTGGCTATTTTAATAGTAGTTGCTTCAGAACACGTTTTCCTGAGAAAACTTTAAGACTTTTCTGTAATGTGTTAATATCTCCCATTGGAAATATGAAACATCTCACTATTCCAAAATTACAAAGACCAAAAGAAACTACATTTATATCAGATAGATGAAGGCTTCATGCTATAATTGGTACAAATGTGACAAATTAATTTTTCTAGAGAGTACTTGCGTACATCCCATTGTATTTACTTGTCTGATTTGCTTTGGTGTTGTTGCCTTGCTTTATTTCATTTTTTACATATATCCCCTCCGGTAGTCATTTATGAAGCACCGGTGCTCCCTATTCCCTTTCATAGTCTTCACATATGCATGAATGATGTCTTTAAGTTTTGAAAACCCTTGCTTCAATAACCTTGATGTATTTAATTGTTCGACTTACCTATTTACCATGTTCAGCATGGTATAGTAAAATAATGAAAATTATTTTTCTTTATTAACTTTAGAAATCATTTCAATTCAGATTGGTTGGCCAGCAAACCAATGCTTTACTGTTTTGTATTCTATTAGATTGTTAGTTTACAGAACTTTTGTTTTCTAAGTATTTATTCATTTTGATTTAGCACTTCCTATTTTCACAACTGTAAAAGCTTGTAACAGAAACAATATTCGTTATTTGACAACTAGAAGTAAAAAATTCATTATGATACAGTACAGTTTGCAGAAGTATTTGCACTGCCTTTTCTGTTTTGAGCAAAGTTCAATTGAGAACTCTTTAAAGCCTCTTTTCCTTCTTTACTGTGTGCCTTCGGAGATATGTTACTGCCCATTTGTGTTTTTGAACCTTTATTGTAAGAACTTGCAGGCATGCAAAGGAAGTAAATACCTATTTGCTATGCAGTGTAGTTTTTGGTATTTGTTCTTTCCTGATTACTTTCCTGCAACCAAAAAAAATTATCTTGTATATATTTTGTGTATTCTTATTTGTGTATATGTTATCTCGTTTTGCAATAAAATCTAAAATCCTTTAGGTCAGGAATTGTTTGATTTTTGTCTGTTTGTATCCCCAATACCTATCACAATTTCAGACACAGAATTTGCTTAATAAATACTTATTGATTAATATAAAATAATATTTAAAAGTGTTTCTTATTGCATCCCACTTCATATTGCACCTTAGATAGCTAGCTACCTATTGCCCTCAATCCTAGAAGAGAGGGAGGATAGCACATGTTAGTAATCTTAGTGAAATCTTCATAACTGTTTTCCTCAGTTATAATATTTTTGTCTTCCATTATATCTGTTTATATGGAGGACTGAAATATTTATCGTCTTAAAAATTTCTCCTTTCTTAGTTATGTTTTATGTGCCAAGAAATTTTCATCCACTGGTGTCCTTAGCTTAACTGATGCTTATCAGTTTTACAACCTACTCTCTGAAGTAGATTGCCTTATAAAATGCTTGGAAGCAAAAAATTATTCCTATCGAACTTCTCTTTTTAAATAGTGTTTCTTTTATGACATACAATATGGAAACAAAATTTAACAGGGTTTCCAAACAGCGTTAAAGTCTTTTGTTTTGGGAGTTTTAAATTCATATGCTTATACTTGTAATGAGCACATTCACTACCTATTTAGTGTCAGGGAAATTTACTTTTATCATACAGGAGTTTATTACATGATTTCCTGGTCCACAGCATAATTTCTATAAAGCTTTTTGCAAGAAAAGTTCTTTCCAGTATGGTTGAATCCTCTATCAGCTTTCCCTCTCAATGAAGACTAAAAATCATTTTTTAAAGGATGAATCCTTAATTGATGTGACTAGAATGATAGATGCCCAGCTCTGAGGACATGTTATGAGTCCAGCTTCTTTAATTTTTTCTGTGCAGAGAAAAGTGGGTGTGCCCCAGTCCCATGTTTGGATTTTTTTTCTGAATTTGTTTCCACTATCAGAGAAAAGTATGTAGTGATGGTATTTATTACAGTAGTATTATTCACACCATCTGCATTTTATTTTAACATTATATTGTCCTGGAAAAAAAGAACCTCACTTATTTCATAAACAATGTTTTCCAGCTGACAAACTAATAGAATACAAACTTGCATTGGAACATTTGATTATTTTACAAAGTTAAAGTTAACTCTGCTATGAGGACCAACAAATTCCAAATGTCACTTTTCTTAGGCACCCTTCTACCCTACCCTGTTGTATTCATTGTTTTTTATGTAATTCAAACGTAGAATGCAGTTCCGGTCAAAGCATTATAATCTTAAGGTTACAACATTTCATTAGACAGTGTTGCTGTTATCCTCAAGTGCCTATTTCGTTTTGATAGCTGTAGGTCCCATACCAGCTATAAAGATATTTTATGTTAAACCGTGCCAGCACATTTGAAAAATAAAAACCAAATATGTATCATCATCAGTAGGTGACCCATTCCACAAATGAAACATTTTGTGAAGTCAGGAGCTGAGCTGGTAATCCTTCACTTTGACATCCTCAAATCCTCACTTGGACTTAGGATTTCAAACACTCCTCAATTTTTTTTAGGCAGTGAATTGGAGAGGGGAAAGAAAATAGAGTAAAGTAATAAAACATTAAAACATTCATTTAGTACTACTACAGTGGGAGAGTAAAGGAGTGTGGGAAAATGACAGATGGAGCCACAATGATGAGAATATAAGTAACTGTGTTGTGGGATCTTACTTTTAATTAGTATGTTTGGATTAAAGGAGAAGAGCCGTATTTACCTTACATAGATTACTGTTTTTTCAGTAATTGGAATAGAAAAAAAAAAATATGCTGAAGCCTAAAGCTAAACAATATAATTTTATCATTGCCCTTGGTTTCTTCTGTATTTATGTTGATGATCCTTCTAACACCGTTGCTTCTGATTTACTTAATCTTCCAAACTCCTAATTAACTCTTAACTAATGTCCTTCACTCTCTTTCAGACACCTACATAGGTGGTCATTCCTTAGACCTCTTATTATAACCCAGAGTTACCTCACTTCCCATATCTGGAACTCTGAAATTCACCTTTCTGTCTACCGTCTCCTGTCTTTCTACCTCTGCCATACTATCTTTTTTTTCCATAAGTATTTTTTTCATCCTCATCATAACCTTAACTCCCATGATACTTTGCTATTCTCATAGGTCATCACCTTTCTTATGCCTTCTGGTGATTTCTTTTATAGTCTTGATATTGTGGTCAGCCATTTCAATAACACACTCTCCCTTTCCCTTGAATTCTTCCCTTTTAACCTTTGACTGTTCTTGCCTTCTTAATCTCCAATCCTAGATAATGCCTAATATCTAGTTTCATTACTCCTGCCCTCTAGAGACCAAGTTCTGTTCAAGAAAGTCAGAAAATTATACTTCCTGTGTGGCCACTACAAATGTCTGCTGTCTAATATCATTTGGGCCCTTACTGTTCCATGACAATTCTTTTATCAAATTAACCCCTTGTTACACTTTCTACAACAGCTTCTCTTCTCTAAAGTTTCCAACTCTACCCCTGCCATGCCCCACTTTTCACCCTCCAGCAGCTAACCCCATCTCCTATAATACCCAGAAGGTTAAGACCATCATGAGCTCTCCCATCTCTCTACCACACCATCTTGTGTCCTCACTCACCCATACCTTGCTCCAATTTCAGAGGGGGGAAATCTCCCTCAACCCTTTTCCCTGCCACTGTTTCTATCCATTCTTTACTTGTTCATCTCTCTGTCCACCTCTTTACTGGCTCCTTCTATCCTTTCCATCTTCTAAGCATAATGGCCCCCACAAAGCACTATTCTTTCTCTATAATCTAGTGTATAAATAGGTCTACAAAGAACTTTCCTCACTATAACCCTTGCATTGGCATTTGTTACTATCCATATTTTACAGGTAAGGGAATTAATGCTTAAAGAAGGACTTTCCAAGTCTCATACAGCTATTAAACTGGGACTCAAATTCAGGTTATCTGATTCTAAGACCCTTGCCTTTTCTACTTTACCATACTTCCTCTAACGGTTGGACATTTCATCCATTTCCATGGTTTGACCTATCCCGCATTAGATATTTCCATTTGAATGGGCCCACTAGTATATCAGACTCTTTAACGTTTAAATCAGAACTCACAATTTTCTCTCTTAAACCTGGCCTTTCCCTAAATTCTCATTTTCTTTAATGGCACCACCATCCTCCTAGGCTCATGATCATGGTGTCCCGTTTGACTTTTCTTTTCATTATCCCCAACTTCTCACATCCTAACAGTTGCCCAGTCCTATGAATTTTACCTCCATGATATCTTCCCTCCCTGCACTCACACTGCTATTGCCCTTTTCCCCCATATCTCTGGTCACTCACATTTATAACCTCTTAACTGCTCTTCCTGTCTCCGGTCTTTCACTTCTCTAATCCATCTTTTGCCACATTTCCCAAGCAGTCTTCTTAATGCGTTGCTCCATTCATTTCATTTCTTTACTTAAAATAAACAAATAAACAAAAAGCATAAAGGGCTCCCCAGTGCTTGCCGAGTAAAAAAAAAAAAAACCTCCCAAACATTGTGTTCAGTTACTTCTACAGTCTGGTTCCAACCTACCTATCCAGCCTCATTCTGTCCTATTCACCTTCACGTTCTATATATTGTAACTTCTGTATGACTTCCATTGGCAGTGCACTTTCCAGGGATGTCCACACAGATGATGAGGTTGACACATACATTGCTAGAGCTAGCTCAGCATTTAAGAGTCTTCAAAATAAAGCATGGGAGAAAAGGTGTTAGGCTGCATACAAATTAAAGGTCTACAGAGCCATTGTGCTGACTTCATTGTGATATGCCTGTGAAACCTGGACACTCTACCAGTGCTATGCCAGGAAATTGAGCCACTTCTATTTGAATTGTCTTAGGAAGATTCTAAAGATTACTTGCCAAGATAAGGCACCAGACGCTGAGGGCCTCTGTCGAGCTGAACTGCCAAGCATTCAAACTCTATTGCAGAGAGCACAACTCTGATGGGCTAACTACATAGCTCAATTGTCAAATATATGTTTACCTGAAAAAACTATTTTACAAAGAACTCACCCAAAGCATGTACAGTCATGGAGGTCAAAAGAAATAGTAGGACACTCTCAAGGTTTCTCTGAAAAATTTGGGTATCAATTGTGAGATATGAGAGACCTTGACATAGAACCTCCCAGCATGACATGCCCATATCAAAGAAAGCATTGTGCTCTAAGAGCAAAGCAGAATCACAGTAGCACAAAGGACATATGAGATGAGCAAATCTAGAGACATCTCTATCCCACATGTTCAAATGGACTGTTTGTGCCCAACCTGTGGTAGAGCCTTCCAAGTTCCTATTGGACAATCGGCTACAGCTGGACACACGGTACCTTGACGCCAACATCATGATGTCATTGGTCCTCTTCAAGTATGAAGGATATGCTATAACAACGCCATTGTAGCTTCTGTGAACTTCTTCCATTGTCTTCTATTCTTTTTCTCCACTCGTCTTCCTCTAAGCCTTGCTTACACAGTCCTGCTTTCCTAAAATAGATTTACACCTGTACGCACACACAAACTTATTATCTCCCCTAATACAATGTAAACTTCAGAGGGGGGCTATTTCATTTTTGCCTTATCTCCCCAGTGGCTGGCACAGTATCTAACACAGTTACTTAATAAGTGCTTCTTGTTGTTGCTGTCAACGATGACAACACAGGAAAAAAAGATCTGTTGACATCTATCCATTCCTTCCTTCAGGGCCAAACTTAAATGTCACCTCCACTGTTAAATGTTTCCTGGTCCTCCTCTTCGCCCCATCAACTTACTCTACCTATTCCCACCACTGCTAGTCAGGGAAAGTATTTCTTTCATCATTAAATTATTTATAGCAATTTGCCTAGATCCCTTCTTTGTGCTTTTTTCACTCTACCTTGTATGAGTTATTTATGTATGTCTTATCCCATTTCTTCATACTTAATCAATATTTGTTGAATTAATGACTTCAATGCCAGTGACTCAGTCTTTATCCCCAGGCCTCTCTTGAGCTCTAATTCTGAAATTCCAACTGCCCCTTAGATAGCTTCACCTACATGTGCTGTTAGCACCTCAAATTCAGGACATGCAAGGTTAAACTCATCATATTCCCTGCCAAACCTGCCCCTCCTCCTAATTCTCATGTAGAATTTCTATTTATGGAGACACCATTTCCCCAGTCAGCCGAGCTCAAAATTCAAAACCATCTTTAATTCTTCCTCACTCTCCTCTGTCCCTGAAATATCTCTAACAGCTTTCTCCTTTCATTATCATCATCCTAGTTTGGGCCTTCATTACCTCTCCTGAACTCTTACAATGATTATGTTTCCTAACCCATTTCACTACTTCTAGTACTTTGCTTTTCCAGTTCTTCTCATATGCCATTTTCCTTGTGCACATGTGTGCTCCCATCACACATGCATTCACAAAACACTGGAGTGAGTTTCCATTGCCCATCAGGTAAAATGCAAAATATTTATCCTGGAATTCGGAATGTATCACAATCTGACCCCAAGCTACCTTGGCCATTTATTTTATGGTATTCCCTTTACACACTTTATAAACATTTCAGACAAAATATTCCCCATTTTCACCCTGCCTTGTCCTGCCTCCATACCTTTGTTCATGCAACCCCCCCTCACCTCATTCCTTAAACAGACCTCCCCAAGTACCATCTTCACCTGTTGCAATCTTTCTGTGTAAAGGTTCAGCCTAGGTTCTACCTTTGCCATAATGCATTCCCTGATCTCTGATCTAAGTGATCTTCCCTCCTTGAATCTCTTAAGGTGACTCCTTTTGGCATTTTCTTCATGCATAATCATTTTCTCACTTGCATTTCAGTTATACATCTCACTCACGTTTAATTGTAAGCTCCTAAAAGGCAGTGACTGCCTTTTTTTTTAACTTTGAGCTTTTTCATGTAGTAGATGTATAATAAATCTGTATTCCTTTTAATAAATGTGTAGTGAACTGGTAACCTAGAAGATATTTTAGAATCTTTCCTGCATTGCCATAAGGTCTTAACTATGTACATCAGTTAATTTACTGTACTGTAGATATGTAAAGATGTCCATTAATAGAAAACTCCACTTAAAAGAATTTCAGGTAAATCCAGTACTGTATCTTAATTATTCCCTGTTTAGAGATGAATGCAGTCATGAACATCCACAGCATTAAAATCTAAAGAATCTTTTACAAACGAAAATTAAATGAGACAAAAGCTCACAATTCTCAATCTTAGCACTTGGTTGCAAGCCTTACTATTATGTTGCTTTTCTACATATTGGTAGTTGCTGTCACTGTGCATAAATATAATGTATGCTTGTCATCTAGAGACTTCATTTAAAGTTAAAAAATTCCATGTGAATGTTAAATTTCATAGCTATATTTAAGAACTCCTAAACGTGTTCTTTGTTTTTTTTCCCATTATTTAAAATACTAAGGAAATACAAATTGAAGACTAGAGTGGATAATGGATTAATTTAGTTCCTTCTATTTGGTTGTCCTGTTATTGAATATACATACATATATGTATCACAAATATACATATATATGTACATATGTATGAATATGAATATGAAGTATAAATGTGTATGTGTGTATACACATGTGTATGTGCACACATATATGTGTGTACATATATATGTATATATTCTTCTCTCCAAGATGTTATGGAGTTTTGAATATTACTTTAGCCATAAGAGTGCATGTTTGCTTTTTCTTGATTCACACAGAGCAGATGGATGCTTGACTGCCTGCTAATCCACAGCTGGAATGGTTTCAGCAGTTTCCACGTTGCTGGGTTAGAGTGGCTTTTCTAGTGGACTGAGAGGGCAGCAAAAGAGGGATATCATTATTCATCAGTATCCCAGTGGGATCGCTGCCAGCAGAGATTAATTTTTTCTGTTATGCTTGTAAAACAAGCTCAGGTGGAGTCTCTAATCCTCAGGGCACGGGTGGCAGATCAAGGAAGATGCTACAAAGCTAGTTAATTTTCTGATTCTAGGGGAAACAGAAGCTCTGTTAGATGTATAAATACATGATTGCAAATTTAAGTAGCTCAAATCCAAATGGGATCTTCCCAGACATCTGGTACTAAAAATCTCTATTTTTCTTTGTTGTCTTTAAATAGAACTTCTTCAAAGTTTATCCTGGAATCAAAATATTGATATTGCCAAACTATTGATAATTGTTTTCTAATCAATTTTAGAAAATTATGTTCTAGCACCTTAAAAATATTTTTGTGTAAATACTTTTGAGCAGAAAATTTAAAAATAGATGTTGCTGAAAAATATATTAAGATCATGTGATCTAAGAACTGCTAAGTTTATATTCATTTACCTAAGTATGTTATCTGAAGGGTATGGCATCATGTCCTACTTTAGAAAAGACTGTTGGATTTTCCCCTGTGTATACCATGTATTTCTTTAGTGATTTTTCTCTCTACTGTTTCAATTCATGATTTTCACATAGCACTCTTATTTTACTACATACAGTCCATTTTAGAGCACTAATTACTTGTAACATTAATTTTAAATAATCTTACCAGAGTTTATATAAGTACTGAGTATTGACCCCATTATTAGAATGGCGAAGTCTTTCAGTACATTCATTGTTTGTTACATTTTGAGAGCTTTTTCATAGCCTAGAGAACATTCTTTTGAATATTTCAGGATTGTCAGGTCATCCTTTGAGGGCAGATTTTACTTTTGAAAGCAGTAAAAATTCATTTAAAACAGATCTGATGATGATCCTGGTCATTCCCATTTCTGTTTTGTTGGGGTTTTTTTAAGTGTAATTATAAATTAATGAGGGTGGTTTAGTTGGGTGCCTATAAATTGATTCTGAAGAAGATTCCAAAAGAGAAGTTCCAGAAATGTTTTAAGCAATAACAGGATCATTGGATTAAATATGTTGTTTCCGAAGGTGACCACTCAGAAGGATTGCACTTGTTTGAATATGTCAAGGTCTGGTGTCTAAAGGTTGTGCCTCAAATAGAAAGTTCTTTTGATTACATGTCATGGTTTTGTGGTTCAGCTGATTTGGATACTGTGATTCTGTCAATACTCCATGTTTTCTGGGCGGGTATCTTAATTTACTTTCATTCTCATTTCTGCCATTACACTGAAAAAAATTGTTAACTGGCTGATCTTATAGGCACGTCATAATTTTAGAGAATGAGACAGTCCACTGTCTGCCCCCATATAACCTCCATCCTAAAGTTGATGCCTAGGATTCTTCTGTTTACATCCCAAAACTTTAGCTTAAGGCTTTAACACCTGTTAAAATCGCAGATACCTCTGAGAGGAGCCGTACTTTAAGGTTATTGAGGTATCTTCCACATTCAGGGGTGAGTGTCCAGAAGGTAAGTAATAATTAAAGGAAAGGGTAAGGAGAGGTGTCAAGGAAAAATCCTTGTGTACTTCACAATTTTGCCTGTGATCTGTTTAGTTAATCCTTTTAATTTAGCTAAGAGGCATTTATGAAAGCATCTGTGTTTTAAGTGCTAAAGAAGAAATAAATAAGACAGTTCCTACCTGCCCTCAAGGAGACTATACTCAAATAAGAAGGGAAATGTAATGTGTTCACAGATATCTCTGACATAGAACAGAGTATGATCAGTGCAAAAGGAGAGCACTTTTAGCTGAGCAGATCAGGAAGGTTGTAATGGCAAGTAAAATAGAATCTTGTTCTGTTTTAGTTTTAGTATAATCAAGAAGTATAATGCCTCTATTTGAATGTGATTGAGGAGGCCTGTGCCTTTTATTAATGAGGCACTGGTACTCAAGGGATTTGATGCCCCGTGGCTCTAAAATGTGTATAAAGACTCCAAGGTGCAAGTTTTACTTTGGGACTTACTGACTGGAAGTGTTTGTTTGGCCAGGTGAGGACTCTGGGAAGCCGCTAAGGAGCCCCTGAGCTTTGAGAACCCAGATATCATACTTCCCTCTCTGGTAACTGTGGTCAGACAGTTGGGGTCCAATTATCTGTTGAATTCAGGCAGAGGAAGCCATGTCTATTGACTTTTAATTTCTCTGTATTTTCTTTGAAATTCAGGGTGTTAAACCCCATCGTCCTCCCCCTTAGCTTGGTGAATGAATGTGCTTGATTAAAGTGATTTTTAACCCCTCAAAAATTGTCTTTCCTTTTATGAATGCAGATCTAAGAAGCTGTGATAGCAGCCCGCCCCCCCCCCCCCCCCCCCCCCGGTTGTTGGGGTGGGTACTGATACAGAAGTCAACATGGAGAGAAAGAAAATAGTCTATGTGAGGCATGTGATTCTACATAAGCAAAGCCATGGAGGCCAAAGAAAGTCAAGATTCGAACAAGGAACTGTGAATAGTCTAGATCCTCCAAATTAGAGAATGCTTAAAGAGAGGTTTTATGAAATGATTCTGCTTATTTACAAAGGCACCTAGACGATGTAGTAGATAGTGTTGAACTGGTAGTCAGGAAGACCTGAGTTCAAATGTGGCCTCAGACATTTACTTGCCTCAGTTTCCTCAACTATAAAATAGAGACAGTGATAGCACCCACCTCACAGGGTTGTTGGGAAGATCAAGCACAGTGCCTAGCATATCAGACGTGGATGTTTCTTCCTTTCCTTTTCTTTTCCTTCTATTTATACATTATGGAGAGGAGTTTGCATTTTATTAGAGTGAAATTATCCGAACTTCGCATTAATTTTGCTTGACTGCTTATTTGCTATAACTTTTTTGTTAATACTTTCACAACAATGCAAATGACAGATCTTTTGAAAAAGGGAAATGACTGGAAACTAACAACAGTCCACAAAAGAAATCATAAGGGTCTGCATTTATGGCCGTTACAGCAGAAGGGGACATAGGGAATTGGGTGCAAAGCGTATTGCAGAAATAGGATCAACAGGAACAAGCAGCTTATTCTATCTGGGGGTTAAGGGAAGAGTCAAAAATAATTCACAAGTTTGGAGCCTGATTGTTCATAATGCTTCACTATTCATGAGTTCACAAGTCTTTAGATGTTCACAATTTTCATCTCAACTCCATTGCTACCAGTCATTTAATTCTAAACTGATTTGAAAGGGGATATCAGTAGACACTTAGCTGTTTAAGACAGTTAAATGACTAACAGACCCCACTGCCATTCATCTTAAGTGAAATGCCTCTTGTTGAAATCCATCATAGCATCTTGGCATTCCTAACCTCAGACAAATTTCATTTTCTAGTAGACAGGCCTTTATAACTCAAACAAAATGATTAAACTTTTTTCTCATATTTGATAGGTAAATTGGACATTTAAAAGTTATAAAATATAAAAAGAATGAAAATAGGCAAGAAATTAAAATGCATATTAATGTTTTAGTAGATTTAGCTAGTATCTACTTTTTCTTTATAAACTAAAAGAATATGACAGAAAAACCTTCATTAAGTAATAGACTTTTAGAAAGTTTCTCAGATTTTCAGCTTGTCATCTTCTAGTCTGTACATAGATTATTTGATTCAGAAGAACCAAGAGGCATTTTTAAATGTTGTTAACTTGGTTTTGTTTTGCATTACCAAATGGATCAGTATTGTCAGTTTAAAATTGCTCTTAAGAAAATAACCCAAGCCTTTGACTACTGCTCCTGTGCTAGCAAGATTTACCTTTTTTTTTCCCCTTATATCTTTAGTATCCTGATCTGGGCAATAGAAATGTCATCAATATCATTTAGGCATTTGAGGTGAATTTGTGATACCCAGTCACCTTTAGGAGGCTTGTAAGTGATGCTTACAGCATGCCGTAGTGTTTTTCTTTAAAATTGCTTCAAAGATATTGATATTAGCAGAATATTTGTCCATAGGAACAGTGATGTATTTATGAGTAATAAAAATCTAAAAGCACATTTCATTTCAGTGAACAGTTGTAGCACTCAGATATAATTTTTAATACTTTCCAGTTTTTAACTTCAACATTCAACTCAAGCTAGTTAGAGGACTTATCATGCTTAATGTCCAGACTTGAAGACTCTTGAAGCTGTTTTTATACTTGTAGGGACATATTCTCCCAGTTCCCAAGCTATCGGAACTCTATATTAACTCTTTCAGGCCAGTGAGAAATGGACTAATTGTAGGAGAAGAGTTTAATGGCTTTCTTTAAAAAAAAAAAAAGTATTTTTTTTCTTTAACAAAGAAAATTTATAGAATGTAAGTGTAATGAGCTGGAGAAGGAAATAGCAAACCCCTCTAGTATCTTTGCCAAGAAAACCCCAAATGGGGTCACAGAGTCAGACTCAACTGAAAGTATTTAACAACAACAACTTAACATATTTGGAAGATACATTGCTCCGTGAGCTTTTAGCTCAGTTAAATGAGATTCCAACGTCAGATTGTGACAAAGCAATCAAACTTTAAGATGAAAAGGGAAACAGAAAAAGGATAGTATAAAATGAATGAAAGTGAAATTTTCACTAGCTTCCTAAAATAATTAGAAAGTAAGAGATCAGTCTGACATGCTTTCATTTTTTATGGTGGGTTATAAATTAATTAACAGATACCTGCTTTGTCATTACACATAGGCCTATGGCATTTCCCTAGGTGCTGGGAGTGGACAGGCAAGAGGTAGGCGACTCAGAAGAATTTAAAGGTAGTTATTCTTTGCTCTGGGATGGAGGTTTTGGTGGGGAAAGAGATCAAAAGCTAGAAATACAACCTAGAGATAAATTAATTGTAAAATTTAAGTCCTACAAAGTCTCACTCATGAGGTAGAATCTCAGCCAGAGACTATTAATAACACTGTCAGGAGTGCTGGGCCTGGAGTCCAAATCCAGCCTTAGAGCCTTACTAGCTGGGCAAATCATTATAAACTCTGTTTGCCTCAGTTTCCTCTACTGTAGAATTATTCTCAACATCAGTGTTGTTATTAAATAAGATAATATTTATAAAGCATTTAGCAGTGTCTGACACATGGTAGGTACTTAATAAGCATTTGCTTATTCCATTCCCTTTCCCCTTCATATTGGTAGACCAGTTTCTATAGATTAGCTTTTCCCCTTCTACTCATAGACTTTACTTGAATAGATATATGAAAACTTTTTAAATGTTATTACTATAGCTGAGGAAGGACTACATCGATAACCTCTTAGGTTTATTCAGTCCTTTAGTTTTCAAACATTGTTTTTTAAGAGTCTTTGGGGTTGTTTTTTTTTAAGGTGTAGACTGAAATCTATTTATTTGCTCAATAAAGTTCATCCTCCTTTACCTAAAAGACCAACTTTTAATTGATAGTGACAGAATAGTTTTCTGAACAATTAGATTTTTCCAAAATATCTCATTACATTAGTGCATATTTTGCCTATTGAATCCTTAAAAAATTTAATTTTATGAGCTTTTATCTACATAATTGAATAATACTGAGAACACAGATCTACAAACTTACTAGACTTAGTATTTGCCATTTCTAGTTTTGTACAAATAACTGGATTGCAAGTTTACACATTAGGCTCTTGGGGCTCTTAATAGGCCATTTGTGGTCCTATCTATCCAGGCTGTTGGTGAGTAGTTCTCCTGTTGTCCATTATCCTTGAGATGCTTCTTTATATACACCAATGTTTCCTCTATTTCCTGCAGAATGCTAGTGGTATCAAAAACTGTCCTGCTGCAGCTCCTTTAGGAAAGCTGGAAGTCAGAGGCATTCTTACTACATGACCAGTAACAATCAGCAAGTATTTATTAAGTGCCTGCCTTAAAAATCTTACATTCTAATGGAGGAAGACAACATGCAAAGAAAAGCTGAAAAGGGTTACAACTTACCTAGCATGTTTTCCAGGGTTTTTTTCCAGGGCAGAGTCCGAGGTTCCCATAGGAAGAAGTGGGGATGCTGCTGGTTAGTTTCAACATTATGGTGTGTAGATGGCCAAGATGCTTATTACTTGAACCTGTTGATCTTCTTTCCCAGGGTTCATAAGCTGAATCAGTGAGCTTGCTTGCCTTTTGGGGTTTTTTTTTTATATTTCGATAATTATATTTTAATATAGTTCATTTCCTTTGTAATCCTGTGCATTTTATTTTTTGCATTTAAAAATATTCTGAAAAGGAGTTCATGGGCTTCACCAGACTTCCAAAGGGGAGTCATGACACAAAAGAAAGTTAAGAATTCCTGATCTAATCTATATTCCTTCTACCTCTACTTATCTGCTTCCAGCTCCTCTGACCATTCTTGACCATTACCTAACTCTATTACTTTACTGCATCTGTCAGTCTTGTGAACTTATATTGAAAGAAAGTCTATATTTTGACCAATATGGTTTTTTAGTGCTTTAATAGTCATTTAGGTCTTGTTAAGAACATCCTGGGTAAAAAAAAATAATACTCAATTGAGCCATAAATTCCATTCTAGAAATGTAACTAAGCATGTAATTAAGAAATACAGTAAAAAAAAATACAGTAAATATGGAAATACAGTAAAAAAAAATTTAGCTTCTTTGAAGTTGAATAACAAATTTTTTAAATTAATTTGTTTTTAACTTTTATTTATAGTTTTGCGTTCTAAGTTCTCTCTCCCACCAGCCCCTCCCGCACCCATTGAGAAAGTAAGCAATATGATAACAATTATAATATCAAGTCATGTAAAATATTTCATATTAGCTATGTTGCAAAGCAAAAAAAGGCAAAAAATAAAGTGAGAAATGTTTCAATCTGCACTCAGTTCACCAGTTCTCTCTGAAAATGGATAGCATTTTTCATCATGAATTCTTTGGAATTGTCTTGGGTCCTATATTTAATAAATACTGAGTAATAATAGTAATAACACTGTATAAAGGTCCATTGTTCTTGATACGTAGAATAATATTTAGTCTTCAGGAGTATATTGTTTCTCTTTTTGATCAAGTATCATTTTAAAATTTTATTGTAAGCGATTTTTTTAGTCATCGAGTTTTTTTTTCTCTCTCCGCTCTTCCACCTCCTCAAGGTGAGAAGGGGTAGAGTGAAATACAAAACCCTCAAAACAAAAAAGCATAGTCAAGCAAAACAAATTTCTGCATTAGCCACATCTCAAAATATGTCTCATCCTGCATATTAATCCATCTCTTCTCTTTCATAAAGTAGGTACCATTGTTCACCATTGATTCTCTGGAATGATGACTGATCATTGTGTTGGATTGGAGTTCTTAAGTCTTTCAGAATTGCTCATTTATTACAGTATTAATGTTGTGGTGTAGGGGCAGCTGGATGGTTCAGTGGATAGAGCAGTGACATAGTAGGTACAGTGCTAGGCCTGCAGTCAGGAAGTCCTGAGTTCAGAATCATCCTCAGATACTTACTCGCCTAGGTCAAGTCACTTAACTGCTGTTTGCCTGAATTTTTTCATCTGTAAAATGAAGATAAAACAGTACCGTCTTCTCAAGGCTGTCATGAGGATCAAATGAGATGATAATTGTAAAGTGTTTACCATAATGACTGACACATAGAACTAAGTAAGTGTTAGCTATTATTGTTATTAATTGTTCTTCTGGTTCTGTTGTTATTATTGTTGTTCTCCTGGTTCTGCTCATTTCACTCTGCATCACTTCTTACAGGTTTTCCCAGGTTTCTCTAAACCATCTCTATTTTTCACAACACATTAGTATTTCATTACATATACCATAATTTGTTTAACCATTCCCCAGTTGATAGGTATCCCCTATTTTCCAGTTGTTTGTCACTTCAAAAAAAAGCTTCCATAAATATTTATATACATGCTTATGTATATATGTCCTTTTCTTTTTTCTTAGGTCAGCAGGTATCATACTAAATAGTGTAGTTTGGTAGGCCAAGCAGAGTGTAGAAAATCAAATACTCTAAATGTTAACCTCACTTCTGCTATTAACCTGTTACACTTGTAAGAAAATAATTTTAATCTTTTACTCCATTTCATTTTGTGTGAAAGGGGCATAATAACATGAACTATTTGGGTATACTTTTCTTATTTCGTGGTTTACAAGTGAAAACTCTTTCAATGTATAGTGCAAACTACACCTTATCTACACGAGTCAATAATATTTATTGCTCTTATACTGTGTATAGGGCACCATAGTAGTCATGAAATAAAGAAATGTGTAATGTCTTCAGAAAGCATAGATTTAGTAGCTTGAGATCATATTATACCCATGAAACAGATAAAAGAAATACATTGAGATGTTTTCAAAGCAGTATATCAAGAAGAGTATATTAATACAGTATCAAACATACCAAAAATTAAAATGACAGGGCTCCTTAATAGAGAAGTAAACCAGGTCAGATGGAGTTAGTCATGGAAGGAGGGAGTTAGACATTGAGTGATATTTTAGGTAAAGATAATAACATTTACAAAGCCATAGATATACATATGACCTCCTGAGTTACATTCCAGTTTTAAGACTGTGTGATTGCATGAGCCATTCAATTCAGCAAACTCTTTTTTAGCTGTCTACTATGTGCAGGGGGTCTGTTGGAGCCTTTATATAGCAATGACAGTCTTGGATTTTTTCTTGGGGGCGAGGAGTTAAGTTTTTATTTCAGCCAAACTGAACTCTCCTGCCTTACTTTCTTATTTCTGTTAGTCCAGGCCCTAAATTTTGAAGTCCTATGACTCTTTCCTTCCTTTAACCCTCTCCATTCCAGACACACTTTCTTTCACATCTTGTCAGTTACCAAGTTCTCACAGCTTTTTTCGTAGTGTCTTCCACATTCTTCTTTTCATTTCCACTGCCACCACCATGGTAAAGGTCTTTATCACCTCACTTCTGAATTATTGCAGTACTTCTTAATGGATCTCCCAATCTCCCAATCCCTTCCTTCTTTAGTCCATCCTGTGCTCCATTACCAAAATAATTTTTCTTAAAATAGCACTTTCATTCTTCTCAAAAATATAATCTGAACTCAGTCATTCAGAGATCCCCATAGTAAGGCCCCAACCCGTCTTTCCAGTCTCCTCTTGTACCATTCCCCTGAATAAATACTACCCTCCAGCCAATTGCTTAGTATCAACCCAGCCTGCCATCTACAGATCTTTTTTCATAGTGTCTGCCCTCTCCCCTAAGTGAAACGCCTTCCTTGCTGCTTGGCAGTGTAAACCACACTTGTACTTCAAAAGACCCAACCTAAGTCTAACTTTCAATGAAGCCTTCATTGACCATTCTACTCATAACACTTATGGCTTTGCCGTTGATTTGACATTGGATCACATATTACCTCATGACAAATCTTGAACTGTTTTGCATTGTGATTTAATTACTGATTTGTTATTTAGCTTTTGTACTCCTTATCAGCTTAATAATAATAGCTAAATTTTATTTAGAACTTAGTATGTGCCAGACACTGTGCTAATAATTTCATAATATTATCTCATTTGATCTTCACAGTCATCTTAGGAAGTAGATGCTGTTATTATGCCATTGTACAGTTGAAATTGCAAGCCTCGCTGAGGGGAAGGTTCTGCATATTCTACTTTTCGACTCCAGAGCACCTAGAATAACCATGTCTATATGATGGGTACTCAGCAAATAGTTGTTAAGTGAAATAATTTTTAAGCTATACTTTAATATCTAGTATATTCTAGGGGGAGGAATTGTTTTCATTTTTGAATCTCAGATAATTTTTACAGTTGTTTGATTTCCAGGAATGCCCCCATCACCCTCCCCCCGCCCCCCAAAAAAGTGAAGGATTATTTCCAAAGAGAAAATGAAGTTATATGAGTATTAGCAAAATCATAAGAAAAGATTTGTAAAGCATTTAAAGATAGGCTGTGAAGACTTATGATAATTAACCTTAAATGGCTGTTATAAATTGATACAAATAGCAATATTTCTCTTAGGATTCAAAGTTGCTAAGCCCTGAGATTCCTATTTCTCAAAAAAAAAATTCTAAACATTTTTTAAACTACAAAGCATTGTCATTACATCCTTCAAAACTGAGTCCCTTTTTTGCCAAGTTTCATCAAAGAGCAATTTTTTAAGGTCTTAGCTATAAATCCTGGAAAATAGGAGTTTCTGATGGAATTGTTATCACTGAAATTATTTTAAGTACAACAACCCTAGTGGTACCCACTATTGCAAGATCCCCTAAAATCCAGCTGTCAACCATGTGGTCACTTCTCACAAAGCAAGGGAACAAAGGTGTTTCCTCATTCTCATATTTGTTTTAGGCACATAAATCTGTGCATGCCTAAATTTTGCTGCAGGCCAAATGTATCTCCATAAGTTTGAGATATTCTTATAAATCATGCACATATACATAGATACAAGCCTTAAAAATCAAATCCACATTGACATTCTAAGAAATTGAAATTATATTTGTTGTCTTTAAATATTTTGCCATCTGTACATTATAACATTGTTTGAACCTTTTGTTTTGGTAGAGGATGTTATGGACACATTTTAAATAAGATATTGTTAATATTTAAGTAATTAGAATTTTTACTGTTCATTTTGAGGCAAATACTCTCTGACAACATAAGGCACCTTTTTCATTTCCATTATTTTTACACAGTGTTATTAAGTTGATTCATAATTTACCTTGTAACTGTGAATTAAATTAAACCTTAATTTACAGATTGGCTATAAATGCCAGATAACTACAGTATATGAGGGTTTTTTTCCATTATTATTCTTTCATGCATTAATTCATTACTGAGTTGGAAATTTTTTCAGTTTAATAAATACCTGTAAGATAAGTGCTAATTATTACATGTAATAAACAGATCTAATTGGGAATTTGGATAGGTTCAATTAAAAATTTTTCCATCTTGTCCTCTCCCTGGTTGCTCCCTTAGGAAAATGTTAATGATTGAATATAAGGCATTAATTTGCCTTGAGGTAGTGCGTAGAAAAAAGAAAGGAATATAAAATATATTTTTTTCTTTTTTTACCATTTGCTTTTCCTGACTGTGGTATAGCAGATGTTAAAATGTTTTTCAGATGTTATTGTAAAAATGATATATGTAACATCTAGGTAACAAATAGTGTGAAAAAGCAATGAAATTAAAATGGGTGCTGGCAGGGAAATTTACTGAAATGCATTCAATAAAGCTTCAGTGGCCAAAAGAAGGCACTGGAATGTGAGAAACTAATTTTGGTTTGTTTTAACGCCTCAGTATGTTACAAATTAATCAAGTGCTACTTAAAGTCTAGAACTCATTAACTTTATAAGTTTTACTTTTCCCATGACAGAAATTAAGTTAAAGCATAAAGCTTCTTTAGTCTCTCACATTGATCAGGCTACAGCCTCTGCTGCACAAGTGCCCTCTTATCTGCTATTTAGTAAGTTAAATGTAGGCAATGAGATGTGCAGCTACATAAAAGTACTAGTTTTCCTATTATGTAATATTTTCTTGAGACAAAATATAAGTTCATATTGACTATCAATTTCAAAATAACAGTTTACTTAGGGAAAAATATTTTGTCTTATTCATTTTATCCAAAAGGAGAACAAATGCAGAGATCTAGTTAACAAATTGTCTTTCAGTAACTTTTCTAAGATGGAATAGATAAAAGTATAAGCAGCCGCTGACTTCAGCCAAACCCAGGGTAAACTGCAAAGTTGATTTATTATGGGTATCTTTTTTTAAAAAAGTCATATGTGAGATACAGTTCCTTGTGGCTTCACTTCTCTCCAAGTGCCAGCAAAACACTGAAAGAACTTTCACTGTAGTCTATATTTGTCAGATTGTTCCCATGTGAACAAGTAGTTGCTACAAGTTGTATGATGTGATGGTTTGACTAAAGCATCGTGTCAGAACCTGTATCAGTGCAAACTAAAATAAGTACAGTATGCAAACAAAACAAAGTAATACACAGTTCTGGACTTTACATGGGGTAGCTAAGTTCATACCATTTGCAGAACAGATTGAGGTTTGTAATGAAAAGGAAAATGAAAATGAAAACTACTGAGTGAACAGCAGGGCCCATTTGATGTGATTATGAAGGATGTTTCTTTATTCTGTCTTTTCTTGTGCAATCTAAAAACAGTAGCAGGGGGTTACAAGCAGAGTTCATCATAGGGTTGTCAATCACTGTCATTTAACATTTGCAGTAGAAGATGTCTTTATTCCAGGACAGCTGGGCAAATCAGAGAAACAGATTTGTAGTTAGTAGTCTGTCCAGCCTACACTAAACAAACAAGGACAGGGCAGACATAGCGGCCTCTCACATAAAAATATAATGGACTCCGCTGACCTTGGTGCCCCCCTTTCAGCTTCAATCCCAGTTGCATAAAAGCTTCACTCCCTATTCTCAATTTCCTTTAATTACCTACATGATTCAGATAAGAAAATGAACCTCACTTACAGTCAACGATCCCACACAGGAAATTAAGTAGACAAGTTGTTTAAAATTAGAGGAAGGTTTTGAAAGTAAATACGTGTCACATTGTGGAAGAAGTAGAGGTTTGGGAGAGAGAGAGAGACAGAGAGAGAGAGAGAGAAAGAGAGAGAGAGAGAGTGTGTGTGTGTGTGTGTGTGTGTGTGTGTGTGTATGTGTTTCTGGAATGCTAGGTGCTAGCACTGCTCAGTGTCAATCTTGTGACTTTTCTGTTTTTTCTAAACTAGAAAGCTAAAACTCAGTGAAAAATCTCCTTTGTAAATATTCTGAAAAATTCAGAATGAAATTCTTGAAGGAGTAAAGAGCTAAGTAAAGGAGTGAAACAAGCAAACATGCAACATTCTAAAGGACTTAGAAGGATGGTGACCCGAGATTCTGGGAATAAATAACCACAGTTTTCACAAGAGATTCTGGCAGTGAGATTGAGGATTAAAAAGCAGTTGTCTTCAGTCTTCATATTTAATCTGCTTCTGGAGTAAGCAATCACATAATAAAGTGCTAATTAATATTTCTAATGGTTCTAGAAACTTTTCATTAAAATGCTTTTCACTAGTTTTCCTTTGATTTAAAAAACTAATTTTTAATATCAAAATAATTTCTCCAATAGCCCTTTTTCTTCTCAGAAGTTTTACCTGGTATCTAGTAAAAAAGGATTTATCCTTACACACTCTCTTACTACAGTCATTTCAGTTAGTTTCACTAAGGTGCATTGAAAAAAGCATTTTTCCATATCACATTCAGAATCACTTGCCTTTGTGAACATTTAATTAATATGGATTTGAAAGAAGTCTGATTGGAGATTGGAGACTAAAGCCTACAGTATCAAATCTATAGTTCAAGAGGGATGCAAAACCCTGAATATTTTATCTTTAATTTGACAGTCTCTTTGTAGAATACACAATTATGAATGTATTCTCCTATTATGAGAGCATTGTCTTTCAGGGAACCAAAATGTTCACTGACCCAGTTACAGAAAGTGTGTGATTCTCAGGAAAAATTAACCAAAAACCAGTTACTCATTATTCATAAGCCTAAAAGTCATTTGGTGAACTATATTTTAAGGAAGGTAATTTTATTTATTTTTATATCTTAAATTAACATTTCCAGGAGCATGAATGCATTTAGACAATTTAAAATATAAATTTACAAATGAAGCATATTAAGTATAACTTCAGTTGAAAAATCAAAAAATGAAGGGGTTGGACTAAATTATCTCTAAGGCCCTTTCCAACCCTGCATCTATGGTTCTTTGCTCCTTTGTTCTCCAAAGTAGGCAGCCTTAGAAGCTGAGTCAGCATCCTCTAGTCTATCAGATGGGCTAGATCACATCACCAAAGTGACTTCTAAAGTCAGTGAGACCTCCTATATAACAAACTATGGATTCTTAGCAGGGAAACCCAAGTTAAAATGAACTCAATTTCACAGGACATTATTCCCCCCAAAAAAAAAAATTGGCTACTTTGCTAGAGCAAAAGATAAAATGACTTTTGGGGTGAGGGTAGTGGGAAAGAGGAATTATTGGTTTGGTTTTTTTAATCCCATCAGTCAGTGGTAGGAATAACTGTCCTGTTGATGAGACACTGATACTTGCCTTAAGCAAATGACCATTTTCAGAAATCAAAATTCTAGATATTGTCTTATGAACATTGACAATGAAGTAGACCACCTGTTAGATTCCACAATCTACAGGTACAGATGAAGATATGCTCATCCCTTAACTAGTATGATCCTTGTACAAAAGATATTCAGTCTGTCATAGACCTTGAGTTTAGAACTTTTTCAGCTTGGTAGAATGTGCCAGGGCTTGTCCTACACTGGCATAACCTTCAGGAGCTCAGTCACCTCCATTAGATGAAACATTAGATTAAACCTTTTTTGCCCAGTAAAATGTTATGATAACAAAATCTGACAAACTTAAAAATGAAGATAGTTATCTAATAGATGGAAACAGATTTTAGGTAAGATCCTCAAGTGACTAAATCAAATATTTCTGGATTACACTTCATCGATAACTGTGAAAATAAATATGCATCTCTTATTTGAAAAGTAATATGAAGTTACCTTCTAGGTTTTCCTCCATTACTAGAAGTGTAATTGCCACTTCACTGAAATTAATCTAGTTTATAAAGGATGGTAACAATTTTGGTCTTGTCCCGAAAATAAGACTAAATTTTCCTTAGTTGATGATGCCTGTCACTTCTGTGCAGCAGCTATTTACAAGAAATATCATGAATTCTTCTCCTTTATATCATATTCTGCCTTCTCCCAGTAAAAAAAGGGCAGAACAGTTTCTGGCCTTACCAGCACCATCCCTTTAGTTTTTAAAGCAAATAAGATGTTCATGTTTGGTCATGAAAGTCACCTGTCATGTGGCAGAATGGGGGCAGAGAGTGGGAAAAAAAGATGTACAACTTTTAGGTGAGTATTAAACTCTTTCTAAGTAATGTATCTTTGCTAAGGGTAGAATTGCTGTAGGAATTCAGTTACCAATATCATCCCCCAGCTCCCAGTGGTTATGCCTCATTGTAACTGCCAAGGGGAAAAATCATATTTAATTGGTTTAGAGGGCTTTTAGTCAAAGGAATTGGAAAGCCACTAACCAAGAGAGACTGTAGCATGCATTAAATATGGGGATTGCTGGATTGGCTGCTTCAGTCAAATGGATTTCTCGGGATAATATCTACTTTTTTACTTTTTTCATTTATAGACTTACAAATAATTTCCAAAAAGTTGCCGGCCCCCCAAAATTTTATCTGACCATTAATCTTTGTTTACTATTAGATACATCATCTCCATGATATGATACATCTATGTATGAATAAGTTTACTCCTTACTAAAGATAGTAACTATTATCTTTGGAGTGAGGACAGTTTCTGAATTGCCTAGTAGATGATTTGTGTTTTTCAGTTAAGAAACAGAATCTTGCTGACTTATATACAATTCGTTTTCTTTTTAGGCATAATCTAATTTCCCACGTAACTTTTGATCCATATCATTTTGTGTGACTATAATAGCATCTTGCTTTTTTTTTTCTACTGGGAATAAGCAAGATAGAATTTGATTATTTCTGAAATCTTTTTAGCTTAGTACATTCTGCAAGTTAATTTGAAGTTTAGTCTTTTGGACTGGGCATGGATAAGACTGGTAGATATCTGAATTATCCAGATTATTGCCCTTTATTTTACACTTGCTTTGTCCAAGAGCAAAATTGGACTGCATACAATTGTATTCCCAGTTTCGATATTGTTGCAAGTATCATTCTTCTTATCCCTCTAGCTTGATACCTTGGAATCATTTTAGACTCTTCCCTCCTCTTTTTACTATAAATGTTTATGCTTTTTTTCCTTCCTAAGATGTTCATAATTGTCTTCTAACTATCCTTCAAGATTTAAAACAAGTCCTTCCTCCTCTGTAGAACTTTCCCTCACAACTCTGTCTCACCTTTTTGAAATCCTACTGCACTTACTATCTCTGCTACATAATTTTTATTACACATTTTCTTGCTTCCTAATTATTTTGTATTGTTAAAGACTTCTCTCTACAATAAGTTTATAAAGCAAAGTACTCTGTCTTCTTCTATCCCTTTCCCCTAGGTAGATATTAGATGCTTGATAAATTCTAGTTAATTGATTGGTAAAATATCTGATAGTCTGTAGTAGTCTGATGTGAATTGCTCCACATCACTGCCAATAGTTTTTCTCTAACCTCAAATAATGTTGCATGTTATGGTATGGCCCATTTCACAACTGCTGCCCCAATATAAAAATAGGAAGAGCAAAAAGAAGTCCAATAAGATAATGGGAAGTGATTGACCCAAAGAGAATAGGCTACTCAAGTAAATGAGAAATTACTTCCACAACTGCAGAAAGAAAAGACAAGACAGAGAAAATGATGGTCTTGGACAGAACCTGAGCAAGTGCATAGAATACTTAACAAAAAAGAAACAAAAAGTGAAATACAAAAGAATTACTATGTTAATTCAGCAAATCTTTATTATCTATAATATGCAAACTACTCTCAGGTTTATCAAGCAGTAGATTGCTATATTCATTGACTACTGTGTCTTGAGTACCTAACCTGTTCGCACACCACTCTCTTAAGTGTTGAGAAAGATGCAAATTTTAGTTGACATTTGTTTGCCCTTATAGAAGGTCTATATAGTGTAGTAGAAGGGATGACACATTCACAAATAACTAACATACTAATCATATACAATGAGTACATAAAAGAGGTTTAGGATGTTATGTGAGGTTTTACAAGGGGTCTAGCCAGCATGATGCGGACTGTCTATTCATTTCTTGATATAATACACTTGAGCTATCTACTTATCCCTTGTTCACACCATCATCTTGTTATACATCTTTCTAATGACCTCCTATACATGTCTCATGTGCAGTAATTCGTAGGCAGCCTACTTAGTCCTAGTGTTCATCTTTCCACTGCTCCTTGAGTTACCCTCACTTTTAATTCTCTGAGGCTAGTTTTCAGTGATATAACTATACAGCATCATCAGAACAATTGTTAAAAAAGAAATAGATTCTTGTTTCTGGGGAAAGTTTTGGGGTCATTAAACACTTTACAGTTTTCCAAAAGTGATCCAGCCTTCTCTTCTCCTGTTCAGTTCTTAGTCCAACTCATTGTCCATTCTAAGATATAAATGATATCTGTTCTAAGAGCTGAGTAAAAGAGATGTCCATTCTCCCTAAGAGATAGGCAAATAGTCTCTATGAGCTACCCATCTAACTTTGTGTTGTAGTCTGAGTAATAGAAATTTTGCATCCACTTTTCTTGTGTAGAATTTGCATGAGTGATTAAAGATCTTATTTAGGAGGCTCTACAATGTTTTGCAATGTGATACAATCAGTTCTATGTCATCCCCAAATAGGAGCATCTGGAAGACTTCACCATCTAGGGGGAATATGTCTTCCATTTTGTCTCTGAATTGAGCATTGTGTAGTATTGTGGGAAGAACAAACAAACACCTTTAATTTTGGTATATGGATTAATGAATAAAAATTTATTAAATGCTTTACTGTGCACCAAGAACATATGCTGACTTCTTGGAAAAAGCAAGGAGATCTCTGTTTCTGGGACATTTCCAGTTGTGAGGAACAATAAATATATGCAAGGAAAACATTCTTTGAGAAGCCCATATTAATGGGGCATTTTATTCTACAAAATCAAGTACTTTTTCATAGTCATACCATAAACATTGTGGGATCTTGAATTCACTAGACCTTTCAGTTAGTTGTGTGCCTGCAAATATTTATTGTGCCATAAAATATCATTTGCAAAACCTTTCAATTATCATACCTTCATAAAGGATAGCCCTTAGATACATGGATAGATAGACAGACAGATACATAGATAGATGGATAGATAGATAGATAGATGTACGTGTATAGTACGTGTATATATACATATACATATATATCTATATGCATATATGCAGATTATTCTCAAAAAAATTTACTAGAAATAAACAGGTAGGACAGGAATTATTTTATTCTCCTTGTCCCTTTTGGGAGGGTTTTTACTGTTGTACAATCCATGATTTTTTTTCAGGGGTTTGGTATTCCCCCATCTTTCAGATACCTTGAGTAGCTAGGTGACAAAACAGATAGTTGTGAACATAAATCTGGCTGCAGACATTGAGTAGCTGTGTGACCATGGGCAAGTTACTTACTTAACTTCTTTTTGCCTTAATTTCTTCATCTGTAAAATAGGAATAGTAGTAGTACCTACCTCCCAGAGTTGGTATATATATACATATATGTGTGTGTGTGTCTATAGATATGTGTGTGTGTGTATATGTGTGTGTGTGTGTGTGTATTTGTTTTCAGTTCTTAACATTCACTTCCACAAGAAATTGAATTCAAAATTTTCTCTCTGTCCCCAGCCCCCACCTCAGGACAGCATGCACCCCATCTATCCCTTCCTCCAGTCTGTCCTTCCTTCTATTACCCATCCTTCTTCCATTTCCCCTTCCCCTCTATTTTCCTGTAGAGCAGAATAGATTTCTATGCTCCATTGCCTGTATAGCTTAATTTCTAGTTGCATGCTAAGACAGTTTTTGACATTCATTCTTAAACCTTTGAGTTCCATATTCTCTCCCTCCCTGTCCATCCACTCTCATTGAGAAAACAGGCAATTCAATATAGGCCATACATGTGTAACAATGCAAAGCACTTCCATAATAGTTATGTTGTAAAAGACTAATCACATTTCCCTTTGTCCTATCCTGCCCTTCATTTATTCCATTTTCTCCCATGACCTATCCTTCTACAATAGTGTTTGCTTCTGATTATCCCTTTCCCTAATTTGCTGTCTCTTCTATTCTCTTCCCTCTCCTGTCTCCTACCCCCTTGCCTTCCTGCAGGGTAAAATAGATTTCCATATCAAATTGAGTGCATGTTATTCCCTCCTTAAGCCAAATCCCATGAGAGTAAAGCTCACTTATTTCCTTTCATCTCCCTGCTCTTTCCCTCTATAGTAAAAGCTCTTTCTTCCCTCTTTTATGTGAGATGATTTTGCTACATTCTACCTCTCCCTTTCTCTTACTCTTAGTACATTCCATTCAACAGTAAATTTTATTTTTTTAGTTATTCTCCCTTCATATTCAGTTCACTCTGTGCCCTATGTGTATGTATATACACATATATAAAAACATATACATACACACATATATACATACTTACACATATATAATATACACATACATACATACCCATACCCACCTACATATGTGTGTGTGTGTGTGTGTATTTCCTCTGACTACCCTAATACTGAAAAAGGTCTCATGAGTTACAACTATCATCTTTCCATGTAGGAATGTAAACAGTTTGACTTTAATGAGTTCCTAAAGGCTTCTCTTTCCTGTTTACCTTTTCATGTTTCTCTTGATTCTTGTATTTGAAAGTCAAATTTTCTATTCAGCTCTAGTCTTTTCAACAAGAATGCTTGGAAGTTCTCCATTTCATTGAAATTCTATTTTTTCCCCTGAAGTATTGTACTCAGTTTTGCTGGATGGGTGATTCTTGATCTTAATCCTATCTCCTTTGATCTCTGGAATATCATATTCCAAGCCCTTAGATCCCTTAGTGTAGAAGCTGCTAAATCCTGTGTTATCCTGATTGTATTTCTACAATACTTGAATTGTTTCTTTCTGACTGCTTATAGTATTTTCTCCTTGACCTGGGAACTCTGTAATTTGGCTACAATATTCCCAGGAGTTTTCCTTTTGGGATCTCTTTCAGGAGGTAATTGGTGAATTCTTTCCATTTCTATTTTACTCTCTGGTTCTAGAATATCAGGGCAGTTTTCCTAGATAATTTCTTGGAAGATGATGTCTAGACTCTTTTTTTTTTATTATGCTTTTCAGGTAGACCAATAATTTTTAAATTATATCTCCTGGATCTGTTTTCCAGGTCAGTTGTTTTTCCAATGAGATATTTCACATCTTCTATTTTTTCATTCTTTTGGTTTTGTTTTGTAATTTCTTGGTTTCTCAAAAAGCCACTAACTTCCATCTGCTCCATTCTAATTCTTAAAGAACTATTTTCCTCAGTGAGCTTTTGAACCTCCTTTTCCATTTGGCCCATTCTGCTTTTAAAGCATTCTTCTCCTCATTGGCTTTTTGGACTTCTTTTGCCACTTGGGTTAGTCTATTTTTAAAGGTGTTATTTTCTTCAGCATTTTTTTGGATTTCCTTTTAGCAAGCTGTTGACTCCCTTTTCATGATTTTCTTGGATCACTCTCATTTCTCTTCCCAATTTTTCCTCCACCTCTCTTACTTGATTTTCAAAATCCCTTTTGAGCTCTTCCATGGCCTGAGACCATTGCATATTATTTTTGGAGGTTTTGGATGTAGAAACCTCGACTTTTATGTCTTCCTCTGATGGTATGCTTTGTTCTTCCTCATCCAAAAGGATGGAAGAAAATACCTGTTCACCAAGAAATTAACCTTCTATCATCTCATTTTTTTTTTCCCTTTTGGGGGCATTTTCCCAGCCAGTTACTTGACTTCTGACTCCTTTGTCAAGTGGAGGGTATACTCTAAGGACCTGTAAGTTCTTAGTTCCTTCAAGATGGCACACTCAAGGGAGAAGAGTTTACTCCTCTCCTGGCCTGCCCTCTGGTTTGTGAGCAACCATGAGCATTCTTTTCTGCCCAGGATCTGCAAGTAGAATTCCCTCTCCAGAGGCTCCACCAACTCCACCATGCCAGTGCTCCTCTTCACCCCAGGACTGCCGCTCAGGACTGAGACCCAGATCTGTCACTCGATTCCCCCAGGGTCATTAGGACGATGACCCTAAAAGTGGATGCCGCTGCTGCAGTGGCTTCTGGTTCAGTTTGGGGTCCTGGCTGAGGCCAGACCGGGCTCCCTTTTCACACAGGTGAAAGAACTTTCTTACCGACTATTGAAGCTGTCTTTGGTGTTTGTGGGTTGAGAAATCTGGGAACCACAGCTGCTAGCTGTGATTCCACACCCTGAAACCTGTTGCAATCCTGTCCGGGCTATGTGGCCAAGGCTGGGCTGCACTCTGCTCCTAGGCCAGTGCAATAGACCTTTCCTATTCCAGGCTCTCTTGGGCTGGAAATCTCTTTCAATCTGTTGTTTTGTGGCTTCTATTGCTGTAGAATTTGTTTAAAGTCATTTTTTACAAGTATTTTATGGGCTATGGGGGTAGAACTAGAGCAGGTCTGTCCTTCTACTCTGCCATCTTGGCTGTACCCCCTTGTTCTGAGAAAATTTTTGTAAGACCCTTTGCAAAGTTTAAAGCACTATATAAATGCTAGCGTACACCTTGATGCCCGCCAAGCTGTGTCACTCCTAGCACTTCTTTCCTCTGCGTATGCGCGATCCAGTGCAACAATTTTTTCCTCTTTGTTCTCTCTAGTGCCATATCTACTTGCTCATTTAGTACACTGGGGACTATGATAAGAGTCTAAATGTAGTGGTCCTGCTGTCATTTATGTAGAAAAGAGGTTTCTCTGTCAGGCTTTACATATTGTTTCCATTTTTTCCATGTTTGTTTTGCTTCTAGTTTTCTTCCTCAAATGACTTTAAAATGATTTGGCCCAGTTGACAGTGTTGGGTTTGATCTTCAGTCATAATTGCAGAACTGGTGTGATGGCAATCAGATCTCTTGCTGTTTTTGTTTTACTAAAAGTGCCTCTGATTGAATAATGGGATTACGGAAGATCTTTCCCACCAATTGATGGACCTGCCATTGTGGGAAGCTTGATTAGGGGAGTTGTTTTATAGGAGGGTCCCAAGTACCTTTTGTTTTTTGCATTATGGCACTGTGTCAGAACGTTATGCCTTCTAGCTCTAGAAAATGTGTAAATCCTCTGAGGGTGAGGTTTTACTCTGGAGCTTAGTTTTTGTAAGGTTTGAGTGCCAGAGGAGGACTCTGGGAAGTGACTTTAAGGGCCCCCCACTTTGAAAACTCAGATGTCAGTGCTTCCCTCTCTGGTAGCTATGGTCAGACAGTGAAGTCCAGCTGTCTGTTGAATTCAGGCAGAGGAAGCCATGTCTGTTGTTTTGATTTCTCTGTGTTTTCTTTGAAGTTCGGAGTACTAACTCCCTTGAACTAGGTAAATTATATATGTGATTCATTAAAGTGAATGTTAACCCCTCAAAAGCTGCCTTTGCTTTTATGAATACAGATCTAAGAAACTGTGGTAACAGGACCCCTGTGTATATTAGAGCGCTTACTGATATTACTGGATAAGGGAGGAGGATATTCTAGCCCTGGTTAGAAGACTGTGGAAGAGACAGCCAAAAATGGACGGTGTTTCAAGAAAACTCTTTCTTAAAATAGTGTTTTGGCAGGGCAAGTTCACAAACCAAGAGAGACGGCTTCAGAACAGAAGTTCCTCTAGGGCATGGTTTCTAGTGTAGGCAGCCAGGTGGTTAATGAGCAGATTCTTTATAGTTATTCCTTATGCTGCATTTATATCAGGCACATTTCCTTGGCAAATCTTAATAATAGTCTTTGTGTCTACTCTGTTATCCATTTCTTCATTTTCATCATCCATGGCTTATTTAGATTAAGTTGTGATTGCCTTAATCGCTCACTATATCTTCATTTTTCTTTACTCTTACTCAGCATTGACTTTGAGGTTTCCTCTAACAAGCTGGATGTCCAACTGTACGTAGTTGGGTGATGATTAACCCAGCATTTCCTGTTAAAATATAATAAATAAATTATCACTTGGACTCTTTCCTCAAAGAAAATATATTGATGATAGGTAGGTTTGACACTTCTGTCTTTGACCTATCTTTTCTTACTGTTGCATGGTGTTTCCCAATATGTATCTCCATTCCACCCTATTCCCACTGAAATCAAGTATTAAAGTATATGTGCATATTAAATTTAAAGGGTCTAATCAAATTCATTTTAAAACTTCTCTACCATTTTACTCTCTGCAAAAATTCTAACATTAACAGTGAAATGAATAAAAGAACAAAGTTATGCATAAAAGAAAAAGAAGGGTGGTGAAGGAAATGTACTGAATACTACAGAGTACTGAATATCATATAATGAAACCTCTAAGGGGTGCCATCAGTAACTTCCTTCACATCCAAGTGTCAACAAGAATCAAACAAGTCATGGGAAAGGGGATAATTGTAGAACAAATGATTGATTTAGTTAAAACTATGTGTAAAGAATAGCTCAGTTATCAAGGGCAATGGGGTGTATCTCAAATAATTGCTTTTTGAAAAGTAAGATTCCATATTCACACAACACTAATAGCGAGAGCTAAAAAAATCAAGAGGAAGAAGCCTACATATGTCTATCAAACATAACACACTTATTAATGAAGCAGTAAGCTGTATTTTTATAACATTATCAATTTTCTGATTTTTGTAGTTATCAAACTACTGGGGGAAAATATCCTCTAGACTAGGGTTTTTCTGAATCAGGGATCTGTAAATAGATTTCAGGGTGTCTGTGAACTTGGATGGGGAAAAAAAAAATCACATCTCTATTTTCACTAACTTTTGGGTTTTTTTGTAATCCCATACATTTTATTGCATGTATTTAAAAACATTATTCTGAGAAGTGGTCCAGGGACTTCACCAGACCAGTACAAAAAGAGTTAAGAACCCCTGTGTCAGAGGGTTGAACATGATTTTATGACAATAGAGTTAGGAAAAGGTTTTATAGTAGCAGAAAGATCTGTGACCCCTCAAATCCACAGTCATTCACACAGGATATTTGTTAGATACTGTGGGGTACAACTTCCTCCCCAGAGCATATTTAAATTTGTGAAATAGGCTATTTCTGTGTTTCATCTCAGTTTCTCGGTATTTGCATGTGGAGTGACATCATTCAGCTCAGTTTAACAAACTTGCCCAGATTATCAGGTTAATAAGAGTGTAGCCTTACTGACTTGGACTTTAAAGACGGAAGGATGAAACCAAGGAAATTTCTAAATTATGCACTACAAAATGTCTTTCCCTCATCTAGTTAATTTAAAATAAAATAAGCTTTGAGTTATGTGCTACCTAGGAATACACATGCACACATCCACACCCACACACATCCAAAAGACTGCATATTACCACTGACCATGTTCGCATTCAAAATGATTGTTTTAAGTAAGCAGAAGTCTAAGAAATATGGCAGTAGACCTGATTTCTAAAAGTTGTTTTGAGGTACCATCAAAAGCAAAGCAACTATTTATTCTTAGGTCATGAGATACATATATGTGGATATTAAAAATATATATGTGTGTGTATAATTTTCCCATTTTGTTTTTAAGGATGCAGAAGAGTATGCAGACCTACCAGTAAGGCACAATGAAGATCAGATGAACAGTGAACTGGCAAGGAATCTCCCCATTGAAGTAAATCCTCATTCATTTGACAATTCCCACACAAAATCACATCTCCTGCTGCAAGCTCATTTCAGCCGAGCCATGATACCATGTCCAGATTATGGCACTGACACTAAAACAGTATTGGACCAAGCTGTCAGAGTATGTCAGGTATGACAGTCAATTTTATACCATTTTTTCTCATTATGTGTTACAGTATTTTTCAGTTTCAAAGAAAAATGTGCTTTAGTTTGTAAATTTTTAATTCTTCATTATGGTTAGACAGTGAATTAAGTAAAAATAAGAATAAAGAAAACCGTAAATATGAAACCTGGTTATTTCCAAAATTGAATATTTAGCAAATATAAATTGGCAGATATTATTCCACATATTATTTCAAAGCCAAATAGGTGATTCAGACAAAGAAGGATCTATTTGTCTTTTTCCTTAAGACTCAAATATCACTCTTATTATTTGGGTTGATGAGACTTGGAAATCAGTGTCAGTGAAAACACAAATTAAGTTTAACATTTTTTATTTAATTTATAGCAAAGTGCCATTAAGAATACCATAATCTGCTGCATGTAGCAAGAGTTTAATGCCTTCAGTTCTAGTTTCTTAGAAATAAGATTATATAAACTCACTGAGTTATTTCTTTATATTAGTGTAGTGAAGGAAATATTTTCCTAGTTTTCATTTGATATGTAGAGATTTCACAATGATTGTTTTTCTAAAACATGAAAAGAATCCATTACAATGAATGTGTCTTCTGTTATTCTTATGCTAATGGGTGTCTATTAAGAACTCTGTTAAACCCTAGACGAGGGAACCAAAAGAAAACATGGTTCTTGCAGAAATAAGTATTTTTGACGTTGTTTTGTGACTAACACATGGTTTATGTCTCCAAGAAGATGATTTGCTTCTCATTAGTCACCCTTTACAAGCTAAGATTAAAGATCTAAAGTTTTAGCAGTGAGGTAACACTTGATATAGGCACTGTAATTTTTTTTCTAATCACTGACTTGGTGAATTGTGCGATGAAAAGAATTGTAAAATTATTAAACTTTTTAAGTACAGTTTATAAATCTACAAGTGTGTGTGTGTGTGTGTGTGTGTGTGTGTGTGTGTGTGTGTGTGTGTGTGTGCACTCGCAGGGGTGCAAGTGTGTGTGTGATATTGCCTGAGCTGATTTTACTTAAGGTTGTTGTATTTGCCCTTTGTTCTCAAAGAGGACCATGACATCAAGATGATGACCTGACTTGCAGTTAACTTTGATATGAGGGAGGGAGGGCTCTGCAAGGTCACCAGCCTCACTCAGGGTGCAATGGGAAACCCTGGCCATTTTAGATTAAGGTTTTATCAATCTCACTTTGAGTGAGATACACCCATTCAATGAATAGTCTTCTTTAAGTAGTTCCTGAAGGAATGACCTCTGTAATAAAAAAAAAAAAATCAAATGGGAGGGGAAAACGCTCAGGGTTCCTGGGTAAAAGAGAAACAGTTACTATTTAGTATTTATATTCACTCTGTGCTAGGTGGATGGGGACCAGTTGTCAAACTACTGAGCTCCCAAGTGAATTGGGCTTAAGGCTTGGTATTTGAGCAAGAAATCTAGCCATTAAATCCAAAAGAAAAAAGGCATGTATCTTCACTTGGGGAGAGCACCCCATTTATAAGAGAATCTGTGCTTGTGTTCTTTATTTGCCTTTCTCATCATGCCTCTACCTCAGATCTTAAAAGCTATAGAGAAATAAAAATAATAGGATGATTTCAGAGAAGTCGGTCTAAGCCAGTGGTAAGCAGGAAAGTTAGGTATGGTCAAGTGTTTTTTTAGTTTGTTTTTTAGTTTGCATTATGAGTTATTTCTTAGTGACATGAGATCTTCTTAATTCTCTGTTCTTCATTTTAAGAGCAATAGCATCGACAATCTTAAATGTTAAATCCTTTTTGGTTACCCAGCTTTTTCAGCTTAAGAATCTCCACCCTTAGACTATTAAAGCTATAAATGTCAGTCAGATCTGTGTCTTAAACCCTATTATTCTCACAACTCTTTCCCCTCCAAACTTGTGATAAAGATAAATCAGTAGGGAAGAAGAAATATTCAGGTGACTGATGGAAAACTTTAGAAAACTAAAGAGTTGATAAATTTTTCCATGATTGGTTCACCATCCTAAACCCTGGGCACTGCAACTTTCAGTCGGCATACATATGCTCTAGCTTTTGTAAGCATTTGTTTAAACAGAGTTGTTGGGGGTTTTTTTAGGTCACAATTATACAGTCTGATGGAAAGTTATAGTGTGTTGTGCTACTCCTACCTTCACGGGACAATGGCATGACCTTGTAGTCTGAGAACAGGATTAACCATAAAGTTAACTCCAATGCTGCTTCACTCTAAGGCCTTGGGGAAGTCACTTAACCTCTGCTGCCTGAGCAAAACTAATATCTTACACAGATGATATATTAATGTTTGTAAAGTAAACAATGATTCTGGGACTAAAAGAGGTAGGCATAGATTGATACCTTAAAGTTCTTAGAAATGTTTTCATATTTTTCACTTAAAAGTGTGAAAAATGTAGTTCCACTGAAAAATTCTAGCCTCTTTAGTTCATAGGACATCATACTAGACAGACTATTTTATATTATGGGCACCATATAGTACAGTCATTTACAAAGCCTTTGGTTATTGTATTTTCCCAACTCAAAAACATCCTGGATATACCTTATACATACTCTCTCACCCCCACAAATCCTTTATCAGTGAGATTTGCGCATGTTTTTGTCTGCTTTTTTCACATTTTAGTATTTCTGGCAGTAGTATCTTTACTTAGTCTCTGTCATCCTTGTAACCCAGAGCCTTGTGACCATTGCCCCATAGATTCATATACACCCAGCATACTTTAAAAATAGCTAATATTTTTAATATTTATACTTTAATCTGTCAGCTATTTTGAGAAAGTTTAAACATTTTCCACATACATAATTAGTCCTTGGTCTTGGTCTTGGTCCTTCACCTCTGAAAATGTTTCTCTTGATTACATTAGCTAATAGAATGTATCTGTAGTTCCTGATAGATGAACTAAAATTATTTCAGTACTAGTATGCTAACCCTCAGAGTCAATGCCATTATCTGTATTTCACTGACAAGATATGCCAAGAAGTTGTGTCTAAGCTTACCCAATGAAGAAATGACAAAACTAAGACTAGAAAGAGGAAGTGGCTAGTTGTTTGATTGGCTCACTGAGCTACATTGCTTTTCTGAATTGACAAAGGAATGGATGATTAGAAAACTAAAATAATTCAAAGTTGATATGATACCCCTTATAGTTTACTATGGCATAAAGATGATCTTCCATTCTAAAAAGCTGTGCCCCTTGGGTATAATCTCTGACAGGTCCTACCAAGCTGGAAAGTCTGAGTTTAAACTTGGAGATGGGATGTGTGTATATATATTGTCTGAGGACCTACCTAAGCTAATTTTGAAGAGGCCTATTACCAGCTTGCCTTTAGGGCAGAGAATTTTTTTATCTACATTTCATGCTACATTTTTGTCATTTTTTATGTGTAAATTTGAACTTTAAGGATATTAGAGCAATGGGTTGAAAATTCATTCATGACACTGATTTATCAGGCATACTTGTAAAAATCACCAAAGCTCACTTAGAGGTCTGTAAAGTGTCAGGGTGGCTTATATCAAACCTTCAACTTAATTTCCTCTGATCCTTGGATTCGAAGACCAAAAGTAAATCTGTGTATGTTTGTCACTGTGAAAACAACATAATTTTTAAAAGGATCTAGCAATAGTACTCTATAAGGCCACAAAATAAGGATGTTATTTTATGAAAGCATATTATTTTTTCCTTTATAAAAGAAAATACAACATTCCCCACTTTCCAGAGCAAGAAATTCCTAAATTTTAGGCAGTCATCAAAATTTCTCTGTTGAAAATGAGAGAAGAAATTTAGAAAAACCCAAGAATTTACTTCAACTAAATATTTATTAAACACCAAAGATGTACAGAGTACCACAGTGTTGGTAAGTAGATGAAATAAGATTAGAACTCAGCCCTTCCTGACCCCAAGTCCAGCATCAATACACAAGGCCATATAGTTGCCACCTTTATATCGCCTGGAGTACTGTTAAAAAAATAAAAATATAGTAAGTGACCAATAGTATCAAAAATAAAGCAGGTTAGTCTCATGATTGTCCTGATTTGACCTACAAATTCCTTTTTTCCTCATGTTTTGAGTCCTGAATTTAATTGTACTGTAGAAGGTCAGGTAAGAGACAGAGAGGATAAAATTCCAGTGATATAGTGCTGATAATTCTAATATTAAGCTACCAAACACAAAAGTACATCCTTGTAGTGAATCAACCAATTTGTTCTACAGTGGATTTTTTTGAAGCCAGACTATTCTGTAATCAAATTACTTGGAGTCAGAAAGGATCTGCATTCAAGTCTTAGTCCATCTACTTACCAATTGTGTGACCTGGGCAAGTAACTTATCTCAGCTTCAGTTTCCTCATCTGTAAAATGGGATAATAATAATGGTACCTATTTCTCAGAGCTGTTGCACAGATCAAGCAAGATAACATATGTAAAGAACTTTGTAAACTTCAAAGCTCTGTACAAATGCTAGCCATTGTTAAAATAAACAGTACCTAAAAAGTCTCAGCTTTCAAAGAATTTGTATTTTTAAAAAGTAAAATAGATTGGCTTTTTCTATTTATTTTGCCTTTTTTTAAGTCTTATTTTTGCCTATTTTAGCTGAATAGACTTAGGATTCTAATGGACCTGTTTTTTATGCTTGGGAAGATATCATGCAGGTCAGTATTATTCTCTGATGCCACTTTGTTCGGAGGAACATGATAGTTTTTACAAAATCTGCCCTAATTGTGATGTGTGCAGCTTAACAAAATATCAAATATAATAAATTAATATCCCTGTCTATGACAGCATTTAATACCCATTTAAAAGTCTGGTACATTTCAAATTGTACCAGCTAATGTTCTGTTCTTCTTTAATGCTCTACTATTCTAAAACTACGCCTTTCCATCTTCAAACAAAAATGTATTTGATTCTGAGAACAGGGAATGGGTTCAGTCTTTATTCATTGGCACAACTTTTTTTTTTTTTTTGAGAAGTAATATGACGGTAATTGCTTCTGCATTTCTATTAGCAAAGAACTTCCATTTCTAGTAAATACAATCACATATATATTAATGTTAGCAGGATAAAACTTCTTTACGAGTAAGACTGCCTTAGCCTTTAAAGAGTATTTACCTGTGAATGGGTTAAGCACAGACTCAACAGGATACCAGTGTGTTGAGGGATATCAAGACCTATTACATGAACAAGGTTTAGAATTAGAGAATCAAATGCCGTTTGCAAGAAAAATGTCCCAAGTATCTCTGGCTTAACAAAAGAAGTACTTGGTCAAATCCCTTGTTCAATATCTTCAGAAAATGTTTTGGTTAAAATATATCCATCCAAGTGAGTTTTTTTTAATTCTCGCCTATAAGCCAAATAGAGTTACTCTATATCTCACAAAGCAAGCATCTAGTAAATGTTTATGGAGTTAAATTGAAATGGAGACCACAGTATTAACTGAATTCCAGAACTGAATGGATCTTACAGTTAGCAGCTAAACTACTAAATAAAATAATATATTATTTTAAAGGCAGGATCCCTTTCCCTCAAGTCAATTGAATTGGCATAAAAGAAAAAAAATGTTCATTCATTAACATGTATTCTTTAAGTTTGTACCCATTCATATTAAACCTATAAGTGTATTGTCTGTATGTGGGGAAGACATTTTTAGAAATTGACCTGGATTAGGAAATCAGAAGACCTCTGTTCTTGTCCTCATTTTTCTTGTGCCTTTTGATCAGCCATATAGATTTAGGGAAGTCATATCAGTTCTCTGGACCTCAGATTTCTTGTTTGGAAAATAAAGGACTAATAACTATTCACTGAAGCAGTCTTCAAAACAAGTTAGTGGAGTAAATGGTATGTCTTTTTCTATTCTCCTTTTATAGAAAAGGAAATGAAACATAGAGTAGATAAGTAACTTGACCAGGGCCACACAGCTAGTAAATGAGTCAGGATTAGAACTCCAATCAGTGCACTTTCTATGATTAATCTAATTCTATTTCAGGATTTCCAAAGCACGAAATGAAACAACATAGAAACAGGAAGCAACCAATTACACCATATTCAGATTTAAGGGTATTAGTAAATAGTCATGTAGATTTACTAGCAAAATGTCATCCAGGACTCTTCCACCATCCCAAAACCCTCTTCCTCCTCCCCCATACAGTGTGGTTTTACTTAGAAGCTTTTGTATGGCAGCTTGGTGATGGGTTTTTGAAGATGTAATACTGTTTATGAAAAAATCTTTCTATCCCCAGCTTCCTTTTTTCATGCCCACCAGCAAAACCTTTTCCCGTTTGGGGCTGTAGGAAATGAGTAATGCTTAACCCATTTGTGTGATCAATTCACTTAAGCAGCTACTGTGAAATGTTAATCACAACTTTAATTTGTACTGCATTAGCATTTTGATTAACTTGTATGCTTGCTAGCGCACTTGAAGCGCTTTTACTCATAGTTACAGCTCGGAAATGACTTTTTGATTAATTAAGTTTGTTAGACAGCAGCTGAGCTTCCTGAATGCTGACCTTCTGGGGCTAAAAGTTCAGGACAAAGTTACTGTGAACAACTGTTGCTGCAGAAAAGAATTTTCCTAAATGTGCTTATATTATTTTAATTATTGACAAAATATTGTATCATTACTTTGAAATTGACCTGACCTTTAAGGATTGTAGGGTTTTCTTTCTCAAGAAAACTTTTTCTGCTTTTCCTGACATCATCAAACTATTAAAACTACTGATCTAGAACTCTGGTTTGTTTTTTCTGTTTCATTTAAGAGGTTTTTTGGATTTGAAATTTTAGTTTTTCACGAATGCATTTGTTAACATGAGCTTTTATAGTTCTTTTTTTTTCTACTTTTATATACTCCTGTAAATCAACCACTTAGATTTGGAGAATGATTAAAAATCCTTTCCTTATCATGGACCAAGCAAATTTACATTCTTTCTAATATACTTTTCTTAGCTTTTTGAGAGTGCGTGGTGGTATTACATTAGAATACATGTGATCTGGTTTTTCAAAAGTTTTAATTTCTGTGATACTATCACCAGGATACGTTCAAGGGCTGTGTGGAGACTACACCATAAATCAGAGGAATGGGATATCTAAGACTTGGAACAGTGGGGGGTTTGAGAGGACAGAGATGAGAAAGTAGGGATTCATTGAACATTAAGAGGTAGAATGACATTGAAAAGAGGGAAAGGGAGAGGGAGAGAAGGTGGGAGAGAGAGAGAACAGAGCCATCTGTCCCATCCTTTATACCCCTAACAAGGTAAATCCTTTTTCTAGCATACTAAATGTACATCCCATCTACAGTATTTTTTAAAATGCTAATTTGCACTAGTTTTACTGAAGTACCTAGGTCAAAGATGTAAAGACTCTTTATACTGAAAAATATTAAAATATATTGATTATTCCCCCAAAATTTACAAGATCTTAGAATCTTATCTCCCAAAGGCACCTTACAAATTATCTAGTGTAATTACATAAGAAGCCCTTTGTGTCCTTTGGAATATGTGATATTCAAATATCATGAAATAATAGCTAATCTGATTTCTAATGTATTTTTTCACTTACATTAAGTATAATAAGTATAGTGACTGAAATTTCTGTTTTTAAAATTAAACTGTAGTTGTTTTAAAAACTATCATTTCTGCTTAAAAGATAGTAGAAATATTGCATTTCTCTATATTATTGAGGTTATCTCAGTATTAACTAAAAGCCTTAAAATTACTTTAAACATCTTAGATTTGTACTTTATTTCACTCATAATCTAGAGTAAAATTAAATTAGTGACTCACTAAGGCTCCAAAGGAATTTAAATTTATATATTTCTCACTATATTAGAAAGAGCACTGTATTTTGAGAACTGGGTTCAAATGAAATTCTGTTACTTGCTACCTGTCTAACTTTGAACAAAACACAGAATTTTAGAGTTGGAAAGGACGTTGGCAGCCTCTAGTCCATTATAACATACTTGACAAGTGGTTCTACAGTCTGCCTAAAGACCTCCAGTGAGAGAAAAATCACAATATCACTGAACTTCTTAATTTTTAAAATGTTAGTTTGAGATCAGATGATCTATAAGCTCCCTTCCCAGTTCTAAATTTTATGAACTATCTAATATTTAGTTTTTTTCCAAATAATCACATAAGGTTTCAACATAGATGGCCTTAATACTAGAATTTACTGTTTTGATGTTATTTGAGAGAGATGTCAGTGTGTCAAACAATTTAGTGAAAAGTAAAATGCACATACAGTAGTTAGCAAATGTTATTTGTCAAAACTCCTAGGCAAAAGTAAGAAGGAAAACCTCTGGATTTGAGTTTTCAAAGATTAATCATTTATATGGCATCTTTTTAGAAATTATTTGTATGCCCTACGTACATGAATCTGACTCTGATGCAATAAAAAATTTCCTAGGAGGTTTTGCAGACAGTTCAAGGTAAACAGAAAGAACATGAGGTACCAAAGCTATGATTATAGCTTTTGCATCCTAAATCTAATTGCCAAAAGGATCTGCTTCCAAAACTTGTCCATGTTTTATGAGACAGTTATGTTTTCCTTTGAATAAGAATGGATAGTTAATATGGCAATTAATTCAGTTTTCTATTTAAATAGTAAAGCCAAGACCGAAATACCTGGAAAATGGCCAAACCTCCTATATGATCTTAGTGTAGACCCTGCCAAAAACTTTTATGTTTAGGAGTTTTATTGTCTCGTCTAATAAAAACCTCATGGCTTCCTGTACCTTGATATTTATCAAAACAGAGATCAGAACCTGAAGTAGCATATTGAAAGCCCATCAGTGTGATCGTATTCTACCACTGCCCAGTGGAAACAGACAGACAGACACATACCCCGACGCACACCCACACCCACCCCACCCCCGCCCCCCCCCCCCCCACACACACCCTGAAACCCAGCATATAGGACTTTGTATTCACACAAACATATCACCAAACATTCTACTCAAAATATTGTGCTTGGTTTATTCTATAAGCTTCTCTAATAACAAAATTCCCCTTACTCGTCTCTTCTCCCTTATCAGTTAAATCCTTATGGAATTCTTCTCCACTCAAAAAATATGGATAGCACAGATACCATTCTTTTGTATGTACTTCTTGCTCTAAGCAAAGAGTACATCTCTGTACTTTTCATCTCTTTCCAGATCAGCCCTGCCCATCCTGACAGCCATTCAGCCACTAGCTACTCTTATCTCCTCTTCCTTTTTGCTAACTGACTTTTCCTGAATTTTCTACATCTGACTGGATATGGATATTACCAAAAAATTGAAGTTGACCTTATCTTTAAACACTGGAAATAACCAATTTCTGACCTGGAAGACATTTTAACTATCAAATATCTTGTATAATCATATTATTAGCTAGATAAAGCAAAATCAATACTAAATTAGGAGAAAAAATGAAAATGCCTGGTACCTTTGCAGCTCTGACCCCACAAACTTATTCAGAAATATTAAGTCCATCACCATTTTTAAAGGAGATTTAAGCAACACAAAGCAGTCACTATAAGAAGATGACCAAAAGATCCCAGAAACACTTAGCAACACTTGACATCGTTGTCATGTGAAGAGACCAGGCAGCCAAGAGCAACACTGATTTAAAGTTATAACCTCATTCATAAAATACTATGTAGAAGGAGATTAGAGAGAGATGTCAGACGTTATTATCTCACACACCCTCAAAATACATAAATTAGGTATACAAACAGATGAAAACATTTAAATGAAAAATGAATCCACAGAAAGATTGGCATCAGGAGAGTCTTCTGTGAGTAAAACTGGAGGAAGCAAGGAGAGAACAACAGATAGATGTGAAATGGACCAGATCTACCATTATTGCTATAATATACAAGTTGTGGGGAATTGAGCGTGTATGTTGTTCTCATTGATAACAGTGGAATGACAACATTTGGATTGTGCCACCTCAGTATCTGAGAGAGTAGTAAAGGCCCTGAGAAAATTAAATCAAGAAAAGGCACTAAAGCTGATGAGATGCATGTAGAAGAAATCTGTTATGGTAAAACAATTTTAAGGAACTCAAGATGAGAGAATAAAATATCCAAGAAAATGGAAATATTCATGGACCGTACTTTTACCTAAAGGCAGGAGTGGAGGTAGTGGCCTACAAAAAGACATAAGCAGATACCTACTCATGTGTTTTCATTCAGTTTTATAAAACAGAAATGTTCTATTCAAGGAAATAAGGACACTCTTGAAGAAATCTTGAAAGTGAAACAACAAGCTTTCAAATAAAGTTTCTCAGAACAAAACTCATTTTTATAGTTACAACTGAACTATATACGACTGAAGCATGAGGAAGATAGATGATCTGGTCATGTTTATCGTTTAATGATTTCAAGCAGGTATTTCACTTTGTAAAGAAAATGTTACCTAAAAGGCTCTTCTCAGTTAAAGTGCCTCCCACTCATCTGTGTAGTTATATAAGAGGCTTCCAGAGCTGTTACCATTAAAATTAACTTTGTTCAGTTATGTGCAGAATATCAGTATCAAACAAGACATAAAACAGGGAGACATGCTGAAGTAAAATATGTGATAGTGTCATGGAGTATGCCCTCTGCAGAGTTTCAGTAGATGAGAGATTTTCCCTTTATGACAGAGTTAGCCAGTTGGTCTACTTTGCAAATAGCATCACTGTGGTGATTTTATATCTCCCCAGAACATTATATCTTGTCATTCAGATCCTCATTTGAAAGATACAGTCTAACCACCCACACAAGCAATGCGGATGAAAAATATAATATTTTCTAGATTCTGGCTTATACTTGAATAAAGAATCTGTTTAGTTTATTCCTCAGTATGCATATTTGGGTAGGTACTGGTTCATAGGAGTTAGAGTTACAAGAGATATTAGAGATTTTCTAGTCCAACTGCCTTGTTTTACAAATGAAGAAACTGAGGTCTTCAGAGAATGTCCTTAAGATCACAAATAGAGTAAATAGAGGTAGATTTGAACTCAAGTCTTTTAACTCTTCCTCCAGAACTCATTTTCTTATACCATCCTGCCCTTGCAGATAAACAGTGAACTGAACCAAAATTGGAGGGTACTAGGGACTAGATCACATTTGAGAAATTGTTCAGTTTACTGCTAATAAAAAAAAAAGCCTATCTTTTAACACAATAATTCTACTAATGATTCTGTATGGCTGTCAATCAGGAAATACCATAAAATCTTAAGAACCCAGTTAAAGGCCTCCCAAAGAACAATGAAAATACATATGATAAATATAAACTTCAGTTTATTACCCCAAAAAGTATCATGAAGGACCTATTAGGGATAGAAGGTAGACCAGACATACAGTGAGAGAGAGGTAACAAATAGATAGCCTGAATGCTACTCTCTGGTACTGACAAAATATTAAAAGAACCTTACCTTCTGTGGAAGATTTATGCAAAAAAAAAAAACATAAAAAAAAGTAATACAGGACGAAAAGACATGAAGAAGTTACATTAAGCACCAGAGGAGGATATTGTCCTCTGAAGATGCCACAGTCCCATCAAAGAAGTGTATGAGAGTTATAAACAAACACTAAGTGAGATATGAGGGAGGCTAGTTCTTTACCAGGTAGAGCAATTAAGGAAGCCTTCCCAGAAGGGGTATTATTTTGGTTAGACTTCAAATATAGATTAGAATCCCATAGACTAAGAATGGAAAATGGAAGCATGGTAAATAGAGGGGAAAAGCAAGATCAAAACCAGGTAGGAAAGCAAGGGACATGTGTTAATAGCTCTCTTATACCCTTCTTTGATAGGCCTATGATCTCATTGATTAACATTCTCCTCTAGTTCATGTTTCTCCTACCATATAATTGTTTTCTAAATCTTTTCATAAATCCTCTGTTATCATCATTATTTTTTATTGGGAGGGCATATGGTATGAGATAAGGCTGACATTTAGGTGGCAGCAAGTTGTGAAGGGTCTTGAATGCCAGCTAAAGAACTTGAACTTTACTCAGTAAGCAGTATATAAGGAGGGAGTTGTTGAAAAATTTTGAGCAGAGGAGTGATACATCCAGATGTGTGCAGTTTATGATCAGTTTGGCAGTGATGTGCAAGATAAACTAGAAATAGAAAAAGCCTACGAGGAGTCTATTGCAAGAGGCCTGACAAGGCAACAGGAAAAAAAGAACAGAGATGCAAGAATGATTGTGGAAGTAGAATTGCCAGAACCAAGTGATTGGTTAAATATGAGATTGAGGAAGAAATTAAAGGTAATGGGAAGATTTTGAACATAGGAGACTAGGTGAGGGGTGGTACTACTGAACAAATCAGGTAGAATCAGAATGAAGAATTAGTGCTAGACTCATAAAAGACATTCAGGAGGCACTGACTTCTGGAAGTTAGCAGTTGATAGTGATAAAGACCAAAAAATCGAATAGTTATGTCATGGTCTTCAAAGGAGGAAAGGTCATTCATTTAACTCTAACAGTCATTTGTCAAGCACCTGTTAAATGCAAGGCATTGTGCATAGATTCTAAAGACACAAAGATAAAAATGAAGTAGCTCTGCCCTGAAGGAACTTACATTTTGTATGGGGGGGAGGTAAAACATATATACTAAAAGTAAATATAAGATAATTTGAGAACTCTAACAAACAGTTAAGGAGATAGATAGACATTGAACGAATGGGTGAGCAAAATTTATTATTTATTATGTGGCAGGAACATTGTCATCAGGAGAGATTTCCTCTATGGGATGGCACTTTTGTTGAGCCTTAACAGAAGTTAGATGTTCTATGAGGTGAAAATTAAAGAAAGTATGCATAATGGACATAAGGGACTATTTCTGTAGAGGCACAGAAATGGAAGCTATCGCATTAAGTTCTGTTAAGAACCTAGTGCAGTCTGGCCAGAACACAGAGTATGTGAAGAGAATTAAAATGAAGTATCTAGAAAAGCAGATGGGAGCCAGATCATAGAGGACTTTAAAAACTGGACTGTGTACAGTACTAGAAGCTGAAGCCACTGAAACTGACAGTCACATAGTCAGACCACTATTTTAGGAATACAAACTTGTTAGCTTATAGAAGAAGAAACAGACCAATTAGGAACATAGAATCACAGATTTAAAGTTGAAATGGACTTAGTCTTATTTTATAGATGAGGAAACTGCATAGAGAGATGAAGTAAAGGAACAAATGACAGAACCAAGACTTGAAGCCAAGGCCTCTGGTTCCAGATCTACCACTTTGTTTCTTTTCACAGTGCCACCGTCCTCCTGGTAATCTGAGGTCAAAACCTGGGAGCTATCTTTCACTCCTCTGCTTATTATCCATTCAGTTACCATATTCTGTCAGTTCAACCTCCATGTTTCTCATTCATTCCATACTACCACTGCCATGCTCCAATTTCTCTTTACTTTTCACCTGGACTACTACTCTAGCTTCTTATCAGTATATAGTACTCCATGCCCTTGCACGTAATAGTCACTTAAAAACTGTTTAATGGATGAATGAATGACTTGGTTTCTCCCGCTTTGAGTCACCATCCTATATACCACGTGGCAAATTAAGTTACGTAACTATGTGACTCATTGGATAGTCAGACTTGGAGTCGGGAAGATCTGAATTCAAATTCTGCCTCTTTCACTGCAGCTACCTCTTCTTAGTATAACCTCTTTGTTACTTAATTATTCCTTTGCCCAAAAAACTTTTGTGATTCTTTGTCATCCACTGAATGCAGGCTAGATTAACTTGAAAATGAAGGCTCAGCGTGATCTGATTCCAACCTTATTTCTCATTGCTTCCCTAGGCATGTACACTATGCTCTTGTCACCATAGATTCTTGATCTTTCTTTTTATGTAAAGGAAAGAAAGTAAAAAGTTTCCAGTTCATTCTGTGCCTTTTGATTTCATTTTTTGCTTCATGTAAGCAGTTACTTAGCATTATTTCTTGCTGTCTCACATCTGGATTTTACTAGGGAAAATTATTGAGAAATGCTATAAATTTTGTGAAAACTTTCAGCTTCATCAGGAAAACTTCAAAGTTAAAAACAGATGTTTTAGCCAATTCTACTTGTATGCAAGCTGTCAGTATGGCGCAATTTCCAACCAAATTATAATCCAGCATCAAAACTGAGATCGCAAAAATTACTTTACAGTACAATTTTATAAATAATGATCATTCATTGGGTCTAATTACTCATTTTTGCCCTCCCCTTTCTCTTACTTTAGCACACTGTCTAGCAGATTTGTCTGAATAGGATATGGTCCTACTCATCGTGGATATGAGTTTGCCTTGATTCATTCCATTTGTTTCAGAGAAAACTGATGGATTTCAATCAACTCAGCAGGGGTATGAGAGGAGTATAAGATTTGAATTATCCCTAGATTTTAAAACATACATCTTTCCATGATGTTTAGAGGAATGCCTTCTTATAGACTGTACTACAGGCAGAACTATAAAATCATTGGTTCCAAAAATTATTCTGTCTATACCCTTGCTAGTCACAAAGACTTTCTACATTGCAATTCAATAAGCAGAAATCAAGAAACATCAGTCCTTTCTACTATATGACTGTGTAAATAGACAATACAGGTGGATAGCTTTTATGAAAAGTAAATGGTTTTTTGAAACCATTCTTCTGTTGCGTACAATATACATGGCATCTATAGATTTGACCATTTGTTGAGAAAGTTAAGATCACACAGAATTATTTTCAGTGGATTATAATGTACTTCTTTAATTGGAAAGAAACGGAAGAGAAAAAATTACAATAAATAATTTGGTAATTATTTATCAAAGTTAGTTCAGAAGGACAGAAATATAGTCATAAGTAGTTAGATTTGTTCAGCAATTAATTTTAAATCACCAGAAAAGAATTTCTAAAAATTTTTCCATACATGTTAATACAGATGTGCATTTTAGTAATATGTTCATGAGTATATGAAAGGATTGCAGTTAAAATGACATTTTAAGCATTTACTGGATACCTCTAATCCCTGCTACTCTCAACTCTGAATGCCCCAAATGTATTAAAATCACATTTTAGGCTACTAATGTAATATGGGTGTCTAACCATGACTCATACTAACTCATATGTCTTTATGGCAGCATCTCTCCAGAATCAGTCTAATTTAATTGAAATAGATTTGCCTGTATAAACAACTCTTTTGTTTAAAGAAGATTTCATTGTTTAGTTTTGCCTTAAGTAAATGCAGCCTTTTGTTTGTCCATAAAACATTTGATTAAATGTATAGACTAATGTGCGTAGTTCCTCATCCTTCCACTAGCAGCATATAAAATGAGAGCAGTGTTACAGGTTTGTCCTTTTTTTGAGATCATGAATAATGTCATTTGCCCTGGAAAAAGAGAGATATGTTTTCTGGGGGGACCTAAAAGGTTTTATCTTCTTGCTATCATTGATACTTAAGTTTCAAAGACTGTACCAAGATTACTCTTTTAAAGATTTTTTTTCTTTATTTGAGCTTAAATTTCATGAAAAATAATTTATTTTTCAAAATATTATTGTTGAAAGCCAGTAAGTTTGTTTTTAGTAATGATCACTGTTTTTACATCATGTGATAGTAAGTCCCTGTATCCTTTCTGTGCCCACCTTCCTCCCCTCCCAGCTGTCCTATATAGCTAATAGTGTTTTTAAAGGGGGGGAATAATCAGTGCAAGTGATGAATTCATTAAAAAAATATGGATGTCCAAAATGTGTAATATGTAATTGAGGGCCATTCATCTCCATGAAGGGCTCGGTTGGGGCTATCTTCTCATATCACTTCATTCAAATCATATTTGATCTTTATAATTTTATTATATTCACTTTTGGGGGTTTTTAGTGGATGATTCTTATTTTACATCGTTGTAGTTATTGATGTATTGTTTTCTTGCTTCTGCTTACATCACTCAGCATCAGTTCATGTAAATCTGTGGTTCTCTGTTTTCATCATATAGTTTATTACAGTACAATAATATTTCATTTAAAAAAATCAGTTAACTTTGGAAATATTGTTGTTTTTATTATAATGGCATGGGATAGCCATGAGCACTGTACATTTATCCAGCTATTTAACTTGTTCTTTATTTCTTTATGAAGAATTTTATAGCAGGATCTATATAAGTCTTTTCTGTGTGTGTTCATCCTTTGTTCCTGAAGAAGACCATGCCATCAGAGAAATGAGGACATGACTTGCACTTGACTTTGTTTTGAGTGAGGGAGGGCTGTGCAGGTCACCAGCCTCACTTTTCCTCCAGAGTCATCTGAATCCAGTGACCAGATATTCATCAGGATAACTGGAGATGACCCAGGATGAGGCATTTGGGGTTAAGTGACTTGCCCAAGGTCACACAGCTAGTAAGTGTCAAATGTCTCAGGTGAAATTTGAACTCAGGTCCTCCTGACTCCTGCACTGGTGCTCTATCCTCTGCACCACCTAGCTGCCCCAAGTCTTTTATATGTTTTAGTAGGTGGAGTTCCAGGTATTTTATTCATTTTTTAGTTATTTGGAATTGGATTTTCCTTTGTATTTTTGTTTCTTGGATTTTGTTATTATTATTATTATCTAGAAATGCTTTTGATTTTTGAGATTTTATTTTGCAACCTGGAACTTTGTTGAAGCTATTAATTGCCCCAGTTAGTTATCTTTGCTGATTCCCTAGGATTTTCTGCGAATACTATGCTATCATCAAATCGGTTTAGTTTTAGCTCCTCCTTACCTATCTTATGCCTTTTATGTCTTTATCTTATTGCTGCTTCTGGCGTTTCCAGAACTATTTCAAATAATAATGAGGAGAGTGGACTTGCTTGTTTTCAAGGATGCTTTCAGTGCTTTCCATATTTATTGGGAAAAGTTCTAATGCATACACATCACATAATGATGCTTACTTTTGGTTTTAGATAGATGTTTTGTATGATATTTTTTTTAAATCCTTTTATGCCTATACTTTGTAGGGTTTTTAGCATAAGGCTAAGCATGTAGGCTTTTTTCTGCATCTATTCAGATGATAATGAGTTTTTGGATGTTTTGGTTTTTGATATGATTATGTTGATTGTTTTCCTAATGTTGGAACTGGGAGTAAGGTGGTTTGTTTTCTTTTAAAATTCTGTTTGTTATTTTAAATCAGTCCATTCTAGCCAAATGTCTCCAAAACAACAGAATATGTACAACTAAGTATACTAAAAACTGTGCATTTTTTAAGTATACCTTGTTACTATTGAGCAATGTTACAGGTTTTATTTAACAGTCTTTATGTCACCTCTTTAGTGTCATTCAAAAGAACAGGCATTAATGCCTTACACATAATAGGTATTTCTTAAGTATTTCACAGAATCTCAGAAATTAGAAACAACTTTAGAGACCATATGCTCCAGCTCATATCCAAGTAAGTATTCCTTCCACAACATCCTAGGCCAACTTTCATCCAGCTCTTGTTTAAATACCTCCAGTGAGGAAAAATCCACTGAAGCAGCCCCATTCCATTTTGTTAGGAAGGTTTTCCTTCCTTAGTTTCCCCCATTTCTCCTGGTTATGGTCCCTGCAGAAAATGTCTCATCCTTCTTGCAAAAGGAGGAGCTTTTCTTATATTTGAAGAAAGCTATCACATGCATCCTAAACCGTAATGACCATATTTTATTACCTGACTTCTGGCTCTTTTGGGGAGGGTGGGAGGCATTAGTTTTCAAAACACAAAGTAATTATCGAGCAAGCTTAAAAGTGTCAATTGTTTCAAGTGAAGAAGCATGCCACAATGTTTACCTTATCTTTTTCACACTGAGAAAAGTAAGGTTAAATCTTAGAAAAGGGACAGTGGCTCTGATTTGAAGCTTGGGTCTTATAATGTAATTCAGCCACACGGTGAAAAATAAAGAGGCCAGCAACAAATTCATAAGGTTATGTGTTTAGACAATAGAGTAAGATGTAATATTATTTTTATGATTTCTGTATTTTCCTTTCCTAGGCAATGTTGGATGTTGCAGCAAACCAAGGGTGGTTGGTAACTGCTCTGAATATCACCAGTCTGATTCAGATGGTGATCCAGGGTCGATGGATAAGTGACTCTTCTCTTCTTACACTGCCAAACATAGAGCTGCACCATCTTCATCTTTTCAGGTACAGTATCATTGTTTGTGTGTGCTTAATGCCTTATTTAGTCATTGATTTTCTCCACAGCATTTAAAATTAGCAGTTGGTAACCTAAATTTCACATTATATTTTAGATGGTGCCTTGTTTCAATTAAAAAGATCCCTTTTGGTTTTTGTGGCTAAGGCCGTACCATAGTTTTTAGGATTCTGTTCCCACTTTTTACCTGATCTCTGCCTCCAGGCTTTCCTGGCTTCCTTCAAGTTCTACTTTGTGCAGAACTCCCTTCATGTTCCTCCTTGATCTTAGCACTTTACCTCAGAGATTATCTCCAATTTATCCTGTATCTATTTTTTTATACATATTTGTTTATATATTATCTCCTTCTTTAGACTGAGCTACTTCAGAGTAGGGACTGTTTTTTGCCTTTCTTTGTATCCTCTTCAATTAGCACAGTGCCCCACACATAGTAAATATTTAATAATTGCTTATTTACTTAACCTGATCTGATTTTAACCTCTTCACACCTCCATTTTTTTTGTGTATGTAAAATTGGATGAAAAGTTCTTCTATTATTAATAGGTTACTCTTTAGGACTATTAAAAAGTCTTCCCTTAAGCTTATGTTGTTAAATGCTTTTGACATCCAGGATAACCTAGTTTTGCCAATTGAGAGTTGTTAACCAAAATCACTATCACAAGTCCATGAGACATTCTGTGACAAGTTCAGGGGACCCTTTATCAGACATGTTGGAACTGAGAACTGGTCCGTGACCATTCCAAGGCCACCCTGAAAATCTGTTAAGCCAAGTAAGATTGCACATCAACAGTGGAGTGGTTTTGATGGGGTATTTGGGCCCTAGTCCTAAGATCGTTTCTCTGAAAGTAGGCCCTTATCCTGTGAGAAAATTTTCTCTTGTTGCAGAAGACATTCTTTTATCAGAACAGACAGGTGTGCCTGGCCCACAGATTTTTGTCCCAAGACAAAAAGAACTCTCCCTCGCACCAGATCCCCAAGGTCCATGCCTCTTACAACTCCCTCAATATCTGGTATACTCCCTACACTTTCCCATTTCCCTTTTCTGTGTAAGTCCCAGCACCAGTCCTCACTCTCTCATAGGTTTCCTAAGGACTCTTGTCCGCTTTTACTAAAGCATTACAATAAATTTTTTGCCACTAGACGAAGAGATATCTTGAGTGTGTGAATTCATTCCAGACAACTTTACCTTTGGCATTCTCAGGATCCCAGTACCCCCAAAACATCATCAGTTTTAATTACATTTGAAAAAGAATTTATGCTAGTATTATAGGATTTAATATTGAGATCACATATATATGAATGGCAAATGTAAAAAGAGCTCATAATTGTGGTGGTAGGTAGGTAGGTACGTAGCACAGTGGATAGAGCACTAGACTTGGAGTCAAGAAGGCCTGACTTCAAATCTAGCCTCAGACAGTTATTAGCTACGTGACCCTGGACAAGTCATTTAACCTCCTGCCTGAGTTTCCTCATTTGTAAAATGGAACTGATGGTAATTTCCCAGGGTTGTTGTAAGGATAAAATGAGATAACATTTGTAAAGACTTTCACACACCTCAAAACTCTGTACAAGTACTAACTATTATTATATCTCATATATATGATGGGCAGTGTAACATGATAGAAGAAAAGCCAGCTTCAGAGTAAAGAAAATCTGTTTTCATGTCTCACAGTTCTGTCATATACTGGCTACATGTCCACGAGCAGGTCACTTAACTTCTGTGTCATAGGGAACTGTCTTAGATTAGAGGTGTCAACCTGCATTGATAAAAGGAGCTTCCTGACTGGAAGTTCTCAGTTTCCCACTCCCCAACAAAAATCCCCCTCCCCTAGATGTGCATAATGGAACAATATTGGTACTATACATAACTATTGTTATGTAAACAAACAATATGATTTGTTTGTCTCAAACAAGTGGGATTTGTATGTCCTAAACTCTTGGTATTACAATTGTTACTGACCCAGAGATTCCCATGGTACATTCTTAATTTCATGTTTTCTGAAGATTTTAGTCAAATAATCATATTGAAGAGGTTCATTTGTGACCATAAAAAAAAAGCCAGCCACAGGAAGTGATAATTCTACTAAATGGCTTGAAAGAGTTAATGCACATCTAGAAGATTGAACTTGTACCAGAAACCAGCTTCCCCAACAGACTCACTCATTGCCCACAAATATTTACTGAGTTGTAATTTTTACTCTAATTGTAGTATAGTCAGCTGTTTTATAACTGTGTAACCTCAGCAGTTAAGTACTTTTGAAATAACTTGCTTCAGTATTTCAAGGATCGTCATTTCAGGGACACATGTTCTCCCTTCTATGTGCTTTCATCAACAATCTTCATGGATTCCTGTGACTGAAAATATTCATCACCTGGTAGTCAGCTTTTTTCTGATAAGTCTCAGAACTTTAAAGTATAATTCTATGTGAAAAATAACAGTGGTCTTATAACATACTTCCATCTACTCTGTATATATTTTGTGTGTACATGGTTGTTGGCATGATTTCCTCCCCCTCCCCACACTTGAACTTCTTGCCTTTCTTGCATCTTCTGTGCTTGGCATAGTACCTAAACCACATAGTAAGTGCCTAATAAATGTTTGTTGACTGTTGTTAAATAGAACAAATTCTTTGCCGGATAATCTTCATTTATGGTGATCTAGAACTTTTATGTTGTAATGCGGTCATATTCACAGGAAATGGAGCCAAGGAAAAAGAAAGGGTCCACCTGGAGGTTACCAAGGTCCCATTGAGTGCCTTCCTGAATTAATTGCTGCTTGCGAAGGAAAAGAGAAAATATTCAATTCCATTGTAGGTGGAGACCTTCAAACTACACACGTGACACAGGTGAGAGTCTCCTCCGTGTGCGCTGTGGTTGAGGAGTAGAAGCAATTTTAAGAATGGTTTTGCACTTCTTTCAAAACAACACAGTGGTTTCAGTGAGCGTGTCCTCAGTCATAGGTGGCGTCTGTTACCGGGACACCATTGCCAAGGAAAACCCTGATCAGTCTACATGAGAACAGGAAGATGGAGGGACATGAGAACCGTTCAGAGCCCTTACCAGTCCCTTGTTTTATTCTTTCAGATACATTATCTTGCCCTTCTTACAGTGTGGTGCTCTTATTTTTCTTTATTCCTAATAACCACTAACTTATCCTGTGTTTCTTGAGTGATTTGTGTTATTTTGATTTCCTTGCCACCTAGGAAGTGTGAACCAACTTTTAGCATGAACAGCATTTTTCCAGTTTCACTGTTCATTTTATTGTGACGATGGTAGGGGTAGGGTTTTTTTTTTCTTTTAGCAGTAGTGTTAGACTTTATGTGTTACTTTATAGGTTATAGACTTTATGTATATCAATGATCCTAGAACCTAAGGGTTTTTTTTAAATGAAATTTAGTATTTGCGCATAGTATGATTTTTGTAAGAAGGTGAATTTATTTTCTGTTGAAAGACTGTGTGTGTCATCTCTTTGTGTTTCTTTCTGGAAAGGTGAAAGCTACATATTGTCAAGAAAGACTGCATACCACAGGCTTTTGTTTCTTAAACAGTTTTTTCTCCAAAGTATCCTATAATAAACATTCAGTATTCATAATATGATTGACATATTGATGTATTGCAAATATAGATATAAAGGAAGGAAAGCCTTAGAACCAAGTGTGTAGGTGGATTTTTTTAAGAAGTTATTTTTGTGCTTGGGTCATGAAAAGTAAAAATCTATGACTGACTGTTCAGTTTCTGTTGAACCCAAAACTGGCACCCAAAAAAAATCTAATATCCATAATAAATGTCTGTATTCTAACTAAATTACCATCAAAATTTTGAATAAAGACAATTTATTTAAATCAAAACAAGGCTTCTTTTAACAACAACAGATTTCTAACATAACATACATTGATTTCAGTCCAAGTTTTAGATGTGATGAAAAATTAGAACATTGTTATAATTAGTTCAGGGAGAACTCAGAAGTAAACTTACTTAATTTATTTGCATAAATTGCCATTCTGTTATCTTTAAAACCAAATGCAAATTGGCTCTGTCTGATATGATGATGGTTATTTGGCTCAAAAGTGCTTCAATTTGCAGAGCAATCTGGTGTCGTCTCTGCTGTGAGGCAATCCCAGGTAACATACAAATCCTGAATTATTCCAGAAATTAGTATGTTTAAAGCATCAATTTAAGTGCTAATTGCAGTAGTAATGAGAAAAAGCAGTACGACTGTGAGATTTGCATCTACTGCCCCATCAGTATGCCTGGAACGACTGCTGACTGGCAGAGGATTTGGTTGCTAATTAAATAATTGTATGCACGGCAGTGTTCTTGCCTGATTCAATAGATGAAGATTAATCCTCAGATAAATATGTTTGGCTGGTATTGAAATGTCTTAGCAGTTTCTTCAAAAATAACTCATGTTTTATATACATGAAAATATATGTGTGTATGACATATACACACATATATATACACACACAAATAGGCATATCTATGCTTTGTATGTCCAAAAACATGAATTGCATAAAGGTTTAAAGATTATACTGACAAAAATCTAATTTTATTCTGCCTTAGTGAAATAATATCCCACCAAGCTAGAAATGGGAGTTGTCGTCTTGGCACCCAATTTGATGGCACGAGTAGAGGGGGAAAAGGTGAAATCTCACTTTCTATAGAAAATGCCTCTACTGTGCCTCACAACGTTAAATACTTCACACAGGAATGTGTGTATTTATATGTCCTCATGCTCCCTTTCCCACTTTGGACACTCTTAGAACAACTCTCACTAACTGATTTTGGTCTCCACTCAGTGATTGGCATGCTGTAGGTGTCTTTCTGTCGTTATCAACCCAGAGGCACAGCATGGGTGGCTGCTTCAAGGGCGTGATCATTTCAGTTTAAGATATAGCATAAGTCATCATTTCAGATGGCCAAGACTAACCACAGGACTTGAAATTGAAGTGTAAAATGATTCTGAAAAATAGTACTTGGATTTATATTTTTTAGATTACTTAGGGGTAGTTTGATTCATCAAGCTACTTCATTTCAATTGGATGTACTTATAAGCACTAAAAAAATCTCAAAAAGGAAGTCAGAGCCTACAAGGAAATTTGTAGGAAAAACTAAAAGGACTTTTTTCACATATGCTTGAATGATAAGTTTTAGGATATAACTGTTAAAGTTGTCATTAAACACAGGTTTTATTGGGACATTGGCACCACCATTACAGTAAATATTGTGAAATCAAGACAGCAATTAATTATAAAATTGCTTTGGGGACCTTTTTGCAATGTCCTTTCACATGGGAAACCATGTGAACCTCATTTAACCACCTCATTTCCCACTGCTATCTTTCAATTAAAAAAAGCATGGATGAAACCATCAAAGTTCATTGGTGTCTGTTGCCTTGACATATACCATCATTGTTGGCTTTCTCAGAATGATATTTTTCTAGAGCAACCAAGTGGCTCCATGAAATGATTTCTTTTCAGAAAACTACAACCAGTTTCAGGAAAATGTACTTTCATTGCCAGTGAGCCTTGAAAAAAATTACAGATCATCAGTATTCAATGAATGCTCCTAAACTAAAAATAACACTTTATGATTCTGGCATGCTTCAGGTTGGGTGATAGGTTCCTGAATTCTTATCCCCAAGATATGCCTTCTGCTTTAGAAGGTAGAAGAATGTCAGGACACATAATTCTCAAAAATATTTTAAACATTTTAAAAGTCAGCATATTTTGCCATGTAGTAAAGGACTATCCCAATTCATAAGCTGTTTGAATGTTATCAGTAAGAATATCACATATTCAGATAATGACCCTAAAGTATATATATCCTCTTCATTATGTTAATAAAGCTTTCAAAAAACAGGACACAATATTTTCTAGTTAATCATCCAGTTTTAATTGACAGGGCTTTCATATTCTTTTTTCAGGCTTGGAATTTCTTGTCTCATTTGCCAGTGATAGATGTTGACTTGAGCATTAAAGGCTCTTGGGATTCAGCTGAAGGACAGAACGAACTGTGTATCCCAACTTTGGCAACAGATGGACGAGATGACAAAAAATGGATCAAGTTACACGCTGACCAAGAGTATGTGCTTCAGGTCAACTTGCAGAGAGTCCACATGGGGTACCAGAAGGTATAGTATTCAGTTTCCATTCTCAAATACTTTGCCCCAGATACCAGCACACACCACCATGCATATCTCTTAGATGACTAATGCTGTCATGTAATTCATGAATTCTCTTTTCTCAGACAGCTTTAAGCAGACAGGGTCTAGTCTTTTGACGTTAGTCATTGCTCCTCACGTGCGTTTGTCCTCTACCAACATGTGTAATATGGTGCCTCTGAAATTACTTGAAAATCCTAAATACTTTATTCTTCTCTGCTTCTTAAACCTGAATTAATTTGATCCCCTAAGAGTATTAAAACTCATACATATGAATGTGTTTTTAACAGCATAATACATGAAGTATAAAACCATTTTCTCTCATTTTAGTTACTAACTAGATTTTACAGGGTTGCCTACTTCTAGCAGAAGTTCTCACTAATATTAAAAGTTCATTAGGCCTTTCTCCTCTTTTCCCCCTATGGTCACATGCCAAAAAAGTATATTTACTATTTCAGTAACTTTCCATTACTAAGATATCATTTCCAGTTGCTGTTTCTTTAAACCTCTTCTCTGGGTTCCTATCTTCAATGAAAATATCTGTCTTCATAGTTATAGCCACAAAAATATCTGTGTTTTACCTTGAAAGTCTTGACTGAAACCTAAGTAAAATCATTTCAAAACAATAAAGTAGGGAGAAGTTGAGGCCAACTCCTTTTGTTCAGTATAATGCTTTAAGAGGCGGTATGATACAGTAGAAAGAATGCCAGCCTTGCAGACAGAAGACCTGGTTTCAATTCTGCCTCAGATCATTTCTAGCTCTTTGCCCAAGAACAAGTCACTCAAACTCTCACAGCCACTCTTTCCTCATCTGTAAAATGGGGATAATATTGTTGGCACTGTTGATGTCACAGATTGTTGTGAAAGGTGCACCTTGCAAACTTTAAAACACTATGTAAATGGAGTTGTTATTTTCTTTTCAGAAAACAAAAGTGAGGGTAAACTTTTTAAGCACAATCAAAAAAAGCTGGAAAAAAGTCCCAACTCTATTAACTCTTAATTTTTTTTTCTTCTCTCCTAGGGAAAACAAGACAGCAAAGCTGTTGCTCCTAGATTTCCCAAATCCAAGGATGAAGGGTGGTTTTTGATATTAGGAGAGATAGATAAAAAAGAACTTGTTGCTTTGAAAAGAGTGGGGTACATCAGAAATCGAAATTCTGTCTCTGTTGCTTTTTATACTCCTGAAATATCTGGAAGGTAAGATGAACTTCATAACCAATATTCCCAAAGATTTAGAATTAGATTTTTACATCACTAGAAAAAAAACATGTCTATAGAAGTTCCAAAAGTGTGGTCTAGGGACCCATGGTGGTCCCCTGAGACTCAGGGGAACTTTGGGCTCAAAACTGTTTTCATGATAATACTAAGACATTTTAATTCTAACATAACAAGTCTCAAGAGATATAATTTATATAAGCAAAAGTCTTTTGGGAGGTACTCAATAATTTTTTAGAGTATAAAGGGACCCTGAGACCAAAAAGTTTGAGACCTACTGATATGCAGTGATGTTCTATTTTTATTTCTTAGGTATATCTATACTCTTTATCTCATGAGTGACAGCTATCTTGGCATGGACCAGCAGTATGACATTTATCTGAATATCATCCCAGCAAGCATTTCAGCTCAGGTCAACACCAAGGTCTCTGATGCCTTGACTGACCTGACTGTGAAGTAATCCAACCTGAACAATACATTTGAAAGAAGTGGTTGTGAAATCTGGCCATTCAGTCTTCTGGACAACATTGAAATTACTTGATGTTTGCCTTAGTGGAATCAACTTCTAACCTCAAGACACCTTGGAAATTGAAAAGTGGCTGCTGTATTGACTCTAGTAACCCAGAGTTAGCCACAGTGGCCTTATAAAAGTTGCCTTTTGTCATTTTGTCTTCATTGGTTTCTTGAAGTATAAAATGAGTAAGCATGTAGGAGAATATTTTCATTTGTGTACATTCAAAATGATATCCTTTATTTAGAAATTATTCATTAACCTTTCACCGTTGTGCATGGTACTGTTTACACAAATACTTGCTTTTTTTTTTCTTATAATGAAAATTACACTGAGGAATGAAAATTCAACACTATTAGGGAATGTTACAATAGTTTACAACCCTACAGTGTAAAAAGTATAGGATAAATCTGAGATAATATCTAATTTGTTAGTATAATTTATACTTTTAAGTGTGAATCCCACACAACAACCATCTAAAAAATCTGACATGAAAGTACACTAAGGAGTCTAAATGATGATTACCAGGTAAACAGGATAGGTTCATTTTGGAAAATGTAAACACTATAACTGATGGCAATAAAATGTTTAGAATCCTCCCCTGTGGCAAATATACTCATTTACTTCTCCCCATCATATGACCAGTTTTTCTTTTTGTCCTCTTTTCTTTTATTCTCTTCTCCAAATACCCATTTTCATAATGAGGAAACATTAGAATTTTTAATATATCTGATAATACATAACAGGTTATCTTCTATAACCCTGTCTCTGTATCTGTCTGGCCTTAATAATATCGGAACAGAAAAATAGAAACCTTTTAGCTTCTAAAAGTCACTTTTTCCCTCTGAGTTATCAAATTTTTCATATCCAGTCATATTTAATCCCCAAGAGAAACTTTTCCAAAATGAAAGTTAGTAGAAGAAATGAAATATTTATTGATATTATAAGTTTTATTTGAATAAAATTGTGTTCTATAGATGAAAAAAGCAGAGAAAGAAGGATTTTTCAAAGTAATCTGAGGCATTCTTTGTCTTCTGATTCAAATTAATTTAAAGGTATTTCTGAACTAGATATTTCATGTACCTTCAATCCTTTCTCTTGCCAAAAAAAACAAGGAAGTAGACTCTCCAAAATTTCCAAAATTTATTGTGAACACACAAAGTAAAGCTGATGTTTCCTATGTTCTGTTGTCAAGTTTCTTTCATGTGTTAATTCTGCTTTTCTTCTTTGCAGAGTTTATTTCCCCATCTAAATTAGCATTTTGCCATTGTTTTATAGGCAGTGGGTTAGATTTGGGAAGAAGAAGGCATGGAATCCCCAAAATGAAGATTCCATAGCCACACTTGAACAAGGATGTATGAATGATCTACTGTGCAGCAGTGCCCCTGCACTGCACAGAAAATACAGAGATAAAAGCAAACCCATCCAGCCCTGAAGAAGCATTCATTCTAGTGGCAGTTTAATAATAATGATAAACTGCTCCATCTGAGAGTTCATTAGATAAGCTGTGTTATCTTTCCATGTTGTTAGCATCTTAAAATTTAAAACAAAAGTTTCCACAGACATGTGTCTGGCACCCTAGATTGAAGCACACTGACATTGTGGATCTCACCCCATAGAGAAAAAATAAAAAGACATACTTAGGACCAACCTTGATATGATTCAAAGTGAGGTCAGTAAAATTATACAATTTAGCTAAATTGGTGAGACGGGGAGAAATGAAAAGATTTTTATCATAATAATGTGGAAAGGGAAAAGAAATCCTTTTTTTTTTTAATCAACCCTAAAAACAGTATCTGCATGGAAGCTAAGATTCAGTAGAATATAAGCTTCTTGAGGACAGGGACTTTTTTTTGTCTTTGGATCCCCATTCCTACATGGCTGGTACATGTTAGGTGCTTAATAAATGCTTGTTGAGTTTAAATCTAAATTAAGATCAATTCAGACTAAGCCCTACTACCAATCATCAGCCAAGGAAGGTGCACATGGACTTAGATGTGTCGTTTATTCCAATGTGTAACTCAAACTAGTCGTCCGTAACTATTCTCATTCATTAATCAACAAGAGTTTTTGTGTTGAGTGCTGATTGTAACAGCCCATGTGTCAACATAATTAGAATAGTGCTACTATTTTCAGCTCTGTAAATCATTAGCTTCTCATCACTTGGTAGCCAAGATTCCCACCAGTACTCGAAGGCTTCTTTTTTTCCCTATCAAATAAGTATCTTGAAGAGGAATCCTAATTACCTATAAAAGTTAATTTTTGTGCAGAAAACACCGGAGTGATTTACTTTGTTGAAAAATGAGTAATTCTGATAGTTGTTTTGATGGGTCCACGTTTTAAATCAGGCTGGTGAAGCTTCTTATCCAAAGCCCTGGTCTAACTTCATCCCTCACTCTTGGTGAGCAGAGAGGACCCCTGTTTTTAGACCTTGTAACTTTCATTTCATGGTGCACTGTTTTTTATTCATCTGGAGTCCCTCACATCAGATCAGGCTAGAGTAGTGCAGTACAGATGTTCAGGAAGGGTTCATTCATTCAACAAATATTTGTTGCACATAGTGATAGAGTGAACTTCTGGAATTAATGAACGTGTTTGTCACTGGAGCCAAATGTGAGTAATTTAAGTAGCAGGATAAACACAAGGACTCAAATAAACTGTAACCTCTAATGTTCTTTAAAACTATGGCACAGAAAAGATTTTTTCATCCTCACTCCCCGGGGGAAAAAGTGGGGGCACACACACACACACACACACACACACACACACACACACCACTGATAGGGAAGTTTTACTATATTTGGTTCCCAGAGAAACAGAAAAAAGTAAAAACTTGAACTTTGATAATGTTCTTCACAGTGGATTTATTTTTACCTTATCTGTCAGTTCAATCCTGCAGAGTCTTTCTGGATCCCAAAATATTGTGCAAGATGTTAGGATACACACAGTTACTACCTTCCAATAGCAACTTGCAGTCAAAGAAAGGAGAAAACTACTTACTAGATTGTGACATACACAAAGGTAAGGTCCAGAACGCTCCTAAGAAATTCTAGGAAGTAGAAATCACTTCCTCTCTGAAACAAAAAAAAATTACATATGTATGTACTTGATTTACTTTTCTACCTACAAGTTATTCCCACATCTATCAGTAGATTGTAAACTCCTTGAGAGCAGGAACTCTCTTTGTTTGCCTTTTCATTTCCTATACTGAATAAATGCCTATTTCTTTGAGTTGTTGCATAACTCAAATTGTAATGAACTGAACTGAATGACCAGCACCACACTTTCTGGGTAGAGATCTCACACCCAAGGATAAAACAGCACCTTGGCCCAAGAGCATAATTTCTCTTTACCAAAGATTCAAAATTTAATTGTACTGTCATTTTTTTTAAATGGGCCACTAATCTATGCCCTTTAGCTGTAAGCTTTCAATCCCTTATGTCAGGGCAAGTTAATGAAATAAATGTGTGGTAGTGAATAGAGCTTGGTCTTGGAATCAGGAAACCTGGGTTTGAATTCTAGGTTAGACACTTGTTAGTTGTGTAACCATGGGGCAAGTCGACCTCTCTGAGTCTGTGTTTCCTCAACTGTAAAATGGGAATACTAGTGCTAGTACTGCCTACCTCATAAGGTCATTTAAGGAAAGAACTTTGCAATCACTAAATTCTGAGGCAGAAAATTTGAGATTAATGGTTCCATTAATATGTTCTGTTCTATCAAAGACTTCAAAAGTTATTGAGTTTTGCTTTTATTCCTAGGAGTGCTGGAAGCCTCTTTATAATGAATGCTAGATAGTAGGGATGCTTCCATCAAGTTTTATACCTGTAATTTCAACTCCATATCTATAGTCATTAGTACACTTTGTGATTTTCCAAGGATCAAACGGTTTGTGAATTCAACCATCAAAAGCCTTATATCTGTCCAGCATTCTACCTTGCATTGATCCTCCTGCCAATATTTTCATACTGAGTCTGATGCAATCTTATTTTGAAAGCTTGATATTATAAAAGGCCGTTTGATTTGTAACTGAAACAGATTAAAACTCTTGGAATGTCTATTCAAATTTTGACTTAATCTGGCACTGAAACTAGAATAGGTCAAGCATTTGAGCCAAGAAAACCAGGTCTGAATGATTGCTTAATTTCTCTTTCATGCTCCTGCAAATTGAAGGTTATATTAAAACACATTTGAACCAAAGTCCATCAGTAGTGTTGTGTCTGTAAATAAGCTTCAGTTGTTTCATCTTAAGAGACTTGTGGAAAAGCTGCAAGTCCTTTGGATTCATCCATCTTTAACTAAACATAACAAAAATCCCTTATTAATTGTAAAGACTGGCTTTCCTAAGCCCATACTTCTTTATTTGGGGGAATATATTTATTATCTGTATCAATATAGCAAGTCATCCTTTTATCAGAGGCATAAATCTGCAATTGCTGGTAGTATATGTTGAAAGAAAAGGAGAGAGAGACAGGGTGCATATTTATTGTGTTTACATGATAAACTGGGAAAGAGGAAGATACCCATCCAGGGACCGGGCAACTTAGCTTAGTTGTGGAACAGGTCAGAGAGTAAGCTGGAAGTGGAGAGGGAATAGCATGGCCTGATCACTTGGCCCTTCTTGTGATATGGCAGGGACTTGCCTATTATTGAGTAGAACTCAGAATTAAGTCCACCCCCCAGCAAGGCTAGGCAGCCAGTTTGCAGTTAGATCAGACCGAGTGATCCAAAGGTGGGAAATGAGTGAGCATCATGGCTGGGCCTTCTCATGATATGGTGGTTCTAGGCAGAGATTCACTAATCATTGAGTCAACCTCAGAAGGGGATCATGCCTCGCCCCATTTCCTGATGTGATGAAACAGAATGGATAGTAAGCCAGAAGTGGAGTAATAGGTAACTTCATGTAGCATGTTGAAGTTTACAAAATACCTTATGTTTATTACACATTATAAAAAGCATGTAGCCCATGAAGTCCTGAAATCATGGAAAGATGAAAGGAGCCAGACTTAGCCTTAAGAAAAGAAGGCAAAACAGTGACATGAGACTACAAATACACAATATAAACCGAAAGCAATGGATGGGATTGATTTTTTGAAATAACATTCAGCATACTGAAATGCTTATATAGATGTTGTCATCTTCTAGGTAGTCCCCTTAAGTACTCACGTGGTACATTCTAGCTATTTCAAATGATGACATGTTCATGAAATAAGATGAATGGATCAGTCTGTGTAATAAATACAATTTGTGGCTATAAAGAAGTGAAACAAAATTCTAAACGACCTCCAAAAATGTCTTAAGTTCATGAGATAACTTTGACAGGCAATGTGTATTGGAATATGTAAAGTTTGCTTTATTTCTTTAAGTGAGCCTATGGAATCATAAGTATCTATTACAATAAGCAGCAGGGAACATTAAATGCTCATTGTATAATGAGCGCTATGGTAGGGTACAAAGTTTAGATACACTCCCTCCCTTAAGGGACCTCAGATTGTGTAAGCATTATTAGAAAGATGACATTAAACAGTTTTCTTTCCATCTCCACAGAGGGCAGGGAAGAGAATGTGGTTTAGGTTACAGAACAGTGAGTTTGATTTGGTGCTACAGATTATAACATCAATAGAATTATTAAACACTGACACAAGAATGCCAGACTGCCAGGGGCAATCTCCATCTATAAAAATCATTAAAAATACACAAGATAACCATCTGTCATGGGTGATTTAAGCCCTCATTTCTGAAAGCCAGTAGGCTGGACCAGGTGATTCCCTAAAGCTCTTTCTAACTATCATGCATTTCTCTCAGGGATATGATCCATTCTTAAAAATTATAAGACATCAATGATTAGCACTAGATAGCAGAAGTGTTAGTTACAGCTTATTACAGAGATGAAGGATCTGCTAGCATTAGGCAGGTATCACCTGTATACAAAATTGATGTTCTTGGGAATTTCAGGTTAACATCCTAAACACATTACCAGACCTTCCTTTGCACCTTACCTCTGGAAACATTCCATGGAAAATCAGTTGATTCAATCTAATTTAAATCAAATATTCAATACTTTCCAGATTGTGAACCTATGCTGAAATGAACTGCTCCTCCCAGATTTGTCTTAAATGTGCCCCAAAATTCACCTGTATCCACTGACATACTTAAGCATATTTCATTCTAAGATGTTTTGTTTTTATCATTTCTATTTTTTCTTTTTCTTTCTTTTACTCTCATATGTTCTTTTGCTTTCTCTCACTGTCTCTTTGTCTTCTCTCTATCCCTCTGTTTCTCTCTCTGCCTCTGCCTCTCTTTCTCACACACTATGAGAAGGAACGGGTAAAATATCTAAAATATCCTATCCCCCCATAGAGACCCCAGTCTCAGAATCAAGAAGACCCAAGTTCAAGTTCTGCCACTGAGTCTTCACTATGGCCCCTGGGAAAATCACTTAACCACTCGGTATCCTCAAGCATTCTCAAAAACTATATATTGCCCATCAGTTGCCAATCTCCACTCATAGATAGTTTCCTCATTAACATTTCCTTATAATTCCTAGCTTGAAAACATTGTACGTGGAAGTCAGAAGGACATTAATGCAAGTATGAGCACAGACATTAGCTATGTGACTCTGGACACGTCATTTAACTGCTGTCTGCCTCAGTTTCTTCATCTGCAAAATAATAACAGTACAAGAACTTAGTTCCCAGAGTTGTTGTGAGGATAAAATGACACAATATTTATAAAATGCTTTCCAAGCTGAAAGCATTACATAAATGCTAGCTGTTACTATTACTGCCATTAGCAACAGCAGTTAGATGGTGCCGCGGGTAGAGTGCTGGTCTTGGAATCAGAAAGACTTGAGTTCAGATCTAACCCCAGGCAATTACCATCTGTATGACCACAGACAAATTACTTAGTGTCTCTCAGCCTCAGTAAAAGTCATGATGATAGTACCTGCTTTACAAAGTTGTTACAGGAACCAAATGAGACGACATAAATTGCTTTAAAAACCTTAAAGCATTATATTAATACTATTATTTGATTATTATACCAAGAAAATCACAGATCTTGGTTAAAAAAACTACATAAGATGAAAATATCAGCCTACTTAAAGGCTAGTCTAACATTAAACTGGGGTAGAAATGATAAGAGGAATGCTCAGTTTCGTAAAGCTTCAATAACGTTTCCAGACACTTTAGAAAAATGTACTGCTCTAAAAACACATCCTGCAAGGGGGCTTTGGAGGAATTGCAACATTCAGGAAATTCTTGGCCGGCTGCAAAGATCCTCCATGGGCAATTCTAATTTATTAGAGAAGCATAACTAGACCATGATTTTATGCTATACCATGGTGACAAGATTGGCTTTTGTCCATCCGTTAAAGTGCTGTAACTTGGGCCTGCTGCTGTGGATGCAGGTTTTCAACCTTGAACGCTTGAGTTGCAATTGATTGGTACTTTCTGTGCTGAAAATGAATGTACATCTGTAGCTTGGATTTCAGTTTTATCATTTAATTGTCTTTGCCCAACTATGTTAATTATTTTTGGGCTACTTCAGCCCATCCCTAAACAATATATTTGAAGCCCTCTTGAGAATGCATTGCAGAAATATTGGATTCGTGAAAGGCAGAGTCGAAAGTAATTCAGAATGAATTGAAGTAAATTGATTGGAATCAACTTTTATGAAGGAAATCTTCCAGGGACAATTCTGATATATTTTAAAAAGCTGCTCAGAGGTGCAATCTGCATGTGCATGCCAATAAAAGCTAGATGGCAGAAAACAGAGCAGAAGCAACTGCCTTCAAGGGGTGGGGTGGGAGGGACCGTGAAAAGGGAACAGGAAAAATGTTGTCAATTAAAAGGTCCCAGGGAAATTTCTTAAGAACTGAAGCATTAGAATAAAATCAAATGATGAGAGGGTAATAATGGTAAATTATTTAAAAAAGAAAATTCAGAATCCAAAGGCAAACCTAATCATTACTCATATGTTTGATGGGTTCAAGAGACAAAACCAAAGGGTGGTCCCATTCTATGACAGATGAACCATGGTAAAGGTAAGAGGATGATTACAATTTTTGTCTTTCACCCTAATATAGAAGTCAGAGGACTTGGATGAAAGATGAAAACTTACAAACTAACACCAAATGATTGCTGAGATGGTTATCAGAAAGGTCAAAGGTTCCTTCTATTGTTCTGCCCCCATAAACTGACAGCCAGCAAATATGATTCCATATGGCTGGAAAAGGGTAGACAGAATGGAAAGTTTTCATCAAACCACAGGGTTCAATTTGGATAGTCATTATTTCCCAATGTATAGGAATTAAGGACCAGATAATGAATTTCCCTCCAATCTGGACCCTAACATAATAGAACTTTTTTTTAAAAGGCAACTAGGTAACTCACTGGATAGAGTGCTGGGCCTGGAGTCAGAAAGACCTAACTTCAAATCCAGCCCAAGACATTTGACACTTATTAACTGTGTAACCCTGAGCAAGTCACTTAGCCCTGATTACCTTTAAAACAAAAAAAAAAAGAGTTACTAATGCAGACCGTGCTTTTTCTGCAATTTCTAGGCTTAGAGAGTTGTCTAGAGCACTAAAAGGTGAAGTGTTTTGTCCAGGGTTACACAGTCAGTGTATGTTAGAAACAAAACTTGAACCCAGCTCTCCTTGACTGTGATTAGCTTTCTATCCACAAGGTCTTCTCTCTCTATGAAATCCATTAACAAGTAGAAAGTTCATTTGAAAATAATCATTACTTCCATACAAAAAAAAAAAGAGGCAGGTCACCAAAGAGCATTTTGAAATTCATTTTTCGGATTGGATAAGGTTGCTGAGTATTACACAAGGCAGTTTCTCAAACCCTAATACCAACAATTCTGACAATAAACTCCATGGGGATGGGAGAGTCCTAGCTCAATTTTCTGTCTCCACCAGTGCCTAGCATACTTTTTAGGAACTTAAGGTATATTAAATTAAAATGATTATGGAGACCTGTACATGTGACACCTAGTTCTGATCAGATCAGACAATTCTAATTCTAGAAACATAATTATACTATTAAGAGGTCCATGATGATCTCAGAGTTAAATTCATTTTGAGTCCAGCCAGACACTATCTATCAAGAAGACTCACTATGACCACAAAGAACACCCAGAACCATGAAGCCTCCAGAAGTTCCTCTGAATTGGAAATTAATGTAGGATTGTCCTCAAATATCTTTTTTTCTTCCTCGGGTTCAGATTGCACCACCCCCATGACTGGGTCAGAACCAGACCTCCTGGGTAGGGCACTATTTTCTAGGATTTGAGCATTCTCCCAGTTATGACAATCAATTCCATAATCTAATGGCTCAATCTGAAAGTCTGTGGGAGAAATGAAGAAATGAATTGTCCCAATTACAGTACTGAAAAACAGCTGTAGTCATTGTAAAAACTGCATTGTAAAAACAGGAAAGAGGGATGGTCTTTATCCAAAATACTCAAGGCATATCTGCCTAGCCAAGTGCTTAATTATATACTTGTTAAGAGAAGTCTGGTGGTCTGGGTTGGGGATAGGGAGCTCAGGATGAGAAGGCAAAGGCTAGTGGGTAGTGACAGAGCCATCCCCCCAAAAAATCAACAAAACATTTTTAGTAGACAAGGAAAAAAAGCAAAAAAGGACAGAAGAGAACACAAATAGAGCAACTTTATTACCTTGTTAAATTTAATATGCTTATACTTTTAAAAAAATAAACCATATGTAGCAAAAGTTCGGTTTCCCAAACAATCTTATTTCTTGTTCTTTGCATATAGACATGTTTGTAATGATTACTGATAAGTTCACAATGAAAAATATTTTTTTAAGAAATCTGCATTTTGATTATTTCTTGCACATTGAGAAAAAGATAATATTTATAGAGCTTAGTACAGTGTCTGTGTGAATGGTAGTGATTATTATTAATATTATTGCATGGATAAGACAGAATAATAATTTTCCAATTTGTAATTATTTGTCATTTGACTTTTTTTAACAAATTATTTACTAATAGTAAAAATGGCCTTTGGCAATTATCTACACTTCATAACACCATGATGTAAGAATTATACGTGTACTAATTTCATTTCCAAAATAAGAAAAGAAGAAAGAATTTATGGTTTACTTGAAGTTGCCAAATAAGGTTTAGAAAACCTTTTGAAGCAAGGCTTTATACAATTATCTTTCTTATTTTTGGTGTGGCTACTCCCACTGCTACTACTCTAACCATCCTTGATATAGCGCCTTAAGGCTTACAACACACTTTGCAAGCATTATTTTGCTTAACCTTGACAACAGTCCTTTGAATTATACATTACCGGTGTTATCAGCCCCATTTTACAGATAAGTAAACTGCAGTCCAGAGAGTTTAAGTGATTTTCCCCCTGGCCACATAACTAATGAGTAGTAAGGATTCAAACCCAGGTCTTCTGACTCTAAGGACTACATTATGTGATCTCATCAACCCCCATGGATTAAATTATTATCTTTATACCGATGATGCTTAAATCTAGTCGTCCAGCCCCAACCTCTCTTCTGATCTCCGAGTCTCTCCTGTCTGTTGGACACGTGTCCATAGAGATCTTAAACTCAAAGTGTCCAAAACTGAACTCGTTATCTTGCCCCCCAAAAGTCCCCTATTACTGCCCAGGGTAATGCCATCCTCCTGATCAACATTACTCATAAACTAGGCATCATCTTTTGATGCCTTACTCTTCTTTACTCCCTATATCCAAACTATTACCAAGGCCTATCAACTCTACTTTTACAACATCTTTGCATACACATCCTTCTTGCCTCTGATCCTGTCACCACCCTTCCTCTAATGCGTGAACTACTGCAATAGCCTGCTGGTTGGTCTGCCTGCCATAAGTCTCTCCCACTCCCCTCTATGTCCTCTCTTCAGCTGTGACTCATGATCATCTGATCATGTCACTCCCCTACTCGATAAACCCTAGTGGTTCCCTACTACCTCCAGGATCAAATGTAGAATTTTGTGTTTGGTGTTCAAAGTTCTTCATCAACTGCCCTTCCCACCTTTCCAGTTTTCTTATACCTACAGCCCCACCCTCCCATCCCACCCACACATACAGATTCTTTAATCCCATGATGCTGCCTCTTTGCTATTCCTTGAACAGGTAAGGAAAGTGAGTTCAAATGCGGCCTTGTATACTTCCTAGCTGTATGACCCTGGGCAAATCATTTAGCGTCTGTAACTGTAAAAAGGGGATAATAGCAGCATCTACTTTCCCAAGTTGTTGTGAGGATCAATTGAGGTAATATTTGTAAAGTTCTTAGCACAGTACCTGGCACATAGCACTTGCTATATAAATCCTTATTCCCCGACTTTCCCCTCCAAATGAGACATTCCATCTCCCAACTCTGGACATTTTCACTGGCTGTCTTCCAAGTACAGAATGCTCTCCCTTCTCATCTCTGCTTCCTGACTTCCTTAAATTCCCAGATAAAAATCCCACCTTCAGCAGGAAGCCTTTCCTGATCTCTGTTTCCTTCTGTTGATTATTTCCGTATATAGCTTGCTTGTGTGGCATAGTTATTTGCATATTGTCTACCCAGTTTAATTGTGAGTTCCTCAAGAATAAGGACTGTCTTTCACCTTTCTTTGTGTCTCAGGCTCTAGGCACAGTACTCAGAAGTATAGTAAGCTCTTAATAGCAGTATAGTAAGCTCTTAATAAAAGTATATTGCCTGACTGGCTATGCTTATGGCAGACTGTCTAACTGAAGCAAAGTCATCTCTTCCTCATGCTCATTCTTTGTTATAACATCAAGAGAGTGATTAATTGATTGCTTGTGATCTGGATGTGAGTCAAAATCATAGCCTCACTCTTTCCAGTCATCAAAGTCCAATGGCAAGACAAAGGTCAAGACAACTGGCAGTGCTCTGAATAATAATGATTACTTTTACATATTGCTTTAAGATTTCCAAAGAGCTTCATGAATATTCTCATTTTATCTTCACAACTCTGGGAGATAAGTTCAATTATTATCCCATTTTACAGGTGAGGAAACTGAGGCTGTTGAAGGTTAAGTGACTTGCCTAAAGTCACACATCTTAAGGATGAATCTTTTAGAAAATAATTCTGTCCCAATTTTACACTTATCTAACACAGATATGTCTGAAGTACAAACAGATTATGAAGGACAAGTCAAGAAACTGGTAGAATTAATGGAAAAATAAATGAAAGTGTTGGCAAAGTACCTAAGATGTGACAGTCACTGTGTCATATATGCACTTAGGACACAAACCCAGTGCCTGCTCTCATGAAGTTTAAATTCTGATGGAAGAGACAACATTTGGTGATGGTGGTGGAGCTGATGATGAGCTGGGAAGAGATATTTCAGATAAATAGTCTCATTTCTCATACTTCTTTGTCTTTAATAAAATTGGAAAGTCAAAATTCATTTGGTTCTTTTCTGCTACTCTGCTAATATTTGCCTTTGGTCCTTCTCATTACCTTCTGAAAGATTTTCTTCAAAGGTTAATTTCTCAGTCACAAGAAAAAGAGTAGAGGGTTGGTGGGCCTCAGTTTCCTTCATCACTTCACTGTGTGACTAGAGAAGCAAAAATGATCCAGTGTGATGGAGTTGATGGGTTGTCAGCACCCTGCACTTCCAGCCCAAGAAGATAAAGCTGCAGCCTGTCATCCCACAGATGTAGCCAGCTCAATTATCAGCATCAATGAATACAAGGGCCAGAGAGCATATGGGCCTACTCTGATGTCCCAGACCTTAGACAAATCTTGTTTCTTTTCATTTGTAAACTTTAAACCTTGTCATTCAAAATAATTCCTTCCTTTGAATGTTCATTTAGTTTAGTTTACTTTAGTTTGTTTTGTTTTGTTTTGTTGGGGGGAAGGGGGAGAGGAAGGAGATTGGGAGGAAGGAAGCTATAGAGAGACAGCATTGAAAACAGCCTAAGATTTGGAGTCAGAGGACCTAGGCTCCGCTCTACCCTGCCATTTACAACTTGTATGAACTTGGGAGTCAGTTCACCTCTCTAGGACTCAGTTTCCTCATCTGTAAAAAATGAGGTTGGTAGAGATGACCTTTAGATTCCCAGACAGGTCTAAAAAAACACACACTACATCAACAGAGAGATGATTTTTTTTCTCTTCCCATTATATCCCAAAGAAGCACTCTGGTTTCCCTAAGCCTAGCCTTAATAAATAGGTCTATAGTTTTAAAATATTCTTATTCAGGCTGAGACTTGAGGACAGTTTTCACATATAGATAGGGAGTGATTTTCAAACTTAAGCCAAGATTTCTGAGAGGATTCACAAAGTATGGGTAGAGATAAATAAGAATAGGGGCACAACCTGGGTCTTCCTGGGACAATTTGAGAAAATGGGAAGAAAGATCCCAGTACAAGATCTGATCCCAGTGAAGAGTAAACACCTCCAGGCTAGGGCCCATTTTAACAAGTGGCAAGCCCTGGGGTTAGCTGGTTTGAGAGGTTGCCTCAGCCACAGTCACAGGAACTTTCACTCCCAAGATAGTGAAGGGAATTGAGTGTTTGAGCCTGGGAAGATTGAGGGAACCTCTGCTGATAAGGAAGGTTAGACCCAGCTGTGCTGAGAAGAGTGGCAGGGGTGAGAAGGATCCAGCACACTCCCAGCCAGTGCAGAAGCAGTGGGGCAGAAAGCCCTAGAGAGGAGAACTGAAGATCTTGAGCAAGAGGCACCATTTCCCTTACCCCAGGGCTAGAGGTGATTACAAAAATTAAGCTATTACCACAAAAAATGCACAAAGGAGAAAGAATCCCACCATAGAAAGTTTTTATGGGAATAAAGATGACCTCGGGGGTTTATCTTCAGAGGAGGATATTGAAGTAAAGAAACCCCCCAGAGTAATGTCAAATGGTCACCTGCCAAAAAAGAATTCTTAGAAGTTTTTTAAAAAGTGTTTAAAAACCAAATGACAGAGACGGAGGGAAAACTAAAAAATAAAATAAAAAAAGAATAATCCAAGAAAAACAAGAAGATTATGAAAGAAAAGTCAACCAATTAGAAAAGGAAATCTAGAATCTTAAGGAAGAAAATGATACCTTGAAAATTAGAATTGAGCAAAGTGAAGCCAGAGAAATTTGTGAGAGCAAGAAATAATAAACCAAATTATGAAAAATGAAAAAAATAGAAGAGAAAGTGAAACATAAGAAAAACAACAGATTTGGAGAATAGATCAAGAAGATAAAATATAAAAATAATTGGACTGACTGAAAATTATGATCAAAAAAAGAATCTTGATACAATAATTCAAGAAATAGTTAAAGAAAATTGTCATGAAGCATTAGAACAAGGGTGGAAAGTAGAAATAGAAAAAAATCCATTGATCACCACTTAAAAGAGACACTATGAGGAAAACTCATAAGAAGATCATAGTCAAATTCCAAACCACCCAGTTCAAGGATAAAATATTAAAAGCATCAAGATTAAAACAATTTAAATATGGTGGTGCCACAATTAGTCTCACATAAGACTTAGCAGCAGAGACATTAAAGGACCACAAGTCTTGGAACATAATCCCTCGAAGAGCAGAAGAACTGGTGCTCTGGCTAAAAATATCATGCCCTGCAAGGCTAAGTATTATCCTGAATGAAAAAAAAAAAAAAACAAACCAGACATTTGATAAACTCTAAGACTTTCAAGACTTTGTTAAAAAAAAAAATCCTGAATTTAATAGAAGATTTGACATACAAGAACCAACAGAAATATAAGATACATACCAAAGACTGATTATAAGGGATTCTTAAGGACAGACTATTTATTTTTTACTTACTCTCTCTCTCTCTCTCTCTCTCTCTGTCTCTCTCTCTCTCTCTCTCTTTCTCTCCATATATATATATGTATATATATATACACATATGTATGTATGTATGTATGTGTGTGTGTATATATCTATAGTTATAGAGAAACATATCTAAACCTTACTGTAGCCTTCTGGGGGGTGGGGGAAGGGGAAAAAAGAACAAAGTAAAAGAGTGCACAGCAGAGAACAAAAGAACTCACAAAGAAGCAAAGAAAAGATGGACAATTTTCAACAATAAGTATTATTTATCATACAGATTTTCTTGAAATGAAAATTTATTGTTACATAATTTGAATCCTCTCTATGCACATGACATGCTTTTTAAAAATTTTTAACTTTGTATTTAAATTCCAGTATTTAAGTTTAAGATATATTTTTGGTTCTTTTTTTTTTTTATTCTCTGTGTTCTGGTGTTTGAGTCTGAAGTAAAATTTTAAAAAAAGAGAAAAATAAAATAAAGTATTAATAAAAATAAAAATTAAAAAAGATTTCTATTGAGATTTTGTCTATTCTGTAAGAGTTGTGGAACTGATTAGAACTGAGACTAGGCTGGATCAATAACTTGTGCTATCCTGTCAGTAGTATGATTTTTGTTGAGTCTTTTAAAATATTGTCCTATAGAAAGAGAACATTATGAAGTGCAAAATGGATAATTTTGATTACATTAGATTGAAAAGTTTTTGCACAAACAAATCCAATGCAATCAAGATTAGAAGGGAAGCAGAAAACTGGAAAAGAATTTTTACAACTAGTATCTGTGATAAAGGCCTCATTTCTAAAATATATAAAGAACTGAGTCAAATTTACAAGAATACAAGTCATTCCCCAATTGATAAATGGTCAAAGGATATGAACAGGCAGTTTTCAGAGGGAGAAATTAAAGCTCATATAAAATTAAAGTCATATGAAAAAATGCTCTAAATCACTATTGATTAGAGAGATGCAAATCAAAACAACTCTGAGATACCACATCACACTTATCAGATTGGCCATTATGACAAAACAGGAAGATGATAAATGTTGCAGAATATGTGGGAGAGTTGGAACACTAATTCATTGTTGGTGGAGCTGTGAGCTGATCCAACCATTCTGGCCAGCAATTTGGAACTATACCCAAAGGGCTACAAAAATGTGCATATTTTGACCCAGCAATATCATTTCTAGGGCTGCACCCCAAAGAGATCATAAAAATGGGAAAAGGACCCACATGTACAAAAATATTTATAGCAGCTCTTTTTGTGGTGGTTAAGAACTAGAAATCGAGGGAATGCCCATCAGTTGGGGAATGGCTGAACAAGTTGTGGTATATTAATGTAATGGAATACTATTGTGCTATAAGAAATGACAAACTGTGGGACTTCAGAAAAACCTGGAAAGACTTATATGAACTGATGCTGAGTAAAACGAGCAGTACCAGGAGAACATTATACATAGTATACATAGTAACAGCCACAGTGTGCGAGGACTATTTCTGACAGACTTAGCCCTGCACAGCAATGGAAGGACCTAAAACATTTCCAAAGGACTCATGATGTAAAATGCCATCCACATCCAGAGAAAGAACTATTTCTTTTAGAAATAGTTTCAGAATTGGAAAGCAGGATGAAGCAGACTATCTTCTCTTGTGTTATGTTTTAGTTTGGTCTGGTTTTTCTCATGGTTTCTCCCATTCATTTTAATTCTTTTGTGCAACATGACTAATGTGAAAATGCATTTAATAAGAATGTAAGTGTAGAACCTATATAAGATTGCATGTCATCTCAGGGAGAGAGGGGAGAAGAAGGGAGAGAAAATATTGTCCTACAATTTAATTATGACTCTCACTATTTAAAAAGTCCATATTATTTTATGTGAGATAGTCTAAAGTCTCATCCACTCTCACATTCTATGATTTGAGCAGTATTGGATTTGTCTTCATTTTTAAAACTTGCTTAGAGAGGCAGTTATAATAATAACACTAATTTCCTTTTTTATAGGACTCTAATGTTTATAGATTGCTTTCCTCAAAATAACCCTATGAGAGGAGTGCGAGAATTACAACCTGATTATAAATTAGAAAACTGAGTCTCAGAAAGATTAACTAATTTGCTCAGTCAAATCACAGAGCTAGGAAGGGACCAAACCTTAGGGACCCAAATCTTCAGTCTCCATATCCAGTCTTTCTTCTACTACAGCAGATACTATTCTCTTCAGGGGCTCTACATTTGTGGCTGTGGGCCACTCACTGATGATACTCGCTTTCCAAAACAAACACACTTCTTCCATGCCAGGCACCAAAGGTAACATGAGAAAACAGAAAGAAAGAAGCAATGTATTTTCCCAAACTTGTGTATTTGGACTCATAAGCAAAGGCACTTAATAGCTTCTGAAAGAGGAGATCAGGAGAACCATTACAAGATCATTAATTAGCATTATCGGCCATCAGTGCTGAATTTCAAGTATGTTCTTGCTCAGAGAGACTTTGGAAAGAGTTCTAACTAGCAAAAGTAAATTTGCTTTTCTTTTTCTTCATGTATCCGTATTAAACGTAGAACAGGTGACATTTTTTGAAGGTGCAAATATAATTTGTAATTCTTCCTCTGAGGACATTGTCATTGAGGCTTTGTGGCAGTGGGAGACAGTGGGGAGTGTCTGTAAGTAGGTTCATATTCCTTTTTTACCCAGAGCTCCCCAGTTTCTAGGGACTTTTGACCCTGGAAAGGAACTGTCTTCTGCTAAGGAACTATGCATCTCAAAAGTCACAAGTAGAGACAGAGGAAAAGTAGGCTTGTGAGCCACCCTTTTCCCTCATGTTGCTTCTGTTGACCTGTCAAGAAACTAAGGGACTGGGTGCTGCCTTAGGAACACGAAGCAGGACAAGTCATAAGGAGGTATTTCATGGAATGGACGGGAGAGAGACAGTTGAGTGGAACAGAGACTAAACCACAGCTAAAATGATTAGAATGCAAGCCACAGTAGCTGTCTTTCCTGTAACTCTAGAGGACTGACCAGGAAAAACCACAGATCTCTGCCCATCAATTTAATCTCGTATTTGTCCTCCACATGTGGATAGAGAGAGAAAAAGGAAGCTCGGACTCTTCCCCCTCCCCTCAGCATCGATCATCATGGCCAGGAAGTAGGAACCTATTCCTTCAAATGTGTATTTGTGTTTCTAAGCCATTTTATTAAAGTATGTGGTCATTACAGTGATAATTGATGTTGCGGGCCACATCCAAGAACAAACATATCTATTCTACAACAAGCATCAAAGGTCAACACGAGGAAATGGAAAGAGAGTAATATATCTTCCAAAACTTGAGTATTTGGACCCATTAAAAAGTGAAGACACTCCATATTTTCTAGGGATAAGATGAGTTGTAAAGGAGGATCATCTCAGGCTAAGGTGTGTGTGCGTGTGTGTGTGTGTGTGTGTGTGTGTGTGTGTGTGTGTGTGCGCGCAGGTAGCAGAGGGAGAAGAGGTTTCAGCCAGTTAGAAAAAATAATTTCTTCAATCTTAATAATCTCTGAGAAATTCATACCCCATATTTCTGGTGGACCTAGAAAAGAGACTTAGTAAGGAAACAAGCCAGTACCAGTAAGAAGGTGATGTATTTATCAGATATCCATCCCGCAAATAGCACAAAGTTAACATTCTACCTAATCACAAATAAAACCCCACTCACGTCCAAAAGGCTGTAATCCCGTATAACTCTAGCAGAGTTATAATTGAATACCCTCTGATATCTCAGATATAAAAAGAAGGGAACAGGTTCACGTCAGAATTCATGGTGCTAAATGGTATGTATTATTGTCTGTCTCTAGGAGTTCCTTTCCCTAAACTCTGGAGTCAGTATAATCCAGTCATGACTCCACATTTTTCATGATTCTCTTTTGTTTCCACATTCTAACACAGCTCCATGTCCAGTGTCTCCTACATCTTCTCTTGCCACCGGTGATATTGCTTCTCTACTCCCAAGCCCACTTGATCCCTTGTTTATGCAACCTGGTGTACTGCTTGCTTTCTACTTTTTAAAACTTATCACTTGTTATTGTTGTTCAGTCGTGTGCAACTCTGTGACCTCATCTGGGTTTTTTTGGCAAAGATACTGGAACAGTTTACCATTTCCTTCTCTAACTCATTTTACCGACAAGGCAACTGAGGCAAACAGAGTTAAGTGACTTGCCCAGGGTCACTTAAGTGTCTGAAGTCACATGTGAACTCAGGAAAATGAGTCTTCTTGACTACATGCCTGGCACTCTATTCACTGCGCCATCGAGCTGCCCTAACACTTGTAGACCAGTCCACAAAAAACAATATCTTCACTTGGTAATGCTACCATCCAGAACTCAAGCAGAGTCTTGGAAAATTTAGTCCATAGAATTTCTCCCATGGTCAATGCTCTCTTGGTCTCATGTATTGTGAGAAAAGAAGTCCTATAAACATGACCACTATGCTAATACATCTTCCACCCTATTAAAAAAAAAAAAGTTGTCCCTGAAAATCTCACCAGTTTCACTCTACATAAGCAGTAATTAGTGTGTAGCATCATCATAGGCAACTCTCCCAAATACAGAGTACACATGTAGGTACATAGTAAATAGCATCCATATTTGAGTTGTATATAGAAAACAATACACAGAAGTTGTATTAGTCAACAAACATTTTTCACTGTCTAACATGTTTCAGGCACTGCACAAACATAATCCTTAAAGTGAAGTTGCATATCATAGACCAGATGTGCCATATAAAACATACAGTACATAATAACAGGGTTTTACCCAGGAGATCAAATATAGAGGTAATATCTATATTACCCAAGCAGAAGTTACATACAAAATACACACACATAGAATTTACCAATTTATCAATAGGCATCATCCAGCTACATGTGTAGTAACATATTATAATGTTAATTATGTTAATGAGAGTTAAATGGGCCTTCCCATTAGGGAAACTTGGTTAGGAGAGATTCGTTTTATAGGAAAGCCCACACTTTTTATTAATTTCTAATGAGGCACTGGTTCTGAAGGGTTGTGATGCCCTCTGGCTCTGAAAAGTGTATATATACTCTGGGGGTTTTGTTTTGGGGCTTACTCATTGGAAGTGTTTGTTTGGCCAGATAAGACTCTGGGCAGCCGCTAAGGAGCCCCCCAACTTTGAAAACCCAGATGTTGGTGCTTCTCTCTCTGGTAACTATGTATGTATGTAATGATCTGATAGCTAGATCTGTTGATCTGTGATGTACATATTACTTATATAAGGTCAGACAGTTGGAAGCCCTATCTATTGGTCTTTATTTCTCTATATTTTCTCTGAAGTTCAGGGTGTTGACTTTTCCCCCTGAACTAAGTGAATAATATATGTGTTTGATCAAAATGATTGTTGACTCCTCAAAAGTAGCTTTCCTTTTAGAAAAGCAGGTCTAAGAACCTGTACAGCAGGCCCTCCTGTGTATTCCAGGGTCCTTGCTGTTACACATATTATTACTGTTACACATATTATTCTGAGGCTTAATCACTGACCAGATAGTCCTGACACTTCTGTAGTCTCCTGCTATCCATTATCTACCCATAATATCCTCAAACCCAGTGACCTGATCTCAATCCTAAACCACAGATGGCCAAGGATGGCTATTGTTGTCTCCATGCCGTAATAATTTAGGCTCTATAAAAGTAGCTCCTATTCCCTCGGGTCCTCCACTGCTGGAGGGTTGGGTAAAAAAAAAAGTGGATAACCTCTGGAGTCAGCTATCTCCCTGATCTAAGCAGAAGTACTCATGCCCAGGCAGCCTTGGCAGACATTCCTTTTCTCTAAAAGGTACAAAGGAATGCTCTACATATAAGCCATCATCTGACTCCAACTGTCAGCTGATGGATGCATCTTTCTTGGTATCTCCTTTCCCCATCCTCTATCACCCCTGTTCTCTTGGCAGTCAGGAAAAAAAATTGCCCTAAAGGCATCAGACATTTGTGATAAATAATCTTTGTAAGGTCAGACTATTTGGTAGGATTGCAGATTGCCTAAACTTTCAGCTACTTGGTATAACATCTCCCCACCAGCCCTCTGTCTGGTATTTTCCCTGGACTCCAGAATTTCATAGTAGGACCCTCTCTGAAGTGGAATTCCTGGCAGGGTATTACAGCATCGCGCTTTCTCCCCTCTGAGATCTCCTGAACTTACTCCATACTTAGCCATGGGACGTCTTGAAAATGGTGAACAAGGTCTCTTTAGAGCCCACTTGCCCGACCCTTCAATTCTTCTGTCCTGCTGGTTGTCAAAAAATTCAGCTAATTCCCCTGTATCAAGATTCCTTCATGTCTAGAATAGTGCATTACATAATGCAGTTATTAAATTCAGTTTAATTAAACTAGCTTCTTGTTACTTAGATTAGAAGGCCATATGCTAAATTGATAAAAAAAAAAATAATGCCAAGGATAGTTTATCACTACTTTCTGAGAATATTTTCACTGGAGTGAGTGGTAACAGGTTCAGGAAAAAAAAGGCTTCTTGACCAGATATGTGTCCCATAAATAGTTATGGAGATTTAAAACTGTAAGTAAGTCATGAAGATTAGATTTGGAGTTACAACCCTGGGCATTTCCTTTAAGAAAATAGAAATTAAATTCTTGGGCCTCATTTTATCCCCTTTCTTGCCATAATATTAGCTTTTGGTGAAATATACTTGCAACATAATTACTCCCTTCTTTCTTTAGCAGCAACTTGGAGTAATTGAGAAATTGAGTCAGGGATCAAGATATAAGACCGTACCTGACCTATATGACTTTAGCAATTGGGGTTATGTTTACCTGTATCGACCATGTGCTATCTATATGTATCTGCTTTAATTGAATTTGATTTTAGGTTCCCCTCTGGCAAGGGTCATGTCTTAAAGTCTTTGGAACTCAGAAGACCTAATAGAAGGCCTTTGGTATCAGAATTGGAATAGTTACCTCAATCAACCAACCAGCAATTAATTAGTAGGCACTTACTATGGATCTCATATTAGAGAATGAAGACACAGGACAAAAATGAAATAGTCCTCAAAGAATTTACATCCCCTTGTAGGAGTGAGAACGACAGATACACATATAAGTAAATTATACAAAATGAACACAAAGTAATAGCAGGAAGAAGAAAAGGCACTGACAACGGAGTGAATCAAGGAAAAGCTCCTACGGGTTGTGACACTTGAGCTGAGCCTTGTGAAAGGAGCTTGGGGACCCTCAGACTGAACAAACGGGAAACATGAAAGAGATCCATAGAGTGAATGGTAGCCCCTGTCTTTTCACTGATCTCATTCCTAGAGGCATGGAATAGCTGCTTGTAGATTGGACCTGTGGTTGGACCTGGAATCAGAATGACCATCATTCAATATTCGTTCATTATTTGTTCAACCAGCAAGCCTTTATTAAGCCCGACTCCAAAGAATTTACCTCACCTCATCTCTGGCACTTACAAGCTGTGTGACCCTGAGTTATCACGTAACCTCTCTGAATCTGTTTCCTCATCTGTAAAATGAGAATGATAATAACTACAGAATGTACCTGACATAGTTCTTTCAAGACTCAGATAAGATACTATAAGTAAAGACCCTATAAAAGTTAAACTGCTATATCAATATCATTTATTATCTTCTGCAAGGTCAAAGGACAACAATGGCCAATTCTTCCCAGCTTACCTAAGTCCTCAGTTTTTGAAGCCCAGTGAAAGGCCAAGTTACAACTGTTATTGTAAACCATAATCTCAAATAATTTTTCTCCTTATCACCCACAAGTTATGACTGTACATGTATTAGCATATTATTTCATTATTCAATGACTCTCCATTCTCACAGTGAAAGAAAAAAGAAAAAGTTCACCTAATAAAGAAAGGTTAGATCCTAATTGGAAGCATGCAGCAGACTTTGCTGTGTATCATCTATTTCTGCCAATTGTTCTCAGGCTGACCTTGGCTAGTGTTAAAGGACAGTGGTTTGAAAACACGTCTCTTTCTTTCACTGTCCTCTTCTCAAAAAATATTATCACCTTTCAAAGACCACCAGAAGTGCCGTTCACGCCTCCATCCCCACTCCTGTAGCCCAACTCTGAAGACTCTGATTATAGGATCGGAGAGCATTGTTTTGGAGCTGGAGAGGACCTTAGAAGTCAATTCAATTGTCTCATTTTACAACTGAGGAAAATGAGGTCCACAGAGATTAGATGGCTTTCCCATGGTTACACAGGTAATAAGTGGAAGGGATAGGGTTTGAACCCAAGTCCCCTGATTCCAAATTCAGCGTTCCTTCTATTGTATCACCATTGTTAGGAAGCTGATATTTTTAAACTACATGTAGGACCTTGACCAACAAAAATCACCCAAGTTACCCACAAGGTCAGCAACAGTCATAAAGATCTTCTATTCTCCAAAATATTTATAGCAGTACTTTTTGTGTTAGTCAATAAAAATTTATTAAACATCTCATATATGTCAGGTAGGGCAGCTAGATGGGGCAGTGGCTAGAGCACTGGGCCTGCAGACAGACAAGTTTAAATATGAATCAGACATTAGCTGTGTGACCCTAGGCAAGCCAGTTAACCCTTTTTGCCTCAGTTTCCTTGTCTGTAAAATGAGATAGAGAAGGAAATGACCACTCTAGAATCTTTGTCAAGAAAACCCCACATGGAGTCCCAAAGAGTCAGACACTACTGAACAACAGCATGTCAGACGCTGTGGTAAGCACTGAAGATACAAAGATACATAGACTAATGGGGAGACAAAGAAAAAGTGTTAAAGAAATAGAAATGACGAGGGACTAGAGGAAAACTGTGACAGCTGAACATCAAGGAATATTATAGCACATAAGAAATGAACAAATCAGAAAAAAAATGGGAAGAGTGATCACTTAAAAGGGAAACAAACTCTAAGTAACTGAAAAATCAATGTTAGTCCCAGAGAACAAAGAAAAGAAATAAATCTCCTTCATCTCTGCAGAGAGTCAAGGAGCTACCAAGACCAAAAACCATCAGTTGGAGTCATTTTATTGGGTGTTTTGCCTTAACTTTTTAATTCTATTTGCTTCTGTTTTTATGAGCGAATTCAATTCCAGAGAGAAGGATCCATGTTTCCACACATGACTGAGATGTGCTGGTAAATGTTTAGCAACCATCTCTCCAGGGAGAAGCAATATAGAGTGATGTACTTTTAAATTTAATCTGCATTATGTACGTAAGATGTCTGTACAATCAACCAAACAATAAAGCAATCCCCGATTTTTAGTGTTTGTTTATTTTCAAAGTGTAAATACCCACACTGAAAATTTAGCAATTCTAGAGCCTGTAACAACTGGTTTCACCAAAACCATGACTGTGATGTAAAAACAAAGGCATCTATAACACTTATTTTAAAAAAAAATGACCCATCCCTGCTGTGTGTAATAAATCTGAGTATCGTACGCTACTAAGGTCCAAACAAATGTATTTGGAAATCTATTACAGAGATTGGGGTCTGGCCATCACCACTGCAATTAGCATCACTTCAGTCACAAGGGACACACAAAGTAGTAGGCAATTGACCCGCCAGCCTCCGTAGCTTCTTCCTTATAAGGGCTGAATCTTGGGTGGACATGCTGGAAAGGCTCTGAGACATGAATATGGCCTGCACATGATGAGGGGGGAAAATTACTTCATAAAAACCATTTTTTAAATCCCTCGTGCGTGTGATCATCATGTAACTGAGGCTGTGATTTGATAATGAGATTGTCTGTGGCTTTATAGAATTACCTAGTCTATCTTGGTTGCTGCCCTGACATTGAAGGGAAAGTCCATGGAAAAGTTCTATAAATGCCCTCTGAGCACTCTTGCCTCCAAGGGATTGAGTCAGCACTTTGGAAAACTCTGGTGCTTTGGAAAATTTCCATCAGTTCTAGAGAAGTCAACATGACTTTCGGAGACAAGAGGACCAGAAAGGAGAAAAGAAGAGATTCAAAGAATAAACTCATTGTTTTTAAAGTTCAATTTTTAGTGAGACCTACTTTTACCAAGGTTCAATATAGATTAGATTCTATATAACTGCTTATTACTACAAATGAGAAGTGTCTGGAAAATGCAGTCACAAAGAGAACAGAAAACTGTGTGTGGAGTCAAAATGACTCCAAACCTTTTCTGTGCTTCCATTTTAGGTTCCTGTTCTCTATTTTAACCCAAATAGTCCCCCCAAAAGTCCTTAGACTCAGGAAAACAATGAAGAAAGCAGAGTTTTTGGGGGGAGGTGAAGTTTCATTAAAACCAACACAAGAAAAATTCAAATGAACATAAGTTAGTAAAGATGGGTGAAGAGAGAGACTGAGAATTGTCTGAGGCAAATTGGGTTTGATTTTATAAACCTAATGTAGTCTTTGAGGAATAGTCCATCTAGCTATACTGCTACAGCAAGAATTTCCAATATCATTTCCTTTTAGAAATTATTATGGTACTTTGTACAGGGCTGTATGACCTTGCTAAAAATTCTTTTACAGGATGAGACCCTTCCTTCAGGAATATATCAGAAATACTGACAAACAATCAAAAGCTTCACAGATGTATCTCACCCAGTGATATATGTCCTTAGAGGCAGAATGTGTGTGTGTGTGTGTGTGTGTGTGTGTGTGTGTGTGTGTGTGTGTGTGTGTGTGTGTGTGTGTGTGTGTGTAGGTAAGGTGCTGGTTGTGGTGGCAGAATGAATCACTCCATTGTGGGGGGAAGGCAGAAGTTGACTTTCTGGCTGCATCAGACAAAGCAACACTTTTTAAAATAGAGGGGACTGTTTACATAAGCAAGTATTCAAGTGTTAATAGGAATCTTAAAGAGAGGTTTTCGGAAAAAAAGATACTCACCTGGAATTACAGGGGAGCTCCTCAAATCTTCCATAACTCAAGATGATTCTAAGCAACCTTTTAGGCCTTAACAAACTTTTTAAGCCCAATAAGGCAACAATGTAAAATAATGTAAATAAATTTTTAATAAACACGCCAGAATCTGAACACTTAAACATAAACACCGCCCCCTTCGATATGGGAGGCTATACTGGTGCACATCAAATTTTGGCAACTCCTTCTGGTGAATCTTCTTCAGTACTAAAAGCACATTTTTTTTTTTAATATATCTCAGTCATAGTAAATATCCATCCTTGGAAAGTGAGTTTGGTTTGTAGAAAAAAACAAGAAGTCATTTGGAACCAATTCTGGTTTCGAATGATGGCAATTTAGATTGATTTTTTTATGTAGCTTATAAAATGGTTTTTAAAAGCAATTCCAAAAGAGAAATGTTCAAAGCAATAGAAGCATTGTTAGAACAAATTGTAATGAGGTGAAAAGAGAACTGAATTGAGACTTGAATCCCAACTTATCAATAGTATGACTGTTGGTCAGTCACTTAAATTTTCCAAGTTTCCGTTTCCTTATCTATAAAATGGAGACACCAATGCTTATTATACTCTTGTCTCATCAGGTTGCTGTGAGGAAACCTTAATGTACTAAGTAGGTGAGCTATTATTATGGTATTCCAGGTAGCCACTTTGAAATATATACAGATATTTTAAGTTTTGCTAGGCTGCTTGTTTTGTCTCCTTTACAGCAATAGCAATGCAACTTTTTGAGGTGACTGTATTAAAAGTAGTCTAAAGCAAATATTTTAAAACTTGGAGTTATTTCACTAGGGAACAGCAATTTTACATTCTCCAAATTGCAGGGAATGGAAAATTAGTTGTCTTTAAGCCAATATAATTAATTAGCAAGTACAGGGTCATCATGTATAAGTTCTTTACAATTGCTTATGTTTCCTGGCATTCATAAGCCGCTTAGACAAATGCTACAGTTTTGGTTTTGAACATGCTTCTGATGCCAGGACCATTTGGGGGTTAGCTGCCACCTGCCCCTTGTCTCCTCTATTGATAGAAAATTGAGCTCATTAGGAGACAATTGGGAACTTTAGTAGCTGAGAAGTATCAAGGTTTGTCCTATGCAAATCTCTGCAATCGCAAAGCCTAGGGACCTCTTATTCCATCTACAACATTTTGAGCTGCTTTTGGCTCAATTCCTGAGTAGATTTCTGGATGTTATATAAGGGACATGTTGGAAGTTATATATGTATAACATAGTTACGTTGTCTCTAAATTGACTCCTTTTTTTGACAATAGCTGAGACAACAGCACACCTCACTGAAATTAGCACAAACTTGTCCCTTTGATCCAGCACTGAAGAAAAAAACACTCTCTACCTTCCTTGCTGACCAAGTACAACCGTGATTCATGAGACAGACTAACAGGAGGCTGTGATGGAATCTCAGCTGTGTGTTTGGGAACACAGCAGTGTCACCCAGGAAACCAGGGCTGTAAGGTCTATGGACATCTCTGAGGAGTTGGTCTACTGTCCGTGAACACGTGTGAAGTTTGGCATTGAACTAAAAGGGTGTGTGTTTCTAATGAGCCAAAGTCATGGAGAGATAGTAGGTAGGAGGAGCCTTAGACATCCTAGAAAACATCAAGGAAAGAAGAGCCAGACACCTAGCTGCGAAGAGCCTTTCAGATAGCAGCACATGAGGGTATTCCACTCAATCATCCATCCACCTGTCACTTAAGGGCTTTGGCTGATGTCTCCCACTCACTGGAACAGAATAGCTGTCAAGGACCTCAGAATGGTTTTGTTGTGTGAAGGTGAGTGTTGACTGTCCTCACCATCATTTCTTGGGTGTTTCTTTGAAATAAGACCATTTCTAATGTTGCATGTGCTAATGGAGCTTAGATCTACATTTGATGTTGAAAAATATAATTAAAGCTATGTTTCCTTTTATTTAGAAAAATTTTATGTTTATGTTATATATTACTGGAAATTCCTTCCTCTTGGAATGTTATAGGTCCCTTCATGGCCAGCTCAAATGCCAAATACTTCAGGAAAACTAGCCCCACTTGTATTTGTTGCACTTATTTATGGATGTACTTGATTCTCCCCTGTGGAATGTAAGTTCTTTGTAGGCAGGGAACAGGAAATGTTTCATGTTTGTCTTTACAAACCTCCGTATCTAATGTACAAACTGAAATGACAGAAAGGAACAAGGACCGGACTTGTGATTTCACTGGCATACGAATTCGCAACAGCAGAAGCTCCTATTAACGTAGGTCAGTACCTTCTCTGACCTATAGTCTTAGAGAGTTGGCTAGAGCACTGAGTGGTTAAGTGACCCAGGGTCACCTAACCAATATGTGTCAAAGGTAGGACTTGAACCAAGATCTTCCTAGCTTTAAGGCAGTTATATGAGAAAGTTAAGCAAAAATGTGTGTTCTCAAAATATCCTGACAAATGTGGATCAATCGAATTCCCTTCCCTACAAGGAGAAAAAAAAAATTAGGGCAAATTCACATGAGAAAGCAGGTTCTGAGTTACAATCCTAAATTCTTGATCAGATCTGTAGGCTATCCGGAAAACTTGACTGAACATTGATATAGAAGAGAAGTTCCCTTCAGAGCTGTTTTATGTCAATTAGCAGAAAAAGTATCATCCACTTTCTCCAAGTGATCTCACACTACCTTTCTGGTGGCAGGGGTCGTCCAAGTAAGCAAGAGAAACTTAAAATCAATCAAAGAAATGCAGAGGAAAAAATCCAGAAGAAATTAATTTCCTCCATTGACAAACTCTGTGTCAGAGGCAGCTCTGCTTCTAAGGAGAAGGCTATGTCCCAGGGAGTCAGGTCACAATGGTTTACCCTCCCATAGTCCCTGACATGTCTTTAATACAAACCCGCTTTGAAACAAAGCCCGACTTCTCTTTAACACAAACAGTTCTATGAAGGCCTGCGCAATAAAATGCATTTAATTTAATTTAATTTTATTGGTGGAATGGGGGGAAGGGAGAGGATAGGGATGAGAGCTTTTCTAACTCTTGAGTGACACTGGTCAGATTTTCTCTGTATCCTGGCAAGAGAACACATAGTCACTGCCAAACCACAGAGTAAAGTCTCATTAAAACCCTCACAGACAGTGATGTTTTAGGCTTAAGCCTTTTTTTATTTATATTTGGACCACCACCTGTTGACTTCTAGTGGCACTCGTCAAGGACAGCTAGATGGTGGGAACCTAAAACAATCTTAGCCCATTGGAGTGAGTGTTTCATTTTTCCCTTTGAAGATTTCGCCATTGTCTTTAATTGAGCTTGGTCAAGGCTCATCAGCTCCAAAGCTAAAAAACGAAAAAGGAAAGAGGCTATTTGAAGTAGGTCCTCTCTTTGTCCAGGATATGATTATCACTGCATTCTCAGAACATCCCTTTTAATCCAAGAATTGATTATAGTGGAACCTTCGACACATTATTTTCTGGTCCTAACACATTGTTTGTGAGCCAGGAACAAAAGGGAACGGAAGAAAACCAGTGTAGGAAGTATGAGGGCTTGGCCAGTGGGCCGATTTATGGAGCCCTTAATGTCACTGGTGTGTTTTCTTGGACAGAGGCTGATACCAGCTGGAAAAGGGAGAAGCAAGTCTATGAGGAAAGTAAAAGTGAAGAAAACGAGAAAGACTCCAGTTTTCACTTTTAAGGGAAGTTTCAGATTTGCCAAGAGTATTGTTTAGATCGAACATTCATGGGGAAAAGTGCTCTCTTTAAGCATCCATTTAGCTGTGGGTGTTGTTCAGGGCAGAGAATGAACTAATTAGCTAAAGCTCATATCCTGGGGTCAAACCATTCCACATAAATCTCTAGATTGCTAATGGCAATCCCTAAAGGCTGGTTTTAGGTGAGTGAAACTGAGGGAAAGCTCTTTGAAAATGTAAATAATATAGGTAGGAATGCAAGAACCGAGATGGGGGGGGGGGAGGGAGGGAGAAAATTAGGAAAAGGCTAAAAACTATGAAAAATAAATATTTCCCCTAATTTTGTAGCACAGTGCCAAGTACCCAGGCCACTCTCTCAGGACTGAGTTTTCTCAGCCAATCAAAAAGCATGAAGTGGATGGATGGATACATGGGTGGGTGGATATGAATGTGAATAGGTGACTTCTGAGCAGACTGATCTTCTTACGGATTTCATCATTATAATTGTAACTACTGTCATTTATAGAGCACTTATAATTAGAAAATTACTTTACATGTTATCTGTTTTATCCTGACAACTCTGTGAGGTGATAATCTTATCCCCATTGCACAGATGAGAAAACAGAGGCCAAGAGTGTTTAAATGCTTTGCCTAGAGTGACACAATTGTTAATTTCCTGAGGCAGGATCCAAACCTAACTTATCTTCCTCATTCCAAGTCCAGCTTTTTATCTAATATACTGCTTAGGTGTTTGAAGAAATTCCAAAGGTTTTCCACAAATGTTTTGAATGATTGCACAAAACCTTCCCAGTGGATTGCTTTGAAGAAGATGATAGTCACTTGGATCTAGAATTTCTGGCATATATACACACATACGCGTATGTACAATATATACACACACATATATCTATATATGCAGGTGCACATACATATACACACATGTTTTTGTGTACATACGTATATCAGCATACATGTATACTTTTAAAGTCAGTTATATTACTTTATAGTCACAACATAGAATACATAGAGAATACAGATGGAGGACTGGAAGGGACCTTAAAGGCCATCTAAGCCAAGCACTTTATTTTCCAAATAAGGAAACTGAGGCCCAGAGAGATGAAGCAACTTGCCCAAGGTCACTCTCAAGTAATAAGAATTCAAGTCCACATCAGCTGACTCGAGTTTCATTGCTGCCTTTCTTTCCAAAGCACCACCCTTCCTCAGAGAGCTGAATCAGGGTGGCCTAATGATAGTTTGCTACACATGTACATACATACACTCATTGTCAGCTGCCAAGATACACAAACACATTCATATGTCAACTGTCAAGTTTTGGTCGGCAGACAAAATTTCTGCCAATTGGCAAACAAAAACCCAGATTTGTGTTCCACAGTCATGGCTATTATCATCATCATTATCAACTTCATCTTTGGGTTGGAGATAAAAATTTATGGAAATTATAATAAAATGCATCTTTTAGGTGTTTTTTTCTGGCTCGTAATAGAATTAACATAACAAGGGATGAGCGTACGGCTCAAATGAGATAATGGATGTAAATTCCTTTGTAAACAAGTACTATACAAATGCCAACAGTCATCATCATCATCATCATCCTCATCGTTATTTTTATTAGCCTACACTCACTAGGCCTTCAGTTTGGTGATCACTTCATTCCCTGAGTCTTCTACTGAACTCCTGCTGAGCATAGGCAATGTTTATAGACCATATTGGTATGCTGGCAAATGTTTAAAGGGTTTGGGGGGGAAGGCGTGTATGCATTCACATCTTTAAGTTTAATCTCAGTACTACCTTTCTTCAATCTAGAAATCAACAAAATCTAGCAATTGACCTTTCTGTGGTGTAAATGCCCACAATGAAAATGTGAAATTGGGCTCTTACAAGTTGGTTAGATCTGGCTGCATCATACCCCTCAATGCAACAGATTTTCAGCTTACAGAGGCAGCACTCATGGTACGCATCTTTTCTGCATTTGGAAATGAATACAGTCCTGTAGGGTAAAGATGAGATTGTAATTCGGAGACAAAAAGGAAGAAAGGAACTGCTTTTAGAAATAATTGTAAGAATTTAATATAATAATTTATATTTATTATATAATTATAATAATTTAATGCAATAATAACTGACATTTATGAAGCACTGAAAGTTTGCTTTATATCTATTATTAAATCGAATCTTGACAAGCCACATTACTAATACTATTACAGCAATTCCTCGTTTTACAGGTGAGGAAACCAAGCTAGTAACTGTCAAAGGTTCAATTTGAAGACAGGTCTTCCTGATGAGTACCCCTCCCACCCTTCTCCTAAAAATAATTTCCCCACGTGACTTAAAGAAATCTGGAATCTCACAAAACTATGGGAAGTCTAAGCCCACTTAGAAAACACCTCAGGGAAATCAAGCAAATATAGCTTGGATACCCTGCAGTCCAAAGCATAAGGAAACACAGGTTTCCCAGTGACTTAGTCAAATATCCTGAGGGGAGTTGTCTTAATTAACCCAGATTTATTACTTAATCATAGGGCAATAGCTCCTAAAGTGGGAGTCTTGACCCCCTTTAGGGTCACAAGAAAGTTCCTAGGGGATCATAGACAGGAGCTGCCAGGACGGGATTGAAACAGCCTTCGTGGGGTGGCAATGCAGTTCCAATTCTCTTGCTTCCTGGATCTCAGCAGTCAGAAATAGGATTTGACCCTCTCCCCCGTACCCCCTCCATGTGAACTGAACCTTTGACCACTTCAGCCGCTGTCACCTCCCTTACCTGCCTCTCCCTGTTGGGGGAGGATATTTCAACAGGCTGGAATCTTATTATGTCTTTTTCTTTGAGAGGTAGAAAAAGACTTGGAATCTGCGTATCATCCAATAAAAAAATCTGAGAAATACTGTCTTGTTGAAAGGTTCTAAGAAATGGTGAGCTATTGCTTGAAATTAAGATGTGGAACACCGATTAAGAACATGGCTAGCCTGTTACTTACTACAGGTGCTACTGATCCCCTAGCTTACCATAACACTCAAAAAAAAAAAAAAAAGAAAGAAAGAAAGAAAAGAAGGAAGGAAAGAATGAAGGAAGAAAGGAGGGGGGGAAACTAAGAAATGAAGAATAAGGAGCAGAGATTATGAATGAGAGGAAGTTTATAGATATTGACAGTTACTCCAAATTCCAAACTGACATTTATTCCAGCCACACTGAACTTTTAGCTTTTCCCCTCAAACTTAACATGCATTCACATAGCTGATGTCTCCCATGCCTAGAATGCCCTTCTCCATCCTCAGTCTTTTGAAATTCTTCTCTTTGAAGCTTAACCCTGGTGTCACCTCTTCTGTCAAATTTTTCCTAATTTCCCTCAGCTGAATATGTCTCCTTCCTCAAATTTCATTCGAGCACTTTGTTGAGAAATGTAGATCACTCCTTTGTTTCCAGCACACTCTAAATTGTATTGACCTTGTTTGTGGCCATGTCATAATATCAAATTCACCTTACCCTGAGCAGAATGTAAGTTCATTGTGAGCAAGAATTGTCTTTTTATTTTTTGAGCCATGTCTCTCTACAAGCAAACACAGGAGAGGCTTAACAAGTTTTTATTTGGTTAAATCAAATTCCTAGGAAATTTAAATAATGTGTTTTAGTCTAATAAATATTCAATGCTGTTTTAAAGGAGGAAAAGCTGACTTGCTTTTTATAGTTTAAAAAATAGCCCTTGTTGAAATTCTTTATAGTCTGACTTTGGCATATAAGTGTCCTGAGGAAAGATGGTTAGCTAAATTTCTATCACAGAAGAGTATTAAAGGAAAACAGCTAACACCCAAAGAAGGGAAAGGGATGTAACATTAGCTCTGCCACTAATTAGTTCTGTAATCTTGGGGAAATTATTTGATTTGCTTCCCTGACTTTAGGTCCTCATCAGTAAAATAAAGATGGTGACTAGAGATATGGGTTTCTTTCCATTTCCAACATTTTAAGATTGTAGAAATTGTAGTATGGCAAAAGAATTTCAAAAAGAGACATAAAATAATATTCTTCAACTTAATATACCTTAAAAAATTGTATGTGATAAGTTTGTGGTTTCAAATAGAATTTTCTTTTTTTCCACTTGTTAATGGTTAAATACATTTTTTAAAAAGAATTTTAAAAATACATTTCAGGAAAAGTAAAAAAAAAAAAAAAAAGCATCTCCACAAAAATGTTCTTCTGAGTCTTTATCTGAAGGTGGTTCTGACTATGGGTTCTGGAAGGGTATGCCAGTACAGAGAATCTGTGTCAGGGTCCTCTAAATTAGAAAAGCTCTGAGTATAATCCTGCTGAAAGATCATGATGCCACTTGTGTAAGGATCAACCTAGTTATGTAAGAAGAGGCTCATTCCTGACAGTCTGGCTACTAAGTGGTGAATTCTTTGGCCACAGCGACCCATGAAGCAGCAAAAATAACAACAAAATAAAAACTACCCCTTGGCTCTGTGTAGGTCTTTTCTCTTTCTGCAGTGACAGTGACAAGAGTGGTGGGAAATGGGGCAAAGAGTGCCAAGAAACTCACAATTTTAAGGCTATCTTTAAATATCACTTTAAGTATTGGAATGCTAACTCTGAGATCCTTGTCCAGCACTCAAAGGGGTCAACATACTATTGGCAGAACTGAACTGTGTCAATAATGACACATTTTCTATGAGTGAAATCATGAAACAAGCAGCTAAACAGAAAGATGGCTTATAGGTTCTACTTGAAAGGCAAATAAAAGTTGGCAGACTGGGTTTATGTACCCCAAAAACAAAGACGAATATAATTTCACAGAAAGCTTGGTCTCCCACAAAGACCATCCAATAGTAATTGCAATGGGTCCATCATCTTTTGCAGAGGTAGAAGAGAGAGAAAAACTCTATGAAGATTTCAATAGAATCCTCCAATCCAAGTCAACATTGATATCTGTATTCAGTTATTTCAATGAAAAGGCAATAATAACTATAATGATAACAGCTGACATTTATATAATGTTCGCTATGTGCCAAGTACTGTGCTAAGTTCTTTATAACTATTATCTCATTTCATCCTCACAGCAACCCTGTTCTCTCCATTTTGCAGAGGAGGAAACTGAGGTAAATGGTGGTTAAGTGATTTGCCAAGGGTCACACAGTTAGTAGGTGGCAGAGACTGGATTTGAACTCAGGTCTTCCTGACTCTAGACATGGTGCTCTAGCTACTACAACATCTGGCATGGGGGAAGAACTCAGCTTTGCTGCATACTATGTGACCCCAGGAAGGTCACTCAGGGCCTTCTTTTCCTTAGTTATAAAATGAGTAAGTTGAATTAGAATACCTGTAAATCAACAGTATATTACCGATGGTGATTTGCACACGAGATGTAGCATGAAAAATCTCATCCAGAAAAATGTATAATCATTTAATATGTACAATCATATAATAAAATGTATAATCATATAATCAATGGAGGGATAAGAAAGGGATAACCGATAGCCAAAGTAATGGCAATGGTCCCCATAGAATGTTAAAGAAAACCTAGAGGAATGTTTCCAGTTCACTGGATAGATCCTCTATGAAGAATTTAAGGAAAGTTATAGACAAGAATCACACAGGATAAGGAGGTAAAAATAAACTATGACTTGTGCCTTTGAAGGAATATTCAAGTCAAGAAGATCATAGATACACCTAAGTATCAAAGAAAATACCTAAGACTGGGACATTGGGCAAGTGAAGTTACCACCTCATTTGTGCTAATAATCACTTGAGCTTAATCAAATTGTTTTGCCTTTCTGTGTCCCAATTCCCTTACTTATAAAACTAGGGGGCTAAGATAAATAATCTCTAAGGAATCTTTTTTAATGGTCTACTATTATGACTAACTCAGTACTATTTTTTTCTCAAATACCAAAAATCTTTACATTCTCATAACACATTAAAAGAATGATGAACTAATAAAACCCTTTACTGATGTTTGCTGATAGGATAAGAATTGAGATATTTTCTATGTGGAGTACTATCATTCACATACCTTTGCCCTTTACAAAGATAGTCTTGCCCCCTCCAGAGAGACATAAAAGAGGCCAAACCTTGTCCAGTTTTTACCAAAGGAAAGTGGAAGGATTTTACTGGAAGATTTTTAAACTTTCAATTCCATAATTCAATCCAACAAACATTTATTAAGTACCTACTATGTTCCAGGCCCTGTGTTAGGCACTGGGGATGCAAGGACAAAGTACAGGCATATCTTGGAGATAATTCGGGTTCAAGTCCTGACCACCACAATAAAGTAACTATCGTGATAAAGTGAGTCACAGTAATTTTTAGTTTTCCAGTACATATGTTTATACTATATTGCAGTCTATTAAGTATTGCAATGCTATTATGACAAAAAATGTACAAATCTTAATTAAAAATAATTTATTGCTTTTGGAGCAAGCACATTAGCAAGAGTGTGCAAAGTGCATAAAGGCTTATCTCAATGTTTCAAAAAAACAAACAAACCCCTAAACAAAAAACCTTGGTATTTTGTGTCTTGTTTTAAAAGTCATTCAGTTATTATTTTTTAAGTTGTTTTCCTTTTTTTAGTGAGGGGAACAAATGTGACCTTTATTATTGAGCATTTAATAAATGTTCACCTTAAAAATGAAAAATAAAATTCCCCAGGTAAACACCCTAATGAAACATGGTATGCAGGCCTATGATCACAGCAGAATATCCATGCCATATCACACACACCATGTTCTCAGTCTGCCAAATAAATATATTCCATGGATTTGAACAGAATTATTTCTCTCTCTGCCAATTCCCAATGGTAAATGCCTCACAGGACAATGTGTGTGTGTGTGTGTGTGTGTGTGTGTGTGTTGTGGCCATTAATATTTGCCTGTTGTGTTTCTCTGAAAATGCCTCATATTTGAAACTAGCCCTGAAATCGCACTAGTCTCCCCTGAAAATAATTGTCTTAGTGGTTCTGGGTGGAGAAGCCTTGCTTCTGCTTCTTATTCATGAAACTGGAAGATGAAGACTTGGTGCCTGTGATTTAAAAGGGAAAACCCCATCTAAAGCACCAGCAGTGGCTGAATCATAGGCAGACAATTTCCTACAGCAATGCTGGTTAAGAGAAGTCATGTGGAGTCAGGAGTTGCCATGGAATCGATTTGTTTCTAAACCAGCTCCTCCTGCTGGAATAGTGTCTCATTATCATGTCCATCTAACTCTAAGGATTGGCGGGGGGAAGGATGGGGAAGCAGGCAAGTAGCTTCCTGAAGAAGAAATCGTACTTTAGGGTCTAATTCATTCACACATCTTGAAACCAAAAAAATTAAATTAAAACTGAAATTTGTAAATGTCGGTGGGAGCATAAGTGGATGTTGGTCACAGATTTGTGGCAAAAGATTCACATGCCAGTGTCCCACTGCCTTTCATGTCCTCTGAGAGAATATAAAGGAAAGAAGCAGTGGCTTAGATCTAGTGTGACATTTATCTTCACAAGCAAGTTACTGGAAATCTCAGGAGTGAAAATAAAGGTCATCTAGAATCCACATCACAGTGGTTTGCACATTTGCAGTATGCTCAGTGTAGCTGGTATTTTCTCAAATGTGTTATTTCTATTTTTGCTCTTTAAACGGATCACTAAATGGTGTTTTGGTTTTCTGTTGTTATTATTTTGCTTTCGTCTGTGTGTTTGTTTTTGTGAGGAAGGCAATAGCTGTCACTATTTACTTGTCCCCTTTCATAGACTGAGGTGGAATTGTTTCTTTGGATCCTGCAAAGGGCTGAATATAGCCAACAGGGGCAAACAGTCTATCAATAAATGTTCATAAAGTACCTGCTATGTGCCAAGTACTGGGAGACTCAAGGACAAAAAATGAAACAATCCCTGCTCTCAAGGGGTTTGCTGGACCTAAGTTCAAATACTACCTCAGACACTTACTAGCTGTGTGACCCTGGGCAAATCACTTAACCTATGTTTGCCTCAGTTCCCTCATCTTTAAAATGCTGCTACCTCCCAGAATTGTTGTGAAAATCAAATGAGATAATAATTGTAAAGGTCTATATGAATATTAATTGTTCTATCTGGAGACAAGTATATACATATATATCATACACACATATACACATATATCTAGAAAAAAAGATGAAAATACATACAAGGGAGTTAAACAGGTCGTTAGTGTATCAGCAAAGACTTTGACATACACAGGAGGGTCTGCTATCACAGGTTCTTAGATCTGCATTTCTAACAGGAAAGCAACTTTGGAGGGGTCAACAATCTACTTTAATCAAGCACATATATCATTCACTTAGGTTAGGAGAAAAAGTTAGCACCCTGAACTTCAGAGAAAATACAGAGAAATAAAGATCAACAGACAGTGCTTCCAGCTATCTGATCATATGTACATGTGGGTTTTCAAAGCCAGGGAGCTGCTTAGGGGCTTCCCAGAGTCTGATCTGGCACACAAACCTCCTTCCCACTAAGCCCCACGGTAAAATCTCCCCTCAGAATACTTTTACATTTTTCAGAGCCAGAGGACATCACAATCCTTGAGAACCAGTGCCTTATTAGAAAATTAACAAAAGGTGTGAGCCTCCCCTAATCAAGCTTTCCTTAATGGGCAGGCCCATCAATGAGTAGGAAAGATCTTTAAACTTTCATACTTACCATTACAGTTATGGAGGGAAGGCACAAGCATCTGGGGAAATCAGGAGAGACTTCATGTACAAGTAGGTGCCTGAGGTGACTTGAAGCAAGGCATTCTATGATGTGGAGGTGAAAACTGAATGCATTCCAGGAATGGGACGTGGCCAATGTAAAGGCATGGGTATGGAGAATGGAAAGGTATGTGTGAAGGCAGTTTGCCTGGATCTAGAATGTGAGAAAAGGATTAAAGTATCATAAGCCTAGAAACATAGGCTAGAAACATAGGCATGGGCCAAGAGGTAACTGGCTTTAAAGCCAAAATAAAAGAGTTTATAGTTTATCTAAGAGGCCAGAAGAAGGTACTGGAGTTTAATTGAGTAGAGGGAGTAGCATGGTAAGACCTCTGTCCAAGCAACATGAAATACTCACAAATTGACTTTGTAATTCAAGATTCAAAAAGATCAATACAAGAAGCAGTTTGGTGTAGCCCTGAGAGGTAGGAAAGATTCAAGTTCAAGGTCTATTTCTGACACATACTTGGCTTTATAATTGTAGATAAATCAGTCAATCTCTCAGTGCCTCCCAGACAGTTCTCTATACCTGTAATCTATAAAATAGTTGATAACTTTCTTTTTTTAAATTTTATTTAAACAAAGCATTTCTGTAACATAGTAGAATAGGAAAAAAAGATGATTGTACATGAAACTGCAAATCTAAAAACTGCTAACTTTCAGAGAAGGAATTTCTTCACCATACCCCCAACATCAGTGAAATCATATCTAAATCACCAAAAGAGGGTAATTCCCTCTGGAGAAACTCCCTTTATTGATGCACATCAGAAATCAGACCCTTATAAATGATGCGTCAGCTAAAAAGGACCAGCTTTCAGGACATGTAGCATTTATTACTTTCCCCACCTGCTGGAACATCTAAATTCATTAGAATTTTTAAAAAATGATTAAATGTTTATGAGAATTGAACTTTAGTAAACTGAAATTCCACAATTCCAAAGTTCCATGTGAAGTAGTTTGGATGAGCAGGTGATGATGATGATGATGATGATGATGATGATGATGATGATGATGACTTGAATTGCTTTACGGTTTACAAAGCATTAAAATTAGAATCAAAAGACATGAACTGGAATTGTAGCCCTGCTACTTGTTGACTTGTTACTTTCATGTCCTTGGAGGGTCACTTCATCTTCCTTGAACTATTTCTTCGTCTGTAAAATACTGTCAGAGAGTTACCTGGGCACTGAGGGATTATTACATTCACACAATTACCTTGTTTCAGAGGTAGAACTTTCTGATTGTCCTGACTGAAAGGTCAGTCCTCTATCAGCTATGCTACAATGCCTTTTGTGAGTAATAAAAAAGGCAAATTCAAATGACTGGGAAGGGATATTCTGGGCACTACACAATAGTGGGGAGATAAAGATCCTGGGATACTGGTCTTCACTGGGAGAGACCCTGGGACATCTCAAAGCTGCTGTTGGAGAGACCAATGATTTAATTGTTGGGGTAGTAAGTAGGTGTTCTCTGGCTGGACAGTAGAGCAGCTTACCTATGGCATGGCTTGGAATCAGGAAGGGAAAGCAGGATTTATCAGCCATCTAGTAATTTCTTCTTTTAAGTAATTACTTTTACTAACTAGGTGCTAAACTCAGTTGTTTTTCTGCTGCTATCAAACTATAAATATAACAAAATTTAAAAGTATGAACTCTCTTAAAACCATTGTTTTAAGTGTTTATACCACCTAAATTCTAGCACACTAAGGCACAGCCTTGCTCACCCACTCCCACTCCTAGTTACAACTCTGAGTTTAGACCAATTCAATCATGTTCCTTGTTGAGATGTTTCTATGGTACACCCAAATATTGTACTCAATTGCTAGACTTCAGAAGTATGAGATAATTTAAGTCAACTGAATTTCAAAAAACTAAAAATCAGTGAGTTACTAGTGAGCGGAATTGATTTTCATTAAGCCAGAAGGTCCCTTGAATATTGTCATTAATATTGTCTTGGCATAGTTAAACAGAGACAACATGGTGCGGTGAATAGAGAGTTGGTCTCATAATCAGGAAAACCTGGTTCAAATCCCATTTCTTAATCACACCAACTGTGTGACCCTGGGTAAGTCTCCTAATTTCTTAGTGCTGGAGGCACCACTGTAAGACTATGTAGTTTATAGATCAGTTGTCGATCTGCATTGGTAGAAAGAGTTTTGCCCTGGGTTTTCCCTATAACACACAAGTCACACTGGGGGAAAAAAATCTTATGTTGAATTTTGTTATAAATACTGCTAACACATTTCATAAGAGAAAAATGGTTTCTAGTTTCCCTATCCAAATGGAACATAAATGTATATAAGAAATTATAAACAGTGTTATATTTATATTATAGTTAGAAATGGAAAGGTGATCAGTATATCATGAAATCTTACAGCATTCAATTTATTCCAAGTGAATTTTTTTCTACTTAATCTCTGTATTCTTTTTTCTAAAGGAAAAAAGATCCCCTATCTCTATGAAATCGGATGAAAATATCAAGTCATTTAATTGTCCCCTCCAAATTAATTTCATGCTACAGAAGAAAAACCCGAATCTCCAAAAGAAGTGACATGACCAAGATCACAAAAGCAACAAGTTGAAAAGCTAGGATTACATCCAGGGGCATCCTGATGCTAGCTCAGACCTATTAGGGAGAGCCCAATGTTAAATTTTCAGGGTGAACATATAAATTATACCTCATAAATTTGCAAGTACTACACATCAGGGCTTGATCCATTATTCTGTTGATTTTCTAGACTTAGGAAAATAATGGAGAAAATATTAACAAAAAAAATGGGCCCTGCTTTTTCAGACAGTCAGCTGTCAAATATTTACTAGCACACTTCTGATTCCACCACAGGTCTTTTAATTCTAGCTTCAGTGCTTTAGCCAAACAGGCAGTCTGTGGGCAGCGTGCACTCAGAACACTCCTTAGTATAGCCAGAACAAATTAAAATATAACTGGAAAATATTTGATAAAATAAATGAAATGGAATAGAAATTAATGCATTAAAAGTATATAATATTATAGTTAAGTTACATATTATGCATGTTATAAATTATATAAATGTATTACGAATTAAAATATTATAAAGTATAAATGAAATAAAAATACAACAGAACACAGATGATATTACTATGTGGATTTTAAAGTAAATATGCAGTCTGTAGACATCCTTATATATGGTTCAGTGGCCTTGTTACTATTTGAGTTTGACATCATTGCTTTAAAGTATCATATAATATGAATTATTATTACGAGATATTTGCACAAACTATACATGGAACATTGGAATTGTAGAAAATGAGAATTTCATCCTACTTTAAAAATGATGTAGCTCAGTTCTCTTAAATCTCTAGTGGTTCTATAGACATGTTGTTCTAGCAAGAGGGAAAATAAGAAATTTTCTGTGTCTCTTAAAACTGGTCCTTCACTGCCCCTACTTTTGTAGACACCCATGCCAGAGCCAGTATCATTTAGTCTCTTCACCAACTTGTCACTATTAGTGACTTTTTAGCAGTTGTCCCACCAGATCCTAGTATTATGTTTGGCATTATGTTGGGGGCAGAAGTAACTGGAGAAGAAAAGTCCAACAAATCTCAAGGAGCTGCCTCTTCTGACTCATCCTCATGAAATTGGTGTGGCATGTTATTCAGTATCCGAAAATAGAATTTGATGGTCTGTCTGGCTCATGGATATATAGCTATATGGAATGTCCCCATGGACTTCTGTTTGTCTGGTGGGGAATGGAGGGTTAAAAATTTGAGTGTTTCCAAAAGTCCTCAAAGATATTCATACAAAAGTTCTCTTCCCACTCACAGAATGTCTGCCTGCATGCTAATCTCAAAATAATCTTCACAAAGAATACTGATCAGCAAATGGGCTATATTGAAGACTGAGTCACAGAATGTGAGCTAGGATCTTTAAAATTATCTAGTCCAGGAATTCATTTTACAACTGAGGGCAACTGAGACCTGGAAAGACTTAAGCCACTTATTCAACATGGGTAACTATTGGCAGAATGGGAACACTCATGGGTCTCCTTATTCATGGGTCTACTTAATAGTTCCATTTCTACTAATAATAATAGTTTTTGCTACTTCTTACTAATAGTTCTTGCTAATTCTTGATCTTTCAATAATTGGAAGAAATGGACACACAAAGCTCATAGGAGCTTTCCAGCTTTTCTCCCAGAAAAGAGGAGTCCTGAAGATAGGTCTCCTATCACACACTGCAGATGATGTATTGCTCTAAGGACAGAAAACCTTTGATCCTTAAAAGTGTTTCCTCATCTTCATTCAACTCTACTAGCATTTCAATTTAGATAACAGCCAGGAACATGAAGAGTAAAAAAAAAAAAAGGAAAAAAGTGAAGAAAGTCCCTACCCTCAAGGCACTTATATCCGATTTATACCTCTCTCCCAACTCTGTACTCCTACCCCACCAATACATGTATATATTTATTTTTTAGTAAAATAAAAATTCTGGAGAGAAAATTGAAAAGGCCAGAAAAAAACTTTGAGTTGGATCAGGCAAATGCCAAATGAAATCAGTAAACAATGCCCTGGACTGCAGGAACCATTACAACAAATCCTGAAAGAAAACACCTTGCCAAGGGATTATGTTGTTTACTACCTATTATCTTAGAGGCACATAACAGACCATAGAAAGTGCTGAATATTCTATATTTAGTGCCCTGACTATAGTATTCATCTGATGCATATTTGCAGAAAGATATGATCAATGTCATCTCAACTCACCTTTTTCCTTCCCTTAAAAGGTTTTGTAGCTATTCTGAAACCTTGTCTGAGTATTCCTGAACCTGTATGAGACTTCGTTACTGAGGGACCTCCATCCTCACTACTTACAAGTATGCATCTATTAGGGGGCACGGGAGAAATTTTCACCTGCATTTAGAAAGCAGATAATCCTGAATCCCATAGGGGCATGTAATCCATGGAAAATGCCATTTGGGCAATACTGTCATTATGTCTTACCCTTTCCCTCAGTTAATTCCTCATTTACCCAACTTAGGACATACAGAGACACAGGTCTCATTTATGGAGAATCTGTTAGGTGAAATTCAGTTCCATCTAAGAAGCAAAGGGGCAACATGGTTAAGTTCCAAGAAAAGCTAGATTTGAGTCAGAAGATATCTAGGTTTGATTCCCATTTCTAACACAATGTTATGACCAGGGGTAAATCAATCAATTTTTCCATGCCTCAGGCTTTTTACCTGTCAATTGGAGATAATAATACTAGTAATACTTGATTCACAGCTTTGTTGGGAGAATTCAGTAAGATAATGTGTATAAAATGCTTTGTAAACCTCCAAGTACCATAGAAAGGATGAGTGCTTAAGAGGCATGCATTGTCATTCTGGTTCTCCTACCAGTAGACAGTAACATAGATTTAGAGCTGGTAGAAATCTTAAAAACCATCACATCTAATGTTCTCATTTTGCAGGTGAAAGAATTGAAGCTGAGAGATGGTAAATAGCTTGCCCAAAGTCAAACAGCTAACAAGTGTCTAAGATGAGATCTGAACCCATGGCTTCCTGTTTCCAAGTCCAGGGCCCTATCCACTTTATCACAGATATGATTTCCAGAGTTCCTTTCAGTTCTAAAATTATATTACACTATTTACTTGTTTTTTTAAATTACTTTAATAGGGCCTTCTTGCCAGAGCTATTATATGCCTTCCCCTCTGTCTAGATTTAATAGCTCAGAACTTTACTAAGACTTTAGAGACATTGTTCCTCCCTAAATGAACAGATATAGTAGGCACAGCTATAAAGAAAAATATGTGTTTTCCTTTGTGCCTTTGGTAGAGAAGGTGGAGGGAACAGCAGAAAGAAAATTCAGCAATACCCTTTTGATCAAACCATCAACAAGCTTTTATTAATTGATTACTATGTACTATCACACTGCACTAAGCCCCGGAGGATATAAAGAAAAAATTAAGTCTCTGCCCACTAAGAGCTTATATCCTAATGGGAGAGGAAAAACTATATAAATAGGCAAATATAAGATACATACAAAACAGGCGAAATGTAGTGTTAGAGGGTTAGGTATCGACAGCTAGGGGCAACCTGATGCTTCATGCAAGAACTGCTAATCTTGAAGGAAGGCAAGGGATTCCAGGGCAGGTAGGTGGCTCAGGAGATGGAGCACTAGGCCGGGGGTCAGAGAGATGTATTCAAATCTAGCCTCAGACAATCACTAGCTGTGTGATCCTGGGCAAGTCACTTAACCTTTGTTTGTCTCAGTTTATGAGTCTGTAAAACAAGGACAAAAATAGCATCCAACTCCCAGGTTACTGTGGGAATCAAACGAGATAATAATTGTAGAGTGCTTAACACAGTGCGTGGTAAAGAGTAAGTGCTATATGAATTTCAGCTACAATTATTCTGGGAGGCAGAGGCAAAGGGGGAAACATTCTAGACATCACTGACAACCGGTAGAAAAGTACTGAAAAGAAGACTGAAAAGTGCCTGCAGCATAGCGACAAGTAGGCCAGTATGGCTGGACCATAGCTATCATGAAAGGGAGTCATATGGAAGAAAACTAGGAAGATGGAAAGAAACCAGGTTTTGAAGAATTTTATTTATTTTATTTTAAAAATTCGTATTTTTTCCAATTAATGTCAAAATAATTTTAGCCTTTTTTTTTAGTTTGTTACAAATTCTCTCCCTCCCTTTCTCCTTCACCCACTGAGAAAGCAAACAATTTTATATAGATTATACATGTACAGTCATGCAAAACATATTTCCATATTAGTCACATTGCAAAAAAAAAAAGAACAAGAAAAACGAAGTTTAAAAAAAGCACGCTTCAGTCTACATTTAGACTTTGTCAGTTCTTTCTCTGGAGGCGGATAGCATTTTTCATCATGTCTTTCAGAATTGTCTTGGATAATTGTATTGAAAATAGCTAAGTCATTCACAGTTGATTATTGTACAGTATTGAGATTATTCTGTACTGTGTTCTCCTTGTTCTTCTTACTTTACTTTGCATCAGTTTATATGTCTCCCCATGTTTTTCTGAAACCATCCTGCTCATCATTTCTTATAGCACAATAGAATTCCATGTGAAGAGCTTTAAATGCCAAATAGAGGAACTTATATTTAAACCTAAAAGTAATTGGGAGCCACTGGAATTTACTGAGTAGGAGGAATGAGATGATAAGGACTGAGGTTTAGGAATATTCCTTTGGCACCTTTGTAGAGGGAGGATTCTGAAGAGGCACATCTGGGCAGGTAACCCCTTAGAAGGGAATCTCACTTGAAAGTTTTCCATTTTTTCTTTCAGTTTTTCCAAATTTTAGTTTCTGTTGCTCTCCTGGCATGGACAGAAGTCTGTCTTCCTTCTTTCAATATGGGCATCAGAAGATTCACTCTAGGGTCCTGGTCTATGCTCCTTCAACTTCTGCCAGAAAGACTTATGTCATTTTCAAGGAGGCAAGATGTGACCTAAGGACAGACTTTGGGGAGCAGTTACTGAATGGTTCTAGCTACTAGCAGACCCTTACTTATGACCTTGGGTAAGCCACAACAAAAGCTACTAGCCATTTCAACAACTGGCTTTGCTCACTGAGCGTTTCCTTTTTGGATTTCAGTTTCTAACTCTCTTCCTTTCTGATCCTTCAATAAATAATCTAAGAGGGAGAGAGGGAAGGTTGTTTTCTGCTGTCTATTAACAAATTAAATATTGCCTGGAAAATAGGAGCCTTTTCACACTCTTTTTTGTGTATACAGGTACAATACTAGATTTTTCGGAGAAAGTTGGAAGAGGGTGAGGGAAATCAAGAGCAGAAAGAGGCAGAAATAGAGAGATTTACAGTTGAAGATGATCTCAGATTTGACCTAGTCCATCATCTTAGTCTAGAACATTCAAAGGTCTTTCTTTCTTCTGGTCCTTAACTAAGGAGACTCAGAGCCATCACTAATCTTACATGATCCCCCTCTGCCTTGTTTCCTTTAACTGTTCTAGAAGCACAAATGGCAGTTTGCAGTAGTGGATAAAGGGCTTGACTTGAAGTCGTTAGGAAAATCTGAGTTCAGTTTTGACCAGCACATAACTAGCATTGTGACCATGGGCAAGCAATTTAAGTTCACATTGCAACTTTCCACAGCTAAGCTATTAAATTACATGCAAATTGTTGGTCAGCATTGATGGAGGGAGTTTTCACTCTGGGAATTCCCCACACAAGGAAATCACAAGTCCTGACTAAAAGAAAAGCATATTCAAGACTTATTGGGTTTTGGAGCAAGAAAAGGAGTAAAAAGTAATACGCAATGGGGGACTGTATCCACCTGGAGGAGCAGGCTCCCAAAGTATGTTCCAAGAAACTTTTCCCTTTGCCAGGAGCAGAAATCTGTCAGGTTTCTACTAATTCTTTATTTATTGAGTTATTTTTGAAGATTAGAATCTATACGCACATGTGAAAAACTGGTGCATAGTTTGGGGCTGACCATGGCAACCAAGACTGTTCTGGGTTGTCTGGAAGCTGGAACAGTGGTTGGAAAATATATAGAGTTATTAGTATACCTTCTTAAAACCTTACTTGCATTCAGCATTGGCATCACACAGCATACATTCTCAAGGAGTAATGAATTTATAGTCCATTCTGGCATTAAAGTCTCAGAAATCTGCAGCTAGAATCTTCTGAAAATATTTTATTCCAGGAAAAAAATCTTACATCCTCAAAAAGTTCTGACCATTAAAGCTACATTATGTTCATATAAATATGTATGTATATAGTGTGTTCGTCCTTCATTGCCGAAAAAGACCATGCCATCAGAGAAATGATGACATGACTTGCACTTGACTTTGTTTTGTGTGAGGGAGGACTGTGCAGGTCACTAGCCTCACCTCTCCTCCAGAGCCTTCTGAATCCAGTGACCAGATATTCATCAGGATGACTGGAGATGACCCAGGATGAGGCAATTGGAGTCAAGTGACTTGCCCAAAGTCACACAGCTGGTGAGTATCAAGTGTCTGAGGTGAGATTTGAACTCAGGTCCTTCTGACTCCTGCACTGGTGCTCTATCCACTGCACCACCTAGCTGCCCCATGTGTGCATATATAGTATATATGAATATATATGTATATATAAATGTGTATGTATGTTTCATCATATGTATGAATATAAAGCACATTATTTGTATGATGAATATAAGATGAATATATATGAATGTAATGTTGCTTTATATTCATACAGATAATGAATATATATGAATATAATTATATAAATATAATAATATAAATAATAAATATAATTTTATTCACATATAATCATCTGTATAAATATAAAGCAACATTATATTCACATATGATGAATGACAAAGAATATAATATTGATTTATATTCATATAGATAATGTATGTGAATATATGGGAAGGTAACATTGCTTCAATGGTCAGTACTTTTTGAGAATATAATATTTCCTTCTGAAATAAAATATTTTCAGAGTATTCCATTTCAAATTTCTGTGACTTCAGTGCCTGAATGGAACTATAAATTATTCACTGAGAATATATGCTGTGTGACATCACGGTTGAATACAAATGGTTTTAAGAAGGTTTTACTAATAATTATGTATTTTCCAGCCAATATTTCAACTTCCAGACAATCATGTGTGTGTGTGTGTGCATGTGAGATCTATCTATCTATCTATCTATCTATCTATCTATCTATCTATCTATCTATCTATCTATCTATCTATCTATGTACAGCTTAAGAACTCCCTGTCTGGATAAAACTATTTCTTAAATTAACAGCTCTAACTATCCTTTCCTTTACTTGAGCTAGTCAACCTCACTTTAGGCCAGAGAATCACAGAATCTCAGCATTACAAAGTGTTTCAGAGATCATCTAGTGCCCAACCTCTATGCAGAAATCTCTTCTTCAATCCCCCTGACAGAAACTTTGGAGAGGTTGCAAATGGATCCAAAGTCCAGAATTGATTTGGGGGTAGACTTGTGGTGGGAGAGTAGCAAATCAAGTTATTATGATAGGAAGTATTTTCTTTAGGAATACACACACACACATATTTTGGTGTCTATACACATTTCTACCTTCATTACTGATCATAATGCCCCATAGGCAGCTAGGTGGTGCAGTGGATAGAGCACCAGTGCAGAAGTCGGGAGGACCTGAGTTCAAATCTCACCCCAGACACTTGACACTCACCAGCTGTGTGACCTTGGGCAAGTCACTTAACCCCAATTGCCCCATCCTGGGTCATCTCCAGTTATCCTGATGAATATCTGGTCACTGGATTCAGGTGGCTCTGGAGGAGAAGTGAGGCTGGTGACCTGCACAGCCCTCCCTCACTCAAAACAAAGTCAAGTGCAAGTCATGTCATCATTTCTCTGATGGCATGGTCTTCTTCATCAACAAAGGATGAACACACACTCATACTTGTAATGCCCCATACAAATACTATCATGGCGGTGTTAGATTTTAGGATCTTACTTATTCATAAATGTGTCCTTTCACATTCACAAGGCCTGGTCAAAGACTGTACAGCAAACAGTTGCAAGCAACTGAGAATACAACAGGGGCTTTCCTCATTACTTACTTATCTTTCATCTTTCAGTTCCCTCAACTTTGAATGCTATCAGCTCATCTCCTGCCCAAATACTATCCATTCATTGATGCCAATTTTTCCTGATTATCCCAGTCCTGTAAAGGGGAGAGTAGATGTCTTCCTCCTTCATACTTCCCATACTCTTAAAGGACAGGGGAAGTTTTTGCTTCTCACATGATGTAAGTCTCTGGGAACACAGGATCATTGGAACAAGGACCAGAAGAGAATGTACTCATCATCTAGTTCAAGTCTTTCTTTCGCTAGAAGAAACTGAAACCCAGAGAGATCTAGTGACTTACCTTGTGTCACTAACATTAGGCAAGAGAGGTAGCACTGGAATTCAGATCGTGCCAGATGTTCCCACTTCACATCACTGCAACATACCACTCCCATAGGCAGGACACAACTAGTGAAGTTACTCATCATTGTATGGTAAAGACCATTACAAGTTTCTGCTTTCAAGAAATGTGAGTTGTTCGTTATGTTTGTTTCAAAAAATGGGAGAAAGCAATCAACCTATTTCTGATTTTAAAATGCTGAGCAAACTAAAGAGAAGCATTTAGTCGGTTTGAAGAATTCTTCTGAAAGACACCTTGGAGGCATACAAATAGGAGAAGGTGGGTCAGCACCCTAGACATGTTTTTAGGCTTGCGGGACCTTAAGGAACCGACAGATTACAGCAGTCATAAAGTACTGTTTGAAATTCCACTACCATAACTGCAACTTGAGTCTGACCTAAGCTACAGGATTTGTCATCCTCTTTTTTTAAAAATCATATTGGTTTCTGAATTGTACCACAATGAAGGGTACAAATAGTATTGTTTTGGATATCTGCCCGATTTTTAGAGTCAACTAAACAATCTGGTTTATGTTTTTTTCCTTGTTAAGGAGTTCCCACTGACCCCGTCGGAGGCATCCACTGCTACTTAAAACCCAGACTTTAAGGAATTCCTTTACTCTTAGCTTGCAAATATCTCGACAGGTTAGGATTGTAGAGCTGGTCATTCTGAGGGTGTGGCAAACTCTCGGCCCCAGTGAGTGACTGAGTTTAAGACCTAACTGAAAAAGCTTAACTCCAATCTCTTACCTCCTCAGAACCGCCCCCACCCCACCCCACCCCACCCCCACACAGTCACTGACCCCCCAAGCGTCCAGATGCGTTCCTAAATTAACTCGAAGCGAGGGGACCCACTATTATCTAACGATCTCGGGGACAGAAAGGGGCCCGAGTCTCTAAACCTGGAGAAGAGAGTTCTTCGGCTCCTGACAGAGAGCGCATTTCACTGCGTTTGGCAACACTGTAATTAAGTGGAAGTCTGGCTGTGTTTTTTAGCAGAGCAATCATTCTGAAGAGGCAACAAAGCGGGCTGCAAGATCGTAAATCTCTTTAGAAGAAATACAGAAATAAAGATTACTAGCCTGACTTGATTACAGAGGAAGGGGGAGAGTTGTTTTAAATTGTCTTGCTCAACTCCACCCTACCACTACCTCTCTCCACCCTGCCCCTCCTTTACTTTTTTCGACACTTTCCTTTGAAAGAAATGATCCTTGTGAAAGCATCAGGCTAAATGCCAAGCTAGAGAGCCATCCCATAGTGGACAGGGTAATGGGCTGGTTGTCTAAAGGCCCTTTTATGATTCTAGTTTGGTATTTCCAAGGAGACTTGGACGTATGTGTGCGCGTGTGTTTGAGCGCGCATCCCCCTGATCTTTGCACTCCTGTCTTTTTGGTAAGGCTGAGTACTACATTTGCCAAGAAGTCCTAAGGTTCCGTCTGATGAAGTCTCCAGCAATGTCTTTAGATTTTTCTTATTTAATGACTCCAAATGTAAAAATTCCCTGAATATATATGGGTGAACTGTGGTTACGACTCACTTTCTTTTTATGTGTACTGAAATGTTTGCAGTTTTAGAGGTGAATGGATCCAGGTGATCTTGGAATGTTGCTGTTGTGTAGCTTAAATGACGGGCAGTACTTCATCGTGTGTGTGTGTGTGTGTGTGTGTGTGTGTGTGTGTGTAGGGGTAGCTTTTCTGCAGTGGGATTTTTTTTTTCTTTTTCTTTTTCTTTTTTTTTTTGCTACTTTAACGATGAGAAACTTCAAAGACAGGACGAGTAAGTGCGCGTGTCTTTCTGTGCACGACTATTCTGCGTGCGTGTGCACCAATGTCCAGGAGTCTATGCTTCTGGGTGTCTAAAGAGGGCGGGGCAAGAGTGTGGGTAACAAAAAGGAGTCAGCTTTCTCTCTGCACCGTATTCCTTTGCTGAGGTTCAAAGATTAGAATAACAGGTGTTATTTCTCGCTGTTAATTCGCCCTCTTTGGCAAACTCAGTTCCGAACCATTGTATGCTTGGGATTTATCCTGGTACCCTAATCTCATGACTGTGCATTCACTTTGTTTATTAAACAAAATAATCCACTCCATTCTGGACAAATGAGCTTCATTGGGACTTTAGAACAGCCCTATTTAGCCCACCATGACGTCGGCCTTTGAACTCATTCGAAGACTTACATACTAATTTTGTCCATCTTGCAACAGAAGACAAGATATTGAATTTCTGGTGTGTCAAATATACCTTACATCAGGCAGCCGGGCACTGATAAGACTTCATACAGTCGCTTACACAGATTGGCATTATACACCACAGAAAAGAAACGAAAGCCAAGGAGCTGTTTGGAAGTTTGGAGTTTGTTGTTATTTTAAAGCAGCGGATCACATGTCTGCAATCTCTTTAGAAAACATTTGAGGTTAGAATACACACACTAACCTCTCACGGTTCCCATCTGGATTGGTGTTACTGGAAAAAAAAAAAAAGAAAACTGGATACACGGTAATTGTTCTTCACGGGGCTGCTCCTTTTCACCCCGCTGCTTCGCGAAGGGAGTTGCTTTGTTGATTATGGAAGGTTTCTTCCCATTTCTCTCCTTTCCTCTCCATCCCCCAGTAAAATGAAATAAGGTCTGATTTCCCATTTGAAAGCTTGGACTTTGGGGACCAAATGTAAAATAAGTGAGTTGCTTTCTTCAAAAAAGGAAAAAAGAAAAACCAGCTTCTTTTGAAAGTATTTGATCGTTTAGACTCTTCTCCAACCAAAAAGTATCTGTAAATTGATATAATCTCGATCATCCCTTCTTTCCCTTTTCTTCTTTTATCTCTTCCTTTCCTCCATTGCTCTTGTCTTTTCTGTCTTCTTCCATGGTCGAATAAATTGATTAGATACCTACCTTGAATCTTTCACAAAATCTACATTTTTGATTTCCTTTTTCTTTACTCAGAATTGAAAACAATCAACCACTTTCTTCGGCGCCGGTGGTTGTATGTCCTGGACAGCGTTCATTCTCCTTCTGCCCAGATGTTGCCCAGATGTGTAAATACCCTCCAAGAGACGCCCCATCATTCCAAGAGCTTTCTGCCGTAGGATGGCAACGATGTGGCAGATGTCGATATTTTTGAGCAAACACTTTAAAGCTTTTCAGAATATCGGTAAAATGTCAGGCATCCTTCCCTGACGTATTTGCTTTTTCCAAAGCAATTCCCGTTATAAACCAACGGGTATTCGGTTTTTGTAGTTGTTTGTTTTTGTCACATTCATTTACAGTATCCTGAATGAATTGCCTTCCATACACCTTCAGCAGCAATCGCTTGGCCCAGCTTAAGCAAAAGGCAACAGTGAATCGAGAGACTGTTTAAGAAATTGATACATCTGTATGGAAGTCCTTTGAAAGTAGTACTAATTGTTTTCTAGCATCTGAACATTTTCTATGCTATCCACTTTGTTCGAAAGACGGTGATAGAAGTGAACTAGATGTTTTAAAATATAAGCTGCTGCAGCATTTGTAGCTGTGCTATTTGAAACCAGTGTAAACACTTGTTTAAAAAGTTTGGAGCAAGGTTATTTATTCTAAGTGCTATTGTGTACAGATTAACCTTTTTTATTTTTTTAAAAAAAGAAAAACAAACTACTTGAAATAAGAGGGATTTTTTAAATTGTGGCCCCCCCCCAAAAAGGTGTTTCTTTCCTTGCATTTATGAATGAGTAACTGTGGTTAGCATTTTAGGGGTTTTGTTTCCCCATTAAAGCAATGCATTATTTATTTTGGCCTAGACCACAATCCTCCACGTTCCTTCCCGAAAAGTTCATAAGGAAAGCTGACTCCTAGAACTTTACAAGGTGAACAGATCTTCCAACCCTTCTACCCCCACCACAGAAAAAACAAAAACACAAAACTAAAAACAAGAAACCTGGCCCATCTGGAAGGAAGTTCTCTCATTTGGAACTAAATTTGGAAGAAAGAATAAATTTTCTTCCTTTAGTGATGAAAACTGTTGTTTTGTACGCTTCAATGAAACGCGGGAAAACACTCAGTCGCCCACGTTCCTGGTTCTCTGGGCTGGGCCAGGCCGTCTGTCACAACCTGTCAGAGCACAGCAAGGTCTTCTGAGGCGATCAGAAAAGGCACAGCTCAGATTTCACGAGGAATACCTTCAGGTGGTGCTAGAAGGTGTGTGGAAGTTGGGGACAGAGAAGGGGTAAACACATATACACAGACATATAATCCTAATTTTAAAGAATAACCCTTCTACGTGGTAATCTAGTGGCTTTGACTACGGCCGTGTCCCCCCTCCCCCACTCCAGTCCATGCACACGCATCTCCGCCCCTGTTCTCAATTGGCTTCTGTTCCCGGGCTGTTCCTGGCTACTTTGCGTCCTCAGCTGGGGAAGTCTGACCCTTGCAGCTAGCCGGCTTCTAGCCTCCTCCTGCTGCTACTGTTACGACTTTATGGCCCGCCCCATGCACCTTGCAACCTCAAATCTGCCACTGCCACTGGACTGCATCGGGGACTTCAAAGTGCTGGGCCTCTCTTTTGGCTGAAAGTTCATCCACCTCCACTCAAACACTAACTGCAGGAGTGAGAGGTGAGGGGTGGGAGGCCAGGGATACTGACAACCTTCCTCACCCCACCCCCACCCTAGTTGCTATCCTCACACCCGCTCCGCCTTTTGCCCACAGAAGGCTGGACGCTGCAGACCAGGCAGGCAGAAGCACCGCCCGAGCCAGACCAGACCAAGTGTCCTGGGAGCTGTAGCAGCGACTTGGAAGCTCTGGGTCCCGCCAGCAAATCCCGGGATCCCCTGTGCTCTCCTGCGCGCCCGCCCCCAGAGCTCGGATCTCATTAGGAGCCCTGGCGGCCACGCGGGTCAGAGGGCTGACGCTGCCCCCCGAAAGAGGAGGGGGACTGAGAAAGGGGAGGGTAGCCTGGAGCGTACTCGCGTCACTCAGCCCTCGAGCCAATGAGTTCCTAGCCTTGAAGGCTCTCCGGACCAATAGGAGGAAAGGGGGCCCTGTGAGTGGCATTAAGGGAGGGCTGGAGAGAGGGAGACTAGGAGTGAAGTTGAGGCTAAAACCCTTTGGCTATAAAGAAGTTATTTGGGGTGTATTTTTTGCTTTCAATTAGGCAAAATAGCAACTTCATAACAATTAACCAAAGAAGATTCTAAGGCCATCTTACCTGAACCAAAACCTTTAATCTCTTCTTCGTCCCCCTCTCCCACTCATCTCCCTTAAAAAAAAATCCAAACCCCAAACCCTAATAACTAAGATAAAGGAAGCAGAAACTCTCTGCGTATGAGCAGCAGAAAAGAGGGCAAAGTTTCTCTAGTTGGATTGTAGTAATGGTTGCACTTAAGAGTTGGGCTCCTTACCTACTGCAGACTTCGGGGACTGAAGGTAGGTGGAAGCAGACGACTTACCCACCCAATGCCACTGTGGACTCCTTTGTAGACTGTTTATCCTGTGCTAGAGAGATAAAGATAGAGACCTTATTAGTTGAGTTTTAAGATTTTCTGTGACCTTCAAAATTGGCGGGGGGGGGGGCTGGTGCTTTGGGGTCAAGCTGTTATTTGTGTTGTCTTTTTGTCTTTACTCCTGTGAAAAAAAAAGAGAACGCACTAGGTCCCATTTGACTTAAAGTTTAAATCAATTAATAGTCAATATCACTCACTGTCTTGGAAGCCAGTTCCCAGTTCTCATAACGGAAGACCGGGACCAATATGGATACATTCAAAATGTGTTGCGATTTAGCCTGTGTTTGTCACTATTAGAGGAATGTCTACGTTGTCCTCTTGGCAGGTCCAGTCCAGAGACCTGCTGTTCTGTCGTTGAGGGTGATGGTGTATGTCTTACTGGGGGCGGGGGAGGGGGGCATGGGAGGCGAGAGTGGGGCAACAGGATTTAGTTTGTTTATTTAAAAATAAATTATTTGTTGTTTGATCGATTAAACATGACTGGAGGGAACTGAGAAGCTTGTTAGCGAGAGGAAGAATGTATGAGTATTGTGTCGTGGGACGCTCCGTTAAGCTAGCCGCTTTCTCCAGATCTTTAAAAACAAACAAACTGCGGAAACTACCGGTCACCTTCTTGACCATTCCCCCCATCCCCTGTCCCCCGCCTCAGCCTTTATGCATGTGTAAGACTGCTCGGCAGCATATCTTTTATCCTTTAAATGCTGTTGTCTTTACAGTGGCTTGAAAGAAGTTGCATCGAATACCTGATATACCTTCGAGAAATCAGAGATGTCCTTGAGGCCTGGGGATTGAGAGTTGATATTAAAAAGACTGGAATTATTATGTCTGTTTTCCGAGGACCGATGCTTGCTGCCTGGAACAGAAGAGGATCTTGGTTCCTCGATGCTTCTATTGACATATAGTACCCTGCAGATACACTTGGATTCTCGAATCTGCATTGGAAAATCACCTTTCCTATCCTCTTGTTTTCTGCCTTTTGGTTTGGTTTGGTTTTGTTTTTGGTAAACATTTTTATTGTCCAATTCTGGTCTTTTATTGCTATCATATATCCCTACAGTTAAAAAGACGTAAACAACTTCACTCAAAGTATGTTTTATGTTGTTTTTTTTTGTTTTTGTTTTTTGCCGAACATGAAGTGTAGCTGAAAATTTCTGTGGTTTTTTTTTTTGGATGAATCTGCCGAGCTTAAATTCAAAGAAGAAAGGGGGAAAAAGACACAATGAAAGAGAAGTCCAAAAATGCTGCCCGAACTAGACGGGAGAAGGAAAACAGTGAATTTTATGAACTGGCTAAATTATTGCCTCTGCCCTCAGCCATCACCTCTCAGCTGGACAAAGCATCCATAATCAGGCTCACCACCAGCTATCTAAAAATGAGAGTGGTTTTCCCAGAAGGTAAGTGACTTTGCTTAAATTTATTTTCAGAAAGAACATGAGTAACATTTTATAAAATGAAATCTTTGCATGCTGGTACACCGTGTGTGCAAATGCACACATGTGTATGCAGATCTGTCTTAAGTCGTATACACACATATGAATATGCCTGACATGAATGAGAATTTATTGAGACTATTTGCACAAGGACCTTCTAAAGTCAGTGTTAGACCTTGCCTCTTAATTCTTCCCTCTTCTGCTCCATTAATACTTTCACTTCACTCCCGAGATGTTTGGCTGGGAAGCAGACCAACAGCGCTTTTGTCAACACTTCAGACACTGAGCCAACTGAAAGTGTACTCCTAAAGCAAACAGGACTTTCTTTTTTATTCCCTAAGTGAGAGTTGCATCCAGTAGAAAACACATGCATTGCAGCATGCTTACATTTAGTTGTGTGTGTACAGTGATAAACACTGTACTAGGTACATAGATTGAATATGGGTGGGTAAAATCTACTGGGAAGTCAGCCAACTCTTTCAAGATACTGCTTCTTGCGAATACTAGAGAGGTACCATCTCCAGGTTGATTTCTTGGACTCAGCCCGAAGGAAACTTACTGCTTTGGGAGTTTGTTGTTTCTTGGTATCCATAATTTCTGAAAATTATTCCTAACTTTATGGTTCATAAGAGTGGCAGAGATGTTCTTGAAGGACTAGGCTAACTTAAAAAAATTATAATAAAGTAATTGTATTTCTAATGCACTTTTCAGAATAAGTTAAGGCGACTGCAGTCAGTAACCCGTTTAGAAAGTAAGCTCTTGTTGGCTGACTGGCGAAAGGAGCTGTGAGAGGATTGTCTGACACAAATAAGGAATTGTACAAAATAATCAGTTTCAACTGATAGTAAAATCAGTGTGTATAGTGTCAGGAGTCACCCCAAAGCCAAATAAATGAAACAGTGAAATAAAGGAGTACGATACGTACCTAAGTGATGCTCTAGTTAAAAATGTAGATGTTAAGTATGAAAATAAAGCCCTGGAGTCTTCTACTTCCTTAACAAAATAACAACAAAAATAGAAAAGGAGGAAGAAAGGAAAGAAGAAAAAAAAAAGAACAAATTATAAAATATATAGGGTTTGCCTAAGGTAAATAGAAAATTTGAAGAAGAGGGAAATGGACAACTCCTATGGTCTAATTTTTACAAAGAATTAAAGCAAGAAACCTTTCCCAGTACGAAGAAGTAGTCTTTCCTTTCAGTGCCTTTTCTCTGAGGCTAGCCCCAATTAATCCTGTATAAGTCTTGTTTGTATGTACGTAGTTGTTTGTATATTGTCTCCCTATTTAGACTGTGAGCTCCCTGAGAGCAGGAACTTTTTTTAAATGGTTTTTTTTTTTTTTGTATTGCCAGTGCTTGGAATTGGCAATTAATAAATGCTAGTTGACTGACTGACTAACAAAGATAGAGAATTGTATTTATTTTAGTGAGCCACTATCCATTAGGGAGAGAGGGGTTCTGTTGTGTTTGAGTATTTGGGGTTGTTGGCATTTTTTAAAATGGGAAACTGGAAGGAAATATGTGAAATTTGTGTTTCACTTTCCTTGATTGAAAAAATTTTAAGTTGTTGTTCGTTGGTTGGGGTAACTAGCCTCAGAAAAGCATGTTATCAGTTCAGCCAGGGCTAGAAAGAAAACCTTAGGAAATCTTCCTGAAACTGAAAATACTCTTCTAAGTCAGTTGCATCTTAAATTGATTTCCTCGAACAGGTGGGTTTCATCTCAGCTTTAAAATCCAGGTTGGAATTTTTCTTAAAATTTAAAATTAAAATCACAACCCGAGTTCCATTTTTGTGTGGGAATTACTGGAGGGAAGATGATGACGGTGCTAGGCTGTCTTCTGATTTAAAAAAAAGAGAGACCTAGTTTGTCTTTTATATTGTCAGCACCCACTTTATAAAAATAAAGCTATTGCAAACTCTGATGGCCATGATGGGCCTAAAAGGATTATTAGCAGTGATTTGTCAACTCCTGCAGTCTCAGTAGGCTACCTTTCTTCGTGATTTCTAGCAGGTCTCGTCAATTATTGGTGCCTATGTAGCGAGTTGTTTGATCAGAAGAAGCATATGGTACTGCTTGTAGGGCTGTAAGTAATCATAGGAAGAGAAGAATCGCGGATCCCCGTCCCTCCGTGGCCAAACAGAATGTCTGCATGCTCTAGGGAATTGTGTGGCAAAGTGCATAGGAGCTGCCGCCCTCCAAAGCATGTGCTAATTTGTGCCGGAAAGAAATTGAGGAGGAGCTTCTGCTCAGTTGGATGGGGTTGAGTGGTTTTCCCTTCTTCTTCTTCTTCGTTGTTTTATTTTGCTTTTTTTTTTTTTTAAGACAGCACGCCTCCTCATCTAATAAAGTGCTAACAGCAATTCAAAAATTAATTAATTAATGCAAAACACACTTCTAGATCTTAGTCAAGATTCAAGTCAACCAACCTTCCAAATCTGTCTTGTTTAAGTACCGGGGGCTATGGTTTTGGCAGTTCCTCCTTCCCACAATTCCGCCTCACCTAGGGCAACTCTTTTCTCCCCTTCTGCGAGTGATGGTACGTTTATGGAGATAAAGGGGAGAGACAATGTGCTAACTCTGGGCACCTCATTTATTCCCCTAGTTATTGATGAGCTCATAACTCACTGACGGCTGAGTGCCACAAAGTCCCCTGATGAGTTATGCGGGGTCATCAGAGAGAGGTGAAAATTCAGGAGACCTCGAGGTAATCCATTCCCAGCATGTGCTGGGTGTGTTTCATTTTAATGTGGCTGGCTGGACTGAAACACACTTTTAAAAAAGGGAGAAAGTTTCAGAGTCCGGCTTTGCCAGCAGGGGGTGCTGAACCAGGATGCAGAGGGATATAAGAGAGGGAGTGGAGAGACAGAAAGATGGAGTTGGAAAGCTAAAGGGAACGCTTAGTACCAAAGGTAGGGAAATCCTTTTCAGCTTTGTGAAAGGAAACTCTTGACCTAATTTAGAGCTGTGGGACCGTCCCAAGGGCAGAAAATTTCAGTGACGTCGAAGGTGACTTACATATCACTCAAAGTCAACGTTAAATTACACAACTTGAAACTTGCCCTGAGCATAGGAAACAGCTTGACCGTTCATAACAATTACTGTAGAAGTTGACTCTGTGTGCACATGTTGCTTTTTGGAGGTAGTTTTTCAGGTCTGCTTGAAAGAAAAAAAATAGATGGCACAAAACATTCAGCATTTTCCTTCAGGAGCAGCGAGGAAGGCCTGAAAGTCAGAAAAGGAAATCCTTCCCTTTCCACTAAAGCCTTCTTTTAAAGAACTCAGGACTTTTAAAAAGAAAAATCTTTATTCCTAAAAGCGTGGTTCACTGACTTAATAACTTTTTCTTTTTAAATTAAAGACAACTATACAGTTTTCCAAGGACTCTTAGGATTTTAGGGTTATAAGGGATTTCAACCACCAGTGATTCCAACTCAAATCCAAATAGGCCAGTTTGAGCTCAGAATTTTGAGTAGAAAGAATGGCAAAGTGGAAAGAAGAGAAAAGGGAGGAAAGGAGGAAGAGGGGAAAAAGGAAAGCTTAAAAGGGAAAAAGGTGGGGGGAAGTGGAAGAAGGAAGGAAAAAACGGATGGACAGAAAGAGCAGAAAAAAGGAAAATAACAATGGCAGAAAAATGAAAGAAAGAGGAAAACAGGTAGAAAGACCTGATGGAAAAAAAAGAAAAAAGGAATATAAGGGTGGCAGGAAAAAAAAGAAAAAATAGGGAAATTAGCGGTTGGTTTAGGTCCCTGGGGGAGTTTAGAATACAGCCTCTAGAGTGGAGACTCCAGGATACAAACACCAGCAGAAGAAAACTCGGAAGATTGCTGTGAAATCATTAAAACGGCCATGTCTTCCAAATGGTAACATAATCTATTCTTAAACAGCCTTGCAGAGGAAAAACTGAGACGTGTAGAAATGAATAAATCTTTAGTGTATCAAAGACAGGAATGGGGAGGGGGAGAGAGGGACGATAAAAGGAAGGTTACATTCTTTGTGTGTAAAGTGGGTGAAACCAACATTAAAGGAATCATAAATATGTGATTGGATTAAAATGCATTTTGGCTGGAAACAAAGTGGGTAACTCAGAATAATCTTTGAGAGGCATCAGGCACGGCAACATCTCTACAATTTTGGTAACAAGATGACTTGGGAAAAATAAAAACAATTGCAGATTTGAAATTAACAACCTTACAAAAAGGAGGGCACACTCTCAGAGGACTGGAAGGATGGTGATTAAACAAACCTTTGGCGGCAGGGGGTATTGCTTTCACCTCAAGATTGAAATACTTAATCTTGTTAGATTTTAGGGACCAAGAACTAAAAGGGAACAAGAAGCCTCATTTCCCACGTGGGCCGGTGATTTAAGACTGTTTTCCCTACCGCTCAGGGAAATGATTGAGCATTAGGTTTCAATGTTTATTTTCTTACAGAAGTTTTTCTCATTTAAAAGCCTTAAGCAGCAGTTTACTCTCCACGCTGCTTTTCTCTGTTTAATTCTAGTTTTGATGTGGCCTTAAAATGTGAAGTGCAGAACTAAATTCCTTGCGGAGCAGTTGCAAAGGCAGATTTATGTGCCAGAAATTATAGATCAGATCAATAGGGGAAATCACCTTTTTTTAGGCGTTGATCCCTTAACTTTTTTTCTTGAAAAAAAAAAAAACACAAAAACCCGCTGTATAAGATTAGCGGGTGCTTTCATCAAACAGTACAAACGCCTGCCTGGAATTGAGAAAGGGCTAAATCATTCTCTGGTCAGTTTCATGGTAGCCGACTTGTGAAAACGGCTGGTTGACTTCTGGTTAAGGAAGTTGTCGACTTAGTGAGTCCGGCAACGACTTTGGCCATTGAGCAAGTCTAAGTCAACTCTTGGCGGAGTTTGGGGACCCTTCTGGCCATATAGTGGCTCATTTCTGCGCTGCTAAGACTCCGGGTATATAATCCCCAGACTGAGTTTCTTCTCACCTTGGTACCAGAAAGCTCGCACTTTAGTCATCCTAATAATTCAAATTGTGAAAATTATCCTTTCAGGCTTCTCATGCAGAAGCCTTACCTCATTTAGAAGGAAGGCCTCCTTGGACCTGCGTCTTGTTAGATATCAACTCTGAATTCAGAGAAAACCGCCATACGATATATCATCCAGGTGATGGCAATCTCTTTCGCACACCCCATTAGATGTTTGTTGTGTCTTGGTTTGTGGCGTGCTTTCCAATCCGTCCCCCGATGTGAAATCGACTCTCGATCCCCGACTCCCTACTTTCATCAACGTTTGCATTCATCTGCGTTCGGTGAATAGATTGGGGTTCTCCTGAACCGGAGAAAAGATGGCCAGGTCTCGGGAGGGAGAGAGCTAACTTTTCTCCAACCATTTCCACTCTTTTCACCCTTTATTTCCCTTAGCCGCCTTGAGTTCCCAAGGAGCTGGGAGAGATCCCCACCTAGTAGGTAGGCCTGCCTAGGAGAGCAATACATACGGTGCAGTTTACGAGCTGGCTGGGAAATAACCAAGTGTAAGGGGAGTGGGGTGAAAGGCGAAGAACCGGTCCCCGACCGTCATTAAAGTTTATGAGGCAGCTTCACCTGGTTCCCCAAGGAGTTGCCTCTGGGCTGCGAAGGCTTACAAGCCTTTGCCTACTCGGGAGCCCCAGGAGAGATTCCTCCAGCTCTCACCTTCTCCCCAGCCCTCTGCGTCCGCCTGGGTTGGACCGAGATCTGCAACCACGGCAGCTACCGGGACCCAAGCCTCGGCCTCCTCTGGGAAAACTGCAGCCAGGGATTAACAGGGTACTAGTGGTGATTACTCACTCCCCACCCCCTAAACTTACCTCTTGGACTTGGGGGAGGAGGGAAGAGGAAGGAGGAGAGAGGCCAAGAGGGGGACAAAATGTTCTAGCTAATGGCCTCCTGGAGAGTCTACAGAGCTTAAAAGTTACCGAGTTAGAGTTACTTCCTTCCTCTTTTCTCTCTCCTACCTCCCTCTCTAATAATAATGGAAATGATCGCTGGGCCGAGAAGTTATGTATCCGCATGGGCATGAAAGGATGTAGGCCCGACTAAAACTTTTCCTGCTTCCTTTACTTTGCCCCTCCCAGCTACGAAAGGCTGCTTTTAATGCCGTTGCGTCGGATTAAATGTTGAAGCGGCATGTTGAACTAGTCAGAGTAGGGAGGAGGGTAGGGAGGGGTTGGGCGGGGAGAGAGGGAGCCCTATCTGCGAGGTAGCTGGGGTTGAGCTGAATGGACGCCGGATAGACTCCTAGGCCACCGACAGATACCAGTTTCTACCCCTGCGTCCCTGAATGCCTCCCGGCCTGCCCCACTCTCACTACACTCTCTCAGTGACAGGGTCACCGGAATTGGGTCCCCACTTTTGGCGCAGGGCTAGAAGACTGCACCCAAGTGCAGAAATGGGAGCCTGAGCGGGAAGGCTACGGGTCTGCGGAAAGCTTTGTGCTCCTGAAAGAAAAGCTTTTTTGACACCCTCAGCTTCAGCTGAGTGGAAACCTTTGAAAAAATACTGATTTTTCTCTTCCATATTTTAAGCATGTCTTCTATCTTAATCCCCTGCCTGCGAGCCCATCTATCTCTTCTCATCTTTTACTGGGATACGCGGTTTGATTTGGCAATCAGAATCAGACTGTCCTCTTGATCAGGTCCACTTTCATCTTGAAAGGCCCTGAGATTCTTAAGAAAAACGTGGCTCAGATTTGTAGAAAAAGCCGGGAGCCCAGACAACCCTCGTTCTCTCTAGAGACAATAACCCATTTAGACAGACATACACTGCCATCCTCTCTCCTAGATTCCTCCTTAAGAGCCAAAGTAGGAAGGTAGGATGGGACAAGGCAAAGCTGCTAACTCCTAGGGTGCGAGTTACAGATGTCTTAGGGTACAAGCTGATAACTAAGCCTGGTCAGTTTCTCCTTAATCCTGCATACCTAATGGGATTTCCCTTCCCTTGTCCCCTACCTCCAATTCCTTTACCTTCCTAGAGACACTGGAGCCACGGGTCCTAGTGAGCTGGTGGGCTGCGCATTAGCATGACAGTCCTCAAACCTTCCCCATATCTGGGCTGGACTGTAGAAAGTATAGTAGGTAGGTTGGGTATGGACTATATACATTAGAATTCCAGTTAGGATAGTGGGCATCTGGGTCTCTAAGTGCACCATTTTGAGGTATGTGATTTCTTTTTCCTGCCCTCCCCCTTTCTTTTTTCTTTTGGTCCTCATACTCACTCCATCTTCCCATTTCTTTCTGAGCAAAATCTATGACTGAAAATTGCATTTGTCCTAAGGTTGAAAGTGGATAGGCATCTTTGCCAGTAATCATTGGGTCATGTTCAGGTCATCACAAGAGATGAGTGCTATGACATCTCCCCCCATCCCCACTCCCTATTCCACATGACAGCTGAAAGGAGTATCGGAGCTATGGAGAAAGCTGAAGCAGCCCTAGCAAAATACTCAAATGAATTTGTGATATAATTAGTGTATTCCCTCTAACTATGCAGATAACAATTTATCTACGTACTTTTGCTTATTACTTATTGTAAAGGAAGAATACACACACATATGTGCATATGTTACTTTTCGGGGGGGGGTTTACAAAAAACAATAATAATACCAAGTGCTTCTTTTCCTCCTCCTCTTCCTGTTTGAATGGAAGAAGCTATGATGCTGGGGCCATAATCTATATTTTGTCAAGGATATGAAATTCATTCTGAAGGAAAAGCTGGATCAATTTATTTTTGCTGCTTGCAATAACACAGCTGGATGATGCTTTGAGCCCATGCTAGACTGGGGCTCATCATTCATTCGCCAAGAACTGGCCTAAATGGTGCCTATGGGATTAGGTCAATTTTAGTGGATCTACTTCGCCTCATTTGGTTACTAATTGGTTTCTTGTTTTATAAATCGAAATCTCATTTTCAGGAAATTACAAAACCCGTGCAGTCAGTCCATTGAGGTAATCCTTGGGTCAGGGGGTATTTAAATGGAAATGGCTCTACCATGCATCAAGTATACAGCAACAAGGAAACTTCTCCTAGGTTTTCTAATGAAATGTGAGCTAGTCTTTTAGATCCATAATAGATACATCCCCCTCTAATGCTACTTATGTAAATATGATAAACCAGACTTTAAGGGGAATGGGGGGGGGGGTGTAGAAAAGCAAAATTTATCTTCTAAGGTTAATGTGGCATATCTTGGAAATCTTCCAAAATAGATTATGTTTTTCTTTGTCTTCGACCACTTTAGCTGGGGAAAATCCTTTTGCCTAAAAAACGATTTAGTTATCCTCTCCCTCACAGAGCTACTTGTTCCCTTTGCAAACCCTTTATTCCTTCGGCCTCTCCAAATTACAAGGGAATCTTTAGATCTGGTTTCCACTGTAATCCCGCAGCAAAGGGAGCTGCTTTCCTTCTTGTTTTAAACAGACAATCAACGGATTTGCAGAATTTTCTGCGGTAGGTCAAGTGCAAAAAAAATCACAGCTTACCCCTCCGACTAAAAGGAATTGGACAGAAAAACGGATCCAGGGACCAAGTGACTGACTATATAGTAAAGGAGCATATTTGGAGAGGAGTCTCCAACAAGGACTTGGAAGGCAGGAGGGGTTTTGTTTTGTTTTGTGTATTCCTTTATCCCCATTTTTCTGGGGGTGTGAAGATGAGAAGGCTTTAGACTTTGCATGAAGCACAAAGAATTAGGGTTAGGAAAAGTCAGCCAGGTAAAAAAAGGGGACACATTACATTATAAAACATTAACTCAATCTTAAGGCAGAGATTTTTTTTTTACCAGAAACATAAAATGGAGTGCAGTGCTCCGTGAAAAAAAAAAAGTTCATTAAAAAGAAAGAAAAAGAAAAGGAGGCTTGTATTAACCTGTAATGGAGATAGCTATTCATTAACTTGCCATGGAAGTTTTACTTTCTCTCGTAGGAGCATACTAATTAGACCCGTAAACTTGGATTAATAATCAGCCCAGAGCCGAAACCAGGAGTACTGAACCAATATTCAATACGTAGCCTACCGAATTTCTATCTTTCCCAGTTGTTCAGGTAGGAAAACCGTGTTGGCTTGTTTTCCATCCGTCTCTTGTGAACCTTTTTGTTTTTAAAAAGAAGAGATATACATACTGGTCCACACAAACTGGTTCTAGGTTCTTTTGCAAAAGACTGTTCATTCTCCAGAGTGGTAATGACCCTCTGACTTGGTATCCCGGTTTGCGCATTCCTCACCACATTTTAACCTGAGGTTTCAGTACCTGCTTTAGCAAAAGACATCAGATGTCGAGCCATTACGGGTGATTTTGTTGCTCAGCGTGCAGGTACCTGGGTGATCTGGATCACTGTCAGTGAAGTCAGGCAAACACACAGTGAAGGCAGACAACCCTCCCCTGAAGCCCCACAGTCAACACACACTTTCCACTCCGCCTCCCCCCGCCTTCACTTTCTCGTAATAAAAGGAAGAAGGGAAGTGTTCAGAAGATGGGAAGAGAGGAAAAAAGAGGAGAGATGACAGGGAAGTTGAGAGAGAAGAAGAAAGAGGAAGGAGAGGGAGAGACAATCTCTATGTGTAGAGCCACGAATAAAAGTGTTTTGTGCATAAATTCTCAGGAGAAAAAATGTAAAGAGGAAAGAGGGGCTATAGCTGAGGCAGGAAAACAGAAAGCCAGGGGGGAGGGCGGGGAAGGGGTGGGATGGGAGACCTTTAGCTAGACCAGAGTGATGGAGAAGAATCAAGAAGGGTTACAGTAGAGGAAGGGGAGTGAGAGGAGGGAGGTAGGCTGGGAGCATTAATGTTTGCATAGCTGTGGGGAAATCGTTAGGTTTATTTAGATGTGCAAACACTTAGGTAAATCGGGTCCAGGATGAAAGAGAACTAAGCTTTCGGCGTTGCTCAGATTTTGATCACTTGTTTATTTGTCTCTAGTTCGGTGGATAAGCGAGAAGTAGCACCTGGCCAGTAGTTTTTAAACAGTCAGATTCCACGCTTTAATTTGTAGTACCTAGCCCCTGGTAAGACATCATAATGCGCGTTTGTCATTGTGTACTTCATGGTGATTTGCACTGTACTGCAATCAATCACCTTTTTTGTCACGTTAAGCCCTGTTTAATGGGGTAAGCATAAAAGGTTTTAACTGCCCAGTTTAAATTATTTCAGCAGCAACATTGTTAAAAGATATTACCCATAAATAGCTTAACTCCGTCTCGGCCAATTCCCCTAGGCTTTCTTCCTTATCTCTCTGCAAACAAGAAAATAGACAATCCTGGTTATATATTATATATAAGTATAATGTGATACATGCATATATAATAGGCATACACATATATGTATATAGAGCATAAATGTATATACACGTATATTTGTATATATTGAGGAGCAAAGCGATATATCATTCCGACATAAGAGGAGAATTTGGATGCAAAGTTTGAAAAATCTAAGCAATAAGGAAACGGAATGCCAGTATTTCTAGTATTTCATAGTTAGAAGTCTGGGAAGTGAAATGGCTCTACAGTCTACCAGGGACAGTGTTAATATTAAGGCATTATCTAGAGCCTTTTTAGTCCCCCAGGAAACTAACTTCAGAAAAGTGCGTGAGACCGGATGGGAATGGGGAGGGGGGGGGGAAGGGATGAGAGTGGGGGTAGAGAATGGTTGACTGATGCTTGCAAAACCTGCGACTGGTGACATAGAGCCTAAGAGCTGCCACAAAGCTGAAAGCAAACTGATTTTTAATAAGGGGGATTAATTTCGGAGGTTTAAGGGGAGGAGAATGACAGGAGAGTCATTATAGCCAATCAGAAAATCCTATCGGAGGCTAAAATGACGAAGACCTCCTAGATTACTCTATGTGGATGCACAAGTTCCTCCCGTGCTATTAGTTTCCTTCTCTTCTTGTTAATGATGAGGATGAAAAATGTGAATGAGGAATAAAGTGGCTTTTTTCTTGTAGACACACAAATGAAGTACGCAAAACGCATCGATAGCACACAGTATCAGGGGAATCGCTAAGCAGTCATAATCAGTTGCAACCCCAAACGGACCATTTCCTTCACCCTCTATTACGGTGTCACACTGTTTCCAGAAAGGGAGATGCTGAAGCTGGGCACAAAATAGTTACATCTTGCTGTGGCTCGGTAGTCTTAAGACAAACCCGACACTTTCTTTGGTGAAGGAAGCAAGTTAGGTGAGACAAGGTAGTGTGAAAGGTCTGATTATCTGCATCCCTGGACTCTGGCAACCCGACTGGAGTTCACTTAGCCCTTGGAATTGAAAGTAACGGCATTTCCACAGTTCATCGCTATGGTCTTTCCAGGGTTGCTGGGGAATGCTTACTGTTTATTATCACTAGCTATATCCCCGTATGGCAGTCGTTGTGATTGTAGCACTAATAGTACTACTACTAACCCTGGGCGTAGTAATTAGAGTGGTCCCGAGGTTGCTAACGCTGCTTCTCTAACTTCGGGCAACTCTTCCCAGGTGGACGACCCGGGATCTTGTCAATTTCATTTCTACTGAAGAGTTTTCTCCGTGTCTTTCGTACACAGGGCTCGGAGAAGCGTGGGGCCATTCGACCCGTACCAGTCCCTTGGATAACGTCGGTCGGGAGCTGGGGTCCCATCTCTTACAGGTAACTGGCCTTGAAATCAAAGCCCCTTTCCCAGAAAGGTTATTAACTACAGTGGATTCTATTTGTAGCTTTTTGTATTCCTGTGTACTTGTTTAAAAATAAAACCGTCCATAGATCGAAGCAAGAAGTACAAGTCTGGGATACTTTCCTTTGAAGCACCGCCAGCCTCTCTTATTTTCTATGTAGCTTTACTTTAAAAAAAAAAAAAGGGCATTTCTCAGGGTCTTCCTTTTTTGCATTTTTGTTAAGATCACGGTTAAAAGAATATAGGTAGTTTCTTTAGGGATGATTGAGCAGGGTAGTAGGAGCGGAGTTGTGTTGGTTTCCAGCCGTAGTAGAAAGTATGCTTTTCGAGGACAGAAATTGGTTTTTAGCTCTTTGTCATTTTATTCCCCGTTAGATAGCATGGTGTCTTGAAACTAGTAGGTGCTTAACATGTAGAACTGAACTGAATAAAATTCTCTTTATCTCTTCAGTGCCCTGCCCATGCAGACATCTGCGGTCTGTGGACAGGCAAGTTGGTAGGACTTCTCAATTGTTAGATGACTTCTGAGTGAAGGTGAACTGGCTTATTTTCTTAGATCTCTTTCTATCGAGACAGAGATAGACCGAGGGAGAAAGACAGAGAGACCACCGAGCTCCATGAGAGTGGACAGATTTCGGTAGGCCTTTGAAAGGTACAGCAACGCTGAATAAATGTAGTTCATGGAAACAGCTCTTTATGCCTGCACATGTTGGAAGCAATGCCAGCTATCGAATCATTTCTATAGTGCTTTTTTTGAAGCCAAGAAATAGGGAAATGCTGTCACCTGTTAACGATTTTTAAAAATTCTACAACATTTTGGATACATTTGCATTCAGAATAAAATTTTCATCCGCTGGCAAAGACCCCGTCAACTCTTCTTCTGTCGGACACTCCGACCCTCCTCCATAAGACTCCATCTCCTGTATCTAGCATTGCCGAGACACGCACATGCGCAGGTGCACATCATACTATAGTCAGGTAATGTGTATGACCAATGTGTAGGTTCTATTATAGCGTTGTTTGCAGTGCAGACCGTTTTAAATTGCCCGTTGCCCACTTAAGTCGCAGAGCAAATATTTAAAATAGTAAAACTCCCGTTGGCATTTTTAGGCCAACTTCTCCCCTGCTCCTTCATTGTCACTCAAGTCCACCATGAGCTTCTTGAGAGGGAACCTTGAAAAGAAGTTTGCAGCTTGGAAACTGAGAGCCAGTTTCTTTTGTTCTGGGCCAGACACCTTAACTCTCCCTAGAAATAATTTTGTCCGCTTTAAGAAATGGTATTTATGTATGATTATATAATCAGGACACAATAAGAGATAAAAGCACCTGGTAATATTCATATGTACATAGACACATGTATATTTAGGTCTATTTCTATATCTCTATCTCTGTCTATCTATCTATCTATCTATCTATCTATCTATCTATCTATCTATCTATCTATCTATCTATCTATCTATCGAGAATAAGATGGATCCACAGTGTAAGAGGTAATAAGGGCAGCCACTGTTTTAGGTGTATATACCAGCACTTCTTATCTCCTCTTAAACCCTGAAGCCAACTCTTTATTCTGACCAAACAAACTTTTTTATGTTTCCTGGAGCACAATTTACTCAATCTAGTTTATTCATTCCTGCTTTGTCTTCTTCATAGTCACTCTACTTGCATGTTTTTCTTGTGCGTTTCTCAGACCTACTAGTTTTGGTGTCTTCATCAGACCTTGGAGGGCAAGGATCTCCACTTACTTATTTCTTCAGAATGCTCTGCATTAGAGGAGAGCTTAATAAATGTTGAACGACTTAGGTCACCTTTAGTCCTCTCCAGTGTCATGCTTCCTATTGACCAGTCAACTTTTCTTGACTTCTTCTCTCTACATTTCCTTATATTTGCTGGGCCTTTTTCTCCCCTCCACAGAGTGCTCTGACTCTTGGAGCACTCTCCCAAGTCAGTCCCTAGCTCTATGTCTAGGGTCTCTTACATACTTTCTGTCTCTTTTCCTAGACCTTGGATGGTTTCATCTTTGTGGTGGCTCCAGATGGGAAGATCATGTACATTTCAGAGACTGCATCTGTCCACCTGGGTCTTTCTCAGGTAGGTGGGGCAGGTCCACAGACTCCCCAGTTCTTCTTGGTCCTTTCCCCTTGTGTGGCAGCGATGAGAACAAGAGAAATAGTTTAGACTTTCCCTCTCTACAGGCCACTCTCCTGTTAAGGTTTTATTTTTCCTGGAAGCTGGAAGTGTCCTATGGGCAGGGTGGAACTGTGTCTATCAATGAGGCACATATATTACATGATTCCTGGGTTCTAAGTGAAGTTTCTAGGAGATATCAGATAAGTATCCAACACGATGTAGTGGAAAGTGTATTTAAAATCAGGGAACCTAGGTTTGAATTCTGACCTTTCTATTTACTCCCTCTATGACTTTGGACAAATGATTTACCTAAGATAAATGATTTTTCAGAACGTACTATATAAGGGGCACTGAGGATATAAAGATTAAAAAATGACAACCTTTCTGGGCCTCAGTTTCCTCATCTGTATAACAAAGGGATTTGGATTTGATGAACTTAAAGGACTTTTCAAACTCTAGGTACCATTGCTCTTTCAATATCTTTCCTTTTCAAACTAAATGAATATTATTTCCATAGGCCAGTTAGGGTTGGGGCTAGAGGGAAACTTTAAAGAATTGTATAGGATGAAAGGCTGCCCTTTCAAGAGTTCAGGGGAAGAGACCTCCATGCCCACTCTTTTCCAGTACTAATTTTTTAACTTTTCCATAAGTCGATACAGGTAACTCTGAAATCCTTATCTATAACAGGTAGAACTGACTGGGAACAGCATTTATGAATATATTCACCCGGCAGACCACGATGAGATGACTGCAGTGCTCACAGCCCACCAGCCTTACCACTCCCATTTTGTACAGGGTAAAGAACACCCCCAAAGTCTTCCCTTGTGTTTTTCTCTACCCCACTGCCTCACTCTTCTTTTGAATAAACCTTATAAACTCTTAAAAATATACCTAATACCCCTCTACTTGCCCTTTCTCTCTCAAATCTCTTTCTTTTCTTCTTCCAGAGTATGAGATAGAGCGCTCCTTTTTCTTGAGGATGAAGTGTGTCTTGGCCAAGAGGAATGCTGGTCTCACTTGTGGTGGTTATAAGGTGTGTGTTTGAGGGAATCTGAAGCCCCAGTTGCTGTAACCGTCATTGATAGCTGCCCATGTCATATTACAGTGGTGGGGTATCCTGGACAATGAGATTTCCAAGAGCAGTTATGTATGTGTACAATAGAGGATAGCTAGGCTTTAAGCTAGCTTGAAGATGACTTTTTTAAAACTAAGAATACATGTTCTTTGCATACTTGAAGCATTACTGTATTCTCCCTAGAAAAAGGGAGAGTAAATATGTAAGAGTTTGGGGGAGGGAAGGAAGGGAAGATGGTTTAGGTAACTCCCAATGTGGAAGATTCCTCCACAAATGGAATTTACTGGCTTGAGGCATAAAGGGGCTAAATGATTAACTCAGGGTTGCTACAAAATTACTACTAAGTATAAACACAGTTTTGTTTTGTTTTGTTTTAGAGAAACACACAATCTAGAGATGTGTTCATTATCTAGGGATTTAGATTTTAAACATTATCTGAACTTTTTGCTATGTATCTTGGTTTATAGTTGAGGGTTAAACATTTCAACCAGAGAACTGAGCTAGCTCCTCTATGGCCTCTGGAATGTCCCTGTTCCCTTCCGGAGTGTCAGAGCTGAGACCTTGACTCGGGCAGGAAGAGTAGAGATGGTGGAATGTCTAATTTTCTCTCTTTCTTTGAAGGTCATTCACTGCAGTGGTTACCTAAAGATCCGCCAGTATAGCCTGGACATGTCCCCTTTTGATGGCTGTTACCAGAATGTGGGCTTGGTAGCTGTGGGCCATTCACTGCCCCCCAGTGCTGTTACAGAGATCAAACTACACAGCAATATGTTCATGTTTCGCGCCAGCCTGGACATGAAGCTCATATTTTTGGATTCCAGGTAGGGCTAGGCAGAGGCTGAGCTGGTACTGAAACCAAAGCGGAATCTTGTAGCCTGTCCCAATGCCTTAATAAGATATGGGGGGAGGGGGAGGGAACCACTAGGCTGCCAGGAAATCAGAGACTTGGGTTCTGGTCCTGGGTCTGTCACAGCCTAGTTGCACAGATGTTAAATGGTGGGAACTTCATTAAATGTCCTAATGGTTCTGGGCTGGTATTCCTGTTCTGTGAAATAAACAGGTTGGATCTGCTAGCTCTACCACAGTCGCTTTCTGCTCTAACAGTTTGAGATTATGTTCTGTGAATAGAATGCTTTACATTTAGAGGGGTTAAGACAGTTTACAAAGTGCTTTACATTTGCCATCTCATTTGATCCTTTTATAGGTCTGTGGGGTAGGTAAGGAAGGATAAATAAAAGTCATCTTTATGTTACCAAGGAGGAAACTAAGGCTCAGATTCCAAGTCACTTTACTGTCACTGGTTAGTAGTGGAAAGGCCATGGCAGAGACTAAAACTCAAGTCTTTTTCCTCTCATCTGTCTATACAGTGCCGCCTACTCCTTCATTGCTATTTTCCCACTACTTAATTCCCTTTCTTGTGCTCCTCAGGGTGGCTGAATTAACAGGCTATGAGCCGCAGGACCTGATTGAGAAGACCCTTTACCATCATGTCCACGGCTGTGACACCTTCCATTTGCGCTGTGCGCATCACCTGCGTAAGCATTTTCTTAGCATCGTATAACATTGCCTCCTTCCACCCCATTCTCCCCATGTAAGCGCCACCAGTTGTACTGTCCCTTTTGGTAACAATTTTGCCGCCTGCTCAGGAGATGATCCGGAGTCAGGAATGTAGGACTTCAGTGCTCTAGATTTTGGTTTTGGCTGGAGGAAAATGGACCTTTATGCCAAGGATGGTATAGAAACAGGTGATCAAGGCCGAAGGAACGTGGGGAACGTACCTTCCCTCCTTTGGTGTCCGAAATAAAGACAGCGTAGCTCCTTTTAGCACAGGCTTGACCATCCGGGGTTTTCCAGGTCAACTGAGAAGTCCTTTTACTTTACAAAAGCCTCCACCAGGAGCGCCAACAAACAACACAGTCCTTAAACTCAAACAAATAGAAGTCATGTCCTTGTGCACAGTACACTGTTTCACCTTCTTCAACGGTTTAGTTACTTTGATGAAAAATTCCCCACAAAAGAAAGACTACAGCCGTGGACTGTGGAAACATTTTCTTGATCTCTTTGTCATAAATACACAGTTCGGCCCAACCTTATGCCGGTGGGCACTTTTTAGAGCTTAATCTCCGAGCCAGTGAAGGGAGGAGGAGACGGACAAATAGTCAGATTTTAGCTTCCAGGAGGAGGTCTACCATCAAGCCTCTTCAGTAGTTGAAAGTATGGATTTGGGTGGGGGCATCTTATGGTTAATGCCAAATATTCCGCTTCTCTCCTACTGCAAACATAGAAGCAATTGACCAAGTGAATAATAGCTTTAGCTCCCCTCAAAAAAGGAAAGCGTGTCAATGGGATCGAATGAATTCGATACAAATTAACATTGCATAATCCTTTGGTTTTGGAAATTTCCTGTCCTCTTCGTTTCCATGGTTATTAGTATACCGTTCAGCATTCTTCCAAACTCACCAGCCCCGAGTTCCTCTCTGATTATTTCAGTTACGATTTTTCGAGCCTGACCAACATCCCCTTGATCTGTGCATCTTTCTTTCTTCTATACGGAGAGGACTCGGTGGCATTACCCAGTTTGTATCTGCAGCAGCAGATGTTGCTGCTGCGGGGCATCGGGGTTGAGGGGAGGGATTAGGATTAGTCTGGAAACTGACAAGTTAGCAGACCAGTCCTGGGTTGTTGGTATAGGATTTTCTCCGTTTCCCACTTTGCTTTTTTTCCTCCCTCTCTCACCTTAGTGCTGGTGAAAGGGCAGGTGACCACAAAATACTACCGGTTCCTGGCAAAACACGGCGGCTGGGTGTGGGTGCAGAGCTACGCCACCATCGTGCACAACAGCCGCTCCTCAAGGCCTCATTGCATCGTCAGCGTCAACTATGTCCTCACGTAAGTTCAATGAAAAATGCCCCGCTGGCATGAGAGGCTGTTTAGAGGGGAGGATGCCCGATGACCCTTCGGAACGCCCTTTCTGCTCTTAGAATAATACACTTAGAATAATAACTGCACTTAGAATAATAACAGTAGCAGACAGCTAGGATGTAACAGTGTATATGCTCTATCATATGATCTCCCCTTCCCCACTCCCCTTCCTGTCCCATCTTCAACCCTCCTTTTCCACAGCTGGGGTGCTTAAATTAGAAGGAGAAAAGATGAAGAGAGGGCACTGAAAAAGGCAGGCTCTAGGCACTCTATCCAGCTTGGACCTTTAGTATAAGCTAGTTTTGGGAGGAAACAGCTACTTTCATCTTTCTGAAAAAGCTCCCTTTATTTTTATTTCCCAGAGGAAGATTTAGAGGTTTTCCATCCTCAGTACATATTTTGCTTTCTATTTCTTTTAAGCCTACCCTGCATCAAATAAAATTTAATGGGGGTGGGAGGGACAGAGAGAGAGAGGGAGGGGGAGAGGTAAAAGAGGGAGGGAGGGAGGGAGAGGGAGAGAAAGAGAGAGAGAGAGAGAGAGAGAGAGAGAGAGAGAGAGAGAGAGAGTTCTCCTTAAGGAGCCATTTATAGTTAACAAACAGGACATCTGTTTCACTTTTTCAAATCTGGGGTTTGAAGTTCTTAATTTTAACCAGAGTCTCCAATCAAAGCTGAGAGTTCTGAGAGAGATTCTTAAGCTGAACCACAAAGAAGGTTTAAGTGACCAAAAGGGTCTGAATTTAACCCACAGAAAGAAAGGAGACTCAAGTTAATGTTGGAAATCTTGGCTAACACTCAGTTCTTAACTCTTCCCCTTGTACTTCTGGATTGCAAGGGTATGAGATCTGTGTGTATGGGATGCTACCTGCTGGTACTTCAGGCCCTGGGGCCAGTAGGGCCAGGTCTAATCTCCAGCAGGCTGGCTGAAGTTGCAATATTTGATTCATATTTTTCCCCCTGGAAATAATAATAGTTTGTGGTTGCCAGTATGCCAATGCATTCTAGGTCACATGGCCTGTTGTGTTCTTGGTGAAGAAGCATGTACTTTATGTTTGTGAGGATCGGGCTGCCTGCTTCATTTTTAAGCCTTATTGGAAAGTCCTTTATGTTTTGGTTTACCTTTTTTTCTTGGAAAGAGAGGAGATGAGATGGGGAAATGCAAATGATTCTGATTTTAGGGTATGGCAATAATTATCTATCGTGAAAATGTTGACAGAACAGAGGCTTAGTAAAAATGGATTTTTCCATTGGAAGGAAGTGTTTTGTGAATTACAATTGTATGAATAAAGATAAATTCATTTTTATGTTATTTTAAATTATACAATTTTTAAAAATATAGTAAGTAGTTGGCAATATTGTACTTGGTAATAACACTATTCTAGGCCTTGTTTGATAAAAGACTGTAACTGGATGAATTTGGGAAATGAATTTGCTTGAGATGAGGAGGTCACTGTCTGGGAAGGTGATTGGTAGTTGTGAATCTCCTTTAGCTTTTCCCTGTTCTAGGAAAGCAGAGTAAAAGATTCTCTAATGATAAGATTTCTGTAGGTTTTAACACACACATCAGTAATGTTTTGGATACTGTGCATCCCTGCAAAATATGGCTATTACCTAATGTTTGCTGTTTGTGATATTATTAAAATAAATATGAGGGAAAATAATAAAGTACATTTCATATAATGAACCACTTTTGGGAAGCAAAAGTATTAAAGGGTGAAAAATGATGTCTGCTTACCATGAAAAGGAAGCTTACATACTTGAAGAAGGCACTTTGTATGTCTGAGACATCGCCAGCATTATATATATCCTGTTACCCTGTGGGTGCCTGTGGTTAGTAATCATTTTTTATCAAACAGCAGGCTACATAGTCACATAGGCCCATATAAATGACCAGAATGCCAGTTAGATCTCCCAATGGGTAAACTTAATTTACGTTTAGAGTCATTTTGAAAAATTTTGTTTTGTTTTTCAATGAATGCGTACTTTCTTTTTCTGTGGACTCTGTCTTTTTTCACTTTGCATACTTCTTCACTGCCATGGAAATAAGGTAGAAACTGTACATTAAATAAAAGAGGCTTAATGACTACAAAGAATTGATTTATTGAAGGAAAATAGTATGTCACATTTTTTTCTGGATGTTTTATCCCTCCCAAATGAAAAGACACAGAAACACACAGAAGCCTGTATAAGTCTACATATAAAAGATGAATAGTTGAAATTGATTGCACCATTATGGGTTTATAACGCCCATTTCTTTGTACAGAAATCCTCAGGACAATTTTCATAACCACTAATAGGGAAACCACAGTAGATAAAATGTCATCAGGCGGCTCTGTGTGTGCTGACGGGATTTTCATAATGAACAGGTTGCAGTTTGTTTGATGTGTACATCACACATCTGGTTGGAAGTTACTAATTTACATTGTCTTAGCAAATTAAATAGATGACTATTGATTCTCTATGGTAGCAGCAGACTAGAACTAGATTTGTTTTCTGTACTGATTCTTTATGAAGCACTAGAATGATAAGTGAATTCTTTCCAAACACACCGCCTCCAACAATACGCTTAAAACTACAATTCTCCAAAGAATTTGACATGCCAGATGTATTTCAAATTTAAGTATTTGAGAGCATATATTTTTAGAGCATTCCTATGAAACTGAAAGATGTGCAATTTAACTAGGCATTGGCTAAATGAAGATGTCTCTTTGGTGAAACCTGTTTAGGCCCAGTACATCAGAAAACTGTCAAGAAGCTCAGTTTTTCTAAATTTTCAGATCAACTGCCAGTTTCTTTTTAAGCTCATTACCCTCCCCCTTCAGCTCCTCAATTAACAAGTGCCTGGAAAACCTGTTTTAGTATTGTCTAACAATTTCACCATAAATTGATCTATTTAAGACTTTTGGCTTGTTTAAATTAATTGCTTCATCAGTGTGGATAGGAAAACTGTATTATTTCAGAGGCAGATGGCAAATGTTCTGGTGTTGTTATAAGTGACTTCTGTGTGGTTTGAAAAGGCTGGAAGCTGGAGTATAAAGATACTGTGAATTAAAGTCTTCTGCTGGTTTGTCTAGGTCCCTGAGGTTCCATGATTTTTGACTAGTTCTTCATTCCTTATTTATGTTTTTCTGCAGCATGCCTATCATAATAGCTGTATGGGCAGCATTTCTAAGTTGTTCATATGTTTTGAAATGTGGTAAGCCGTGGTAAATGACTGCTTTGTGATACTTTTCAGAGAGGCCTTTGAATGAAGTTTGTAGCCATTAATCAATGAACTTTGGAAATACCATGAGTCAGGATGGAGAGTAGGAAGAAAACTTTTTGGAAGAAAGTCCATTTTTTAAAAGAGTTAAGTGGTTTTCTTGAATTCATATTTTGAAGTCATTCATTCATTTGAATTCATTCATTTTCTTGAATTCCTTTCATTCAGTCTGTTTAATTAGCAAGATTAATTATTCACATTTGTCTGTTAGCTTCTTTTCACTCAGATAGGAAATATTTGGCCTTGAAATATATTGATAAAGGAATAATGTAGAACACTTAATAAACCCTGAAAATGTTTTGTAAAAAGAGAATACAAGTAAAGACCTTTATGTAATTGTTATTTTAAACATTAAGATTGGCTTTTTTCCCCACTCAGAAATGATATAGTTTTTATGGATTGGATTGATCTTTGCTTTTCCTTCGGTAAGCCAAAAAAGATGATGTGAAGGGCTTCTATTTTAAATATGTGTCTGTGCACACACTATATAATCATACTTATATGTTTAATTGGTTGGAGATCCACTTTGCACAAATATGGATGCTTACAAAAATATACATGTAAGAATTTACGAAGGTCTGTCACCTACTAATATTCATCTAGCACTCAGTAGCTGCATACACTGAGTCAGAAATAGCCTCAGGTGTCTTAGTGCAGGACATTTTTGGCAAAAATTCTTGTATTTTAAATTAGAATTCCAGTGAGAATTGTTGATAAAGCATTAATGTTAAGAGTAGAGATTTAGAAAAAAGATTTGATTTAGAGATTGATTTGATAATTTCTGTGTCAGACATAGATTTAAATCTCTAAAAGCTACTGGTACAATAAAAGATGTAAAATTGTTTTAGGGACAAATGCTATTCAGTGCTTTTCAGTGATTATCTAAGTGTGAGGCAGAGAAGTAGGTATATCTCAAAAACTTTTTTTTAAACTTTGACTTTTTAAATTTTGTTGCAATTAAAAGTGAAACAAATCCAGGCAATTTGTATTAGTTAAAGGAACATGTTTTTTTTCATCATCTCTTTCAAGTAATTGTTTTTAAAAAAGAGATTGAACTGGAAAAAAGAGAATCTCTTCCCCAGAACACCGATATTGGAATTCTTTTTGTTTGCATTAGACACTGTAGCCCTCATGATAAAAATTGCATTTCATTGCTAACTTACTTTTCAACTATAACTTTAGCCTTTCTTCTACCTTAACTGCACACAATATGGCACCCAAATGGTTGATTTACAACAGACTTTTAGTATGCATTTGATTGAGACTGTTTTCATGTGCATATTTTCCATTTTATTATAAGGCAGTTTTAATAAGACATTTAAAAATGTATTTAGCCAGTAAAATATAATTCTTGACATTTAGTTTATTTTGAGTGTTTATATGATCTTTCACATAAGAGATCATATCAAATGAACTTTTAGATTCTGAGAGCTCTGTTAATATGGGAATAATTTATGTCTATCTCTCATTCTCCCCCCCCCCCAAGCTGAGGAATAATTGTTGTATAGCAATAATCTTTTTTAACACTAAAAACAATCATTGCACCAGTAATGTATACTCATAAATTGGATTAAGTCTTTAATTGTACATAATTTCTATTATGATAATATTGTATATGAAAGTTCCAATTGTCCTCTTCAAATAACCTTGTTTTATGTAATTCATTGATTAAAAACCAAATTGGAAGGATCATGCACATGAAAGATAATTTATAATGACCACATTAAAATTCTTTATTACATGAAAGCTAGCTCTATTGAAATTTCTTTTAAAATAATTACATGAAATAACATGCGTTTAGTTTAGCTCTTCCACCATTTCTTGCACTTAACACATTCAAAGTGATTGATATTTCATTTTAAAATAATTCTTTCATACTGAACCTTTGTAAAAATTACAATAGCCAAATATAATGTATGCATAGGGTAAGTATATAGGTATACACACATATATAATATAACGTAGGTATATATTTACATAGCCACATAGACATGTTGAGAGAGTCTGTTTAAACAGAGTAGTAACTGTTGCCACTTACTAATCTGTTTTTGCCACTCAGGTGTTTTCTTTTTCTTTTCTTTTCTGTCATTTCAAAACCTCAAGCACCAAAAGCTTAGTTTAGGAAAAACCCTAAGAATATCTGTTCATACTGGCTTAAATTACCTCTGAAGATTAAAAAAAATACTTTAGCTTGTGTCCTTGATTCCTTATATCCACAGGTATGTTCAGGTTGTATTGGTGGGATTGTCTGCCTTTTTGGGTATTCTTTGGGAGATTGAGCAGAAGAGATAGCAGGGTCTGATGGCCCTTGCACTGTCTGCTTAGGGGCTAGCAGGTAAGAAATTGCCCATCTTGATTCATAGGAGTTCAGCTTCTCTCTTCATAGCTATTGCCTGTCTACTGCCTCAGTGCACTGCTTTCCTGTAATTTACCCTCCTCTGTTGCTATTGTACAAGGCTCCTAGTGGTTCTTCCTTGGCCATGTCACTTTCATCTCTTCCAAGAACAGAGGTCCAGTTAGTGCTTGCTAACTTGGGACTTGGATGTTATCCATTTATTGTCCCTTAGCTTGACAACCAAAAAGGAATAAAGGATGTTTTTTCCTGACTTACATAGTTGGGTTGCAAGGAGCTTCATCTAATTTGTTACTTCCTGCAGAACGTCACTCATGTCATCTCAGACAGATAAAAAGTCCAAGTGATAGTTTTACTTGAATGTGGTAGTTGATAGCTGACTTAGTCAAGAGGTGACTGAAAATACCAGAGTACATAATTTAAAATCTTCCCAGCTCGGTTCCATTGTTTCAACACACGCATGCACACACGCACACATCCTTATAAAGTTGAGGAGCAATGGAGAAAGGTTAGCCATAGAGCTTAACTTTTTCCTTATAATCTATGACTTTTCAAATCAGTATTTGTATCAGCAATCCACGTTCTCCAAGTGATAGGGCAATAGCCGTGATTCTGGATGCGTAGTGATGTTTTTGACTTCTCCTTTCACCTACCTTTTCCTTTTCTATCTTCAGAGAATGAGCTGTTCTGCTTCCTTGCCATGGCTACTCCCTCCACTTTTTATAACCTGGATCTCATTCCCTCCCATCTCTTTCAGGATACTGATGATTTTCCTTTTCCTCTTGTCCAGTCCCGCCCCCCTTTCTTTTCCCTCTCTGCCTGACAACATGTTCAAATCTCCCCAGTCCAAAATATAAAATGAAACAAAACCCAAACAAAAAATAATACCTTTGCTTGATCCTGCAGCTTTCTAAAGCTTTTATCCTACTCCTCTCTCCTTTTTACTACTAAACTTCTAGAAAGAGTCGTCTTATATTTGTTGCTCTCACCTTATTATTCACTCCTTCAGTCTCAGGGTTCATTTATCCATGGGGATAAAAAGCTAAATGTATTCCTGGTGCACTCTAGGATAATTGGACCATTTTTGTTGTTCTTTTCTGAGGCATAAAGAAGAGAAGATGGGGAGGAGTTGGCAGTGCTTGACAATCCATCATTGTCCCTTTCCTGGTCTCCAAATCTGGGTATCCCCTAAGCCTTTATTCTCAATTCTCCTTTCCTCTCTTTTGTACTTACTCCTATGGTTTTAATTGTTATCACTAAGTAGAATATTCCCAAATCTATGTTTCCAGCCATATTCTCCCCTGTGCGGCAGTCTCACAGCCCCACCTAATATCTCTCCATGGCTGTTCAGCTAGCACTTCAAGCTGAACATGTCTAAAACTGAAAATATGTACCCCTACCTTGCCCAAATCTCTAGTGAACAGAAGGCTGGGCCTGGAGTCAGGATTCAAATATGGGCCTTAGACACTTAATAGCTATATAACCCTGGGCAAGTCACTTAGCCTTGGCCAGCCTCAGTTTCTTAAAAAATGGAGACAATATCTCTAAAGATTGTGAGAATCAAATGAGAATATTTTTAAAGCACCTAGCACAGGATCTGGCATACAGCAAGTACTATATAAATTCTAATTATGATGATGATAACTCAAAACTTCAAAATCCTCTTTGATATTTTTCTTTTTCTCAACCTCTTACTTCCAGTCAGTTGCCAAATTTCAATATCTTCCACGTATTCTTTATTCCTCATTCACGCGACCATCAGCCAAATTTGTGGCTTCATTATCTTATACAACCTATCGTAGTAAACTCCACTCTCTTCGTTGTTTAGTCTGTCCTTAGAGCTGCCAAAATAACCATCTAATGCCAAGGTCACCACTGCATTCAAAACCCTTCGCTGGCTGTCAGTTGGCTGTATATTAAAATACAAGCTCTATTATCATTGCCATTTAAGCCTATCCATAGCACCTTTCCACTTACCTCCATTAGCCAAAGTACCTTTCATTTTATCTTCCAGCCCAATTGGACTGTTGGCTATTCCTCCATCTCTTTCTGTCTTCCCTTGTCTTTGTGGCTCCGTGGCCTGGAATATGCTCTTTTCCCATTTCTGCATGGTGGAATTGTCCTCTTTCTTTAAGGCTCAGGCCAGGTAGAACCACTCTTTAAACCTTCCTCTAATTCCCAAAGATGAAGATGATACAGCCATTCCCCCTTGAGTCCTCTCTTTTGTATTGTACTTATTTGTGTACTTATTTCCTATATTAGAGGATAAGCTCCTTGAGAGCAGAGATAATGTTTAATTTCATTTTTGTCTTCCCAGATTCTTGCACATATCAAGGTCTTAGGAGAAAATGGATTATAGGATAATCACATTTACAGATAAAAGAGGTCATCTTGTCCAATGCCCTCCTTTTACAGAGGAAGGAACTGTGGCATTTAGAGGTTAAATAACTTGCACATTTTCACCTGGGTAGTAAATGGCATAGTTAGGTCTTGAGCACATGTGTTTTGACCCAAAATCCAGTGTTCTTTCTACTAGGCCATGATTCTTCTCTATTTATTTAGTGTGTGTATGTGTGTGTGTGTGTGTGTTTTTAAACTGCAAGTAAGTGCTATGTACATCTTACCTTCAACATCCTTTTGCCATCCATTTTCCATTAGTTAATGTACTCTGGAAGAGGGAAGAGTTAAGTTGACTTTTCTTTCATGAGAATCTCTAAATTCTCAAATGTTTAAAGTTACAAAAATTCTTGTGCTTAGTGTTCTCTTCGTGTGTGTGTGTGTGTGTGTGTGTGTGTGTGTGTGTTTCAGACTTTTACATTTCACTACCCACTACCTCTCTCCCAACATTTAATCATTTTAGAATTTGATTGGGTGGTAATTGTTCTAACTCTGCCTTTTGCTATCTGAGAAGTAATTATGCAATATTAAATAACACAATTTAACAAGCATTTACTAAAAGCCTCCTGTGTTTTAAGCCATATACTAGACATTGTGGACATAAGGACAACATGAGAATAGTCCCTGTCCTGGAGGAGCCTACATTTTGCAGGGAGAGTAGAAACACATGTAATTAGAAATATATAAATACACACAGACACACATATATGTGTGTGTGTGTGTGTGTGTGTATATGTCTGTGTGTCTGTCTATCCATCCATCCATCCATCCTTCCTTCCTTCTATCCATCCATCCGTCCGTCCGTCCGTCTGTCTATCCGTCTATCCATCCATCCATCCATCTATCCACCCACCCGTCCATCCATCCATCTGTCCACCTACCCATCCATCCATCTGTCTGTCCGTCCATCTATTTATCTACCTTTCTGTCTAATAATTTCAGGAGGGAGAGAAGTAAAGATTAAAGTGTATTGCTTTCAGGTCATTTTGAATCCCTTTTCCACTACTTTCCTTTTCCCTAACTGTTTTTTCCTCTGTTCAGTAAAATCAGTAGAATCCTATACTATCAGAACTGGATGAATCTTTGAGGTCATTTAATCCCTTCATTTTGCGGATGAGAAACTGAGGCCCAGAGAGTTTAGGTGACTTACCTAAAGTTAAAGACTAGTAATTCACTTATATCCATGTTGGAGACCCTTATGGCTAAGGTATCAAATAATAACATGCATAAATAAGTCTTTAATGAGGCTTTGCTGAATTCTATCCCTAGCTATTTTATAGAAAATAAATACTTGCCCATCTTCTTTCTAATGAGGTCCTTGAGTAGAGGTGTGATTTCATGACTGTGGATACTCCCTCCATTGATGCGGTACCATTTGGGCTGTCCATCTGTTGTGTCTCGTTCTCACTTCATGACCAGCCCACCTTCTTTTCCAGTCACACATATTCTTGACAACATCTTTTACACCACTTCTCAAACATGTTGTGAGTGATAACTTGCTGTAGCTTGAGTCTTTCTGTTGCCCTTTGGGCCATTTGTAATTTTAATTCTTGAGAGATTATGGTATTCCATGTTTCCCATTCTTCTTGTCTCTCTGGGAGAATATTGGTGTCAAAGAGATGGTTTTTGGATCCACAGGATGTCTGTTATCGTAGAGAGCACTGTGCAAGTTTGCAAGTGCAGTCCAGCTCCATGATTCTTTTATTTCATTCCTAACCCAGGTCATTATCCATTTATGCAATCGTTAAAAGACAACTTTAGTGACAGGGGTTTAATAATAGTCATAGAGAACAGTTACTGAATAACATCTGTGTGTTGTGTGGTATAATAACCACAGGAAGGGCATCAGAAAACTAGAAGACAAAGGCCTCTCTCCTCAAGAGGCTTAAATCTAGTTAGAAAAATAGAATATACGCTAAGTGCTTTAAAATACTCATCAGGTGAATTAATACAAGCACTGAATGGTACAGAACCATATGAGAATTAAATAGAATGATACAGGATTTATATAAAATATCACACAGAATATTATCACATAGAATCATATCAGTACTTAAATGGTGAGGACATAGAGAAAATGAATGTTTGGAGTACTGTTGGGTTGAAAATGTTGAAGGAAAACCAGAGCATGGATTGGAATAGAACACATGCACATCTCTTTTATATTGGGTAGCTATTAAAACACAATTACTAATACTTTTAAAATTAGATTCAGAGGGTAATGAATTTATAATATATGCTTTTGTCATGGCTTGTCTTTATTTCTAACTTACCTACTAGTCCTGATCATGATATTTTTATTCTGGAAGGATATGGAATGATTTCTCCTTTGTCTCACACACCCAAAGGCGTTGTATCTTTAACTAGGTTACATGTGAAAATTATCAATACATTTCAGTATACTTCAGAATTCAGTATGGTTTTACAGTGCATATGAGCTGGGTTTGTAGGGTCACAAAAATGATGTTTGTTACATGAGAAAATTATCAATACATTTCAATATACTTCAGAATTGAGTATGATTTTACAATGCATATAAGCTAGGTTTATAGGGTCACAAAAATGATGTATCACACGTAGACTTTGTTCAGACGGTGACCCACTTATTATGTACAGAAGAATTATATGTTTAAAAAATTGTTTGTAAAAATATTTAGAGCTGCAAGGGATCTGAAAGGCTATCTAGTACCACCCTTTCCCTTTACCAAAGAATAAACTGAGATTCAGGTTTAGTGACTTGCCCAAGGTCACACAGGTACTGAGAATCATAGGATAAGATATCTAGAAGAAAAGGAACTTAGAGGGCCACTGAGCCTAAACGCGGTACTTTTTCTGCTATACAATGCTATCTTCCTTTAGCTTAAATATTTTATACTTACACTACTAAGTTGAAGGAAAGGAACATTAACATGTTTTCCATGTTTGAAAACCATGGCACCTAAGAGCAAATGCCACTTGTCTTTTTTTTCTATGATTGTATTTCAGTTGCAGAAATAGTTCTAGCATGTTGTTTCTAAAAATAAAGTGTATTCCAGTAAAACTATTCTGTGTGAGAAATTTTATAATTTTATAAACCATAATTTTATAAATATATGAAACATATAAATAACATTCCCATATTACTCCTTAGATGTTAACTCAAATAATATTAAATTTAACAAAATTATGTCAACATTAACCTTAATTTGAGTTTAACATTAATTTGTATTTGGGATCTTGGAGCAGAAAGATAGGGGTGGGGTAAGGAAAGGGGACCTGATGTGTTACAGGTGGGAAGATGGGGGCCCATGTTTTGTTTGTTTTTGCTTGCTGTTGTAGTTTTTATTAAAGCGGTGGCCTCTTAACAGACCTGTGCGAGAACCAGATCAAGTTCTAGGTTCTGGAAAAGGTTGGTGAGGTTCTTCACCAAAGAGCAGTAGCAACAGTAACCTCTGAGAAAGGTATTTAGCAGGAGTCAGGTTCATCTTGTTCTTCCTGGGAGAATGAGAGTTTGTCTGTGGGGCAGAAACCAATAACTCATCTTTTCAGTCTGTCTCTCCCTTTCACTCCCAAATTAGCCTAAGAGTAGTAAATCAGGTTTACTTTTGGTTGAGCTGAGCAGATCTAGTGTTATTCAAAGGTTCAGTTGCCTCCTCTCCCCAATTTATTTGTTTGCTTATCTCTGTAATCCCTTTAATAAGACAAAAAGCAATTCAACTCAGTAATCAGAAAGCAAAGGTTCAATATGTAAACACCTGATTGTTAGAACATTTCAGTCCAAACAAGTTTCAGTGAAAGTGTAATTAGCAAGCCAATAAATGGAAATGACTGATGACAGATGCTTCACTATATTAATAGAGAAAAAGTGATGGAAAACACTGAGTCCCTGAAGCAGGATGGAAGCTGGGAATGTGGAAGACGGACTTCAAAGGCTTCATAGATTTGCCCAATGTGGGCACTGTTTATTTCTGTTTGGGTAGGAATTCAGCACAGAGCTCTGAACTAAGCAATTTTTCAAATGCAGTTGCAAATACAAGCAATTCTACTTCTACTAGTTTAGGTATAACTTTTGTTTTTGTTTTTTAAACGTGGCTGATGTACATAAAAGAGATTCCCTCCTAGGGAATCTATTAATTAACTTCTTAGAGTATATGATAAGATCTAGAATTGGAAATCCATGTAGTCCAATCTCCTTATTTTACAGATGATGAAATTGGTGCCCAGGAAGGTTAAGGTTCTCACCCTGGGTCACCAAGTAGAAGGTGTCAGAGGTGAGGTGTGGACCCATGTTCTTTGACTTCAGCACCAGTTCTGTTCTCTCTATTGCTGTCCTTCCTATATATTGTATTTAAATTTTTTTTTTAATGTTCTTTAAGATGTTTTGGGGTTTTTTTAGGCTTAAGCTTTTTGTTTTTCTGGATGGAGTGTCAGTGAGAGTAACTCATGGCTGCTGACACAGTAGATGAGAATTATAAAAAACGAGGATTCTGATCAGCTCAAGGTGGAGATAAATTGAAAAGTACTTTTTGCTGCTATCTGATGTACAAAGTCTGAGCTAAATCCAACTGGCGAAATGATGGTCAGGAAGTAACTAATGGTTCTGGATGAGATGCATCATGTAGTTTAATGCCCTTCAAAATCTGGGACCTCCATGATGTAGCTGAGGACCCTCCTCAGTTTGTGTCTGCTCTGTCTTGTTTTTTGCCCTGGTTTAAACTAATAATTCCCATAATCCCAAGCATCAATTTAGAAAGTACTCTTCACATGGAAAACAATTTATAATAATCACCCACACAGTATTTTGAAAAACCTATAAAAGTTAATGCAAAATAGTTGACATTGTAAAAGTTATGAAATTTATAGATTTATATACCTTTTTAGATGGAAGGAACTTCAGACTTCAGACACTCTGATGTTTCTCAACTATCTGAACCAGGGATCGTTTTTTAAAAAACTAGCATTCAGAATTTTAACTACCCAAATATCCTTACTTCTGAAAATCATATAATTTAAAAAAGAAAACCTGATCTCCTTTCCTTTTTTGCCTTGCTGCCTGTCCTTCTATTTCCATGTATTTTATTTCCTTTCTCATTACCTCCCTTCTGCTTGCCCCTGTAGCTTTCTCCTGTCTCATATCTTCCTCAAATGCCTATTTCTCATCTCTTAAAACACAGAGAACCAGTCACAGGATTTTAGGATTGAGAATTAGAAGGGGTCTTAGAGATGATCTAGCCCAATCCCTTCATTCTACCAAGGAAGAACGTGGAAACCCGGAGACAGCATTCTCCAAGGTCAAATATGTAGTAAACAGCAGAGATTTGAATGCAGGATCTCTGCTCTTTCAATGAAAAATCAGTGAGCATTTATCAAACCCCTCCTACATACCAGACACTATGATAGGGACTAAGGAATCAAAGATCAAGATGAAATAGTCCCTGACCTCAAGGAGTTTGTAGTCTATGAGGAGAGACAGTATGAATGAATAGTATAAAGTCAATCAACAATTCATTAGGTATCTTTTCTACGCAAAATAACTACATGCAGTCTCTTGTGCAGAGGGTTTTGGAGGGCACAGAAGTTTGAGAATTTAGATATTTTATTTTTCACAGTATGGTTGGATTTTAGGTCGGATTTTAGAAACATGAATTTTCTCCAACACCTTTATTTTAGAGATGAGGAAACCAAGACCCAGAGAGACCAAGGTGTCATGTCCATAGCCATGTGATACAACCAGATTTAAAAGACAGGCACATTAGAAGAATAGTGTTCCCCATCTTTGATGGAGGCTTTTTAATCCAAGTAATTGATTGTATTATTCAAGCAGTTCATTGTATCCATATCTTAAAACCTTGTTAATATGGATACTTGGTCAGGATGTGGACATAGAAAGCCTCATGATATTGAACTTGGGTGTTACTGGTCAATACAAGATTCAGATTCTTATTCTTGCATTCACACTCAAGCCCCTGCAGCTCCAATGTGATATTCACAGAGCCTATGTATGCAATGTAATTCTGAATCATGAAATACAACCAACTCTCCACGTGGAAGACAGAACCAAAACATTTATTCAAACACCGGAAAGCTAGATCCCAACATCAGAAAGCCAAATCCATCATAGCAACAAAGAAATCTACGTACAATAACAGTGCAGAGGGTGACATCATTACTAAGCCTTCCCTCTCTTAGGACAGAAATCCTCTTTTTCTTGCAGAACCTATAGTCTCTTAAACAAATCACTAACAAGTTATCCCACTCCCTCTAGTTGCCTGCTCTCTCTTTTCCAGCTCTAAGTGTTCTGACTCACTGCCTGCTCCACCCCGTCCTGTTCTACCTGTTCAGCAAACTCCTCCCACCACAGGCTCCTTGTGACTCAGACTTTCATGTGGCCCAGGCAGTCACATGAGCCTATTAGTGAATGGGAAAGATCTTCCCATTTAAATTACCATTACAGTCCTTTGCCATTTCTCGATTTTGACTATATATCTTTGTAGAACAGCTTTACTGAAACTAATTTGTTCTTGGGATTTGAAATATTTTGACAGAACCCATAAATGCTGTTTTAAGCAGCTTAGGAAGTATGGGCTACTCCTGGGAAAAGGGAGAGACAGGAACATTTTCGAGTAAAATAGATGAAAATGAGTCTGTTTTCATGTTTAATAGTGGCCATGTGTGCCAAGCATTTTTGAAGTATGATTTCATATTTTATGTCTTAGAGGACAGGAAATATCACTAGTATCAATATTTTCTCATAGACCCCTTATTCATTTTGTTGGCATTACCAGGGTTCTGTGGAACATTCTTGGAAACACTGTCTTAGGCTACTTGGTAACTACTATCCTTTCCTCTTCTGAAGATGCCATTGAAGTTGCTTGTCCTGTTTTTTAATCCTAGACTTTCTCCTCAGAGTTCTCTGTCATCCCTGCTTCATGTCATTCTTCTTCCTCCCTCTCTGATTCTGATAATTTGCCAACTATTGTGTTGCTATAATGGCTAAAAGGAAGAAGCAACCATGAAGTTTGCTTATTTTCCATTTCTGCTAATTAATCTCAACAGATAACATTAAAAGGGCAATTTTCTTGCAGAACCTATAAAGTGCAACAGCAGCTTTTTTTTTTTTTAATTTTCATCTCTTGTAAACCACTAAGAGACCAACAGTGTGGAAACAAACAGAATTTATAATAACTGTTGAAATCTTACTGCAGCCTGGGTAGAATGCAGTACTAATTTGTTTTACTGGGTTTGGGTATTGCTGAATTCCTGCAGGGTTCCAAGGATGCTCTGGGGGATGGTGACTCAAAGCTATCCAGAGCATATGTCACTCATCAAATTAGAGTAGTTAAAGAAATAGTGGGGTGCAGGGTAATGCTGTTTTGTGAGGGCTATCGGAAAGCCAGGTGAAAATATCTAGAGAAATTACATGTTGTTTAATGGCAGAGTCAACTTTGTCTAGGCATCTCCTATTTGAATATGGATTGTATATATGCCTGACCTGGGGTAGAGCCTTCTGAGCTCTTATTGGTCTGATCAGCCACTATCAGACACTCTGTATTTGACCCCAACATCATGATGTCATTTTGGTCCTCTTCAAGAACAACAACCAAACTAAACCAGACCAATCTGAATAAAAAACGATCTTCTATATAAACTCTGGTATGGGAAGCATTCACTTCAATCTGTATGACTTTATTTAGGAAGTGATGCACAAAACATTAAAAATGGTTCTTTATAAAATAGTTGTGTCAGTGGCACTTGGGGCTGATTCTAAGATACACATTTTTAGATCTTTCACTCAGTGGCTGTGTTACTTTGGGTGGGTCAGTTAGTTTCTTATGGGTCTCAGTTACAGTGCCTGGCACATAGTAGGTCTTAACAAATATTTATTGATTGATCTCTAAAATAAAATATTGGAAATGAAAGGTCTTTCTCATGTTAAATTACACTGTGGACAGACAAAATATCTAAATTTTTAGACTGCTCTCCTCTCCAAAACCACTTTGCTCCAGAAGCAACAAGGTATGGAACATTGGACTTGGAGCCAAAGAATGTGGGTTCAGATCTCAGACTTTTCTTTTTTAAGATCTGTGTAATATAGGAAGAGTCATAAATTTCTCAGCTGTCGGACAAGGAGATTGGATGAAGGAGGTAGGGCCAGGCCACAGATGAAATTAGGAAGCAGTTGAAGTTTGTCTTTATAGCTATTCTCTTTCCTTTCCAGCTGCCTTCTCCCCTTCTCTCTGGGGGCTATTCTTGCTGTTATCTTAGATTCTGTTGTCTTAGATCTATTTTCCCAAGTCAAAATATAATCTCAGGGAAAAAAATTGATAAATTCCTTCAATTCACGACAATGAGCCATAATAGATAGAAGTCCCACCTTGGAAGCAAGAATTTGTTTGAAGTTGCATATCAGACACATAATGACTAAGTTACTCTCAGGAAGTCACTTAACTTTGGCGTCCCCAACATCTCTCTAAGATTATAACCATCCATTAAGTTCCATACCAATGAAATCACAGGTACAGACCAAGAAGAAAGAGAAAGAAAGGGAGAAAGAATGAAAGGCAGAAATGAAGGAAAGGGAAAAAAAAGCAAAAAAATGTATAAAAGAGCTGATAAAGCTTAATATTTATGTTTCTTAGAAGACATTTTAGTGGAAGACAAAGCCTTAAATTACAGAAATAAATAATTATTGGTGGAATTTTAAGTGTCACACTCGAGAACACATTTTTGGTAGAATTTCCCAAATCCTTCAGATCTCACTGTATTGATAGCCAATTACTCTACTTAAGGGTAATGCTAACCCCATTAAACAGAATCTGTAAAAATCCTATGTGATTTTGCATAGATCTCTGACAGTACCCACAAAGATAATTTTTAAAAAGGTCTCTTATTTCTATGCAATCCAAAATCCCCCAGCAACCATTCATGCCTCTTCCCTCCTTCCCCCATAGATATAACAAAAGCTTGTGTCCCAGACCATTTCTAATAATATGTGAAAAGTAAAGCGCATAACAACAATGGTAGAACATGTGTTCAATTATGTATTTTTATTCATGGAACGCATTTCAAATTTATTTTAGCAGTTTAAATAAAAGAGTTTAATGTATATTTAGTCAAGCATTACAGTAGTAAGGGCTTAAGCAGATTAGAAATAAATGAATCCAATTAAAGAACATGTCTTTGAGATTTGACATGTCCTAGGTATGAATGAGCAGTTTGCATAGCAACAGTAAAGAAACCATTAATGATTAACTATCTGGAAGAAGCTTAATCAAGGATAAGTACTATAGAACATACCACCAAATCTTTAAGTTAAATAAATGGAGATTTGTATATTTAAAAACATTGTTTGCATCAGTAAAAATTTTTGGTGTGCCTTTTTCTCCCCTCTTGTAATGTTCATGGTATCATGTTCACTTTATTTATCATTAGATAAATGCAGTGTTAGAGTGACTTTCCCACGGGCTGTGACCATGCTCTGGTATATAATGTGTTGTAACAAGAAAAGCGTTGAAAACCCCACGTCAGTATTTATTATGTTGGCTTTCTTGAAATGGAAATTTATTGCTATGTATTTTGAATCCTTTCTTACATTCTGCTGTGCACGTGACATGCTTCCCCTCTTTCTTATTTTGTGTTTGAGTTTGTTTCTTTTTCTTATTGTGTATTTAAGTTTTAGTAATAAAAAAAGAACATCGTTGTAATTCCAGGAAGAGGGGGAGAGCTAGGGTCTGGTTTACATGTGCTACTAACTTCTGCCATGTGAGATTTAATAATCCCTTCACCTCTGTGGGCTTCAGTTTTTTCATCTGTATGTAAAATGAAACGGTTGACTTAAGATGGCCTCCAAGGTCCTTTCTAGTGCTTTCATTCTTTGATCTGCTGTAAAATGTAGAACCAAACCTTGACTGATTCAAGTACCATTGCCTTGTTCTTCCTCTGTTTTTGTTTTCCTGGGATCATAGATTTGCTAGGCTGAAACAGACCTCTGAATTAATTTAGTTCAATCTCTTTGTTTTATAGAGAGGAAAACCTAGGCATAGGGAAGGGGAATTAGAGATGAGGAAGGTGTGGCAAGATGGCAGTCTGTATGAAAAAGATTTGGATATTTCAGTGAATTGATGGTCAACCTCTTTACCTTAGACTTTCTTGAGAGATACAGTGTCTGGGACTAGAGAGAGGATAGTCTGGTTATGCTCCATCAGCCCATATGTCTGGCATTGTGTTCAGGTTGGTGTGCCAAATTTTAGGAAAGACATTGACAAGCTGGCAAATTTCTAGAGTAGGGTTCCAGCATAGAGAGGGTCCTGGAGAAATGCTGGTGATGAATGGAGAAGATTAAGGATTGGCAGGGTAAATGTTTCAGAACTTCTTTAGGGGTGGGGGATGATGTATGCATGACACACCTTTAATTTTAATCTGCATCATTAACTTTTTAAAACTGTTAACACTTTCTTAAGTCTACATATTCAACAAAATAATAAATCAAGCCCTAATTTGTAGTGTTTGCTGACTTCTGACCTGTAAATATTCACATTTAAAAGTTAACAACCAGCTCTCCAACTGGTATGGGCTGGCTGTAGCACACCCCAGGAGCTGAAGGTGGGGAATTTGGGTGAGTGGAAAAGCAGCAGTTTTCAAATTCAAATTTAATCTCTGACACTTACCAACTATGTGACCCTGGCAAGTCACTTAACTTTTGTCTGCTTCATTTTCCTCATCTGTAAACTGGGGATAATAATAGCACCTACCTCCCAGGATTATTATGAGGATCAAATGAGATAGTAGTTGTAAAGCACTTAGCACAGTGCTTGGCACATAGCATAGCTAATAGTAGGTGCTATGCAAATATTAGCTCTTGATGATGATTGATGATTTTGATAATTTGTTCTGCTTAGCCTCCCAGGTCGAACCAGTGGAAGTTTGAGAAGTAGATTCTGGCTTGATGTAAGGACAAACTTCTTAACAATAGAAGATATAAAATAATGAAATGGAACTACTTAAAATATAGTGGGTTCCCTCCTCAGTAGGAGGACTACAAGAAGTCCTCTTCTGAAGTCATTGTAGAAGGGATTCCTGTTCAGAGATCAAACTAGATGAACTTTGAGATATCTTTAAATTCTGAGAAACTTGGATTCAGTGATTCTGTAAAATAACTTTACCGAGATGTCTCACAAGCTGCAAGTAGCAAAGCCCTTATTAAAATCCAGGTTCTCTGACTGTGGACCCAGTGCCCTTTACACTACACCATGATGAGATTACTTTTTTGTCACCTTCTTAAATAGTGGCTGAAGTTTGGGGAAGGAGAGAGACCTGAAGTCTTGTAGGATTCAAAATTTTAATTTATGTAATGGATGAATGTTATAGAGTGTAATATAGTATTTTATTTTTGATTTCACTGACCCACAACCTTCAGCCCCCAAAACAGTAAAATAGCCAGAAAATTAGGAACAGCAAGATTTGGAGAATCAACAAATTGGAAAATGTAACTCATGGATAATCAGAAACTACCTACAAATGGTTATATGAGTAGGCTCTGAGCATGAAAAAATCATAGATGAAGTTCGAAGAAAAATAAACTGGGATTCGTTTAATTTAGATAGTGGTAGATGTGCATTTTAAAATTCATTGATGATTGTACCATTTACTGCAACCATAGGGCAAAACTTCATTGCTTCTTTTCATTTGTTGGTAATAGTTTAAAATAGTTTCTTTCGGCAATAGTTTAAAATAGCAGTTTTGTTTTTTAACAGAGAAGATCCTGGGGAACCATTGAAGTTTATGTGTGTTTTTTCATGGACACACTGAAGTTTTGAAAGTCAGGTAGGGAGGATGGAAGATGCAATGCTGAACAAGAACAATTAGAGATATGTTAGTATCATATGAGTAATTATATGAACTATTTGTGTCCGATTTGTTGCAGAGTCTTCCAAGATCCTATGGGTCTGATCAACCACAATAGGATACACTGCACATTGACCCCAACATAGTGATATTATTTTGGTCCTCTTTGAGAAAGGAGGACAACAACCAACCAACCAACCAACCAACCAACCATATGAATAATGATTGCCTTAGCAATCCCTGCAGCATTTGGAAGCCTAGCAAAAAGAGAGTCTTTCCTAGAAGCGTATAGAAGTATGTGTTGGGAGCACTTGCCTGAAAAGGGATTATTTACATTATTTTAATAGAGATTCAGGATTTCAGTTTATAATTTGGAGGATAATTGAGTATGATGCAGAAAATTTGCCTGGATCTGGCATTGAGGGCCAAATAGTTTTTTTCCCCCCGCCCAAAAAAAAGCGAACTCACCTTTGGAAGAGGGTCTGTGTGAGATGGTTTGGCCAAATAAACAGGCAACAGAAGAATAATGAGATATGTCACACTGATGGTATCATGGTTTTGTAGCTATGGATTTTTATTTGCCTAGTGTCTAGGGCTATACACAGACACATACTTGTGTTTAACTTAATGTGGTGTTTTTTTAAATCAGTAAATTAACAATTTTAAAACTACGTGATGCTAAATCATCAGTGTCTGATTTTTTCTTTTTTCTACTTAATTTTCTTTTGGTTGTGGACTTTAGGTTTTTGATATGTCAAGTAAGAATGATGTGTGGGGAGTTACTTTTTATTCACCAGTCTTTTTACCTGAAGTCATTATCATAATTATAAATAAGAAATGTTAGGGAACAGAGTGATATCATTTGAAGTAAATACACAAGGTAACTAAGAGTTTCCATGTATGCCACTGTATTTAATCATTTGTAATACATTGAAACACGTTAAGCAATTTACTTTTATTGACTATTATTTAACATTGTAACTATAACATTAACATATAGAGTCTTAGGGGTCATTATTAGGTAAAGAAAATATAAGATAGGGAACAGAATTCTACTCCAGAATGTGACTTGGGAGTCTTGCTCACTTGGTGTTGGCCTCTTGTAAAAGAAAAAAAGAATACTGAAAAAAGGTTCTGTTTATTTGAACTTTATGGTTTAGACTTTTGCATAAATGGTGGTTTATTGCGTGATAAAGATGATATCAAACATTTGAAAATATTTGTTGCATACTTACTATATTCTGTAAAGCATCTTATCAGATGGTTTAGGGTAAAGAGGTAGATATTAGGTATATTTCCGTACCTACAGTTTAGTTGTAGCAGGAAGAAACTCTCTGTCTGCCTCTCTCTCTCTCTCTCTCTCTCTCTCTCTCTCTCTCTCTCTCTCTCTCTCTCTCTCTCTCTCTCTCTCTCCAGTAGGATAAGGAAGTACAGAAAAAGTGTAAAACAATTGATATAAGTTCTCCAAGATTTCTGAGGTGGGACAGATCACTTAGGTCTGAACTATCTATAAGAAGTCATAATGAAATAAGACTTAAGACAGCATTAGGACATGTATAAACTAGATTCTGTTTTAATGGGAGGAACTTAGCAAAAGACCAAGGAAGAAGCACTGTTAATTGCAGCATCCATGTGTATATCCATGTTGTGGGGACAGCTGGTAGTTGGCTATCCAATGCTCTTTAAGAGGTTTCTTAGTTTCTGAATTTAACTTTTAAAATATTTGATATTCAGATCCTTTCTTTTAGACATTGAAAGGAAATAATCAGCTTTAGCCATATAATATCACTCTTTTTTTGTAAACTGTTCTGGTGATTGTGATAGCAGCAGTGGATCTGAGGATGCATAGGAATGGATGAAGAGGGATGGATATTACAGAGTCAACGTTTATGTAAACGAAATTATATTTGGGAGCTAGTAGAAGTGCCAGATCAAGTAGTGAAAACCACAAGGAAGAAACACAAATCCACTTATTAGTATGAAACCATTACATTTCCAAGGGTGCCTTAGTGTAATTTCCCTGCAGGACTCTTTAGTCTATGAAGCCTTCACAGTAAGGAATGCTGCTTATCAGCCTGAAGGCTGGACTCCATAGGAGCCTGAAAATGAAGCACAAAGCAAGTCTCTTTGCTGCAGAGGTTGGAACTGTGGACAGACAGTCATGGTGCCAGATTATAAGGAAGGTCATGGACTTCGTGTAAGAGTGACTATAGAATCCAATTAAAAAGTTTAGTATAGGCAGTCATTCCCATTTAATCCCATCACTGCTTAATGCAATGCTCTGCTTATTTCAATCAACATCTTTTTGAGCCAAATCAGTTGTATGTCTTTGTTTCCACGTTTTTCAGAGTAATTTGATCACCTTCAGCTGTATAAAAAAATGGATAGCTCAATTGGGAAATCTGGCAACATCCATTAAGAATAATAATATAACATAAAACAGGGAGAGAGGAACTGAATTTTTGTTAGATATTATGCAAAGATATCAATAGAGAAGTAAAATAAGAAGTTGTCTAAGATGGAGATGAAAAATGCTCACTGATACAAGAAAAAAGAGAAAGCTTCAAGAATCCCCGATAAGAATAACTCAAAAAGTTAGATTGACAGTTCAAGCGTCTGTTTTGGGGGAATATAGATTGTTCTTCATAGTGTTATGGGGTTTGCAGTTCCATATCTTTCCTTAAAAACTATTAGAGTGATATTATCTTTTTTTTTGTGGTTGACACCAAAGTTTATAGCACAGACTCCTAAATTGTCCTAAGGAAATTAGATACTTTGTACAACGGGAATGTGTATTATCTTCTAAATACTAAATTAAACATTATCCTCGTCATTACATATGATGTGAATATAGGTTGAAGTGTAAAATTGTTTTATGTCCAATTTAATTTGGAACACACCTAATGAAAGGATAATCCGTGTAAAGGAACAGGTACAAAAATGTTTACTAAGCCAAGGGGCTGCATTGAGTATGCTGGCAACTGGGTGGTGAATTGTGTTATGTAACATGTCACTCAAGTGTGGGCTAAGAAAGACCTATGACAATGAGATTACACAGTTTTACAAGAAAAAGGTGAATCTGGAACTATTTTAAAGTTTAGAGTAGATGCAGATGACAAAATTTGTGATCTGAGTCGTTCTTGACTGGTTATAGTTGAATAAAATTATGCTTGCTCATCTGTGCAAATGGAGATGCAGTTGACCAATTCCAAGCGTTAGTGATTGCAAATTACCCGTGTCCCACTGCTTTTAGGGCCAGAAACCCCACTGGAGTCATTGCAAAATTAGTTTTAGAAAGTAGATGACTAATCCTCTGGTGTCTAACAGTGGAAGAGAACGAACTATTGTATTTATCTTGGTGACAGCCATTTTGAAATATGTGGCAGACAGCTTATCTTACTGATTTTTTTATAGTTACTGTATTTGGGATTATTGAACTAACCCTTCCTTGAGGTGAATACCTACAGTGTTCTAAATAGGGCCTTTAACAAAAAGCATTTCTAAGGCGATTTTACATAATGGATTTAATGTAGTATGAATATCAAAACCCAGTTACGTATTAAATTTGCTTTTCAAATTAAAGCTTTCTGTTATTCCCTTTTTAGAATTTGCCCTGCTGCACAGGGAAAAATTAAAAGTCTTTACTGTACATGCATATACATTTCAAGATATATTTTCTTACGAGTGTGTCATTTGTTGATGTGACCAGGCCAGGCTCAACCCCAGAGAGGTTTATCTCCTGTCCATTTCTAAGAGGGTACATAGTGTGCTTCTGTATTTGCTTGATGGATGCTTTCTCAGACCTACAGATCAGAAGCTTTCACACAACTTGTCATTTTAGACCCTTATCTGGGGGCACAGAAAAGTTCAGTAACTTGCTCAGTCACATAGTCAGGATATAGTAATGGTAGAACTTGAATCTAGGTCTTCTTGACTCTGAGACCAGCTTTCTTTTCAATCATAGCATGGTTCTTTTTTCTTCCTTCCTTCCTTCCTTCCTTCCTTCCTTCCCTCCTTCCTTCTTCCTTTCCCTATCTCCTTCCTTCCTTTCTTCTTTCTTTAGATTTGTGAAGCATCTTTTTTTTTACATTTAATTTTTATTTTTCCTCAATTACCTGTAAACAGTTTTTTAAACATTTGTCTTTTAATATTATGGGTTCCAAATTCTCTCCCTCCTTCCCCCCCCTTGAGAAAGCAAATAATTTGATATCGATTATATACGTGCCATCATCGATGTGAATATTTTGAGCTTTAGCAACGAATACCTTACCTTGGTAAATAATTTGCTCTCTACCGCTGAAAAGATACACGTAAATGAATGGTCATGGAAAATTAGGGTAAAACAGCAGAAGAATTATATCAGAATATATGCTGCTTGTGAGTAGGGATTGTTTGGTTCATTGTGTTTATATTCCCAGTTCTTTGTACAGTGCCTGGCATTTAGTTGGTGTTGAATAATTGAGTTTGATTAATAAGCAGTTAGCTTCAGTGAAAAGAGCTGTGATGTTTACTAAAATATAGAAATCACATCATTTCCTTGCTATGGACTTGAAGGTTTACCTGCTTCAGAATCCCAGAGAATGTCATTATTTTTGTGTTAACACAGGGACAGCAGTTTTTGTTTGGTTTTTCTGTATTTTCATTTCCTTTATATAGTGAAGCAGAGCATCATGATTTCCCATTCTATATGTCACAGTAACTAGAATTGGAGAATTCTGTTAGTGCCTTTGGTTGGAACTAATGCCTCTTTTTACAGTCTGGTGGCATGTGTGGTACTTCTCCACTTGCATGCAAATGCCTTGTTTGTCTCTGAAGTTAGCATTTGAGAAAACAGACTCGTGATAGCGGTGGTCATGCATCAGTGACATATTCGTTAGCAGTGTAGTGAAACTCTCCCTGTAACATACAAATGGAGGGATGCTGTGATTAGAACAGCGTTTCCTTGTACAGCCGCTCATTTCTAGTCTCTCATCTATGCATTGTGTGGCTGGAGTATTGCTTTGCCTAACTCTTGGAAGAAGTTAGTTCTTCTGACAGGTTCCCTCCTTCCTTACTCAGTGTCCCTTACCATGCACCTTCCCATCCCTATAAAAACAGAAATTGCTGTATTGATAGGTAATATAGCCCATTCACTTAATATGTTTGTTTGTCCAACAGATAACACTTACCATATGCCACCACTATGGATATTTTGGCCATTTATTAATTTAAAAAGGTTTCTCTATGTATGGTATTTCAGGACTGAAGTTCTACTCCATTGATTCTTTATGGCAGGGGGATGACTTGGCCTCTTGAAGAGTATGTCGCTGGATTATGAGCTCTTTGAGGGCAAGGACTGACTTTTTGCCTTTCTTTGTATCCCCATTGTTTAGCATAGCACTTGGCACCCAGTAGACTGAGGTAGCTAGGTGGTACAATGAATAAAGTCCTAGGTCTGGAAGTTAGGAAGACTCATCTTTCTGGGTTCAAATCTGGCCTCAGACACTTAGTAGTTATGTGACCCTGGGTAAGTCACTTAATCCTGTTTTCCTCATTTTCCTCATCCGTAAAATTGAACTTGAGAAAGAAATGGGAAACCATTCTAGTATCTTTGCCAAGAAATCACCAAAATGGGGTCATGTAGAGTTGGACATGACTGAGCAACAACAAATAAATGTTTATTGACTGAGTGTAAACTTTGCCAAGTTCTTTCAAGCTGGAGGGGCATTGAGTATGGTCCACTTTACCGATTATACCAGTGGTTGGAAGATCAGCCTAGTTTAGGCCAGAAGGGATCCTCAGCAGGTTGGGCCATAGAATGATGACTTTTTCAATCAAAGCAAATCACACTGATAAGTTATAGGAGGGTTGAAATTTGTATGGGCAGGAGGAGTATCCACATGAGTGAAACATGTTTCCTTGAAACTCTCTGAAATACTGTTCGCATATTGGAAGTGCTTGGCAAATGCCTGTTAAATTTTATTGAATTCAGAAATTGTGGAAGAATTTAGAATAATCTTATTATTAATGTGTCAAAGTGGATAGAAAAGCTGGTTTTGAAGCCAGGAAGACCTGAGTTCAAGTTTCCCACTATGACACACACTGGTTTTGTGACCCTGGGCAAATCACCTAACCTCTCAGTGCTCTAGGAAACTCTCTAAGATTTTAAATTGCAGAAAAAGTGCCCACTTACTCTGGTAAAGCAAAGTACTTCACTCCGGAATTCCCTGTACTTATAAAATCACATCTAATTTATGATACCTCTTTTCTTGGAATTTAAGTATGATTCATTGTGACTTAGAAGCAGTTAGATGATACAGCGGATAGAGGGCTGGGTCCAGAGTTAGGAGTATCTAAGTTCACTTCCCTTCTCTAAGTTCAGGTCCCTTATTAGCAGAATAATCCTGGGTAAATCATTTAATTTCTCTGTGTCTTATTTTCCTCATCTGTAAAATGGGGATAATAATAGCTTCTACCTCTCAGGGTTGTTGTGAAAATGAGATAATATTTGTAAAGAACTTTGCAAACCTTTAAGCATTAGAGAAATGCTAATTATTACTTGAAACGGTAAAAGTGAAAAATCGTTGTTTACCTTCATCGTCTCTAACCCCATAGTGACTGAGCTATAATACAGATTTAGTAGTCATTTCAGAGTTAGTCACAGACATTTTCAGGAGCTCATAATCTTCACCATAAACCAACCATTTTCTTCTCCCTATCGGAGCACATTCAATTTGGATCTTTGCTCTTGAGTAAAACTTCAATCAGAAGAAGCACAGTCATACACAGTAGTACCCTCTTTAAAAGGGAATATCTCTGTGTTTTAATAAAAAAAAATTTCACAAGGAAAATGACATTAGAAATAGGAGACAACAGCTATGTTCCTGGTTGTCTATCTAGTAAAGGAGAAGCCAGGGTATTTTGTCCTCTGGATTTTCATTGTTTTATTGACAAGATTTCAAATTGTGGCAGATTTTAAGCTGATTGACTGGCTACCAGAGTGTGAGCTCTCATGGTCAATAGATAAGACCTTCATTTGCCCTGTTTATACAATGGCTAATGGAAGGACAGAGAGACAACTGGATACTTTATGGGACTTTTTTTGATCTGTCCAAAAGTCTTTTCTCATAAAGAGGACCCATTTGGTTAGCAGATGCACGGTTGGGAAAAATAACTCAAATTTGAGTCTTTCTCATTCCTCTAATTTTCTACTTTAGCCCCAGACTTAACGGAAATTGTAATCAGCAAATATTCATTAGCATTTACTATATGCTAGGTTCTATACCACTAGATATAGGAAATGCAAAGATGTATGAAATATAGTCTCTCCTCTCCAGGAGTTTATAAAGACTTGTACAGGTTGTGTATACATGAAACCCAGGAACAAAGATTAAATGCTAGTTAGTCAGGAAAGTTGTCAAAAGAGTATTCAATTTTATTTGGGCCCTGAGGGATAGATAGGTTTTTGATGGAAAGGAGATAGGGAGGTCATTACAGGAAGGAAAAATTGTATGAGCACAGGTTTGGAGAGTGCAAAGTATGTCAAAACACAATTTGACACAAAGAAGGGTATAGTAGGAAATAAAACTGGAAGGACAAGTAGGGGTTAGATTGCAAATGGCATTAAATGCTTGGCTAAGAAATTTGGAGTAAGTAGCATCCATAGTTTTATACAAACCTTGATTCCACAGAGTACATACAAAGTTTTAAAAAGACATGGCTTCTGCTCTCATGAATCTTCTACTCTAGTAACTGTTAGTTATTAATACATATTTTCCTGTCTTCCCAATTTTTATTTCCTTTAGGAGGATTTTTCACTTCTCCTGAGTTAGTGGTTAAAAGGGCATGTTCTCATATGATTATTGTAATATTCTGAAGTTGTGCTACAGTGCAGTTCTTGGAAACTGATGTTGTGGGGAACATCCATTTCTAGTATGGTATCACTAAAGTCACCAAGTACATCTTCTAATGTTTACTCATCAAATAGCTACATTGCAGAAGGACCACTAGAATTCGCTCTATTATTTTGTACTTGAAAAGATAATAAAACAATAAAAACTGATGAATTATGAATCAACATGGGTAGATCACATTAATCAAATACTATAATTATTCTGTGATAAGTATGATAGCAAAGTCTGAATTTGTTGTTTGAATTTTCATGCCTTTCTTGTGATTAGCATTAGAAAAAGTGAGGAATTAGAACACATTACCTATTTTTTCTCTCATCATTTCAAGTACTTAAAAAAATTCCTACTTGTTTCAAACACAGATTTGTATTTCTAATAAGAAAACTCCTGAATTCAGTATATTTGCGGGATATTTAAAGTCAGTATTTTTTGTATTCCTTGCAGAGATACAGAATATAAAGGACTTCAACTCTCCTTGGATCAGATCACAGCCACCAAACCATCCTTCTCCTATACCAACACTACACCCACCATAACTGACAACCGGAAGGGGAACAAGCCCCGCCTCTCAAACACAAAATCAAAGTCCAGGACGTCTCCATACCCTCAGGTATGTGCAAGGGTTGCTGCAGATATTTTTCTTTTCATTTGATTTGGCTTGAATTCATGCTTGAGGAAACCATGGTATTGATTGGAATGAGTTATCCAGCTTTAATACAACTCAAATTTCTATACATCTAGAAGTTTTTCTTTCCACTGATGACTTTTTTTTAATAACCTGTTTTCTTTTAAGCCATGGGACTTCCCCACTTTTCAGCTAACAGAAACAAATTCAGAGAATGCCTTGATTTCTGTTCGTTTGTTTGTATCCCTTTCAGTATACTAAGCCTTACACGGAGAATAGCCCTCTTCAGCTTTTTGTATCTTTTAAGTATCTTTTCCAAGACATTTTATACTAAAGTATTTTAAGGAAGCAGTCTATTTGCCAAGATACAGAAAGACCAGGAGTTTGGAATAGAAAATTCTAATCCTGTGACCAAGAATTGAAGGGAGAGCAAAGTAAGAGACTTAGGCAAAGGATCAAGGATGTGATTTCCTATGCAGTTTAGAAACAGATGGGCTGTTCATGAGAAAGAAGGAAGCAGAAAGGCTATTCCAGATGGTAGGAATGATCAAAAAAGTAGCTCTGAGCTCACTCATCTTTGTCAAGGGTGTGGATAGAGACCCAGAGGAGATGCTATAGAAATACCCAAAGATAGTAACAGGAATGGGAGGAAATGAATGTCATGATACTCTTCTGGTACATAGGGTCTAGACTTTGTCAGGATATACCAGAGTGAAGGAATATCCTCTCTTGCCTAAAGGACTAGAATTCACTAGTGGGCTCAGGATTCTCAGCTTCAAATATCTAATAACCTATGACCCACTCAATTTTTCATTTTATCTTCAAAGAATCATCTCTAGTTTCCAATAGCTCCCTTGAGCAACAAATGCTAAGAGATGACCTCTGAGGTTCTAACAAATAGAGTAACTTTATACACACAGAACAAAACTGGGTTTATGAGCTTTCCCGTTCCTCAACTTGTCACTTCTGGGTATTTTTTTTTTTTGTCTGTTAACAAATGGAATCAGAATGTCAGTGGATTCAGGAATTATAAAATCTTCATGCCTAAGTGAGCCTGTTATCTGATTTTTGATTGCTGTAAGCACAGGTTGTGTTAGGGAGGTTTAAACTTTCCACTGGAGGACCTTGTTTCTGCAAAGGCTCTCAGTGGTAAAGAAGAGGACAGTTACTTACTGACCTTAGAATGATGTTGGCCAGCATATGCCTTCAATTTTTAAGACTGAAAGCATTATAACTTGACTTGCATTTTAATTAAAATGACTATTGAGGACATTCTGTCTCACTAAGATAGAGATTTTAATTAAATTTTCTTAGCTTCTGTCAATGAACGTTACTCTACCTTTCATAATTTTGGAGAATCTGTTCTGCCCTCAGATACTTTTACCTTTACTTCAATCATATAGGCCATATGTAAGGCAAAAAAAAATTAAGAAAAACTAGAGTAAAGAGAGGTTTGTTCATTGTTATATGTATTTTTTTAAATTACAAATTTGGGACCAGAATCCAGACTCCTGATTACTAATCTAGTTGTATCACTGAGATTCTGTTTTCTGGTTTTCTTAAGAATTCAGTTTTATGCATCTCAGATTAATGCCACCTTGTTCGTATGACAAGTGGAGTGCTCAAGATTTTGCATTCTTTTGTACTCTTTTGGGACTACTTTGCAAAGAAATCTGGTTAATCTTCTTCTGTGGTGAACACCTGTACACTTTGAATTTTTATAGTATGGTATATTTTCAGTGTTTCATAAAAGTGAATTGGATAATCTAGCTGTTATGTGTCTAATTAAAGCTCTCCTTCAGGTTTAGGTAGTCAATTAATTCTGTAAACTATGGTACAAACGTGACTCCAGACAAGTCCCATGCCACTACTGTAAGGAAAATGACTGAGATAGACGAAGCCACATATTACACATGTACTTCAAAATGTTGGGATTAGTACTCAAAGGTCTCAACTTCTATTCTTTTATTGAACCCAGTAGACTTCTGTGGGGAAAAATACTCATTTAATTTCTCCAGAATATTCTTGTTTGGTCCAAGAGGTCTATCTGTCTTAAAGTAGTTGTGAGTACTGAGTATGTCATACATATCAATAGTCATTTATCAAACACTTATTTGTGTGCCACTACCTGTGTCTGACACTGAAGATAGGAAAATAAAAATGAAACAATCCCTACCCTTAAGTGGCTGTCATTCTCATAGTGGAGACGATTTGTACTTAGAACAGTTTCTTGATATTTCCTTTCGTAGTAATCAACAAATATTTATTTAGTAACTCCAATGTAAATGTACATTGTTTAGTGCTGTGAGATATAAGAAATATATTGTATGGTTCCTTCTTCAGATAGCTTACAGTTTAGTTGAGGAAATAAGATACATCCACATGAAAAGTTAGACAACCAACAATAACAGGTTGTTAAGATAGAATGAGTATCATGAATGAATATGACAAGACAGGATGTGGTATACCAGTTTAGAAGAATAAGAAACCACTTGTTGGTCAAGGGAGTCTTTATGGAGAAGTAGGATTTGGAAGGCAAGTTTGGGGTAGGCATTAAGGAGAGGGAATGATTTTGTGTGTGTGTGGTGTGAGCAAATATAGGAAGATATAAAATATATTTATGAGAGGATTATAACTATACCAGCCTAAAGGGAACAGAAAATTCATGCTGAGAAGGGTTTAGGAGATTAGGTTGAGAAGGCAAAAAGATGGAGATCAGCTTGTAGAGGTCTTTTAGGAGTCTGGATTTTATTATGTAGACTCTGGGGCACTCAACAATTTTTTAAGTGTGTCCTGGTGAAAGTAGATTTTTAGTGAGATTAATATGGCAGAGGTATGCAGGATGAGTTGGAGAGGGAAGGAAATGTAGAGAGACTAAAACATCATAGTTGTCCACTTGCAAGGTGCTGAGGGACTGAATTAAGGTGGCAAGAGTGGGAATGGAAAAAATGAACGGATTTGAGAACCAGACAAAAAGAGAAGTATTCTGTGTAGTCAGTTTAGTTTAACAATTCAGAATGTGTTTCCAAATGCAGTCTGCTAAGTGCTGGGTATCCAGGGATAGAATAAATAGCATCCAAATAGTCCTTCCTCTCAGGGAGCTTATATTGTACTAGGAAGGTGCAGATTTCCTTATAAAACATTGATGCTAAATTCAAGGTAACTTTAGAAGTGAGAGCTGAAACTGAGAGGATCAGAAAAATTTTCACTTAGGAGGAAGCACCTGCACTTTTCCTCAAAGGAAACTAGGAATTTTAAAAAACGGAAGTGAGTAGGGATGGAATGTTGAGTTGAGGGATAAACCACTAGGCCAATTTAACAAAAAAAAATTGTTGTTTGGTTGTGTCTAACTCTTTATGACCCCATTTGGGGTTTTCTTAGCAAAGATACTAGAATAGTTTTCTTTTTCAAGCTCATTTTATAGATGAGGTTTCTGAAGCAAATAGGATTAAGTGACTTGCACAGGATCATATAGGTAGTAAGTGTCTGAGGCCAGATTTGAACTCAGGAAGTCTTCCTGACTTCAGGCCTTGCTCTCTGTCCCTGCACCACCTGGCTGCCCCTTAACAAAAAGTAGAGTATTTCAAAGGGAATAAGATGAAATTAGTCTCAAAGTGTAGAATAAGATTAGGAGCAAGTCTTAATCTTAGCAAGTCTTCCTGAACTTAGTGGCTATAAGAAATGACTAAAATTTTTTGAGTAAGGAAGTGACATGGTGAAACTATGCTTTAGGAATATTAAATTAGCAGTTACATGGAAAATTGATTGGAATAAGGAGACTAGTTAGGGGACTGTTAAAGTAGTATGGGTGAACAGTTGTGGAGGCCTTAACTAAGGTGGTGGTTTATATGAGTGGAAAAACTGTGAATACTGTAAAAGATCTTGTTAAAGTGAAATCGACAACTTGGAAACTGATTGGATATGAGAGTGCTTGTGTATAAGGATGACCATTCATTCAGTACTGAATTTTTGTATTGAATTTTTAACCATATTGCCAATACTAAAAACAACAACAACAAATAAAACCCTTTGTGAGGACCCACACTCAGTTGTTTCTGTGTTCATAATCTCTGGAGGGAGAGGAGGAATGATTTGCACTGAAAATTCTGAATGGAAGGATCTTAGGATCCCTGGGATCACAGATCTAGAGCTATAAGGGCTGTCAGAGACTGTTTTATCAAATCTCTCATAAATAAAAATGCATAATTGAGACCAGGGTAATTAAGGGATTTGTCCGTGGTCACATGGATAGTGAGTATCAGAGACAGAATATGAACCTCAGTCCTGTGACTCCAGAGCCATTCTGTTTCAGTTAATAAGTATTTATTAATCTCCTAATATGTGCCAGGCACTGTGCTGAGTTCTTGGAATAGAAAGGCAAAAACAGCTTCTGCTTACTCACAAGGAACTCATACTCTAATAAAGACAACATGAAAGTAACCAGGTACATGCAAGATATTAAATATAGATTAAATGGAAGGTAATCCAGAAGAGAAGGTCCTAGGAGCTGGGGCACTGGGAACACTGCCATGCTATAACAATTCTTAAGTTCGATGGAAGAGATGCTGTGTCTTAAAAGCTGTTTGCATGACAGTGTGCAGGTTCTAAGAATATAAACTCTTTTGTCTTCAGGCTTTTCCCTAAATATTTTAAGATCTTGTCTTTTTTTAGGGATGACCAGAAATTTCTACTAGTTTTCCAAGGAAGCAGAAACTATAACATGTTTTTATTTTTTTGTTGTTCAGAAAATATTTATTATAGTTAAACTAAAATGCATACATCATACTCTTTTTAAAAACCAAAAGTTCGGTTTGCTGGTATGATAATTTAATTCCACATGCTTGGGGTAAATTGATGAACAATTTTCCTATTTTGAAATCTGAGGTTTGATAGATTTAAGTGAATGATTTTCCCCACTTCTAAAATATGGTGTCAATTTCAAACCTGCATAGAGGATCCAGTGTCAATGGTTGTTCCTTACATACTGAGATCCGAATAGTGACTTTTAAGGGACACCAAGAGGTGGAACAAACCCTCAGATACTGAATTGGATCCAAAAGCTTCCCCTTTTCTCAGCGAATGAAATATTTGATTATGAAAAAGGCCCTCTTTGAGTCCCAAGGGCATTATAAGAAGTTTCAAGTGGAAAAAATGAAATTCTACCTTTGTTGGGTATCAGGTCTCCTTAGTTCTCCACCTAAGAACTACAGATTTTAAAACTAGGACCCTGTCCCAGTGAGGAAAGAAGATAGAAAATCAGCCTTATTCGCCAGAATCCCAGGAACACATACATGGGTACAAACATGCATACTTGCATGTACCAAGTTTAAAACTATAACAGGACGAAAGCCAATATATGTATCTTAAGCATGCAATACTAAACTGGGCATGGCCAAGGAACTCAAAAATAATCCCATAATTTACTTTTATGAATGATTTGGCAAAAATATCTGATGAAAATAGCAAAGGGAGAAAATATTTAAGAACGAACTCTTTTAATTGATGGAAAGGCTTGGGGCATATGACAAAGACCCTACTCTGGGTGAAGACCTGCACCCTGTGCTAACACCCCCAGAGACAAGAGGCCAAGGACCATAAAGTCTAAACACACCCAGATAGAAGAGAAAGGGTTAGACACTGGTGTTTGATTCTCCCTGCGTGGCCTACAACGCAGCTTTTTAAATTTTTGTTCAGATGTGTTTATTAGCATGTGTAAGATGATTGCCAACTAGCACCTCTCTGTGCTCCTTACCCAGGTTATTTGTGGAAGTAAATGATGAGTCAGTCCTTCATCCCCCATCTTGGTGTGATAATCCCCTTGGGAATGAGTTCAGACTTGATTACATTATGGTCACTTTAATGAATGGTTCAATCAACTTTCCACCTCTGTGTAATACCATGGACAAGATAGGTCAACAAAGAAAGCTCTTGTTTTGAATGGTCTTGGAAAAACTCTTATAAGCAGCATTAAAGATTATTTTCAACAATTCTGCTCAGCTCTACTGCGTTGCACTATCCCAACTGCACTTCAGCTGAGCTATCCTGCCACTTCTAGAGATAATTCATTCCATTATCTGTACATCATTCAGAGTTCTCCTGATCCAGAAATACTACATGCATGCCTGCAACTTAGTTTCTAGCCCAATCTAATGCATAATATTAATGTTTTTGACTTAACATTGCAAACTTAACTTGCCATTTCTTACTTTATGTATATTCTGCATATCTACATAATTGCACATGTTGTTTCCCCCGATAGAACATAAGCTTTTTGAGGATATGAGAATAAATACAAGAGAAGTGATTAAAAGTGAGAAGGAAGAAAATACACATAGTACATGTGGGTTTGTGCACATATGTCTTATATGACTACTCAATTTAGAAATTACTTTTAAATTGCCTGGAATGGTGTTCTTATTATTCAGAAGATCAATGGAGAGAATACCATATCTTAAATTAGAGTAACTGGTTTTGAGTCCTGTGACTTTGAGCAAGTTAATTGGATACTCTTGTATCTCAATCTCCCCATTTGTAAAATGGGGCTGATAACATACTATCTGCCTCATGGGGATGTTGCAAAGATGTTGCATTCTGTAAAGTTTAAAGTGTCTTGTAAATATGTTATTGATAATAGCAATTATTATTTTTATCTATTGGAGGGAGTAAATATGGTTATTTTCATTTGTCAAAGGTAGTATTATCTGTAGGCTACACAATCATTTATAATCTCATTATTGTGCTTGAATATATAATAATCAGAACTTTTGTATTATGAAGTTTGAGACTTTTTAATTTCTATTTGTGAAGTAAAGTATTTTGAAGATATACTTAAATTCATCCTGGCTGTTGATTTTCCCTTTCTTATCATCATCTTACCCACTAGATTTAGTCATCATCTTATCCACTGGTTTTCCCTGTGGTGCCTAGAACAGAAAGTAGCACACATTAGCACTTTTTAAGTACTGCATGAATAAACAAATAGAATGAATGGTGAGGCAAAAGTGATCAGGTGACTGAGTAAACAGTAGGTCATAATGTATCCTTACGCATATTTAGTTCTTTACATGACCTGCGTGCCACTTCCAGATTAGTACTCCAATACACTGCTTTTAACCTGTCACACTCCTGCTTAAGGACTTAATGGTAGCCTATTATTTAACATATTCCATTACCTAGCTCCCAACCTCATCTCACCCCACTTCCCTCCATCAACCCAGTATTTCAGATAAATCAGACTGTTCTTTAAGTATGTCAGGTACTTAACTGCCAACAAATCTTCGTTAATCCCGTTCTTTCTTTCCACCTATTAAGTTTTTCCCACCATCCACATAGAATAAAACTCTAGTCATCCTCAAGCACCCAGGTCAAATTCTACTTTTGCCATAAAGTCAATCTTTGACTCTTTGTTATCTAGAAGCAAGATTTCCTCTGCAATGTAACTCATACTGTCATTTGGGTCCAAAAATCACCCTCTTTCCCAATAAATAGGAGCTTATTACCTTGCACATGCTAGATAATCAAGAAATCATTTTTGAAGGGAAAAAAGGTGAATGAATGGATTTATAGAGTACCTGTTGCTGTAGAATGCTAGGATGGTTACCCCGGGGGCAGAAAAAAGCAACATGGTGAATAGTTTCCCATTAGGAGGCTGAGTAGAATGGAAGTTCCTATAGAGGGATGGGACTGTTTTGTTTTTGTCTTTTTATCACCCCTCCCTTCCATTATTTAGCACCAATATCCCTCTGTGCCTTTCACCTGGTAGGGGCCTAACAAATGTTTGTTGAATCGAAGGGGACAAAACACACACACACACACACACACACACACACACACAAAAACAGCATATATATGTGAGTATCCTGTGTGAGATTCTTAGTAGCTGAATGATTCTAGGAAAGTTGTTTTATTTCTCTGAGTCTCAGTTTCCTTATCCGTTGTTATATTCCCTCATAGGGTTGTTGAGTGAATTGAATGGAATAATGTAGGTGAGGTGTTTGACAAAGATACTAAGTAAATGCCAGTAATTATTATTAGAGCCAGTGAACTTCACTGGCATGGCTTTGGAGAACCCATGGCCCATTCCACAACATGATAAGACATTAAAGCTTTCCTATTAGGGAAGATAGTAGCACATAGTAAGTGCTTAATAAATGTTTGTTAAATTGAATTGAATTCATAGCACTCTGCTAAGTTCTGTGATGGATGCACTTCTTGTCTATCCACTGAGATAATGTGTGTAAAGAGGTTTGCAAAACCTAAAGTGCTCCCAAGGCACATATTCAGAAGAGAAGAGAAAGCAAAAGTGGAAGTTATTTTTTTCCTTTCAAACTTGCCAAGAAAACAACTCTTACTGCTCAATGGCCATCCTTTTCAACATGTGTCCCCATAGGAACCAACCAGAAGTTGGTGGTTTCTAAAGTAGTGGGTCAAGTCATATGCTCAGAGAGCTAGGGGCCATGTGCTAGTCCAGCAGATCAGGGGTGCTCTCCTGATGACTCCCATTTACCATGATCATATCATCATTGTGTTGCATGTTTAGAAATGGATAAAGAAAATGGACCCTTCAATCGCTTCATGGCCTTTTTTTTTAAACTAAAATACAGGAGTTTTTTTTATGCTCAGTGACCTTAGAATATTTTATTAAGGTCAAGGTCTGTACACCCTTCATAATATATCTTGCATAAATTCCTTTTTAAAAATCCCTACTCTAATTCAGACTTTCATCTCACCTCTACATTACTGCAGTGATTTTTCAATAGATTTTCTTTCTTTTTATGTCCTTTCTTTCTTCATCCTGCCTAATGAGTATTTTTTAATGGCCAGTCTTATATTATCTCCCTGATGAAAAACTTCAGTGGCCTCCCTTTGCCCATAAAAGATAACTTTGTGACTTGGTACACCAGATTCTCCACAATCTGGTTTCCACTTATTTTTCAAACCATATTTTCCTCTTCTTACTTCTGCACCAACCTTCTATTCACTTCAGTCAGACTTGTCTGCTCACTAAACTCAGACTGTAGCATGCACACTGCTTTTCCCCCCCTCAGCTCTTATCCATGCTATTTCTTCTTTTATCATTATCTGCTTAAATCCTATTCATCCTTTAAGGCCCAGCTCATTATCCACTCCTCCACGAAGATTTACTTGGCTATTCCAGCCATAGTTATCTTCTCCTTCTCTGAATCCAAAGCACTAACTGCCTTGACTACTACTTACTCCTTATTAATATGATCACATTCCACCTTGTAGCTTGATTTTTATTATTTCTTATGTTGTTTGACATTTAACATGCCTTTTTCTTGCCAGAATATAGGCTTCTTGAAGGTAGTAACCATGCTTTTCAAAATCTTCCATGGAACTGAAGCAAAGTGCTATGTTAAGTAGCCTGAATAAATACTTTTTGGAATGAATAATTTTTGTATGAGATTGCCATTTGCTTGATTAATTCATCTGGCAAGTATTGATTGGGTTTATTGTTGTTACTACTGATGGCACTGAGGGAGCCTGAAGCTTATTAAGACATGATTTTATTCTAGACATGGATTATAATTGAGAGGAAAAGGAAGACACATATATAAACATAATATGAAGTAAATTTTTTTTAGTGCATAAAGAGACATAAGCAAAATGTTTGAAGAGTTCATAGAAGGGAGGTGTCACTTTTGACTGGAAAAGAGAAAGTCATGTTGAAAAATGGCCAGCTAGTATTTGAAGTATGGGTGGAGATAGATGTAGTGCATTCCAGGCATGTATAAAATAATGGAAGTAGAAAAGCTGAAAAATGGTTGGAAAATAGGAGTCTAGTTAGGTTGTCACATAAGATATGTGAAGGGGCACAGCAGGAAGTAAGGCTGGAAATGTAGGCATGATCTAGACTGTGGAGTGGTTTTCTGTTTGTTTTTGGTAAGTTAAGGACTTTGCACTTTATTTAGTGGGCAGTGGGTAGGTACTAAAGGCTTATGGGCGGTTTAATGACACCATCACATTGTCTACTAAGCATATTGTTCCTGAATGGGATAGTGGATAGATAGATCTGTATTTAAAGTTAGGAAGTCCTGAGTTCACATGTCCCCTACATATTTATTAGCTGTGCAGATTTGGAAAAATCACTTTGTAAGCCTCAGTTTATTTATCTGTAAAATGTGGAAAATAGCACATGTAACCTTTACCTCACAGGGTTGTTTTCAGGACCAAGTGAGGCAAATTATGAAGCAATATTTTGCAAATTTTAAAGCACTATAAGAGTGTCAGTTGTTTTGGGATCATCGTCATTGATTACAGAGGACAGGAATTGAGCACCTGAACTAGGGTGATGACAATGGGAATGAAAGGAGGAGAATGAATGGAGAAAGATATTGTGGAAGTTGTTTATCTTTCATTTTTAAGAGGACCAGTGACATTATAGATGATGTCTTGACTTGTGTTTGAATTGGAATTAAGTGAGGTAGAGTTGCACAATCATCAGCCTCATTTTCTCTTCCTTGATCATCAAAATCCAGTGGCAGGAGAAAAGTAAAGATGATTGATAATGGCCCAGAGTATAGTTGGATGACCTTGGTGTCTTCACTGCCTAGCCACTCTCTAAGCTCTCCATGGTGCCTGCTTCAGCCACCTTCATAGCAATGGGAACAGGTTGCTCTCATCTGCCCATTTTATCAGCAAAAGTCTTCACATGCTTGGGATAGACATCCTCCAAACTACCGACAGGTTAGAGGCCTGCTGGTTCCCTTCAACTTGATTTAGTGAAGTCCTTCTGCCAAGATGGCTTGCCATGGTGTCACTGTTGTGCGTGCTATAGCTTCTTGGGCCACAGGTGAGAGTTAAGTGAATCAGGTGTACAGTAAAGGTGGATAAGCCTCCCCCAAAAAGGGCTCAGTGTTCACACCAGAGATGCTAGTCATCCTGAACACCTTATACACTTGATGAATACTTGAAATGAGGGTGGTTAAGGAAGGAGAAAAGTTATCTTTGAAATTTTTTGCCTGGCTTGCTGGGAGTAAAGCAGCACTAGTAGCAGATACAGGGAGAAATAATGGAAATCCAGAAAGGGACATGGTTTGCCCTTAAACTCACAGGTAATAACTAATTAATTTAACTACTTATTCAAACCTATGTTCTCCAACTATCCAGTGCTCTTTTCACTATGCCATGCTTCTTCTCTAGAAGGTCTGGAAAAAAGAAAAAACCACAAAGCTACAGTTGTAATCTCCCTGCTGACAAGGTATATTCACATCATCCTTTTCCTGTATGTAAAAAGATTTTCTGGCTATGTAACATCTTTCTAAAAATACTTACTAGTATTTTGGTACAAAGTTTCAGCTTCTTTTTGAATTTTCAAGCCTTTTGATTACTATTCTATAGACACAGAGCTTGCTTTAAATGTGTGGAGAAAGGCATTACAAAAATTATTGTTTAGTGTTTTGAAATTGTGCCTTTCTGAGTTCATTTCCTTCTAATGATGAGCCTCAAACATCTTTTAGATTTAGGTAAAGAAAGAGAAGGGGAGATCTTTGGAAAGGACTTAAGACATTTAAGGAAAGCTGGAAACATCTCCTGGATGCAAAGCTTTGAAGGTTGAAACTATTCAAGTGTCATTTTGAGTATGATTAGAGAAGTAGGAAGAGAGTTAAGTGAAGAAGAAATTGAATTAAAGGAAAAAAGGGGCTCATGCAAGGTAGTATTAGTAGCAAACATGAGATCTGAATTTATTCTTTACTTCAAAGTCAGTGAGTTCTCTCTCCACCTACCACACTGTTCTATCGAGGTGGAGGCAGACGGCTATAAACCAGGGGTGGAGGAGAAGTCTCATTAATTTTCAAGGGCATTAGAAAGAAGGCGCAACACAGGTTGGGGTAATCTAGACGACACCCTTTTTGTATTTCCAATCTACAGGGTACTGTGGGTAGGAGTAGGAAGATCTTGCCCCATAGTAAAGAAGCAGGGCCAATTCAAACAAAGAACCTCTACTGTTTTGCTTAGCAGCTTGGAATTTGTCATCTTGTTACCCAGAGAATGGGTGGTAGAGCAGGGCTCTGGAAACTCTAATTGTCACTTGGTTTCTAAATAAACCTAGGTTTTTTGGACTTCTAATGGGTGGAAAGAATCCTGAGGTGATACCACATACAAGTAGAGTTAGTGTCAGAGCCTTTTAGGGGAGATTCATAAATGGTTGCCCTTACTCTTTGGGAGAGATAATGTGAACACAGAAAGACTCTTTCAAGAAGTTGCAGACATTTATGGATAACTGGCTTCTCAGTTTCCAGATTGCCTCCCTCGAGACTTCAGAGACAGAATTTCCATCTGAATCTGATCTGTTGGGTCAGATTGGACCTTGTCTTTTGATTTAAGCCAACATAGTGTCTCACTCATTCACTCTTGTGTATTTTGTGTTATGTTATAATCCATAGAATTTCTCTAATTTTTTTGTTAGCTGTTTTGCTTCGATAAATGGGTTTATTAATCATTTACAGTTTGTATTAGTTTTTTGTATAACCATCATTTGGTGCAAGGAGCCAAGCTGGTGAGTGTAAACTAAGGGCTACTTCCCCTTTCTCTCCCTCCTTTTAGAGCAACCAACTTTTGAATCCCTAAAAATCATATTCCTAGAAACCAGTGTTTGAAGGGACAAGCCAGATATGCTTCAAGGAAGGAGCAAGTATCCAGTTATGACCTTTCTCCTCCTTCCCTCAAAGCAAAAAATCAGTCTCCCTTGGAGAGGTGTGGGGCAGATTCCAGAGATATTTATCTACGCTGTCTGTGAGCTGTATTTTTACAATTAGATAACCCATGTAGACACATATATTTCATGGTCATACATATATCCCACACATAAATGTAGTAAGGAAGGTTTATTGCAACAAAGTCTGCTCAATGAAATTTCGTTATGACTAAATTTATGGAACTGTTGCTGCTGCTAAAACAGCATTCTTCCATTCAAAATTTAAAGGGGATGGATTGTGCTTCCTTTGACATTACAGAAAAGGATTTCACTCATCCACTATGGAAGCCTTTGAAAGATTTTAAAGAGTAGGCCTTAAGCATCCATAACCAGGAATTCTCACATTTTCTTCTTAGATCATCCATTCATTCTTCCTCATATTTCTGGAACACATTATAAGCACATTGTCCCGTATTATACTGCATTACCCCGTGATATGTATGCTTTAATAGATGATATCTGTTGCTGCTCTGAGTTTTTGTTTTTTCAACTTCAGTATCTTCTGTTTCTTGACTTAGGAGAAAAAGTAGTAACATTTGTCTGTTAACTTTAAGTGAGATTAAAAGAAAGTTTATGTATCTTGTTTGTTTGAAAGGGATACATTTGGTATAAGGACCTTAAGCTTCCATTTCTTTCCTCAAAATTACAAATCTCATGGACTGTCCTTTCAGGTTTGGGGTAGGGGATGGGCTTAGTAGTGGCTGCCAGTTTGCCAATGTATTCAGAACAGACCCTGTGCAATTTATACTGCCAAGAGTAGCATGTCTTCTTTCTGTCTTTTCCCTCAGCCTCTGAATAAACCATTAAAGAGACCAAATAAAGCTTCTCTAAAAGAGGTAGAGCAGGTGGCACCACCTGTATCCATCTCATTCAAGCCCATCTAATCTGCCACTTAGTTGCGGGCAATCGGATAGTGACTTGGAGGAATGGGTGGACCGAGTGGAGTGCTTCTGGCTCATGCCCTAAGTCGGCTATGGATGAGGATTACTATTAAAATTAGTGCTACTGGTCATGGAAAACTGGGATTTGCCCAATTGTCTCTAGATGTTTTTATATTATCTTGACAAGTTGGGATGGGCAGACATTATCATTTCAACCTATGGACAGGGTGAGCTCATAAGAATGAATAGTTATGGGTAATGCCTATTTAAGAGAGTCTGAGCAAGTACATCTTTTTAGACCTTTTTTCCTCACCTTTGGAAAAATGTGTTGTTGTTGGAGTGTTATATGTATGTGTGTGTGGGGGGGGAGGAGTTGGGGTGAGGAATGGATTTTATGGTTTTGGATCCAGTTCACTCCATTTGTAACCCTAGAGGAGAATCCCGATAGAGTTACATTGGAAGTCAATCTGGCCCTTGGTTCCAGATTGCCGATTCCTTTCCAGCTGCATATCACGTTGACATCTAATGAGATGTACACTGCTTACTTTTTCTGTGAGAAAAAGGAATGGGTTGAATCCCAGAGACGTTTTTGTTACTGCAGGGGCTTGGGTTAAGGAAATGTCTGTGCTATTTCAAAGAAGCCTTTGCAATTTGAATAAAAACTACATATCCCTATTAATGAAATAATTCAGAGATTTTACAGGTAAAAAATAGAAATTGAACTGATTTTATTGTGAAACAAACAAAAAAGATTGAAGTTTAGATTAAAATAAAACAGACCTAAAATCATGAACATATATTTGCTGTGCAAGTGATTAATGTGGATATGTCTTACTAAAATTATATGTTGGAAAATTGTCAGTGGTTATCTATGCGTAAGAACAAGGAGTCTCGACCTTTTCACAGATCCCTTTGGCAGTAGTGTGCAGCTTATGGATTCCCTTCCCAGAATAATGTTTTTTTTTTTAAATGCATAAAATAAAATACATAGAATTACAAAGAAAACCAATTATATTGAAATATAGTTATCAAAATGTTTTTAAAAACAAGCTTAGGTTAAGAATTCTTTCTCTAGAGGTACAGAAGAAACGATCATTTGTAATTTAAATATTGGTCATTTGGCCAGTCATCTCCCACAGTTATTTTGAATAAAAATTGAAACAGTGTGCTCTCTGTTATTGAGTTTCATTGCTACTGAAATGCATACTCTAGTTTTTCTTGAAGGAGATTTTTTTTTTATTTGAATTCCACAGTGGTTTTATGGAACGAATAAATTTAGCAAACATTACTGATAATCTTAACCAATAAGCTTGCATTTTCTAAAGTGAAGGTACTATGAGAGCACCCTGAATTATCCCCAGATTTTCTAAGTGGATCATTTTAGATGACTATGAATGCCTGTCACTAGTTGCTTTTTCAGGCCATTGACCATATTGCCACATCAAACAAATTCAGAAATATCCATTTAAGGAATATTCTATTTATCCCATTGGGGAAAAGACCTTTAGGCTTTTTTCCCATAAAGAACAATATTTGCTACTTATTAATAATACATTTAGTGAATGATAAGGTGGCAGACAAAACCACTCCATGCTTTAATTATTAAAATAGACCTGATATATGTGGAAAAATAATTGTAAATTTCTCCCATTGTTGCAGTTTCAGTTACAGTTTCTAAATGTTAAACAAATGACTTTTCAAAATGACTTTTGTCAGATAAACTTTTCAAAAATTTTCTTGCTAGATTTAGCCACATTTACCTTTGTTGACAGTTCAGCTTCCTTCTAAGAGGACTGTGGGTTTATTTGGCTTTTCTGATTACTAAAACAGCTTCTATGATAGTATTTTTGAAATGCATTTTATTCTGACATTAGACCTGCTCTTCTCCTTATGTTTATCCTTAAGGAACTCTTGGCGACGTCCATTGTGCTCCAAATGCTAAAGTAAAAGTCTTTTTTTTTTTTTTTTATAGTAAACATGACTCCTGTTTGAATGAAGAATCACCAGCAGTGGGGGTTATTTTAATGGACATGCTGTATTACTTTAATCTAACCCTTTCACCATCTGTTCTGCCTAGAACAGTGAATGCAAAAAAGAACATATTTTATGTTTCAGGGTTACATTAGTAAAAAGTAAGATAAAAGTGATTTAAAAGCATGCATATGTTCTCAGTACAATGCAGTCTGCATCTGTGATGTTTTTTCTCATGGTTAAGACACAAATCAAGGAGAAAGCTGCTCACGCCTAATATAGTGAAAGTTTTCATGGAAAACAGGACTTTACCATAAGAGGATTTCACTATATATTTTATAGCTAAAAATGATAAAAACTTGAATGAGCTGCCAGGAAAAAAATAGATAACTAACGTTTATTATATGAACATCTGGCATTTTTCCTGAGCTGGGTTGTTGCCTCCATATCCAGATGAATGCTGAGCACCTGCCCACAACACATTGTTGAGAGAAGCATGAATCTTAAACATATTACCCCAAGAGGAATGTGCCTAGCTATACCTACTACTGCACACATTTTCCTTTCAGATTAGGGGCTTGATTAGAGGAAGTACCCAGCAAGGATTTCCCAGAGAGGGTGTTCTGGTTTAAAGCAGGCCCTTTGGGAAAATTTGCTGGGATTTCATACCACTCAGTATCTTCCATGAGTTTTATCATTTATTTAACCTGTGAGAATTGAGCCTAGCCTGTCTTGCTCAAATATGCCTTCCTAAGGAATCTATTGGGAAAATAACCATTTTTGGATAAACTTTTATCCCCATATCATTTGCCTTTTTACTGATAGGCTGAGTCTGAATTTCCGAAAGCAGTTTAAGCCTCAGGGAGGCACAGCTGTATCATGGATTAAGAGCCCAAATTGAGAGACAGCAGGCATTGTGGCTGCGGTTTGTCTTTTCTGCCAGAAGTGCAGTCACCTATATTTAGTAGGTGGAAGTTTTACAGTTGAACAGGTAGATCTTCCTCTATTTATATATTTTCTTAATTGGTCACAATAGAGGCATGGTGTCCTGCTGGAGAGAAGGATCTGAAAAACCTGAGTTCAAGCCCTGCTGTCTGTAACATGGTTGGTCCCCAGGCAAGTTTAACTTCTCAGTACCCCCAGGAGATTCTTTTAACATGGTTGTAGACCATTAGAGTTGTCTTATCACGAATGCCCTAAGTCTGGTAAATTACATGTCAGGACCAATTAAATAAAAGTGATTACAAAGAGTGACTTTTTGAAAAGTCAAGCTTGAAGGATGAGAAAAATTGGAGGTGGGGGGATTAAGAGGGGAATTAATATTGTGAGAAAATCACCTTTCCAGGAGAGAGAATGGCACTGGTTGCAATAAAATGAGCATATGTTAGTTTCCAATGAGATCACATTGACTGATCTGTGAAGCCTAATTCAAACATAGGATCCAAATATTTTTTTTTGGTTCAGAAGTAGATTTTTGTGGTTCTTCAGCCTCAGAAATCAGATAAAATGTCACTTGGATTCATTATGTAAAATGACTTTGGGGGAATCTTTGTCTTTTCATAGGAAAGCTACAGAATTCAGAAGTTTATAATGTCCCATTTAATGCTAATTGGTTTACAATCTCTACACTAGGAGAAGGGTTATCAGTAGTTGCTTGGAGATCCCTTTACACTGATGTGTGGTCTATGAAGAATTCTTATTCATTTATTTTTATCTTCAGTTTTAATCATATCTCAAAGGACTTGCTTTATGTTTAGACTCATTCTATTAATTGACTTAAATGAGAACAATTGGAAGATAGTGTTTGGAAAAGAAACTTGCCTTAAAAACCTGGGCTCAGTTTTCCAAAGCTATGGCACTGACTTGCTCTGTAACTTTGGGCACATTATTTCAATTTTTAGGTCTTTTTTTCACCCATATTGGTAAGATTAATTAATCAACAAATATTTATTAAGCTTCCACTCTGCTCCATCTCTGGGACTGTAAATACAATTAATGAAGCAATCCCTAATCTCTAGGGACATAGAGTCTAACAGCAAGAAACAACAAACACATGTATCTTGTTTGTCTGTGTTCGTCCTTCGTTTTTGAAGAATACCATGACATCAGAGAAATGATGACATGAGTTGCACTTGACTTTGTTTTGAGTGAGGGAGGGCTGTGCTGCAGAATAAGTATAAAGGAGTTTATATTTTCTTCCAGAAACAATGGAAAGCCTTTGGAATTTATTGATCAGGGGAATGGCATGGTCAGACTTGCTGCTTAAGTAAAAACACTTTTGAGGAGGATGGACTAGAGAGGGGAGAGGTTTGAAGCCAGAAGACCAACTGAGAAGCTGTTACGGTCCAGTAGAGAGAAGGGGTCTGATTGAAAGAGAGTTAGACGCAGAAACAGCAAGATGTGGCAAATGAGTGAATATACTGTGGTGGTGAAGGTGGGTAGGAGTTGGAGGATAGTGCCAAACCCTTCAGATAACACAGTAAAGGAAAATCTCAGTTTTACCTCGTGATGTTTTAGTGGGATCGTCATTTTTTTCATAAAATGGAAGTATAGGGTGTTTTACATGTATCTAGTTTTTTAGACTCTTGTTAGTGCTTACATATATTGTTCTTATTTGATCCTGGGGAAAATTCTGTGAGATTATAGGGCACCCTCATTTTATAGATGGAGAAACTGATGCCGAGTTGAATAAAATGACTTTCTCAGAGTCTCTTAGCAAGTCCATGACTAGAGTATGGGTCTCTCATTGATCTCTCAGTCCGGTTCTCATTCTGAGGTTTTATGAACCTTATATTTAATTAGAGAGTGGGGATATGATGGTAGACTACAATTATTTAAAGCAGTTCTAAGGTAAAATTTTGTTAGCACACATTTCCATTTTCTTAAAGACTTTTTTTTTTTTATTATTATTTTGGTGGAATTATTGTCTCAATCTGTTCTGTACAAACCAAGACTTGATTGTGCTCTGTGATATGCCTTGATTTGTTGATTGAAAGATGACAAAAATGCAAACCATGCTACAAAGAAGAAAATATGGAATAATAGGAAGATTTTAGCTAACATTGCAATTTCCTTCTTTCAAGGAAATGATGCTGATAACAATTCTCCATGTTCACGATTAGTGACTTCCAGTAATACCTCTTCCATTCTGAAGTTTTGAACTCGAGGGGAGGGGAATGATAAAATAACACTTTAAAATCTAATATTTTCCTCCTGCAAATTGATATTGGCTCTTTGATCACATATTTTTAAATACAAATTTCTACATGTGTCTTCTTCACAAATTGTACGTCAGGCTTTTTTGAGGAACCCAATTCTACAAGATGGACTTTCAGTCTTTTTACTATCCTATTCATTCAACAAGCATTTATTAATCTTATATTTTGTGCAAGACACTATTAAGGAAATGTTACATGTAGCACATTATGCTAAACACTGAGGATACAATGACAAAATGGAGAACACCCCACAAGGAGTTTATATTCTATCAATCCATTTTTGCTTTCTTCTTATAATCTCTCCGTCCTTTGAACTAACCTATGTTAGTTCACTTTATTTTACACTTTCACATTGCTATTTGTGCTATGTTCACTTTACATTTATGTATTCATCTTTGTTATAATTATTTGTGTGTGTGCACGTCTAATGTCTTCTGGGCTATCAGCTCAATAAGACCAGAGACCTTGTCCTGCTCATCTTTATTTACCCTCTAATATCTACTCAGTGCATTGGATATAGCAGGCTCTCAGTAAATATATATTGAATTAATAATAACAAAAACAACCAGTCTTTACGTGGGGCTTTGAAGTTTGCAAAGGGCTTTATATGTGTCATCTCATTTGGCCCTTCCAATAACACTGTGAGCTAGATGCTTATTATCATCCCCATTTACACATGAAGGCAGATAGAGGTTAAGTGATTTACGCAGGCCCACTTGGCTAGTAAGTATCTGAGGCAGAATTTGAACCCCAAGTCCAGTGCTGTATCCTCAGCACCACCTAGCTACCTCAGCACAGCTGTGTGGACATGCAAATTTGCATATTCTAATAGAATACAGAGGCATGATATCCATAGCCTCAAGAACCCTGAGAGGGGATTCAAAATACCTACTGTGTAGTCTGAACTCTGGTGCTTGCTAGTGTTGTGATCAGACCACTTAACAATAATATTTGAATACTAGGAGGATGTGTGATAACATGAAGCTGAACCCCTTTGTGACTTAGGAGGTAGTCTTCAAAAATTCCTATGCTTTAACATTTCGCCACTTTGTGACCAACCTGGTGATGAGTGCTTTGAGGTTAGCAACTGTTTCATTTTTTATCTTTGTATCCAGCATCCAGCTGACACATGAAATAGCTAGCATTTATAGTGCTTTATGGTTTAAGTGCTTTACAAATATTACCTCATTTTATCCTCATATCAACCCTGAGAGAAAGGTGTTGTTAATAGCCCCATTTTTATAGATGAGGAAATTGAGGCAGATAGGAGTTAATTGATTTGCCCAGATTCAAACACAAATGTCTCCAGACCTTGCATTCTATTCATTGTGCCGTATTTGTTGCCTATAATTATTTAATCATAATTTATTTTTTATTTTATTTAAATAATTATTCAAAGCTTAATAAAAATAGAACAAGCTTAATAAATGCTTGTTGAATTGCGTTGAAGGGATCTCTTCTCTTGATCCTCAGACAACAGACATACAATTTTTCACTGGGGGTAATAATAACAGTGATAGAACTTTAATGTCTATTAAGAGTTTTCCTCCTGACAGTCCTCTGATATGGAAGTGCAAATATTATCCTCATTGAATGAGTGAGGAAACTGAGACACAGAGATTAAGTGACTAGAATCGAACTCTGAGGCCTCTAGTTCCAAATCTATAATTCCAGATTTACCCATGGTCCGTGTTAAGAGCTGCGATAAGTTTTTTTGACTTAAAAACTGAGGAACTTTCATGGAGTTCCTTGCCTTCTTTCTGAATCTTGGTTTCTTTATTGGTAAAGTGGGGATAATAATCTACGTACTTTTTCAGTTTGTTGTGGGCAAAATTACTGGCAAACTATACAGCCGCTAACTACATAAATGTGAGTTGTTACTCATTATCTTCAACATATTTTTTTTGGCACCTGCTCTCTGGCTGGGGTGAGGGAAGATATTGGAAAGAAGACGGAAAGGTTCTATAGTAAGCAACTAGGGGCATATTTCCTGCCCCAAGGAATTTGTAATCTAGTGGAAATGCTCCCAAAGCAGATGAATGTGGCTCAGCAGGCTGATACTACCCAGACTGTCAGGTTTGGGGCTGTCCTCTGAATTCAAGCCGCCACCTGCAAAGGTTTGTGGCTGTTTGTGTCTCTTCTTCTGCAAGTCAATATGACATATTTACTTAGAGTGAACCATCGCACCTCTGGCTGTTTGTACCCCGGGGCAGCCTATCTGCTCTGATTGTTTCTCAGCCACTGGCATGACCCTTAGTCTCTAAATTCTGTTTTAGCGTATTCTTGAAGTGTTTCCCTGGTGTGCCTGCCTTGTGCCTGCCTGCCTGAGTTTGCCTCATGTGGAATTTTTCTCGTGAATGGGGAACAGAATGTTCCTTTACACTGAGCCAATAGTGCTTTCTCACATGCACTCAGGGTAAGCTTTTTTCTTTCTGAATAGGGCTCAAAAGTCTTGACTGGAGCACTTCAGAAATAGGCCAGGTTTATACTTTTATAAAAACAAAGCAGAATCCCAGCAACCCCTCTCTTGGAGGAGCACAGATGGTTTGAATTTCTCCAAGAGCAGGCATATGGTGACAACTTCTGTATGGCAAATGCCTGAAACTCTGATCCCTGCTGATGGGGAAGAGGGTGGACACAGCTAAACACTTACTGTGGGGAATGTGAAGGTGGCCTCTTCTTTTGAAAAAAGAAACAGGCCTGAAGTTTGTTAAAAGAAAAGGTGTTTGGGATTTGAAGAGCTGCAGTGTGGGGAATCAGACTTCTGTCTCCTTATGTACCAACCTCGTACACTGAAGGAGCTGGGATTTTCATCCCTCTTTTTGCTCATCTTGATAGAACAGACTTGTAGTTCATTTGTAAAGATGGGAAAGAAGTAATAAGATAATTTGAAATAGTGAAGAAAAACTTGTAAATTGGAATTTGCATAAAATTCTGAACTTTATACATTATATTTGTTAGGATTTTTTGTAGTTCCCCAAACAAGACACGTGTATCTAATCTCTCTGACTCCAAAGGGCACTGGGCCTTCCTATTCGAGCATAGGGATGGGAATGGTGTTATTCTCCCCCCAACCCTTGTCCTTTAGGTCTGCTGGTCTGTTTTTCAAAAGTGTAAATATTTTCCTCCCTATACTTTTTTTGAGTCCCAGGCTGGGCCAGAGGCAATAAAGAGAAAGAGGGGTCTTTGAACAGGGTCTCTCATGTTTTTGAGGGGCAGTAGACTACACCAAGACAGTGGGGGTGGACTAGGGCAGATTTTTCTGACAGTCTAGGTTTTAGGCCTCTGCCACAGAAAATCATAGATTAGCATTAATAGTTACTATGGTGACCACCTTGAGGATGAGATAAGCACCTGTTTTCTCCACTTTGGTATCAGGATCGTCCACGGACATCTTACTCTGATGCCTCATCAAGGAATGCAGGTAACACCATGGGCGTCTTGAAAACTAATCTTGTTGTTCAGCCATTTCGGTTGTGTCTCTGACTCTTTGAGACCCCAGTTGGGGTTTTCTTGTTAAAGATACTGTTGTGGTTGCCATTTCCTTCTTCAGCTCATTTGACAGATGAGGAAGCTGAGGCAGAGAAGGTTCTTGAAAGCTGGAATGGTTTAAGGCATAGGCACAGTCTGTTGTGTGACTTGTCCTAGGGCTAGCCTAGCTAAATTGAGAGAAATGCTCATTACCATGTTGGCTGCAGGGTGATAAAATTTCAGCAATAGGAACTCTCAAAGATTGAGGAGGTAAGGTAGGAGGAGGGTTCTCGTAGAAAGGTAGACATGTTAAAGGTTGTAGTAGAATGAAATGTTGACTAAGAGGGTGCCCACACTAATGTAGTAATTAAACCTTGAAATAATGAAATGGCTTCAACATAACATTATTCATTTCTGCTCATTTCCATGGATTTGGAGTCTAGATGATGGGAAACTAGCTGTGGTCAGGATTTTTATTTTTATTTTTTTTACATTTTTCCCTGATGAAATTCTCAGGGAGCAGATAGGTAGTTAATAATCCACAGAACAAGTATCCAAGGTGTGTGAGTTATGTCTACCTTCTGTGCATTATTTCACCATAGAAATTAAGAAGTAGTGGATGGTAGTAGAAAAGTTTAGGCGGGCTATGCTGGAGCATTTGTCCAGGGACAGAATAACAAGGTATTTTGGGAATTTAGGTTTCAGGGAGGAGCGAGATTAGTGCTTTAATTAAGTGCAATTAATTAATGAAGTGCAAATTAGTGTTTTAATTAAAAAAACTTTTTTCTTTTTTTTGGTCTCAAAGGACAGATCTTGGGCAATAGATGAAAGCTGCAGAAGTAGATTTTTGTCTAGTGATGAACAAAATATTCTAATTACAGCTGTCCAGAAGTGCAATAAACTGCCTAAAGAGGTGCTGTGAGTTCTGTGTCTTTGGAGGATTTCAGATCCAGTGTGGATAATCAAATTTTGAGGATGTTCTAGTGGGAACTCCTTCTAGGGTATGGTGTGAGTCTCTGAAATGCCTCCCAGATTTAGGATTCTCCAATTCTGTGGTGGTGGAAATACAGTTACAAAGTTTAAAAAAAATGGAATTATGCGTAAAACTTGCCTTTCATTCTACAGTGTAATCCAGTGACTGGGACATGTTAGACCTCACCCATGAAGGTTCACTTACAAACGTGTAAAGATGTTGGATGCTTTAGCCTATATATAATAATAGTAATAGTATAAATCTTGAGAAAAAAAGTTCTAGAGGGCATTGGCGGTATGCCTCAGTTTGGGTTCTAGATTTATTCTAGTGCTTCTTTGCCTTGGAAATGCTTGCAAAACTGAGTTCTAGGAGTGATTCAGGTAAACCAAAGTTGATTTTTTTTCTTTGGAGTGTCATAAAGGTACTTCCATAAAGATCATGTGATAAGAATGACTTCTTCCAAAGTCACATGGTACAAGAGTATTTGAATCAGACAGGATCGATTCACTAAAATTTTGCAAAAACTTCTTAAATAAAAAAGTTTTCAATTAAGAGAACAGTACTGTCAGTCTTCTTTATCACTGTTAGAATTCTTAAAGAAGTTACTTTCTAAAAACATAATTACTTAAAGAAATATGTTTAAGCTAAATAAATCAACACATGACTATGTCTAAAATGGTTCTGTTTACTCTGTATCAGTTCAGATACATCATCCTAAGCTTCTCTGAATTATTCATATTCATAATTTTTTGAGTCAATTAATATCTCATGTACCACAATTTGTAGAGCTATTCCTCAATTTGTTTCCAGTTCTTTCTGAACGTAAAAAATGGTGCTGTGAGGATATTGGAGCATATGGGAATTCTTTTTCTAAATTTGGCCTCATTAGACACATATCTAAAAGTGAGATCTATAACCAAAAGGTATAGACTTTATAGTTACTTTTTAATCACAGTTTTAAATTACTTTCCGGAATGTTTGGATCAATTTCACAGATTCTGAAGTCTTTCATTGTTGTTTTCTTCTATAGTGCTATGTTCACTTTGTAAATTTTTCTCCTAGTTCTTATAGCTCTGCACCAGTTCTTACAAGTTTTCCTAGAAACTTATATTTTTTCTATTTTGTCTTCCAGTATTCTGGATTTCACACCGAAAGATCTGAATCGGATCATGACAGTCAGTGGGGAGGAAGCCCACTCACAGATACTGCATCTCCACAGTTATTGGACCCCTCGGAAAGGCCCAGCTCCCAACATGATGCTTCATGTGCCTATAGACAGTATTCAGACCGCACCTCTCTTTGCTATGGCTTTGCACTTGACCATTCCAGGCTGACAGATGATAGGCATTTTCATACCCAGGCCTGTGAAGGAGGCCGTTGCGAGGCAGGTCGATACTTCCTTGGCACCCCACAAGCTGGGAGAGAACCCTGGTGGGGTTCTCGTTCAGCACTACCCCTAACCAAGTCCTCCCCAGAAAGCAGAGAAGCCTATGAGAACAGCATGCCACACATAACCTCTGTTCACAGAATTCATGGTAAGAGTAGTAGGGAGCAAATAAAAAATGTATATGAAACTCTTTGCAAACCTTCAAGCAGTATATGATGAAACTGTTAGTAGTAGCAATATTACTAGCAGTAGAGTCTCTGCTGAGATGGAATCATAAATTTCAAGGCTACAGTACAGTATTGTAGATGTGGGAAGTATACTTCTTAGTCCAAATGATTTTCCTTTGGATTTGTTGATTTGCAACTCTGTACTGCTTGAGGAAGTAACAAAGCTAAGAACATAATTTTTTTTACTAAATCTGTATTAAAAATACCAATTGGATCTGCTTTTAGTATATGTCAAATTTTGAGTTCTTGAGAGAGAGGAAAGTGTTTTAGTACCTTAAAATCAAGAATATTGTCTTTGTAGTTAAGGGGCCAAAGTTCAAATCTCATCAGTTCTTATTTACTACCTTTGCGGCCTTGGGCAAGTTAATTAACCTCTCTGGGCCTTGAGTTTCTTCATCTGTATAATGGAGTTGGAGAGATGGTTTCTGAGACCCTTTGAGCTCTGGATTTATGATCTGATGGCCCTTTGATTCTGTTGTGTATCTTCCGCATTCTTGCGCTCACTTAGAAAATAAAATATAAGTGACCTGGCCATATAGAAAATCATTCAGAAAGAATACTGGGAGGAAAGGATACTATGACATGCATGCAGAGCACACTTAAATGCTCATGTTGGCATTATTATTTGGAAGCCGGATGGTGTTGCAGGCTCGGGAAAATGGAGAATATGGCTAAATTGCTTGGCGTCACAGAAGGGTTTTTTTTTGGCCCAGTGTGTAGAGTTAACAAGGAATAAGTAGATGTCCAGTTGTTTCCATCAGAGTTGAGTTCAGGAAGGTCTCTTGAATACTTCCTGTTGTATCTTTTTTTTTTAAGTAGACTCTAATGCATTCGTCTGTTAATTACTAATTACTAGTTAGTTACTAGTATTTACTGTCGTTGCTTCCTGAATTCCCACAGTGCACTAAGCATTTTAAATAGGTTAACATGATATTCAGCCTATGTCTTACATTATCCTTCATGCAGCCAATCTCTTGCTACCTTACCCCCCCCATTATACCCTCTTATTTTTTCTCTTTGCTTTCCAATTATTCCATTTTTATTTTCCACTTTTGTCTTATTTTATAAAATGGGAGTAGATGTCATGGAAAGGGAACTGGAAAGAACAAAATTTTTATTAAATGCCTATTGTATGCCGGGCACTGAGCATAACCCTAAAAGCATTAACCAGATGTGAGTCATGACAAGAGAGAGGTTGGGGGGAGGTACCCAACACTTGTAGTCTGGAAGGAAATGCTAGAAAGAAAAAAAAGTAGCTAGGAAAGGTTTGGAGCGATTAATAGTATGATTGTAGAATTCTTCTAGGAGAAGCAGGGTGATCAGATGGACAGAATATTGGGTTTGGAGCCAAGAGAACAAAATTCAGATTTTAGCTCTGCTACATTCTACATGTATATTACTGAGCAAGCCACTTATGTCTCTGAACCTCAGTTTCCTCATCTGTAAAAGGATGGTGTAGGACTAGATAGCCTTTAAATCTATGATGTGTATGCCATATTATGCAGTCTACAGATTATCTGCATGACTTTATGCTCATCTTCCTTTTATATTGACTTTGGATTCTGGCGAATTTGATTTTCTATAGTAGATAATTCTGTCTTTGCATTATTCCTCAAAATCCTAAACAAGCACTCTACCTGCCTCTGACTTTTTATTCCACCCTTGCTTGGATGACATTCCTAGATGATAGTGTTGAGTTGAAAAACACTGAAAATAGGAGATGCCAACTCTACAACGAAATATACATATTGTATGGATTTCAAGAGGAATATTGATTTTAAATCCTTTTATTTTCTACCAAGTAGTGTACAAATTAATCTAAAAGCTTTATCTGTAGTAACTTAAGATATATTTAGACAGCTTTTCCTGAAGTTAAAAGAACAATCCTTGCACTGACAGGCTAACTGCATTCCCCATGGTGGTGCAGGTTCTTGATGGCTGTAGCAGCAACACACAAACTTTATAGTGGGTTCTCTTAAATTGAGAAATCTTATTAGCAGATATCTAACCTAGCTCAGTGTGGAAAACAGCATGGCAGGGATGTCTGCAAGGTGATGAATTTTAGTCTAGCCTCCTTATTTTACAGATGAGGAAGTAAGAGGTTCAGTTAGTTCAAGTGACTTGCCTAGAGTCATATAAGTAGGGATTGGCAGAGCTGTGCCATCTGACTCTAAGCCTGGGGGCCCTTTCCAATTTGCCATGATTTCTGCCTTCATTTACATTTACTTTCTAGTAAACTTGCATATTATTTTTGAATTTCAGAGCTTCTGACAATGTAGGATCAATCATAGGTTTCTAGATTTAGAGCTAGAAGGGACCCCTAATTCCATCTAGTCCAATACAGCTTTTACAGATGAAGAAACTGAAACCTCAACAGATTCAGGGGCTTGTCTAAGATCGCTCAGACAGTAAACAGAAAATGTAGGATTTGAATCTAGCATGTGGGACTGTATGTTTCTGCATTGTGCCTGACTTTAAAATGATCGATGAATTGTTTTTCTTTTAGAAACATGTTATATTGTATGTTTTCCACACTTTTTTCTTATTAAGAATCTGCTTAGTGTTTAATCCATATATGGGTCTTTCCCTAGGGAGAGGTCACTGGGATGAAGATAGTGTGGTCAGTTCTCCAGACCCTGGGTCTGCCAGCGAATCAGGTGACCGCTATCGTGCTGAACAGTACCAGAGCAGCCCCCATGAACCCAGTAAAATTGAAACTCTGATAAGAGCCACCCAGCAGATGATTAAAGAGGAAGAGAACAGATTGCAGCTCCGGAAAGCCCCTCCTGACCAACTGGCTGCCATCAATGGAGCAGGGAAAAAACACTCCCTTTGTTTTGCAAACTACCAGCAGCCGCAGCTGACTGGAGAGGTCTGCCATGGCCCCTCTCTTGCCAATACTTCCCCATGTGAGCACCTCCAACAAAGAGAAGGGAAGATGATGAGCCCTCATGAAAACGACTATGGCAGCAGCCCCACAGCCTTGTCTAGGATAAGCAGTCCCAACTCAGATCGGATTTCTAAATCAAGCTTGGTATTAGCTAAAGACTATCTCCATTCAGATATGTCCCCTCATCAGACAGTAGGAGATCATCCGGCGGTCTCTCCGAACTATTACAGTTCTCACCGGCAGTATTTTGATAAGCATGCTTACACATTAACTGGGTATGCCCTGGAGCACTTGTATGACAGTGAGGCCATTAGAACCTATTCTTTGGGCTGCAATGGCTCCCACTTTGATGTCACTTCCCATTTAAGAATGCAGCAAGACCCAGCACAAGGACACAAAGGGACATCTGTTATAATAACCAATGGGAGCTGATGTTTTTTTTCTAAAAAAAAAATTGTGCTTTAAGGATATCTTTGAAACATAGTTGGAACATATATATGTTTTAATGCCCTTGTTACCAGCATTTAATATACCACAGTATGTTAGAGAGAATAACCTAAGCTACTGAAGCTACTGGGTATGAATTGACACATGTTACTGTAAAAAAATAAGAAATGCACTAGCATTCAGGGTTACAGTGAATGGAGTGAAAGTGAACCTGGAAGTTGCCCCCAGGATTTATGGGAGCCAGAATGGATAAAGTCAGAGTTGAAAATACCAGTGTAGATCAAGTGAGCAGTTTATGCACATTGTTTAAGTACTAGTTGGAAATGCCACAGAGGAAGGACCCAGTGAGCTGCATGGGCACAGATCGCTACTCACAAAACCGCTATGCACCCTTGACATGCAAAAAATTGGAATGTAGACCATAAAATGCACATGCCAAAAATGGGGAATTTTTCTTAACTGTAACATGTATTGTTTCTTCACGATGTGATGAAATTGTTGCTATTGCCCGAAGATGAGAATGAGAGATCTCAGAGAAGGGCTTTCTTTCCTGTGGTCTCTTAGCCGTTCTGACACATTTGATCTAGGCATAAATTAGGGATATGATTCTGGATATGGCACTGGACATCTTTCTCACATGGTATCTATTAGAAGCAATCAGGAAGTGGCAATTTTCATTCTGCTTTTGAGTCATACAAAGGGACATGATTACACTGACGTAGAAGTAAGGGGTTGTGTTAAATAACAGCAGTGAGATGTTGGAACAGGCACAGAGAATTGAAGGCATTCAATTAAAAGAAATTCAGGGGAAGCCATGAGACCAGAAGCAGAGATAAATGAAAAGATTTCCAAGAACAGACCGTTTCAGGTTCAGACTGTGTGTGCCATTGGTAATCAACACATTAAGAGTTTTTGAAAAAACAGCTACAGAACAACCCACCAGGAAACAAGGCTGATAGAGAGGAAGTGTGAAAAGTAATTAAGAAAAATAAAGGGAAGTACTGCGTAAAATGATTGGAAGTGTTTGAAAACATTGCTAAATATGATTGTGCAAATGTAAAAACACATGGAAAGCCAATATAGTGAAGACATAATCTGGCTTCAAGAGAATGTTTAAGTCGAAAGCTTAGCATAAGGCACAGGACTTTGAGATGTAATATTCTGAATGAAGGAAAAGGCAAGGTATTGCAATATTTGCCTCTTTGGATTTGTTGTTTTTTTAAAGACAAGTACTGCTTCTTGAGGCATGTTGGGAGAGAAGAAAAGATAGCTTGACTCTTGACGAATAGTACTCGTCTTTGCCAGGAAACCTAGGTTCCATTACTATCTCTTATCACCAACCTGCTTTGTGAACCTATGTAGATCACATAATCATCCTGCCTAGTTCTCAGGTTGATCATTTATAAGACAGAGAGGTTACATTAGGTAACCTATCTTGAAGGAAATTTGCTGTTCTAAAATCCTGTGATTCATTAGTTCAGGAAAATTGGATTTAACCGAAAGATTCTGTTGGTTTGATCCATTATGCCTAGGGAATGGAAAGAATTTTAATTTCTGGGTGGTGTGCCACTCACACAGTCCTATGGCTGACCTGTAATTAAATCAGACCCTTTGAATCTCCCAGGTATGTTCAGTTCTGCCACACATGTTTAGACCTAGTCAAAATGTATATGGCAGGATCTGACAAGGGAAGAAAGATGAAAAGTAAATTTAGATCTAGAGAGAATACCAACTTTGCTGAACGAGATATATTCCAGAAATCCATGGAGAATGTTATAGATGGTATAGGGAGGTAGTTCATAAACTTATTATTTACTCATCTTTCATGATGTTTATTTTATCTAGGCACAGAGTTCTTGGCTCCTTTAAGGAGTGTTAGGCATTTGAAGAGTTAACCTACAACTTTTAAGAGAAAATACATCACTGAACACTGAACAGAATAAGAATATACTTCTGTCATTTAGCAAAGTACACTTGATAGTCCATAGGCAGGAATGGTCCTGGATGATAGTAATCTGAAGGTTGAGTACTAACTAGCCTGTCATAAGCAAAAGCAATGGTGAAATTCTTTTAAAATCCATGACAGACATATTTCTTGAGTTGCTTAGTGTGTTATAAAGACAAAGAAAGACCAGAGTAAATTAATGATTTTTATTATTAATTGTGTCATCTAAAACAATTCCAATGCCCAGTTTAAAACAAATACAATTCTGAAAAACATCAATTTAGGTATGAATCATAAGTTAGAAGTAACTTTTTGGAGAACTGTGACCATGTTGGGGTACTTGCATTGGCTTTCTGGTAATTTTGTTAGAGAAAGGGTATTTTGAAAGTGCTAAGGATTTAGTAAAACTGAGTGTGAGAATTAAGAGCCAAAGATATGGGTAAGCTGAAATATTTAGCAAATATGGCCTACTTTAGAAAGGAAGTTTGTACAGATGGGCCCTTACTGATGTGTACACATTCTACAGAATATGGCAAAGACAGATGCTAGAAAGAGTAGTTGAAACATAAGAACCAAGGAAAATGAACTTATGTTAGAGGAAAGGCTGGCCCTAAAGGAATTTGGGTGGAATTTTTATGTGGAAGCTAGTTAATAGATGGAGAAAGTAAACTATGAAATTTACTGATAGGAGCAGCCTGAATAAATAAAGCTTGTATGTAGGGAAAGAGAAGAATTGCCCAAGTTATATCTTGGTTAAAAATTCTAATTGGTTCAGCTATAAGCACATTTTTGTTCTATTTAACATACCAATGCTATCAGTAGTTCTTTAGTAACAATCCCATCACCTGATATTAAAATATAATTTGGGGAAAGTGGAGTAAAAATATACAGCATTGTTATTGTGTTTGGCAACATGCTATGGCATAGCAAGGTCAGAATGACTCAGAACAAGTCCCGCTGTATTTCCCTCTGGCAGAAACCTTAGTAAAACAGTGTACAGAAAATGGTAAACTGTGTTTCTAGTCCTCATCCATACATTAACCACAAGAATATGTTTCCCATGCTGTGTGGACGCTGTCTACATCCTTTTTGTGTTTTATATAAAATGGAAAATACAAGTCCCCAATAGCTTGATCAGTTAAGTTTATGTTCTGACTGATCTTGGGTTATATAATCGTTGTTTTCCATTTCTTTGGTAAATGCTGAGAATCATGGCATTGAACTTTAAAAGGCAGTATCTTAAAACACTAATCGCGAAAAGTCTCATTTTTAGACTGTCTTAGGAATAATAAATAGACACTATATCTTGTGTCTCTGCCAATAACACTAAAACTTTCTCTTTGGCATTTTTTTAGGCCAATTCAGAACTTTGCGTAGCTAAAGTAATGTAAGGAATTCTCCTTTGGGGATGGGGGAACCACTTTGTTAATGAATGTGGAAGATGCAGTAAATTTTCTTTGTTATTTTTCTAATTTATAACATTAGCCTCACTGTTAATCCAGGGCAGACATTTCAGGATCGATTTAATCTCTACTTATTGGTTGATGTACTATGTTGAATGGAATATTTCTGTATTTCTATACATAGTTGCTTGACACTAGATAATATGACACCTGTTGAGGTGACACTTCAGATGAGATGGAATTATAAATTATTTGCCATTTATGTTATCCCAGAAACACCACTTTCCCCCATTCATACTGGATGATACTTGGAGGAATGAGAATAACACCATTTGGCCAGATTCTTAATTCCCTTTATACCCTGTTCCATCTATTGCTTTGGGCATGGAGACCTCCCACTTACTGGTGAGCTTTCCATGGGATGTGAGATGAGTGAATACATAAGATGCATTGATGAAGTGTTTTCTGTGTGCCAAGATCTGTGGAAAGGAAAGATGACCTTCACTCAGAACAGGCATATTCTCTTTTTTGAAACCAGGCAGAATTTTGTTGCTGCTGTTACTAACCAAGACTAGAAAAATGTCCACGAATTCTTTATAATAATGATTTTAAAGCATATTTTCTCAAAACCTGGGTCAAATAACCTCTGTGAGTGTCAGTTTCCTCTCTTATAAAATGAGGAAGTTGGATTAGCTGACCTGTTCCGTTCTAGCTCTAAAAGAGATTATTAGAAAGAATAAACAGTGGCTACATCTAAACATTCAGTTTTATGAATATTTGACTTTTCTTGTTGATGAGTTGTTTCAGTCGTGTCCAACTCTCCATGACCCCATTTGGGGTTTTCTTGGCAAAGATACTGGAGTGGTTTGCCATTTCCTTCTACAGCTTATTTTACAGATGAGAGTACTGAGGCAAACAGGGTTAAGCAATTTGCCCAGGATCACACAGCTAGTAAGTATTTGAGAATATTTGTCTATATCTCTTCTCAAGAGGAGGAATTGGGTGTCTCTAAACTTCCAGATCATTTCTATGAAAACCAAGAGCAAAATGTTATTCACTGAATGACCCAGAGGCTTGAGAATATTAAATGTTGGATGAATGCCTAATTAAGTTATTGTATTGAATTTGGAATATCAAAGACATGGCTGTTTTGGGTTCAACTTATTTTACATGGGAGGATCACATACATTTCTTTTCTAGTTTCTCTTGCAAGAATTTAAAGAACTTTAATTTCCAAAATTTACAACACCCCTTTTCCTGCTTTATTGGAATAATCCATCTAGAAACACATACTATTTTCTAAATAGATGACTAATGGAAGCAAAATTCTAAAGTGCTCCAAAGACTAGGTGGAATGATCCAAAATATGATGTTAATTTTTGGGATTAGGAGCTTGAGTTCTGGTAGCTAACTCTTTGAAATACTTGGTTTACTTTCAGAAAGTAAATCACCATCATGGTATATAACAAATTCATGGTGGATGAGTTCTGTCTATATGAGAGTGTATATTTTGCAGGGAGTGGGGGAATTATCAATGTGATGCTCATTTTTTTTTTGTGCGCAAGACACTCAAGCATTATAAATAATAACAAAGATAATTATTTGCCATGTTTCTTAATAAACTGGGAAGGCACAGGAAAATTTGGAATTCCTAAATTGTTGGAGGATTTCAAACCAAATTTGCGTAATTTTTAAAAATGGTTTAGCTGGAACTAAGTAATGGGAATTTGCTTTTAGAAACCTGTGGGGGAATTTGTCCTAATCAACAGATTTGGGGCCTGGAAGCAAAGAACGCCAAGAGTTGGAAGGGATGTCAGTGGTCATCTAGCTTGATCTCTAACCTGAAAATAACAATTACATATAAATTTATGTTATATAACAAATTCCATTGTGTTTACATTGCAAAGGAAATGAAATCTGCTTGGAAAATTATTTTAGTGGTATTTACATTTTCAAAAATTTTTTCCAAAGGCAAACATTTATCATATCAAGCATAGGAAGGCACACTTCAAAAAAATATGATTTTCCAGGCTTGCTTTTGGACTGGCATTTAAAAAAGAGAAAGAAAAAAAAGCAGAAGGAGGAGAAGAAAGGGTTATATTGTTAAAGGAAGAAAGTGATCCCTGATATTTCCAGTGCCATGCCTTGCAATATATCGTTTTTAGTGACACTGTGGCAAAACACCTGTGGCTGGAGGTTTTACTTTGGAATGTAATGTAGAGAAAAATTAGCAACGTCAACAATATCTTGCAGAGTGTTCCCGTTTATAATTATTTATATTGTAAATAGCTTTCTGAAGTAAATTTGAAGTTAATGTGCATAAAATGTATTTATTATGTGAAGATTTTTTTTGGTTTAAAATATAGTTACCAATATGCATTTTTGTCTGGATTCATGAGTCTTTTAAATGATCATCACTAACACAAAGAATTTTAATTTGCAAAGCAATTTCCATACATTATCACATTTGAACCTCACAAACATTCTATGACACAGGTACTATAGATAATCACCATCTCTGTTTTATAATTGGAGACATAAAAGGTGACTTGCTCGTGATCATAAAGGTAATTGGAAGATTTAAACTCAAGACTTTACTAAATCCAAATCTAATATTTGATCCATTATGTTGTTTCAAATTGGGATTATTTCTTGAAAGATAAATCTATATAGTATAAGGTACAAGACTTTTAACAGAAAAGATACGCTAAAATAATAAAACTTTTGGAAATTAAACTACTTTTTCAGTGTAGAGCTAGGGACATTACCAAGCAGTTTGCCGTTAGTTCTTGGCATCTCCTTTTGAATGTGTCCAATGTGTTTTCTCCAGGGATTTCTCACACACCCTGTTTGCCCTCAAAACTTTCAGCCAGGATCCACACTTGAGCCCCTGGGAGAGATTCACACAGTGCTCTAAGAATTGAAGGCAATGTTTTGTGTGCCTTCCATAAAGCAGTTTTACAAAGCCCATTAAATGTGTCACAGAAGGGTTAGCCAAGGCTTATTGGCCACTGCGTCACTATAATTCTTGAAAAGTGCTTTATCTTAGAGCTACGCTGTCCAAGAATGGTTTAGAAACAAAGCTACAATGATTTTCACTTCTATTTTTTTGAAAATAATTTCACCCAATAACTTTTCTCTTTATGGGCAGTTATGTATAGTCTCATGCTTGATTTTCCCTTAATTGCTTAAAAGGAATAATTTAAAAAAAAATCAAGACCCTATGTGTGTACATGAACAAAACAATTGGATGTTTAGATTGTTTTGAATGAACTGGCCAGTTCACTGGAAAGATACATCAGTCTGGTACTTTTGTTGAATAGACCCTAGGGTATATATTTGCAGTGGGGGTGAGATTGGTGGTAGGGGTGGTGGTGATTTTTCTCCATTATGGAAAATACAGTGTCTTTGTATTGGACCAGGTGTCCAAAACCCAGGAGGAAGATTTATGATCATGTAATCATTTTTTCATCTGATTACAGCATAAAATTTTCAGATATTCCTCTTCTTTTCTTGAAAACTTGAACTCACACAAAGAACAGGATACAGTGATTAGGATCCTTGTTTTTCCTTATACTGTTTGTCTTGTTTGAGGGTTTGTCTATTTTGATAAGCTCAGCTATTTAAAAAAATATTAACAGACATTTAATATTTAATAAATTTAATATTAAAATATTAATTTCAAGTCTACCTACAAAAGCTGTAATATTTGCCATTAAAATGCCCATGAAATGTTTCTCTCCTCCTGAGACTGGAGGAAGTACCCATTAGATTTTTTTAAGAAAGAAAAAATAAGTTCAACTCCATACCTTGAGTAATGTTCTGGGAATGGCTAGATTCTTTTGAGTGAGATGTAGTAGCCATTCTGTAGCTATGAAGATGACAAAATATTAAAGACGGAATGCTTAATTCCTAAGTTTTCCTCATTTGAAAGAAACCTGCTGAAGTTCATTAGGTTGGTTATCACATGGAACGATCATCACCACTCTCCCCACCCTCTCCCCCAACCAGATGGAGTCTCATAAGAGACATTCTTTAAGTAAGTAGTTTGGGCTTCCTGTGATCAATCTTTCAAGTTACAGCAGGAAAGATGCGAACTTGCAGGTGCCAGCCAACTGAGAAGCTGCAAAGTAGGCCAGGACACTTCCCTGAAGTTTTGTTTCACTTTGTGTCATCAGAATAGTTGACCTTATTTAGTATGGCTTGGCCTTTTCATAATTATGCTTTATAACCTAATATGTGCAGTATTTACTGATGGAATTAGATCCAGTGTAGGAGAAATTCAAAACAGCCACTGGTTTGGAAGTTGACAAAATCTCTGCTTTGTTCAGATTTTGCTTTAGGTCAGGCTCCTGTGCACGGAGTAATTCCATATGGTAGCCTTACTTGAGCTCCATCTAAGTAAACCTTAAAGAGAATCTTGGCAAAATCCCTCTAGCCATAAGGAAATCATTCTGAGTTTCTGGTGAGGATTTCCTGATAGCTTTGTTGAGTTTTTAATTTTTTTTTAAAGTTGAATCCTGAAATCCTTTTTATGGATAAAGTCCCCAGGGTTCACTTGGGAATGGCTAATTGGAAAGATACAGCCATAATGTAGAAAAGAAGTCATGTGGAATATAATTGAGGTCCCTTAGATGACATGGCTCTAATTCTCAATTTTCAACCCTTTCCTTGGTGAGATGCCCCATTACTTAAAGACTGAGAATGATTAGTTAGCAGTGTCTGGCTAAATCTATTTTTCAATTAGAAGGGGAAGAAACAGATTCTTGTGCATATTTGCAGTTAGATAACTTAACAAGAGAGAAGCAACAGCCAAGGATTTTCTTTTGGGATGGAGATGGAAAGACATTGGTTGCTTTTTCATCACATATAGAGGATGCTGTGAAATTCTTAATGCAGTTTTAAGCTTTAATAATTTCAAAAGTACAAATTCTACAAACTCACAAAAATTTCACTTGAAAGTTCAGTTATTTAGATTTCTTTTACATGTATTTAATTTTTATGAATTTTGAGGTATAAAATTTTAACTTAGCAAGACAGAGTACTCTGCCCTTACACATTCTGATAGTTTCTGGATGATGCTTTCTTAACAGATAGGTAGGAGAGGTCCTTTTGCTCAACCACCTACATCACCTGATCTACCTCCATCAGACTTTTTCTGGTAGAGTCTTGTGAAAACTGTTGTGTTTGGATAACAACCTTGTTCTTTAGATTGTCTTAACTGTAGGATTACAAATGAAATCCTTTCAGTCACTGAGTAGCAGCTGGAGAAAATTTTACAAACTTCAAAAATTGTCTTAAACAATATATAGCACAAGGTGGTGATTATATTGAAGTTTAATAAGAAACACGAATATTTTAAAATTTAAACAACTGACCTTTTAAATTTTGTTCCTTGTAAGTTTGTAACATGTATACTTCTAAAATTATTAAAGCTTAAATGTGCTAGACTTTGGGGACATCTTGTGTTTTCAAGAGCCTGAAAGTTCCTTATGTAAGTCCTTTCATCTGTTAGCGTATTTTGAAGTCTTTAATGACTTCAGATTTTGGTGCTTGAAATACATTCTGCTACTAAAACCCATGAACTTTCCTTTGTTTTAAATTATTTTTCCCATAGGCTCCTTCTCATGTGTGTTGGGAAGCAGAGGTTGCCCTCCACCTCCCGTACTCACCTCGGTGTTAACATTAATAGCATTGCATCTCCTTTAGAGACTTGCTGTCCTAGAACAATCACTAAAAGGCCTTTTCCAAAATGTTCTTCCCAGTCCTCCTCCTGACCACAGACTTTTTGCATCAACAGTAAAGAAAAGATCTTTGTGAAGTGTAATTTTCTTTCTCAGATCCTACTTCTCCAATTTATCCTGTAAACAATAATGATAATAGTTCAAATCTATATAGCACTTTTAGGTTTGCAGAAGGTTTTATGTACATCGCCTCATTTGATGCTCACATCCACCCCACGAGGAAGTACTAACAACACCCCTGTTTTACAGATGAAGAAATGGAGATAGAGAGAGGGTAAGTGACTTTCTAAGATTGTATAGCAAGTATCAGAAGCAGGATTCCCTGTTTTCAGTCAACCTTCATTTTCCTTCCTCCCACACCCTTTGAGAACAACGTTTCCCATTTATATAACAACCAATCAGGAGACATTTATGAAGTCCCTTTGTGCCAGGACTGATGATGGGGCTGCAAAAATAACAATGACGTAGTCCCTTCCCTCAAGGAGACTACACCCTATCAGGGAGAAACATAGTATATAGTTGTTGTGGTTTTTATCCTTCATTCTCAAAGAGGACCATGACATCAAGAAGGTGATGCCAAGACAAGCAAGTGAATTGGATTTAAGTGAGGAAGAGCTGTGCAAAGTCACCAACCTCACTTTCTCCTCTAGAGTCATTGGGGTCTAGTGGGAAGATATAGATCAGGATGACTGAGATGCAGTAGGAGACCTTGGCCTTTTTAAGCTAAACAGGTCTCAGTTTGACTGAGGCAACACTCATTCAGTGATTAAGACTAGGTAAGAAATGAGACAGAGAATGGTCTCTTTACCTAGTAAAAAGAAATCAGTCTGAGAGGGGAAGACCCTCAGGGTCTCCGCCCAAAAGAAACAATTGATATTTACATTCATTCTGAGCCAAAAAGGGTCCAAAGGATGAGGAAATGGGGCTTGACCTCCTTAGCCATTCAATGCAAGTCAGAATGATTTCAGTCCAATGGCAAGGTCGGGATAGCTGGAAATGACCCCAGATGCAGTGAGAAAACTTGGCTTTTTTAAGTTAAAGTCTTTTCCAGGTCTCAGTTTGTCTGAAGCAAGACTCATTCAGTGATTTAAGATTAGGTAAGAAATGAGGCAAAAGATGGCTTTGTATACCTCAGAGAAAGAACTTGAACTCAGGTCTTCCTGGCTCTATCCACCATAGTGCACTGCTTTGGTTCTATAGGGGTGGAGGAAGTGGATTCACTTATGTAAGAGGTTGAGCTTTGATGAAAACTAGGAATCCCTAGGTGAGAGTGAAGGAGCATATTCTAGGCATGGAGGACAGTCTATGCAAAGGCACAGAGATGGAAGATGGGAATGGAATGTGACATATGAGGGAAAAAAAGAAGTGGAGTTTGGCTTGACTAGAATGCTATTATTGTGGCCATGACTTTTACAAAACACTAATGGCCTCATTCCTTGCCTCATTCCTTTTTCTTTACCTCTTCTCTCTCTTCTCACCTCTTTCCTGTGATTTTTTGAGCTTACTTATTTTTCTTCTATCTGCCCACATACAACACATATAGATAGTTATAATAAGCCAGACTACCATTCCCTAGAGCCCTCCCCATTGCTACTGGGCAATCCTTTTTGACTCCTCTGTGGCCTGGAAAGCAGGAGGCTAGAATAATGCAGGGAAAGCCATTTAACTGTTCACACCTATTGATCTAGATGATGTTGAGGACTTTCCCCAAGGAAGGTAAAGACACAAAGAAAGATTCCATGTGCATCAAAGCAGTCATAGCAGAATTTTTTGTGTGTGGTAGAAAAAAAGTGGAAACAAAAATGGATGTCCATGAATTAGGGAATGGCTAAACAAATTGTTGTATATAAATGTAATGGAATATTATTATGCCATGAGAAATTATGGATTTGATAAATTAAGAGAAACATGGAAGGCTAATTTGACATGAAAAAGAGTGAAGAAAGCAGACCCAAAAGGAAAATATATGTAAAGGCTATAATAGCACTAACAAAGAGAATACTAACAAGGAGCCAAGCATTGTGTAATCACGATAATGAATCTTGGCACCCAGAAAGATGAGGAAATGCATCACCCTCTTTTCCTTGGAGAGATGTGTATCATTGCATATGTGGTCCCTATCTTTGTTGGTTTAACAAGCTGTTTTTCTTTTGTTACAAAGGAAAGCTTGGCAGGTATTGGTGGTGGTGTACATCCAGAAATGACTGTGATATAAAAACAAAAGGTTTTACCTAAAGTCTAAAAAAAAGCCCCATCTGATTTTTGATATAAAGGATGTGGTTGCATCTTGTAGCAGCTAAGACCATGTCAGCAAAACAGAACTCTTGGAACAAGAGCTTTGGTCATCTCAGTATAATTACCTCATTGCCTGGGGCTTAGACAGTCCTAATAAACTTCTGTAGTCTGTTTTAAAAGCAGTGGGATACATAACAAGGGCGTTTAGTTGCACAGAAATAGAGCATGCAAGCTAGATCAATGGCCAGTCAATGGCTTGAAAAGGTTCTACAGGTCTGGTGAGTAACTGGAGAGATGTGTAAAGAAGGCCCCAGGGTGCCCTTCACTCACTTGGGTCATTTACTGAGTTATACTTTCTCTGAATGGAAATAACCAAATTTTGCTAAACTACGGTAGTCTGCAGCTTACTTAAGAAGTCATTGGAAAAAAATGGTCCTTTCTACAAATTACAATGGAAAAACGATTTAACCAATAATAGCTAACATTTATACAGTACTTGCTATGTGCCAGGTATTGTGTGGAGTGCTTCACACTTATTATCTCATTTGATCCTCACAACACCTGTTCAAGGTAAGTACTTTTGTTATCCCCATTTTACGGAGGAGCCAACGAAACAAACAGAGGCTAAATAACTTGCCCAGAGTCACATATCTAGTGAGTGTCTGAGGCCAAATTTGAACTCAGATCTTCTCGAGTCCAGCCATCTATCCACTGTGTCACCATATATAGATGTATAAATAACATCAGTTATATCTATGTATCTGATGGCATATATCATGGTTTCTTGATTGATTGGAGTTACTCAAATAATCCAAGAAGCTTTGTAATAGAGGAGGACTGTGATTATGTATAAATAACTCCATCTCTCCATGCCTCAGTTTCCTAACTACTAAATGAGGAATCTATGAATGACCTGCTGAAAAGATGACATCTTCTTCATCACTATTAGCAACAACACATATTCATTGAGGGTGTGGTTGTGGATTTGGTTTACCATCAATATGAGAAGCTGTGGAAAGCTTTTTTGATCTCAAAAAATATCATCTGTCTATCTGTCTATCTATCTATCTATCTATCTATCTATCTATCTATCTATCTATCTATCTATCCCAAGGTATCATTATCATAAACATCACATATTATTTAGACAGTTTGCTGGCTTAGACAAGTGGTCATAAAGACTTAGCTTTTATAGCTTAGAGGGCAGTCCACTTGTTATTCTTTTTTTTTTTCTCCATTTATTTAATGTTTCTCTTTTTCTTAGGTTCATAGATTTAGATCTGGAAGAGCTAAATTTTATAGAGGAGGAAACTGAGGATCAGGTTAAAGGATTTGCTGAAGGTCATATAGGGAGTGACAGAGCTAGGATTTGAACTAAGGTCCTGTGATGGAAAAATCTAACACTTCCTACTGAACCACCCTGCCTCTTATTTCTTCTTTTTAAACTTCTAGAAAGGCAAAATGCAGTGGTAAGACTGTTGTTGGATCTGCCATCAGAGGAGCTTTGTCCAAATCCTAGTTCTGTTACTTACTACTTTTGTGACCTTGGGCAAATTACTTAACCTATTCAGGCCTCAGTTTTCTCATCTGTAAAACAAGAGAGTTGGACTAGATGACCATTTTCTTCCAGCTCTAAATCTAATATCTTTCTGGCCTGCACACAGACCATTTCTCTGACTGTAAATACTCAAAGGGCAATACCAGATGTATTAAATTTGCTTTGTCTCCATCTTGGTGCTGTACATGTAAAATATTTTGTAATGACAACCTTTCTAATTGTGGCACTTTATTTTTACAATAGATAAAAAAAATGATCTGGCTGCTCGAAAAGGAAACCTTTCATCACAAAGGAAACACAAATGTTTACTTGTACACAAAAGAGTAAACAGGGCTGGCTATGCATGAGTCGGAATCGATGCCTCAGTCAAATCCTCTCATGTCATCAAGCTGAATGGTTTCAAATAGGAACACAAAGCCCATGATGAAACTTGGGCTAGACAGTAGAAATTGTGACAGGGCTATTTTTGAAATGATGTTCTTAGGGAAAGCTGCTGATTGAAATCAATACCTCAAGACGAGGAATCCGAAAAGACCATTTGTGAGACCTGAGCGGGTCACCGAATAGAAGTGTCGGTTGCTGGTATTCAGACCATGCAATTGCTTTCAGCAAGGTGCTCTGTGTTTACTTAAGTGACTTCTTGTAGCTGGTGGCTAAGCATACATTGAGAAAGTACCCCTGCGATTTGGGCGCAGAGGGAGGAGATGGAGGGGGGAGCATTGTACTGGAAATGAATACATTCTAGTGGCTAGATTGGATGCAATGAATTGAGTGGCATTTTCCCCCCTCTCTGCTTTCTCCTGGGGGGAATATCTGTGAAAGATGGGAAGACTAGAACATTTTAGAAATTTAACGAATAAATTAGGGCCCACACCCAAACCTATACAATTAACCACTTCAGAGTCAGTCCCACTGAAAGAGCTGTATTTGATCAGAAGAAGGTTTACGGAGGCAAATACCTACCAATATTTCCAGCTGACTCAGTGGCACATGATATCATTTTTCTTTTGTTAGAGGTGTGCTCTCATCTGTGATCGTGTCTTGAGAAAGACTGAATTGCAGATATGCTTTTCCAATTTTCAGTTTCTTTATACAGAAATTGCCAGACTATTTAATTAAATTGAATTAAGATGGAGGTGACATTGACCAAAAAAATTATTTTGAATAAAGTTATTAGCCTCTCATTTTGATATCATTTCAATTGCCATTTAAATTATAAGGAAATCCATTATTTTCTTTGCATGTCAAAGAAGGAAAAGTACATTTCAGGAATGCCAGCATGCAGAATTGATGTGTCCTTATTAATTCTGTGCTACTGCAATTGAGATTGTTCACTTAAACAAACTAGCTTCGGTTCTGTGCTGTTCTGAGTTCAGCTCTCCTCTCTTCTCATTTTCATTGGACAGAAGAATGGACACCAGGACCTGAACCCTGTTGCCAGGTGTTGGTACATCTGCAATCTCACAGAAACCTTTCAGGGAACTACATATGATCCTTAGAGGCCATTTTGCCCAGGAGTTCTTAAACTATTTTTTGTCACGGACCCCTTTGATAGTTTAGGGAAGCCCATAGACTCCTCAGATAGAATAAGGTTCTTAAATAATTGAGGGAAATACTAAATACTAAAGTTAGAAGTTAATAAAAAATAAAAAAATGTACTTCCCATCCAAATTCATGGATCCCCTAAAATCTAGTCTTGTGGACTCCAGATTAGGAACCTGTCATATAGCCCAGCCTCCTCATTTTATGTAAGTGCAGTGTGTAAAAATAGCTCTTTGTTCAGAGTCAGAGACCGTGGGTTCAGGCAGCGATGCCACTTACTATTGCTACAATTGCTACTACCTCACATTTATTTTACCCTTAATGGTTTGCAAAGTGTTTTACATTTGATCATCATGATAATCCTGGGAGTTAGGAACTATGATCATAACACTTATTTTTTAGATAAGGAAACTGAGTCTGAGAGAGGTGACATAATTTGCCCAGGGTGATGTAGTTGGTAAGTAGGATTCAAATTCAGATCTTTTCTGGCTTCTAGGCCAGTTCTCTGTCCATTGTACCATGTTTAGTTTGGGAAAAATCACTTAACCTCCCTGAGCCTCAGTGTCCTCAATTGTAAAATGGGCAGGTTAAGTTTAGATGACCTCTACAAGTCCCTTCCAGTTCTAAGCCATGACCTTATGAAAGATCCAGAGAAATGGGATGATTTGCTTAGGGTCACACAGCTCTTAGCTCAGGTAGGGTTATGCTGGCACTAGCTCAGCTCAGGAGAAACAGTTGTTTAATGACCAATGGGAACACTGACATCTCAGAAATTGGCAAACACTACAAGTCAGGATATGAATTAATGCTTCCTTGACTGTCAAGAAGTAAGAAAGTGACGGAGAAAATGTGAATAATGTAGATTAAACTAAAACAGCTATGTCTACATTTTTTTTTCTGGAGACCCAGTTGTTAGATTTATCAGCACACTCCTGAACTTGGGCATTCTGAATTCAAGTTAAGTGCTTTCCTATACAGTTTTTGCCTTCTATACCGCATTACTCAGTAGGCTTTAGCTGGTGATAGATAAGCAGTTTGGTGTATGCGGAGATGCAATGCATGTATGCACTTACTAATTTTTGGTAAGCACAATTATATCATAAGTGCATCCAGTATTGGGGATGAAGGGTTAGAGAGTAGACTTCTTCCCTCCCCAACCTGATAGGTCACAGCAGAGCTATCCTTCTCATTTGAAAGCGATCAGGAAAGAAACAGATTGGATGCTTGAACTTTTGTTCAACTCTGCCTCTCTTGACTTATCTTTCTAATTAGGGTGTTTTTCATAGTCATATATTACTAGCCCAGAATCATCAAGGCCAAAATAAGATTCCAAAGTTCCACAGGTTGAATTGACACCAGGAAGAAAATATCTGCACAGAGAATATTATTGACTAGCCCTCCATTACATGGATATATACCATGTAGTTATGGTGGAGGACTCTAGACCCTGGGGAAATCAAGTAAGACCTCACACAGAAAGTGACATTTGGTAATTGAGAAATATAAGAGATTCTAAGAGGTGGAGGGGAGGTGGGAACGCATTGCAGAAATGGGGGACAGGCGTTGAGAAGGCAAACGAAAATTCATGGAGATGAGAATTGGAGTGCTAAGTATGAGGAACAGTAAGAAATTCAGTTTGATTGGGTTATAGAGTATATGAAAGGAAACACTGCATAATAATACTGGGACTAGCTTGTACTGGGTTTTCAGCGCTAAACAGTAGGTTTTATATTTGATCTTAGAGATAATAATGAGCCATTGGGGCTTATTGAAAAGGAAAGTAACATGACCAGACTCGAGCTTTAGAAAAAACCACTTTGTAGCTATGTTAAAGATTAGCTGGGCGTTTAGAGAACTGTAAGGCAGAGAGACTAATTTTGAGATTATTGCAATAGTCCAGGTGAGATATGATGAAAGCCTGAACTAGGGGAGTGATTGTGCAAGCAGAGATTAGAGAACATACTCAAGAGATATTGTGAAGGGAGAAATGCAATGTATTGGGTATGTGAGATCAAAGAAAGGAATTGAAGGTGAGTCAGAAGTTATGAACCTGATTGGAAGGATGATGGTGTCTTCAACGGAAATAGGGAATTTCGGAAGAAAGATGTGTTTTGGGGAAAAGATAGTGAGCTCTATTTTGGAATAACGGAGTTTGAGGTGCCTATGGAATAACTGGCAGATGGTTTAGGGCTATAGTTTAAGAAAGAGACTAATAGACTAGAACAGACCATATGGATTTGAGGAGTCATTTGCCTAAAGATAGTAAGTAAATACTTGGGAGCTGCTGAGATCACTAAATGAAAAAAGAAGGTCCTTTTCATTTAGGCATTCTGTGCTTTTGTGATGATCATTTCCTTAATATTTTTTTGTCTGACTTATAAATCCATCTTTTCATATATCATATGTGCTAAAAGGTTAAAGATGGGTCTATCTTCATGATCTATCCCACCATTGATACTTGGATCTAGAAGGGACTTCACAGGCTGTCTAGTATAATAATCTCATGTTACATATGAAGAAATTAACTTTTAGGGAGGTTGGATGACTTGGATTCCATAGCAGTAAAGAAATCATGAATGCTCCAGTGAAGATAGAGATGGTCACAGAAGTGGAAGAGTCAGTGGAACTGAGGTGTTCAGAATCAGCGGGTGTTAGAACAATGAGAAGATAGGGTCTTCCAGACAATAATGTCCTTAAGTTGCTGCTTATTCAAAGGCCATTCTGGGGTATTGCTCCTTGATCTAAAACAGGGGTTCTTAACTTGAGTTTTATGAACTTGTTTTTAAAAAATATATATTGATAACTATATTTAAATATAATTGGATTTTTTGTAAATCCTGTGTATTTTAATTCATGAACTACATAAGACTGCTTGAGGGATCTATAACACACAAAAAGGTTAATAACCCTTAGTCTAAAGCTTGATGTTTTAATCACTTACATTACAGAATTAATAGCATTTAAATCAATTCATAGTTGGAAGAGACCTTAGAGATGAGCTAATTCATCTCCCCCCAAGACTCTGTACCGTCCAGTTGTACCTAACAGGCAGAACATAGGTGTTTTGTCTACAACTTCAGAGTTAGCAGAGATCTGTCTGAGTCTTTGCTCCAACCCTTAGTAACTGTGTGGCCCTGGGTACATCATGAGCTTTCTTAGCATCAGTTTTCCCATCTGTAAAATGGAGAAGATAATTATTGCACTACTTGTCTCACAGAGATATTGTAATGAAAGTACTTTGTGCTGTCATTATTGACTTCATTTGTTGGGACAAGGTGGAAGTCTGTGTTTGTAAGTTATCTCTCATTCCTGCCTACAATGAATGACTTCAAATGTGAGAAACACATGGATTCTGGAACTCCTAAGGTAGTCTCAAGATTTAAACTCTTGCTATGATGGTTTCCAGATCTGGATATTTTCATTCTCCCATCTAAGAAGCCTTTGATTTTTCTTTTGGAGGTTAGACTTAATATAGTTCAGCTACTGAGTATTTTAGCTTAATGCCTTTAAAACACATAAAGAGATTGTAGCACACCTTTAAACTCATCTTTAGAAAAAAGAACATTGGAATGTATACAAATGGCTAATTTTTATTGTCATACTTTACTTCAATTTCAATATTATTCAGCATGTTTTATGTTTACAGAATTATTTAGGGTGCAATCAAGAATACCATAATACTGTCTTCATAAATGGGCACTGTTTTAAAATCCAAGTATAATTAGCAAGAAGATATTCATAGGGTAGATCTGACATTATTATGATGGCAATATAAATTCCATGAGGTAAAGGAGAACCAGGGGGAAGAACAGCTACCAATTTATCATGGTCTGATGCATTTGCAATATGGATTGTACTTATCTTTTTATTTGCCACAGACCATGTAAATGAGGAACAACCGAATGGGGATTCCAATAATTTAGCATCTGCAACTTACCATAAATTATATTGCTCTGAGGGCAAGAGAAGGAACAGAAATTTACCAGCAGCTAATTCTATTGATATGATTTTGTAGTCAGAGATCATAGGTTGCTTTGGACAAGGTTTTTCTCACAGAGGAATGGTGAAAAGTGATGGTTTTTCATCACATTAGTAGGCTTGGCCAGGCTTATCTTTGCCCTTTCCTGATGATTCTTTAAGGAAGAGTTGACAGTCTATTGAGATTTCCCCAGTAAACAGGGCCTTTGTCTAAGGGTCCATTTGGAATAACAAGCGTTCCAATGTGATTTTGTAGAGAGAGCTTCAAAATTTTTATTGTATTAGTCCTTTAATCAGTGAATGGAAAGATTTTCATTTAAATTGAGATAAAAATATTTGAGATTGAGATCAGGAATGTGTATCTTTATTTGTGGTAAGCACTCCTAAACTTCTATGAATATTTCTCTATAACCACCACTCCCAAGACATTGAATCAGCAAAATTTATTGAGAACTCTAACCACATTTGGAATGTCTCAGATACCTTAAATACTTTGAGGAATCTGTTATCTTATTGATAGGGATTTTTTTCTCTAGGATGGAGGCTCACAATTCATCCATTCCTTTTTTATATTGTAGGATTCTTGTTCATGTTCTAGAATCATAGATCAGAGGGTCATAGATCTAGGGCTGCAAGGGATTGCAGAGCTCATCTAGATCCATCCCTTCATGTTATTGATGAAATAAGTAGGGCCTAGCAACCGGTCAAGCAGGTAGTGACCATCGGAGATGAGATCTGACCCCAGGTTCTCTGACTCCGGAGTCAATGTTCTTTCTTACATTACTATGGGGGTCTTCCATACAGGGGAAGACTCTTCCTCCTGCCCACAGTGTGCTGACAATATTCTTGCATCTAAGTCTATTAACATGAAAGCATACATGAAACACATAGGCTGCCCATCTGTTATCCCATACTCTTATTATGTGATTGGTTCAACTCAATTTCTAATCATCTATCTCTCTGATAATGGGGCACCTAGGTGGTGCAGTGGATAGAGTGTTGAGCCTAGAGGCATGAAGACTCATCTTTAAATTCAAATCTGGACTCAGATACTAGCTTGGCAAAATCCTGCTTGCCTCAGTTTCCTCATCTGTAAAAATGAGCTGGAAAATAAAATGGCAAATCACTCCAGTATCTTTGTTAAGAAAAACACAAATAGGGTCATGAAGAGTGGGGCATTACTGAAAAACGACTGAACTTCTCTTTGATGATGCCTTTACCTATTACTTCTTGCATACTGTTAATCATTGATAAAATGCTCCAAAATTTTTCACCCACTTCTACTCTCCACAGCCCTTTAGGTGAATTGTAGTTCTACTTCTTCATAGACTGTGATATTCTGTGATTTGTAGTCATACAGCATCACCAGGAGAATATTAGTGAGAAAAAGCTGGGTTTTTTTGTTCCAGAGAGAAGCTTGAGATCATTGGAAGTTCCCCGTAATTTTCTAAGGAGATGCAATCTGCTCTCTTTCTCCTATTCAATTCTCGGCCAAGCTCAGTGTCCATTTTCAGAGTCTGTCCAAATTACATGTACTGATAAACCAGCTAAATGGTCTATACACTTACTGACATATTATAATCTGGAAATTATGTTATTCCATTTGGGTTTTTCCTGTGGAATGTTAAGCTGAACTTTTGAGTATTAATGGGATCTTATATAAAACATTATGGAAAAATAGGTAAGAAAAAGTCCTCTTTTCCTCCATGAGCTTACTAATTAACTACAAAGCACAGAAAACAGAAATCTTTTAACCAAATACAAAGCATATCACTGTAATTGGAGCTATTAGCATGGCAGGGGGCTCATAGGACTAACTCTGTTTGGAAAGACCCTGGGTGGGTAAATTGCCATTATGAGGAACCATGAAGTGTGTGAAATTCAGGAGGATGAGGAATATCTTTCTGGCACCCTTACACTATGCTTCCAAATACTTTATTAAGGATCTTCAAATAGTTATTTATTTTTTTAATTTTGGTTTTTATTATGAAACTAAAAACATTGACAAACATTCTAATATACAAAGAACAATAAAGAAAATTGCATATGAGACTGGGAACCTGTATTTAGCATACAGTTTTTTAAAAGTATGTATTACATTTAATTTCTGAACTTATTTTTGTTTTCTTCTGTGTATTTTTAATGCTTTATTAATGCTCTTTTTAAATAGTTCTGGAACTTTCCACTAATACCATTCTCTTCTCCCAACAGAAGCATGTTCTTCCAACAAATAAATATCATCAAATCCATGCATGGGCCGTGACTGAAAACAAGTCTCATTCTGTGCCTTTAGCCCATCACTTCTCTCTCCAGGCTGGAGGCATGCGCCCTCATCATTATTTTTAAGTTGTGATGGACTCCTGAGTTATCAGAATTCTGAAGTCTTTCAAAGTTGTTTTCCTTTTATATTAGTATAAGTAGTTCTCTTGGTTCTGCACTATTCACTCTTATTATTTCCTGCACATTTCCCCAAGTTACTTTGAATTACTCTTGTTATTTTGTATAGCGCAGTAGGATCAAAGGATCTTAGATTAAGAGATGGAAGGGACCTTAGAGGCCACTGAGTCCAAATCTCTTATTTTACAAATGAGGAAACTGAGGCTGATGGAAGTTAAGTGACTTGACCAAGGTAACATAGCTAGTAAATATCAGAGGGGTATTTGAACTCATGTCCTTCTGACTAATACCGGCACTCTCATCTATCTCATCAGTGCTCTGTTCACTACATCAGTTGGTTGCCTAGTGTGAAATATAAATGTAATGATATATATTTCATTCAAATGGCATAATTTATTGACTTCCCAGTGGAGGTGTATTCACTTTGTTTCCAGCTCTTTGCTACTGCTGTAGACAGCTATGTGACAGAGCCCAGGACCTAGAGTCAGGAAGATATGATATCAGATTAAGCCTCAGATACTAATTGTGTGACCTAGGGCAAGCCATTAATTTCTGTCTTCCTCAGTTTTCTCAACTGTAAAATGAAGATCATAGTAGCCTCTATCTCACAAGATTATGGTGAGGTTCAAATGAGGTATTTGTGAAGTGCTTAGCCCAATGCCAGACACACACACACAGTAGGTGTTTGACAAATGTTTGTTCCCTTTCCTTGTCTCTTCCTACCACAAAGAGTGCTGTTATAAATATTGGAGGGCTTTTCTTTTGTCTTTGACCTCACTGTGGTGTATACCTGATAGACTTATCAAAAGTTATGTACAGTTTAGTAACTTTCTGGTATTGTTCCAAATTGTTTTCCAGAATCACTAATTCATAATTGCACCTAGAATATATTTAGTTAATCTATTTTGCCATTGCTTCTGTTGGATAAAGTCAGTTTCATGGTAACTAGTGTATTACTACATTAACATGAAACAAAAACGTCAGTTCTTGCATCCTGGATCTGATTTAATCGATAGAGGTAACTATTTTCTTTCCTAGGTCTTCTTTCTTGAGAGTGAACACAGGTGGATCCTCAAGAGTTACAATCTCAAGCAAGAGCTAAAGCACCCATTGCTAATAATTTGATGAGTTTAGGCAAGGTTTTTTGTTGCTTCTCAAAAACTATGGACAGACATGATTCCTATTTTCACTTTGTAAGGTAGAGTTTTCAAGGCTAGGGCATTTTGTGTGCTGTATATGTGCATGTATACATGTACATATGTGTCCAAAAATACGTATATATACACACACATGTATATACATGTATATACACATATACACACACACACACATATATAGGTACACACATAGACATATACTTCTATACCACTCTGGAGTTATACCTAAGCAGCAGAGATATTATTTGAGAGCTTGGGGAAGAAATTCTTTATGTGAGAGGAAATATTTGGTATCAGACTTTTTCCAGACCAATTCCAGCCATGTGGGGAGAGATAGAAAGACTTTGGAGCTGACATATAGGGGAAGCTGTCTGTTCAACATGGTCTTGATTTCTGGCTTGCCTTCCTAGATACTTCAGGGCATTTACCCTGGGCAAAATATGGACTTTCTCCTGGTTAAGCTGAGATTTCATTTTCCTTCCATCTAAAAATGTTCATTCACTCTTGTATTTTCTGATATATTTTAAGCTATAGAACTTCAATTTCTGCTTTCTGTTTTCCTTGTTTCAAAGTGTTTACTTGATATTTGTTATTTGGAATATGTTTTGTAACCAGCATCCAGTGAAAAGGTAGCAATCAAGGAAGTAGCTTTCTATCTTGAACCAAAATCGTATATCTAGACCAGTAATATTCAAGGGGAACATCCATCTCTCTCTCTCGTTCTGTATTTCTCTCAGAATAGAGAAAAGAATGCCCAGTCTTGTGGACTTTTCCTGCCAGTTTCAACTGAGTTGAACCAGAGGAGAGATATAAATTCACACAGCAGGGCAATTTGAAGGACAGATCTTAAACACTGTAGGAGGGCAATTCCTTGGACTGGCAGGTCCTATACAATCTTCTAGACTCTGAAATAACACAGAGGTCCTACTCAGGAGTAACCTCTCTTGGCAAGCTGATAAAAGGCAGACAATCAGATCACCAGCCTTAGAGATTCCTGATAAACCTCTGTCCAGGTGAACTCAGTCCAGCTCGGGGTGGAGGTAAGTTATAGAAACATGTCACAGCTGTGCTACCTTCATGGTTATTCTTCCTTTGTGCATTTGTGATTTCCCTCTCTCTTCCCTCTCCCTCTCCCTCTCCTTCTCCCTTTCCCTCTGGGATTATGTGGTGGATGTGGCTTTACTTGAGTGCATGCTTGTATTTATTTTCTTCTAGGAAAGCATCTTGCATCAAGGAACCGTAAAACACTTACCTTTTGTAGCTGCAACAAATTTGCTGACACGAATTATGTTTGTTTATACCTTGAGTTTCCTTCCCCCTCATTTATCCTCCCTTCTCTTCCCTCACCCCCGCCCCCATATGAGTTATGGACATTTTACCGTAAGGTTCTGTTTCCAAATATGCCTGATTCACAGTGAAGCAATTCAGCTGGCTGTAGTCTTGGAGTACTATTTAGCCTTATAATGAGGTAAAGGATATTTTCACACTCTAGCTCACATGCTGAGAAACAACATAATTGGTGAAAAGCACAGCTGTGGACATACCTCAGGGTAGCGTGGAGCCGCCCCTTGAATGCATTGAGGAAGTCTTGGAGTGTGTAAGATTTGACTACGACAGCTGGCCTTGGACCACAAGCAAATGCCAGACATAAAAACTTTATGTTGAGAATCTCAACACTAGGAGGGTGGCCACAGAACCATCGGGGAGAAAGTGGCGGCATTGAGAATAAATACAAGCCTTTGATTCCACTTAGGACTGGCCCTTCTCCTTCTCCTATTCCCTTCTTTCCCTAGCTGAAGCATAATTTGAGGGACGAGAAGCTAGTTTTTAGATTGTGATTAAGAACATATTTGCTTATGCTGAAGGATGGGAGATTTCTAAAATTGTTTTTTAAATTTCTTTCTATACATTGCAAAGTTCAAGTGGAAACAAGCAAAATGGAAAACTCAGCAGAGTCTGGGCACCTCTATGGCTTGGCTGATCTGAAGCTATGCTGAGGGTAATTTCTCCTCTGATGAAATCCCACAGAGACATGGGGTGTTGCTATTTGCCACAGCCATTCAGCATCATACAACGGTGGAATGGTTTTGATCAAATTATCACCACTAATTTGCAAGTTACCCTAAGCAGACCTGAGGTAAGTTATGTGGTCAGGGCAGGCTGATGGCTGTCTCTGAGCTGCTTGTCTTGAGTTCAGAAAGTGGAAACGTGATGTGTTTCTGGCTCTGCCAAGCTACCAAGAGAGCTGGGGCTTAATGCGGAACTGATTTCTGTCTTTGAGCGATAATAGCAAAGCAAGCACTTCAAAAAGACCAATCCATCTCCTCTCCATAAAACGTTAATACCCTTCATCATACTGAAAAAGAACAAGCTTCTCACCCCCCTCTCATGACAAACACCAGCTGAGAAAACGAGAAAGGGGAAAATACATTTGAATATCCTCATTTCAATCCATTCTTGATCCATTTATCCCACACTGAAAGATCCAGAGAAAAGGCATTCTTCCTGTAGCTCTCCCATGAGCCTGTCTTGTGCTTACAAATTGAGCATAGAGGGACAGAGTTGGCTTTGGGAAAGAGACCTCCAGGACACAGGGATAGGCTTTGGTGCAGAGCCCTGGTGATAGAAAGGTTAGGACTGTTTCCTTGAAATCAGATGAAGACTCTCTCCCCCAGTCTTTCCCCCCACCCTGCCATCCTGTGAGATCTGAAGTTAAAATTTTGATAGTCAGAGATACTATCTTCTAAGATGAGATTTGAATTTAAAGTTTGAATCCTGTGCCATCTTAAAAATGTCTTATTATGAACAATACAAAATTTCAATCAAACTCACTTCTCAGTGACTTACATTTAAATTAATGAAGTACATCCCATAAATTTCCATAGCTTTTTATTATAAGTCTAACAAACACGAACATTTTAATATACAAAGATTACAATTATGCAAAATATATAAATATACAAACAGAAAAGTCTTGTATGTGAAACTGTGATCTTTTGTTGTATACAGTTTACATGCATTAATTTAAAAGGAGAGTAATAAAACTACCCTGCTTACCTATGTCTCCTTCTGGTCTTCTGTTCTTTTCTGTGCATATACAAATATGCCATTGATGCTCTTTTTTTTCCCCCATCAATATCATTACCCACCAACTCCTCTATTCCCAAAATAGAAGCCATTTCTTATAACCAATAAGTATGTAGTCAACCAAAACTACTTAATACATTGGTATTTTGTACCTCATTACTTTGTTGCCAAGCAATGGAAAGAATGTTTCATCCTCAGTCTTCTGAAGTTGTGATTGGTCACTGATTGATCAGAATTGCAAAGTCTTTCAAAGTTATTCAACTAAGCAGCTGGGTGATGCTGGGCCTGGAGTCAGGAAGATCAGAGTTCAAATACAACCTCAGACACATACTAACTGTGGGACCCTGGGTAAGTCACTTAACTTCTACCTGCCTCAGTTTTCTTAACTGTAAAATAGGGATATTAGAGCACCTACCTGCTAGGGTTATTGTAAGGATCAAATGAGGTGAAAATTATAAAGCACTTGGGATGGTGCCTAGCACATAGTCAACGCTTAATAAATGTTTATTCCTTCCCCCACATTATGATCATCATATAAATTGTTCTTGTGTTCACTTCATAACAACTTATTTCCCTCTCAGTCTCTATCAGGAATCTTTGTAGATGCAAAATTAAACAACTTAAGATTCCTACACTATCTTTAAAAAGCCGATTTGGTCAAAAGTAGGAATTTCAGTATTGGTATCCAGTCAGAATTCCACTCTGGGCAATTATTTTTTATTCTTTTTAGATTTGACTTATTATTACCAATTTATAGTACTATTCAGAGGCAGAGAAATGTTGGAAACTAGAAGGAATTTTCTGGGGCAACTTTTTTGGTAAGTAGAGTGGAAAGGGAATGGGAAAACAAAGTCATGTGATTATATATTTAGAGATGGAAGGGATTTTAGAGGTTATCTATTCTAAGTCCTCATTTCACACACAAGAAAACTGAGGTTCAGAAGGGCTAACTTACTTGCCCATGGACACATGGGCAGTGTCATCACCTAGATTTGAACCTAGGTTCTCTGATTCAAACCCAGGAGGAGAAGGGCAAGGAGGGAAGAAAAAGCATGAGAGAATGAGAAGTCTTTTTTTTTTTTTTTAACGTTCTAGATTTTTTCATAGGATCTTAGTACATCTTTGTGGAGAAAATAGTTGGGATCTTCCAGTGGCATTTCTGGTTTTACTCTCTTGTTCTCTGGTCAATTTATTAACTATTATTTATGTCTTATCCTGAAAAAAAATTGTGTTCATTTGACTTTTTTGTTTCACTTGCGTCTTTGCAGCATAAAAAACATGCTCCATCGTGCTTGTTTAAAGGGATATCTCTTCTTAATAGAGAAAGAAAATCTTAATTTTTGTTAATAGAAAAGAAAATCATTCAGTAGATTCTCTTTACATTTCATATTTAAGGACTCATGAGAAAAGAAACTTTTGAGGTTTAAATCATTGTGCATTTTCCCTTTTTCTAGAGGATTTTTTAAGTTGGAGGATTCTCTTTAAATGGCCAAATGGTGGAATTCTTGTGGACATCCTTTCTTTGTGTAATACCCTAAGCACCCAAAATAATATTAGCATTTAGTACACCCATGGTCCTCAGCAAATTCATACAGAATTTATTAGAAATGAAACATATAAAAATGTACGCCAATCTGTAATCAGATCATCAACCAGTTAGAACAAGGATCAAAATCAACATCAAGTAAAACAAAAGATAAAGATGGAAGAAGAGATTTAAGTAATGTAATAATCCAAAAACATTTGTGGGTCAGGAAGACTTCACTTGGGTCAGGCTGTTTCTTCTATGGATACTGCATTCCACTCTTCCTGCCTTTTTTATGGAAACTCCTTCATCCTCTGCTTGTAATCTCTATTTGATTCACTGTTGTCCCCTTGTGTATGATGTCAGAAATGGAAAACCTAACTGACAATTAGACTCACCTGAATGAAAATTCCTGTAAATATCATGATCTTTAGATGTACCAATGAGCTACGCTGGTAAAAAGGTAACTTCAACTGGGGCATCTTGAAAAATGAAATAGGAATGGTAGAGATCTTGGTGGAGCTGTATATGTTATCACTTATGGCAACCCTTCTGAAAGACTATAACTGATTCACTTCTTCATCCTATTGTAGTCTGAAGACCATCATACTCAGGTTCCAACCACTGAGATCAAACTATATACATACTTCATTCTGACAACTATGACCTATTTGTATTCTTTGCCTCTTTTCCTTCATTGCTTCTACTTACCTTTGAAACTTCTCTTGTGAATTAAAACTATAATAACGGTAGGAAAGGTTTGGAAAGACCAAAACTGTAGCCATGTAGGGAAAACTGGCTCCCTAAAATGTTTCCCACTTATCTCCCTAGAGCCTTTGGGGAGAGAATTCCTCCTTGAGTGAAATGAGGGGTCTCTTTTTTAATTTGCATTGAGATTTAATCTCTTTCCTATCAAATAAACTCATTCATTCTTGTGTATTTCTAATCTGTAGAGCTTATCCAATTTCTGTTTGCTATTTTGTTTAGTTCACAATTTTACATACAGTCTTCTTTTTTCCCTCTTTTGTGTGTGTATGTGTTTGCTCTATGTACAGAAATTGTCTTTTTTTGGTATGAAAGTTCAAATTTAAAAACAACAAAAAAAGAAAAAATATTTTTCCAGTCCTCTTTTTAAATTGCATAAATATTAATATTTCAAATGTACTTTTTGCAGACAACATATTGTTTGATTCTGATTTCAAACCTTTTCTGCTGTTTCTACATTTTATGGGTGAGTTGATCCCATTCACATTCATGCTATGATTGTTAATTGTGTGTTTTCTACCTCAGTCTGCTTTTTCCTACCTTTTCTCTCATTTTCCTACTTTGCTAATCAGTCTTAGAACATACCTTCATCCAATCCAGCCAACCGTTCAGGCCATTTTCCTTGTCACCCTGTTACTTCTCCCCCAACAACAACCCTGGGAGTCAGGCTATACATTAGCAAATAACTGAGGAAACTGGAGTTCAGAGAGTTTAAGGTGCTTGTATGTGCCCATACATTTAGTTAAGTACCAAAAGCAATCTTTGGATACAAATTTCTCCTGACTGAAGTCCTAGGACTTCTTCTACTATGTCCAGCAGTCTTTAGATTGAAGGAAGGAAAGAGATACAACTAAATATATTGTAACCTCCTTGAGGGTAGGATTTGTATCTGCATTCCCAGATTTTGGCACAGTTTCTGGAACAAAGTAGTCACTTAACAAATACTTAACTGGATTGAATAGATTAACCTAAAGAAAGTAAGAAAGAGGGTAAGGTTACTTTTAACCTCTGGGTTACCAAAGTACCTTACTTTGCTGTGCATCAATTTTTTGGAATTCTTCAGATATGTAATTTCTCATGGCAAGGAATAAGGTACAATGATATTCTATTATTATTAATATTCTTATTACTGTTGTTACAGTTTGTTCAGTCATTCCTAGATGCACAGGCACCCATTTTCCTTCCAGTTCTTTATTATTACTGACTTGTAATGGCTCAAATCAGGACTTCCTCATGAATTGTGACTTCTGCCTGACTCTGATTGAAAAGCCTGAATAGTTTTGTCAGGTATAGAATAGATAAAATAAAAAAATGTCCACAACCAAAAATAGTTCTTTGGTTCATAGTTTCTCTGCTATATCCTTCAAAACTTTGAAAGCAGTTATATATAAATAAGGTGAGGGACCATAGTGCACTCACTACAGCTCTCTGTAACTCAGTGCCTTGACCATGAGCTGCTTTAGAATGACAAAAAAAAAAAAAAAGGTCTCTTCAGTACAGTTATCTGAGGAACTATTTTTTTCCGTGTTAAGAACTATCTCAAACTCCATTTTGTATTAACAGCTCTGCTTGGTTCTGACTCCGCAGAACATGCCCAAATGCCAAGTACCTGTGCTCCCCACTTTTCAGCTTCCTTTTGTGTGTCTTCCCCAATTAGATTATAAACTTCTTGAGGGTAGGGCTCTTTTTTGAAATTTTCATCCTTGGTGCTTAGCACAAGTATCTGGAACATAGTAGGCACTTAATTAATGTTTATTGAATTGAGCTGAAAAAAAATAACCTAACCCTGCTCTTCCCAAACAAATGCCTTTTCTCTTCCCCTTTTGGCAGATAAAATGTCCATATTCAAAAAGAGATAGTACTGTACACCAGGTGAGGGATGATTATTTTTCCACTAACTAACAAACAGCTCTGGGATTCAGGGTTCTGTTTTTCATTTCTAAGCCTCTTTCATGCTTCCGTTTCCTTTCTCTTCCCTACCTTCATCTATCTTGTACACAGTATGTACATATTATTTCCACTGTTAGAATATGAGCTCTTTGAGGCAGGTGCTGTTTTGCTTTGGTCTTTGTAGATCCCCAGTGTTTATAATAATGCCTGATACATAGGTGCCTAAAAATGCTTCTTAATTGATGTACTGGAGTGGGCAAGGAAGAACCCATAGAGACAAAGCTAAGCCCATAAGACTTTTCTGCCTGCTTATATGTATTTATAATCCTTCCTTATACATAATACAATCAGACAATCTAAGGCACACCTTCACGTATAGATGGACAAGCTCTATTTTCTAACCATATTTTATAGTCTGGAAAATTGACATTTTTCATTTTCTTGGTTTTTACTATGTATATGGTTAGGTTGAATTCTCTTCTAGGAGGCTTTATAATGTTCTGAGCCTTGATGAAACCAGGAAATAAACAGTATACTCTATAATGCTTAACCGTCCTCAGGGAATCCCTCTGCAATTTTGATTCTGTGCGAGATATCTTCCATGATAATGACAAATAGCTCTGGTAAGTATATGTTTTAAGCTTGGTCTGATAGTATGATTAGAAGGTCATTGACCTAGATTATCTCTGTTGTAATCTGTCAAGGAATCTTGAATTTTGATGTATGGAGAAACATCAAATGCTTGGGGTTTTTTTTAAGAACAATGAAGGGTGGGATACTGTATTCTCTATGTCTTGCTGTAAATTATGTGTTAGTAAAAATGTGTTTTATTATGGAATATTGCTTGCAAAAACTTCCCTATACTCTACTAAAACCTTCAGCTAGGAGGCCTCAGATGTATGTGTGGATGATTTTCTTTAAAATCAAATGCATGTAGATAGTAAAGTTTATATCCAGGTCTGTAGTTGATGTTTCTAGGTTGCCTTTTTTGAGTATTAATGAAAACCAAGATTTTCCTCACACCTTTGGTATTTTCTCCTGTTTCTGTTGGCTTAAGAATCAATCCGTAAAAGCGATACTAACTGTGGCAACACCAACACTGATCTTTTCTAGATATTTGATTGAATCCTGCTACTTTTCCCATCTTAATTCTCTTGGGTAACATTTCTTCTTTATAAGCACATCCAGGATTGTGATGCTGAAATTCAAGGATGGTGGCTCGATTGTCTTTGATGGTTAAAAAAGTTAGTTATAAAAATCTTTGCATATCGTTTCCATTTTCCTTTTGCTTGCTTTCCTTCTATTTTCATGCTTAAATGAAACTTGCCAAACTTTCTATAAACTAATTTTATCCTTGACTACTTCTATAAAGCAACACTGTTCATAATCTTCTATCATCCTTTGTAAGATTTTACAAGTGAATTTACATTCTAAAATGGTGTTCCCCTGGCTATTTTCTCTCTGCTTAGTAAGTAAATCAAGTGTTTGCTGATGAAGAAACTTTTTAGGTCCTTTGAGTTTACTTGTAATGGTAATTGATTTACATGGGTTAACTTTTAAAAGAAGTTATTGTAGTCTCTGTCCTTTCTTCTAACCCGGTGACATTTACCATCATAGATAACTTGCTTAAATAGGTTAGCCTGAAGTTATTTGAATTGCACATCATATTTTTTTCTCATTATTTTTATTCTTCTAGTTTTGTACTAATTTTGATCTTTAATAAATTGATGGTTTAACTGTACGAAGAAGGTTGGTTCAGGAATGACTATATATTAGTAATATTCCCCAACTGTTAAAATAGAATAAGTTGCATTTTTTTGTGAAGTTATTTGACATTAATGATGCATAACCTTTCTGAGATAGATACTAAAGATACTATTAATCTAGTTTTATAGATTAAGAAATTTAGGGTCTGAGAAATTAGGTGACTTGTCCAAGGTCACCTAGCTAGTAAGTGTGTGAGGCAGGATATCTCCCCAGGTCTTCATCACCCCCAAATATCTCCATTACTCAGTTGTAATTCAGCAAATGATAAGCTTATTCTTTAAAATGTCAGCAAAAAAGAATATTCTAAATGTATCCTAAATAATCCTGAAAAATTAAAATATTCCTCAAAATGAACAATTTGCTTTTATGGTATAGAGGAAAGAATACTGGCTTTGGAGCGAGAGAACCTGGTTCAGGTCCCAACTCTGATACTTTTGCTTGCTGTTTGGCCTTGGGAGAGTCATTTAACTTTCCTGGGCATCAGTCTCTTCCTAAAATGAGTGGGTTGGATTCTATGGCCTTTGAGCTATGGAATCATAACACCCTCATGTTCTTAGCGAGTTGCAGTTATTGAGTATATAAAACATAAAGTGAAACTGAGGGAGGTCATGTTCTAGGTTTGGTCCCTCAGGAGTATGAATGGATTGACTCTAACCACTTTATTGCTCTTTTCAGTACTCAGGCTTCCAAACCAGTGAAAAGTAACTAATAAGAAAAGGACAGAAGAAAGATCAGAGAATTATTTTGTTCTTGTTTTTTTTTTTGGAACCCCAGTGCTTATCATAGCTTCTGACATATAGTAAACACTTAATAAATGCTTGTTGATTTACTGACTGTACCATATAGAGAGCACCTGGTATCCTCCTTCCTCTACTCATGTAAATCTGCAACTCATCATCTTGGAGAGTTGTCTGGGGCACTGAGAGGTTCAGTGATTTGCCCACCGTCACACAGTCAGTATGTATCAGAGACTGGAATGGAAACTGGATCTTCTTGGTTCCAAGGACTGCCCATTGTACCACACTATCTTTCTAGAAATATCATTAGAAAACATAAAAACAATTCTTCTCTGATTTTCAAGATTTGGTTTTATCTTCATAGTCCATTGTCTTGCCTGTTCCTCAGTGAAGCAGATTAAAACAGAATGATGAAGGGGATATGTAAAGTCTGCACACTATAATGCTGAAAGCCTTGGGTAAAATATGATTTTTCTTTTCCACAGAGCTATGGGTTATGTGTGCTCATGGGCCCAGAATGAGTAAATTTGCATAAAACATAAGTCCTTGGCCAAACCTCTTTCTTACCAGCTCTGGGCAGTATAATAGCTGCTTTCTAGGCTATCAGCAGAGGAAGCAAACTCCTTCCCTAGCCTCATACTTTTGCCCTGAATGGACAGATTAAATGAGACCACTGGAGGCTATGCAGGGGTTTTGGAGTCAGTAATAACTTATATTCATATAATTCTCTAATTGATGTAACGCTTTAAGGTTCCCGATGTTCTTTTCTCCTACTCATCCTGTGAGGCAGTTAGTGGAAGTATCATTTTGTCCATGTTACAGATAAAAAAAGAGTCAAATTTAGAAGGATAAATAACTTGCCCATAGTAAGAGCTATAAACAAACAACTTTAGCAAGAACAACACCCCAACAATCCTGGTAAGTTTCAGGCCTTGGGCTCATGTTTTCTGATTCCAAGATTAGTTCCCTTTTATCAGGTATACATGAAGCTTCTTTTTTGTAGTCGCTACTCTTTATCCCAGCATGTGAGTAGACTTTAAAAAAAAAGACTGGAGGCTGTCTGGATATAGGAAAAGACTCATTAAAAGGAAGGTGATTGATTATAGAAAGTCTACAATTCTTTGGGTTGTGGGTGGGATGTTCATCTGGATCTTGCCTTAATCAGATTAGGAATTTGTATTTGCCTTGGACCTCAGAGGACATGAGTAGGAGTTTAGGAGTAGGTAAGATAGGGAATATAGACTGGACCTGTGATTTTTAATGGTATAAGGAGCTCCCAGATGAGCAGCTTCCTACCAATGCAAGTTTTCATATGCCTTAGCCAGCATTGCAAAGCCAGTATGTGTTAGAGGTCAGACTTGAATCCAGGTCTTTGAGATTATCTCTCTGAGATAAATAACAAAATGAGAAAAAAAACCAAGTCCCTTTGCAAGGGATTCAGGGAGAGCTCATAGAGCCCCTACCTTATACTAAGTGTTTTGTTGATCAGAAAGCCAGCTGCTTTCTATATGCAGCTCACTACTATCTAGCATGTTGCTTTGTAGGAATCACTAAGTTTCTCTACTAGAGGTAGCTAGGTGGCAAAGTGGCTAGAGCCTAGAGTCAAGAAAGACTTGACTTCAAATCTGGTCTCATATGCTTATTAGCTGTATAAACTGGGACAAGTCACTTAATCTCTGCTTATTTTAGTTTCTTCAACTGTAAAATGGGGATAGGTATTGCCCAGGCAATATTCACAGCACTGAGGACAACTATGAATATGCCAGCATAGTTTGTAATTGCAAAATTTAACAGACTTTCCATAGAGACTGCAAAAGAAAACTATTTATTCAGACACCAGCAAGCCAAATCCATTGTAATAACCAAGAAGTCAATACACATTATCACTGCAGGGGACAAAGCCATTCCCAACTCTACCCTCCTTTCCACAAATAAAAAGACAAGCAGGAACCTAGCTGTCTGCTTGCCTTTGTCCTCTCTCTCCCTCTGCCCTAACTGCTCTTACTCACTTCCTCTCAGTTCTACTCTACCCTTCCTGTTCCACCCATTCAGCAAGCTCCTCCTACCACATGTGACTTAGACTTCCATGTGATTTAGCAGGTCACATGGGCCTATTAATGAGCAGGAAAGATCTTCCCATTTAAATCACCATTACAGGATAATAAGAGCACCTACCTCCTAGGGCTGTTGTGAAGATCAAATGAAATAATATGTGTAAAGCACTTGGGACAGCCCCTAGCACAAAGTAGGTGTTTAGTAATTGTTTCTTTCCTTCCTTTTTTCTTTCCTTCTAACTCTGGTCCCTCCACTCAGTTAGGGAATGGTATGTATTTGAGGGGAGGGTCAATAAATCCAATCTCCATGTCAAATGAGCTTTACATTTTTCCATAACTGTCATATAACACACTCTTCCCTAACCCAGCTGTCCCCAACATATATGGGACTAGGTATGAGTGTTGCTAATTCAGAGTAAATCTTTTCCACAACTGGAAAAACAACTCAAAATACTTGCTAATGATGGTGAGTTAGTTACAGCAGCATCATCTGCATCCTCTTCTTCCTCCTCCACCTCATTTTTGTATTAAGAGAGGAAAACATAAGATGGAAGAATTGTTGACTTTTTCCAAACCTTAGATCTTTTGATCATTGGACATTTAGTGAACCATAAATTCATCAGAATTTCAGTGTTTGAAGGGACTGAGTTCCATCAAGTCCAGTCTATACCTGAGTAGAAGTCCCCTCCACAGCACTCCTGACAAATGGTCATCCTGCTGCTGCTTAACACTTCTAGCAGATGCAACCACAATGAGAGAAGCATTCTCTCTTAAACATGTCAACCTGTTGCTTTGATTACCAGGTGTTTTAGGTTTAAATTGAGAAGGATCTTATAAGATCTCAAAAGTTTTCCATTAAAAAAAAATCAATCAGAATTTATTAAGTACTTATTATATACCAGGCTTTGCACTAGGCACAATAGATACAAAGACAAGAGCCAAAACATCCCTGCTCTCGAAGACCTTACATTCTAATGCAGGGGAAACAACATGTAAATAAAAAGTAATATGTTTGATTTCCTTCCTATAATCTTGACATTTTGGAACTCTTTCCTTACCCCAGAGGGAAGCATTCTCTTAAAATGTAATGTGGTGATTTGTAGTGAGGTGAATAAAAACCCCCAATGGATCAAGAATTGGTGGATTAGTTGTCCTTCATGCTTGAAGAGGACCAAAGTGACATCACTATGTTGGGGTCCAGGTACAGCATGTCTGACTGTGGCAGATAAGATCAATATGAGCTCATGAAGGCTTTACCACAGGTTGGGCTCAAATGTGATAGAACCTTTGAAATTCGTATTTGTCTGATGTGAAGTGAAAAAGAACCAATGGATCAAGGATTAGACCTGAGAGTTCTCTTCCCAGCTCTGCCACCGGTTATGTGACCTTATGTCATGTACCCATGGTTCAGTAGCTTCACCTTTATGAAACTCAGCATTTTCTGTAAGATGGAGATAGTTAGGCTAGGTGATTTAAAAGTTTCCTTCCAGCTCTGATATTCTATGATTCTCTAATGAATTAGGGAAGGGGAGGGGGTATTCATAAATATTTACTCCTCCTGACTACTAAGATATTAAAACCATCCCTGAATCTCTTTGGCTTTAGAAGTTTCACAAAGAGCTATATTAATCTATAAAGCAACCCCCCCCCCCCAAAAAAAACCCAGTTGACCTCAAGGAATTCTAAGTATGGCTGAATGTGGTCCTTATAGATGAACCACCTTTAATGTGTATGAAAAGTGATTAAAAAAAGAAAAGTTAAATGAGAACCAAAAAGATCTGAAAACCCTAGATTCCCTGCATAGGGAAACAGTTTTTTGGGGGCCATATGTTCTCCTTTGTAATACAAATGTGTCGAAAGAGCAAATATCTGCAAAAATCAACTACAAAGAGGTTCTGTGCAAGTTAATGCATCTCCAGCCATCTAGTCATGAGAAAAATTTGGAGTAACCAGCAGTGGGTCCAGCCAGATCCACCCGCCACAGTGATGATAAAAGCCCAGATGCCTCGCTGGGCAGCATGTGTGGAGTGCTTTCGTCTGTGGAGTGTCCCCAGCAGCAGGGCGTCAGTAGATGGGGAGGCGGGCTGAAGCCAGCAAGTCAACCATTTCTAAACTGCATATAACCTGTTCAGAATGCTAATGCGATATGCCTTCAATCCTGTCTGTAGCAGGCACTGGATTTTCTGTAAAGTATGACACTATGTCCTCCAGGGATTTTTATGCAGTCTTTTGGTTCTTCCCTTTTCCATAGAGGCTACTTTTTCATTTTTCTGAATTTTCTGTATGAGACCCTTTTGAATTATTTAGTTGAGGAATATATATTATAACCCAAGGCTTATCTCTTGGGGAGGCATTGTGGTCTAGTAGAAATAACACTAACTCTAGTCAGAGGACTTGAGTTTAAATTTTGTGTCTGGCAATTAAGTCTGTGTGTCCTTGGTCATGTCACAACCTCTCTGAAACAAAGTTTCTGTATGTGTAAAATGAAGGAGCTGCACTAGTTAGTCTCAGGGGTTTGTAACAGCTTAAGGTAGCTCTATGGTCCTATGACTGTCCAGGAAGGCTTTTGTTTAAATGTATGTGTGTATGCTGTTTCTCCCCTAGAATGAAAACTTCTTGGGGATGTTTCATTTTTATCTTCATCTCCCAGCAACTGGAATAGTGCCTGGCACATAGTAGGCACTTAACAAATGCTTAATAATTGATTTTAGCAGTTTGTCCATGGATAAACCAAAGAGTAACATGGGCACCTATCAATAGTTACGAAGGGTGATCAACTTCCTATATGTATGTGTGTTACACCTAAACCCTTAGAACTAGCTAAGGCAATCATTAAGTAGGACAAGACAGAAATAGTAACCATATGAACATTTTCTATACTTTAACTGAATAACATGGCTAATGTCAATATTAACTGTGGTTATATTTGAGGCACAATATATTAACATTCATAACATATTCACAGCATTTTGTTGTAAAAAAAGACAAAAACAAAAAAGTCTAGTTTATCTGGCATTTTTTAGATTGAAATATATGTTAACCAACATTTTTACACATCTATGTGAATGACATCCATAATGATGACCATTAATCACTGTGAGATTCTGCACTGCCTTCTGAATTACCAAAAACAATGAATTGTATTTAGTGTGTTTTTAGTAGGCAGGTCAGGGTGCCCCCTCCCCTCATCCAATTGACTAAATGTTTATTGAGTGCCTACTGTGTGCCAGGTGTTCAATTGTATTTTAAATCTTTGAAAATTTGCAGTTGATGGATGATACCTGGAGTAAACAGAATATTTTATTAACCAGCATACTCCCTTTATAACCACACCATATAAAGAGTTCATCTTACTCTAAATTTTGTTCCTGTATGTAACCACAGGTCCATCTGATCTGCTTTCTTATAAAGGTGAGATCAGAGTACTAATTACAAACCCTGAGAACAGTGGACTCTATCTGTCACAAAATCTACTATCCAATGCAAACTGGTTGGTGGAGTTCATTTGCTACAGGTTGGAGTAAAAAAAAAAATGTATTTTAGGGCTTCCCACTATGCACTCATCTCCCATGCATTTTCAAGTCTTTTACACATTCCAGTCAGACACTCCCCTTCAGGAAACCTTGCGTCTCTTCAAAGCTTAGATAATCATGTACAGGTTGCCCACTTGCACCTGATACTTCTATCCAAACCTGAACAGAGCTGGCTCTGAATTCATTTGGAGGCCCAGCCTCCCTTCACTCTCCTCAACAATTATAATTTTCTCTGTTCAACAGCAGAACCTGTCTGGGCCTTTGTTGGGTCCACACTTAAGGTTATACTATCACAAAAACCTCCTGGTACTGTTCTGAGGCAAGTCATTTGTTCTTAATAGAAGTGGCCTTGGCTTTCTAGGGCTAACGTAGAGCCATGGAAGCAGCAACTCAATGAATTCACCATTAAATAGATCCAAATTCTGCAACAGCAATCTTAGAAACAGATCGAATGTTTCACATTTGCCACAACTGAGCTGCATAAAGTTTCCTTCATTTGAACTAAAGCAATATGAAAAGAGATACTTTAATATATCCACTGACTGGCCCTGCACTAAAAGCCTGGTGTAAAGCACCAGGAATGATTTGGTATACATAAAACTCCTATCTCAGCATTGGCCCCTATTTAGCTGCCCCTCCCCCTGCCTCCCCTGTATCTTACAGAATCTATCAGACCTGGCAGCAGATGACTATCACGCAACTGAAACATTTTATTTTTCGTGACAATTTTATATCACTTCCAGACTTTAAAACTTTTTCCATTTTACTGAAAATTCTTGGTTTACTTGTTGGCAGATCAAACACTGTTTTTAAGTGCACATATTTTAAAATTAACTGTTCTTTAGACCCAAGTGAACAAAACCTGGTTGGAGAAGCTTTTTACCCCGCCTTGCTCTGCCACTCCCACCCCAGTCTCCCAATAAACCCTTAAACTCTTTGGATGGAATGTCTTTTGTATATGTGGCATAGAGCACAAATCACTAATTTTGAATCGAATGTTTATGAATTATAGGTTATAAATGACATTTACTCATAATACAGGCACGGATATTATCCTTTGTGTTTGAAAGCATCCTTAATAATCTTGCAAAGGAGGTCAATGATATTTTGAAGAGGCACTGATGAGTTCAGAAAGGCCAAGTCATTTGGGAAGCATCCTAGAACACACATAGTGTAGTAGATGCATCAATTCCTTTTTGTATCAGTGTAGCTGATTAATAAGTGTTTGCTGAATTGAATTGAAGTCTAAGCAATTTCAGGATAGTTCTCTAAAGGCCTCATTGGAATGTGAAATTGTCTGGTTACTTAGGAGGTTCTGGTACTGATGTTTGTAGCCAGCAACTGTGGCTATATTAGAAAGCTAGTCTGAAGATTTCCTTTCAGCAAATCCATTTTGGGCCATATGTGAATAAAGGGAGAAGTCGCAGATCTATAAGTAGAGCAACTTAGATTTTGCCCCAGGGTTCTAATGTGGCAGGAGGTACAGTTTTCTGTCCTATTTGCCTGTACTCCATAGCAACTGCCCCTCACCTGGCTCTGAGTCACATCCCTCAGAGCTACATTGCCATGGCTCCTGTCTCCAACCTTACCTCACTGCTACATCTTTCATCTTTTATTGAGGGGTGGGGTGAGGGACAATGTAGAGAGTGGTTATAGGGACTGGGAACCGTCAGCCCTCAGGCTGGACTCTATAGGGATCTGTCCTCTATGGAAACAACCACACCAGTCCTTTACATGGCTTCCTTATCCCCAGCTGAATTTGACCAGAATATAAGAATCCCTATGTCACACCTCTTCAGAAGCTGCTTTTAGTTTCCCTATTTTTAAGATGAGATTGGTATCCAGCAAGGTACTATAAATGTTTAATTACTGACTGTAAAAAAAAAATTTAACTGAGCATATTTTAAAGTTTAGTTTGCATTATTATTATTTTCTCCATCTCTTTCATAAGTCTAGAGTCTAGACAAAAAAGTTTAATTTGCTTTGTTAACATTTCTTTCATAAGTCTAAGCAATCAACAAACAAACGAAGCCTTAATCTGTAGCATTTGTGGATTTCTAATATGCAAATGCTCACACTGAAAATTTGGCAATTGACTAGTCTGTATGAATTGGCTTCAATACATCCCCACATGTGTATCTTCTATAGGCTCTTTCAGTTCAATACTTGCTTTAGTTTGCCTTATAATCCCTTCAGTGGTCAACATATTTGTGGTGGCATTTGTTTAAGCCTTCCTAGTAGAATCCTACATTTCTTACCTAGAAGTTTTTAGTGAATACTGCTGCACTCCCTATTGATAATCTGGCTCTGAAAAAACATCTTGTTGGTGGGGACCTTGGTCTAACAAATCTTGGCTTAATTTACCTCTGATTTAGCTTTATTAATTTAGTTATCTCTTCTCCAACAATCTTTATTCTGTTGCAATGGAACTGGAATATCTTACACATTTCCAGCCTACATGTGCTTCTCTAATGTTTAACATACAGAACACTAAAAATTCCATCATCTGTTTTGGTCTTTAGCTGGCTAGCTCTCTCCCTTTAGATATACTCTCAATTTTTTTAGCTTGTCATACAAATATAAGGTAAGGATTTTGATGCAATCTTGTGTGTTTGGAATTTTTCTTTCCAGTTTAAAATAAAAGCAAACAAGCCTAAAATCAAGTAATGGGTGGTATGGGATAATTCTACTGCTGATTCACATTGAAGTAATTCAGTAGCAAAAACAGTTCTAAAATAGCTCATCTAATGTTAGAACATAGGATATTTCAAGGAATCATTGATCTAGAGCTGGAAGGGACTTCAGAGACCATGTTCCAACAACATGTCCCAAGATGTGCCTTGAGAAGGCAAGATTGTCCTCCTTGACCACTCTTGTGTATGATATTGCCAAATAATAAATAAAAGACAAATCAACAACTTTTGGAGACAAATCTTTTACAGAGCTTTTAGATTTCCATAGGAAACAAAAAATACAAGCTCTTTTCTAACTTGTTGAAGAAGAGACTTGAGTACTTCCTGGAAATGCCAGTTTTCCCCTTCAAATATTATCCTTCTATTCGTACACTTCTGTCTTCTCTGCCAACAGATACTTTCAAAGCATTTAGCTTAAGGTCACAGAACCATTAGGACACTGAATTCAGCTGACAGCATCGTCTTCCTTTGGGATGAACTGCAGCAAGGCTTCACTATTGTGCAAGTCTCTTACATTCAATTAATGTTTTTTCCTTTTGCTTTAAAGTCACTTTCTGGGTCTTTACTCCTAAACCTTTTGCATATAAACGGCCTTCCCCTGTTCTCTTCCCCAAAAAAAGAGCTCAGGGAAGATGTTTACACTGGAGCCAGGAGCCAAAGGAAAAGCAAGAGGTTTTTTTGGTTGTGGAATAAAGATCAAGGTTGTCTTATACTGGGCAGTATTGGAGGAAGAGAGAGAGAGAGAGAGAGAGAGAGAGAGAGAGAGAGAGAGAGAGAGAGAGAGAGAGAGAGAGAGACAGACAGACAGACAGACAGACAGACAGACAGACAGACAGACAGAGACAGACAGAGAGGTAGAAACAGAGAGAGGGACAGAGACAGAGACAGACAGAGAGACAGAGACAGAGAAGTGGAGGGAACCATTGGTGTGAAAGCTGACAATATCATATAAGGTGGTGTAGAGGAGTTTATTTTAGAATCTCATCCTGGCATTCTACTGTTTGTGTTTGGTCTAGCAATAATACAATATTTCAGAAGAAGGCAAGGTGTCCTAAGTACATGAGTGTTCATCCTTATAAAACATGCAATATCCACGGTGTGTTTGAATTTATAGGCTTAAGAGAACAGTGATGAAGGAGGAGAGAGAAGGGATTTTTAAACACCTTTTTGGAATGGTTTCTATTCCTTGCTGTCACATCTCCAATTATTCTTTTCCTTTGAATTCTTAGTCTTTCTTTTAGTTTCCTGGTACAGGTGGCTGCCATTTGTAGCACCATCAATTTTGCTGCCCCCTTTTAAGGCAGCTATTATTTATGCCAGTTCCTGCTTATCCTTCTTTTGATTCATCTGGACAAGAACAGCTACAAAACATTTTAAACTCCTTGAGATAAAGGTTAACTCTCAGGATCACATGGTATCATGCATAGCCTCCAAACAAACGATTTGGGTCTGTGGCTGCCACCCCACTTTTGGGAATTGTGTCTTTCATGTGTATTTCATTTGGGCCACTCCTTGAAGATTCAAGAAATGTGAGCGTGGCTTTAAAGTGGAATTCGGTGTCTGGCCAGTGAGAAAATACTCTGCTATGCTTGATAAGGTGAATTCTGTAGTCTTTATTACCTGTCCCGGGTCCTTGGAGGAGTAAAACAAAAGAACAAAAAACAAAAAACCCCAAACAAACAACTAAGGACAAAAAGTTAAAAAGAATGTGCGAAACAAATCATTATGCACAGGATTGTATTAATTGTTGTTGCATATATTAATCTTTCTAATCATCTGGTTTGAAGTTTGTACATTAGAATTAATGGCAGGCCTGGTAGCCTGTGTGTTAAGCCATAAATTACCACTCCTTGTCTTGGCATTGAAAGAGATTACTTAGCCATTCACAATTTACCATGGGATGTTCTCCAGATGTGTGGCATCTGAAGTTCTCTGTCCTCGCTCCACTAGAGTAAGCTGGCCTCTTGTCGAGGAAACAAAGACCTGGAAAATATATACATCAAATGTTAAAACATGCAGGCCCACAGACAATGTTAAGATGCCTTTATACTTTCCCTTAGACCATCCGAGGTCCTTAACAATACTCCCAGTGTTGGAGCAAGTGGCACTGCTGGCCTTGCCCTCCTGAATGTCTAATTTTATGCTAATCCTTGAATTGTTGAGCGAGCAGTCCACTTTCAGCTGGCTCACTCTGTCTTTTGAGGTACCTAAATGATGTTACAACTTGGAAATCCCCTAGATGTGTGCAATTGTGTCTTTAAATAGCCGTGGGCCTTTCGCTATGCAGAAAAGATGCAACCAGTACTGCAAGCTGGCCTGAATTCTGGATTTCTGAGTGACTGAAAAATACAGTCATTAAGACTGTTACAACTAATCCAATTTCACATCAGCTCAAGCTTGATGTAAAAGGCAGTGTTGAACCTGTAGCTGAACCCAATCTTTTTCTGAATAACAACCTAGACCTCTAATGCATTATCTAAAGTTTTTTTTTAGAAGGGGATGGTTGATTGTTTGCAAAATATCTTTGGGTTGCCATTAGTTTGGGTTTAATCCTTCAGAAATATTTAGCGCTCCAGGGCCTATTCAACAGTTCAGAAAAAAATGGCTCATCATCTTAGCTTAGTTTGGTTGGGGCCAAAGTATGTGTACTTAGGCCCCTCCCTTATTTTTTTTCAGGTTCACTATCAGACCAGACAGCCCTGTCAATTCCAAATGACATTCTTTTTTCAAACTATTGATCTCTGTTGCTCTTCCAAATCCTTTAGTATTGGCTCTTAGGATTACTATAATGCTATAATCATTCTGTTAAGGATTCAGATTTGTGGTAGGCTAAGAGATGGGAACATCAAAAGGAGTGCAATGCCCTTGAAGCGATCAATTTTTACTCATCAAACACAAATGCTGAGAGGCTGCTTTCAGCTAATAATTTCTAACTGAATTAATGACACATGGCCTCCTTCAGGAATGGCCCGGCTTTTTTTCTCTTGGATTTTCTTCTTTGCTTCCCCTCTGTGGCTGCCCACCACTTCCACCTCCATGAAGGGATTTCATATTATTCTAGGAAGGGAAATTGAATTCCATCCCTAATCAGGAAATAAGCCACTAGGAAGTACAAAGCTTATTTTGCTGCCTCCAAACCAACAAAAGTAAAATCTTTTATTTTCTTGTGGCATTTTGGTAAACTCAAGTTCCTGAGTAATACTCTGTTCTGCTTCTAACCCAGGCATCTCTTCTCTTGGTAGCAGACTGAGATATTTTTGTTCTTACTCCTGTTATTTGGATCCACGAGATCCTGGCTGGCTGAAATCAAGAGGCATTGGCATCCAGCTCATAGATGACCTGATTTGTGACTCGGTTTCTTTTTACTCAGAAGTGTCTAAAACCAAAAAAGTCCCCTGGTCCTCAGTTCCCTCATCTGCAAAATGAGGGGATTAGAGTACGTGATTTCTGAGGACCCTTGTGGCTCTACATCTACGATAATTATGGCACGTTCTTTCATAATTACTGTATATGTTTTGATATTTCATTGTTAATACATTATTCGTCAGTATTTATGTAGCACTTAAACATTTGTAAAATGCTTTATGCATGTGTGTATACATATGATAAAATGATTTGCCCAGGGTCACATAGCTAGTGGTTCCTTCAGGCTGGATTTGAACTCATCTCTAGTCACCGAACCACCTACCTGTCTTTAACAAGGAACACAAATTGATGAAGCACTTTGCAGATGTTAGCAGTTTTGTAGTTATACAAATGCTAGCTGTTATGTTATAACGTACAATCTCATTTGATCCTCACAACAATTCTGGGAGGTAGGTATTATTATTATCTCCATTTTCCAGATAAACCAAGGCAGGAAGAAGTAAAATGATTTGCTCAGGGACACATAGCTAGTGATTACTTCAGGCTGGATTTGAACTCATCTCTAGTCACTGAACCAACTGTCTATTGCAAGGTACACAAATTAATGAATATCAAGAAAAATATATGCCAAAGACCCCCCCTCCCCAAGCTATTTTGATTATATTTCTTACTCATCCTACTCTCTGTCCTTTAACTGTATAGAATGTCTGTATTTACATTTTGCTCAGCAGCGTAAAGAAGTCTTTATCTGGTAGACAGTAGGAACAGCTCCATGTTCCTTATGTACGACTTAGAGAGGTTTACAATTAATGGCAAGGATAGGCAAGAAGAAGGAAATAAATGAAATATGAATTTGATGGCAGGACAGAATATAGAAGGGGAATTAGGTAATGGAGGTTATTATTTATATAGGGCACAATAAAATATTTCACACACATGAATTTGAACTTTGTCAATGTATTTAATTTTTTTTCTGCTATGTTGGCTGCTAATAGCAACTCATCTGGAATCTTCAGTCTTTCAGAGTTGTCTGGCATACTGAGAAATTAAGTGATTTGTTCGTGGTCACCAAGCTAGTACAGTTGTCAGACATGACTGAACACATCTTCATGATTCTAAGACTGGTCTTCTATCTACTGTGCCACATTTTGAAGCATGTTATGAAATAATATGCAAATTATTTATTTTCTTATTCATTAGAATATAGACCCTATTTGGACCCATACCTGGCAATATTTTGTTAGTATAGATTGTTAATATACGTACTTGAAAGTAACCAAACTGCATTTCTTTTAAAATACTTTATAATTCAGCCTTTCATTAATTCAGATTGACATTCTCCTACTTAATCTACATGAGTCAATGTTTGCTGTGTTTGAAACTGTGCTCATTTCTCTTCTCTTGATATAAATGCTTGATTCAAGCCATTTACCATGCCTAATACACGATCATAAATATTTTTTGAATTGGATTTATTTAAATTTTGTTAACTTGATATTTTTTTTCTTTTCATGTAGACTCAGAAAAATCTCTATCCTTTGGTAATCCAATGAATCATCTATGATCTCAGAGTACTAATGATGTGACATGCTATTCATTTCATGATAGAGACTTGACAGATCTAGGGTACAAAATTACATTTATATCTAATCCATGTATGTATACACACATATCAATCTATCTAGCACCAATTAGGAAATTTTGATTGTTTTGATTATGCATATTTGTTAGTAATAATTTATCTTTTTAATAGTGTTGGAGGTAGAAGGGAGAGAAAATCAATTTAACTTTTTTTTTCAATTAAGAGGTGAGGGAATGCTAATGATACGGAATATTGCATCCATTTTCAAAAGAGGTCACTGTATTGTTTTGTTGCTGTTCAGTCATTTCAGTCATGTCCAAGTCTTTGTGATCCCATTTTGGGGTTTTCTTGGCAAAGATCCTGGAATGGTTTGCCATTTCCTTCTCCAGTTCATTTTACAGATTAGGAAACTGAGACAAATACAGTTAAGTGAATTGCCTAGGGTCACACAGCTAGCGTTTGATGCCAGATTTGAATTTAGGAAAATGAGTCTTCCCTACTCTAGTCCCAGCAATCTCTCCAATTTGACACCTGTATTGTTAATTTTGCTTAATTGTTATACTTCATTGCAAAATATCTCTTACAGAGTGGGAGTAATATATAGATGTCTGGGAATGTAAAAAACAAAACTGATACAATTTTTAAAAAATTCAAAAGAGATAATTCAATGAGTCCAAGATTATGTAGATATCTCCTCCATTAGTACAGAGACATTAGTACTCACCTGTACCTTATCTTGTGCAATTCTTATCCACGTCTTTCCACAAATCTTTCATGAGGGATCTGTCCAACACACTGAATCTTTTAATATTTTGTGAGTTTGAGCTCTCTAGTTATTTGACATATACAATTCCTGCTGCCTGCAAAGAGCTACCCTTAAAAAACCTTTGCTTGACTCTGCCATACCTTCAAATTAATATTGTTTTTTCCCTTCCTTTCATTGCCAAGCTTTCAGAGTCTAAAGTGTCCATTTCCTCATTACACTCTCTTTTTTCCACTCCTTACAATTGTCACTCATCTGATCCTGTCTCCATAGTTAATGATGATCTCTTAACTGCTAAATCCAGTGTCCTTTTCTCAGTTCTTTTCTTATTTGATCTCTTTGCAGCTTCTGACACTTTTGGCCACACTTTTCTCCTTGACACTCTCCTGTTGTGGCTCTGTGAAACAGCTCTTTCCTATTTCTCTTCTACCTGCCTGACAAGTGGTTTTCAGTATCCTTTGCCTATTAATCAGCCATCTCTATTCTCAGTGTGAAGGTTATTAAAAATTCTTTAGTGGATCCTTTCCTCTTCTCTCCCCTTCTCTCCCTTTCTACCCTCCCCTCCCCTCTCCTTTCCTGCCTACCAGTTATCATCTCCATGAATGAATGAATGAATGAGCTCCCAGAGTTTATATATTCATTCCTAATCACCCATTTAAAATCTAATCACACATTTTAAATGGCTCGCTTGATGGTTCAGCTTGGATGTTCCATATGTATTCAAACTCAACACATTCAAAACAAGACTAGTGAGCCAATAAAACCACTTCTACAATATGCCTTTTTCAGCTAAGTGTTGTTGTTTAGTTCTTTCAGTCATATCTAGCTCTTTTTGACCCCATTTAGGGTTTTCTTGGCAAAGATACTGGAGTGGTTTGCCATTTACTTCTCTAGCTTTTACAGATTAGAAAACAGGAAAACAGAATTAAGTGATTTGCTCAAAGTCACACAGGTTGTGTCTGATTTGAACTCAGGTCTTCCTGACTCAGCCTGAGTACTCTATCCACTATGCCACCTGGCTGCCCATATTTCCAGATTTCATCGCCATTCTTAATTCTTTTCTCTTTCATGTTTCTTCATACCACTCTAAGTCTTGTTGACAAATTTTCAGCCCAAGACAACCTGGAAGGTCAACAGAAAAGGTCTGTTGCACCAAGTTGAGAGAGGAGTGCAGTCCAGTGTGGGTTGTGCCAGCACAGACTGGACCTCATGAAACCTGGAGCAGGCTTCAAAGGACTGAATCACTGACAGCAGTGGCAGTTTCTAGACTTTTCAGCTCACAAATGCCAAAGGCAAATTAAGAGGTCAGTAGGATCTGTTGGACCTAGGTGAGAGAGGAGCACAGTTTAGCCCTGGACCCAGCCCAAACCCAGTTCCAGCAAACCAGGAGCAGGCTTTGTGAGTCACTGAATCAGCAGCTGCAGTTATAGTGACTGCTTCTGGAGCTCTCAGCCCACAGATGATAAAAGGATCAAACAATTGGTCAGAAGGAGATTACAGGAGTCTCTTTGCTGCCACTAAGGTGGGACTCTGTGGCTTTGGCCGTACTTGGATCTGGGTCACAGTATTGGGGCGAAGAGGCGCACTAGCATAGCACAGCTTGTGGCAGCAGTGGAGGGAGGACCTTCCTCACAGTTTCAGGGCAGAAATGAGTGCTTGTGGTCTTTCATAGACCAGAGTGCAGGCCATGAGAGGAGTAAATACCTCTCCTTAGATCATATACCTTGGAAGAACTGAAAACTTATGGGTCCCTAGAAGTATCTCTGAAAACAGCTGCACAAACCCCTTAAAGCCTGAGACAGCGTACCCTCCACACTGGAAGCAGAGCCCTATCTTAACAAAGAGTTAAAAAAAGTCAAGTAACAGGTTGGGAAAATGAGCAAAATGAAAAAAACCTCTGATTATAGACAAATGCTTTGGAGACAAGGAAGATCTTAACACACTTCTTAGAAGGAGACAACAAAATCAAAGTTCCTACATGCAATGACTCCAAGAAAAATATGAATTGGTCTTAGGCCATGGAAGAACTCAAAAAGGATTTTGAAAATCAAGTAAGAGAAGTAGAGAAAAAATTGGGAGGAGAAATGAGAGTGATGCAAGAAAATCATGAAGAACAAGTCAACAGCTTGCTAAAGAAGATCCAAAAAATACTGAAAAAAATAGCATCTTAAAAATAGACTAGATCAAATGGCAAAAGAGATCCAAAAAGCCAATGAGAAGAATGCCTTAAAAAAATGAGTTGGAAAAGGAGGTCCAAAAGCTCACTGAAAAAAACAATTCCTTAAAAATTAGAATGGAGCATATGGAACCTAATTACTCTATGAGAAATCAAGAAATTACAAAACAAAGCTAAAGGAATGAAAAAAGAATGAAATATCTCATTGGAAAAACAACTGACCTGGAAAATAGATCCAGGAGAGATAATTTAAAAATTATTGGACTACCTGAAAGCCATGATCAAAAAGGAGCCTAGACATCATATTTCAAGAAAGTCTCAAGGAAAACTGCCCTGATATTCTGGATCCAGAGGGGAAAATAGAAATGGAAAGAATCCACCAATCACTTCCTGAAAGAGATCCCCAAATGAAAACTCCCAGGAATATTGTAGCCAAATATTCCAGAGTTCCCAGGTCAAGGAAAAAATAATGCAAGCAGTGAGAAAGAAACAATTCAAGTATTGTGGAAACACAATCAAGATAATGCAAGATTTAGCAGTTTCTACATTAAGGGATCATAGGACTTAGAATATGATATTCCAGAGAATCACCTACCCAGCAAAACTGAAGGGGAAAAAATGGACATTCAGTGAAATAGAGGACTTTCACACATTCTTGATGAAAAGACCACAGCTAAATAGAAAATTTGACTTTCAAATACAAGACTTGAGAGAAGCACAAAAAGGTAAACATTAAAGAGAAATCAAAGGGACTTATTAAAGTTGAACTGTTTATATTCCTACACAGAAAGATGGTATTTGCAACTTGTAAGACTTTTCTTATTATTAGGGTAGTTAGAAGGAATATATATAGTCAAAGGGCACATGTGTGAGCTGAATATGAAGGAATGATATCTAAAAAATAAAATTAAGGGGTGAGAGAGAGGAATGTCCTGGAAGAAAGACAAAAGGAGTGTTAGAATGGTACACGTAAAAGAGGCAAGAAAAAGCTTTTACACTGGAGGGGAAGAGGGAAGAGGTGAGAGTGGATGAGTGAACCTTACTCTAACTATGAGTATGCCAGCATAGTTCTGAATCACAAAACATAACAGAATCTCCATATAGAAAGCAGAAGAAAAAATTTATTCAGATACCAGAAAGCCAAATCCCAGCAACAGAAAGTCAAATCCGTCTTAGTAACCAAGAAGTCAACACACATTAGCACAGCAGGGTACAAAGCCATTCCCTAACCTCTCCCACCCCATGCTGGGGTCTTTCCACAAACAGACAAACAAACACTCAATAGCCTAGCTGTGCCTGCCTGCCTGTGTCCTCTCTCCCTAACTGCTCTCACCAACTTCCTCTCAGTTCTGCTCCACCCTTCCTAATCTACCCAAGGTCCTCCCACCACATGTGATTTAGGCAGGTCACATGGACCTATTAATGAATGGGAAAGATCTTCTCATTTAAATGATCATTACACTATACTATGTTTTGTTTTGCCTAAGCATACATTTTTGTAATAAAGGATTGCTTCTACTATGAAAAGGAAATTAGGGGTAATGGTAAAATGGGTTGGTATATAGCAATAGACATGGGAAAAATAAAAATCATATTTTATTCATTGAAATTAATTTAATTGTAAGAGGTTGCTAAGTAAGTTTGATATTCAACATTGAACTTTCAATAAAAATGTGATTAAAAAATCTAAATAAGTATCAAGACTGTCTTTCCTAAAAACACAAGAGGACTGGGCCTAGAATAAGGAAGACTCATCTCCCTGAATTCAAATCTGGCCTCAGACACTTACTAGCTGTGTTACCCTGGTCAAGTCACTCAACCGTGTTTGCCTCATTTTCCTCATCTGTAAAATGAGCTTGAGAGGAAAATGGCAAACCACTCTAGTATCTGCCAAGAAACCCCCAAATGGGATCACAAAGAGTTGGACATGACTGAAATGACTGAACTACAATCAATCAACAAGCTTTTATTAATCACCTACTTGTGTGCCAGATTCTGGTAATACAAAAATGAAACAATCTCTACATCCACAGAGCTTACATTTTATTGAGGGTAAACAATGTATACATATACTGAGTGTTCCAAAAGTTTTAGTGCAATTGTAAATTTTTGTTAAAGCTTTTTGTTAAAACTTAATTTCACTAAAGTTTTTGGATCCTTTGTATACGTAGAATAAATTTATACAGGAGAGAGAAACAGAGACACACAGAGAGAGAGAGGGAGACAGAGACAGAGGCAGACAGAGAGAGGGAGATGGAGACAGAGAGAGGAGCCAAGGACAGACACAGCAAAGGAGACTAACACAGAGAAGTCAGGCAGGTAGGAAGAGTAACTGTAATCTCTGTGGATGTTGTTTTCCTGGTTCTGCCTATTTCACTTTGTATCAGTTCATAAGTTCTTCATTTCATCAATTTTTCCCATGCCTCTGTATATTTTTCAAATTTGGTTCTTACAATGCAATAATATTCTTTCATATCTGTACACCACTATGTCTTTAGTCATTTCTCCAATCAATATGCATTTATTTTGTTTCCAGTTCTTTGATGCTGTAAATGTGCATATATTTGACCTTCCTTCCTATCTGTGATTTCTTTAGGGGTAGATGCCTTGCAATGGAATTGTTGGATTAAAGATCATGGGTGTTTTAATCCCTGCTTTAACATAATTTCAAATTGCTTTCCAGAATAGTTTTGATTCTAATTGACTCCTTAGGTCCACTACCAATGTATTAATGTACTTGTGTTTTTACAACCTTTCTCACAATAACTGTTCCCTTACCATCCCCCACCCCCAATCTTTGCCAAGCATCATCCTTTGCTGATATGAGAGAAAATCTCAAGAGTTCCTTTAATTTATATTTCTCCTGTTATCAGTGACTTGAAACAGTCCTTCAAATAGCTATTAATAGTTTGCAAATATTCATTTAAGAATCTTTTGTTCATATGATATAATTATATCTTTTGAAAAAATGGTTTTTGATGTTATATATTTGCCTTATTTCCCCAACTAACTGATTTATAGATATCATCAAGTAAAATTTTGAAAGGAACTTATGCGAGGTAGAAAACATTTTAAAACTGGGTGTTTGGGAATTTTCCCATCATCACTATGTGTTTGGGGTTTTTTTGTTGTTTTTGTTTTTGCTAAAAATGATGCAGGTGTATAAAGAATAAAGATTTTTATGTATACACCTAAAAAATTTAAAACAGAATTTTCTAACATTTAAAAAAATCTTAAAAGGAAGAACTTAGTGGATTTTGAACCCATTTCCAAAATATAAAAGTAGTACAACTTCTCTGGATTAGTTTGCAAAAATAATTGATTGCCATCAGGGAAAGACTGAAATTTACTAGCTGTGCTTGGCATATAGTAAGCACTTAATAAATGCTTATTCCTTCACTAATAGATAGAGTAAAAGATATAATGAAAGACAAAAAGAGGATATGGGTCAGTCACACAGTAAGATTGAGAGGGAAAAATGGACAAAATGGGAAGGGCTTTCTTGGCTATACTATCATTTTACCATTGTTTTATCCCCGTGGTTTCCTATTCCTATCCCCTATCCTTGTAAAGCCAGTGTTGATGTCCTGCTTCCAAAACTCAACCTCACTACTCCTAGAAACTAGACACTACTAGAGGTGTTTAATGAAATGCAAATATTCAAACTTTTATTGTCTCGAAGTTATTTTTATAAGGCTCTCTACACACAGAGCCAGCTCCTCTGCAATTTCCCATTGATTTCCAGTACTACTGGGAGGAAGTAGCATCTCGAAGGCCTTTGTTTGCCCGAGTTTCACAGGGTTGTCTTCCTTAATCTTTGTAAACCCAGATCCATCTAAAGTGATGGCAGAATGTTTGTTATCCTTCAGGTCATGTGATATTTATCTAGCTGGGCTAGTGATACTGTTGATATTTGAAAACAAAGATGAATTTCACTAGTGTTGCAGTCACCTGGCACCTTTTTGCAGGTGTCTGGGGGGAGGGGGAGAAGTTTCTGAAGGGAGACCTCTTTTTCCTTTAGAATAAATTGGCTATTATCTTTTTACGAGAGCCTAATTTGCTATTTGGTTACTAATGGCATTTAAAACTAGCATACCCTGTATACACACACACACACACACACACACACACACACACACACACACACACACACGGGTATACAAGTGTTTAAACACTCAAACGCACAGGTGATAGAAAGACAGAAAAACAGAAAGATGGACAGCCAGAGGCTGTGTGCTATCATGGAATCCTATGAAATACTAAGTGGGAACTACCTTTACAAACTGATGGATAATGTATTAATTAAAGGAGAGGCAAAAATAAGGGTAGGAGTTTTCCCTCTTCAAAGTAAGACCTCCCTGATTAACCATTCAGAACACATACATGCACAATATACACACAAAAGCTACAGAATTCACAGTTACAAAATGTATGAAGAGTTTTTCCTTGTAGCACAAAATATACACTAAACATTGGAGGGCCAAATCAATGTGAAATTGGATTGAACAAAATCGCAAAATGCTCACTAGTCACAGTAAGTGTGTCCAGTTGGAAAAAAGGCAACCGGCTTTCAGAGAACATTTGTATTATATAGAAAGACACAGATAGTGTCGACTGCCCAGATACAACATGATTACCCCAGGTTCTTGTCTTTTGCTTCTTTGTCTGTGGAAGGCCCAATGGAAACAGAACAAATTCATTAGCATGGTAACTTAATCAGGCAACATATATATATATCTGTATACATATATATTTAAATCAGGCTAAAATATACCACATTTAGATGAACAAAGTGATGAATTTCTTCTGGACTCTCACATCTTATTAGAAACATTTTTGTCATTCAGGATTTTTTGTGGGGGAGAGTTGAAAAGCTTTTGGAAGATAAAAACTGCATTAAAATGTTTGGAGGATGAAAGTAATTTCTCTATCCTGGTTTTCAACCTCTTTGGTCACAGTAAATAAAAATACAGGATTCTGTTCAGAAAAACCCTCCAGTGAATTTATTTACAAACACATAAATGCTTAAGACTATTTTTTTTTTGGTGGAAGAGACAATGAAGTGAACCCAAATAAATTTTGACAAGTAAGTGTTATTATATCTATCAGTCTATCTGTCTATCATCTATCTATCTATCTATCTATCTATCTATCTATCTATCTATCTATCTATCTATCATCTATCTCTTTACTTTCCCGTCTATCTAATCTATCTATCTCTACATGTAGATATAGATATAAGCCCACATTCTGGCTATGTGCATACATACATTTATGCTTTGGAATAGCCCTAGTTAAAATTGTGAATGATAAAATGCTATCTTATGTAATGACATTAGGGAATGATTCCTGTAGGGGGCAATGTGGGGTGTAGTCAAACTATATCTTGGGACCAAAACGTCAATGGGAGTAGGAGTTGACATAAGGCTCTTTTGAGCTTACATAAGCTACAGTGTCTTAGGTGCTTTTTCAAAAGTGTGTTTACCTTCTCAAATATCCCATTCTTCTCAAGGTAGTTACAACAATAGCTGGCATTTATAAGGTACTTTCAGATTTATAATATGCTTTAAAGAAAGGATCTCATTTGATCCTCATAATGGCCTGATGAGATACAGGAGATGCTACTATTATTTCCATTTTACAAATGAGGAAACCGAGGCTTAGAGAAAAGAAATGACTAACAGAATCATACAGCTAGTTAGTAATCATTTATTGAGCACTGGTGTCTTGCAACTGGACTCCAATGACTCTAGAAGGAAGAATGAGACTGATGACTTTGTACAGCATTGCCTCACTTAAATTCAATTCACTTTCAAATCAAGATATCAAGCCCCTGATGTCATTGGTCCTCTTCTAGAATGAAGGATAAACAACAATTTATTAAGCACCCACTATGTTCTAAGGTACTGTGTTAAGTACTGGGTGTTCAAAGAAAGGCCAAGGAGAGTTTCTGTTTTCAAGGAGCTCATAGTTTAACTTTTTTTTGGGGGGGGGGGCAGACAACATAAAAACAACTATGTATAAGCAAGATATATAAAGAAGAAACTGGAGAACTTACAGCAATCACAAAAGTAGGACATTAACATTAAGGGAAATCAAGAGAGGCTCTTGTAGAAGGTAAGATTTTAGCTAGGACTAAATGGAAGCAGTAAGTGCTTAACATGGGATATGAGCCCAAATTTTCTTGCTTCCAAATCCATTGTTCTGTCTGCTTTCTGACCTTTCCCTAGGACAGTGCTAATGTCTTTCTAGTTTAGATATATACACATGTGTGCACATGATATATACATAGGTATGTATCAGATAGATGGATAGATAGAACACTTACTACATGCTAGGAACTGTCCTAAGCACTGGAGATGCAAATACAAGGAAACAAGACAAGGAAACAAACTCCTTTTCCTCACTGATCTTACATTCAAATGGGGGGGAAGAAACATTAAAAGGAGCTAGAAAAGAGGTAGGGGCAATATGGGGAAATCTCGCAAGTCAGGGGCAGGGAGCTGGGAGAGAAATGAGCATGGATGGTGTGGGCATTTCATGAAATAGTCTTTGGTGGGAATTTGTCAATAAGAAGATGGAGGTTGCAGGGGTGAATTGATAAGTTGTATCTCATCTCTCTCCTCTCCTATGTTTCAGCATTTTGATTAATAACCTTAAAGCCTAGAGAGAAAAAAATTGTTTCTTTAGAATTCTCTACCTGTTCCTCTACATAAAATTCTCTTGAATTAGAATTAGATGATTAGGTAATTTAGGTCTTCAAGGTCTATAGAGTATCCTGGGATGAACTATTTCTGTGTTTTTTTCTTCTGTATTCCCTTTGTGCTGCTGTATCCTGTAGTCCATCTGGGAATAGCCCAACGTAGTACAAGTCAGTCGGCATGTTCCCTTGTTATTTTTAAATTTTTCTTTGATTTTTTTCAATTAGCAAAAATGTGCCTTCTCACTCTCCTTTCTCAATCCTTCCAACTTGAGAACTAAAGAAAAACAAATCCTGTTACAAACATGCATTATTAATCAAAAAAATTTTCCACATTGGCCATGTCTAAAAGTTTTTTGGTCTCAATCTGTACCCTAAGTCTTTCACCTCTATCTTAGGAAGTCAGCAGGACATTTCATCAGTAGTCATCTGGAATTGTAGCTGGTTAGAGTCCTGAGATGGAGAAGCTAGGTGGTGAAGTGGAAAGACTTCTGGGAAGGAAGTCAGGAAGGCTCGTCTTCCTGAGTTCAAATCTGACCTCAGATACTTACTGAGCTGCATGATCCTTGGCAAGTCTCTTAACCATGTTTGCCTCAAGTTTCCTCATCTGTAAAAATAAGCTGGAGAAGGAAATAGCAGAACACTCCAGTATCTTTGCTAAGAAAACTCCAATGAGGTAGCAAAGAGTTGGACACAACAGAAAAATGATTTAATGACTGCAACAAAATATCACTGAATTTCTAATTTTTCCAAAGCTGTCTGCCTTTATCCTATTACTGTCATTGTATAAATTGTTCTCCTGGTTCTGTGCATTTCACTCAATATCAGATCATACATGTCTTCCAAGTTTTTCCTGAAAACATTCCCTTTATCATTTCTTACCGCCCAATAGTATTCCATTACATTTATATAGGGACCCCCTCTGATTTCCATTATTTGTTCCCTCAAAGGAGATATGAATGTTATTGTGCATCTTTAGAGTTTAGTTTGTTTAGAACTAGTCCCTCCCTTAATATACCCTCTTTCTAACTTCTTGTTCCCCCTTCTCCCCTTTCCCTCTTATTTCTGAATGAAAGGCATTTCTGTAACCAACTCTGTGTGTGTGTGTGTGTGTGTGTGTTCATTCATGTATTCTTCCTTTTTTAACCAGTTCAGAGTGATATTGAAGAGTCAGCTATTCCTTCCACCCCTTCCCCTTTCTTGTATAAATGTCTAATTATGTGAAATAATTTTCCCTAATCTTCTTTTCCTTCCTCTAGTCCCACCCCCAGTGTATTCCTCTTCCTCTCCATTCTTTTCTTAAGATGATCAAGACATAATAAGATCACTATAGGCCTTGTCTAATTAGACTCTTTCTATAATCCCTGATGATGATAGGGCTCAGAGAAGGCATATGTATGTATCATCTTCCTATGTTAGAATGTAAGCAGTTTATCCTTGTTTAATCTTGTTCAGCTTTTTATTCAATATTTTAAAAATAAACTTTTATTGATTTCTTCAGATGTTTTCATCATCATAGTTATCTTCAGTAACCCTCTTACTACCCCTTCCAGAGAGCCCTTCCATATAATAAATATCTTTGAAAGACAAGAAAAGAAAAAAAATCAGTCTACCATCAATACATCGAAAAATTTCAAAAAATATATGCAATCTGTGAATGTGTGAAATTCTCACTTCCACAAAAGGGTAGTTTGGGTATGTCCTATCATATCTCTTCATTCATTCAAGTCATGTTTGATCTTTACAACTTTGTTGCATTTGATTTTGATTTTTTGGTACACTTTGTTTTTTTTCTTTTTACATTGTTATAGGTATTGTGCATATTATTTTCTTCAATTAATCAATTAACAAATATTTATTAAGTGCTTACTGTATCCCAGGCACCATACTAAACACTGACTCTGTTCACTTGACTCTTCATCAGTTCATGTAGGCTTTCCATAATTCTTTGCATTCACCACATACAGCTTTTAAAAATTTATTTATTTATTTATTTTTAGATTTCAACATTCATTTTCAGAAAATTTTGAGTTCCAATTTTTCTTCCCATCTCTCCTCTTCCTCACCCCATAATACTTTGCATTCTGATTACTCCTTCCATCAGTGTACCCTCCTTTCTATCACACCTCACCCTTCCTTTATCCCCATCTCTTCTCTTTTCTTATAGGGCAAGATAAATTTCTATACCCTGTGTTTCTTACTTCTCCATTATATGCAATAATTCTCAACATTTGTTTCTAATACTTTGAATTCCAACTTCTCTCTCTCCCTCCCTCCCTATCCATCCCCACTGAGAAGGCAAGCAATTCAATACAGGCTATATATGTGTCATTTTGCAAAAGACTTCCATAATAATCATGTTGTGTAATACTAACTATATTGCCCTATATGCCCCCCCTTTTTTATTCTCTCATTTGACCTTGTCCCTTCCCAAAAGTGTTTACTTCTAGTTACTCCCTTCTCCCATTTGCCCTCCCTTCTATCATCCCCCTCACCCCTCTTTTCCCCTCCTCCTCTATTTTCCTGTGTGTCAGATAGATTTTCATATCAAATTTAGTGAGAATGTTATTCTCTCCTTAAGCCATATACGAAGAGAGTAAGCTTCACTTTTCCCCTCTCACCTTTTCCCTTTTCTCCTCCATTGAACAAGATTTTTCTTATCTCTTTTCTGAGTTGTAGTCTGCCCCATTCCATTTCTCCCTCTCTCCTTCCAGTATTTTCCTCCCTTACCCTTTAATTTTTATTTATTTATTTTTTATGGATATCATCTCTTCTGATTCAACTCAACCTGCACTCTCTGTCTATACATATATGTCTCTGTGTGTGTATGTATAATCCCTCCACCTACCCAAATACTGAGAAAAGTCTTAAGAGTTACAGATATTATCTTTCCATGTAGGAATGTAAACAGTTCAGCTTTAGAAAGTCTTTTATGATTTCTATTTCCTGTTTACCTTTTCGTGCTTCTCTTGATTCTTGTGTTTGAAAGTCAAATTTTCTATTCAGTTCTAGTCTTTTCATCATGAAGGCTTGAAAGTCCTCTATATCATTGAATTACCATTTATTCTATTGAAGTATTATACTCAGTTTTGCTGGCAGGTGATTCTTGACTTTAATCCCAATTCCTTTGATTTCTGGAATATCCTGTTCCAAGCCCTTAACGTAGAAGCTGCCAGATCTTGTGTTATCCTGTTTGTATTTCCACAATACTCAAATTGTTTCTTTCTAGCTGCTTCCAATATTTTCTCCTTGACCTGGGAACTCTGGCTTTTGGGTACAATATTTTGTTTCTCCTTTTGGATCTCTTTCAGGAAGTGACTGGTGAATTCTTTCAATATTTATTTTGCCCTCTGATTCTAGAATACCAGGGAAGTTTTCCTTGATAATTTCATGGAAGATAATGTCTAGGCTCTTTTTTTGATCATGGCTTTCAGGTAGTCCCATAATTTTTAAACTGTCTCTCCTGGATCTATTTTCCAGGTCAATTGTTTTTCCATTGAGATGTTTCACATTATCTTTTATTTTTTCAAACTTTTGTTTTGTTTTCTAACTTCTTGGTTTATCTCATAGTCATTAGCTTCCCTGAACTTAGTTCTCTCTTTGTAAAGAACTATTTTGATCAGTAAGCTTTTGAAACTTCTCCTCCATTTGGCTAATTCTGCTTTTTAAAGCCTCCTTCTCCTCAGTGGCTTTTTGGACCTCTTTTTCCAATTAAGTTAGCCTCTTTTTAAAGGTGTTATTTTCCTCAGCATTTTTTTGGTTCTCCTTTAGCAGGCTGGTGACATGCTTTTCAAGCTCTTCTATGGTCTGAACTCATTTCATATTCATTTTGAAGGTACTGGAGGCAGAGACCCTGACTTCCTCTAACAGTATGCCATGTTCTTCCTCATCTGAAAGGATGGAAGAAGACACCTGTTGACCAAGAAAGTAACCTTCTATGGTCTTATTTTTTTCCCCCCTTTTTTGGGCATTTTCCCAGCCAGTTACTTGACTTCTGAATCCTTTGTCAAGAGGAGGGTCCCAGTGCTCCTCCTCTCCCCAGTATTGTGCTCAAGGCTGAGATTCAGATCAGTTTCTCAACTCCCCCAAGGACTTTTGGGTGGAGTCAGGATCATCACTGAAGGTTGAAGTTCAGATCAATTGCACAATTCTGCCAGAGGCTGTTTCCTTGGCCACTGTAGTGGTCTGCCTCCTGCTGCTGCTGCTGTTGCCACTGACTCTGCTACTGCCTGGGGCTAGTGCTGGGGGAACTCTGTTCTCCTCTCTCCCAGCTGGGAAAGCCTTCCCACACTGACCTTTGGAGCTTGTAGGTTGAGGGATCTAGGACCCTCCCTGTTGGGAATTCCACCCTGGAGGTCTGTTCGGGTCCTGTTCCTCCCAGTGCCGCATGGTCAGGGTCCCATGAGATAGACCTTTCCTGTCAGCCTTCCAGGTTACCTTTGGCTGGAAACCTCTTTCACTCTGTTGTTCTGTGGCTTCTGCTGCTCTAAAATTTGTTGAGAGTAATTTTTTACAGGTATTTTGTGGGCTGTGGGGGAAGTGCTAGAGTATATGCATCTTTCTACTCCACCATCTGGGCTCTGCCCCTCCCTGATTATTTCTAAGAGAGGCTTATTCACTGAATGGCCTTACCTCTCTCTAAGTGAATACCTGAATAGGCCCCACACACATTCATTATACTCATATACTAAAATTTATTTAGCCATTCTCCAATTGATAGACAACAATCTTATTTGCAATTTTTTGCTATCACAAAAAAAGGACTGCTACAAAATATCTTAGTGTATGTGGAAACTTTCTTTTTATTGATGGCTTCCTTGGCACATTAGGCCAATACTAGCATCTCTAGTTCAAAGATAATCAACATTTTAATCATTTTATTTGCATAATTCTAAATTGATTACTAAAGTGGTTATACAATTTCACAGTTCTACTAATAATGCATTAGTATGCCCCTCATTCCACAACCATCATGCCAACATTAACAATAACATTGACTATTGTCCTATTTTGGTTATCTATGACAAGTTTTAAGGTGTGAGGTGAAACTTCAGAATTTTTTTTATTTGCATTTCTCTTATTGTTAGTGATTTGGTTGTGAACATTGTTTGTTCAAATCTTTTGACTACTTTCCTATTTGGGAATGATTATTAATTATATAATCTACATTTATATGTATATGAATATACATGTATATGCACATATATGTGTGCAGATGTGCCTTTATACGTATGTGAGAGAGAGGGGAGGAGAGAGAGAAAAAAGAGAAGGAGAGAGAGAAAAAGAGAGAGAGAGAGAGAGAGACAGAGAGAGAGAGAGATGACATTTTTTGAATACCAAACCCTTATGAGGAAAATTTGTTACAAAGATGTTTTTTCATTCAACATCTTTCCTTCTTATCCTAGGTGCATTAGTTTTGTCTGTGCAGAAGTGTTTTAGTTTGATGTAACTGATTACCTATTTTGTCTTTTATAAATTGCCTTTTATCTCTTGTTTTGTTAAGAATATCTCTCCTACCCTGTGAGCTGTGAGGAATATATGATCTGTTTCTCTTTAATTTTTTTATATTATGATCTTTACTATTAAGGTTGCATATCCCAGTTGAAATCTCATCTTCTACAAGAGCCTTTCCTGATCCCCCATAATGTTAGTGCCTTTCCTCTGTGATTTTCTCCAATTTATCCTGTATATATTTTGCTCATACATGGTACTGTGGAATAGTGTGAAAGGTATTGGTCCAAATCTAATTTCTGCTAGACTGCTTTCTAGTTTCCCCAGCAGTTTTTAATCAAATAGGGAGATTTTTCCTTGGCAATTTGTAGTTTTTACCTTATCAGACCCTGGGTTATTGAGCTCCAATATTTCTGATTCTCCCTTGTCTAGTTTATTCCATTGATCTCTCTCTCTATTTTTTAACCAATACCAGATGGTTTTTATGACTGCTACATTATAATATGGTTTGAGGTCTTGAAGAGTTATCCTCCCTTCCTCTCTTTTTCTTTTCACTTTTTCCCTTGTATCTTTTATTTTTCTAAATAAATTTTGTTATTATTTTTTATCAATTTTATAAATTTCCATAAAATATCTCTTTGATAAATTGGTATAGCATTGAAGGTATAAATTATCTTTGGTAATATTTTCTTTATTTTTTCTTACATTACATATTTATTGTATTCTAAACTGAGAAATAAAGCAAGCATTTCCATAGCATAGGAGAATAGAAAAAAATTGCACATTGTATTTATTATATGTTATTGCTATTCCTTTTAAAAAACAAAGTTATCATGCACCTTTCTTCCCCCCCCCATACTAGAGAAGGTTACTATTAGATACAAATATGTGTATATACATATATGTATATGTGCATATATATGTATACATATATCCTTCTATACATATGTCTATTTATCAGTTCTTTCTCTGGATGTTCATGGATCCTTTGTAGTTAATTTAGGTATTTATAATAGTCAAAATGACTTAGTTTCTCAAAGTTGTTCTTAAAATAATATTGTTACTACTGTTTACATCATTCTCTTGAGTCTTTTTTGCATCTTCCTTATTTCATGCAAGTCTATTCATGTTTTTCTAAAATCATCAAGTTCATCATTTCTTATAACATAGTAATATTCCATCACGATCATATACCACAACTTATTCAGCCATTCCCCAATTCCCACACATCCCTGCAATCCAGTTGTTTGCCACCAAAAAGAGAACTCCTATAAATATTTTAGAACATATAGCTTCTTTCCCTCTAATCATCTTTGGAAACAGATCCAGTAGTGGTATTGCTGGGTGAAAGGGTATAAGCAGTTTAATAATTCTTTGGGCATAATTCCACATTGTTTTCCAAAATTATTGGATAGTTCATAGCTTTTTTGGTAGTATTTTCATTCTTATTATATTGGTATGGCCTATCTGTGAGTAATGAATATTCCTCTAGCTATTTAAACTGTTCATTGGTGCAACTACGTGGTGCAGTGGATAGAGTACCAGTGCAGGAGTCAGGAGGATCTGAGTTCAAATCTCACCTCAGACACTTGACACTCACTAGTTGTGTGACCTTGGGCAAGTCACTTCACCCCAATTGCCTCATCCTGGGTCATCTCCAGTCATCATGGATTCAGATGGCTCTGGAGAAGAAGTGAGGCTGGTGACCTGCACAGCCCTCCCTCACTCAAAACAAAGTCAAGTGCAAGTCATGTCATCATTTCTCTGATGGCATGGTCTTTTTCTGCAATGAAGAATGAATACACACATAAATTGTTCATTATTTCTAAAGAAACATTTTGTAATTGAATCTAGAGGAGTTTTTTGTGCACTTTTGTAAGTTAATCCTCAGATATTTTATGCATTTTGTAGTTATTTGGAAGGGAATTTCTTTTTCTATTACTCCTTCTTGAGTCTTGTTACTATTATATAGGAATGCTGCTGAACCAATTACTATTTTTATTGAGTTATGGTTTGTAAAAGAAGTATTTACTATTTCTAACTTTTTACATTTGTTTGCAATGACTCTGTGGCCTAATACATGGACAATTTTGAGTAAAAGTTCCACGTGATGCTATGAAATATGTTGTTTTTTTTTTTGCAGTCCAATTTAGAAGATACCTTAAATCTTATGATTCTAGCGTCTTCAGAAATTTGTTCAGTTCTGTGCTTTTTCTTTTGGTTATCATTGTGCTCAATTTATCCAGAAATGAGAGAATGATATTGAAATCTCCTGCCACTATTAGGTTACTGTCTATGTCTTTTTCTAGTTCAGTTAATGTTTCCTTTTTGGATGATAAGATGTCTGGGACACATAAGTTGTTTGTTATTTCTTTCACTGTCATGTAACTCCCTCGTTTATCCCTTTTTATTTTTTGAACAGTTGCTTTGTCAGACAATATAATTACATGTTTTGTTATTCAGTCATTTTTCAGTTATGTCCACCTCTGTGATGTCATTTGGCCTTTTCTTAGCAAAGATACTGGAGTGTTTTGCCATTTCCATCTCCAGCTCATTTTTACAGATGAGGAAACTGAGGCAAATAGGGTTATGTGACTTGCCCAGGGGCACACAGCTAGTAAATATCGGAGGCCATATTTGAGCTCAGAAGAATGAGTTTTCCTGACCCTAGGCTTGGCATTTCTCCACTCTACCACCTACTATTTCACGTTTCTCTTAACATGTTTGACCTTCAAAGTTTCTACACAGCTCTGGTCTTTTGTAAAGAATGCTAATAAGTTCTTTATTCCATGAAAACACATATTCTCTTCTTACACCATTACACTCAGTTTTTCTGTGTAAGTTATTCTTAGGTGTAAGCTCATATCCTTTGCTTCCTGGAATTTAGCATTTCAAGTTCTTTGCTTCTTTATAGAGGTAAGTTCTAAATTATGTGTGATCCTGATTGTGGTTCCTTGGCATTTGAAGTCTCTCCTTTGGCTCTTCGAAGTATTTTTCTTTGATCTGGAAGCTCTGGATTGTGAGTATGGGGTTTCTGGGAGTTTTCATTTTTGGGGTTCTTTCAGGAATTGACTGGTAGATTCTATTTCTACCTTGCCTTCTGGTTATGAATTCTGAGCAATATTTTTAAAAATAATTTTGAAATATGTTGTCCAAACTTTTTTTTGTCACAGTTTGGTTACAGATTCTTAACTATTTTCCCTCAATCTGTTACGTCAGTTGTTTATGCTATGAATATTTTATATTTTCTTCTATTTTTGCAGCCTTTTGACTTTAATATTTTTTGTCTCATGGAATTATGGGCTTCTATTTGGTCCATTCCAATCTTTAGAGAGTTATTTTCTTGGGCAAGGCTTTGTAATTATTTCTCCAAGATGTTAATTCCCTTTCCAATTCATTTTTTCATAACTCTCATTTGTTTTCCATCTTTTCCTCAAGTGCTCTCATTTCATATATAAAAATTATTTTTAGCTTTAAAAAAAATTCAAAAAACTTTGCTTCTCTTCTCTTCCTGGAAGTCTAGCTGAGTTTGTATCCAAGATGCATTTTTCTCAGAGGCATTGCTTGTGGATGTTTTGGAGTTATTTTCTTCTTAGTATGTTTATGTCTTGAGGGTCCCTACCACCACAGTAATTCATTATGTGGGGTTCTATTTTTGTTTGCCCATTCTTCCAGTCTGCTTCCTGACTTTAGACTTGTTAAGACTGGGATCTGCTATATTTCTGGAGGGAAGGTCTGGGCTGGCCCTATTGCTACTTTCTTAGAGTATTGAGTATTATGTTATCCTTGGGACAGGTTAGGGATCTGCAAACTTTTGATATTCCTAGAGTGATCTGATCCAGGACAAAGTCTGATAGCAGGTGTGAACTCTTCATATTCTTAATCTAGGCTTCAATTAGAGCAACAATAAAATGTGACTGGACTCAGCTGGACTATCAACAAGCTAGGGAGTTCTGCTGTTTTGGAGTGGCAGAATTGTAGGCTTCCCTTTGGTCTGGGATTTCTGCTTTGGTGGGGCTGGGATACATGTTAATAGTAAGACTTCTCTGGGCCTGGGATCTGAGCCACAATGTTTCTGCTGGCTTTGAATTTCCTCCTTTCAGGATCTCCCTAGATAGGAACATCATCCCTTTCTCAGTCCTTGGATCTGTTACCTATAACTGCTGCCCCTTGGCACCTCTCCCCATCATCATTCCCTGGAATGCATCTGGAAGTGCTCACGTAAGGGTCTGAGACCTTCTCTTGCCCTGGTGCTCAGCCTGTGCCACAGCACTGAAGGCTTTAGTGTCACCAGACCCTTCTGTTTCACTGTGTTGACCTGGACTGGACAAAGGATTCATTGTGAAGTTTTCTTAATTTCCCCATCAGGATTTGGATTTTTGGGGGGTCTCTGGAGGAGACATTGACAGGAGCTCAGTTGCATTATTTTTTGCCATTCCATCTTCCCTCTATAAGCAATGGGATTCCTACTTCACAGCATTTTTAGAATAGGAAAACTTTTAAAGAAATGAGTATAAGTATGGTTGTTTTCAGTTGTGTAGGGTAGGCAGTATGGAGGAGTAATTAATATAATTATAGGCTCCCACTATAATTTGATATCGTTTTGTAATGTTAACAGCAGCAATAAGATGATGAAGAAATTAAAGGCAAATAGAAAAGAGATAAAACTATCTCTGTCCGACGATGGCATGATAGCATACTTGGAAAGTACTAGGGATCAACAAAAATAAATTGAGACAACACCTTCAGCAAAGTTGCAAACCACAAGATAAATCTTCAAAAAATCAAGTTTATATAGAATAATAACAAGCCTAAGAAATGATAATATAAATGGTGATCCCTTCCAAATAACTAAAAAATGCAAAAAAAAAATATCTAGGGATCAATCCACCAAAGCACGCAAAATATTTGTATAGATTCAATTACAAAGTGTTCCTTAAAGAAATAAAGATCCATTTAAATAGCTGGAAGAATATTCAGTGCTCATGGCTAGGCCATGCCAATATAATAGAAATGACAATATTTCCAAAGTTAATTTGCACTTTTAATTCCTTCCTAATCATATTACCAAAAGGATGCATTATAGGACTTGATAAAAATAATAACAAAATTCATTTGTAAAATGAAAAAAGATTTAGAATATCAAAGGAAATAATAAAAAGAAGCAGAGGCAAAGGAGGAATCACCTTTCAGACCTCAAACTGTATTATAAAGCAGCAGTCACCAAAAGCATCTGTAATTGGTTTAAAAAGTGGAGATATACATCAGTGGAACTGACTAGAAATGGGAGAATCAGAAACAATGAAACTCAATAATCTAGTATCTGACAAAGAGGAAAGCATAAATTGTCTAGGAAAAAATTCTCCTTATTCGATAAAAACTGCTGGGAAAACTGGAAAGCAATCTGGCAGAAATTAAGGTTAAACCAACACTTTATGTCATATTTCATAATTCATTCTAGAGGGATAACTGATCTTATATATCATACTAAAAATATTTGAAAAAGAACCAAATCATATACTGCTCATATTCATGAATAGAAGATGTATTCTTAACCAAATAAGAGATAGAGACAAACACAAGAGATAAAAACATATAACTTTGATTACATGAAACTAAGAATCTTCTGCAAAGAAATAATTAATATATCTAGGATAAAAAGGGAAGTAGTCAAATGGGAAAAAAAACCCTTTGTATCAGAATTTTCTCATAAAAGCTTCTCATATAAACTATCTATCTATCTATATATACACACACATATACCATATATATTCAGTTGTGCTAATTTTTTTCCTCTCTAAAAATACAATTTGTTATATTGGTTGATTCTCTGGGCGTGGTAGGGAGATATGATAGCTTATGATAGCTATGATAATGTAAGAAATCAATAAAAATTAATTAAAAGCTAAATTCAGACTGAACAGTCATTGTGTTTATTGCTAGGGAATAGGACAAAGCTTCATTAGCCCAAACTGTCCCTTACCACCACTCCATTTAGCACTTTTGCTATTTGACTAAGCAGAGTGCCATGATTATCTGAAGAGATCCAAACTCCTGAACCAGGGGTATGATAGGAGTTAAAAGGAAAAGCTTGACAATAACTCACAAAAATTCATACTGAGAATTTAAGCAGCAACAGGGGAAAATAGTTTAAAAAGAGGGACTAAAATGCAAAGTGCTATTGGCTAAGATCTATATCACAAAAAATCTGAAAAGTCCATAGAGAAATAAATTAAATAGCTAGCCAGGTCCTCCTGTTATGAGGATAGAAGTTGCTTCACAAGTGAAGGTGAATAAATGACAACAGAAAACAGAAACAACTCTGCAGAGATGCCCAATGACACGTTCTGTGCCAGAACAGTTTAGTGACATAGAACTTCTGAAAGAGACTTCTGAGTGAAAAGAATGAAGAAGTGCATATATATGTACATGTGCATATATACACATATGTCTGCACACACACATACACAACACACATGTATATATTATGTTTGTGTGTATATATATGTACACATACATATGTATATAGACATACAGATATACATCCCAGATATACAATGTCTGCCTTCTCCCTACTGATGATGTGGTACTCTTGGGAGAATGTACCCCTTTGGGTATGGGATGATCTTATTTATCCTTTATTTTTGTTCTCCTGTTAAGTGTCTTTTTGCTTTGAAAAGACTTCTTTGGTTGGTCTAGTTAGAGAAACACATTTGTTACCATGGTTTCGAATGGATGCTGACCTCCAGAGTTCTTGAAAGCTGGGGTAGTTTTCTGGTGTCCGTGTATGAGGGAGACTTTGGTTTCTATATAGAGATGGAAGGGGCAGGGTGGTAACAAGGCCTCTGTGTGTGGTGAAGAAAGTGACTGTGCAATTGAACTCCCTATACCTACAACAGCTGTAGCAGCAGCTGGATCGTTACAGCTAGCAGAGAGGGCTTTATCTGGCTACTCTGTTGCTTAAAGCATGCAGTGAAATTGGTTCCTGGAGGGCAGGGTCCAAGGCAATATTGTGAAGTTTGATTTGCACAAAACTCAGCCACCTTGTACTCTCCACCCCACACTCTCACAATTCATACACCTGCTATTCTGTCTCTTGGGTACCCAGGAATCCTCAAACCAATCCTGCTCTATCCTGACAGTTTGCAATATTTTTCACCCTTCCCAGAGCATCTTCTCTTTCTAAACATATCTACCCTTCCTTTCATTTCTGCACAACCCCATTCTGAGTTTACCTGAGATAAAAAATAACCTGCTCTTGGGCTTTAAAAGGTGCTCATGGGTTAATGGGCTATACTTTTCATGAACATTTGATCTACTTACCATCCTCAAACTGCTTGGCATGTGTCTGCTTTTCTCTTATGCCATCCCTTCTTTTCAGATGCTCTTTTCTCCTTTCTACCAGTCACAGGCTCTTAAATTCAGAGCTGAAAGAAACCTCAGAGGTTACATAGTTTAATCCTCTCATTTTGCAAATGAGGAAACAACTCCTGAGAGGTTGTGACTTGCATAAGATAACATAAGGAATAAGGGACAGAGCCAGAATTTGAACCCAGATCACTGACCCCAAATCTAGTACTCTTCCCAATGGACTAAATCCTACTTACTTCTCAAGCTTCAGCTTGAAAGCTCCTGTGCCCAACCATGACAACCTTCAAGCAGTTCTTCCACTTCTGAACCCTGAGAACACTCATTGTCTGCATCTCTCACCTGTCACTTTCCATGCACTGTTTTGTATTCTTAGCCTTCCTAGCCAGATTATAGACTTCTTGAAACAGGAACCATCTATTACTTTGTAACTTTCATAGCACTAGGAGAACAAAAATGAAGCATTTCAAATAGATAATTGCCAAGATGCTTTCTACTTCTAAATCCTAGGATGCTACAATCCTTCAAAAAGTACTTAGATGTGTTTGCTTTTAATTGATATCTCACAGAGAAACATATAAAGGGAACAACTCTGACGGGGAAAATTTCATGCACTCTGGAAAGTTGGTCAGGGAATTTTAGCATGAGGGTCTTTCACTTCTATTTCACAAAACATATACTTTTTCTGCCAAGGCTTAATGCTCACTTCTTTTTATGCTTTCCCCCCCAGCCTTTAAACACGAAGGGTGAATGCTTGAGGACAACAGTCCCTTTGAGTTGTCAGCTTGCATCTCCACTCACCAGTGGAGTCTTCCATTTTCACCTCTTATCTGGACTACTTCATGAGGTTTCTAACTGGTCTTCTTTCATCCAGTCTTTCCTTCCTCAAACAGTTGCTGAAGTGATGTTCCTAAAGCTCAGATCTATGTCACTCTCTTCCACAGGAAGCCCTAGGGATTCCTTATTTCCTCCAAGATAAAATATAAATCTCTCTGTTTGACATTTGAAACTTTCCACAATCAACCTTGAGTCCGTCTTTCCAGGATTACTGCATACCTTGCTCCTTTTCCCTCATTCTATGTTCTAGTCAAACTGACCTCCCATCTCTTTCTCATACACAACATTTCATTATCCTTCTTTGCATGGGCAGTTGCCCATGCTCAGAATACTCTCCCTCCTCATCTCTGCTTCTTAGAATCTAATCCTAATTTTATTTCTAACTCTAACTTCCAAATCTCAGCACGAGTGCAACCACTAAGATTACTCTTCCTCACAATAAAGAGGTACACCAACCAAGAATGGATATCACTTTTCTCTACTGCCTTTTCTGGATCCACAGAGCTTTTCTTAGTTAACTCACCCACGCTTGTTGCTTGTGTCCTCTTTACCTCAAATTAGTCTGTACATACTTTGTATTTACTTATTAGTGTACATGTTGTTCTCCTTTTCCTTTCCTCCCTCACCTACCCCAGGCAATGTAAGTACATTGAAGGCAGGAATTATTTTTATCTTTTTTTCCTCCATGCCTAGTTCTGTGCCTGGGACCCAGTAGGCAGTTAATAAAACCTTGTTGAATGAAAGATAAGATGATGAAAGATAAAAAAACTTTCAGTGCAACATGAAGGAGATTATAATATAACAGCAAGAGCCATATCATTGGTAGAGTAAAAAAATACAGAAACAAACAAACAAAAACACTCGATAGGTGTCCATGGACAAAGAATTTAGATATTTTTTCTTAAGACGAGAAAAGCATTGCTTTCTTTCTTGATCATAAATCCATTTGTAGAAAACGGAATATAAGGTTCAGATTGGACACACACAGAGAAACAGTACCTTTCATAGGCACATGAGCAACCTACAGCTGCGGAGAAGGGCTTGCAGTCCATATAGAGTTAGCATTCCAGTACACTGACAAGTAATCCCTCAGCCATCTGGCATTCAACTTTGATTTTGCTTTCGAACTCACTTATTTGGAGAAAAGAGTAAAACAAAATAAAAAGAATAAAAATGAGTTTCTGGTATAGATATGGCCCATATATTCAAAGGAACAAAAAATATTCTGTAAAAGAAGCCCAGAGACTTGTATCTAAGCAGTTAATATAATACAGTATCAAAATTCTGATGTGTTTGGAGTGGAGGGGTGGACCAGTTTCACTTGATTCAACATTTGTCAATGCCGAAACTGCAATGGAGTATTTAGAGACACTGCCCAGTTGGGGATATTCAATCCTTTCTTCATGAACCTACCTTCCAAAAACCAAAAAAAAAAGAAACCCCAAGAAATCCATCTACTTATTTGTAAAATAATGTATGAGATGTTCAGGAGAGGTCTGAGGATTCCAATAGTGTCCACGGTTGTTCCAGAGATGGATGATTTGCATCAGACTGATGCCTAGAATGCTTACTGTTAAATCAGTGAGGGAAGAATGAAGATGAGTTGAGTGGTCTTACATTCTCGGTCACAGGCTTGTTGAAATCAGGGCAACCAGGCATCTTCAATAATCAAATAAAACCACTGCTGCCTTGCTTGACATGAATTGGGAGTGGAATAAACCAGTGATACTGGTTGAAAGGAGAAGGATCAGTATAAGCTATATGCATGCATTTTGGAAATGATAAAATATCTTAGATTGATATATGCTACATACATACGTTTGTGTGCATGTGTACGTGTGTGTGTGCATGTGTGTCTCATAACGATTTCTGGAGATTCACTGCTGCAAAATTCCAGCATGTAGCACCAATCATAATTACCCTTGTTACTTTGTATCCAAGGGATACTTGCCTCCTCTGATGTAACAATCTGCCTTAGTGGTAGCAGAAGCACGATGAACTGAGAAAGTTTGAGGACACTGCCTGCATCTGGATTCCAGGAGGGAACAGATATTTCTGAGAACGATCTTCGTGTGAGATTTAGCCAAATGGTTTCTTTTTTTACTATGCTAATGGAGATTCTTTGTGGGCTGTCTTGACTTAACATCTAGATGTGGCACAGGGGCTGTCTATCAGTTATCCTTCGTTCTTTAAGAGAAATGCAGTGTTAATGCCTTTTATCTTTATGTGACAGTCATATGTCCCACTCCGCCACTGACTTAAATATAACAAAAATATTAAGTAGTGAGAATATCTGGCAATGTTTATAATATTCTGCCTAGTTGATCTTCACTTCTGCACTGTGAGGGAAGACGTATGCATCATTAGTTGAAAGAGTTAGAGTGTTATCCAGTCTCAAATTATATTATAAAAATATTATCAAAGGCTTTAGGCTTAGGATATAAATTCATTTGTAAGATATTTTTAAAAGGATAGCAGATGATTACAAACAGTATCATCTCATAAAATGAAGAAAAGTAGAGGATGAAAACCAACTTAAAGAATGCTTGGCAAGAAATCTGACTAACAGGATTTAATGACAAAAATGAAAGGACAGCAAATAGAAGAGAAACAAAAAAGATCTCAAAATATTGCTATGACAGTTTTTTTTTTTTTACCATCAAAAATGGTGGAACCATCACACTTTTTCACCCTCACATCATAGTTTGGAATTGCTTTTAGGAAGGTAGATGTGTCACTAAAGAGAACAAAGACAGGAAAAGCATCTAAATTAGATCAAGTACATATAAAGGAGATTCATAGTGGAGGAAACACAGTGGTGAGTGTGTTAAGGAGGTGCTATGCAAGCGATCTGAAGGAGTGAAAAAGTAGGAAAGGCATGAAAAAAACTTCAGACCCTTTTAATGCTCTAAAAAGGTGACCAAGAAATATGTCTACTCTTACGTATATGAAAGTTTTATGAGAGTCATCTATACAGAAACTGAAGATGTCCTTAATGAGGGTATTAATAGGAAACAAACAGGATTGACAAGCAGTAGTCACCAATGGATTGCATATTTACCATTTTTCAACTTACTGAAAAATATACAGAATATAAGATCTCACTGTGCCCTTATTTGTTGACTACCAAACAAAAAAATTGAGCATAATGTCGTATTAAAGTCTTTTCCAATAAGTTATCTTCTATCATGTATCAAAATTAGTCAAGATCCCTTGAAAAGACACAGCAAAAGTAATGACCTTGTTCTAGGACCTTCTGATCATAAAAATCAGATAAAGTATGAAACAAGGAGGTATATTGTTGGGATTGGAAGCTCAAATCCGTGTGGATGGTCTCGGGCGGGTAAAAGTGGGACTTCTAAATCTTAGAGTCTTACGAGGCCCTCCATGAACAGCGGGGATTCGAGAAGGTCAGACTGAGCTAGCTTGGCTAGCTCGGGTATTTCCGCCTCTCCCCGGGAGATACGTGATGGGTGGAGTCTCCCTGCCCTCGAGATTGTCCCGGATCTGGGCACACTATTGTTATCTAACAGCACGGTATTCAGATGCAAACTGTGCGGCTGAAGGTTAAGTAGGATTGAGGAAGCCTGTAAGCTCTCTCTTAGCACGTGTGGAGCCAAGAGGACAGTAGGCTCCGCTTCTCTTCTTTCCTCTCTCCCCTCCCCCTCTCTCCCCGCTTGTACTTCTACTTCCAATCCCTTAAGCTTAGCCTCCTTAGGAAATCTCCCCCTCTTCCTCCTAAGGAAGACCCCCCTGCACTTGTAACTAGACCCTGTAATAAAGCTCAACCCTTGTTCGACTCTGGAACGACCTTTCTCTCATACGTTTATCCGGTTTGGCCAACCGAAGACCTGGGACAGGTAAGAAAGACTCGGGTAGCCCAATACAGGCCTCTAGGCCTGGCAGTATATGATCACCAAAGGTACTCCCCACAGTGATGGAAGAGAAGCTTGGTGGAGTCCAAGTGGAATAAAGTGTCCTTGTTAATCATAGATAGGATCATATGACTATATCCAGAAAGTTCCTAGAAGTTATGTCAGTCCCAAACTCACTCCTTTTTAAAAATAAAAGAAAAAGGAAAAAAGAAAACAATGGAAGAAAGTGAGGCCTGGAAGAAAGTGAGGCCTGGGATCTAAGGGATTAAGTGACTTGTCTGAGGTCAGACAGATAAGTAAGGGTCAGAAGTGGAATTCAAACCTGAGTCTTCTTGGTAAAACACTCAAGATACTACTGCTTATAGATAATATTATTATGGTTACATCGAGCTCCAAGCATTTCAGGACTTCAGGAAAAGATCTATAATAATTAAAAAAGAGTTTGTCCTGATCATCCATAAAGGAAAAGTGAAATGGATGAAGAATATCTATCCCCAGGTTATGACACGCATTTGATTGGAAAACCTAGAAAGTTCACCATTTAGTATTGTATATTTGGGATATACAATACAGATGGATGATGAGCTGGATCTAAAATTGGTTAGGAGAAGATGAGAGGACTGGATTGCCTTTAGGAACCTTCTAAGTACCATGAATGACTCAAAGCTTCTCATGGAAACAAAGATATCTATACACACATGTTACATATGCATATGTGAACAAAGTATGCATATAGTAAATTTATAAATACATACATGTATACACATATATATGCACACATAATATATATGTATGCATATTTATTTTTAGTGTCAACATTCTACTGGTGTTTCTGTAGTTCTACCCAGAATTTGGAATACAATAATCTCTGAAGAATTAGGAATGGCTATCTTACAAAGAGGTGCGTGTGGTTGTCCTTCGTTACTGAAGAAGACCATGCCATCAGAGAAATGATGACATGACTTGCACTTGACTTTGTTTTGAGTGAGGGAGGGCTAGGCAGGTCACCAACCTCACTTCTCCTCCAGAGCCATCTGAATCCAGTGACCAGATATTCATCAGGATGACTGGAGATGACCCAGGATGAGGCAGTTGGGGGTCAAGTGACTTGCCCAAGGTCACACAGGTAGTGAGTGTCACAAGTATCTGAGGTGAGATTTGAACTCAGGTCCTCCTGACTCCTACACTGGTGCTCTATCCACTGCACCACCTAGCTGCTTCCTTCCAAAGAGGAATAGAGAAGTGAATGATGGGTGCAAGCGGGTTGTAACATGTAAGCAAAAAGGAACTCTGAAGAAAAATAGAAGTAAATGATGTCATCAAGAAAAGGTAAGCTACAAAGAGAAGATGGGTTGGCTGTGTGGTGAGGGTGAGGTCTAGAGATGACAGGTAGATAGTCAGACATCTCCGCTGGTACCTGGAGAACCCCTGCTCTATAGTGTTCCTTAATGTACTTTATTTTTGTTTTATTAATGAAGGAAATGAGATATATTTCCCTATGAACTAGAGCATTCTGGCCCTGGAAGCAGAGGACTTGGGTTCTAATTCTGCCTCTAAATGTCTACTCCTTCTGTAATCTTGAGAAAGTCTTCCCTGGAATCAATTTTTAGCATCCATAGAATGAAGGTGTTGGGCTAGATTTTCTCTGAGGTCCTTTTCAGCTGTAAATCTATGATTGATTCTTTTCATCATACCCTGTAGTCCTTAGATTCTTTTGTTCACCTGTGTTCTTTCTATGTTCTCAGTGCCTCTTGGACAATGTATGAGACTTTTTTTTAAAGCAAATAAAAAACCAAACAGAAATACCTCCTCTTCCTTCCTTTTCCTGCTCCCCCTTCCCCCCCCCCCCCATATTCATGACTAGTCACTAAGTGGGCCAGACACAGGATGGAAGCAGGAGATTACTGGAGAAGGAAAGATAGGATCAGAAATGCCTGGAATTATGGGACCTCCATCTGCTCTGGGAAGTGAGGCTAATTCTGGAAGTCCAGGCCTAAACACATGACTTCCCTGGGGCTCTGAAGCTAGTAGCTGCCACCTGTTTAGGCACTAAGATGAATGGGAGTATTTAATGGAGGACTCAGTGCCAGGAGCAACCGGTCTGTGAGATGACCTTCGGTTATTTTTTTGTAAGCATTTCCCGGTGGGCCAGATCTTTTAATTTCCATTTTCTTGTCACTGTTCATATTTGCTCATTTGGGGCTTTTTGCTGGTAACAGTTGAGATGGGAAGTAATGAAGTCACTTCTAGGATACCTCTTACTCAAATCACTTTTAAGGATTTATATGCAGTCTGTTTTAATGAAATATAAAATTTTGTCTCATGGGTTGATTTGTTATTTACACCTTAAAACAAGGGGTTCTTTACATTTTTTTTTTTTGTCGTGGACCTCTTTGGCAATCTGGTGGAGCCTATGGACCCATGTCTCAGAATAATTTCTTTAATACATAAAATAAAATGTATAGTATTACAAATTTGTACAATCTTAAATACTGAAATAGAGTTATCAAAATACATGTTTTTTAAAAACACATTTATTGACATGAATGCTTAAGAATCCATGCTCTAAACCTAAGAACAAGGGATAGAATGATGATGATGGAATTTCTCCATTGAAGCCTCTCCAGAAATCTCTATCCTGGGGGTAACATTTGGATTTGATGCCTGAGAAGGGGAGACATCAGGATAAGAAGTGTAAATCCAGTACATTGATTACACTGGAAAATATTTTCAAAGTTACAATTCATATTTTTATAGTACCTACATTTGAAAAGTACTTTCTTCATGGCAACCTCTGATGGTTGGTGTTACAAATAGAAAAGAGGATGGAGATGGTGATTTGGGAGTTGTTCAGAGAGGTGACAGTTGAAGTCATAAGAGTGAGTGATATTGTCAACACAGACAATGATATTGTCTAGTGTAGAGAGAGGAAAGAAGAGAGCCAAAGACCAACCTGTGGAGAGTACCTACGTTAAGTGTTAGGGAAAGGGAAGGATGGAAGGAAAAAAAGGGAACGAAGAAGGAAACAGAAAAGGAAGGAAGGAAGTAATTAATAAAGGAAGGAAGTAATTAATTAAGTGCCTATTGTGTGCCAGGCATTGTGTTAGGGATTTTACAAATAATCTCATTTGATCCTTATGAAAACCCTGGCAGACAGATACTATTATGATCATTATTTTACAATTGAGGAAAGTGAGGCAGAGTTGAGGACTCATCCTGCTAGTCTCACTGCTAGTACATGTCTGAGGCTGGATTTGAACCTAGGTCTTCTTGCCTCAGGCCTTAGAATGAGGAATCAGCAAAGGTGATATTGAGTAGTTAGAAACATGAGCACCAAGAGAAAGTTAGCTATATGCAAAAATTATGGTCATTTTCCAGATGAGAAATCTGAGGTTCAGTGACAGTAAGTGATTTGTTTAGGATTATACAGTTAAAGAAGTATGGAAACCAAGACTTGTCGCCAGTAAGGGGTTCATTGGACTACAAGTCCATTAATCTTCCAGCATTTTCTACTACAAAAAACAAAAATATTTCCTTATAACACATTGCTGCATACTACTTTGGCACTATAGATACTGAAAGCTCCACATTTCCAAATGTATTTTGAAGAAGGGGAAGGATTTATCATCAAATCCAAAGAGCCTCTAAAATAAAATCTCCTTTTCTGCCCTCTAAGTTGATCCCCTAGCTCTATCACAGGTAGAAAAATACAGAAAAATTATTTGGAAAGCATTTATTTTTCAAGGCTGAGCAAAGATGAAATATATAAAGCTATCATTTGGCAATATTTTTTAAAGGCAGAGGTACTCCTAGTTTCTGAGCTGTCACTCACAATTACATCTTATGTTTTTTCCCAATGGGAATACAAGAAAGTAATTCATACTTTGAGGAAGATGCTCAAATTGTTTTGTAATTATTTTGAACAATTAGTGGCTCGGGGTAATGAGATCTACAGAAATGACAAGTGTTAGGAAATTACTGTTCTGGGTAATTGAAGATTTGTATGCAAGTAAAATTTACTCAGCAGCAAGAATAGTAGTTCAAGTATTGAATTATTGTCTTAAAAATATTAAAAGAATCAGAGGAAAATCTCTAGAACATCGAATAATAACAAATTTCTTCACTGAAATTATTGAGACCATGCATAATATGTTCTCTCACCTCCTTTTCTCCAGTCTTCTTATGCTCTCAGTGTGATAACTGTTTAGGGATATACTGGAGCCAGCTCAAACTGGCTCATGGGAACCAATTGTTAAATTTTCAGCATTAGCATTTATACTTCAGAAATTTTCAAGTGCTACAAATCAGTGCTTTATTTTTGTATTGTTGATTGACTACTCGACTTAATCCCTTTGCCTGGCAACATTTGGTTGTGTGGCACCAGTTCTGCCTTTCTTAAGTCTATAAGAAGACACTATTCATGACATTAATTATCCATTGAAGGAGAACAATATTAAATTTCCTACAGGTAGCATTCTACTTGAGGCACAAGTCTAGGGAGGTTAAGAAAATCTCTCTGGGGCATGCTTGGGTTTGTCTTACAAAAAGCCCTACAGTCCAACAGAAGACTCTCACCCTATAGATGCCTAGACTAATTTCTTCCTCCTTCACTCCCCATTGGTGGGCCCACAAATTAATCTAGGGGATAAATAGAATATTATTCAAAATATTTAAGCATGAAATCAGTGGTCTGTATGCAACTCACCAGTCCCCACCCTATTATCTCCTCCACTAGTCACATCTCTCTACTACCATAGATTCAGAGAATTTGCATATTGTAATAATATAGTTTATTGAAAGTAGTGAAAATGGAAGGATCTTCACAGATCTTCAAGAGTAATAGGGACAGAAATTCCCAAATTGCCCATATCTGAATCAGTCTCCATTTCTTTTCTAGTATCTACGTTGCCTCTGCAGTGCTGATCTCTAGAACCTAAACTGTAGTTCTGGTCGAGTACACCACAAGGAAGCCAGGAAGACCAAAATTCAAGGTAATAGTTGTCAAAGGTAATAGAAGAAAGAAGGGTCAATCAATGCTTTATGTAAGCAAACCAATTTTGTGTTCTTCTGTCTTAGTGTGCGGCTTACCTTCCATTGTGGTCACATTATCCCCAAGGCTGAGGGAGAAAGGACAGTAGTCTTCTTGTGTGTGTCAGGATCCTCAGAAAAACGCTTTGCCATTTTCTCTTCATGAACCATCATCAATCTAGGTCCAGAGGAAAATGATGGTAAGAGGTCAAACTGTGAGGGACACACATCACATCGACATCATCACCTTTATTTTCTTTGATCATGAAAGTCTACAGTCATTCTTACTACTTATTAAAACTAATCCTTTTGTTATTCCCATCATCCTATTTTTTCCTCTTTCTTTACTCTGGCAGTCATACCTTCTTTTGTATGCATTCTTAATCTTTCCCTCTACTGCATGTAAACATGATGAGTTGTCTATTGTTAAAAAAAAGCCTTTCTTTGATCCTTCAAAGGAATCCAGCTATCATCCCATCCTAGTTATTTCTAGCCTACCTAGCTCTTAGACTATCTCAGATTTTCAATTTGAAGGAACTTCAGTGGCCACCATCTTCCTATCTGAAGAAGAGTTCCACCTAAAACCTATCTGAGAAATAATTGTCCAATCTTTGCTTGAAAAAACTCTAGTGATGAGTAACTCACTATATCTTTAGGTCATTCATTTCACTCTTGGATAGCTCTAACCCTTGGTAAGGTTTTTATTACATGAAGACTAATTTCACTTCTTTGCAACTTTGACCTATTATTCCTGGCCCTGCCTTGAGCTGAGCAACACAGACAAATCCCTTTGTGGTGTAATCTATTAAATATTTGAAGAATATTTGGAGAATTCTTCTTAAGTTGCTATTTAGATTAAACATTCCCAATTCCTGAAGCCAGTCTTCATATGGCATGAACTCAGGAACCTTCAATACCCTGGTTGCCCTCTATTTTAAAATGTGATATCCGTAATCTAAATGGAGTTTATGACCTGATCAAGGTACAAAGGAACTATAATCTTCTAATCTACTCTGAATACTATACCTTTCCTACTATGACCTAAAATCATATTGTATTTGCTTTCTTGGCTGCCAAAACATATTGTTGACTAACATTGAGGCTGTTCATTTTTTCATTTTTTCAAAGGACCAATGACATCATGGGAAGATGTTTTGACTGGCACATAAATTCAGTTTAAGTGAGACAGAGTTGTATAAAGTCATCAGTTTCACTTCCTCTTCCTGAGTCATCAAAGTCCAGTGGCAAGAAAAAAGACAAGATGACTGATGATGGCCCAGGATGCAGTGGGTGACCTTGGCATCTTTGATGCTAGACCAAACTGAATATTCCACAGTGTCTGCTTTAGCCACCTTCATGATCTTTAGAACAAATTGTTCTCATCTACCCATTCTACTGGGGAAAGTCCCTTACTCATTAACAGGTTTAGGCCTGCTGGTTATCCTCAACCTGGCTTAGCCTGTCTGCCAAGACAGTTTATTGGGGTGCGACTGCTGCATATGCTATATAGCTTCTTGGAGCCTCAGATGAAAGTTGGATGAAGGTGGTGACCAAAAGTGGATGAGAAGCCCTGAAAAGAGCTCAGTAAGGCCTCCTACCAAAAATGTTAGTTCTTCCTGTATACTTCAATAGTCCACCATTGAGGCAGCAGTTTACTAAACCCCCGATCTATTTTCAGCTTATACCTGTGAAGTGGATTTTTTGAACCAAGTGTAAGACTTTCCATTTATCCTTATAAAATTTCAGCTTATTAGATTTATTTAGTTCACAATTCTAGTCTGTCAAATTGTTTTGAAATTCTTATTCTCTTATTCAGTGCATTAGCTTTGTTGCATCTGCAAATTTGATAAGGATGCTATCTGTGCCTTTACTCGTTTTTGATAAAAATGTTAAATAGCACAGAGTTAGACACTGATCCCTTGGAAGTTGACATTAAACAACAATACTTTTTGAATCTACCCATTCATCCAGTTCTGAATCCATTTAATACTACCATCTTACCCATCCATAAGAATTACATGATAAATTTTTATCAAATGCTTTGCCAAAGTGGTTGGTAGTCCTGTCAAAAAGGAAGTAAGGCTAATCAGGAATGATCTGTTTTGGATGAAGTCATTCTAGCTTTTTACAAAAATATCTCTTCCTTTTGTGGCTGTTCATTAATTGTCCTGATGATAATAAGCTCTAGAATTTTTCCAGGTATCAAAAAAGTGAAGCTTATTGGTCTATATTTAGCGAACTCTGTTCTCTTCTCCTTTCAACAATTAGTATTATAGCATCTATACTCCTACAATTCTATGTTGCCTCTTCCACTCTATGATCTATCAAGATCATAGATGCTGGCTCAGCTCATGTTGTCTAAGACCAAGAATGCAATTCATCTGTTCTAGGCAACCTGAACTCATCAAGAGAAGCTAGATACTCTTTTATTACTTATTATTATTTTTTACTTACCTTAGGTAGCAGTTCTTAATTGGCCATTTTTCTTTGTCCTTTTCAGTCCAAAGATTATTCTCTTTAGTGTATAAAATAATAGAAAAATGCAAATCGAGCAGCTCTACTTTCTCTCTATTATTTATTATTGTAATTCCATCTACCTTAAGTAGTAGCCACATTCATTCCTCAAGCCTCTTCTTTTCTCAAATATGGCTATAAAAAACCCAAACATCCTTTTTGCCCTTAACTCATTCTGAGATTTAGTACTCATGACACTGACACTGTTTTTACTATTCATTCTATGCCTTTGCTTCCATCATCCAAACACATCTTTTAATAATTTGTATGTGAGTTCCCTGTGCATCCACATTGATCTCTTTCCTGTCTTCACAATTTTATTCTTGAGCATTTCCCATCCCTGCTCAACTAATGTCTTCTATAGAATTTTAGTCTATAAGATCCTTATCTTTCCTCTGAACCTTCTAAAATCTATTCTCCTCTAATTTAGGATTCATGTTATACTCTTTGACTTTCTTCACCTTCTACATCACAGACTTTAAGATTGAATAGTTCCTTTCCTCTCAAGTTCTCTCTCCCACAAAGGTTTCCATCATTTCCACCCCCTCTGATATGTTGGTTCTTACTGTTGGTGAAAGTTAAACCCACTTTCTGGAAGGAAAATATTATTAAGGCAAATCCTGATTTTATTAGATTTTCTGTTTTTGGTAGAAGAAGAGATCTGGCATATTTCTGGCTAATTTAAGTCTTCCATCACTACTATATCATACCTCTGTGCCAGGTTTGTGATATTTTCTTCATACTCCCCATCCATATTCTTTTTCTCTCTAGGTGTTCCGTGATATTTTCTACTAACAGTATTACTTCTGCTTTTGCCTCCATGGATCTCCATCTTTCTCTCTCCTCTCCTTTACTGCTAAGTTTCTTGAAAAAGTTGCCCCTATGGCTCCATTTCTCTCTACTTGTTCACTTATTAACCTGTTACATATTGAAACTGTTTTCCGTAAAGTCACCAACAGTATCTTGATGACCAAATCAATTGGTCTTTTTTCCATTCTCATTCTCCTTGACTTTTGTGAACATTTTGACATCGTTGACAGTTCTTGTAGTTGTTGCTGTTCATTCTTTTCGGTTGTTTCTCACTCTTTGTGACCTCATTTATTTTTATTTTTTATTTTTTTGACAAAGATTGTCCAGCTCCAGTGGTATGAATTGTTATAGATTCCCTGGCATATTGGAAATTTGATACACACTTGAAAAGTACGAGTAGTGAGTATCTGCTTCAATCCTTGCACAAATCTCTTGAAACTTTCATGGGAGTAAATTTTCCATTTCCTTCTCAAGCTCATTTTACAGATGGGGAAACTGAGGCAAACAGCATAAGTGATTCACACAACTAAGAAGTGTCTGAGGCCAGATTTGAATTCAGGTCTTCCTCACTCTAGACCTGGTGCTCTGTCTGCACACCTAGATGCCCTTAGTGCCCTGAGACAGTTTACTACTGAATCTGAGAGACAACTATTTTCCACAAGTTTGAGAGATAACTCTTCTTTCTCTGTTTTTTTTTCTTTTTTGTGTGTGGGTCCTCATTTTCTTCCCTGACTGTAGATGAGGATTTTCCCCAAGGGCTTGTTCTTGGCTGGCTTTTCTCCTACTACATTATTTCCATTAGCAATTTCATCTGCCTCCATTGCTTCAACTATCCCCTCTATACAGATAACTCCCAAACCTGTTTCTCCTGCCCTGGTCTCTTATATAATTTCTAAACCCACTTCTCCAAGTGCCTAAAGGACATGGTGGATATTCTATCAACACCTCAAACTTAACATTTCTCAGACTAAACTCATTATTACCTTGACTTTTCCCCCATTCTGTGCCTTCTTCTGACTTCATTATTTCTTCTTAGAGCACCACCATTCTGATAGCGTCCCATGTATGTTAATTTATCATTAACTTTCACTCTTCTCTCCCTCACCTATAATATGCAATTAAGTCATCAGGTCCTCACTATTCTACCTAGACAATTTTGCTCCTGTCCTCTCTGTTATCATTGCCACCACTGTGGTACAGCCCCTCAATCTCACTAATCTGGACTATTAGAATTTCCCCTTTGTAGGTCTTCCTGCCTCTATTTTCCTGCCTTCCCATCACATCTGTAATAATCTTTCTAATGCGTCAGTCTGGTCCTATTACTCCTCTTCTTAAAACTTTAGAAATTCTATTATTATTCATATTTCTCTGCCTGGAATTCTCAGATTCTCCACAATCTGGTGTGCCCTACCTTTCTAGAATAATTTCGTATTATTCCCTTCCACATACTTTACATTCTAGCCAAATTGCCCTATTTCTCTGCCTGGTCATGAACAGACACTATATTCTTATGCCTCCTTCCTCACACAGTTTCCTATATACCTAGAATTCCTTCCCTGTTCCTCTTTACCAGTTGAATTGCTACCCAGTTTTCACAGGCCAACTTAAAAGTCATATTTTTTAATAAGGTTTGCCTGAACCTTCCAGCCAGTAATGATATTCTCTGTCTGAACTCAATTCACATTTTCCTTTGTAATTCTCCAATGTAGTTTGATATTATAGCAGTGTGTGTTGTTGTCTACCTTCCCATTGCCCCCACCATGATTATAATCTTCTTTAAGACAGCAAGCTTGTATTCTCTAAGCACTGGATCTCCTAAACTGCCTAGTACAGTGCTCTGCATACAATAGGCACTTAATTAATATTTGATTGCTTTGTTATTGTTATTTTATAGGAAATTAATAGAAAGAAATAAGATTGTATAGGATGACAAGAACTGTCATCTGCATCAATGGAAGTAGGGGTAGGGAACATCCAGAATGGTGAAATAATTGCTCCCATGAAAGTTTCAAGAGCTTTGTGCAAGAGTTGAAGCAGATCTTTTAAAGTGTGTATCAAATTTCCAAAATGCCAGAGAATCTATTCATACCACTTAATAAATCAATATTTATTAAGCACCAACTATGTGCACTAGGGATACAAAAAGAGCAAAAGACAGTTTTTGCCCTCAAGGAATTCACAGTCTAATGGAGGAGACAACATGCAAACAGATAAATATAAACTACTAAAAATAGGAAATAATTACCACAGGGAAGGCACTAGAATGAAGATAGATTGGGAAAGGCTTTCTGTAAAAAACTGGATTTTAGTTGGGGAAGTCAGTGGGCAGAATTGAGGAGGGAAAGCATATGGAGGAACAGGGAGCAACCAGAGAAAATGACCAGAACTAAGAGATGGAGTATCTTAGATACTTAGACAATTTCCTCGGATAGGTCCTATCTAGGATATGGTATTGGGCCATTATTTACCCTCATTTGTCTTTTTAATCTGTTTTATGACATCCTGGAGATGAAATGATAGGTTTCTTTATCTATCTATCTATCTGTCTGTCTGTCTGTCTGTCTCTATCTATGTGTGTATATATGTATATACATTTACATACACACATAAAAACACTTTGATATTATATATATTTATAAATATATGTATTTGTGTATACTTTAAAATAAATATATATTTATCTACATATTAAATAATATATTTACATATCTTATATGTATACACAGATATGTCAAATATATATGTCTATGTATACATACATACCTCTCTCTATATATAGACCCATATAAACACATATATACTTCAAAGAGATGTATTATGGTGCCATACATAATGGGATGTAAGTAGAAGTAAGAGGAACTGGGATCAATTTCTGCCTTTAACAGCTAGCTGTGTGACTCTGGGCAAGTCACTAGAATTCTTACTGTCCCAGGCAATTATTTGTGAAAGACTATATGTTGCTAATTTGTGATTACATTATGGTGGGGGTACTTTCTCCACTTGGGCGTTTTGCAACCTCAACACTCTTTAGTAGTTGGTTTCAATGAGTTTCTGTGACCAAAATATGTTTATTACCTTATTGAAAAAGTGTTGATAGTAATCTTCTCCATATTAAGTTAGACTCATCCTTGAATGACAGTTTATCATTAGGCTCATATCTAAATCTGTTTAATTTGGTAGGACCTGCTGGGTCTTGTGTTCTACTGTTATGATCCAGTATCACCAAGTGTTACTTCCATAATGCAATTAGGTATCAGAGTAGGATTTTAGTTGAGGAGTTAACATAGATTTCCATAATTCTAGACTAATACCCAAGAGGAACAGTGATTAATTATTTTTGGTGTAGGATACAGAATAAATTATTCTCAGAACTCTCTCTTGGTTGAGTTTTAATATACTTCAAATATAACAGATCAATAAAATTATTATATTAAAACGAATATAAAATGTAGATGTGGGAGGTTAGGTGGCACAATGGATAGGGTGCCAGCCCTGGAGTCAAGGGGACCTGAGTTCAAATGCAACCTCAGACACTTATAAGCTATATGACCCTGGACAAATCACTTAACCCTGTTTGCCTCAGTTTCCTCAAGAAAGAAATAACAAACCACTTCCATATCTTTGCCAAGAAAACTCCAAATAGGTTCATGAAGAGTCAGATTTGACTGAAAAACAACAAAAAATGTAGGTGTAGAGACAAAAATAAAAACGTTTTTAAACAGGAAGAAAGTTTTCAATACAGTTCAAATTCCTTCTAGATGAAACATAACAAAGTATCATTTATTGACCAAATATAAGTCCACATATAGTTCCAACCTGTACCTGGGAAACTATAAAATTTACTGAAAATTTTTATGATGAAACAAGCTGTTGCTGAAACATGATCTATAATGTCCTAAGAATTGGTTAAGGAGAGGACGACATCAGCAAACCAATTAATCATTTTGCGTGCACAATGCTGAAAGAGTAATTTAACATTTTGTAAACCAAAGAAACCTAATGTTTTGATGTTTTAGATACAAAGCCAGAGATACTTAGAATTCTGGCACTTGGACAATATGAAGACACAGTAGTAAGAAAATAAAGTTAAAGCAAGAAACCTAATGTGTCCTTTGGGGGTGATGGGGAGGGGCAGAGAAAGCAGCTAATAGGGAATCAAGCTCCATGCTAAGAGTAGGGTGTTAGGAATGGTGGTGGTATCTAACCTCTACAGCTGCAAGACCTGGATACTCTATCAGCTGGGCTTTTCTGGGAGTTTCTTCATCATCGTTAACAGATCATACTTAGCACTAAATGTCAAATGGGATCATTCACAAGACCTTGGATCATGGCCAGCCTACCAACCCCAAAGCAAGACTTTTTGCAACCCAATATTGCAGGGGTGGACATGTGTGAAGAATGGATGACAACACAGGCTGTGCGATGAGCCAAAAATGGGGGTAACCACAAGCAGGGTGGGCAGGAGAAATAACACAAGGACGTGCTGGGACTTAATACCAAATGACAAGATATAGCAGAGAACTGCTGGAAACTAACTGTAGTGGGCTGACAAACCTAGAGAGCAACAGTCACTGATGGGTGAATCCTTTAAAGCAAAGGACAGACTGTGAGTAAAAATAGGACAGCTAAGAAAGTCAGGCTCTAAAATGGTTGGGTAGCTGGAAGCAAGGAGCAATCTTTCCACTGATATATTGTGGAAAAGAACACGGTTCACTTACTATAGCTCTCAGCAATGTAGATTGTCATCACCATTGGTAAAATATCTTTGAATATGAAAAGATTTTATTTTCTAAATATCAAAGACACGTTTCATATGTTCTCTGTCTTTATGTCTCTCTTTTCTGTCTGTCTTTGCCTCTGTCTCTGTGTCTCTCACTCTGTCTCTGTGTATCTCTCTACCTGTCGATATAGATATAAAAAAGATATAATTTTTCCATAATTGAAAATGATAGACTAGTTATTTTTCCTCTCCAAGCTTTAATTTAAAATGTTGGGGGTGAATCATATGATCTCCAAGCTTTCTTTGTGCTCTACATTCCACGATCCAAAGACTATTAGCTGAGTTTTGGTTGGGCAGTCACGTTAAATCGAAAAGCTTGTGAAAATGGAAGCCTAATGCAAATAACTCTGATTCTTCATCAAAATTATAAATTAAAAATAAAAACATCTGGAAATTATCAAAATTCTATGTAAAGGAAATGATGCCATGTGCTGTATATAATCAATTTAGCACACCAATAAAAACACACATACATACATATAAACCTCCAAGAAGCAAAGAATTATTTTCTGTAGGGCTTTTCATTTAAATTCTGCTCCTATTGGTATGTAGTAAATTTTCTTGTCATATAGCTACAGCTAAAGTGCCCTTTATTTGATGCAATCCTACTGCATCATTAAAATATCAGTATTTTTTATGTTTTGCAAATATTTGTGGACACCATTAAGCAACATGAAACACAATGCAGTAACAAATGTCCATTTTATGACCGCTGTCAGACTATATATTGTACAATGCCCCAACATTATCAGCAATCTAAACCTAAATTATCACAATGAAAAGTCCATGAAACACGACACATCTATAATCTCCCCAAGTCCATGTATTGAAATGTTAGAATTAAAGTCTTGGGCAATCAATTCAGACAGAAATGTCATTTGCCAGAGGAATTTTTTACTCAGGCAGAAAAAAGGAGAAAAGACAACGAAAGGCATGAAGCTGAGGGCTATTTTTTGAGAACAGCTCTAAACCCTGAAGAAGAGGATTTTTATGTGCTGAAAGAAGAAGCCAAGGTGAGAAAGGAAAAAAAGGGACAGGAGGGGAAAAGCTGTTCTGTTTGTGTCTCTGTTCTGTTCATTGTTGTTTTTAAATTAATAAAGATGTTTGGGTAGCCATAGGCAAGGCTGATTTGCAGGGTTCCTGAAGGTTTTCTCTTGGTGAACAATTCCACTACAGAGAAGGTGAAGAGATTGATGCTTTAAATGATGATGATAAATTACCCACAATGTATGGTTCATTGCAAATACTGTGCAAATACTCTCCATGTTGTTCAGGAATGCTGCTGGCTAAGGTGCAGAGGAGAACCCGGTCAAAGTGGGAAATGTTTTGTTGTGTAATTAGCCATAACCAGCGTAGACCTCGGCAATAAACACACATGATGAATCAATTTGCTCTCTGTCCAGAAGCCCCTTTTTCCTATACCAAAATGGTTAACATTCTTTGTTTTCTTTGCTAAATTTCTTTCTTGCTCTTAAAAAAATGAAATCACCTTTGTTCCCTCACATTGCTAGGCCTTCTCTTGTGAAAGGTTTTGAAGGTGGTGAAAGAATCAATTTCACTGACTACAAATGGTGGTATTAATCATATGGAGCCATCAGGATGGATAATGGTAAATGTGTTTAAGGGAAAAGGATTGGGAGTAGACTGTAGCCCATTAGAGGTTCCTTCTTTATTGTAGCCCTTGACAGCAGCAGTCAGAAGGGTTAAACAGTGCTTCAGAATCCAGTTACCAAAGAGAAAGAGAATGCTGGAGAAAGACGAAAAAAGACAAACAGGTTTGAAAGAAAGTGTTCTGACTTTCAAATGGGTCACTTAACCAAACAGCAAGGGAATTTTGATTTAGCAAGGTTTGAAAGTAGGCTCTTTACTCATGATGCTTAGAAAAGAGCGTGCGAGACACTCTCGGAACTTTATAGGTAAAAGGATGCAAAATCTGCTCCCTAAAAATGTTTTGAAATTTGAAGATTTAGTGTTTGTGTGTCTTTATTAGGAAAGCCAAATGTGCCCTCCACCAATCCAAAGATTAACGGAAGTCCTTCCCTGCCCCAATTTTATCTTCTTATACAAATTCTGTCATTCATTAGACAGGTCATACTATGACTACTTCCTGGTATTTCTTAGAAAGATCTTCTCACTTGGGACTTCTGACTCTCCATTGTTAGCTATGAGGGTATTACTGCTAGTGGCAACATTAATGACTTGTTTGCCATGGGGGTCCTAATGGAAATATTGAAGTGTCATTAAAATGACAGATTTATTGAGCAGTTCTTTTCATGGAAAGAAAATAATTGTGGTAAAAGAATAATGAGTGTGTGGAACTTGTGGTTTGTTATCTTAACATAATTAACAATTTCATTTATAGAGAAAAATAACCTATGATGAAAATGTGTTTAGAGTAGAATTTTCTTCTGTATATAAATGAACAGAATTGGAATCTCTTTGGGAAAAGTTTTTTTTTCTTTTTGAAGAATATGTTTCCCAAGAAGAACTGTGAATTTCAGTAAATGAACTTAAAAAAATACATGAAATAATGGAGCCAGATCATAGTTAATTTTAATTTGATATAAATTTCAAGAAAACACTGTAAAAGTAGATAGTTTTACTCTTTTGAAGTTATTTTTTTTATTCTTATTGAAAGGAAGATAAGGTAGGGAAAATATTTCTGATAAAGACAGCAGATATTAATGTGATCTTGGCAATATAAAAGTCAATTGAGTTTTTTTGTTTCATTTATTTTAAAGAATTTGGAGGTGAACTCAAGAAAATATCAATTGTTCTCGATTGTAAATTTTGTCATCTATTAGGCAATAAAAGAAATCTGCTATAACATTTTTTTTTTGGTATACACAGTCCAAAAATGTTCTTTTATTTTTCCATTTTGTATAAGTAGAGATTTAAAAGCTAGTTAAATTTAAATCCTTTAATTATTTTTGAGCCATATCAAGAGTTCTTTATAGAGAATGACTTCCCCTTTCTCTTTTTGCCTTTGTTAAAACATGAACATTTTCTTCTAAAAGAGTGATTTGCTTTGGGGCCACAGAGACTTATTTGAATAATTCTTCCCATTATTCAAAGAAATGGGTGTGTACTCAGTGATTTTAACTGGGATTTGGACCAAGCCATGAACCCCAAATTGGAGAAAACCACATTTGTATGCTAAATTCATTCCACAATTTTTTTTTCATAAACGTATAAGGAGCTTTATAATTTATGAAACACTTCTAGTCAACCAAAGTGAGGGCAGGATATCATACCCCTTCCCCCGCTTTCATTTTTAAAATGAAACAGCAAGCCTTGGAAGTGCTTAGAGAGATTAGGAGAAATTTGAAAGTGAAACACAACCCGGTTATTTTGCTTTTAGAAAATTGTTAAGGGAGTGTTACAGAAAATCAACAAATATCTTCCCAGAAAGCTTTTATGGCCTGCTTTTGTGTTGTTTCTTGTTGTAAATCTGTATCTCTTAACATCCATAATCTTCAACTGGAGCTTGACATTTTTCTGCACGATTGCTATATAAAAAGGTGATCCTGAAATGTTTCAAATTATGCTTGGGGCATCTAGTCTAGCCTTCTTGGGTGCTGACTGTTACAGTGGTGGAATGTCATGCAGGGATTGTGTGTATTTTGTTGTTAAGGATGTAGGATTTTCTCTATCAACATAATTTCATTTGACATTTTTGGTTTTCTTAGCATATTATTCTTTTCTGACTTATCATGGAATGTGATAGGTCTGTTGGGGACATCAAAGTCATTTTGCTGTTAAGTGCTCATTGGGGAAGTTAAATCAATGACATTTTCTACTATTATTTCCTGTACTAAATTTCAGAGTTATACTTTAGCACCACAGAGAGTTACCTAATTATTTTACAGACCACTAGAATCTTTTTCCTCCTTTGTATCCTAATTAAAGACATCACCTTTAAAGATAAGAAATATTTGCTGGCTCTTAAGATTATTGATATAAAGATGAGGTAGCTTTAACTGTAAGAAAAACAATCTCACTATCAGACATCTTCCTGACATTGTTGAAAGAGGCCAAAACCACACAGTTCTAATTTAGGTTATGTCAGCTGCTAGAATGCCAAGGCAAGTCACTTTAGTCATAAATATTCACCAAGCCAATTATACGGCTTTGCTTAGATGAAACAATAGGTTCCCTGCATTTTTGCACTTTGAAGTCATTGTTTTCAACATTGTGTAGATGTAGCTTCAAAAGTATAGAAATGCTACAAAGTAAATCTAGATTATTCTTCTCTTTACAAGGGCTTACAAATGAGGAAATAGTCTTTTAACTGTATTTCAGCCTAAAATGCAATGAAAGAGAACAGTTGGTGAACCATTTCATGTGAAATAGTTGCCAAGGAACTCTAATACAGCTGGAAATGTGTAACTCTGATATTTAGAGAAAAGAATTGTTCTATTGTTTGTAGTCATGGGTTATGGGGAGCTCATATTAATAGTGTGTAGGCTATCTTCTGTTATTAAAAAAAAACTTGTGTCAATTTGAAGACCAGAATTGAAAGTCTCGTTCCATTCTGAGTTGGCCCATTTGTGGAAAGTTGCAAAAATGGTTGACTGTTCATGTTAGAGCCAGGAACAACAGGTTCTTTGCCCCTTGTGTGCATTTCTCAGGACTTCTGTGTAGGAAGAGATTCAAAACAAATTTCAAAAAGTGGAAATGGAAGCTTTTTGCAGATAGGAGTAAAAAATCAGTAAACAGGGCTACAGTTGCAACAAGCTGCATATTCTAGTGAAAATTGCCAAAGAAAACTCAGTATAAGCAAAACCAAGTCTTTCAGCCCATGGGAACTTACTGTAAGAATACTGAATGTGTCTTTGGATCATTTTGGATTCAGAAGTCACAAAGCCAAGGGATAAACACAGGAAAAAATGGACAAGCACTGTGATTCATTATCTAGACTTCCTGTCAAGTTATTCCATGCAATCTTTAAATTGCCTCTTGTGTGAAATGATTTCCTAAGCAAAGCTATGATTTTTACGCCCTCTATTTCAAAACAAATTCTCTCTTTGGAGGTTATTTTTAGGCTTTTCTCCATTTTAAATCAAATATGAGATTTTTCACCCTCCAAGATTTCACGATTTTTTTATTTGAAAAAATTACTCTGTTTACAAGAGCATTCCCTATTCTGCATAATAAAAATACTGGGTTTTCAAATTAACTCCACCTTAAAAATATTTTTATCTTTTAAAAAAATTTCCTTAAGGATCTACCTGATCACAATACAAGACAATCCTTTAGTAGTGTTTTCTTCTTATGATAAAATATTTTTTCAACATTGTTCTCTCTTAGAAGGATATAGAAAACAGTTTAATTGTGGCTTTTATATTTTGATTTGTAGTGGATCATCTTTGTCATATCAACAAAATTATTGAGGAAAGGTCTAATTTAGAAACAAAATAAATACTGTAGTAAGGAATATTTTATTCCATTTACAATGTTGTTATGGTTCATACTTTTAATTATTTGATATTTTTAAGACAAGCTTTATGACAAGAAAAATGGACAATTGATTCAATTTATTAATATTCTAATTTTTTCAGGTTGATTTTAAATGTTCAGAAAAACACAAGCATTTATTCTTTTAAGGAAACCTGGAAAGAAGCTGGAAAGACTTCCATTATAAATTATAGATAAAACCTCAGATTAGAGAGACTATTGTGAAGAAGCCATTCTGAGGATACAAAGACAGGAAGTATATCTATTTTTTTTTTTATCTCGAAAAGTTGAGTTTATCTTTTAAAAATTTATTTATTTTTAGTTTTCAACCTTCATTTCTACAAGATTTTGAGTTCCAAATTTTCTCCCCATCTCTCCCCTCCCCCCACCCTGAGATAGCATGAATTCTGATAACTTTTTGCCCAGTCTCCCCTCTCTTCTCCCCTTCCCCCTTACTTTCTTATAGGGCAAGATAGATTTTTTTATACTCCATTGCTTATATATCTTATTTCCCAGTTTCATGTAAAAACAATTTTTAACAATTGTTTTTAAAACTTTGAGTCCCAGATTCTTTCCCTTATTCCCTCCCCACCCACCCTCATTGAGAAGGCAAGCAATTCAGTATAGGTTATACATGTGTAGTTATGCAAAACACTTCCAAATAGTCATGTTGTGAAAGACTAACCATATTTCCCTCCATCCTATCCTGTCCCCCTTTCTTCTGTTCTCTCCTTTGACACTGTCCCTTTTCACTAGTGTTTGCTTCTGACTATCCACTCCTCCAACTTGTCCTTCCTTCTATATCATCCTCTCTCATCTTTTTCCCCCTTACTTCCCTGTAGGGTATAATACCCAATTGAGTGAGTATGTTATTACCTCCTAAAACCAAATCCAATGAGAGCCATTAGTTCACTCACTTCGTCTCACATCCTTCTTCTTCCCCTCCATTGTGAAACCTATTTCTTGCCTCTTTTATGTGAGATAACTTACCTCATTCTATCTCTCCCTTTCTCTTCCCAATATATTCCTCTCTCACTCAATTTTATTTTTTAGATATCATCCCTTCATTTTCAACTCACCCTGTGCCCACTATCTATCTATCTATCTATCTATCTATCTATCTATCTATCTATCTATCTATCTATCCATCTTTCTTTTTCTTCCTTCCTTCCTTCCTTCCTTCCTTCCTTCCTTCCTTCCTTCCTTCCTTCCTTCCTTCCTTCCTTCCTTCCTTCCTTCCTTCCTTCCTTCCTTCCTTCCTTCCTTCCTTCCTTCCTTCCTTCCTTCCTTCCTTCCTTCCTTCCTTCCTTCCTTCCTTCCTTTCTTTCTTTCTTTCTTTCTTTCTTTCTTTCTTTCTTTCTTTCTTTCTTTCTTTCTTTCTTTCTTTCTTTCTTTCTTTCTTTCTTTCTTTCTTTCCTTTCTTTCTTTCTTTCTTTCTTTCTTTCTTTCTTTCTTTCTTTCTTTCTTTCTTTCTTTCTTTCTTTCTTTTCTTTCTTTCTTTCTTCCAAATACTCTAAATACTGAGAAAAGTCTCATGAGTTACAAATATAATTTTTCCATGTAGGAATGTTAACAGTTCGACTTTGGTAAGTTCCTTATGATTTCTCTTCCCTATTTACCTTTTCATGCTTCTCTTGATTCTTGTATTTGAAAGTCAAATTTTTTATTGAGCTCTGGTCTTTTCATCAAGAATATTTGAAAGTCCTCTATTTCACTGAATACTCTTTTTTTTCCTCTGAAGTGTTATACTCAGTTTTGCTGGGTAGGTGATTCTTGGTTTTAATCCTAGCTCCTCTGACCTCTGGAATATCATATTCCAAGCCCGTCGATGCCTTATTGTAGAAGCTGCTATATCTTGTGTTGTCCTGATTGTATTTCCATAGTACTTGAATTGTTTCTTTCTGGTTGCTTGCAAAATTTTCTCCTTGACCTAGGAACTTTGAACTTGGCCACAATATTCCTAGGAGTTTTCCTTTTGGCATCTCTCCCCACAGGTGATTGGTGGATTCTTTCCATTTCTATTTTCTCCTCTGGTTCTAGAATGAATATCAGGGCAGTTTTCTTTGATAATTTCTTGAAATGATGTTTGGGCTATTTTTCTGATTATGTCTTTCACATAATCTAATAACTTTTAAATTGTCTCCTGGTCAGTTGTTTTTTCCAAAGAGATTTCACATTGTCTTCTATTTTTTCATTCTTTTGGTTCTATCTTATAATTTCCTGATTTCTCATAAAGTCATTAGCTTCCATTTGCTCCATTCTAATTTTTAAGGAATTATTTTCTTCAGTGAGCTTTTGGACTTCCTTTTCCATTTGGTCAGTTCTGCTTTTGAAGGCATTCTTTTCCTAATTAGAGTTTTTGAACCTCTTTTGCTATTTGGGCTAGTCTATTTTTTAGGGTGTTATTTTCTTCAGTATTTTTTGGGTCTCCTTTTGCAAGATGTTGACTCATTTTTCATGATTTTCTTGCATCACTCTCATTTTCTTTCCATTTTTTCCTGTACTTCTCTTACTTGATTTTCAAAAATCCTTTTTGAGCTCTTCCATGACCTGAGACCAATTCATATTTTTCTTGGAGTCTTTTGATGTAGGAGCTTTGACTTTCTTGTCGTCTTCTGGTTGTATGTTTTGATCTTCTTTGTCACCAAAGTAAGATTCTATTGTCTGAGTGTTTTTTACACTGTTTGCTCATGCTTCTAGCCAAATACTTTATTTTCTAACTCTTTGTCAAGGTAGGACTCTGCTTCCATTGGGGGTGGGTGGTAGGTGTACTGACCCAGGCTTTGAGTACTTTGTGTCAGTCACTTAATCCCTCACCATGTGCGGGTCCAGAGCTCTGGAAGCAGCCACCATTGCTGTCCTGGGACTGGGTTCAAACTCCCGCCAGACAGTGCTCCTCTTTCACACAGATCCCAGAGTTTTCCCACTGACCTTCTGTGCTGTCTTTGGTGTTTGTGGGTTGAGAAGTCTGGAAACTGCAACAGCCACCAGTGATTCAACCCCTTGAGGCTTGCTCTAGCCTCATCTGTGTGGTGTGGCCCAAGTCTGACTGCTCTACCACCAGCCCTGTGTGATATGCTCTTCCTGTGTACCTTCCAGGTTGTCTTGGGCTGGAGATTTGCTTCACATTTGTCATTTTGTGGATTCTTTTGTTCTAAAATTTGTTCAGAGTCATTTTTTTACAGGTATTTGAAGGGATTGGGGAGAGACCCCAAGCAAGTCCCTGCTTTTACTCCACCATCTTGGCTCTGCTCCCTGAAGTATATCCATTGTAAGAGATTTCTGAGTAAATGGCAAGGTAGATAGACCATGGAAGCAGAGAGCTTAAAATATGTATTAAGTATAGACTTCTCTGGGAAAAAAAAAGAAATCCTTCAGGTTCCATAGGGGGGAGGGGGAGAGAGAGAGAGAGAGAAGAGAGAGAGAGAGAGAGAGAGAGAGAGAGAGAGAGAGAGAGAGAGAGAGAGAGAGAGGTCTTAGAATTAAAAGGAAGATGTTAAGCAGGGAATTAATACCTTTGCTCTGATAAGCAATCAGAAGTAATCTCCAGAAGCAAATCCTAAATTTTATGGATGTGATAAAGACTTACTTTATAATGATTTGATAATTTAGTAATTGCTAATTACTAAATTATTAATTAGTATTTGCCAATAGCATTTTAATGTTTGCAAAGTTCTTATAAATTTTATTTCATCTCATTTTATCTTGAGAGCAGTTCTGGGAGATGGGTGCTATTATTATCCTTATTTTATAGAGAGGAAATATTATTAAAACACAACTGAGTGGAGCATATTGTGTTTCACCTCTCTTCTCACATGTCTACACCTGACAAAGACTTAACCCCACTGTCTACAAACCTACATCATTCTCTTGGAAGAATCAGCCTTGAAACATTTGAAAATCTCGAAACCTCCCACCTTTAAAATGACACCACATGCCTCAGAATGCTTAACACTTTAAAAGGGTCATTGTGACATTCAGAAACTTTATGAAAGTAAGCATTTAGGTGGTATAAAGCATTTGAGAGCTATACAAATATGAAAAATAGGAATATTATACTATTTTTGACTTGTACAACTCAATACAAACATCACTGACATTCAAGAAATACACCATTCTCAGAAGCAGTTCCCTTGGTGCAACCCTGGATACCATTAATGCATGGTTGAAATTTAATGATTACGGATAGACCAAGGTAGGGCAGAAGTAGCTGAGAAAATACAAATCAATGTAGCCTTGGATACCTATAGTGTCTAATTTTTTTTGCTTTCCAACTGCAGAAAAGATTCCCCCTGCTCTTCTCATAAATGGCTCTAAAATAGCTGTTGCTTAGAAATGTTGATTAGCTGGTAGGAGAACCTAGGAGCTTGTGGCAATCCACTAGACTTTTTTAAACATTTCTCTTTTAGGAACCTGCTTGAAAAGTTTATATGGCCTTTTGGGAGAAGAGCCCCAATTTTCAAACATTCTACAAATATTTATTAGTAATTATATTTTGTTCAAGAAACAACATCAGGTTGTAAGAAATATTTTTACCTTCTAATCTGTTCAATTCAATTTCTTTCAACTAAATTCAACGAACATTTATTAAGCACTTATGTGCCAGACATTGTGCTAGATCTAGGGATATAAAGACTGAAAGAAAATGAACCTTGCCCTCAAGGAGCTTATATTCTACAGGGAGAAAATGGCATGGGCACAGAAAATTAATACAAAGTTGTTTTAGTGGTAGAGGAGCACCAACCTCTGCAAACTATAGATTCCTTTGGGAAAAGGAGAACTTTATGAAAGAAAGGAACATTTAGTTTTAATGCAGCAAAGGTCTTCAAATTCCATTTGCAACTCTTTGATGATCTATATTCATTGGAAAAACTTACTTCCCCCTTTTCCTCCCCAATTGGGCCTCTAATTTACACATACCCATAGTTATAGTGAATGCACAATTATCACAATTCACATTTTAACTTTCCAGGAGACATGGCAAACTGAGACATTAATTGTGGTTTTGCAATTATAAATCAACATAAAAATGGCAGGGCTTGGAACCATGGATAGATTTTCTGGGAATACATTATTACAGCTCTATTTCTCTTGCCAATTTTCAATTGCCTTTTTAGTCTTCCTGTTGCCAGTTGTGTTATACGTAGTAGTTTTCTTATGTCACCCCAGGGACATTTTTCTAAATATTGACCAACAACTGATTCACAGGTCCTGAAAAACTGAGCTGATTTTTTGTTGGCGAATAAATTGTTTCCATATCTATTGGAAGAGAATCTGGGTGTGTTGGGCTAGTCCATTCTCTTATGTGAAGAAAATATCTGTTTCCTAACTGTATGCTATTTTGAGAGTCCCTAAGTCTAATTCTAGTGCCATGCATTTCTAGGGGAAGAATTCACATTGCAAGAATGAATCCTTGTCTCTGTGATTTTTTCCATTTATAATTTATAAAAAAATGGAAACCAAAATTGAATTGTATTTTATGGACAAAAGTTCACTGTTAATATTTTCTGAGAGTGTGTGTGCATATCTGTGTGTGTGTGTGTGTTTATCTACATGTTTGTTTTGAGCTGCCTAGTCTTTGTTACTTCTTGAGTTGTATGCATGTATGGAGGTACTACCTTCATAAAATGTCTTTGGACATTTTATTCAACCAGAGTGCTAGGAAGATTTCAACTTGAATAAAATAGATGGTGAATTCCTGGAAGTCATATCTTATGCTGCTTTGTATTACATATAGAACCTATCTACTACAATGCCTTCCTTACTCAGAGGATGTATTCAAAAATATTTGGGGATCTAAAAAAAACAGCTTTGAGAAAAGATGAATATGTTTATGTTAACTTACAAAAGTTGGCAGAAGGAAAAAACATGATACAGAGCACTGGGTTTGGAGTTAGACCACCTGGGTTTAAAGCCTGGCTTAATTAGGTTCTGTTGTGTGACCTTGGATAAGTCACTTAACTTCTTTTCTCTCACCTATAAAACAAAGAGGTTGAATTAGATGACCTCCAAAGTCCATTCCAGTCTAAATCTAGGGCTTTATTGTTAGTCTGGGGAAAATTATTCTAAAGTTCAAGGTGTACTCTTGATCACAGTATTTGACGTATAGGTATAATCAGAAAATTTGAATTTCCCTTTCTTTCTGCCTTCACTCCTTTCCCCCATCTCCATCCCTCCAGGTACTATAAACAGAATACTTTATATGAGACAGCCTCTAAGAATTCTTGCCTTTAGTAATAGTGGTAGGAGACCTGGAGGAAATTGTGAGGAAAAAGGAAGAAAATCTGGGCTATTCAGTTTATGGTTCTTACTGAATGTTGCAAAGTTGCTTAGAAAGGTCATAGAAAACATATTTAGGGAAAGGAGATCAACATGCTGATAGGTCTAGTGAGGTTTTTGTATGCTTGAAATTATTCTATTTTCTGTTGATTTTCTCACGATGAAAGTAACAGTTACAATTTCTCTACCAGCATTTAGTCCATTCATATTTATTGAATTCTCTTCAGGCTGCAGTGTACTGTACTAGTTGCTTAGGGCAAAAGATTAAAAGTTAGATATAGTCCCTAGCTTGTATTACATAGTTTATAATATAGTAGAAAGAAAAAAATACCCCAACATATGATTGATACTAATTCAACAATTATATGAGTGAAGGTGAAGGAAGAATGGTTTGTGGCTTGTTGAATGGTTAGAGGTTAAGTGTGGTGCTAACCTGTGTAAAGCTTCCTGAGGAGATGTGCCTTAAGCAGCAATTTAAAAGAAGGAAGGACCGTGGCTTGGAAGAGCTAAGAAAATATGTCATGTATCTGGGCTAGTCTGGAGGCCAGAATGGTGGATAACAGAGAATAAGAAATAAAGAAATATCAAAATAGATTAGCAGTAGTAAGGGAGTCCAGTGCTACTATTTTAGGAAAGTATAAATTAATGTCTTTATGTATTAATATGATGAATTTATTTCTTAAGTAAGTATATCATGTTAACATTACATTGTATTAGAGAAATTTATATAGTATATGCTGCGAATGTAGTGAGGGACACAAGCCCACTTGCATAGGACTCTCCTCCAAGGAGACTGACTACTCAACGTTCTGCCTTTGTAAGAGGTGGAATTGGTGAGAGCTTAGAAGTAGAGAGATTCTGGTCTTCTGGCACCCAGCGACAAGAGGGAAGACAAATAGTTCCAGTATCTCTTCAGGGTCCCTGAAGGGCGAGAAAGATTCTAGGAAGAAGCCAGCATGTGGAGGAAGTGGCACCTTGATCATGTCCTATCTCCATCTTGCCACACTAGAACCTTTGGGGAATGTCCCCTTGGGTGAGGTCTATGATTCTTTATTGACTGAACTGAGATTCCTCACTCCTAGTGAGAGAGCTAATTCACTCTTGTATTGGTTGGCATTTTGTCATTTGCATACTTTCTTTGATTTCTGCTTGTTATCACCTTGAGCAAATAAGTTTATTTGATATTTTCTATATGTGGTCCTTGTATACAAAGTATGTGGTGGGAGGGGAGCCAGCCCTTGGATATATAGCTTGTAGAACTCTTTCTCTGTTAAGGGATAGTGATCAGGAGTGCACCTTGAACTTTAAAATTATTTTCCCCAGACTAACACTAATTAAGGAGGCAAAATTCTAGCCCAACATTCTTACTCTGAGGAGGGCAGAGTGGCCTGCCTTGTGGTCCTAATCTCTTCCCCTCCTGGCAGGAATTAAAGTTTCTTTTGGAAAAGAGTGGGCTAAGGAGACTTTGGGGGGTATTTATTAATACCTTCTTGTGAGCCAAATCTATACCCACGTGGATATATGTAAACCATATGGGCAATACATATACCTTACATGGTACACCATGAATTTTTATTCAAGAAGAAAAATGAGAGGCATTGGACAACTTGTGTACTAAATGTAGGAGAATCACAAGAAAACAAAACTGACAGTATTCTTAGGAATAAGTTTTTATTGATAACTTTTGTTTTTATATCATCTACATTTCCCACTATATCTTTTCTACCCCTCTCAAAGAATAATTTCTTATAATAATAAATAGAAAAAGAAGAAAAAAAATTCTGCACAACTAGCCAATGTATTAAAAGTCTTGTTATGCTTTGTATTCAATATCCAAAGTCTCCCAACTTCTGTTAAGAAGCAGGGGCTGGCATCTTATAGTTCTTTGGGGACAAACTTGATCAATGTAGCTTTGCAGTATCAAGTTTTAAGTGTTTTGTTATTCTTTTTCATTTATATTACTGTAGCCATTGTTTAATATTTTGGGGGGGCCTGGATATGCTTACTCTACTTTGCATCAATTCATGTAAGTCCATGTTTCTCAGTATTCACTATGTTCGTGACTACTTACGGTATAATAATATTACATTATATTCATATACCATCTTTTTTAGGCACCTATGATTCCACTCTTGTAGCTGAAAAGGAAAATCCTTTCAACAAATACAGGTCATCAGCTGTTCCACAATTTATAGTTTGAGAGTTGTTTGGTGGATGGGGATTGAGAAGTTAAATAATAATATATTAACAACTAGGAAATAACTGGTTACAAAGGTGGGAGTCATGTGTCTTAATTAGTTGTTTGTGTATTATTAGGTCTTTGACTTTTCAGACCAAAGATCAAAATCCTCATCAAATGAGAAGAAATAAAAAGAAAAAGGTATAATGTGCAATCAAAACAACTACCCACTGAACAAATATTAAAGCAATTTATCAAAGTTATAAAATAGGAAATAGAAAAAGGAATAGACATATACATAGATTCTTTTCATTTCCTGTAGAAATTTACCTGATTTAAGATAGCCTCTATAGTGAGGAAGCCAAAGAAACCTTGAAAACTTTGTCAGTTAGCAAACACATAATCTTTTCATCAGGAACAGAGATGACAATTGAAGGCAATGTCAGTTTAGAACACACACAAACTTATGAATCTTTACAAAAGAATGTTTGACAATATTGTTAGTATTAGGGCTATACATCAAGAGGTTAAAGAAAGAGGAAAAATATCTAAATGTACAAAAAAATTTATAACAGCTTCTTTTTTTTTTTTTGCAATGGTGAAGAACTGGAAATGAAAGTGATGCTCCTCATTTAGAGAATGACTGAACAAATTATGGTATATGAACATGATAGGATACTATTGTGCTATAGGAAATTATTAAGTAGATGGCTCCAAAGAAATGTGGAGTTATATGAACCAATGCAAAATGAAGTGAGCAGAAAAAGGAGAACAATTTATTACTATAATATAATTATATATTACCATAATATAATTATATTATATTACCATAATATAATTATAAAAATGAATAATTTTGAAAGATTTAAAAACTTCAATCAATACAATATAATTAATATAATATGATGTAATGTAATATAACATAACATAACATAGCATAACATAATGTAATATAACATAACATAATATAATATGACACGACATGACATGACACAATGCAATACAATATAATTAATATAATAATCATTATAATGATCAAACATGAATACAGAGGACCAATGATGAAGAATGTTCCCCACTTTCTGACACAGAAGTGATAGAATAACATGCAGAATGATACAAATATTTTTTGGGGGGATATGGCTAATATAGGAGTTTATTTTATTTGACTATGCTTAATTGGTATGTGCGTGTTTTTCTTTTCCCCTTTCTCCACTGGGGAGAAAAAAGTCAGAGGGAGGAAAATGAGAACACTTGATAACCAAAAAAATGTAATTTAAAATAAAACAGTACATATTTATAGTCACACAACTGACAAAACTGTACAGAGGTAACAACATCTTACTGTGTGTGCTATTTGTTGCTAATAAAAAAAAAATCATTTGATGTGATAGAGCAAAAATGCTCTCCTCCAACATGGTGTCTCCCATGCGTATATTAAGATCACACATGATACCAAGTATATGTAATAACTGAATTACCTTTATTTGACAATTCTCTATTAATGTGAATCAAGGCATAAAACATGAAGATAATATGCTCACCAGTGGTGTTTTGTCACAGGAGTTGAAGTCTTAAAAGAGATTTCAAATCAATGAAAAAATTGGTCTCACTATTTACCAAGGAAACATCAAGTAGTTGAAGAATTCCTGTTATCGATATTATGATACAGTTGGATGAACAGCCTATGGAGTTAAGATATCAGTACAAATTTCTTGTAGAGACGTCTAGACAATTAACTGGGTCCATAACTGAATAGGAGGAAAAGAGCAGGCTGAATTTTCTTTAGGATTTTGTGAAATGCTCTTTGTGACTCCAAGCTTCTCCCTAAAATAAGTCCCTTCTCCTCTTTTATACTGTTGTTATTCTGACTTACAGCAATATTCTATATGACTGTGAAACACAGAATATCAAAGCCCCTGAGGGATGTAAATTGTGGAATACTCAAAGAGCAATAGAGAGACGTATGACGGACTTAACTGGAGTGCAGCACATTATGAAAGACAAACTATATATTTAAAGCTGTATGAAAGATATTGTCTTTTACATAGCCAAGGGGCAGCCCAGGGGTATGCCCTTGGCCCTAGGCATCTTATGTAGCATAGCACCTAGTTAGGTATTGGTGCTCCTTCTAAAAAATTGTAGGTTGATTCACTGAAAAATGGGAAAAAGTTGTCTCGTACCATAGGCCTGACCCAGATTCCTGAGGAGTAGGAAGGGGTCTGTAAAACTACCCTAGGATTTAGGGGTGGAAGTGGAGAGCAATAGTGGGAAGGCCCTACATGATTTCATGGTTCTTTTTTCTGTAGATTGTATGTGGGGAGCACATTCTGTAGCATTTTATTTTCTTAAATATTTAGAAGGATGGGGCTGAGGCTCTGCTAACTTTGTACTTTAAGCTGTATTAGAATAATCATGTCTTCATAAACTTGTCCTTCCAGTGAATTGATCTATGCTCTTTTGGGGAGGAGTGCCCAAAACAGCCACAGCACTTGTGGAAAAGTACTAAACATAGCTATGGACTATGGTACGTGAGATGCCTTGGGACAGGGGGAGAAAAAGAAACACCACAGATGCCCCTGATCTGCCTTCTCTTTGGGCCAACAACTGGAAAAGTACACGTTATTCACATAAATGTATACTATATATCCTTCCCATGACAATGAAAACTTACTCAAATCAGTTCTTTTCTCCACTGCTAAACCAATTCTGTCTAAAGGCAACACAACTGTGTCATATTTACTAGTAATAGAAATTACCTTTCCTCATCTCAACTAAATATAATTATTCTCAAAACACTGTATCTATTGCTCTCTGTACAATGGCTCTTAGGTTCCCCTTCTACTCGTGCTTACATAGGCTTTCTGAATCCTGGGAGACCTTTTCTGGTAGAAAATGTTACTCAGATCATATTTATACACTTTTTGTGTGATGGAATGAACTGGTGGTGCTTAAATATTGAAATAATTAATTTTTTAAATTAAGAAATTTTTTTTATCTTTTGATCAGAGAGGCAGCATCTTTGAATTTCAAAACAAAAGTAGTTTTTTAGGAAAAATTTATAGCTTTTATGTCATCATGTTTATTTCTGAGGGTGAAAGATTTCTTCAGTTGTTTGTTTTTTCCCGTCATCTATGGGCCAAAGGGTAATATGCTTATAAAAAATTCAAAGAGAAGTTGTGATATAACCTTTACAATGTTCTTAAAAAGTTAAGTATAAGTGAGTTGTAAGCATATGGAATAAATTTGCAAGAAAGTACATCTTCGTTTTCAAATTAAGAGATGAACATTTGGCAAAGTACCTTCTAGATTTCAAGAAATTAAAAGTATTTGAAAACACATCCAAGATGCTTGATAATGTGAACATATGTTTATATTCTTCCATAGCTAGTTTGGATTCTATTGAATGTATTTTATCCTACTTCACCCTGTGTAAAACCCAAAGAAGAGAACCACAGGAGTAAAGCTATTTCAAAACTTTGGATAAACGATGGGATGAAATTAGCAAGAAATTTATAAAAAGCTTTTTTGACATTAGAAAGAGGAAAAAGCAAATTATCTCTGTGGTGGTGATGGTCTAGCAATAGGTTGGGATTAAGTGGTTGTCTTCTCTCCTAACATCTGGGCCTGTTGTCCAGCTTTTCCAAATTTCATGGAAGTCAAGTCAAGTGAAGGGGGTAAGACTGGTACTGCTTGTCCGCATCCTCCATGATTGTGGCTTCTAATTTGAACAAACCAAGCTCCTTGGTTCAGAAAACTGACTATATAAAATTCTCCAATCTTATTTCAGAAGATGTGAAAAGATGCTAGCATTAATTGCAGGCTGTAGGCTCAGGGGGAATTGGGAGCCATGGAATGGTAAAAAATTCACTGAATAGCCATAATGATATGACTGATTATCCCCCAAGGTTCAATAACAACAGGATTGTTATTTCTTGTGTTTGTCTAATTAACTTTGCTTATGTATTCTGTGGTGTCACATTTATTATCTTAAAACATAGTGTCCGAAGATGGACTCTTTTAAAAATGGATTATTTGACTCTCATCTGTCACCTACTATTAAGAAAGAAGTGGGTCTCAGGATGAAGTCAAAATGTTGCATTCTTAGCAAGGTATTGCAGATGATTTCCTGAGATACCTCTATGCTTTTTGCCCTTTAAGACAGTTATTTGGTCTTTAGACCCATGGGTTTGACAGGAAATGGAAAGTGAAGTCAGGATCTCTAAATATGGAATTGTCATGTTCAACTCTAGCCAAACTTGTGTGAAGTCCAGTATGTGGCTTAAACTATGAAGAGGAAAGGCTGGAGAACATCACCCTATCTTTCTACTTTGAAAGCTATCCTGCTATCACTGGATCTAAAAATATAACTTTACTTTTCTCTTTATACTTGTCTCATTATTCATTGTAGGAGGAAAAAAAGTCTTTCCCGAATATTTCCATTATTTAATTTTCTTTTTATTTTCTGCTTTGAAGTTGTAATTGTTATTTCCAAAAGAAATCATTCTAATTATAGAACTTTTTGGCTTTGGCAGGTCATACAAAGGAGGGTTAAATTAAAGGAGCAGAAGCCTTTGCCTGTCATTGGCTAGATGAGAAATGAGGAACTAGGGTGGATAAATAGCTAGTTAAGATTCCTCTCTGCCCCAGTATTCTTTTTATCACTACTAGTATGGGAGGGGACTGAGCATAATCTTCAAAGCACCTCCAATAATTCAATTAACAAAGATTCATTCAATTAATTTTTTAAAAATGATGCACAGCACTGTGCCAGGCACTAGAATAAAAAGATTTATGAGATTGTGGAAAATGGCTCAACAATCAGATCTGTCAGTTTTTTTTTCTTTTTAAATATCCAAGGATGTAGTTAATCTGTGACAGGTGGCTTGAATTCATCAAAGGTAGCTAGGGTGCTCCCTTACATAGGCATCAACTCCAATTTGTGCTCTACCTTCCTGCTCTCCCCAAAAAGTCATTAGTGAGTTTCCTGAGTGTTCTCATTTAATAAACCTATGAGATCATAGATACAGAGTTAAAAAGGACCTTAAAGTGGCTTGCTGAATGCCACATAGGAAGCTGGTGCCAGAGAGAGGATTTGAATCTAGTGCTATTCCAAATAGTTGGCATTACTTCAATGAACCATTTCTGGGCAGTCTTGGACAATCTAATCTAAGAATTTCTTGTTCCTCAGAAGTTTTTAACTTGATTTGTTTCACTCATTGTATTAATTCCTATTCTAGACTTTTTTTTACCCCTTCTATTTCAGTCTTATCAATTATTCTGATGGCTTTTTAAACAAAAATGATATCCTTTCTGTAATTGGTTTTCTTAACAAGAGATCTTTTACCTTTGTGTAAATGGTGTATGTAATAAACCAGTCTAGTGCTATTAAGATCCTTCCCCATTCACTAATTTTCTTCAAAACACTAGCATAACATGCGTTCTATGACTTCCTTTAATTGTGGGTATGGATGATTGTTTGAGTATGATGAGAGACACTGAAAGGTCTTTATAGCTGGATCTGTAGCATTATAACAACACTTCTACTTTTTGACCTTTCGCTTCCTTTCGCTTGCCTACCTTCTGACCTCAACACCCTAAGAGGAAGTCTTGCAGAAATTCTGCCAAGTGACCACACCAGGAGCTGATGTCTAAAACTGTCAAAGTAGACCTCAGGTTGTAAAACTAGCCATGACAGTGTAGGAATATAGTGTGCTAGTGATATGATTTTCTGTTTGTTTTTTTTTCCTACAAGAATTGCTTTGTAATAACTTGTTTTCTTTCTCTTCTTGTTGCTATTTTCATTACTTGGTACTTTTTTGTTGTTTTGAGATGGGGAAGGAGAACTGAACTTAAAGACAATCTCTTACCTGTGTGCGCAGGACTCAGCATGAGCAAGCTTGTGAAAGCTGATTGCTAAATTTTCCGTATGAACATTTATTTATACCTCAGAAATCATCCAACATCGCAGATCAGGGCTTGACTTATTGTTTGCAGATTGTCTAGACTTAAGAAAGTGTTGGAGAAAATGTTAATTAGAGATTAAAGTTAGGTGTGATGTGTGATTTTCCCCCAGAGAGCTCGTTGTTAAACATTTACCAGCACACCATTTGCTCCCACTCTATCATCTTGCTGGAAATTTCACTAAAGTGTTTTCAGTAGGTGTTGAAACTAACATAGATCTCTGTCTTTTAGGAAGATTATTTTGGTAAGATACCTTCATTTCTAGGATCTAGGAACAGCATTATAATCTCTATCTTAGCTTCAGTTCTAGCTATCCTTGGGATAAACCAACATTATTGTTCAGGTTGACTGAAATGACTTATTACACACACACATATATATATACACTCATTGGTCTCTACACGTTTCCCTGGTAAGGGGCAGTAGGAATCTCTTCTTTGCTACTTAATAACCATATGATAACCTCGCTGTATTCCTCGTCTGTTAAATGTAGATCCATTTAAATTTAATTCAATAAGCATTCATTAAGGATTTACTGTGTCAGGTACCAATTCTTCAAAGACAAAAATAAAATACTGCATAAACCTTAATGCCTTATATGAAGACCTACTTTATAAGCCTGTTGTTCAAATCTCTCCATAATTTGGCCCCTATTCACCTTTAAAACCTTAGTTTTCAACACTTCCCCACACATATCCTAGGTTCTTGCTAGACGAATATCATGCAGGTTAAAATGTAGCAGGGAAATATGACACAGGTACATATAATTACAATGCAAAATATGATACAAAATTAAACATCACACTCAGCACGTGGTAAGGTCTGAAATGTCCATTGAATTGAATTGCATCCCTTTCTATCTTTTGGCAGAAGCTGAATGAGATTTATTACAATTTGTGTGAACTAGATTGATCAGTATGATTCTTTGTGATATCGCAGGGGGTGGGTATAACAGGCTGCCTGTATACCATAATCACCCTTTTACACTTTGCTTCTTATGTGACACGTGCTTGTCACAGCTTCGTGGTGACCAATTCAGATTTAGTAGTACTTTTTCTTTTCCATAGGTATCCCAGACCTCAGGTTCTTTTGTCTAGTGTCAAATTCTTTTGCATCTCAACTTCCTCTGTCAACTTTCCCTCTCATAACAGCATACTATCATTAGCATTTATTCATTTTTTCCGTTTTTATTTTTTGTTATTCTGCTTGCCAGATGCCAAAAAATATGAACATTTTATATACAAAAACATGACATTAAATCTCTTTACTCCATTAAAATAATAATAAGAAGCCCACTCCCTTGTATAGGATTGAAATTGGGAAGAGGGAAGATTTAGCAGAATAAAAATATAGTGTGCCTTAGGGATGTTGGGACATGTCAACACTTTGCCCATCATTGTTTTCCACAAGGCAGTCACAGTGGATGAGCTACAGGTACCAATTTCATTCCCTCTGCTTCTTTCTCTTTGCCAGCCCTGTACCTTTAAGCTCTGGGTCAGAGACAGAGCAGTCAGATTCCTCTACCTTTTCCAAAACTAGGTTGAAGCTTGCTTATAGGGTCTGAAATTAGATTGGCCCCAGAACAGACTCCTCACTGTGAAGGCTGTTCAGATAAATGCTGTCTATAGATTGTTACTATAGGCACTGCTGTTAGCCTTTCTTCTGATACTTTAATTCTTCTTCCCCACTGCACTGCACAAGGAACAGTAATGCTTGCTCCCTGAGCTCCCATTTTCTGCTGCCCAGTCACCTTCTTGTCTTTGACAGAGGGGAAATGATCTTATTGTGAACATTGATGGAACAGTTCATTGCCAGCCTTGAAAAAATTCATAAAAACATGGTGAAAGGAAAGAGGTGTTTGTCCAGCCCTTGGCTACAGTACTGACCCTCCTGTGGGTAAGGTAGAGAGTTAAATGTAAAGGTTGTTTAGTTAAGCCTGAAGTCTTAGGTATAAAGGTACCCTGTGAAGTGTGATCTTGGGTGGCAAGAGGAAGGAACTAGATAGAATCCTAAATACTTCTACCCTCTTCTGTCCAAAGCCCAAGATTCTTTTAAACAGGGACATAATCTTAAAGATAGAGCTTAAGATGCAAATACACCTGGAAGAAGTAGTGCAGTATTATGAAAAGAGCACTAGACCTGGAGTTAGAGGCCTCGAGTTGGGGTCCCAGCTCCCAGATCTGTCACAGTTCATTAGCTTTCTGATCTTGGGCATGTCATGAACTCTATTTATCTGTAAAATGTTGGAGTTGGACCAGGTGACCTCTAAGATCTTCTCTATCTGTATAAGCTATGATCTTATGACTGTGTAACAAGGGGTAAAATATCTCTGCCCTCCCCAGAAAGTTGAAAAGCTTGACAGAGGCTTGGTAAAGGGTGTAGCAATGAGAATGGTGATGAGAGTGTGGGAGTATCTGTGAATTTGTTTTCCATGCCATCCCTGGCTTGTTTTATCATGCGTATACTTGTTTATTTTTAATAGGTATGATAGGGAAGCCCAAAGGACAGACATGATCTTAGATGCCTTTGAGAGTCATAGTATTCAAAATGATGTAGGCAGCAGTTCCGTTGCTCTCCATCCTGGTTATATTGTGTCATATCTAGAGTACTGTACTCTATTTTGGACGTTTTAGAACGGGGCATTGACAACCCACATTGAATCCAGAACAGGGCAGCTAGGATGGAGGGAGGAATGGGGACAATGTCACATAATGACTAGGTGAGGGAAATAGAGATGTTTACCCAGAAGCTGTGGATTATGAGGATGTGGGGAACATGATAGCAATCTTCAAGTATTTGAAGTACTATCATGGAGGAAGGAATAAATTTGTTTTTCTTGACTCCAGAAGTCAGAAAGATGAATTATGGCTGAAAGTTTCAAGAGAGGCAGATTTTAGCTCCATGTAAGTATAGATTTACTTCAAAGTGGAATTAACTTCCTTGGAAAGTAATGAGTTTTTGTTTTCTAGAACTCTTCAAGAGGACTCTGGATACATTTGTCAGGGATCACAAATGCTAGAGTGTCGCGGGAACATAGCAGACATTTAAATGAACCCATACTTTAACAATAATCCTTACTATGACACACCAAACCCAAGGTATACCTCTGTGACTTCTGCAGTTCCTTCCAACTCTGAGATGCCACAAATCTATGAACTATTTTCTAACCACCTTCTCCAGAAAGTTCTTGAAGAGAGGTTTTCTTCAAGTTCCAAGTGCGAATAATATTTCATTTGGTGTTTCTAAGAAATGATTTTATTTCTTTACCTTTTATTTCTAAATAGAGTAGACCATTCAGAACTCCTTATCCCATTAAGGGTGATTTAGCCTCTCGTTCTTTTTTTTTACTTGTAGTCTAATAAGAAAATACTTATTCCTTCATTATCTACATTGACTCATAGCCATGCTTTTCTGAGTTGGCTTGAAGTAGAGTAATTTCAGTTCTGCTAGGGCTGTTTATCTCCTTTATTTCAGGCTATGGCAATAAGGCAACAGTGTCTGTTTTGCAAAAGTTGTTGGTCTAATTGAATTGCCACAGAGATTTGGCCTTTGGAAGACGTGTAATGGCAATACATGATGGAAATTGCTTCACTTCTAGAACTGCATTCCAAAAGTGTTGGATATAGGATATTTTGGGGCATCAGTTTTAAGGGAAGTCCCCTTCTACTCTTTGCCTGGCCATCTTTCAAAGAATTTTTAGCTGAGTTTCTGATAAAGTAACTCTCTGTTTGGATAACTGCATGATGGTGACTACAAATGTTTCCGTGAAAACCAAACAACAGATGATGTAGTTAAGCTTAATACTGCTTAATAATTATCTAGGACATTGAACATTTGTGAATTAAAAACGTCCCATGTTTCCCTTCCTTCTCCCCAGTGTTTATGTCCTCCAAAATTGTGACTACTAGAACTCTTAGTTTAAGAGACTTTGAGAACCTTACTTTTGTTGGGAGGGGTGAAAAGGAGGGCACATTGTCTATTCTGGAAAGAATTGGTGAATGTCATAGAAGAGTCATTAGGACACCAGAATTTCCACATTAGGGTTAATAATACTAATGACCGCTGACGTTGATATAACGCTTTAAGGTTTACAGAGTGCTTTACATGCATTAGCTCATTCGATCCTAGGCCACTGGCATAATATGGACCCATTTGGAATAATCCCTCTTGATGGAGAGGTACCTCGTGCAAGGAAAGTCAAATACACTATTTTGGCTGCTTACCCTTGCCAGCTGCCACTTATCTTATTTTACATAGAGTAAGCCAGCTGGTCACAGCTGTAGTGATATTGTTTTATCCAATAAGGTCTTGTGGTTAGGGCTGGTGCTTCTTGAAGTATATAGATCATGGGTGGTAGATATGCCATAAATGACACATATACTGTTGATGAAAGAACTCAGGCAGCTTTATGACAATAAGGTATATTTATCTTGCCTTGGTTTGCTTTGTTCTGACAATTTGAAAAAGTACCCAAAACACATTTTGCCTTTTTGCTTACGGGATTTGTGAAATATATTGCTTGAGTTTCACTTAAGGGCTTCCTAAGCACTATAGATGTTCTTTTTTCCCTTCCCTCCATTATTACAGTAATTGTGTGACTCCAGTATCAGAGACTTTTGTGACACAAGAGAACCTTTCTCCTTACTCTTAGCTTATATTCCCCCTCTCGGGAAAAAACTATACTCTCCACCACTCATGTTGTACCAGCTCATCATTTGTAAGCACACAGTTCAAATATAGTAGGAAATTTAATTGGTGGAAAAAAGGAAAATGGAAACTATAGAACAGGAACAATTCATTCCAAGGATGTCACAGTGTAAATCCCTGCAATCATTTAGTCACCCAAATGAAAATTCTTCTTACTAAGGCCCTCCATGACTCTTGTCCTTACTTATCATGCCCCATTGGTACTTTATTTTCTTTGAAGATTTGTTTATTCTCTTGATGTTGTTTTCTAGGTTCATAGGATGACCACATTTTTAGAGCAGGCTATTTAGTAAGGTCAATTTAACCTGTGGTATAAGGATCATAGCACCAGTTTTAGATAAACTGAATCTGATTTGGAGGGCTTCCCCAAATATATTTTGCCTTGGCAGCTAGGTGGTGCAGTGAATAGAGCACCAGTGCAGGAGTCAGGAGGACCTGAGTTCAAATCTCACCTCAGACACTTGATACTCACTAGCTGTGTGACCTTGGGCCAGTCACTTAACCCCAATTGCCTCATCTCCAATCCTCCTGATGAATATCTGGTCACTGGATTCAGATGACTCTGGAGGAGAAGTGAGGCTGGTGACCTGCACAGCCCTCCCTCCTTCACAACAAAGTCAAGTGCAATTCATGCCATTATTTCTCTGATGGCAGGGTCTTCTTTGGCAATAAGGACAAACACAAAAACAGTATGCTGCCTTCTCGTTCAGACCCCAGCAAACATAGTTTTCATGGAAACATAAGAATTTGGCTAATGTCTAGTCTTATCAGGAAAATTAAACTGCTTTCACCTAACAGGTAAGCGCTAAGACTAACAATATACCAGATATGGATAGATTTTATTTAACAAGAAGGAAAATCATGGAAACCAGAAGGCTTGCTCCTGATACTATAAATGGCCAGAACAAAAATGTCTCTTCCTCTCTGGTAGGTATTTTCCTCAAGGACTGTTACCTGGTATAGTTGAGGTCCTCCTTGGCAGGAAAAAGCATTTGGGGTTGCAAGAGAATTGGCTCATTTCCCCTCACATAACCTGTAGTATGGACAATATGCATGTTGAACAGTAAGAATGTTCATCCTGCTGGATTGTAGCATATACTGAGAGGAGTCTAATGTAAGAAGACTGGAAAAGTAGGAAACTGCCAGATTGTGAAGAACTTTGAATGTCCAAAAGTTTTGTATTTTTATCCTAGAGGTAACAAGAAGCCAGAGGAGTCTGTTGATTGGTTGGGGTAGTGAGAAGTAGGGAGGTGGAGCAGAGAGGGTAACATATACCTGAGCTTTTGGAAGATCATTTTGGTAGTTGAGTGTAGGATGGACTTGAGTGGGGAGAGACTTGAGACAAGGAGACAAGTTATTGTAATAATGCAGATGAGAGGTCATGAGAGCCTGTTACAAGGAGGTGGTTATGTGAGTTTAGGGATGTGAGGGATGTGAAAGAAGATATTGTGGAGGTAGGAATGACAAAATTATGCTACTAAATTCAGGCCCTAATTGTTTCTCCTCTGAACTAATAGACTCTCAATCTCTCAGTTTTCAGTTTTCTCTCACCTGTCCCCTCCACCCACTGCCTGCATCCATTTTCTATATAACTACCAAAATACTCTTCTAGAATATGGTAGGTCTAATCATGTCACTACCTTGCACAAATATCTTCCATGGTTTCCTAGTGTTTCTCTGATCAAATTCAGATTCTTCAGCCTAGCATTTTAAGTTCCCGGCAAATTTGACCTTCCTCCCCTCCCCCCGCCTCAAGCCTTCTGACCTCAAGTTACCCTAATGCCATTTAGGAATTCTATATTCCAGCTAAATTCTACTACTGATTTTTCTTGAACTTGACATTCTATTTAATGTGTTTGTGTATTTACTCTTCTTGTACCTAGAACATATTTCTCTCTATCTTGACCTCTTAGAATCTTTGTCCTTCAAATCTCAGCTCAGCTGCCCCTTCTTCTATAAGACCTCACTGATCCCTTAGTTATATGTTCTAATCCTTTCCAATTTATCTTGTTTTAAAATTATTATGTCATATCCCTCTCCACTTTCCACCTTGTAATGAAATGTTGATTCCTTGACAGCTGAGATGGCTCTAGTTTTCTGTTTGTATTGCTATTGCCTTCCACATAGATAGTAGGTGCTTAATAATTGTAGAATTGTTAGTATTCAGTGACTGCCTCAACAATTCAGAATTACAATGGATGTGAAGTAATCTAGATGTTTAGAACTGAGATAAAATAACTTGTTGTTTCACCATTTGACTCATGTCAGAATAACAAATTTCAGAAAAATGGGGTCCAAAATAGGGAAGGGGGATGACAGGATTTTGAAACTGATAGATGACATATCATTAGATGAATGTGGAACTATTTGAATGACTAGACTCAAAAAGTAATCAGGTCACCAGTGGAAAGTATAAGGAATTCATATGCTATCCTGTGTTGTCTTGTATTTGTATCAAATATTTGGCTTAGATCAAGGAATATAGACGGCATTCTTATCACATCTGCAGATGACATTAAGCTAGGAGGAATAGTTAAACATTAAATTTAGAAAACATTAGAAAACATTAAATGACAGACTTGGAAGCCAAAAGACCTTGACAGGCTGAAATACTGGGAGAACTTCAATAAAATAAAACTTAATAGCATGTGAAAGCTCAGAATGAGTCAGGAGCATGATGTGGCAGCCACTGAAGCGAATACAATTTTGGACTGTGCAAAGAGAATCATATGTTCTAGGAATGGGGAGGAGATAGTATTACTTGAATCTGTGCTGCTCAGACCACACCTGAAATATTGTATTTAGTTCCACATTTTAAGAAGGACATTGATAAGCTATTTCCAGATGTAAAGGGAGAGGATGAATCAGGGGAAGCTTAGACCAATTTGATGAGATCCCTAATAAGCTTGATGAGATGACAGGACACTGGCTTTTTGAGGCCAATAAGTGATGTGTTTTCATGGAATGTGGTTGTGTCCACTGGTGGTTTGCTGATAAAGTTCAGGGAACTCAAGATGGTCCACCAAACGAGATTCAGGGGGATGAATCTTAATCAGATTGGCAATCTATCTCTTTTGCATATAAAAGCAATCTGTGAAATCTAGCTCAGTCCTTTTTTTGCTCTCTTCTTCTTTTCCATTTTGCCTTCTTCCAGAGTGTAGGGGCGGGGCAGCATGGAGGTGATTTCTCACTTCCTTTCCTTTCTCTTTTTTTCCTTTCTCTTTCTCCTCCTTACCAAGGATAATTTGTGAGTTCCTTGTAGCAGAAGCATGTGATCAAGGTAAACAGATGCTTGCATGCAGTCTGAGAGAGTGGTTTATTGGCAATGTTCTCAAACCTTAATCTTCTCCGCAGAGTTGGGAGGGATTTTGGATTCCTTAAATAGTCTGATCGTGGAATCTAGACTTCTAGGCAGAGAAAAATGATTTCCTGGGCAGTCCCAGCTTTGGGAATTGTCTTGTGGGTAACACAAAATTCAAGAATTTTGAGAGCTTAGGGATTGGACTTATTAGAGAGTGAGAAAACTGCACCTTGGAGAGAGAGGAGGATTTCTTAGAGAGTAAAGTCAATGAATTACTTGAAAGTGCATGAAATGGCTTGTTTAATAGTACCCCTCCCCACCAAATGCATTTATTTGTCTTCTGGGAGTATTTTAAACACAGGGTGGCATATAGTTAGGATTTATATTAAGCTTTAAGGTTTGTAAGTGCTTTACAATTATCATCTTATCCCACAATAATACTGGGAAGTCGGTGTCATTATAATCTCCATTTTGCACATCATGCAACTGAGGCAGATAAGAGGTGAGGGTCACATAGATAGAAAGTATTTAAGGCTGAATTCAGACTTATGTCTTCCTGACTTTATGCTCAACACTCTATCCATTGAGCCACCTATCTGCATTATGACTGTGGATCATCACCCTGTAGGAGAGTGGGATTTCAGTGGACAGAAAGAGAAATAAGCATTTATTAAGTGACTACAATGTGCCAGGCATGGTACTAAGTGCTTTTACCTCATTTGATCCTTACATCAACTCAGTGAGGAAGGTGCTTTTACTATCCACCTTTTCTCAGTTCAGGAAACAGAGGCAGACAGAGGTTAAGTGATTTGCTCAGGGTCACAAAGCTAGTACCTCAGGTCAGATTTGAACTCAGGTCTTCCTGATTCGAGGTTCAACATTCTATACAATGCTTCACCTGGGTGCCTCTAATACAATCTCCGAGTGTTGTCCAGAAACTTCCTGTCTTAAATTCCTCTTAAGCAAATTGTTTAGTTAGTGGGCTTAAGACTATTAAGGAGACTATTGGCTATTGCAAAAATGATCCTGAGGTCAGAGAGTATTAGCTTATAGATTTTGTGGAGAAAGAAACCCAGGTGGTATCTTTAACAGCTTCCAACTAAAAACCTCTAATCCTCTGACTCTAACTAGATATGCTATCAATGAGCCCAAAATCCTCCATATACTATGAAAGGGTATAACGAGAGAGTAGTTTAAATTTCTTGTTGATTTAGCAGGATGCACAACCAAGATGACTGTTTTTTCTTCTTTGTCATCACAGGAAGCATACTAAACTTTAAACAAGGTCTAAATATTACTTCTCACTAATCTATTGCATATGATTTAGTATATATGCTTCTACTGAGGGGAATCTCCCCCCCAACTTTATTAAGTGTATTAAGAAACCAAGGGAATCATATTGTCGGCATTGTGATGATGTGTTGAGTCTGGGGAGGATAATACATATAGATGAGCTGTTGAAAACTAACTTAACTATTTGCAAATGCTTCAGTTGGAATAATAATGAAGTATTTTAGTTCTTTCATGTGTTTCCCCCTATTCTATTTATATGTTTGCACTGCGTCTAATACTATAAACCTCCAGGCAATGCATTATATAGTGTGATAATTTAAAAGCTCTTCAATTTCTGTGGTGGAGATATTACAACCAACAAAATAGCTATTAGATTCAAATTTCCATGAATGTTGTATTACTTAACTAAAATTTTTATCTCCTTCATGCCAAGTACTCTGTAAACAATATCTTTGAATCAGTGTTTTTTAAGCACCAACTCTTTCCTGACCCTGTGCAAGGCTCTAGGGATATAATGACACATATAAAACAGCCCCCTTTCTCAAGGAATTCTAGGGAGAGACAATATGGGCACATAAAAGTAAAATAAATACATACAAAACATATACAAGGTAATTTGGCAGGGGAGCTAGATAGCTCAGGGGATAAAGGACTGGGCCTGGAGTTAGGAAGATCTGAGTTCAAATCTAGTTTCAGACACTTACTAGTTGTGTAACCCTGGGACACTTAACCTCTGTTCACCTTAATCCACTGGAAGAGGAAATGGCAAACCACTTTAATATCTCTCCTAAGAAAACCCCATGGACAATACCGGCATGCTATAGTCCTTGGGTTCTCAAAGGGACAGACACAACCCAACAGCAACAGCAACAATTGTCAGGTGATGAATAGAAGCTGAGGACAGAGTGTGATTCAAGAGAAGGTAGAATTTGAGCTAAGCTTTGAAGAAATTAGGTATTTTATTTGAGGCACAGGAGAATGAGTAGTGCATTCTAGCTACTGAAGACAGTGTGTGCACAGCCAGAGTCAAGGACGGAATGTCCTATGGGAGTAACAAGCATGAGGCCAGTTTGACCAGACTAGAAAGAGTGTGAAGGAGAGTGATAGATGTATTTTTAAAAGCTTGGAAATTGTAGATTGGAGCCAGCTTGTAAGAGGTTTTAAACGCCAAACAGAGGAGTTTGTATTTGATCTTCTGAGAAAACCAGGGGAGTTTATTGAGCAGTAGAGTGACATAGTCAGAACTGTGTTTTAGGAACATTATTTTGGCAGCTGCGTGGAGGACAGATTGGAGAAGGAACAGACTTGAGACAGGAAGAGCAACTAGAAGGTTACTGCAATAGTATTGAAAGGAACTCACCTTGCAGACCACTTAATGTCTATTCCATTTCATTCATATTTTGAGTCTTGCATATGCAATCTCCTACAAGTCTTCTTGATTTGACCTCTACATTCATCCATCACATCTGTGGTCTTTTGTCTATTCACAGGATCCCTAACCTAATTCAGATCTTTATCACTTCTTGCCTGGACTATGTCTTTCTGCCTCTGTTTCTTCTCTTTCCCATGCAAACTCTGCACAGCTGTCAAAGTATTCCTAAAACACAGATTCATATCTCAGGCACTCTGAGAGATGCTGGGATAAAAAGAAAAAATGAAATGGAATCTATGCCATCAAGGAGCATATATTCTACTGGGATGGAATTGGGGGAGACAAGTGCACAGGCAAATTGTGAAATCAATGCAGAATAAGTATAAAGTAATTTGGGGTGAGAGTGGAGAATGCTAGTAACTGGGGAAATCATGAAAGGCCTCATAGATATGGGTAGGTGGTGCAGTGGATATAATTTTGGGTTTGGAGTAAAGAAGATAAGTTTAAGTCTAGCCTCAGATACTTACTAGCTGTGTAACTTTGGGCAAGTCACTTAACCCTATCTGCCTTAGTTTCCTTAACTATAAAATGGGGGTAATAATAGCGACCTAACTCTCAGAGTTGTTTTGAAGATCAAATGACCTAATGTCTGTAAAACACTTGGCATAGGGCCTGGTATGTATTAGGTACTTACTAAATACTTATTTCCTTCCTTCATAAAGGAGCTTACACTTGAGTTTAGACTTGAAGGGCAGTAGGTGTTCTAAGGATTGACAATAAGGAGGGAAAGCATTTCAGAGAGGAGGGAGAGTCTGAGTAAAGTCAAAGAGGCTGGAAATGGAATGTCATAAATGGGGTACATCAAGTAAGTCACTATCAACAGGTAGAAGATAGAACACAGTCAATAAATTATTAAGTTCCTACTATGTGCCAAGCACTGTACTAAGTTCTAGGGGTACAAAGAAGCACAACAGACAATCTCTGTTTTCCAGGAGTTCACAGTTTAATTGAAGAGACAACATAGAAGCAGTTATGCATAAACAAGTTACGTACAGGATAAATGAAAATAACTAGCAAAAGAAAGGTGCTATAGTTAAGAAGGGATTGAGAAAGGCTTCCTGTAGAAGGTTAGATTTTAGCTGGACTTGAAGGAAGCCAGGGAACCCAAGAGGGGGAAATAGGAAGAGAACTCTAGTAACAGAAAATAGTCAGGAAAAATGTCTAGAGTACATGAGTAGTATAAAGGGGAATCAGTCAGTAAAGACACATTGAAACCAGAGTGTGAATGGCTTTAAATGCTTAACAAAGGAGTTTGTATTTTATCCTAGTGGCAATAGGGAGCCACTGAAATTTCTTTAGTATGGGAGTGAAATGTTCTATGCCTATATGTATATTCATAATAATATTTCTTAAAAATAAATTGAAGATGAAAGCAAGAAAAGAACAATTTGACTTGGAGCTCACAGACTACTTTTGTACAATGTAGCTGTCCCCTTTTGCTGTATAAAACTGCTACCTTTGGGGCTTTGTTCATTTTACAAAGAATAAGAAGCATGTTTTGACCCTATCAAAAAACCTGCAGGAAGTCAGGTCGAAGTCCGTTGAAATCAATCTGTGAAACTCGTAGAAAGAAACTCTGCCTTTCCTGATATTATGTTTTTATTAGGTTTTCATGGAAATTCGTGTCTCAGTAGGAAAAGGAAAAAGCACTGGCACTGGAATTAGATAGTGTGGGTCAAATTCTTCCCTCTGATACTTTTTACCTGTGTGACCTTGGGCAAGAGTTTCAATTTCCTCATCTGTAAAATGAGAGGGCTGGGCTAGATTGTGTTTGAGGACATATTCAGCTTTAGATCTGTAATCCCTTGTGACAATTCCAGTGCTTGACTCTGGGGACAATGATCTAGCCCCTGGCTATGAAGAGTTGATGTCCTGCTAGGGCAGATGCAATATGTTCATAGCTAAGTATAAGATACGTCTAGGTACTGATTTGTGTGAATAATGAATGCCCCCTAAAGTGTTGACATACTTGAATTCACACTATTTGAAGTTATAATAATATAAAATGTAGTAATTAGTTCCAGCCCAGTGGAAACATGCAATGTGAATTTGAATAATGTAGCCACTTCAGGGGATTCATTATTCACACTAATTCGGAACTAAATGTAGGATATAAGGTGCAGTGACAGCAAAGGGGAGATACAGGTAAACTATTCTAAGATTTTTTGAGATGGGAGGAGAGAATATTTTCAACTGGGTATAGTGGTATCAAGGAATCGGGAAATGCTTCACAAAGGCTCAGTTGAGATGAGCCTTGAAGGAAACAGATTCTAAAAGGTAGAATTGAATCAGTCAGTAAATCAGCTATTATTTATTAAATACTTAATATGTGTCAGGCACTGTGCAAAGGACTATATAATGGGAGGAAGGGAGAATGTTCCAAGCATGGGGAATGGCATGTCAAGTTCAAGGAACTGTTGACAGTCCAATCCAAGAGTTCTTTAACACTTCAAGGATCTGTAATTTCATCTATATGGGTTGCCTCATGTGTAATTTATTAGACACATTAACGGTATGACCTTGGGCAAGTCATTTAACATTTCTGGGTTTTAGTTTCCACATTTGTAAAATAAGAGGATTGGACTTTAAAGTTCTTGAAAGTTCCTTCCAATTCCAACTAAGAGTCTATAAATAGCTATGACCAGAGGAATTCATCACCTTGTGGTCAACCCTTTGCTGATGAGCCTCTCTGAACTTAGTCTAGTCTTTACATAAGAGACATATAGTCCACCTCTCAAGGTCTATGCTTAAAGACTTTCTAACTTGACAGGATCAACTCAGTCTTGTACTCTGACCGCAGTCTTTGAGAAGCAAAGGTCATTTTTATCAGAATTGGGATCTGTTGAGGAAAGGAATTCCACATTTGGTTACAAAGCAAAAACATGTATCCAGTTAGCCAGATGGTAATGAGATAAAAAGAAAAAGAATAAATAAGGGTATATCTAAGAAGGAAATCACATGATTAGTCAATAGTTTTCAAAAACAGTTTCTGGAAGCTAATTTTTAAAAAAGCCTACAAGGGAATCAAGTACCATAATGTGCAAAAAAGGCTAATGTAGAACATTTTTGCTTGATTTCATATAGAAAAGGAATTTGGATTTGTTTTTCCTTAGTCCCAGGATCTAGGACCAAATGGTTGGAAATTATAGGAAGTCAGGGTTCAGCTAAATATAGGGAAGACTGTCTTAAAAAATTAGAACTGGACAAAATTAAAAGTTTGTCTCATGAGTTCTTGTGTTTCCCATCACCGTCAGCAATGTATATCTCTCATTAAGTTTGCAAAATGCTTCATATACATTATCTGCTTTGACCCTCACAATAACCCGATTTACAGATGAAGAAACTTAGACTGAGAGTTTAACTGAATTGCCCATGGGTACATAGAAAGTTTCAGAAGAAGGATTCTTACTCAAATCTTTCCTTACTCCAAGTCCAGTGCTATTTTTACTATACCATACTCTCTTTTATGTCTCTTCCTATAGAAGATGGAGGTGGTAGGAGAGTGATGGGTAGTGACGGACTATATGAACAATACTTTTCACTTCTGCCACGCATACCTTAAACAGAACCATGTCTTGTTATATAACATGTGAGGGAGCTGGCATTTTATTGATATGGGTATTCTTTTCACTGCTAAAAATCATCACCTCTTTATAATTCAGTAGATGATCTTTGAGAACTGGTAGGTGGTATAGTCCTGGACCTGAAACTGGGGATGGCCCAAGTTCCACACCTAACTCAACACTACGAACACAGACCCTAGACAAGTCATTTAATCTCTCTCAGTTCCAATTTCAGGATCTATAAAATAAGGCTAACAGTAGCACCCACCTCACAGTATTGTGAAGATCAAATGAGAATATATGTATATATAGAATAGTTTTCAAGCTTTAAAGTGTTATATAAATACTGTCTATTTTCGTTGTTGTTGACTGGTCTTCATACTACAGACCCAGCACCAGACCTATAGGAAAAACCTCTTTTACTCTGCTCTTAAAGCCTTCAAGAAACCATATCATAATGACATGTTGATGGAAGTGTTTGGTGGAGGAGACAGAGTGAAAAGGTCTTTGAATAAGGCCACTGAAGAAAAAAAATACTAACAAACAGGAAAGCAGAAATCAGTAGACCTCTCAATAATAGCGAAGGTACAATTTGGTTTCTTCATCATTTAGAATATCTTTCCTGGTAAAGAAGAAAAATTCTCTTCTTGCTCTGGAAACATGTTGGGTAAGTCAAACATCACAGTCAGGGAGAGTCAGAGAGAGTTTTAATCCTCAAATTAGTTTGAGATGAGAGTTGAAAGTAGGACCAGGGAATCTGGCAGGACAGGAATGATTAATGAGACACTAGTCGTTAGTCCTTTGCCATGATAAGCTTCACAGACATTATTGAGGGCCAGGCTTTTAGCTTGCAGCGTTTGACAGGACTGTAGGATATCTTGGTTACCCTCTGCTGGGTGAACAATCCCAGAGTTTTATAATTTAGTGGTTTTATGGGCCTCTCATGACATTTGGAAAGTATCATTTCTGTTATTCTCAGCATCGTCTCCGAGCCAATAAGCGTTTCTACCCTTTCCATTCCTCCATACACTTTGCATCCTCTGAAGACGTTTTTAGTCTCCATTAAGATTTTAAAACCAGTGTGTCAGATTCTGATGCTCCTGCTGGTTTAAGGAAAAAATGCCCCACTAATAAATTACAATAAATTGTCAGTCTCAACAGGTCTCTGACCTTCAGGCAGTGGGGGGTTGTATGCTACACTTCATTTCCCTCCCTTTGCGCTGGAACAGCTTCCCTTGCTTTTAGCCTATGCCCTTGATTTATGGGTGGGCTACCAGCGAGACAACTCACCTGCAAAAATAGTTCATGCTGTGGTGTTTATTATACTAAGTAGGTTTCATGCTGGCTGAGGGTTTTTACAAGGGAATGGAGCTGCTGTCAGGCCTTCCATCATCAGAGCAAAGCTGGCACCCAAATTCTCTCGCATTTCAGTCTATTAAATTTAGTGGGGGCAGGCAGAGGGCACAGCAAGCATCGAGGTTGCCTCATTCAAGGTAGGTCTGGCAGGCTTGCAGATTAGTCTTAGGTAGGCGAAATGTACCAATAGAACAACAAAGTAAAAAGAAATATGCATAAAATCTCAGAGTAGCTCCCCACCAGCCCTGGGATGTGAAAGAAGGAAAGAGATTTCTTAAAAATCTCCATCAGCTTTTTCAAATCTAAATTAGTGCAAGACTGGTAGTTTTAAAAGGTTGATTTTTATCTAGTGTGTTAATGTTAATTGAAATCTGTTCAGTTTTCATTGTTCCCAAAAGGGAAGTCCCAGTGGCTGGATTCCAACAGCTAAATAATGGTCTTCTTGTTAGATGGCAGGTATCCCACAAGGGCTGTCTTCATCTTGTGTCAATAGAGAATTAAGGTGTTAGCTGCTATTTTGGAGGCAGCTGAATCATAGTTCCTAGGTGGGAGATTTGTATCTTTGCCTCAGCACAGCGCATAGTTATAAGTTCTTAGTAGGTGCTAATTGATTAATTGACTTTTTTGAAAAAAAAAAGGATTTTTATTGATATCTTATATTTTAACATCACCAACATTTCCTTAGTATCCCCTCCCTAACCCTCCCAGAAAGTGATCCCATATAATAATATTTTGAAAAAGAAAAAGAAAAGGAAAAAAATCAGAAAAATTGATCAATAGACCAATTTTTTTTTTTGAAATTCATTAGCAGATCTCTCACATCCGCAAAGGAGTAGGGAAGGGATACAGCCAGGCTTATTCTTTGTAAGTTTGTAACATTCACTTTGGATAGTTTTGTGGTTCTTTCCATTTGCAATGTTTTAATCATTTTGTATATTGCTTCCTTGGCTCTGCTTATTTCATGTAGATCTTTCTGTGCTTCTCTGTATTCATCATATTTATCATTTCTTATGGAGCAGTAGTATTCTATTATGTTCACGTACCTCAGTTTAGACATTCTCCAATCAATGGGTGTCTATTTTGTTTCGAATTCTCTGCTATCACAAAAAGCACTACTGGAAATCTTTGAATGTATAAAGGAACTTTTTTCTTATCAGTGCTGTTCTTGGGAAACATACATTGAAGAAGAAACTGTGGGTAAAAGCATATGGATGTCTTAGTTATTGTATTTGCATACCTCCAAATTAATTTCCAAAATGGTTATACTGATTCATAGCTACACAACAATATATTAGCATTTGGATCTTGCCACATCCCTTCCAAGACAGACTATTCCCATCTTTTATCATTTTTATGACTAGTTTGCACAGTAATTAGAGTGTGAGACTTGGAAACAGGAAGAGCTGAGTTCAAATCCAGCATCAGATATTTAGTAGATATTTAGTAGTGTTACTCTGAACAAATCCCTTACTTTAACTTGTTTGCCTCAGTTTCCTCTTCTCTAAAATAGGGTTCATAATAGCACCTACTTCACAGAATTGTTGTGATGATCAAATGAGATAACATGTGTAAAGTATGCTGCAAACCTTAACCTTCATAACATTTTTTCCTTCTCATCATATTTCTTCCCAAGGAGGACAGAATCTGTTGTATTTTCAAATTAAGGTAGAGATTTTAACTGAACAAAATCCATTAGAATTATTGAGACCCAAATTACATAGGACTTTAGCAAATATATAGCTTAAGAACTAATATACACACACACACAAACATACATATGTGTATATATATGTATATATGTGTATGTAGATAGATAGATAGATACACAGTGTCTAGGATAACATAAATGAACAGAAGCTCAACATCCAATAATTGTAATGGCCAATATTAATGAGAGAGAAAGGAAGGGAAAATGGGGGAGCAGAAGGGAAGGTGAAAGAAAGGGAAGTGAATAGAAAGGGAAGTAGAAGCAAAGGAAAAAGGGAAAATCAAGGGAAAGAGAAGGGAAAGGAAAAGGGAATGGAAAAAAGAAGAAAAAGGGAATTATTTCATCTTTCTCTGCCTGACTGAACCTCCTTCCTTACTTAATACTGTCCTAGAGAAACTCTGTTCTCTCCAGAGACCATAAGACTCAAGGCCACAAGACTACATCTGCAAGATTCCTTCATGCCTTCCCTCTTTACTCCCGAGTCTGGAATAGCTATATCTATTCTCTTCTCAGCCCTAGATCTTACTTCAGAATGATTCCCTTTTCATATTCTGGTCCTTTGTGCTGTAGTGAGCTTTTCTTAGCTCTCACTTCATTAATTGAAAGAAGTACACTTTCGGACCAACTGACAAATGGACACTTTGTTCCTGGACCAGCCATATGATCCAATTACCTTTTTGTGTTCAGGCTGCTGTGACATATTGGGTCTCCCAACTTCACTTTCCCCTCTCTCAATAATTTACTACAATCCAGGATTAATATTAGAAAAATCTCTTTAACAGTAATAACAACGAAACATTCTTGCCATTCATTAAGGCAGAAGAATGAGCCATAGCTCAAGATTAAAAAGTTAAATATGGTAGGTTAGTGTAGATCAATAATGAGGTTCAGCCAAAACCTTAACTAGAATTGACACAACCTGGAATGTGAAGCTACAAAATGTTTTAGAAATTCTGGGAAAGATCATTAAGTCTTCCATCAGGAATTTCCCTCCTTCCCTGACATATACACATTCTTTCTAAGTCCACTACTCTGGGACTGCTATGAACTTAGGTATATTGACTTTTGGATAACTCTGCGAATTTTGAGAAGGAGCAGGAGAATTTCCAGGATATAGATGTGGGGTCATCAAACCAACATACTTTATTATGGAATGATGGCAACCATGAATTCTTGAAGAAAGGAGGTTGGCTTCAGAAGGATAAACTTTTTCTTTTTTACTTTGCCATAGCTGCTCAGGAATGCTTGTCTTTGAAGGCACAGAAGAAGTTGTGAGATGTGTCAGTGGAGGGATATATGAAGAATAGTTGCACCTTGAAATAGTCTGTTTCTTATGCTTTACCTTTGGAAACTTTCTACTTTTTGGATTTCATAAGATATATTTCCAATAGAACAAAAAAGTATATATGTATATTTACATATATATACATATATGTTATATGTGTAGTTGTGGGAGGTACAACAGTTTAATGCAGTAGACTTCAATTTTTTTTGTTCATTTACACTCCTCCCAATTTTGAAATATGCCTTCTCATATGTTTGTATTTAATTATTCATAAATTATACTCATTCAATAATGCTAAGAGAGGAAGTATGGTATGTATACTGGATGGAGAATTGACCTCAGAAACAGGAAGACCTGAATTTGAGTCCCTCCTCTGACACATACTGGCTATATGACCCTTGACTAATCACTTAACCTTTCACTGTTCTAGGAAATTCTCTAAGACTAAGTTACAGAGAAGGTGATGACCTGCATTATTGGTAGATTGTATTTCCTCATTTGGGAGTTAGTCACCTATACCAATAAAATCACTGGTCCTGTTTCTATCCTTACCACTGTACTATTACCACTAAAGGAGGTGCCGGGGTAGACGACTCACACTGGCACCTTGTTAATTAAAGTTCAGTATTGGATGAAATGAGTCACTTGTAGTTATCAAAAGAGGTTTACTTAGTCCTAACATAGAAAAGATGTTTGATAAGCATGTCCTAAGTCCTCTTTGAGAATGAAGGAACAACAAGAGACATGCAGTGTTGTGTGTGGGTACTGCCCAAGTAGGTTATGCGTGACCACATGAGTCTGTCTAGATATTGTTCTAAAGAGAGATATTTAGGAATAGATTTCTCTTGTCTCCTTCCCCTCTACCCTTCTCCAAAGTGGACTTTGACAGAAAGAGAAGTAGTGGCCAGAGCTAACCACTCTGTTCTCCTCACAGAGAGGGGGTATTGGGCTAGAATTAAATCTATCTGTTCCCTTAAATATTGTTAGTCTAAGGGAAATAAGTTTCATGTTATAGCTGTGCTCCTGATCACTATCCCTTAATGGGGAATGATTGCTCTAAGATATATATCAAAGAAAGGGTTGACTCCCTTCTCAACAGATGCCAAATCCATAAATGAACACATGTAGTAAATGGTGAATAAACCTATTTATCCTCATCAATAGCAAAACAGAAATCAGAGAAAATATATAGAAGACAATGTTTACCAGAAAATATGCAGGGTAAATGAACTCTCCCATTAGGAATAAGATAACTCAGCTCAAACAAAAGAGTCTTAGATCCCACCGAAGGGGAAATTCCCTGAAGTCCCTACTACAGTAAACCAGCAAAAGATATGTGATCTAAGTGTTTTTCCCCCTATATGTTGGCTTCTTTTTCCCAGTCTTTCTCTCCCTTCAAGGACCTGAAAAGAGTCTGGAACTGTATTTCTTCTCTCATGAAGCTGAAAGCCAGACCAGGGTCTCTTTTCTCTTTAGCTCTTGCTGACTCACCCCTCATGTAGCTATAAAGCCCCAAGCAATCAATCTTAACTAACGCAGATAGTCCCACGCATATGGTCCTTTGAGTCAAGAGTTATAAGAACATGGTGACAGCTCAGATATAAAAGGAAACCCACCTGGTCAGCAAGTAAGGCTCTACTGTCTCAGAACATCGTCTGCCAAGAGTAAAGGGCACTCACCTCTGGTGGATTGACCTTATTATGCCCTGAGAAGACCAAGAAGCCACATCTATGCGTAAAGAGGCTAATAGGAAGCTGCACTTGAGTCTTGGCCAAGCCAGTCTTTGGGATAATTTTGTTGCCTTTTAGAAAAAAAAAAACTAGCTTAATTCATGTTGCTGGGGGAGAGGAAAACTTTGGTCTATCATAATAGGTGTGGTTGTATTAAAGACAAATCTCACAGTTCAGCATCATGGGGATAGTGAAAAATTTTCCGCTTTTTGATTTGTTTATCATACATTCTTTGGGGTCACTTTGGAGACCACTGACCACTGGTATAGCAGATGTAAAACTGGGCTCATGAGTCGGGAATATTTCAAGGCCCCCCTCTGTCTTCAAGATGTCAATTAACATCTTGGGGCTTCAGGTAACTTTCTAAGACTATATAGTGCCATTCAGGTAGTGACCTGATCTGCACTGCTGGTAGAGGAAGTTCCTCACCAGAAGCCTCTTACATCAATGAAATCACAGGTCTGGTAAAAAAGAAAATAGATGTGATTATTTTGAAACACAAAGAGAAGACTGAGAGTCAAGTGTTTACCACAAAAATTATTTTCCTTTGGGCAGGATACCTATAATTTTCTCACTCATTGGAATAAAGGATTTCAACGTACACTCATTTAAATGTAAAGCTAAGGTTTTCAATTACCTTGCATCTCTGTTATGTAATTATATTCTCTTTTAAGTTATAATTATACCAGCAAATCTTCTCTTCCCATAGTAGATTATTGGCACATTAAGTATATAGTATCCCAGTCCTGTTCATCCTTGCCTCTCTCTTTCAGCATCTAATTTAGGATTTTGCATATGATAAGTACTTGGTTGGCATTTATTCAATTCGAATTTATTTATTGAAGCCCCAAAGCAAACTTTGTTCTCTTGTCCCTGGACCAATTGTTCTTGCCTTTGTGTATGTAGGACTGGACCATTTGGAAATATATAGGGTTTTGCATGTGGATAGTGGCACATAATTATTTTCCAGAGTTTTATTTCTTTACCCCTAATTGTACTTGGTGAAGTGGTGGTTTTGGAGGCCTGTGGCAGGGAAGAGATTTTTAAAAAGTCTTTCCCTGAAAAGACTTAAAAAATAATTTCAATTAAAGTCCTATGGAGCACTGGTTTAAATGGAAAGAAAATGGATCTGTTTTATCTGCTTACCACCATGTATGCTAATATTTGATCATACTACTTTTTTATGACTGCTAAGAAAATAATGAGCTAGTCAGAGAAGAATTTTTCTATCTTATTTAAGTTGGGCATTACACAGTTGTGCTATAAATACAGAATTGAGATCACACAGCTGTGTCCATAAATCAAACACACAATTGACTTTGTTGAGATGATATTAAATGTGAAATGTTTCATGAATTAGATATGTGTAACTTTTTCCATAACAAAATGTTTTGGGGTTGAATTATCTCTCAACTGCTTCATCTTTTGTAGTATGAAAATAATGTCTTGGAAGTTCCATCTTATCTACTTATCAATACAACAACAGATACATTCATTCCTAATGTAACAGGGGTTTTTTTTTTTTGATGCCTTGAAATTAGGGCATTTAATCTGAAGCACTTGGAAAACACATTACACAACACAGAAGATAACTTCAACAGATTCAGATGGCCCTCTTTCCTATTTTCCTTTTGTCTTTTTTCCATTTACAATTGAAGTTTACAAAAGAAAGGATATTGTCTATGTATACAGTTATTTGATTTACTCAATCTAGAATGTATGCATTTTTTCCTTTATATCAAAGATGGGGAACCTCTCTTAAGGAGCCAATGCAATAGCTAAGAGAATAATTTCTACATCAACCAACCTTTTTCATTATCTTATTTGGTTTGAAACCTCTAAAGATTTAAGGGTTAGAGAAGTTAAAAAGCTATGAGCAACAGCAACCAGCTAGTTAACATTTTAGAGAATTGTAGAAAACAAGTGGTAACCCTCACAGGGTTCTTGACCAAGTGAACCACACCAAAATGTTACTTCTGATTAATAATCTAAGCACGGCTAGCTTCTCTCTCCAATACTTTGATTTACTTTTCCTTTTTTGTTCCCTCATTCTCACTATCCCTTCGTATCTTTCTTTCATCCTCTCCTTTTTTTCCTCATCCTCATCCCAACTCCCCTTAACTAGTCGTAATATAGAATTGAAGAACATTTTTTTTGGATTCAAGGTGCTCATTACTCCATTTAAAGTTTGATTGTGGTGCCTCATTTTGGGGGTAGGGGTTGGTGAGGAGGGGGGGAAGTCAAAGGTTATACCATTGAGGATAGGGATTGTTTTGTATTATTATTTATAAACCCATTGTCTAGCATAGAGTCTGACACGTGGTAGTTGTTTCCTGAATTGAATTGGAGCACAAGTTCTGACATATCTTAACAGGCTGGAAAGACTTCATGTATGGGACCAGAGAAAGATTGTGTATCTGTTTTAGTTTTGATTCTGCATTGGTAGAGGAAGTCTGCTCATCAGGGAACTCATGACTCCAAATAAATTATAACTTCAGAAATTTTTAATAAGTCATTCCCCACCCTTGCTTTTACAATTCAAAGATAACAAGAGTTATCATAACACCATTTCCTTAAAAACCCTGACTAAAGGACACATACTTATTGGTGAGTAAAAAAATAAATCAGAATTAATTTCCCTTTCTCTTATTCCTACTTTTGTAGGAATTTGTGAATGAAGGAATAACAAAAAAATCCACAATACACATATTAGTTATCACACCTCTAGCTATGATTACTGTTTATGGGAGGAGATAAAATATCAGGTCCCATACCATTTAATTTAAGATTGACTAGCCTAAATTCAAATAATCCATGGGTGGAAATCTTTTTTATCCTAGGACTGGTATATAACTACCTTAGGAAATAAAGAGTATACTTTGAGGACATGGACCCATGCAATATTGACTGGAGGAACTTTAGAAATCATTTAGCTTAGGAGGAAAAATGCTCAAAGAAATTATGAAGTATCTAAGACCATGATAGTAATTCCAAAGCCAGGACAAGAATCTAGGTAACTTAATTTTATTTTTCTTTCGCCTGTACCATGATGACATCTATAATAAACTCTAGCAGTTTCCTGGTGAAGTGGGACTAATTCTTTTTAAATTTTATTTTGTTAGGTTGAGAAAATTGAGTAGACCTGAGAACCTCTGTTTTGAGAAGTGTAGGACAATGAAAAAGTTATTGGTTTTGCAATCAGAGGACATGAGTTTGACTCTTGGATCTGCTACTTCCTTTGTCACTTTGGCCCTCTGAGACTCAGTTTTTCTCTGCAATGTGATTGAGTTGGACTAGATGGCTTCTAAGGTTTCTTCCAAGCTCTAAATCTATCATCCTACAATCCCATGACTTTGTGAGTAAAATCTACCCACTGCCAAAAGACTGAGACAATAGGATTCTGGGAAAGTTGAATAATATAGGTATTCTTTTCTTCATAGATATGAAAGTCAAGTTGAATTTCTATAGGTGCATGAAGTAAGCTCCATTGGAACCAAAATTAACTGTTGAAAATATTTCTAATGTCAAAATGCAGGGAATAAACGTTAGTAGTTTTTCCTTTGAAACACCGAAGAAGTGATTTTTTATAAAACCCAATTCCTTCACTTTGGAAGCAAAGCTTTTTTTTTTTTTTAAATTCTCCAGTTATTCATGCTTTCTCCCACCACAAATTACTTGGTGTATTTTACCTGTTCACTTTTATCATTCCGGTAGAATTCATACTTGAAAGTAGAGATTGTTTTATTTTGTGTCTTTATCACCAAGCTGTACATAGTAGGTGTCTATTTAATGTCTGTTGAATTGAATTGGATAGTAAATAGCTCAATAAAGCTATTTTCATCAGTAGGTAATAATTCTCCTGTATTAATGCATCTGTCTTCCCATCCTTTGACTATTTATTGAGGAATGTTCTCTGTTCTTAGATATTTGCCATTTCCCTATATTGGAAAGATAACAGACATTATTAGTGATTTTTATATTAAAAAGTTCTCCCACTTCATGATTTCATTTATTTTATCTGCATTACCTTTGGGTAAAATTTTTAAAATGTTGCCTTAACTGTGAAAGGTGCTTCCTTCTTTACTCCTCAATTAAAAAAAATCTGACCTTTGAAATATTTTTTTATCTTTTGGTTTTTATGTTCTTACATTCCCCAGTATGTCTCTATAGTCTCTCACCCAGAAATCTATCCTTTATGATAATAAAAAGTAGAAAATATCATATAGCAAAACTAACCAATATGTCATAAAACATATGTAGTATCTGCTTATAGAGTTCCCCACTTTTACAAAGAAGGGAGAAAAGTACATTTTACGTCTCTTTTGGGGGCTGCCCTAGGTCATTATAATTTTGTACTGTGCAGTTGTGATTATTTTATAATTATTCTTTCCATTTGCGTTAGTGCAGTCATTGTTTTCTTGGTTCTGCTTATTTTGCATTAATCCGTATGAGTCATCCCATGCTTCCCTCTATTTATCATGTTTTTTCTTGGATTGTAGTAATATTCTGTTATATTCTTATATTATATCTTACTCTTCTAGTCTCAGTCTATTTATTTCCATTTTTTGTTGCCCAAAGAAGGGTTGTTATAAATATTTTAGTGTATATAGGATATTTTTCATCATTAACTTTTTTGGGGGATATATGCCTATCAGAGGATCTCTGGGTCAAAGGGTGTACAAATTTTAGCTACTTCCTTGACATAACTCCAAAATGCTTCCCAGAATGATGGGACTAATTTGCAGTCCCATCAACACTGTTTAATGTAACTGTCATTCCACTGAGTTTGAGCATTGGCTCTTCTTTTATTTGATTATTTTTACCAGTTTCCTAAGAATAATGAGAAATCTCAGAGGTTTTTGATTTTCAATTCTCTTACCATAGGTGATTTGGAAAAATCTTTTGTATGGTTGATAATAATTGGCAGTTCTGTGAAATTATTTCTTCATATTCCTTCCTCATTTATTGGGGGAATAATTTTAGTTTATACATAAAATGAGAATTTATATAGAATGCTTTGTAAACCTTAACATACTATATAAATCTTTCATTTGTTGTTCAGTCATTTTTCAGTTGTGCCCAACTCTTTGTGACCCCATTTGGTATTTTCTTGCCAGAGACACTGGAGTGGTTTGCCATTTCCTCCTCCAGATCATTTTACAGATGAGAAAACTAAGGTAAACTAGGTTAAGTGACTTTGGGAAGGGTTACATAGTTAATAAACATCTGAGGCCAGATTTGAGCTCATGAAAATGACTCTTCTGACTTCAAGCCTGGTGTTCTACCCACTGTTCCACCTAGCTGTCCATGTAAATATATAAATCTTAGCTATTATTACATATTTGTGTTAGTTCCCTATACATCTTGGGGCAGAAATATTTGATGGAAAGATTTTTTTCCCCCCTAATTGACTGGTTTCCTTCTTGCCCTAGTTACATTAATTTTGTTCTTGCAGAAGCTTTTCAATTTCATGTAATAAACTTATTTTATCTTTTGAGATAATTTCTGTGTCTTGTTTCATTAAGAATTCATTCCTTTGCAATAACTGTGAAAAGTGGTTGAACTAGTGCTGATCTAATTTTTTTATGGTATGATTTTTACAACTTAGGACATGTGACCATTTACTACTTAGGACTACTTAGGACTTAGGACATGAGCTATTTTGTGTTATATGCTATATTTATCTAAATTTAATTTCTGCCAAGATGCATTCTAGTTTTCCCTGAAATTTCTATTAAATAGAGAATTCTTCCCCAAGTACTTTTTATTCTTTGGGTTATTGAGTTCAGTTGTTTCTTCATTATCTAGTCTGTTATAAACCAAGAACCAAGTAGTTGTGATGATTACTGCTTTAGAGTATAATTTGAAGCCTAGAAGTTCTATTCTTTCTTCAGTATTACTTTAAGAAAATTATTTCCCTTGAAATTGGGGATCAAATAATTTTGCTATTATTTTTCCTAGCTCCATAAAATATCCCATTGATAGATGAATGAGAAGCCTGAGTTTCTGGGCAATTAATTTATTAATTAGACTAGCTGGTAATAAATTGATGGTCAATGGCTTTTCTTGGTAGCCGAAAGAAAATTATGGGGATCGCTGAATGCTTAGATAACTTTGGAAAAGTGGTGCCCCATAGGTGGAAATTAACCCTAATTGGTGAACAGTCAGTGAGAGAGTAGATATTAATGAGGAGATAGGCTAAAAGTCTTTAACTTCTTCTTCTGAAAATGTGACTTGATCATGAGACTCAGCCACCTCCAGCAGTCTAGACAACGGAATCCATCTCTACCCACACCACTCTGGTTGGTTTTCTCCTTCATGAGCTGGGTACCTCTAGACTCCAAGGGAGAGGTACAAGGGCATGAGCTTAATGCTTGAGGGCTGGAATTCACCTAGAGTAGGTTTTGTTTATACTATAAACAGAAGTAAAGTCTTCTTGTCATGTGGGGTTCTGCCCAAGATGTTTCTGGAGGATTTCTGCAATCTCATCTATCAACAGTGTCCTTCAGAGTCGGCCTACAGGGGCTGGTCCCTGAATGAGGAAATACAGGGAAAAAACCTGAATCCTAATTTAATAATTGGCTATTAATAGAAATGAATATAATTGTACTAAAATATAATGAATATTAATATAATAGAAAAATAACCACTGCTCTCAGTAGAATGATGTAACATGAAATTTGTAAATTAATTTAGGTAATAGCACCATTTTTTAAATTATATTGGCACAGCTCAACTTTTTGTTCTGAATATACCACCACTTATTTAAAGCATTTTTTATTTCAAGGATCATTTTACAATTTTATTTATACAAGTTGTGAGTGTGCTTTAGTAGACTGACTCAGGTATTTTATGCATTTTGTCGCTATTTTGAATAGGACGTCTCTTTTTATTATTTCCTCATTCTATTATTGCTATAGAGAAATGTGGATTTCAGTGGATTTCTTTAGTGGACTTTGCTGAAACTCAAGCATTTCAATTAGTTTCTTTGTTGATTCTTTAGAATTTTCCAAGTAAACTGTTGTTTTCAGCAAATAGAGATGGTTCTGTTTCCTCTTTGCCTATTATTATCCTTTTAGTTTCTTTCTCTTGGATTATTGATCTTCCTCTCCCAGTTTGATTTTTTTTATTAAAGGGGCCATCCCTTGACTTACAAAAAGGCCTGTTCACTGAATGGACATTACATCACTCAAAGTGAGAACTTGATAAGACCTTAGCCTAAAAGGGCCAGTTTCCCATTGCATCCTGGGCCATCTCCAGTCATCCTGAGGAATATCTAGGCACTGGACCCAGATGTCTCTGGAGGAGAAAATGAGGCTGGTGACATTGCACAGCTCTCCCTCACTCAAAACAAAGTCAACTGCAAGTGACATCATCATCTCCCTGATGTCATGGTCTTCTTCAGGAACGAATGCACAACAACCTGATGTTACTGGCATTTCTAGGACTATGTCAAATAATAAGTAAAGGGCATGGGGGAGGGACAAGGGAGAGGGAGAATATAACTGTAGCTATTGGGAAGCTTCTAGTGTATCCCTATTGCATATAATGCAATGATTTTAGATATGTAACTTGGATGATATTTTAAAAAAGATCCTCCTATGCATATACTTTATAGGTTTTGTAACATAAATGAATGTTGTATTTTGTCAGAGGTATTTATACTCTGTATGACTTGATATAATCTTAAAGTTTTAGATGTTTTAGTTTTTAATATGGTTACGTTAATTTTTCCTAACATTGACCCATTCTTGCATCCATGACATAAATTTGCCTCAATTAAGTGAATTTTTTGGATATATTTTTGTAGTCTTTTTTTTTTTGGCCAGGATTTTATCTTAACAACTTGAAAGAGTATTCATGAATATTATTGGTCTACATTTTTCTTTCTCTGCTTTATATTTCCCTAGTTTCTCTGATCTTTTATATTCAGGTTTAATAAAATGTATATACTTCTACTGCCTGGCTCTCCTTTTCCTTATCATCATTAACAAATCCTTTCATCTTTATGTGAAAAGGAAATCACTCATTTTGATCCTAGTTAAACCTGATAGAAGCTTCCTAGTATAGCAGGATGAGCCTAGGGCCTGAAATCAGAAGGTAAGTTTGCCTTGTCACTTCAAAGGTTTTTGTAGCATTCTTAACAGATATTTTTCATTTATTTGCCTTTTTTCTTCCATTTTCATTCCCAAGTGCTCTTAGTATGATATGGCTTAATTAGGTCTTATAGCTAGCTTTCTGCAAATTACTTTTCAATTGTACCACTCTTTGCTACTTTTTTGGGTAAGATATAGTAAATGAATTTATACCCTAAACAGGTTTTGTGCACATTGCTTGGCAAGTTAGACTCTGTCCTCATTACAGCAATTACTGTACACTCATTGAACTTCCTAAGCAAATGGTCCTGCTCCATGTTGATTTCTATTTTGTAATCTATTTTCCATTTTTGTACATTTGCCAGAACACTTAAAATAGACCTTTAATTAGGAATTGTTTTCATTGTATGCTTTGTCTTCTCTTTTTTATTTTTGCTTCTAATTTGATGTTGATTTTCCTTTTTGCTTGAACAAGGTGGTGCTTTATACATGACAGTTAATTTGGACTCCCATATTTGTAACTAGTCATTTCCTGTCTATTAATATCAAATTACTTTTATTGTGACATTCTTTTATGCTTATCATGACTCTTTCCTAAAGTATTTCTTATATGCACTAGTAAGGTTTCTCTGTAGCCTGCAAGCTGCTGGCCTCTCTTGTTTCTTGATACTGAGCCACAGTTTCTGACTTTTTTGTGCCTACCTCAGCATTGATATTATGGAATAAGAAATTACATATTAATTTGATTTAGATAGTCTTACCAAATTCTTCACAGAATCTTTTGACTGATTCATTCTCTGCAATAGATGTTGGCAGAGAAGCTGCATTATCTTTCCGGATGATTTTTGATTATGATAATTTTTACCAAGTTTTTCAAGAAGTGATTCTTATTGCATCTGGATACACTATAAAACTACTTTTCCAATACTTTTGATTCTCCAAGGAAAATTTGTGAGCTGTCCCTTCCGTTTAGCTATAACTTTCTTAAGTTTTCTGGGTTTCCTTTATAGCTAAAATGATGATATTTACACAACTGAATTCCTCTAATTTAATGTCAACTAAACTTACATTAATGACAGTTAAACCTCATGTTCATTCATCAGTTATTGTACTAGGACTCTCTCATTTAGAATATCTACAGTTTAGTTCATGCTTAAAGACCATCTTTAAAATATATGATTCTATGTGCACTATCTGTTACTATAAGAATTCAAAAAGACTTAGCACAACTGAGAGATAATTTTGTATTTTTTATTTGTTTTATGGGTTACCATGGCCAAAGAATTCATTACTAAGTGGTTAGTTTACTGGGAAAGAACTTTTCTCTACTTAACTACACTGGTCCTCAGAAAGCACAAAAAGATAGTCTTTTGGGGGATTATACTTGAAACTTTTCCAGGATGATAGAACCTGACAGAGCTGGAGTTCCACTGACATTGCCTTCAAGAATGCAAGATCACCTCCAATCCCACCACGATGGGGTATCAGAGTGAGACTTTTGTGAAGTTATTACATTTCTATAATACTTTCTCATAACAACCATCTGAAGTAGGTAGTATGTGCAATAATTATCCTTTGGGCAACTGAGGCCTAGAGAGGTTTAATTACTTGCCTGAGATCACATGACTAGCAAGTGATGGAGTTAGAATTTTAATTCAGGACTTCTAAGACTATGTTCTGTAGAACATTCTACTTTTTATTGTACCTTGCTGCTTCTCTTTAAGCATATGGTGTAAGAACTGGAAGAAGTGATTTATTTCTCTAAGATGAGAGGAAGAAAATTCCCGAAACAGCTTCCAGACTTTTATGTTTTAAGTTTCTACCTCTTCCAAACATGGATACTTGCATCAAATACGATGTCCTTTATCAAACAAAGAAAGACAAATGCTGTGCAACATGGCTTCTATGTCCCTGTGCCTGGGGTGGGGAATTGGTGGTATACTGTGCCAGACTGAGTCACAAATTTTGAAAGTAAGTTGAGGCCCCATTTAAATTTGGCCCAAGATGTAACTTATTATGTAACACTTGCAGAGTACGTATAACTCACACATTTCAACTGTACAGCTGTGAAGACACCTGTCAATGCCAGCCAGCTCCTCAGATTTCTTGGCTCTGCCTCATTGACGGATCCGATCTGATTCCCTTGGTTTTCACATGAGAGTATTTTCCTCCCTCCCCCAGGTTTGAAGCACAATGGTTTCAATGTATCGTCAGGACCTTATGGCACCTAAAATGTGGAAAGGCCTAACGACTCACCCATCTGTTGGCGGCCTGATCCTTTTCATTTATTCAGTGCTTTGGGAAGACAAAGTGATTTACTGTCATTCCTGTAATTCCTTCAGAAATTCCCAAGACAGTTTATCAGCATCATCCTCTCAGGTTTTGATGAGAAGATGGAGGCCCGTGTTGTTTATAACCATCTAGCTAGGGGACCTTGTGTAACCCCAAATAAGTACTTGCTGTTATAAATGAGGGAATTTTTTTTCCTCCTGTGGCCCTAACCTAAGCAGGGAGATCGTGGAATCATAGGTTTTATAGCTGGAAGAAACTGTGGAGGTCATTGAGTCCAAATTCCTCATTTTATTTTATCTATTTTTTTAGTGAACAAATATTTATTTTCTCTCCCTCTTCCCTCCTCTGGAAAGGAAGAAAATAAAAATAGTATCCTTGTATCAAGCAAAATAAATTCCCATGTAGACACAACACCTTGATCTTACAGATGAGGAAGGTGAGCTACGAGGAAGGGAAGTGATTTACCCAAGATCACACATCTAACAGGTATTTAAGGGAGCCAATCATTTGAATTAATATCTCCCTTACTCACAGTCCAGTACTGTAATTCAACATGCTGCCTAGTTTTCTGGACAACACTGAAATTCCTACCCAGTCACTGGACACAGTCGGATATGACCTTATAAAAGGGCCAATCTCAGCTTTGAGACTGGATAAAGATGGAATTTTTCTAGAGAACCAGGAACTCCTATGTGTCTTTCCTTAGAAAATATGGAGGGGGAGGTACAGTATTTGTTTTCTCTATCCCTCCCTATCTCTGGCTGTGCCTTTTCCTTTCTACAGCCTACGTTTCATCTGGAACATAATAAATAATTGTTCCAAGTAAAGAGAATCATCTTTGTGTGATATTAGCCAAATCGTCATTGTCTGGTTTATGTCAGCCAAAAGCTCTAGATTAAACTCTGCTATTTAGTGAATGTTATGTATGTTTGACTGGAATATAGAGTATACAAGATTTTGTATTTGTGTGGGTAATGAGCACCATGAGTCTTGTCTGGGAATTCAGGTCCTATGTTCTGATGGCACAGGATTCCAGAACACATTGACCAAGGGTTGTTTCTGGTTGGCTCTGCTTTAATGGATTTGATTTGTGCATTTGGGTCCACACCACTGGTTTCCTTCTCGGCTTTTGTGTTTAGCATTTTGAGCTATAGCACTATGGAAAATTGAGTGTAGTAATCACTCTTAGCAGGAGGTTATTCCATCGGGCCTGAGCCAAAGAGTGTCTTAATAAAACCATCTGACTTGGATTTAAATTGGTAAATCAGAAATTGTTTTTCCCCTACTACTGTTATCACAGTATGCATAGTCATTGGTGTGTAGGGGTGTGCATAGACACAACCTAATATCTCAAGAAAAAATTGGGATTTGCATCTCATTTTTTAGGTTTGTATTTTTAAAATAAAGTTTAGGCTTTTTAAAAATGAAGTTTAGTTAAGTTTTAGTTCCTTTGACTATCCCTGATGAATGCAATTAATGGCCTTTTTGATTCAATAATAAATGTTGTCTAAAAACACTTTATAAGATTCCCATGAATCTTATGGGTGAACACACTAACAAAATATGTTGTGCGCATATTTACACCATGTTGTGATTAATGACCTAAAAGTCCAGTATTTTGTTTTTGTTTGTGTAAACGTTGTATGTATTCAGTTGAATCAATCAGTTGACAAGTATTAGGCACCTACTATGTGCTAGATTCTGGGATTACAAATACGATAAATGAGATAATTTGACTTAATAAAGCAATAAATTGCTTGAGGGTAAGGACTGATTTATGTTTGTCTTTATCCTTGCAAATGGGGATTGTTTTCTTCCCTTTACTTAATATCTTTTAATATTATTATGTGCCTGGTACATAGTAGGCCCTTAATAAATTGTTGATAGATTGATAATACATCTAGAACAAAGTCTAGCACTTATAAAATATTTGTTGAATTCAATTAAATTGAATGAAACAATCAAATTATAACTTTAATCAATAGAATCTGATATCTAGGCTTTGAAGGCTTATATCTCAATACAAATAAAGTGGCTAAACACAGGAAGTATATAAATGTGGTGGAATGTTGTCAGAAATGATGAATACAAAAAGCATGGGAAGACTCATTTGAATGGACATAAAATTAAGCAGAATTAGGAAAACAACATACACTATGACTGAGTACAATAATGTAAATGGAAAGAACAAAAAAGACCTTATCCTTTCCACATCACAACTCTCCCCTTTGCAGTTTCAATATATCACAGGTCAGCATGAAAAATGAAATGGAAATTTTGGCAGAGTTTTGTGGAAGCCACAGACAACATATGAAGTCTATCAGAGGACACAGAGCTTATGATCGAATATTTAATCCAAATTTTATAATAAGGTACTGTAAATACCCCATAAAAGAAAATGAAAAAATCGGACTTCTTCTCTGGTACAAAGGGAAGGCTAAAAAATTTTACACAGATTTTCCAGATCATGGGGGCACTGTAATCCCAACTATCATGATGTACGATAACTGTAAAGGCTGTGAAATTAAAAAAAAAAAGTTTTGATATCTCTGATATGCAGAAAGCAATTCTCCTCTGATTGGCAAATACTAAACTATTAGGAGCATAGATCTGGAGGTAGAAAGGACCTCAGAGGTCCAGATAGGTTGAAGGACTTGTCCTAGGTCATGCAGGTGGTAAATGGTAGAGCCAGGATACAGACCAAGTCCTCCGCCTGCAAATCCAACACTCCTTCCGCTATACCACATTGTCTTATTTATATGATAAAAATTATTCAATTATTATATCCAGCCTTGAATTACTCTCTCAATAATGCAGCTGCATCCACAAATTTTTCTGACACCTCCTCATGAGGTAGAAGTAACTGCACCATTTACTTGTGTGGGTACCGTGTTGTGCTGAAATTATAATCAAAAAGGAATATTTGTAGAATATAAGTTCCATGGGGTAGGCATTATGTCTATATAATGAGGAAAATGTCTCTGGTAATGCAAGGGGGTAATAATTTGGCTATCGTGAAGTATAATGACAGACTACAAATTGTTCAGAAACCAAAATAAATTTATTAAGCCCATGCAAGGTGCTATGGTAAGGAATATAGACAAAATGAGAAACAGTCTGCCTTCAAAAAACTTACATTCTTTCTATTACATTGCACTGTTGCTAAGACCACATGTTAAGTGCATACAAATGTGAGGGGATAAATGGCTTGATACTATACCTTGATTATGAACTTAGCAAATTTGGAAACAGCTCTTATAACTGTGTTGTGATAGGGTGATAGTAACAGGATCAACAAGTTCTGGCCAACAGTCCCTCATCGGAGTAGATGGTAGAGTTTAACTAACTTAGTTCAGCAGCAGAACTCATTTACTGTTGCTCCAACTCATGAATAGCCAAGAACACATGCAGAAATGATAAATGAGTATGTGTGTCTGGAAGAAGAGCTGAACCAGATGTGGAGAGGAAGGTACTTCAGTACTTCAAAGTTGAGTCAATTATCATCTCAGCAAACGGGGTTGTTTCCCCGTATAATAGTAAAGCATTTTAAGGAACTGGGGATTCATTATGCCATGTTGTTAATTGTGAGGTAGTACATGGGGATGTGGAGCATCTGTAAGTCATTTTTCAAAAGCTAACTTACCATTAACTGCCTTTAAAAAAAGAACATAACCCTGAAAAACAAAACAAAATGAAAATCCATTGCCCACAATGGGGGACCAAATTAAAATGACTTGTGGAATAATTTTCTTTCTTTCTAATTGTAAGTCAATGAGAGTTCCTGCCACTCCTACCTGACCCTAAACTAAGATTTAGATTTAAGAATATAGGTAGATTTGCAAAGTGCTTTATATGTGTTATCTCATTTGAACCTCACAATAATCCATCAGTTAGGGACCAGTCATTTTCTCCATATAGATAGTGTTAAGTCTGAGAAGAAGAGTTAATAGGGTTGGGAGAATTTCTTCTGCCGTGTAGAATTAGTGTCATTGCCAGGTGCAACAGGTCTGTTAGAGGCTGTTCATGACCCTAGGCTAAAAAGAAAACAACCTAACCATTTGAATGCTCTTCTTTTGCGCAGATGTCTCTGTTGATAGGATTGCTTTTATAAACACACATCACAAAGCCTTGGCAATTTTAGAACTCATTTATTCATAGGATCTTAGATTTAGAGCTGAGAGGTCAGTGTTAATTAGTCAATAAACATTCCCTGAGGAAATCTGGCAAGTCACCAGATTAGGGGCTCAGTGGATAAGTGTGGAAGTGTGGCCCTGGTGTCAGGAAGACCTGAATTCAAATCTGCCCTCAGATGCTCATTAGCTCCCTGATCCTGGGGGCGTCACTTAACCTCAGTTTCTTTCACTGTAAAATGGAGATAATATAATAATAATACCTATTTCCCAAGGTTGTTGTGAGGATCAAATGAGATATTTGTAAAGATCTTAGCACAATATCTGGCACATCATAGGTGCTAAATAAATGCTAGCTATTTTTAATTAATAAAGCACTTGCTATGTGCCAGACACTGTTTTAAGCTGAGAACACAAATATGAGCAAAAAGAAAGACAATTTTACCTTCAAGGAGCTTACATTCTAATGGGAAAGGCATAAAAGACAGATAAAAAGGGTATAGGACATGATGGAAAAGTCCAGAAAAATGAATCCTGGGTAGGAAATAAAGAGATGGCCTGCCTGAACATCTTCCTTAAAAAGAGGCTCTCAGAGGGTCCCTTTAATTAGACGGAGGGGCCAAAAAGGCAGAAGTATCTCACAGAATTTGAAAGTAGGAGGGGACCTTATTGGCCATCCAGGCAGTTTTATAAAAAGGAACCTTGGTCTTAAGGAAGTTAAATGACTTGTCCTAGGTTCTACAGGTAGTAAGTAGGCAAGTCAGGATTTAAACTCAGATCCTCTGACTTTAAATTCAGTGTCCTTTCTACCATTCATTCAATGAACTTTTAAAAAGTACTAGTATGTGCTAGACACTCTCTTAGAGACAAACAACAATAACATTATTTTTTATCTCCAAAGAGCTCATATTAAATCAAGGACAAACAATATAGAAAATTAAATGAAGATATACACACATATATGTATATATGGTATATATTTTGTATTATATATGTACATGTATGTGTATATGACTCTGTGTAGAAGGAGGAAATGACTTGTTCCTGACTGGCAGGGTTACTGTGAGTTTCAAATGAGATAATATATGTAAAGCACTTTGCAAACCTTCAATTGTGATATCAATGTTAGCTATTATTAAATGTAAATCAGAGCCTCATTAAGTAGAAGTGGGAGGACTTTTATTGACTTACAATTAGGAAGGAGTACTCCAAAAGTCATTTGGTCGTTTAAATTGGTTTCCCCAACAATGACTGGATATACAATACTCTCTCTCTCTCTGTATGTATGCATATTTATATATGTATATGAATATATATGTATATATAGATACACATATATACATATACACATATAGGTATGAGTATGTATGTACATGTGTATATATATGTGTGTATGTGTATGTACGTGCATGCATACATACATACATACATACATATATATTATATATATAAGATCACAAAACGATTTGCTGTGAGAGAGCACTAGATGGTGGGAAGTGAAATAAGATGGAGTTCCTATAGCATATGCATGTTTTCAAGGTACTTGGTAACATCATGTTTGAAAATCAGATGAAAGAAAATAAATGGATAATCTTTGCCTTCTGGTAGAGATATATTTTGAATGGAGAAGGCTCCACTGATTTGTCAAAACAAAAACATTTTGTTTCTGGTGCCTTTAACTTCATCATATTTGCCTAAATTCATGAGCACTCCCAAAAGCTTACACTGGTGGATATTTTGACAATGATATTGGCTAGAAATGACATTTATTTTGTGTTATACTAGCTTCAAATCTTTTGCTACAGTTTATTTTTTTTAAAACAACAGAATATTTCACTGTATTTCTGAGAAATAAATTGATAGAAAAATAGCATCATGGTGATTTAATGTCAATGACTATTCAATATCACATCTGAAGAATCTGTACTTCGTTGTAAGTCTTCCTAGTGAAAATTCAGCTTTTTAAAAATGCTGCTTCAGCATGCACACTTATACCCCACTATAGCTTCCATGCTACATTCACATGGTTTGCTGGTCCCCCAAAAGGTGTTGTTACACTCGGCTCTACTAGAATGTACTTGAATTCTTAGGCACAGGCTGCTATTGAAGGACTAGGCAGGATGATGAAATGATTATGGTCTTTTATTTTATCCCTTTTTGTGGAAATAAAAACACATCTTTGCGGACAGAGTGTGGATTGCTTTGGAATTCTGACCTTAGGATGATGGTCTTTGTAATTAATGTAATTCTCTGAAAGAGATGACAGCTGAGGTTGGAATGGGGAGATTCCAGACTCCTCGAACAGAGGGTATATAACATGCTATGATAAATACTTAATATTTAAAAAAATTCATATCTTTCTAAAAATAGTCATAAATATAATTTGGCGTGTTAAAAGAAAATGATTTCATTGAGTTCTAAGAATCTTTGTATAGATACTGAAATGCTTTGGGGGTAGCCATATGGAACAGCCAAATGGAAGTGGGGATTCTTGACCTAGGTGTTCAAACATCAGACACAGGCAATTCCTGGCTTGCCAGCCTCCACAGATCTTGCCAGATTTATCTAGTATTTGACAAATTCCATGTGTGAAGCATTCCTGGGAGGCTTGATGAACATACTGTAGCTGCAATCTCCAATTTTTCCTTTTATGTAAACAAGCTATGGGTTTAAAAACATCCATTCAATGGTCATGCTGTGTTACATTCAGATCTTGAACAAATAGAGATATTTTCCCCCTAAAACTTGCAATAGCCCATTACACTAAAGGCTTAGGGGTAGTGGTGTTGGGGGCAATCTGATGGACTAATCAGGGACAGAAAGTTAGCATCTACTTGTAAATTTGATTGTTTTGACTTTTAAACTGACTTTTAGGTCTAATGAATTTCTTAAGTGAAAGCATTATAGTTAAATATTTTGCAGATGCAACTTTTGTATTCATAATTCTATTGAAGGATTTTCATCAAAAGGTTTTGCTCCATTAGTTTGATCTACTGTACATGGCAGCCTGGCATGTGCATTTCTTCCAGAATGTACAATTGGATTTCATACTGTGGAAAAAACCCAGAGCGTAAAATATTAGCATGAACAGTGTCAAGTGTCAATGCTAATTCTTTTATTGCTGTGACATTATTTAAAGGCAGCAATCATTCAACTATTTTCAATGATAGGCATAAGAGCTAGCTAGGAAAGAAATAGATCTATGTGGTCAGCCATCTCAGCCCCTTTGTGAGGAAAGAAGCAGAGCCAGGATAACTGCATTGATTGTTGATTTCTCTGGGCTATATCAGATTAGAAAGGACACAGCTGTTGATTGCAGAGAATTAAACCAAAATGGAACATCTACCAAAAGTTGAATGGTGGTTAGTGGCAAAAGTTGTTTAATTGGATGTGTCTGGAGAGAACTCTACACTTTTTCAGTACTTCAAGGATTCATTATTTCATCCATGGAGAGAATAGCCACACTAAGTACTAATGGCAACTGTAACCTTTCTCTGCCTTATGAAACATCTATGTATGTTACTGTGACTGAAAAGAAAAAAAAAAAAACATCCAGCGGTCAAACTTTTGGTTAGTCATGAGTCTCTAAACTTATCTAGGTCGGAACGACCACCTGTGTTTTTTAATAATCAAATACTAGGACTTTAGGAAAGGGTTTGTGGATGTGCTAACATTTGAGTTGGACTTCCAAGGATATTTAGGAAATCCATAGCTAGAAGGGGAAAAAAGACATTCTAGGTATAAAATTAAGGTCTTTCTCAGGTTTCAGTTTGTTTGAGGAAATACCCATTCAATGACTAAGGGCAAGGTAAGAATTGAGACAAAAGATGGCCTCATTTATCATCAAAAAAGGCCCAGATAGGGTGAGTGACTTACCAGAAGTCATAAAACTAGGTGTTAGGAGATCTGGGATTCAACCCAACAAATCTTATTAACATATTTCTTTCATGGAAACTCATAATGTGAATAAAATTCAAACTCCTTTGGTTGTCATTCATAGTCTTCCACAATCAAGTGTCATCTGTGTGTTAATAAGGGACATTGCTGTGAATGAAAGAAATGTCTGAGAGTCCTCAGCTGAGTGTCCTATGAATGTGAAGGTCAATAGTTGTCACTTGAGGTCCATTTTCTTATCCTCAACGTAGGAGACCATAATATAGTGAGAAGATCATGATGTTCTCTTATTGCTTTGTGGAAATACCTCACAACATTAAAAAGCATATTTCGTTTATAGGTGATTGCTACAGTTTAAAGTTTGAGACACGCCAATCGAGGTAAAATAGGCAGGTCATGAAAACCATCAGATGGCAGAGAAGCTTTGTGTTGGTATCTCAGAGCCATTGCCTAAAGAAGTCAGGAAGCTTATAGGGAGATATTGCCCACATCCTCTGTCAACTATTGTGATGGGGATCATTGATACTTTTGGGAAGACATTGCCTGTTTAATCAACTAACCATTACTGAGAGAGGAAAGGGGGAATAAATTTAATAAACTTTATACTATAATCTTTCATTTTCTCTTACAGATCCTGCTGCACCTCAGATATATTGAAGGTTAGTAGTTTTAGGTGTCTAGGCACAGATCAGTATAGCTCCTTTAAGCTAACCCTACAAAATAAAGGAATGATATTTAATGGAAACTATCAGGCACATATACTGAGGGAAAATTCTTAACTCAATAGTGATTAATTAGGAGTGTGCTGGGGCCAGTTTATACCTTCTGAGAGTCAAATTTTCAGTGTGAGCCTTTATGTTAAAAAATCAGCAAATATTACAAATCAGAGCTTGATTTATTGTTTGGTTCTGTGAAATTTGGATTCACTCAAAGAGCCACACTTGAGGACCTAGAGGGCTACATGTGGCCTTGAGGCCACAAGTTCCTCATCCCTGCTTTAGATGATGGGGAAAATTATAATAATGTCGATTAAGCTTAAAATTATATTGTGTATAAGAGTTGATTGTCAAGCATTTACCAGAAAATGTCTGCAAACAATACTAGTATAAATTATCAACACATCAGTTAATTTCTAGCTCATTACTGGTATATAAATATATAAAAACTGCTCGTTTAAAATAATAGAATTCTTAATCTTAAAGATAACATAACTGTTTTTTCCATTATCCTTTAAATTTAAATACAAATTAAGAAAATGAAATATTATCACATATACAGCAGAATATGAGAGAATTCAGTTACAAAGCAATAAATTTCCATTTCAAGAAAACCTATATGATAAATACTACACATTATTTTCAAAGCTATCCATCTCTCCTTGCTTCCTTGTATGTTTTATTTTTTTCCTTTGCTGTATAATTTTTTGCTTTATTTTTTCCTCTTTCTTATCCCACTCAAGAAGACTACAATTAACCACAGTTACAAATAAATAAATAACACATATATACACAGATATACATATATATAGACATATATGTGTGTATATGTACTGTGTGTGTATATATATATATATGTGTAATCTTCCTTTATGAATCCAAGTCTTTCCATATTTTTCTAAATCTACCAGCTTATTATCCTCTATATCTCACCAATATTCCAATCCAATCACATTCTGTCTGGGATATTGTTTATGAGAGTTTCCCCCCAATATTTCTGCATTCCCTTTATTCTTGGCTACATAGGTTTTATTCATATAGAAAAAAAATTTAACCTACCTCCCTGCCCTCCAAGAATCCCTCCCTTAGCCTCTCCCTCCACCCTAATCCCTTATGCTCTTATTTCTTTCTCAATTTAGAAGATTTTTATATCCTTCTAAATATATATATATGTATATACAAATATACATATACATATATATAATTTCCCTCTTTCATTTCTGTTAATCTATACAAGCTTCTACACCATCCCCCCCATCCTATTTCCTACTCCTTTTCTATCCTCTCCTCCCTCTCTATCCTCTTGCCCTCTTCTTTCTAAATTTAAAAACCTTTTATGCCCTTCTAGATATATATGAATTGTTCCCTCTTTAACCCATTCCCAAGGAGAGTAGGGTTCCAGAATTACCTGCCCTCCTCTCCCATTGAATTCCTCTGTATCAGTTTTCCTCTTGCACCTCATTTGTTATATAATTACTTTTTGCCTTTTCTTACATCTTTTTGCTTTTTAAAATCACATCATACTCAGCTCTATCCCATTTTTTCTTTTGAAATACCCAATTACTAATGGTGATCTTAGACATATAGTTTATATTTCTATGTATAAAAAGTAAACAATTTGTCTTTATTGAGTCCCTTATAATTAGTCTTTGATGTTTACCTTTTATTTCTCTTAGATCTTGCATGTCAAATTTTCTATTTTGTTCTGGTATTTTTGCAATAAAATCCTGAAAGTCTGTCAATTTATTGAATATCCATTTTGTTTTCTTTCAGGATTATACTTAAATTTTCTGTATACGATATTTTTGATGGTAACCTCAGTTCTTTGCTCTTTGATATATAGTGTTCCAAGACCTGCAGTCTTCTAGGTCTTGTGTAATTCTAATTGCAGCTCTGCCATTTCTGAATTTTTTTTTCTTGTTGTTCATAATATTTTCTCCTAAATGTGAAGGTTTGGGAATTGGGCTATGACATTCTTATAGTTTTTCCTCTGAGGATCTCTTTTAGGTGGTGATTGGTGGATGTTTTTTCTCTGTTTTTACTTTCCCCTCTTGTTCTAACATTTCAGAACAATTTTCTTCAGTTATTTCTTGTATTATTGTATCAAGATTCTTTTTTTTTTTTTATCATGTCAGGTAGTCCACTTATTCTTCTCTTTTCTTTTCTTGATCCGTTCTCCAGATCCATTGTTTTTCTTCTATTCACATTTTCTTCTATTTTTTTTCATTCTTTACATTTTGTTTTATTATTTCTTGGTTTCTTATAACTTCACTGGCTTTCTCTTGCCCAATTCTAATATTCAAGGAGTTGTTTTCTTCCTGAATATTCTGAATCTTCTTTTCCTGTTGGTTGCTTTTCTTTTCATAATCTTGTTTTTCTTTTATTGTTCTTACTTTAGAAAAATCCTCAGTCTCTCATATTTGATTTTTGAAGTCTTTTTTGAGTTCTTCTATGAATTCTTTTTGGGCAGGTGACCGATAGTACTCTGAAGTAGGAGAGGCTTTTTTTGCTTTGGTGTCCTCCTCTGAAGATGAACCCCAGTCTTTTCTTCCCACAGTAACAGTCTGTGATTGGGCTCTTCCTCCTTTGCCTGGTCATTTAAAAAAACAGCAGCTTATTATTATATTATTATTATATAACACTATTTAATGGAAATAGTCCTAGGTGTGGGGGATGGTGCCCTGGTCTCAGGCTTTTCTTACTGTTATTTTCTGAGCTTTCTCCTGGGCCTAATCTCTGCACTCCTTTCCCCTTCCAAGCCACAGCTGGGACCCTATAGCACCAATGCAATATTCACAGTGCCTACAGCAGCCATGAACATACTGGCACAATTTTGAATTGTGAAGTAAAACAGACTTTTCACATGGAAGCCAAAACCAAAACATTTATTCAGACACCAGAAAGCCAAATCCCAACATCAGAAAGCCAAATAGTAACAAAAATGAGCACAGCTGTGCCTGGCATTCCTTGTTAGCAGAGGCTCCCTCAATTTTCCCCTGCTCAGACACCTGACTCCCCATACTGTCTGAGAGGTAAAAATTCCTGTGGCTAAAGTCCATCCTACCTCCCACCCCAGGTGCCCCCAGGGCTCACTGTTTGCTATTTCAGTGGAGCTAGCCTGGAGGTGTTTAAGCTTCATTTGGCCTTACCTGCATCCCTGGATCTTTCTTCAGATCCTCTCTGGTTGTCCCAGGAGGACTACAGTTCTCTCCCAACTCTTGTTTATTTTTGCTACTCTATGGCTCTATGTTGACACTAAGGTGTCTTGTTTGTGGAGGAAATCTGGAGAGTCTAAAATTTTCTGAACTACTCTGCCTCTTTCCAGAATCCTCTCAACATAATTATTTTTTAAAGAAACAATGGATTATCTCTCCTGCGGTCGAGGATCTATTATGCTATGAAAACCCACAGACATCCCAGATTCTAGTAGAGAGACAAAGAGAAGAAAAAGATAATAAAATGACTGTTAGTTACTCCTGTGTTATGCAGAATAGCTTTTGATGTATGTCTATCCATAGTGATGCTAAAGAACCACTATGCTCCTTACTCTTCGCTGGGCTTGGAGAACTGAGTTCAAATCCTGCTTGAAATACTTACTAGTTTTGTGACTCTAGACAAATTATTTAACTTCTTTGTACCTCAGTTTCTTTATCTGTAAAATGAGGCTATTGGTTGGACATCACAGCACCTATAATTCCTTCCAGTTCTAGAGCTATGATTCTTAACTTTTCTTTTTCCAAGGAAGGCATTTGCTTTGAATTTAAGAGATCTTGTCTCTTTAATAGAGAGAATATTATTTAGTTCAATCCATATGAGTGTAAGAGTTTTGGATCAAGAAGATCCTGCTCTATTAATAATAAAAACTGCCCTCTCAATCTGTGTCCCATTGGGAACAATCTTTTTTGATATTCATTCTCCTGGCTGCAACTGACTAAGAGAGGAACAACTTTATTTTACTCTCCTCCCCATTCTAAACAGCTGTAAGGTAACTTGATAAAAGTTGATAACTATGCTATTGGCAAGGACAGTTGAACATATCTCATTCTATAGCACTTGGAAGCTAAATCCTACAAAATAAAAGAACACTGTTTAATGGAAACTATCAGGCATGTACACCGAGGGAAAAATTCTCAATTCAATAATGATAAACAATTGGGAAGGTACCATATAAGAGGCATTTACCTCCCCTGGTCCCAGACACCGAAACAGGTCTTTGGCTTACCCAGAATGAAGTTTACATATATGGTGGTATGCCAGTTTGATCCAAAGAACCCGAGAACCTCATTTAAAGCCAAAGTTACCCAAGTGGTTTTTAGCTGATGTAGCAAAGGTTTCAACCCTGAATTGAAGGTGTGTCTAGATTCCAAACACAAATTTCAGTTTATATTGTTGTTATTGTTGTGTTTGTCCTTCGTTGCTGAAGAAGATCATGCCATCAGAGAAATGACATATAAAAAACCTAAATTAAATGATAGCTCCTTTTGGGTAGTGTGGAGGAAGAGTTTTATCATTATCATCATAATCAAAATAACTGACCACCTTGTGGTTTGCAAAGTGATTTATATTTGTTATCCTATTTTACCTTCACAACCTTTCCTCAGCCCCTGAGTAAAGTGAAACTATTATTCACATTTTTCAAATGTGGAAACCGAGGCCTAGAGAGGTTAAATGATTTGCCCAGGGTTACACAGTTAAGAAATATCTGAGTCAACTTTTGAGCTCAGGTCTTCCTTGCTCCACATCTAGCTCCCTATACATCATTAAACTATTCTGCATATTTATGAGCCTTTGGCCAAACAACCATTCCAGACTTGGAGCAAGGACTTACAGATCTAGTTCAGAAGATCTCTTCTGACCCTGAAGGCCATGGTATCAATGATATAGATCTAGAAAGGACTTCAGAGGCCAGTTGATTCAACCCACTCACTTTACCTATGATGAAACTAGAGCTAGGGAGGTTAAATGACTTGTCTAGTGTGTCAATTACAATAATTTTGAGAAAAAATTTTACGTTAATTATAATCATTTTTATCAATCATGACTGGTAAGAGATTGACAAAAATGACTCCTTATCCTCTTGTTAGTCAAAGAGACCACATGGCTACTTCTTTAGGTTTTTATGCCTTAGGACAAGAGGTGGTCTATCAAACAGTAATCAAATTTAATTGATTAATGTTATTGGAGGTGGACTATATTGAAAGAAAGGACTGGGAGTGTCACCCTTGGTTAGGGAAAATTACTCTCTACTAGACCACTCATAGCTTTAGGCTATCAAGTCAAAGAACGTATAACCCACCCATGCCTGAGTAGAACACAATAGCTTCTACCAGTGTGAGACCTTGAACAAGCAAGTGAGTCCAATCTTATCATGAGCAATGTCCTTAAGAATTGAACTTAAAGTCAAGATTTTGTAAGAAAGTGGGGTAGAGCTTTGAATCTATCCAAGATATTGGCTATTAAAATGATCATTAACTAGTTTCTATACTAGGGATTATATAGCCTTCAACTTTGTTCTCCCAAGCACCTAACACATCACCCTGCATGCAGAGATTCAGTGTGGTGGCAAGAGCATTTGAATTGGAGTTAGATCTAAATTGGAATCTGATCAGCACTTGGTAGATGTTGGGCCCTGACTGGCTCAGAGTGAATGTAAATAGCAATTGTTTCTGTTTTGTTCAGAAACCCTGAGGGTCTTCCCCTCCCAGATTGATTTTTCTTTTCTTTCTTTTCTTTTCTTTACTAGGTAAAGAAGCCATTCTCTGCCTCATTTCTTACCTAACTTTAATCCCTGAGTGGGCAAACTGAGACCTGTTAAAGATGTTAGCTTAAAAAGGCCAAGGTCTCCCACCGCATCCAGGGCCATCTCTAGTCATCCTGATCCATATCTCATCACTGGACCCAGATGGCTCTGGAGGAGAGAGTGAGGCTGGTGACTTTGCACCGTCTTCCCTTACTTAAATGCAATTCACTTCCATGTCTTCGCATCACCTCCATGATGTCATGGTCCTCTTCAAAAATAAAGGACAAGAACAACCACAACAGATGCGTAACTATAGAGAAGTCACTTTGCATTTTTCTCTCCCCAGGTTCCCACACCTGTAAAATAGGTGTGGTAACTCACACTGATTCTTACAGTGGGCATTCCGTAAATATTAGCTGATTTGATTTGATGAAGCAGCAACAGAGAATATCCAAGGGAGATAATAATAATGATAGCTAACATTTATATAGCGCTCACGATGTGCTCGCCACTGTGCTAAATGCTATACAATTATTATCTTATTTGATGCTCATAACAACCTCGGGAAGTAGGTGCTATTTATCATCCCCAATTTACAGACAAACTGAGGTTAAATGACTTGCTCTGAGTCACACAGTGACTGATGTCAGATTTGAACTCAGGTCTTCCTAAAGCCAGGTGCCCTAAATCTACCCACTAGTGCCACTTAGCTGCCCCTAAAAGTGTTTAACAGGAGACAATTGGTGAGATATAAGCTATCCCTGTCACTGTACCATTACCACTGTGTCAGGGGAAATGGGAGAGTTCTCCCTCCTTCTCTCCCTAGCTGCCTTGGCTAGGAAAATCTAAACTGTAAAAATAAAATTAGAAGAGCTATGACAACAGCGTTTCTTGGCTCCTTTCTCAGTTCACTTGGTTTCTTTCAATATTTGGTAGAGTCTGCAAAACTATATACTCTTGGGGAAGGAAAACCGGAGGTGAATTGAGAAATCCATAGATACAGAGATTTAGAGATGAAAGGGACCACATTGATCATCTAGTCCAGCCCCTTATTTGACAGGGGAATTGGTGACTCCTGCAAAAGCAGAGCATGGACCAGAAGCAAAGCTTTTCCTGAGGCTGCTCCTGGCCTCTAGGCCCTTTCTGCTGCCTCTTTTACCTTTCAAAAACAAGGTTGACAAATTTGTGTGTGTGTGTGTGTGTGTGTGTGTGTGTGTGTGTGTGTGGTGTTAGCCTGTGTGTGCGCATGTAGATTTGTGCGTTTTAAGGAAAGGAAATTAAACTATGGGAAATTACAGATTAAGTATTAAAAGGAGTAGATAAAAAATGAATGACATTAACCTAACTCTTGTATATTCTATAAAGGTCATGTAGCTACGATCGCTTAATCTTCTAACAGACAGTCTTAGTGTATTGCTACTAGTTTCTTTTCCTTATTCAAGTCTTGATATGTCTGATCAAGCTTATTCCTGAACTGATTGACAACATTTGCCTTTGTTGAAACAAAAGCAATTCATTTCATTCGCACCAATAGACGTGTAATTGTATGTACAGTGATCCATGCTCCCCTTGCCTAATGCATATTCAGCTCGCCATGATAGTGGGTGCCAGTGGATGATTACGAGTCTCTGGTCTGATTCCACCTCGCCCCAGTGTCAGACAGGTACAACACAGCTTTATTTCTGCTGCTCCAGAGCCAGGGTTCGGCCAGGCTCCTCCCACTCCTTACGCAGATGACTGCCTGTCTGATTTGGGAGTTCTGGCAAAAAGCCTGAGCTCATTGATTACAGATCGCTATTAATAAAGAGCATTTGTAATGCAGCAGTGCTGATACAGTCTCCACACGCCGGTTCATGATGGCCCTTCAGTCTCCACAATTAAGTCGTCCAGCAGGCATGCCCCCTGTTGCAGCTGCTCTGTCAATCTCATTTTGGAGTACAAATGATCTTAGACCCAGTGTTTGACATGGGGTTTTAACACCAAAGAAGGCAATTCTGCAGCTTCAAATGAGCCTAATTGGCTGTGCGCTCAGGCGTTCACTCAAGCTGCTTCAGTCCATCAGAGAGAGATTTCCAACTAATTGAACAGCTCAAAAGAAAAAGAATCGCGCGAAATCATGATGTGCTGCACCACTGGAGAGAGGGATATTTTTTTTTCCATGATAGCAAACTTCAAAATCTGATTTTTTCCCCCCATTCTTAATCAGCCACCTGTCAACAAGAAAAAAGGTAGTTTTCTGGTGCAGAAATACAGAGGGTGATGATCTGTAAATCAGTTGTTGTTAAGGGCATAAATGCGCATGTCTTGCTGATAATGCTAATTTTAAGACATTTAGGCTGCATGGAATTTCACTGTAACACATCTAGGGCTTCCAGTGATATTGGATGATCCCTAACCTCATGGATGGAGCCCTGAAAGGTTGTTTTTCAGGTTTGCCTCTGTTATTCACTCAATTTACCTTTCACTCTTTATAAATGTCATCATTAGGAGCATTATGGCCATAATACTGTCCATAAGCATGGTATTTTACAAATACATACAAAATAATTTATAATCCATTTGAAGTTACTAAAGCTTCCTAGGGAAAAAAAAATGGTTTGATCTGAGACAGTGTGATGTAGGGGATTGAGTCAGGAAAACCTGAGTTGAAATCCTAAGTTAGGTATTTCTGGGCAACTCATTTAACTAACATTTCCAGGCCTTAGTTTCTTCATCTGTAAAAAAGATTGGACTTGATGACCACTGAAGTTCCTTCAAGCTCCAAATTTATGATCCTATGATCTAATATATATATGTATATATATATGTTCATAATTGTGGCATTTAAACAATATTAATAATATTTTTTGGTTAAAACTATGATTTCACTTGTATAGGGAACTCCCTGTGAGGGAACTCTATCTACCAAAATTGGCACTTCTGCAACACATAATTTTAGAGACTTGCCTGGGGCAAAGAACAGGGTCAAAGAATGGTTTCTTTATGACTTTAAACAAATCCCTCAACTTCCTTCAGCTTTTATATTTTGAAAAGGACAATGATGATGATGATGAACCAAGCAATATCATTCTCAGGCTGCCTGATATTATTTAGTACTTTCAAGGTGGAGCTTGAACCCAAATCTTATAGACTCCCATGATAGCTGTCATTAATAAGATATAATGATAGTGATAAATTATTTTCAATTTCAGTTTGGTGGTGCAATAGATAGAGTGCTGGGCTTGGAATCAGGAAGACACATAGTTCTGAGTTTAAATCTAGCCTCAGACACTTACTAGCTGTGCGACCCTGGACATGTCACTTAACCCTGTTTGCTTCAGTTTCTTCAACTGTAAAATGAGTTGGAGAAGGAAATGGTAAACCACAGCAGTATCTTTGCCAAGAAAACTCCAAATGGGGTCATGAAGGGTTGGACATGATTAAAAATGACTCAAATTCTTCAATTTGCATAATATAATAATCTATGTTCTAATATATTTAATTATGTGTCTCTGGGCAAATCACTTAACCTCTATGATCCTCAGTTTCTATATCCATAAATGGTGATAATAACATCTGAAAGGCAACATGGCATAATGGATTGTCCTTACAGTCAGGAAAACCTGGATTCAAGTCTAACACCTCTGCAACATGTTTGCTACGTGGGCCTAAGCAAAGCCAAACTCTCAGAGAAGTTATAGCTATGCTTTGGTAGAAGGAGTTTCTTCACTGGAAGTTCCCTATACCAACGAAATCATGGTTTAGATGAAAAATGTTAAAGGGTTATTGTGAAGCTTAAATGAGATAATGCATGTAAATTGTTTGTGAACCTATAAAGCACTATAAAGATGTAATCTATTGTTATTATTTTATCTTAGTAATGTATAGTATAGTATAGTACAGTAGTCTAGTGTATAGTATATTATAGTAACATAGTATAGTGTAGTAATGTATAGAAATGACCTTAGGTGACTTTTTCAATAGTAGAGTGTGATTTTAAAATTGTTTACATTTGAAATCATTTAGATGCCTTTCTTTAGAAAAAAAAATTAATGATACAGATTTAATACTGAATTTTTCAAATGTTAGACAGTTCCAAAAATCTGGTTTTATGATCAATTTTGTTTGAAAAATCATGAGCTTTTTGGAACTCAAAATCTTGCATAAGTGACTGTTGAAAACTAAAAATTAATTAATTAAAGAAAAAGAAATGACTAGCAGGATGATTTCTGAAAAACCTTGGAAAACTTACAAGAATATATAAAGTGAAATGAGCAGAACCAAGAAAAGGGTATGCACTCTAACAGCAATATTGTATGATGATCAACTGTGAATGACTTAACTATTCCCAGCAATTCAACAATCCAAGAAAATTCTGAAGGACTTATGATTAAAAATTCTATCCAGAGAAAGAATTGTTGGAATCTGCATATAGATTGAAACATTTTTAATGTTTTCCTTTTCATTTTCTTTCACAATATGACTGATATGGAAATATGCTTTGTATGACTGCTCCTGATTAATCTATATCGAACTGATTGCCTTCTCGATGAAAGGAAGGGGAGAAAGAGAGGGAAAGAATTTGGAACTCGAAATTCTGAAAAACAAATGTTAAAAATTGTTTTTATGTGTAATTAGAAAAAATATAATATTTTAAAATTTTCCATGTAATTCAGAAATATTTAATAAGATAAATAAAAATACCAAAAAATAAAGAGGTGAAAGCTAAAAAAAGAAGGAAAAATAATGAACTTTGTTTGGTGGGCTGGTTTCTGAGGCTTAACAGTAAGGGTCTCTTTGAAAAGATGGAAAAAAAGAGCATACATGGAAGTTTTGGGATTGAGCTAAGGTTAATTTCATACTTCTCATTTTGTTTCTTTTTGGGAAAAAAAGAAAAGGTTATTAATGTCGATGTTTGATTTTGAACCAATTTTAAGTAATTTATTGTTCAGTGAGTCGCTGAACCAGTTCAGCATGTGTCCACCCATATCAGAAAACCAAGAGGGATATCATTCCAGAGTAGATAAAGAGCAGACAGTGGTATCGGAGCACCTTGGTTCAAATTTTGCCTACCACAGATCCAACCTGTGTGACTAACCATAGGCAATCCACTTAGTTTTCCCAGATAATTTTCTATAATTCCCTTACAGAATTGTGGATCTGAACCAACAGAACCTTTTTTTTAAGTTGGGAATTACCTACATCTATGAAATCACAGGTCTAGGAAAAAAATCAGAAAATTTTAAGCTCAGGAAAGTTTCATTTTCATTGCAGAGTACATTAGCTATGCAAATACTTTTAGCATGGAAAATTTAGGGACTTGAAACATATTAAAAAGAATCATAAGTGATAGGTCAAGGTCCTGAGAGTGTGAAATATCCTTGATTAAAGAAAATTTAAGAACAAAATACAATAAGCTTGTTTTCATATCAAAATAAATATAAGATAAATGTGCATTCATAATTTAATATTTTAAATTTTAGAGAAAGGGAAAATTTAAATGCATTGACATTTTCTTGGGACATCATGCTCAACACCAGTGTGCCCAGTAACACAAACTGGTACAAAGCTGAACACTTGCAGTTAATCGTTTTTTCTTTCTTTCAGGGTAGCAAGATTAAACATGTTAGCCGGTGTGCCAGTACTTAAAATAGTTTTATACCTTTGTTGTGTCATTGGTTTCTTTATCACTCCAAACAAATCCCTCAACTTTCTTCAGCTTTTATATTTTTAAAAGGACAGTGATAATTATGATGAACTAAGCAGCATCATTCTCAGGTTGCCTGATGAAAATTATTGTTACATACTTTCAGATATTCTTTATATGCCTTCTTTAAATGTTTCATTCTCTCTGTCTTGCTGTTAAATTCAATTGTTTAAAAGCTGCATTTTTGCATCTCAATCAGAGACCAGGTTAAATTTACAATAACTTCTTTGGGAAACCATTTTTTTCCTTGTGAGTTTGATTCATTCAAATAGCCCCTTCTTCCTTTTGTTTGGAGTTTGATTCATTAAAATAATACTATTAGAAAAGTCTATATACAGGGTCCATGAAACATACATTCCACTTGTCCTAAGGTTTTTGTCAATGACACTGGGAATATTATTAAAATGCAGATAGTCTTGAAAAAGGCAACACTTTATACTTTACCATGTATCTACATTTCAGTGTGAATCAGCTTATTGGAGTTTACCTTAGCACACACTCTAAAAATGGAAAGGGAGTGAGAGAGAACATGAGAGTCCTGGCCACCTTGAGACAGAGGTAGGAGGGGACGCCAAGGACGGAGAAGATGTATAAAAAGGGGAGATTCAATGTTTATTCATGTGACAAGCATTCATTAAGCACCTACTATATTCTAAGTGCTTGGGATACAAAGACCAAAGTGAAACTTGTAGCTGTCAAAGAATTTACCTTCTACTGAAGATGAATGGTGAAGGTGGAGATCTATCTACATCTTCCATTTATATATGTATAAGTATATACATATTAATGTATGCAAATATATACATATATGTGCATAGAGAAAGAGAAGTAAATACTATATATGTGTGTTTGTACATACACATATATACATTACACATACATATATATGTATACCTATTCACATAGACATACAGACACAGACTACATATTTGTGTATATATGTGTGTACATATGCATGTATGTGTGTGTGCATATATATATATATATTCAAAGTTGATATAGAGTAATTGGGGTGAATTGGGGTCAGGGAGAGGATGTTCACTAACTACCAGGGAGATCAGGAAAGGTCCCATATAAGAGATTGCACCTTGAAGGAAGAAAGAGATTTTAAGAGGCTGAGTGAAGAGGAAGATCATTCCAGGCATGGCGACCTCTGAAAAGACACATAAGTGGGAAATGGAATGTTATATATTGGGAACACCAAGCAGCCTATTTGACTGCAATGCGAAAATGAATGGAGGAAAAAATGAATGAAGGATATTCGTATTAAGTAAGTTTAGAAAGGTGGGCTGAAGCCAGATTGTAAAGGGCCTACAATGCTGAAACAAGGGAGTCTGTGCTTCATCCTAGAAAAAAGAGGAAGTCATTAGTGCTTCTTGTGCAAGCAAGTGACATAGTCACACCTTTATTTTAGTAAAGGCATAGTGTCAATTTACCAGTTGTATGGAGTACAGATTGCAGATTGGAAAGATTAGAAGAGGGGAAGCCAATTAGTAGGTGACTGCAACAGCCTATGCAAGGAGTAATGAGGGCCTGAACTAGGCTGTGTAATTGGAATGTATGTGATGCCAAATACACACTTTACTTCGTAATTTTGCCTAGCATTTGTCCTGACAGCACAGGAAAATTGATTTGCTATGTGTATACCCAAATTTGTGGTATGCAAGATTTTTTTTAGCAAGTTTCCTTCATAGTTAGAATTTTTCCCAGACAACTGCTTTGTCATCCGTAGGCTAGCTAAAAATTGGGCAATGTGGACCATTATGATATTCCTATGGCACGGGGTATTTTTTTGGAGGAGGGGGGTGAGTGTATATATATATATATAAAAACTAAATATTAAAGATATGTATATCTTTAATATTTAGTTTTTAATCAAATATTTACCATCACCTCTTTATATTAACAAAGACCTGAAATTTGGGGAAATGTTGGAAGCCAATGCAAGCTTGTTCTACATAACACATGTGGTCGGGTCATATCATCTTTTGACTGGGGAGGAGGCATCTGTAATGCAATGCAAAGTGTGGTGAGATTAGATCCATAAGATCTAGGTTCATTCACACTCTCTGGTACTTAATAGTCATGTGACCTTGTACAAGTCATTTCTGGGCCTCAAGTAGAAAAACTAGGGAGAATAAAAACTGTAATACTGTGCAAAGAGCCTTATTTTACGTTATCTCATTTGATTCTCACAATGACTCTCTGTGGTAGATACTATTATCCTATTTTATAGGAAAATAACATAAGGAAATAACAGATAATGAAAGTAACTAGTGCTCTGAGAAGATTCCGTGACATGCTCAGAGTCACACAACTAACAGATGTTTGAGAGGGGATTCAAACCCAAGTCTCCCCCGGCTCAAAGTCCAGTACGATAAATAATCCCAAGTAGTTGACAGTGGATAAAATTTTGTGCTTTGGGTTTCCTTCCAAGTGAACTCGTATTTCACTTGTCCTCCCTGATCATGCCACAGGTGAGACTGTGCTGCTCAATTTGGAGAAGAGTTAATAATCCATCTACCAAATATGATTTCTTCCAGGAAGTAGTTCTCTTGGATAGTGGAAGTGACTTGGAGCATAGAAGTTCTAAGAGTTATATTACCAAACCCAAGCTTGCTTGGGATTCAGATAATATGGACCAGTGGAATCCCAATGTGAAGTCCTGAGAGGATCACATCAGAAGCATCTGCCCATTTTCTAGGTCAAAGGCAAAGAACTGTGTGAGGTAAAGCTGAAGAATCCTAAAGGATCCTGAAAAGAGGATCCTAAAAAGTCACAGCAGTAGAGAGGATCCTAAAGAGTTACAGCAATAGAGAAGATAATTATTTGCCCAATAGATTTCCGGAAATTGTTTATTTTTTAGGTTCACCTTGTACATGCAAGACTGACAGGTCTTAGCTGGTCCTGACACTTATTGCAGTCCCTACACTTTCTCTCCTCATGTAGCCCATCATGGCCTATTTTGCAAAACTGGCCCCTGTACAGATTTTTTAGTATTTAGGTGTACTTATCTTGTACTTTTACCCAGACAGGAAATTTAGAGCCTGAAGAGTAACAGTTGCTCATCTTTAAGATGAGCCAAGAGAGGCAGCCTGAAAGAGAGCACAGAGCAAGTAAGGGAGTAAGGGAGACCCAGCTTCAAAACCTGCTTCTGGAACGTATTGGCTGGAACACAGTGACCCCAGAAAATCACTCAATTCTTTATTGCCCTGGGCAACTCTCTATAAATTTCAGAAAAGGTGCTAGTCTCCATTGAATAGAAATTCCTCTTTGGGAACACCTTTCACCTATAAAATCACAGGCTTTGTTTAAAAAAAACCATCTATCTATCTATCTATCTATCTATCTATCTATCTATCTATCTATCTATCTATCTATCTATCATCTATCTATCTATCTATAGATATAGATATATACACACACACATATATATATTTACATACACACAAACACTATAGAATATAAACACATGCATACACATCTAGGGGAGAGAGAAACTTGTCTTGGGGTTGAGATTTGGGCTTATAACCAAGTTCTGATACTTATTAGTTCTGTGATTGGATAAGTCATTTTAACCCTCTAGGTATTCCTGTCTGTTAAATAAGTATAAGAATACTCATGAGCCATACTTCACAGGGCTATTGTGAAGAAAGCACCTTGTAACCCTTAGAGAGCTGTAGAAATGTATTATTATTAGAGGACATTTTCCTTAAAAAAAAAAAACCAACCAACTTGTATTTTGACACTTGTTACATGTGTGACTAAATTTCCTCCTCTGAAAAATGAGAAGGTTGAGTTAAGAGACTTCTATAGCCTCTTCCTACTCTAAATATAGGCTCTATAGAATCCTAAGTAGCGCTGATATTATGATCTCAACTTTACATATAAAAAAATTGGGAATAAGAGAATTTAAGTGGCTTTCTCATAGATATATGATTAGAGAGTGATGCCAATACTAGAACTTAGGTCTTTAGATTCCAAGTCCTCTTTAATGTTGGAAGGAATCCATGTGAAGCTATGCACTGAGATGTTAACCTATTCTAGACTTGAACTCAGATGTTTTAACTCCCATTTCATTGTTCTTTCTACCATTTAGCTGACATTTTTTCAACAGATTAGTCATAGAATCAACCAACCCTTCTGGGATATCACTTTTATATGCTTCCACAACTGCTGCTGATTCAGTGATAATTCCCTTCGTGATTTGATTCTTTGAATCAAATCAGTGCCATATATCCTTCCCCATCCCCCTCTCTGAGAAACATCCCAAAAATGTAGTGGTTTTTTTTGAGAAGAAAAGAAAATCAGTATACCTTTTGATACATTGAGAAAGCATGAAAATATGTGCAACGTGCGACAACTGTGGACCTCCCACCTCCATCAAGAGTAGCTTAGAAATGTCTTCTTATACTCCTTCATTTGACTCCTGTTTGATCTTCATAAGTTTGTTACATTTACTTTTGATTTTTTGGTGTGTCACTTCCATTTACATTAGTTTAATTAGTTATTTGTATATTTTTTTGACTTTGCTTACTTCATTCTTTATCAGTTCATATAGATCTTTCCATGTTTCTCTGTATTCATCACACACGCCATTTCTTACAGTGCAGCAATATTCCATTACTTTTATGTGCTACAATTTGTTTAGCTTTTTCCCAGTTGATGGGAATCTTTGTTTCCAATTCTTTGCTATCACAAATAAATTCTGCTATAAACAATAAGCATATTGGAGGGGACTTTTTTCTTATTGATGACTTCCTTGGGGTATAATCCCAGTAATAGAGTTTCTGATTCTAAAGGTATGGACATTTTTGTTACTTTATTTGCATAATTCCAAATGGTTTTGTAAAATGTTTGTACCTTGAAGACAATACCTTTAATATTTAAAAATACTTTAAAAATGCAATGGTTGTGAAATAAAGCCACCAAATATTTGTTGAGTATTTCCTTTGTTGGCCCTTTGTTATAAAATTACACATTATACAAAATTATAAAAATGTAGACTTTATACTCAAAAAGCTTATGCTATATCTAAGGAAACAAGGTGTAACCAAAACCAGCTGAGAAGGAAACTGGTTTGCAATCAATTACTAAATGCATTAAATAGAAAGTACAATTGGAGTTGAATTTATTTATGACAAATTGATCATTTTATTTGTAAGACCACTTTAAAGTATCTACAGTATTAGAAAATTACTTAGAATTAAGAACCTTCACATTATTGGATGGATTCTGGGAAGAAAGACATCCTAGTTTGCTGTAACTGAGAATTTGTGCAACCATCCTAGGAAACAAAATATTTTGCAAGAAAAGCTACTTAATTGTTCACACCCTCTCTCTCATGGATTTCACTTTGGAGACTACAGTGGAGTTTCTTTTCTTTTTAAAGGCAACAAAAGATACATATGATCAAACAGTCTTTGTGGCTACATTGTTTATTATAACAAAAATCTGGAAACATACTACATACATTTTGAGCAACGCCCAAGAATTGGGCAAATGCTGAATAATATATGAATTATGTATATGAATGTAATGGAATATTACTATATTGTAAGGAATGATGAATATGAAGAATTCAAAGAAAATATAGGTGCGCTTGTATAAAATTATGGAGAATGAAGAGAGCAAAACCAGGAGGGCAATAAATGCTGGGACGACAGTGAGGTAAATAAAATCATTGTGAAAAGGCAGCACAACTTTGGTTAACTACAATTATCTACATTAATGATCCTTTCTTTTAATCATCAATAAATCAGTGGTATTTCAGGGTCTGTATTTTGAAAAGGGTTCATTTGGGTGTTGAATGGAAAGCATCTGTTACATTAAAATAAAACGTATCAATAAAAGTTTTCAAAAAATAAAATCTAAACTTTAATCTCTGACTATTTTGTTTTATTTTGACCTATTCCATGAGTTTTTGACAAGGTTGTAAAGACTGATGCAGACATTTCACAGGTGAATTATGTTTTAAAGGTCTTCTATTATTAGCTTGTGACTGGATAAGTCATTTTCTGGAAAATAGCAGTCTATATGTAGAAGGCAAAACTTCGTACCTTTTGGATGTAGTAGAATGAATAGTTGGCTTATCTCTAGTACATTAGGTCCACCAAATACCTTGGTGATATTTCACTGGTGTTGGGAAGTCCCAAGGTAGGCTCTGCAACTTACATAGTCTTGAGAGTTGCCTGATGTCTATTCTAGCTGTTTTTGTATTGTTTTGTTTATCATAGCATTTCAAATAAGAATAGGTACCCAGTACAGTGGCTTACGTAGTAGGCATTTACTAAATTGAAGAATAAGCTTGATAATATTGAATCCAATTTAGAGCTGGAAAGGACTTAAGAGATCATCTAATCTGATGCCTTTATTGTACAAATGCAGAAACTAAGACCCAGAGAGTTTACAGAACTTGCACAAGGATACACAAGTATTAAGTGACAGAGGAGGAATTTAAACCCTAGTTTTCTGAATTCCAGAGCCTACATTCTTTCTACCATATCATTCTGTCTTTTATGTAATGGTCTGCTAAATCTTAATACATTCATTTTGAAGTATTGTTGGTAGATCGTTTCTCCCGCACTTACTTAAGTCTAAAGTGCTATATGGAATTCTAATTATGATGGTTTTGTTTAAAAATACACAAAGACCTTATTGACAATCTAACCCAAATCTGTAGTATATAATAATAGTACCTTAGATAAAGCATATGTTAAACACCAGGCACTGTGTGTACTAACAATTGGAAATGCAAGTAGAAGTAGATCTGTCTAAAGTTTTTCTTCTCTGAACCGTAGCCCTAAAATAAGATTTTTCTGAGTTTCTTGTCTTTTGTTTAGGGGTTGATATCTAGCAATTGCTGGAGTGAGTGTATGCATCTTGAATATCTCCTTTTGTCTGGTCCCATCACTGGGCAAGGTAAATTGACCTAGGCCCTGGGCTTCAGCTGTCTTAAAAGCTCATTTCAAAATTCATTACAAAAGAGCCATATTACCTTAAGTGTCAGGATACCCATTACACCCATGAGTGTGGTTATTTCTGTCAGAGGCATCTCTCTTCCCTGGTATAAGTCACCACACTCAGTGACAGACTGCTTTTTTTTTTTTTGCCGAAGGATGGTATTTAAGATACCTAATAGCTTTCCCGCCTAGCAGCAAATAGCCCAGGCCCTAATAGTTAACCTCCAGGATGAAGCTATTGAAATCTGAGATAAATATCACTGTAACTTCCTAGAAAACTTAAAGGAAAACCAAGGGGAAAATGCAAGGTTAATATTACAGTCCAAAATGTGTTCCAAATAGCATGCTCTTGTTTAAATGGAGCCAGCTTGAAAACGTACATCTTTATGACTTGGCTGCAGTTAGTACTAGGCACTGAACACGCGACATTTCTGTGCTCTTCTTCCCTCCTATTTTCCTTCCTCCCTCTCTTCCTTCCTCCCTCTCTTCCTTCCTTCCTCCCTCCCTCCCTCCTTCCTTCCTTCCTTCCTTCCTTCCTTCCTTCCTTCCTTCCTTCCTTCCTTCCTTCCTTCCTTCCTTCCTTCCTTCCTTCCTTGCATCTTTTCTTTCATCCTCTTCCTCTCCTCCTTCCATCAAAGTTTTTTTTTAACAGTCTGAAAAAGCAAAAACACCCACATATTTTTTCTTCAGTAGCAATATCTCCATAGATGTCAATGAAGCTTAGAGTTGGAAGCCACCTAGGATGCCATCTAATTCAACTGATTTTTGAACAAGAATCTCTTCTATACCATATCAAGTTATTTGTGCTTCAAGAACTCTGGTGAGGAGGAACCCAACAGAACTGTTCAAATAAGCCTGCCCTTATATATAGTCTACACCCCTAAAGTAAGTTCTCTTTGAAAGGAAAAAAGTATATATGTGCAGAAAAATATTATTGATTATTGTCTACACTTAGATTTCATACAAATTAGATTTGGGGGTAAGTATGATATTCAGAAGAATACTGTACTTGAACTCTCAATTTCTCTTTTTTTTGTGTGTAGAATATGTGTGATTGGGCCAGATAATATTAAGATATGGCCAGTCCACATGTGGCAAGGAAAGATACCTGGGATCTGCTCAACTCCTTCTCCAAGGGAAGCTGCAATTTCCACTACTGTGGAATTTTCACTATTTTCCTTCTCTGAAGCGTCTGATTCCCATGTACATGTGCAAAGTAGACAACTGTCCTTCAGATGACTAACCTGTATGAGTGGAGATGTAACATCTGTATAAAACTCTTGAAAGGTGGTTGTATGCCATATTGGGAAGAGACTGTACTGTGTAGTCTATCTGCTTATTTCAGGTATTTAATTCTTAATGTAGGATTTCTGCACAATTGATTTAGTTGTCACCATTATATTGTATTATGAATAAGACTTGGATAAATAACCAACCAAGTCAGTTTCCCCTCTTCTTGTCATTTATAAACATGGATTTAATAACAATGGCAAGAGCATATGGTGGGTCACATTTGAAAGAAGGGTAATGGAGACTCTGGATTTATGATTCAGACTAGAAATTGGTTCTCAATTATAAAATGGGAATGATAATAGTACCTACTTCCCAAGGTCATTGTGAGGACCAAATGAGATAATATTTGTAAAGCAATTAACACAGAGTCTGGCACATAGTAGGTACTTCATCCATGCTTATTTCCTTCCTTCTTTAAGTCAGGGAAGTGAAATATATTCATTCACTTGTTTGGAGCACTATATTTAAATGAAATATCTACCTATCTCCAAGGATTAGCTTAGTTACCACCTCCTACCAAAGCCTTTCCTTTTTCTCCTGAAATAATTTTCTTTGTATTTACTTACCTGTGAGCCTGTAGTATAATGTAAGCTTCTTTGAGAGTTTTTTTTTTGTCCTTGTATACCCAAGGCCCAATGTAATGCCTTGCCTACAATAAAACTTAATAAATATTTAATTGACATCTCTCTTAGGAACACAAAACACCACTTAAAATGAAATTTGACAATGCATATATTGGAATAATGGGATATTTTATGACATTTAGAGAAGCTAGGTGGTGCAGTGACTAGAGAACAGGAACGAGAGTCAGGAAGACCTGAGTTCAAATCTGTCCTCAGACACTTTTTAGCTTTTGCTACTCTGGGAAAATAACTTGACCACTTTCTTCCTCAGTTTCCTTGTCTGTAAAGTGGTGATAATAGCACCTGCCTCCCAGGGTTGTTGTGAGGATAAACTGAGATATTTGTAATGTGCTTTGCAAACCTTTAAGTGTATATAAATGCTAGCTATTATTAGATAGCAGTTTTTATTTTCTAAATGAAAATGTTCTTAAATTTTACCAAAATGTGGTGGTGTTTCAGACTTCATAGAAATTAGGAATTTCCATGTTTTGGATTTAATCTGAAAAAAAAGTTGTAATTTTAAGGAGGAATGCCCTGTGAGGGTGTTGTGGAGAGTAACTGCTGACTGTTGGCTTCCTTAGCAGCAGGATAGGGCTAGACCTATAGGCCTCCCTGCTGGTGAACACAGCAAACAAGCTTCCCATGTGATTCCAGATGTTTCTCACCCCCTTTTCTCCCCCACTTTTTTTTTTCTATTGGACCTCCCAGGAGTAAATGACAACTTGGATGAGTGGAAGATACTACTTCTTTACTCTAAAACCAAAAATTCACCTTGTAGCATTGCCAAAAATTTAATCTTGAGTCCCTAAGAGTGAGAAGAAGATCTAATAGAACTGGGGCATTGACCTGCACTGCTAGTGACTGTCCTTAGCTCAGAAAAATGGTCCTTTATCTGTCCACATTGGGAGTACATTTTAAAAACATTAGACTGAGTTGAAAGACAGTTGTATTCATTGGAAGACGCGCTGACTTTGAGGGTCCCTCCCCAGCCCTTTTTTCTTTTCATTGAGCTCTAACAGATAAGTAAGCACACATGGTGTGTTCTAAATATAATTAAAATACACCCCTCCTTCCTCTCCCACCTCCAATCCCCCATAGTCAAGGGATGAAGGTGGGAGGGAGTTGAGACTTCAGGAAGACTGCAGTGGAAAATTGATGAGGGCTAATTGAGTTAACAAGTACTAATAATAGACAGACTGCCAAAGGAAGAAAAGAAAAGGGGCTGGTGAAAGAGTCATCAGGTGCCTAGACTGATGAAGTATATTGTCTGCCCCATTTACTTTTCTGATGAAGCTCACTGTCCATTTGGAGCCCACACAGCAAGGAAGCAGCTTAAAAAAATAAAATGCTGCAAGCCCAGTGTATACTAAAGTCAAGGGCTTGAAATGAATGTTTCTTCTTACCCAGTAGATACAGAATCTGCATATTGTGGGGATAATGAAGCATTAAAGTCTGTTCCGTGGAAAGGGCTGAATACCTACCTAGTTGGGCTCACCCCAGGAGTCTAAAGGCTATTTACATCTGTGCTTAATGCAGCCTGGCCCCCAGCAATGAGGCTCCCACTGGTGGCTGCTTCCATGAATTTGAGGCTTTTTTTCCTTCATCATAGCCACTCTTGGCTTCTTTTAAGACTTTCCTGAAACCACATTGCAACAGTAAGTAAACAGAATCAAGAACTGTCTCTCTCACTCGGCACTCCATCTCCCCTTTCTCAGTGTTTTTACCCTAGCTGTCCCCCAGTTCTGGTATGAATATCTGCCACCTCAGAGAATCCTTTTATTCTTTTAAGTCATAGTTCAGGCACCATGAAGCATTTTCTGATCCTTCTAACTGCTAGTTCTTTTCTGCCTAAACTACCTTGTATCTAACCACTTTGTATGTATTTATATAAGTACCTATATTCCCCATTAGAATATAAGCTTTTTGAAAACAAGGATAGTTTTCCTTTCGATATTTGTATATTTTTTATAACTGTATATACAGTGCCAAGTGTCTAAAGTTATATAGTGGGAGCTTAATAAATAAATATTGGTTGACTGATAAATTGATAATGCTAATCTTAAAAAAAGAAAAAAAATCAAATGATTAGTGTAAGAGTTTTTTTTTAAAAGGATTTTTTTTTCAAGAAAAAGAGCTTGTATATTTCTCACACAGGGGAATATACTGACTTGAGAAAAAAGAAGAAAAATATCTTATGATATTTTATGATAGTCTCACCTTATGACTACTTCCATTCTGATTATAACATGTTCCTAACCCTATATTATGGATTTTCTGCCCATAATGCTAGGGTTTTGTGTGTGTGTGTGTGTGTGTGTGTATTTGGGTTGTGTGTGTGTGTACGTGTGTGTGTGCGTGTGTGCGTGTGTGTTTTCTCCAGCCTTTCACACTTCAATGAGTATTTCTTCTGTTCTGGAGTGAGATGGGCTACAGAAATGCCACCTGCCCTCCCTCTCCTACTGCTTCCTCCCAGCTATCCCTCAGCCCCCATTGAAGCTGAGTTTGCACAACCGGCTGACATGTGCTCACACACTGGCCATTTGACTTGGCAGCATTCTGCTCTCCTGTGGAAAATGCAGCCCTTCAGCCACGTCAGGCCTCTCCATTAGTGATGGCGGCCCTCCAAAGTGGGGCTGTGGTTTAAGCACAAATGGGCAGTGTAGGCCAAAATGAATGTGAGGCAGAGGCTACTATCTTTAAAAGGTGGATCTGGAGGCAATTTAGTGGGTATAAATTACAATTGACTTTGGAAGAAAGAACTCACACACTTGAGCCTCCTCAGATGTGTAGCCAATAGGGGGTCGTCTGACTACATGAAACTTTGCACATCTATCAGCTAAAGAAGAGATCCAAATGCAAAAATCTAGCACTCAGGGACATCATATGGATTCGTAACACCCCCTGGAGGACTTGTGGCCTACGAATCAATGAATGGTTTATTCTGAGCCAAAAATATACTTTCACAGTGCTTCTCAATTTACTTAGCTGTTTCAGAACACCATATGTGAGAGAACACAGAAGACTGGGAATTGCTCTTACAGAAGACACTATTTAGTGATATGAGGAATACCTCTCAAGGCAGCCAAAGGCATGAAATTTGCTAGCTTCTTGGCCTTCACAATAGTACATAGCTTTCAAACTTCAACCAAGGAAAAATTTTCGAGTACAGGTGTCTGGATCAGTTTCCCCATTGGACCACTGGTGATAGTTTGGAATGGTACAGGACATCTACCTATTCTTGACCCAATTTAGAACCTTGTTACTTCAAAGAAAGTTGATCTAGAAGTCTTTGTCATCTCCTTCTTAGGTCTTTTTTATCCTGCAGTTGTTCATGTTTATTTCATACCTGAAGCTGGAAATTCTTTCCTGTCTATGAGAATTAGCCTTTTCTTGTGGGCATATTATTCTTAAAGCTAATGCCATTGTGGGTTTAATATAACTACTGTGTAATGTAATAATAAATTGACAGATTTTAAAATCAATCAGTTAATCAACAAGCATTTGGTAAGTGCCTATTATGAACCAGGTACTGTGTTAGACTTTAAAAAGTATCAATGCTTTGTTTTTTAAAATTTAGAAATATCCAATGGACAATATTGGTAATTCACTAATGAAAAAAATTTCTAAAGTTTCTGTTATCTACATAGATGTGCCCTTTTTATTTCATCAAATCAATCTCATTTCCCACTACAAATGTTGCAAAACAATTGCTTACATATTTGCATCCAAAGGTTTTAATATTATCAAGAATCACTGTGTTCTAGTGGAAATAGTCTTGGACTTGGGCTATAGAAACTGAGGCTGGGATTCCATATCACTCGGATGCCTACTATCTCTGTGACCCTTGACCAATTCTTTCATCTCCCAGAGCCCCAGTTTTCTCATTTATAAAATGGGAACACCACTCCCTCTGAGAGCTATTTTGAAGAAATCACTTAGTAAAGCTTCAAGTGCTATATCAGTATAAATTAGTGTTCTGATTTTCATATGGACCTCAGAAGAAATATCATACACTTTCATCAGTTAATTTTCAAAAATTGTTGAATTTTGTGGACAAAAAAGTGCATATCGAATTATTACTATTCCTCTTCATGATTTAGATTGGTTTATTGCTGTACTCTGTTCTTTAGTAGTATTTCAATTATCTGCTAGGCATGAGAAATTATTGTTTGGCTACTAGAAAAAGCAAACTATGTGGTTCACTTTCCAAATTTTCCTTTGCCTTAGCAAGTCAAAATTGAAATTCCTACCTAATCACTAAAAATGAACAAATGTAATCTGCCAAACTGGAGAGACAGCATAGTGGAATCGAAAGGTTACCAGACTCAGAGTTGGGAGTCTTTGATTCTAGTCCTTGATTTACCAATTGCTCTGAATTACTGTGTGTGTTTGTCCTTTGTTGCCAAAGAAGATCATGCCATCAGAGAAATAATGACATGACTTGCACTTGACTTTGTTCTGAGTGAGGGAGGGCTGTGCAGGTCACCAGCCTCACTTCTCCTCCAGAGCCATCTGAATCCAGTGACCAGATAGTCATCAGGATGACTGGAGAAGACCCAGGATGGGGCAACTGGGGTTGTGACTTGCCCAAGGCCACACAGCTAGTGAGTGTCACAAGTGTCTGAGGTGAGATTTGGACTCAGGTCCTCCTGACTCCTGTACTGGTGCTCTATCCACTACACCACCTAGCTGCCCCATTCTGAATTACTAAGCCCTTGGTTAAGTCACTAACTTCTCTGGGTTTTCATTTCCACATCTATAAGATGAAAAGGTTGGACTAGAAGGTCCCTATAATTCTTCCTAACTACAAAGTCAATGATTCTATTCAATACCTATATTGACTTCGATAGTCAGTTGTGTTTACAAGAGGATGATATGAATTCCAAAAAGAGTTGGTATTTTTCACGATCTTTGGGAATTTTTTTCTCATTTCGTTTTAAATTTTGACAAGGTGTCTCCTCTTCCAATTTACCCTCCACCCAAAAATATTTCAAAAAATTCTTGTTTCTCAAACTTAAAGAGTAATCAACTTCACTGGTTTTGTCTGGCTAGTTCATGAAGTTCTCTTTGTAGCTTGACCAACATTTTCATGAGTCTTTGGGCAAAGAGTTTAAAAAATAGCTAACCTATTTGATTTTTTTTCAAAAGAAATTTTGCCAGTTCCCAACTCCTTGATTGACATTTTCAGTGAATTGACACTAGTCAGAAATCTGGAAAGTCAGAATTCAAGTTTCAGAAAAGTTAAAATTATTTTGAAACTTTTTCCATTTTAGTCAAACAAATAACAAATGAGAAAAAAGACAGGAAGATCATGTAAAAACATTTCAGGTACCTGCCTCTTTGGAGAAAGACTTTGGCCTATATATTGGAATATATCCTAAAACTCAATAGTACAGCCAGACCTTTAGGCATTATGAAAAATCTCTGTACCCATTCTGCCTGGTAAGCATAGCTTTATTGTTGTTGTTGCAATGACCCAATTTGGGGTTTTCTTGGCAAAGACTGGGATGGTTTGCTATTTCTTTCTCCAGCTCATTTTACAGATGGGGAAACTAAGGCAAACAGGGTTAAGTGACTTGCCCATGATCACACAGGTAGTAAGCATATGAAGTTGGATCTGAACTCACAAAGATGAGTCTTCCTGACTTGGGGCCCACCTGGCTCTCTGTCCATTGTGCTACCTAGCTGCCTCAAACATTATCCTTTCAGATAAATATATCTAACACTCATTGAAAATGATGGTATTACGAATCCCCTTAATATCTTGGATAATTCCTATTAAAAGTGAGAAGCAGCATGGCTTAGCAGAAAAGTACTGGGGTAGAGGAGCAAGGTTTTTGTTTAGGCTCTTCTACAGATTCAGTTCAGCATTTCCAAAACATTTATTAAGCACTCACTATGTACAAGGCACTGTGCCAGATGGTGATGACTGAAAAACTAAAAGGAGATCTTGCCCTCGAAGAGCTTTTGCTCTACTTAGAGGGATGAGGGTAATGGTAGAGACGTAAAATATACACAGGGATAAATAAATAGAAAACATATGCAAAATAATTTTAGGAGGGAAAGCCCAACGAGGTGAGTGGAGAATGGGCTTGTGTTGGAGATGACACCAGAGCTATGCTTTAAGGGAAGCTAGGGATTCTTCCAGGCGGAAATGAAGAGGGATTACATTGAAGACACAGAGCATAAAGGGGACTAGGGGTGAAAGACCAGAGAGTATAATCTCATTTATTTGTGTCATGGAGGTTTTCTTTTCTCTGAGAACTAGAAGAGTGAATTTATGAGGTATACTAGGATGACACACAGATACATATTAATAGACAGCATGAAGTTGAGAGAGTTCTGGATTTGAGTAAGGAAGATTTAGTGCAGGGTTCAAATTCTGCATCAGACACTTACTATGTGACCTTGAGAAAATCACTTAGCCTCCCTGAGTCTCAGTTTCCTCATCTGTAAAATGGGCTTGATAATCTACAATGTTTTTTCTAGAGCTAATGGGGAGTAATGAGAAATAAAACTGGAAAGATAAGTGGGAGCCTCATAGTGAAGGTCTTTTAATTTAAGACTGAGAATTGTCTGTTTTATCCAAAAGGCAATAATAGGAAGCCTCTGAAGATTTTTGAGCAGGGAAGTAATGTAGTCATATTTATTTGAGGAATATTTCAAGAACATTAATTTGGTAGCTATGTGGAAGAGGGATTAGAAAGGGGGAAATACTGGAAATAGAGGCCAATTAGAAAGATACTGGAAGAGTCAGGGAAGTTAGAGGAGAAGTGGTGAGGGACTATGAGAGCCCTAAAAGTGGAGATTAGGGGGTAGATGCACTAGATGATGGGGAACTATGTCCCCCAACACTTGGTAAGTGATTGAATATAAAGGTGAAGGAGAGAAAGAAATTAACCTTGAAGAATGACTTTAAGGTTGCAAATTTTTGATGATTGGAAGGATGATGTTATCTTCAACTGAAATAGGAGAATTTGGAGGAGGGATGATGTGATTTGTTGTTTAGTTATTTCGATTATGTCCAACTCTTCATGACTCCATTTGGAATTTTCTTGGCAAAGATATTGGAATAGTTTGCCATTTTCTTTTCCAGATGAGGAAACTGAGGCAAACAGGGTTAAGTGACTTGCTCAGGGTCATGCAGCTACTAAGTATCTGAGATCAAATTTGAACTCAGGAAGATGAGTCTTCTGACTCCAGGCCAGGCACTCTATCCATTGTGCCAACTAGCTGCCCTGACAATGTGATAAAATGGAGCCAACTTAAGTTGAAGAACCTTTGTTTAAATTCACACCTTTGACACTTGCTACCTGTATAACCTTGAGCAAGTCACCTCTCTGGTCCTTGGTTATGTTTGGGGAAAATTTAAGTTCTAGTCTATAAAATAAAGAGGTTGGACTAGGTAACCTTTAAGATCCTTTCCAGCTCTGACTTCTGTGATTTAATCCTGTTTAAGTGATGAGATAGGTAAGCATCAAAAAGAGAGTGGTAACACTGACCCTTTTTATAATTAATTGAAGATAAAAACTTTAGGCACATAAAAATTTATTGACCAGAGGTCCCAACAATTGAAGAAAGCATCTTGCCATGCTTGTGAGAAATATATTTCTTTGTAGAATGTCTGGGGGGCAGTAGGTAGCTCAGTGGATAGAGTTCTGGGCCTAGACAATCAATTGGAAGACTCGAGTTAAAAACTGGCACTTACTAGCTTAGCCACGTGACTCTGGGCAAGTTACTTAATCCTGTTTGCCTTACTTTCCTCGTCTATAAAATCAACTGGCGGAAGAAACATCAAACCACTCCATATATTGGCCAAGAAAACCACATTGACAAATAGAGCGTCTGTTTAGATAACAATGAGAAACCTTTCAAAAGAAGCAAGAGATGGGTCTTCTGGTCAGTACATCATATCTGGACCTTCTAATTAAGTTACTTCTTTGGATTTCCTACTGGTTCTAGAGCTAAGGTGAGTCATTCACTAGCACTCATGAGTAACGCTTAATGGACACCAGTAGAAAATGTAAGAATAATAAGAATTAATGAGTAGTGAGTGCTGGTGTTGGGATAATTCCACTTTAATTATTAACCATCAGCATTATTTTCCTAGAACAAACTTTATCTAAATTAACATAAGGCATGAAAGGATTTTTTTTTTTGGTCTGTATTTATACTCACTGTTGTAAAATGTTAAAGGTAAAACCTCTTCGGAGGGAGGGAGGTACAGATTGTCCAACTGTATTAAAACTGCTTTCTCCAAAGTTATTATTGATTTCTTGATGGGCATATGTAATAGCTTTATCTCAATCTACATCTTTCTTGACATTTTCTTAGCACAGCTACCAAAATGATTATCTCTAAAGTGCCAATTCATCCAGGTTACTCTTCTGCTCCATAAACTCCAATGGCTCCCTATTATTTATAGGACCAAATATAAATTCCTTTTTGTTTTTAAGGGGAGGAGGGTGGTATTTAAAGCTCTCCAAACCTGGCCTCCGCCTAGTCTTTCCAATTTCTGTACACATTGCTTCTTTCCCTGTACTTTATAGAATATTGATCTGTCAATTAACAAAGTATCTTCTATTGTTCAACAGTATGCGACGGGCTGGGAGTACATATACATACCAGAATCAAATGATTTTACTCTCAAGACACATATTCCAGTCACATTGTTCCACAGTCCCACACTACCCTTCTCATAGCCTTTCCTTTGCACTAATGTTCCCATGCCCACAATGCCCTTTCTTCTCATCTCTGGCTCTTAGAATCTCTGGCTTCAACACTTTGCTCAAATGTTACCTTCTCCAGGAGGGCTTTTCTGGTTCTGCCACTTACAAATGCCATTATAAGGTTACATTATATCTACTCTGGATGTTTCATTTTTATATTTATTTGTGCACATGTCTTCCCAGGTTAGATGGTAAACTCTCTGAGGGCAAAGACTGTTTTTTTTCTTTCTTTTTTCTTTTCATTTCTTATTTTGTATTCTTAGCACTTAGCACATCTTCTCTGTAGTTATACTCTTAGAGGCTAACATATAGTAGGTGCTTAATAAATGTTTGACGGTTGATAAGCACTTCATAAGGTCTTGGTGGATTGACCACATGGATGTAACAAATAAAGTCTCAAGTATAAGAGAACATTTATGAAGGTAATGGGTCCATTTTCATACTGACAGCTTTATGGGCAGTGGTCCTGCCTCACTGGGCTTGGAGTAAATTGTGGTGCCTGGGAGGAAACCTTCCCAGGTTAATAGCTAAGTGCCTAAGTGTGTTTGAGGTTAATCATTGCATTTACACAGAAAGTATTTCCTTCACAAAGTACCACCCCAGTGGGCTCAGCCCCACCTGTTAATCAGTTCCAGCCAGTAGCCAAGCCCAGAGCCCAGAGGGATCAAGGCTTAAAACATTTTGGTAATCTTTGAACACTTTTCTGCAGTTCTGTTGACCACTGACTCTCTAACATTACTCTTGTTCTACTCTCTCTTTCCTTCTCTCCGAAATTCCAAAGAACTTTGGAGGAATTGTGTAGATGCAATCCCAGTCAAATGATAGCTGTTTTCGTTGAAGATATTTCTCCTACTCTACACAAAATTCGCTTGCCTCTTGTTTCTGTACTCTTAGTTAACTTCAAGATGAAGGTTTACAGTGGAATTTCACAAAAGCTAATTGATATAAGAGATTTGAAGGGTAGCCTAATTTTCCAAGTCACTTTTTCATCAAATTTGGTTTCGGTTGATTTGGTTTGGTGAGGTTTTATAGATATTTAAATATTAAATAAAACATTTCAGCATTCAAGTTGTATTTGATCATTAAAACTGCATGAGGAAGCAAGTAGTTGGTTGCTTTGAATATGAGTATTTTGGATTTATATATAAAAATGAGAAAAATAATGCTGGTCTTATGAATAAGTAAATAAATGAACAAATGAATGAACAATTACACTATGTTATACATAACAATAATTAAAATAATATATTATTATTAGTAATAAGTAAATGAAGAAATAAGCAGAGCATAATGTTGTCTATATAATTTGAAAGACCACAGACAGGGTTCCTCTCAACTCTATCCCCCAGTATTTTCTCATGATGCTAAACTCCGCTGTTATGATCTTATTACTTTGTGTCTTGTAGATTTTTCTGTCCCCCAGGATCTAGGACAGTGAGTTTATTTGTTTGTAAAGTATTTTGAAAGCCACAAACATGGTAGAAGTCAGAATTCTGGAATTCAATTTAGGAAGACGTGGGTTCAAATCTTGCCTCAGACACTTAATAGCTCAGTGATACTGGGTAAGTCACTTACACCCTGCACTTCATTTGGAAAATGATAACTTTGGACTTGATAGCCTCTGAGGGTCCTTATAGATCGAAATCTATGGTTGTATCATCCTCTGCCCTTGGTTCCCTTGTCACCAGTGCTCTTTATAGGCTATCTACCTGCCTGAATTTCTTGCCCTAACCTGCCATAACTATGAGCTCCTTCTTGCATGTCTGGATTTCTGACCTGCTGCTTGCTCTGATCTCTGATAACTAATGACACTTCCTTGGATGTTGATTTCCTGCTAGTATCTGCACCCTTTCTTATAATTAAGTGAGAGTGAGCACCTGCCGAAAGGGACATAGCTGAGGGATATGAAGGGAAGTAGTGTTAAAGGCAAGTCAATTGGGCACCAAAGGTAAATTCACGGTTTTTTTGAGGGCCAGATGTACACGAATATGTGCTCTAACCTACATGCTCAGGGCCTAAAACATATTCTAGTAGACAGTGATTAGAATTTTAGAAATTTAGATCAACCTCTTCATTTTATGACTGTGGAAACTGAGCCCTATGGAATTGATATCATGCCCAAGGTCAGAAAGCTGATCACAGAATTACACCTCTGGTTTCCTAACTACTTGTCCAGTGCTCTTCCCTTTCTCATTCACATTCAGATGGTGCATGGTTTGCAAAGAAAGCCCCTTTCTCTCCATTCCCTATAAGACAGGTCACAAGATCAGAGAACTAGGGCTGGAAGGCTACAAGTCCAACTTTCTGATTTTACAAATGAGGAAACCTTGAGTCTCAGAGAGGTTAAAGAACTTGCTGAGGATCTGAATATCTGAGGTGCTTTATCTTCCTTAATCTAAGCTTAGCATTCTATCCACTTTGCTATGCCATTGGTATAGACAGGATTTCCCAAAAGTCTTAGTGCAGTTTTAAGCTTTAATAGCACTAAGACTTTGGGACAGCCTATACATATAAAACCGTCTTTCCAGTTCATTGGCATATGGAATTCTTGGTAAGGAAACCCCCTGTACCAATTCAGATCACTAATTTATAGTCTCAGGGAGTTTTCTAGGAAACTAAGAGGTTTTGACTTGTCTTTGTTTATGTCAAATTTTTTAAAAACCTGAAATGAAGGCTTAAGCTAACTATGAATATATTCTTTCCAAGATTCTTGTAACAATGGTTATAGCTATTCAATAGTGTTGCAGTAATTATCAGTTTTTGGGTTATTGTTCTGCCTCTAATTTGTTTTTTTTGTAATTCCAGAGAGTTTTGTTTATCACTTTGCAACAAATGATTGTAAGGCCAATGTAGTAATCAACCTGCTTCATTATATTTTTGGTAGATTGCTGGCATACTAGCATGTATTAGGACTTGAACACAGGTTTTGTTGAATGTGAGGTTGGTTTCTATCATCTACACCATATTGCCTTGCTGGCCTGGTTTTCCTGCCTTTTTGACACATGCCGGCTCTGTGACCCTGGGGGCAGTACTCTAGGTGACTCTCTAAGATTGTAAGTCCATATAAGGTTGCATTGGTCAATTAGTCATCTGAGGGAATTGATTTTAGGTGGGGGAAAAAGCAGAAGGGTCCACTAGACATGTATTTCAGGAGTATATGGAAGTCTTGTGTATGAGACTATGAGACCCACTCAGCTATCAGCTTGGTACTTGCCCATGGGCATGTGTAGTGCCAATGTGATATTCAGAGCACTTATGGAAGTATGAATATGCCAGCACAGTTCTGAATCACCAACTCTCCACATGGAAGACAGAACCAAAACATGTATTAAGACACCAGAAAACCAAATCCATCATATTGACCAAGAAGTCTATACATATCATTAGGCCTTCCCACAAATGAACACCCTCGAGCAAAATGCCCTTCTCTCACCCACACAAGCCAGCTGCCTTTCCCAACTCTGATTGCTCTCTAACTAACTTCCTCTCAGCTCTTCTCCAGCTCTGACTCTTCCTGCTCCACCCCTTCTGCTCCACCCCTTCCTGTTTCCTGTAACTTAGATTCATGTTGTGACTCAAGCTTTAGCAGGTCACATGGGTCTGTGAATGAAAAACAAAGATCTTTCCATTAAGAAGCAAAATTACAATAACAGTAAGCAAAAATGTATTATCAATACATCTTCTTTTGCATTCATATCCCAGGAACTACTCCACGCTTAAGGGTGATGGATAGTGTTCTCAGCTCTAGGTAGAAATTTGTGCTGATAAAGCTGAAAGAACCACTTAGGTTCTTTATTTTTGCAGAGTAGCCTTAACGATTACATCCTGGTCAAGCCACAAAGAAAGATAAATCTTCAGCTTTTTTGTATGGCAGTGAAATTTGCTAAGATATGTTTTGTTCTTCTTGTCATTTTGTGGAGGAGGTTTACATTGTGCTATTTGGTCAATTGTAGCATTTGAATATATGATAAGATACCAGCTAGCATCAGAGAAGCACTTAATTTCAGTGAATTTAGCACCTACTCTGTACTTAGTACTGGTCTCCGTAAAGGAGATACAAATGCAGAATTGATGAAATCCCTTAAGTAGCTTTCACTCTACCAATTAATTAATTAACCAATCAATTAATAAACAGTCATTTATTAAATATTTATTATATGCCACCAATTATTCCAGGTGCTCATGGTGTTCTTATTCAGTTTTTTTCAGTCGTATATGTCTCTTCATGACCCCATTTGGGGTTTCCTTCATAAAAATGCTGGAGTGGTTCGCCATTTCTTTCTCCAGTTCATTTTATAGATGAGGAAACTAAAGCAACCAGGGTTAAGTGATTTGATCAGGATCACACAGCTAATAAGTATCTGAGGCCGGATTTGAACTCAGAAAGAAGAGTCTTTCTGACTCTAGGCTGGCTGTCTATCCACAGAACCACCTAGTTAGCCCACCCTCAGGCTATATATACAGAAGTGAGATAACCTACTCTTTTGAAGAGTTTACATTCTACTGGGAGAGTGCAGTAATATGTTCACAGATAAATAAATGTAAAATATATGCAATCTAAATGTAAAGTGATTGGGGGTATGAAGTAGAAGGATCAGGAAAAACTTCTTGAAGGAGGTGGCACTTAAGTTGAGTCTTCAAAGAATGTTCTAAGAGGTGGAGGTGAGGAAGGAGAGTATTCCAGATATAGGCCAATGTAAAGATAGGATATGGGATATATATGAAGAATAAGTTGACAATTTAGGTAAAATGTAGAGCACATGAAGAGGATTAATATGTAATCAGTTTAGAAGGATAGACTGGTTGCCAACCAGCTTTAAATGTCAAAGAAGGGAATTTGAATTTCATTCGAGAGGTAATAAGGAGCCAGTGTCTTTCCCTTTAAAGTTATCTTGTATCTCTTTCTTGCATCTACATGCATATGTAGTACATGTGTGAGTATTTGTCTGCTACTAGGTCCCAGGTGACAGTTTGAACAGTTATTGAACTGCCCAGATTATAGGAAGTTCCTATAGTTTCGTCAGCTTCATTTATGCAAGTAGTGCAAGGCTCTCTTTATCGTAATCAATTTTGTGAACTTCATCTAATGTAGGTATACAAAGTTAGAAAGTTTTTCTAATCATGATGCCCTTGTGATAGACAAGAAGGGACAAAGACAAAGACAAGAAGGGTCATCCAGTGGATGATTGAGTGTCTCTAAGGCCCTGCTGGGTCAGCTAGATGGTGCAGTGGATAGTGTACTAGACCTGGAGTTATGAAGACTCCTCTTGAGTTCAAAACTGGCCTCAAACGCTTACTACTTATGTGATCCTGGGCAAATTACTTAACCCTGTTTACCTCAGTTTCCTCATCTGTAAAATGAGCTGGAGAAAAAAAAGGCAAACCATTACAGCATCTTTGCCAAGAAACTTCAAATGGGGTTACAAAGAATCAGACACAACTGAAAAGTGATTGAACAACAAGAAGGTCCTGCTACTGCTCAGTCTCTATGAACCACCCAGCAACAACAATCAGATATAAGGGTGGAGATCCAGAGCTTTGGGCTCTCCAATGAGGTATGCATCCCACTTGCATTTCATTCACTCATGGGACTAATGGGCTGGAGAACTTCCATGCTTGCATGTTTGTGAGTAATAAACTGCCTGACTTTTGATCCTTTGAACCCTTGGGTTCCTTCTTGGTGCCTCATCTATGATCTCCTCATAATACACATGTTGCTTCTCTCCCTGGAATATGTTACTTGAGGTTTTGAATCTAGTTGACTAGGAGGAAAGGAGCATTCTTCATGGTTATAGAACAGGTTGAAGAGGGTTGGGCTTGGAAAGTGACGAGTTCTGTTTTGAATATATTGAGTTTGAGATGCTTACGGGATATCCATTTTGAAATGTCCAATAGGCATCTGGTGTGATGTGGAGCATCACTCCTTCCTTCGCACAACCGCCAAGTTGAAATTCTTAAAACCTGGGTCTGAGCATAGCATTCCCCAGATGAAAAGTTCCAATGAATCCATCAATGAGCATTTATTTATTAAAGGTTTACTAGGGGCCAAGCATTGTGATAGAGAGTGGGGATGCAAAGAAAATAGTGAAATCTGTCTCTTCCCTCAAATATATATATGCATATATAGTTAAATATTTCCCAATTTCATTTTTCATATGCATTTTAAAAAATTAAGTTTCAATTCTCCACTTCCCCCTGGCTCTTCTGCATCCCTTGAGAAGGCAAGCAATATGATATTGATGACTGAGATAAAGTCATATAAAATATATTCATATTTTATTTTCATAAATATTATTATTCATATTTTATATTCATATAAAATATATTTATATTGTTTTAAAAGGACACACACATGCAAGAAAAATAAAGTGAAAAAAGTATGCTCTGAACTCAGAGTTCATAAGGTCCTCCTCTGAAGATGGACAGCCTTTTCCCTCATACATCCTTGGAAACTGTCTTGAATCATTGTATTGATCAGAGTAGCTAAATCTTCCATAACTGATCATTGTTACAAAGGTTGCAAGACCCACTTTTTCTAAAGAGGCATTTCCCAGACCCACTCCAGTTCCCTATTCCACACTCATTCCAAGTGCTAATGAATTAATTCCCCTACAAGGTTACATTCTATCTCTGTAAGTATCTTATGTGTAACCATTTAAATACATGTTTTCCTAACCAAACGGAATGTAAGTTCCCTGAGTCCAGGAACTGCTTCTGCCTTTTTTTGCGTGTATCTCCAGTGTTTTTCAGTTTCTTATATAGTAAACACTTAATAAAATTTTTTTGATTAATTAATTGGTGAGATCAAAGGATAAAAATAAAATATTTCTTTTCTTAGAAGAGCTTACATACCCCTGGTCAGTTACAAATGGCCTTTTTACATTTTTTTTGAGGTAAAAATTCCCTCATTATGTATGTTCCCATCTTAAATGTTTATAGAGTTAAGTCCTGATTAGTGCAAATAATCAATCCCCTGATGTAGTTGCATATATTCAAATTTGCAATAATAATTACATAAGAAGTCATAATTGGTTCTAGCCAATGGAAATATGCATGTGAATTTGAATAATGTATATTAATGTATAATGTAATAATATAGTATTAATAATTTCAGTGAGATTCATTATTCATTAAGGTGATTCATTAATAGCACTAATTGGGATTTCATTATAGTATGGAAAATAAAAACAAAAACAATCTTGAAATTTCTTCATGGTCTTAAGGTAAAGTTTCACCTTAATTTTAAAATATTGTCATTTAATATGGGAGGAGGAGAGTGCAGTATGCACATGAACTATTTTCTGCTTCTGTTCCTATTCATTAATTGGATGTGGAGTCTCCAAATTGACAGAGGTATTTAGGGAATCTGCTCACACTGTAGCACTGGGCTTTTAGAATTTATAACCTTGTAGTCTCCATGGCTGTGAAACTCCTTACCATTACCTATATCCTTTAGGGAACTGGATGGATCAATGAGCATTTTTTAAAATACAAAATTTAAAGATATTAATCTATTGTTCCTAATTCCTTTTCTCTTTCTTTTTTCTTTTTGGTGAATTATAAAGCCCCCTGGAATTCTGCATGAAGATGGCTCTAGGAATTTTTGGTATTGTTCTCATTACTGGTCATACATTATCCATGCTGTATTAGTGTGAAAACCAGGCAAGATAAGGGGAGATTGGAAAACAAGAGGATCATTTACAAGTGTCAAACCACCTTACTGCCTTTTTTTTTTTTAACTTTCATCATCTTTCTCTATCTGCCTTGTTCCTTCTGCTTGTTAGCGGTACAGTTTCTATAGCAACAGCTATTGGTTGTAGTAACAATGAAAGCCCCAGCAAGCTCTCCTGCAGAGAAATTCTCGATGCTGACAAGATCAACTCATATTTTCTTTGTCCAGTGTTTTCTATTACTTCCCAGAATGACCCTTTTAGCAGGATAGAAAAGATTCCCACTAATTATTTCTGAAATAAGCAGCTGAAGTCAGGCAAGCTGGCAAATAGATGTTATCGAACAGTGGTGAGGGAGAGACACTACCTTAGAAATAACCCAATTTCATAAGAAATAAATTCCACCATCTTGTACTGTTAACACAGAATAGAATGAAAGGTCAGCCAGCTTCTTCCAATCCAAATCATCTAGTTTTATTTAGAAAACATTCTAAATTTAGAAAAACACTACGCAAAATACCAATATTTTTTTAAAAAGCATTTTGCACAATAATAGCATAAAAATTAACAAATGATTGGAGAACAGATTGCCAGTTCTGAAAAGCACTTCCATGAACTTGAACAAAATGTTATATAAAGGAGAAAATTCAATGGATTTCATGGCTCTTTTGAACAGTTCCTCTGCCTTTTGGTTTCAATTATTTGAATATTTTTGGTTGATTTTTATTTTCAGGCTATTTCCCCTTGAATTCTCTAGAAAAAAATGTTCCAATGATACATTTCACTTTTCATGCATAATGGTAGTCTAGGATGTAAGACTGAAGGAATTAGAAGTGGAAGGAACCTTTTAGATCATCCACTTTAATCCCCTTATTTCACAGATAAGGAAGGGAGGCCCAGACAGGACAAATGACTTAGCTAAAGTTAAATAAGCAGTAGAACTGGAATTCAGATTGGAGTCCTCTGATCCAATGACCTCAAATCCAGGGTTTTTCCTCCTAGTATTCCATACTTAACTGGAAAGCAATGAAAAATTATAGGTTTTTAAGAAATACGAGAGTTATCAACCCATTTTATTTATGCATTATAACTTTAAAAACTGATTAATATTTAATCCTGGGATTGGGAGGACATGAAGGTTTCTAGTTTTATTTCCTATCTACTCCAATTTCTCTTTTGAGACCCTTCTGGTTTTCTTTTGTTATTATCTATCCATTATCATTTCTTTGTTACATTTCTTCTCCACGACGTATATTTTCTAATGTATGAACTATTTCTTTGTTTTTAGGGGAGACACTTTGGAAGTCTTCATTCTTTCTATCAATCTTCTACACAATTATTTCATAAACCCAGATATTTGTTAAATGTTCTCCCGAATCAACAGCTCTTAGATTTTCAGTGAACATTGATGGGAAAAAATTGCATCTTTATTTTCACTAGTCTCTAATTGAAAATTAGCATTTCCTTCAATTATGAATTTTAAGAAAGGATTTTCAAAAGAGATCCATAGGATTCATGAGAATGCCATGAAAATAGGTTTGGGTTACCCAGTAATTAGGAAATTTGAGCCAATGGGAAAGGAATGAAGGGCTGTCAGGGAGAAAGGGCAGTGCCAAGTCAATATGAACATATGTTGGTTGCAGTAGGAGAACAGCAAATTCTAGTTGTTAGGAAATCAGTTCTTATATAATTAATAACTCTGATATTGCCCTATCTGAATTCCCATCATTCAGTCACTTTGCCTCACCCTTTCTTAAAACTATTTTTTATCCTCACCGTGACTAATTCTTTAAAAACGACTTAGTGACTTATTCAAGGCGCTTGAAATACTAGATTTAGACTTTCTAAGACTTCAAAGGTGAGATGACTAACAATATTAATTGAAAGTAAAAATAAATAAATAGTAAATAATGCATTCATATGTATTAGATTAATATTAATCTTGGAACAAAGATATTTATCAGTCATTTTGTTACCATTCAACATTACAGTTTCAAAAACATAACAATATGGTTCAGTATCTTTGTATATTTTGGTATATTTAATTTTAAAATATCATCTAGTTCTTCCCTATTTCTGCCAGATCATAACTTACCTCCGTTCCTAATTTCTGTCTTTTAGTTAACTTCCACTACTCTTAAATCACTCACCCCCAGCATAACTCCACTGATCTTGACAAACTCCAACCCTTGGATTACCAGCATCCATCATCTACTCTACTGGATGGAGCTGTTAGAAGTCACAACACCTAGTTGATGGGGTATATTACAAATTCGTGTTATCTTACCTCAGCTGGGCCCTTACAACAAGTCAATCCTTTTATTTCTCCCTAATTGATTTTCTATCTCATGCCCTACAGAAACTATTTTAGACTTTTTTTCAAATCTCCCACACTTACCTCTTTCCCCATCTTTTCTTCCCTTCTTTCCCTCTCAAAACCCATTGACACCATTCCTTACTATCTCATTCTTTCTTCCAATTTCTCACAATGAAGTGACCTTCTTGTGGTTAAGACTAACCCCTCTGTGTCTGCTCTTGATGCCATTAAAGTCCAGTTGTCAGATTGCCCCCTTAATCATTCCTCTTGCTAATCTGTAATCTCTCCCTGTCGATTGGTTCTTTCCCTAACAGGGGATAATGGCCTTTTTCTCAGTCTTCATCCACCTTGACTTCCCTAATGCATTTGACATTGTTGACTATTTCTTTCTCCTTAATACACTCTCCTCCCTTGATTTTCATGACACCACTTTCTACTAATTTTAAAAGACCTCACTGTTTCTTCTCAGTCTTCTTTGCTGCCCTATCATCTATAAAGTAACCCAGCTCATCCTCTCCCTTCTGTCTCCCTCTCCTTTCCTTTGGGGCTTTGTGGTTTACTGGCTAGATGTCTTTCCTTCCTTCCTTCCTTCCTTCCTTCCTTCCTTCCTTCCTTCCTTCCTTCCTTCCTTCCTTCCTTCCTTCCTTCCTTCCTTCCTTCCTTCCCTCCCTCCCTCCCTCCCTCCCTCCCTTCCTTCCTTCCTTCCTTCCTTCCTTCCTTCCTTCCTTCCTTCCTTCCTTCCTTCCTTCCTTCCCTCCATTCCTTCCTTCCTTCCCATTCCCCAAACCTTAAACCCAGTGCACTCTGAAGCCCATAGGTTGCACAACAAGAGGTCCTTTCCCAAACTCCACTTAATGATTGACTTAGAGTGATTATCACTAGTAACAGTTTCTGTTGATTTAGTTATTTTTTCTTTTGTTCATTAAAGGGCCATTCTCTGACTATTTCTTAAAGAGGTCTATTCACTCAATGGGTGTTACCTCCCTCTAAGTGAGTACCTGAAAAGGCCAGGGTCCTGGGCCATCTCCAGTTATCCTGACGAATATCTGGTCACTGGACCCCGAATGGCTCAGGAGGAGAAAATGAGATTGGTGACCTTGCACAGCCCTCCCCCACTCAAAACAAAGTCAAGTGCAAGTCATGTTATCATTTTTCTGATGGCATGGTCTTCTTCGAAAACAAAGGATGAACATAGATCATCCATATGGTACTCCCTTACTATGAGTGCACTGCAAAGCTCTGTCTTGGACCATTCTGAGCCTTCTTCTGTTCTGTTCTCCTCTCTCTGTCTTTCTTTGTCTCTGTCTCTCCTTATCAGCTTTTTGGGTTTAATTATCATCTCTATACAGATGATTCATTAGTTTACATATGTAGTCCCAGTCTCCAATCTTATGTCACCAGTTGTCTATTGGACATTTCAAACTGGTTGTCCCAAAGACACCAGGTAAACAGCAACCCAAAATGTACAAACTAGAACTCATTCTCTTCCCTCCTTTGGACCCAAATTTATCCCCTCTACCTAACTTTCCTATTTCTGTCTACAACACCATTATTTCAGTCTCCTGGGTTTATAAACCTGGTGTTATCCTTAACTTCTCATTCTCCCTCATCTCAACTATCCTATCAATTGTCAAGACTTGCCTTTTTACCTCCAAAATCTGACTCAGCCAACACCTTAGGTCAGGTCCTTAAAATAATTTACCTGTACAATTTCAGTGACCTCCTAATTGGTCTTCCTGCTCATCACTCCTATCTATCCTTTTTTTTAGCTGCTAAAGTGATTTTCTTGAAGTACAGATCTGAACATGTCACATCCCTAATCAGTAAACTCCAATGACTTCCTATTGCCTCTAGGATAAAATAAATTCCTCTGACTTTTAAAGCCTTTCACAATCTGAAGGTCCTAAGCAATCTTTCCAATCTCATTATACATTATTCTCCTTCCTGAACTTCATGGTCCAGCCAAACTGACCTTCTCTGTGCTCCCCCCACTTAGCATTCCAGTTCAAGCCTTAGTTCCTATTTACTTTCCTATCCTCACGCCCAGAATGCACTCATTCCTCACCTTCCATGTTTTAAACTTCCTCAATTTTCTCAAGACCCAGCCCAAGCACCACTTTCTCTAGCAATCCTTTCCTGACTCCCCTAATAGCTAGTGTTTTCCCTCCATAGTAATCTTTTATTTCTTTTCTATTTATCCCTTATGTAGTTATTCTGTATATATTTATATAAGTATTATCTCCCTGATATAAAGTAAGCTCCATCAGAATGGAAATTGCTTCCTTTTTTTGGCCTTTTTTCTAGCACTAGCACATAAAAATGCTTGCTGATTGATTCTCTCTGATTTGGCTTACATCTATAGGAAATCCCTGACCTGATATTCTTTTTTGCTCCCAGAAATATACTTCTATTTGCCACATTCCAGTATTGTTCCCAGCTTGTCCTTCCTAAGAAAGGGAGTTGATGACTGAAGGACTCAGGAACCATCCTACTAATCCTTTTATCCTAATTCATTAATTTATGAAACAGTTATTGAGTACTTGTGATATACAAGGTGTTAATAATGTTAGAAAGAATCTCCTGTCCTCAAGGAGCTTACATTCAAAGGGGGTAAACAAGCATTTAGATAAGGGAACACACAATAACTTAAAGAGAGAGAAAACTCTAAGAACCAGGGGAATCAGATACAGCTGCCCATAATTAGTGGTAGCTAGGAAAGCCTTGAGGAAGCTAAGGGTTCTAAGAAGCAGACCCAAGGACGATGTGCATTTCAGACAGTTCCATTATCAACTGTTAGGTGCAAAGAATAAAAGACCAAAAAATGGAGTGATCCTTACTCTTATGGAACTTACATTATATCAGAGCAGACAACACATATAAAGGATATAGAATAAATAGATAAAGAATAAATATGAAAGAAGTAGAAGGTATCTAGGGAGGGAGAACACTAGCCATGGTGGGAATCAAGAAAGGTTTGGTAGAGAAAGTGGTGCTTGGGCTGAGTCTTGAAAGAACTGAGGGTGTCTATGAGCTGGGAGATGAAAAGTAAGCACATTCTAGGCAGGAGGATCAGAAAATGAATAAGCACAGACAGACTGTACAAAGGCACTGAGTTAGGAGACAAGGTCAATTTCAAGGAATAGCAAGTAGACCCATTCAACTAAAAATGCATGTGACACAATTTTGGAGAGTTAGGTTAGAGCCAACTTACGAAGGACAACATGAAGACTTTGTGTTTTATTTCAGGGACTTTGGGGAGCCCCTGAGAAATTTTGAGAAGGGGAGTGATGTTGACAGATCTGTACTTTAGGAAGATTATTTTGGGAGTAGTGTAGAGTATGGATCAGTGCAACTTGAAGCAAGGAAATCAATTGTAACAGTCTAGGCAAGAAATGATGATCACCTGAACCATGGATGAGACTGAAAATGAAGGGGGTGATGGGAAGTAAGTTATAGAAATAGAATTGGCAAAACTTGGTAATTGACTGGATAGGGGATGGGATGAGGGAAAATGACAAGTTGAGTATAATTCTGAGGTTGAGAACCTGGATAACTAGAAGGATGGGGACACCTTTAAAAAATAGGAAGTTTGGAAAGGGGATGGATAGAAATAGAGAAAATGGAAAAATATTCCAAATTATGTTTTTGACATGCTGAGCCTGAGATATCTATGGGACATGTCCTGGAGGTAGTTGGAGATAAGGGACTTAAGCAAGCCATTTGCCATTAGATACGTGCATCTACGCGCTCGCGCGCACACACACGCCTGCTTAGAGATGATAATTAAACCTATAGCAGCTGAAATAAGGTGAAGAAAAGGAAGAGGAGAATGGTCAGAAAAAAGTCCTCTTGGCTCCTCTCATTAGAGAATCAGAATATGGCTGATGATCCAGCAAAGGATACTGAGGAATGGGCAATTAGGTAGTAGGAGAATCAGTTTAAGTAGTGTCATAAAAGACAAAGGAAGAGCAAATATGCAGAAGGAGGGTATGGTTAACAATATCTAGAGTTACAAAGAGATCAAGTCAGATGAGTACAAAGAAAATGTTACTGGGTTTAGCAATTAACAGATTATTGATAACCTGTGAGAGAGAATCTTTAGTGGAATGTTCTATAGCCTGATCTGACATAACTAAGAAAGAGGATCCAAGATATAAAGGATCATAGATTTAGAGCTGGAAGAGATATTAGAGGCCATATATCTCACTCCTTCATTTCACAGATGAAGAAATTGAGGTATGGAGAATTATGTGACTTTCCCAATATCACATAGCTAGGAAGTTTCTGAGAATTTAAACCCAGGTCATCCAGACACCAAGTCTTAGCCCTTTAATAATCTGGCTAAGAAAGGCAGAAGGGGTAAACAACGACAGTTTAGGAGTATGATAGGGCCAAATGGAGCTGTTTTAAGTATAAGAGAGAACTGGAGATATCTGTAGACAGTAGATAAAGGCAAATCGAAGCTGAGAGAGGAAACAATTAGAGAAGCATCCACCCAAGTGAGAGAAAGAAAAGAACTTTCGATTTAGAATCAAAGGACATGGGTTCAATTCCCAGCTTTGTTAACCTATTACCATATTCTCTTAATTGTCACCTCATATCCCTGGCCCTTAAAATCCTCCTCCGTAAAGTGAAGGAACTAGACTATATGACCTCTAAGGCCCCTTCTAGCTCTAAATCCCATGGTCTACTTCTTGTAATCTTTTGTAGGACCATCCCATCTAAAAAATTTTCAGCAACCAGTTGTTATCCGCACTGATCTCTTTCCTTAGAACTCCTTCAGCATTTATTGACTGTCATTTTGAGAATATGATTATCATCTGTACTCTATTTAAATGTTTCGTGCACATCTCTTGACTCCCTAATTATTGTGTAGTACTTTCTGATGGGGGCTATATCTTAATATTTCCCTTGTAATTGCCCTTAATTGCCTAATACAGAACTATGTAACAATGAATGAATGATATTTAGACCATATAGAAAGTTATCAAATTTGGAGTCAAAGATAAATCTCAAAGTCAAAGTTATCAAATTTGGAGTCAAAGATAAATCTAGAAGAACAGCCGACAAACATGGTCTTTCTTAAGCACATGCTAATAGAGATCCTGAGAGTACAATATTTTTAAAAAGACTAGACTTACATAAGTACTATATTGGCATGTAGTAATAATGATGATGATGGGGGGGTGGGCTCCTTGTCCTTGGGGGTGAGGGGGTGGAGAAGTGGAGAAGCAACAACTGAACCCTGACTCCTACCCTCCCTCCCCACACACACCAGAGGCATATACTCACCCAAAGAGCCAGGGAAAGGAAAATAACACTTCCCCCATTATCCTTCTTCCACCCTCAGCCCCTGCCATGGCCAAGGCCACGTTTGGGCTGAGCAAGACTGTCACTGAGACATAGGTTACTGTGACAACAGATCCCGAAAATCGTAGCCTAACTATTAAACTTTGGAAATGGAAGTCAGAAAAGAAGGTGGAATGGTCAGGTGATACTATGGACAATGAGCATTTAGGTCACCGTTCATCAAAATGTTGCGGTATCTATGAAAAGCCTAGGGCCTTTGGCGAAAGCTCCACAGAGGTCGATGATGAAGATGATGAAGGCTGTGGTCACACTCACTGTGTTTGAGGCCACTGAAAGGAACAGTGTCATATCACCACTGGGCCCCCAACCACTCTTTCCCACCTCCCTAACCTCTCCCAACCCCAACCTGGGTCCATGTAGCACTGAGCTTCACTCTCCTTCCCTTGTCCCTCCATGTATCTGGACCTGAATGTGTCTGTGTCACTACTTGGGGATTAAACCCGTGATTTGACACCCTCCCCTCTCATCCCCTTACCTTGCCTCTCTTCTACCTGCTGGAGGGAATGAGGAGTGGAGGGGAGGCAAAAATCCTGGAGTACTGACTTTGCTGCTATTCTAGAACCTAGGCTTCCAGGCTCCTTCTACCCTTGAACCCTTATCTGTGATAGAGCATTCTGAGCTTGTATTGGTTTGATCAGCCACAGTCTGACACACTGGAACTTCACTGTATCATGGTGATATCATTTTGGTCCTCTTGGAGAACGAAGGACAACAACCAACCAACCCTTGAGGGACTCAGGCATCTAGTTCCCTCAGCTCTCATTCCTCTTCTTCCATACCACCCTGTTCTCAGGGACCCAGGCATCTTTTGTCCTAGTCTCCACCTCCGTTCTTATTCAGCCCTCTGTTCAAATTCTCTTTCCTAGAATTCAAATCCTCCCAACCCTCAATCCCCTGTTCTCTGAATCTCTAGCACACTCAATTGTGGACTTCATTATAACCCCAGTTCTCATTATCAGGTCTCTGTTCCATCCAAGACACAGGTATCTACTCCCCTTAGTAACCAATTGCCCCGTTGCCAAACTGTACACTAATCCTGGCTTAAAGTACCTACTCCAAAGTATTATGCAATCCTAATTCCTATTCATCAGCAGGGGATATCTTCACCTTCCTAGCTATCCAGCTCTCATCTATGAGCTTCTCAGTGATAGCAAGGATAATATCTCTTCCCTAATCCTATGGAGATGATAGATTAGATTGCAAGTGATCCTAAGAAAGGGTAATGAGGAGCTTGTTCTCTAGATTTCAACTTACAAAAAAGCTCAGAGAGTTTCCTAATTTACACCAAAGTGTTTAAAGCCCTTTCCTTAAATACAATAACAACAAATTTGGGGAGGAGGGTGGTACAGTGAAATGACAGATATATAGAAATTAAATTGAGGGATGAATTTTTTAAAAAATTTAATATGTAGATCTCAATTTAAACTTTTAAAAGCAAAATATTTATATAATTACACATTTTTACAGTGAATATATACATATTCCTGGAGAAAAGAACAAAGTAAAGAGAATTATTGAACTTAGAATAAAAAGAGAAAACAGATTTGAGACTTAGCCAATTACCAGAATGTTTAATTTCAGTGCAGAAGTGGATTCATGCTGTGCATTCTGCAAAATTATGACTTCTGTGTGGCTTTGTCTCAAATCAATATTCATATTCATTCAGTTTTAAGTGAGAAATCACTTACTAGGGCATGCAAACCTGGACCTTTCTTTTAACATTTTCAAGTGAGGTTGTCAACTCTGTTTTGCTCCCATGTGTAATGTATGAGGGCAGCTGATTTGGTTTTTAAATTATCTATATTTCTGTAATTGATTATAGCCAAGTAAAACAGAGCCTATGGTGTGAGTAGTCAACTGAAGTGAAGGTTTCAGGAAATGTTGATGTTTAAGTTGATTGAAAAAAAAGCAAGTTTGTCTTTTGTTTTGCACCTGGAGTACTCCCCTCTCACACTTGGATGCCCCAGAAAAACTATCCCAGTTTCAAAATATTCTCTGGGTCCTCATCCTTTCAAAACCAGAGCATATGATCTTCTACTTAAGAATTTTATTATTTCTAATCAGTCAGAGGATTTAATTATTTCAAAGCAATGGCAATTAATGAAATGACATGGTAAGAAAAGTCATAGTTGATGCATTTTTCCTATAACCATGACTTAGACTCTTCCGTAAATATGCTTTAATCATTGGGGAGAAGAAGCATGCGGAAGAATTGCCCAAAAGAGGCACAGGCAGAGCAAGAGCACCTATGTGGAGTGGTAACTAACCCCTCTAATACTACAGGACCACCAAAGGTGAAGTGGTGATGTCTGTGCTGGATGTGTTGCTCTTCTTGTCAAAACCGTGGTTTTGTTTTTGACAATTGCTGGCGACTTCTATTCATGGTAAGCTCTGCTGGACATCAATTCATTCATCTCTAGTGGTTTTGTAATGTCTCCTCGATTTCTGCTTCTCAGCTTCTGGGCTTCAACACTGTAGGATTACACGTTGGCCATCTCTCCTCTAGCCTGCTAGGTATAGTGATCAGAATCTCCCTGTGATAAAGACAGCCTGCCAATTTTTAAGGCTTAGCTACCAAACCTAGATAGTAAAAGATAGGCTGAGTGCACCCAGACCAAGATCAAGTCTTGCCTTACCTTTTCTAGCTGTATGTCTAAGTGGAAACCCTAGACCTCTATTCCAGAAAATTGTCAAGATAAATATCTGAAATAGAGAGTTCAGATAATCTAGAATAGACACTCCCAAGAACCTCTCTAACTACACATGCAAATGACTTTGAGCCAGAACAAAAAGTAAGTTGAAGAAATAAGTACATAGATCTCAGATTGGAAGAAAAAACCTTTTAAAGGTCACTCAGTTCATCCTCCCTGTCTCAGTTTCCATAAGAGGAAACTGAGCCCAAGAGAGTTTAAGTTATTTACTTAAGTGACAGAAGGATTGAACTCAGCTTTCCTAACTGTAAGCACATCACTCTCTCCACCATACTACACTGTATCCCTTTTGTTCTCCATCTCTTTACTCTGTATTTCTGCTTTTATTAGTTATATCAGTCAGTATCATAATCCTGTTGTTTTGTTATTGCATTCAGACAGGTGAAAAATGTTGTTGCATCCTTACATTAAAAAAATTACACTATATTGATGTCTTCTGTTTTTTTTTAACACAGTCTTTTCAACCCTCTTCCATTCTCCAGAATTAAACTGCCCTTTTGACAAAGAAAGCCAATTAAGCCAAACTGAGAATAGATTATATTCTGAGCTGGTAGTCTCTTGCCTTCTCTGCCTGGAGGAAGTAGGTGTATTTATTTTATCATCTGTTTTTGAAGTTCTTCATTTCTCTCTACAATTTTTTTGTTTTGATTTTAGCTTGTTCACTTCTTTTTCCTTTCTTAAAAAAAGTGGGTGAAGAAATTTTGATGTTTGTTTGCAATGAAATGAATTCATTTTATTCTTGTTTGGGATCCTTATAATCATGGTTCAAAATTCCTTTAAATTTCCCCAAAGGGAGAGAATTTATAAGTGCATACTTTCTGGACATCTTTCACTGCACTTGGAACATTTAGATTTAAAAACAAACGTATAGTGGCAACGAATTTGTTTAGAAACATTGATGTAAAGTTATGTCCCCTCCTCCCCTCAAGACTTGAAAATGTTAAGAAGAGAAAGAGAAACTGGATGGAAGAAATCAATATTACTTTATCATTACATATTGAAAGATATTAAAATTACTGTCTCCCCAAAAAGGAGCAATCATTAGATGCCTTCACAGTAGTCTATCCTTTGAGCTTTTACAACGAGAAATTCTGTTTTGAAATTAAAAACAACAACACATCAACAGCTTGAGATGGCATTACTTTTAACTATAATGGTGGCATTACTTCACTCATGCGTACAAGACAACTTTTTCCTGGTGTGCCAATTCAGCTTCTATTGAACTTGAGCTTCCCTTAAAGACAGCATGGAAAACCTGTCTTCAATAGTGGTGTTGTTCACCAAGTTATCCCAGGATAACAGTATTTAAAGGCTAGAGCCCCATCTGGACTTGGTTCAGAATCCTCCTGAGGATAAGATGTGGTTGGCTAACGTCTCCCCAGTACAGGCATGATAAATTATCTTTGTTCCATAGGGACTTCCACTACTTTGTAATTTGGCCTGTTCTAATTTTTGAAGACATAGATGCCCTATTGCCATTTCAATACTTACCGACATTTCTGTATGATAAATGTATTTTAAAATACAAATACTTTACATCTTTTCTGAGAAGACTTCCATTTGTTTTTCAATACGTTCAGATATTTCAGTATGAATATGGGCTGAATTCTACCAGTTCACAAATACTGAAAATATTTCTCTCTTCTTTTAAACAAAGGAGTTGACTGTAAGTCAGTTCTACCAGACTGCTCACTTGAATTAATAATGCTAATCGTGGCAATAGTAATCATCCTACTGACTAGCGTATACACAGCCTTTTATAGTTCACAGAGCACTTTATATGATATCTCATTTGATCCTCACAGCAACCCTGATAAGAAGCTGCCTTTTTATTCTGATTTTATGGATGAGAAAACTAAGACTGAGAGACATTAAATGACTTGCTCAGGCTCAGAGGGCTGGTAAATATGAGAGGCAGGACACAAATTCAGGTATGAATCCTACTATGAAGACCACTATGATGTTTAAGTACCTCAATGTTGTGGTTGTTGCTGCTTGATCATGTCCAACTTCTTGTGACCCCAATTAGGGTATTCTTAGCAAAGATCTTAGAGTGGTTTGCCATTTCCTTCTCCAGCTAATTTTACAGATGTGGAAACTGAGGTAAATAGGGTTAAGTGACTTGCTCAGGGTCGCACAGCTAGTAAATGTCTAACGTATTTGAACTCATGAGGATGAGTCTTCCTCTTTGTATCCACTGTGCCATCTAGTTGCCCGCCATGGACCTCAAGTACCTCAATAAAGGCATCTTGTCCTCCCAATCACACCAAATTTCTTCCCTACTTCACCTCCTTCCTCTTGTATCATTAGAAGTCCCAACTTCTTTAAGGAGATTCTAGTATTAATCAAGATGATAAGAACATGTTTGTACCAGTATAGAAAAGATTCTAATATTTACCTAAGGCAAATGCTAAGAGGTGTTTGTCTTATACAGGAGAGATAGAAAGGAAGACTAAACTTCAGTTCTTCAGGACAAGGTTTGTTGCTCCCCAACCTTTCTGAGCTCTAGTTAGAGGTCAACTTTTCTGTTCTCTCTGTGTTTTTCCACCTTACTTCCAGGCTTCCTCCTGTCACCCTCAACACTTGACTTATCACAACTTTAGGAAAGAGTGAGACCTACCTCCAAACCTTACATCTTCAGCTCTTTCCCAGCCTCCACAACTGACTAATAAAGATTAAGGTTGAGGTACAGTTTGAAAAATAGCTGAGAGGGCAGGCTACATAGTTGGAACCTACTTAGGTTTTTATATAAGCCAGGAACCTACAAGTAGTAGGCACATAGCTAAGAAATTTAGAGCTTTGAAGAGATATAACCTTCTCTGTTTCAAGTCTGTACATGCTCATACTCCCACACTTGTGTAGTGTTAGTTCCTCACAACAAACCTACAAGGTCTTCTTGGCAAAGACAAATATACTCACTTTACAAATAGGGAAACTGAGGCTTAATGAGCTCAGACAACTTGACCTTATTTAATAATAAGTAAAACCAACATTTAAACCCTAGTAGAATAGGATTAAAAACTGAGAGTTAGATGACTCCTAAGAACCTTAAGGGGTTATCTTGTTCAGCCTTCTTATTTTATAGATGAGAAAACTGAGGCCAAGGGAGGTTAAGTGACTTCCCCCTTATCATACAGGTAGCAAGGAGTATAGCCAAGATTCATATCCAGATCCTTGAACTTCAAACCCAGTTTGATTTCGACTGTACCATGTATCTTCAAAGATGATTTTTGTGACTTTATGGGGAAAAGGGATGGATGATATTTTCTACAAAGAGGTGTCTAGGTTATATTATTCCACCTTTTCCACAACTGAACAATCTGGAGCTCATTCAGCTCTTATCTCTTTATGAATATTTGATTATAAGCAGATCTAGCACTCAATGGCCCAGAATAGATAAAACAGAAAATAAGCACCTTAAGGGTAGGAATTCTAAATTCTATAACAAGTGAGAAGCACTGTGTAAGGCACTGGAATTAACAAAACATTGTTTTGAAAATAATAGATACTTAAGAAATATTTATTGAAAGGAGTCAAAGGAAGATTTTAGCACTATGATCAAGATGACAAAGTAGGCAAAATTGATCAAAGGGTCATTAATGTAGATTTGGAAGCCAAAATTGATGTCAGGAAGGGGTAAACTATAAGACTAGTTATAAAATCACTGTACATATTTTGGTAGAAAAAGAACTGGACCTGGAGTCAGAAGAGACCTGTATTCAAAACCTGCCTCCAGTACTAGCTGTGTCATAGCTGGGTAAGTCATTTACTATTAATTGTACTTCAATTTCCTTTTCTGTAAAAGGGGGCAATCATACCTACCACACAGAATTGTTCCAAGGAGTGAATGAAGGTACTTTGTTAACTAAAAAGCACGATGTAAATGCTACCTCTTATTTTTATTCCTTTCACTTCTCTGTAAGAACTTATACCTGATTTTTCCATAAAGACCTGATACCATTCTACTTTTCTTAAATCCTTATGTTCCTATTCATATGTTCACATACAAGGATATATAGGAAGACTCGGGAGAGTCCTTGCTTCTTACCACCAGATCTTTGTTCTACCATCACTACTTAGCAGCCTTTTCTCTTTAAAGTTCACATCAGCAAGTTATCATTGCCATCTTTCATTGATAGAGACCGGTATTTATACAATAATATTTTACTTAAAAAAGTCTTTCCCTCGAAACAAACAAATTGGTGTAGAAGGCAGTACAAGTATTATTGTTCAGTTGTTTCAGTCATGTCTGACTCTTTGTGATTTCCTTTGGGGTTTTCTTGGCAGAGATACTGAAGTGGTTTGCCATTTCCTTCTCCAGCTCATTTGGTACATAAGGAAACGGAGGCAAACAGGGTAAAGTGACTTGCCCAGGGTCACACAGCTAGTAAATATCTAAGGCCAGATTTGAACTCAGGAAGATGAGTCTTCCTGACTCCTGGTTTGGCACTCTATCCATTAGCTGCCCCTAGATATTATTATCCCATTTTAAATATGAGGAAGTTGAGAATCAGCTTTTTTAAAAGTCAAAACCAGAAATATTTATTTAAAAAACATTATTTTTCTTCAATTATATGTAAAAACAAATTTTAACATCCATTTAAAAAAAATTGAGTTCCAAATTTTCTCCCTCCTTCTCTTAGCTCCCTTCTCTCTGAGATGGTAAGCAATTTGTTATAGGTTATACATGTTCAATCATGCAAAACATATTACCATATTAGTTATGTTGTGAAAGAAGACTCAGACCCAACCAAACCCCCCCATCCCAAAATAAAGAAAGTGAAAAATAGCATGCCTCAATATGCATTCAGACTCCATCAGTTCTTTCTCTGGAGGTGGATAGCATTTTTCATCATGAGTCCTTTGGAATTGCCCTGGATCATTGTATTGCTGTGAATAGTTAAGTCATTCACAGTTATCATCATACAATATTACTGTTACTGTGTACAATGTTCTGCTAGTTTTGCTGTCTTCACTTTGCATCAGTTTGTGTGTGTCTTTTCAGGTTTTTCTGAAGTCTACCTGCTCATTGTTTCTTATAACATAGTAGTGTTCTCTTATAATCATATACCACAAATAGTTCAGCGATTCCCCAATTGATGGGCATCTCTTTAATTTCCAATTCTTTTCCACCACAGAAAGGAAGCAAGAATCAGTACGGTGACGTGATTTGCTCAGTTCTTCTGGTTAGAAGTCCAGTTTCCATTTATTATGTTATTCGATGACTTCAGAACTCCTCTCCTGGATATTCTTGACTTTCCCTTTGCATTCACAATAGTGACTGGCATATAGTGAGTGCTTTTATAAAGTAGTGTTGATCAGTTACATCAATTAGAGTACACAGGTCCATTCCCACCTTTACTGCAATTCTTGTCCATGTCCTCTCTTAAATCCTTCAAAGAGTATCTCCTCACTATGCTGCAGACCTTTTTCTAGGTCTTTTAATATTTCATTGATACCAGTGAAAAATGTAACAAGCTATCCATTATTCCATATTCTTATTGCATGACCAGCTGATTTATTCCTTCCATCATACATTTCTTGGATGATATCTCTTATGCCACTTCTTGGGTGCAAATCAGAATTACAATATGCTACAACTTACAAATGCCATGGTACTCTCCATTGCAATTCTACGATTCACAGTCATAATGCCTTATTAGGAAAATACTGATTTTAAAAGGGTGAGGTATTGCGTCATGGAGAAGTTTAAGATTACTGGAAGTGCTGTGATATTTCCCAAACACAATTCTATTTGACTCTGGGCCTCAGTTCATTGTCCATCTTCAATGCTTAACCAAGCTATATGTAGTGATGGACCACTAACTCAGTAGGCTTCACATAAAATAATATGTCATAGTCAAGGCATAAGGCATTTTCTTTCTCCATTTACTTTGTCTTTTGTGAATTATTAGGCCAATTTTCTTTGAGTGACTATGTATCTCATATATCTATGCATTGATGAGGTTTTGCAGTATTCTGAAAGCTTTTGTAAATAAAAAATACTTAAGATAACATAAGGGACTTAAAAAAGGTTATTTTCAGGGAAAAGAGGAAAAATAAGGAAGTGATAGACCTGCGTCTTGGTGAAGGGAATGATGATCAGAGGGATCAAGGAAAAACTGTTCAACTTCCTTTTTGCTTCTTTAATAAAAAAATGAGTAACAGGAAAGTAAAATCTGTGATAACTGAAGATGTAGAGAATACCTAACCACCTTACTCTAGGGATTTGAAATACTAGAATAAACGTGAGAATAAGACTTTGAAAATCAGGTAACCAAAATCACTTATTGAAGATGGTACAAATAAGTATTATTATATGCATTTATTTAGATTAGTCAAATTAATGTTAATGATCTTACCAAACTGATATTTATTAGTCATTATTTTGTTACCCTTCAATTTGATGATTTCAAAAAATGTAACAATATGGTTAAGTATCTTTTGTATATTTAATTGTGTAATATCATACAGCTCTTTCTTATTTCTGCCAGGCTCTAGTCATTCATCTCCTAGCTCCTGTAGTTAATTTACATTCTACTGAAAAAATATAATTCAGAAAACTCTACTTGGCTGGTTAAGAGTTGTAGTGAATTAGAGGTCATAACTCTTTCAAAATTTCAAAAGACTACATTGAACCCTTCTCTTTCATCAAAGTATCCTTTCATAATATTTTGTGGATAGTATATATTTCTCATGCTATTATCAGTCAGTTTTTATACTGAATTTTATCATATAATATATATATATATATATATATATATATCTCTCTGAGAAAAAGTGTGTTGCTTTCTGGAAAAAAAAATTCTCCAAAATGTTTTTTCTCTAAAATCACTGACTTACTTTCAGTCTATTCTCCCTCCCCACCTAAGACATGTTACGTATGTAAATCTATGCACACAGATTAAATTAAAACAACTGTGAATTATTTGGCAGTTTCCTTGCATATGGGCTTTTTTTACTTAACTTACCCACATGAAAGAGAGATTCCGTATTTGGTATCCTCCCTCATTCCTCCTGAACCTGCTTGACATTCCAGAGATGTCAGGCTCCCAAAGAATACATTTTAGCTGGTCTGCCTAATGCCTTTGTTTCATAAAAGAACTAAGCTGGGCAAGGATTTGTGATTTTCAATTCTAGAAATGGCATGATAAAAAAAGATAATGATCCCATGTGGTGTTCAGTGTGAGTTGGTGGTTACTCAGATCAAACAGAGAGCGGCTCTTCTCTACATTTAATCCTCAGCTTTATGGAAATTCTGGTATGAATGTTTGCGGAAAACAATATTTTAGTAACTCATTACATTTAGTTAACTAAATGCTGCCATATGAGTGAATCTGCCAGATCATTCTGGAACACCTTTAGAAAGCCAGAAGTTTATGCATTAAATATGCATTTATTTGGTCTTACTGAACTTATATTATAGGAGGTTATGGACAAGATGTGCATGGTAGGCATGTATGGATACATTTTTATCTGCATCAGTGGAGAAACTGACTGCTTCCAAGAGATCACAAAACCATGAGAGTATTTGAATTGGTGTTGAGAACATTTAATTTTTAGCCTTTTCTTTTTAATTTGGAAAATTAGTAAGTAAAATTTTAGGGCCAACATTTAAGGTCTTTCATTTTAGAAAAGTTTAAGTTTAATATGAGGGATTATATTTGTATAATGTATTTTTTATCTATTGCTTTTGCTTTCTAAATTAATTTTGGTTTTTCTAAATTACTTATATTATTGCATATGAAAATATCTGGAATTAACTGATTCAATAATAACTCAAATTCAACTGCATATCCCCCTCACTTTTGCATCTAGATTCAGAGCAACTAGGTTCAAATCCTAGCTCTGCTAGTTATCACCTTTGAGACTTCTCTAGAACTCAGTTTCCTTATCTGTAAACCAAGGGTGTTGGACTAGATGATTCCCAAGGTCTCTTCCAGCTCTAAATCTAGTATCAAGTGTCTGAACCATGTCACCTCCTAGTTCTTTCGAGTAATCTATTATGGATGTTGTAGAAATGATGTTGGTCAATTCTAAACCCAACTTTGTGACCATAGGTAAGTCACTTAACCTGTCAATCCCCCAGTCAACTTTTTAAGACCACAAACTATAGAGAAGTTATAGATCTTCATAGACAGCCTGAATTTCTATACCAGGGCTTCCCTACTTAGATGAAATTAGGTGGACCTCCTCTCCTAAACTTGCTTTTCCCTTTACTACTCTCCACCCAAAAAAAAAGTCCCAATGAAGTGGTTGAGAATACAACGGGGGTAGATGAAATGATGAATATATTATGTTGAGATACCAGTGAAGTACAATTGACTTGAAGAACTCAGGAAAGACTATTCAATTCCTAGAAAATCCAGGTTGCTACCCATTACAGATATCCATATTACAAACATAGCTATCTTGAAGTGTTTATTCTCTTCTGAAATTACTGAATATTAGGCCAAGGTTTGTGTTTTTGGTTTTATATTCCTGTGACAACTTGTAGCCAAAAAAAATTTTGAAATCTTATTCTGAGGTTTTTGAACATGTCCCTTTGTAAATAAAAATGCAATAGAAACAGAGAGGTATTAGGTTCAAGCCAGCATGAAATTTACCCTGTGTTAGTCAGCCAAACCAACCAGACAGTCCCGAGAGGGGTATGCTAAAGCCAGTGTAACACTGTGTGAGAAAAGATCCCCAATCCGTGCCACTCTGCTCTCCAAAGGGCAATCCTGACTTCGGTTTCTGAAAAGATCCCATTTTTACTAGGACTGCATTTCATTACTGGTTATAGCTCAGATTTCCAGTACTTTATCTTTGATAAAAATGGAAATAACTGTGGTTTAAGACCAGAAAGTTTTATTTGAAATAAGAAAAACTTATGTGGCCATTCCCTACCCCCAAACATGAGCCCGTGTTTGCTGCAAAGTATTGCCCTCCTTCCCTCTTGCCCACCTCCCCCCATTAGAATATAAGCTCCTTGAAGGATGGGACTACTTTCACTTTTCTTTGTGCCCCCATCACTTTAATGTAATACTTGGCACCCATTAAGCACTTAAATGCTCATCAACCATTTGATTGATTCATTCTGTGCCCCAATTTCAGCTGTATTCAGTTTCATAGGTAAAAACTTTCATGGAATGATGGCATTGATAGCTGCATAGGTAGGTTTCTTCTTCCCCCCAAATGAATACAGTGTAAGACTAATCATTCTCTGGACTTTACTGCATCATTTTTTTTCTCCCTCCACCTTCTCCCATTGGTGAGTTCTTCTAGAGCTACCACTTTGAGGAAGGTCCTAGATCAGACATCCTTCATTCTCTAGACTGGACTTCACCACTATGCTTCTTCCCTGATACTTGTCCCCTCCCTTTTCAGCTCCCTTTTATAAAGTATTATCTTGCCCCATTAGAATGAAAGCTCCTTCCTTATGCCACAGTATGATATGAAAGCGGCATTGGAATGTTCATTTTCAGTTGATGGTTGGAATTGAATCTTTAGCTCTTCTATCATTTGTGATTCAGTTTTCATATAGGGAAAAATTTTAAGTGTCAGTTAATTCTGGTTGAGGTAATTGTATCCTCAGCCTTTAACACAGTATATGGGATACAGTGATTGATAAGTTTGATGACTGACTGATTGCATTTTTTTGTCTTCAATTTCTATTTCTTTTTCAACTAATACATTCAGGTTTTAAAACACAGGCGTTATGGTACAGTGGGAAAAGCACAAGGTCCAGACTTTAAAGGACCTGGATTCAAATTCTAGCTGTATGACTGTATTGGTATTCAGTCATTTCAGTTGTGTCTGACTCTTTGTGACTCAGTTGGGGTTTTCTTGGCAAAAATACTGGAGTGGTTTGCTTCTTTTTCTTCTCTAGTTCATTTTACATATGAGAAAACGGAGACAAACAGGATTAAGTGACTTTCTTAATATCACACAGCTAGTCAATGTCTGAGGCCAGATTTGAACTCATGAAGACAAGTCTTCCTAACTTCAGACCTGACACTCTATTGCACCACTGAGCTGTTCCTGTGATTATATTACTTATATGAAATTGGACAAGATACTTCTCACCCAGGTTCGTCATCTGAAAAAGTAAGGGGATCGCAAATAAGGAGATGACCTCTGATGCTTCTTTTCACCTCTGAATCTGCAACCTTATTCTTTCTACCTTAAGCTGAGTTACTGTATTTTTCTAATGATTTGTAACTAGTAGTTCTGTTTGATAATTTAACACAATAAAACCCCAATTAACAAAAATGTGCAGGGCATTTGTGTTCTGACTAGTTATTTTCTAGTTATTTCTATCAGAAAACTCATCTTGTTTGAAATCATCCTTATTATTAGAAATTTTTTAAAAAAATTATTAGTTTCTTTTTCTGGTCTTAATAAGTACATTGTACTAAAACATAATTTAATATTTGATCAGTAAGAATCCTATAGAACCTCAGAATCATGCTTGTGATTTAATATGTGAAATTTTCAACATATGTCATCAATGATAATAGTAATTCATAATTATATAGCATTTTAAATTTGGCAAAGTGTTTTCCTCACTGTGAAGAAGTATAAGTATTACTATATATATTTTAAAGGTGAGGAAGTTGAGTGGAGGGGTGGGGAACTAAGTGACTTAGGCATCAACATGTAACTTGTAAAGTACTTGAGACAGGCTTCAAACCCAGAGTTCCTGATCTAAACTGTGACATTCTATCCACTATGTTGTTTATTAGTGGGTAATGTAACCTAAAAATATGATTTATATAGAAGCAATGTTTGTGGGGCTTTTTTCTCCTAGAAGAATAATGGAAGAAAGAGGAGACAGGAATGAAAAAAATGACTGAAGAAGAGTAATTCTTATGTATGTTTATATCACCTTAAAGTATGTAAAAAGCACTGCAAGTGTTACTGTCATTATATTACAAATGAGGAAACGGATACATCCAGGTGACATGAAATTTCCTAGGTTGTGTGCGTTTGCCCTTCATTGCAGAAGAAGACCGTGCCATCAGAGAAATGATGACATGACTTGTACTTGACTTTGTTTTGAGTGACGGAGGGCTGTACAGGTCACCAGCCTCACTTCCCCTCCAGAGCCTTCTGAATCCAGTGACCAGATATTCATCAGGATGACCAGAGATGACCCAGGATGAGGCAATTGAGCTTAAGTGACTTGTCCAAGGTCACACAGCTAGTGAGTGTCACAAGTGTCTGAGGTGAGATTTGGACTCAGGTCCTCCTGACTCCTGCGCTGGTGCTCTATCCACTGTACCACCTAGCTGCCCCTAGGTCATGTAGTCCCGGTCCTGGATCATGTAGAGAGCAGATGGCAGAGCAGGATTCAAACCCATGCCTTTGGACTTCAAATCTACTAGCTCATGCTCCCTTCAGTCAATTGAAGTGCCAAACATTCAATTGAAAACCATTGTCATTAGTTTTTTCTTTTAAAAGTAATTTAATATTTTATTTTCCCCCAAATTACATGCAAAAACAATCTTTAGCATTCATTTTTTAAAAAATAATTTTAAATATCAGTTTTCAAAACAGATCTTAAAATATCTACTATATTTTAACTATTTTAAAGAGAAAGTCATATTTATCTGACCCTTTAAAAAAACAGTTCTGTCCTACCCTAACCAAATACTTTATTGGCAAGGATGATTGCAGAAATCACTGCCACTGTTGCCATCATGTGTATGTCAGAATGTCTCAATTGAGGCCATGAGTAGTGCAAATGGTGAGCATTAAAGGAAGTGGAAGAGTATTACTCTAGACTGTGGAGTTGGAAGTGGTAAAACGTAATTTACATAATGAATGGGCATTGACTTTTGACACTCATTACACTTTAAACTTTTTCTGAGTGGTCATATGACTTGTAAGAATTTTAAAATATTTACAGTTAAACATAGCCTGATTTAATGGATCCAGAGGGAAGAACTACATAAAAAGGAAGTGGGAAAAAGTATGGTAGTTGAAAAAGAACTTGAACTTAACAGGTTCTAATACTGACTCTGCCCCTTGTTACCTGTATGGTTAAGACTAAATCGCTTAACTTTTCTGGGGAAAATGAATATGATAATGACAGAACCAAGATGATGGAGAAAAGTCAGGAAATTGCCTGAGCTCTCTCCAGTTTTCCTTACAAAATAACATTAAATCAAGCCTCTAAACAGATTCTAGGGTGACAGAACCTACAAAAAGATAGAGTGAAACAATTTTCCAGCCCAAGATAACTTTGAAGGACATCAGGAAAGGTCTGTCTCACTTGGGTAAAAATAGAACACAGCCCAGTACTGATAGTGTCCAAGGAAGCCAGTGGAAGACTCTTAGCCATAGCACAGATCAGCACCTGAGACACCTCAGTCCTGGCTCATCAGTCTAGTGGTCATCTGTGAGTCCCCCAGCCCTAATGGAGAAGGCAAACTGCTGGCCCCAAAACACCAGCAAAAGAAGCGCAACCAGGCCAGGTCATTCCAGCCCAGTGGGCAAGCTGCCAGCACTTGAGGCCCCAGTGAAGAAAATCAGAGACCAGGCCCTTGGAGCCCAGCACAAGAAGCTTGCAACAGGGCCACCCCAGGAGCAGAGTTCAACTTTAAAAATCAGAAAATAGGCTAAAATGAGTAAAAAAAGGAAAAAAGCCCTGACCATAGAAAGTTACTATGATTATAGGGAAGATCAAATCACAAACTCAGAAGACAACAATGTCAAAAAGTTACATGTGAAGCTTCATAAGGGAATATGAATTGGTTTGAAGCCCAAAAAGCCTTGAAGAACTCAAAAAGGATTTAAAAAATAAGAGATTTAGGAGAAAAATTGGGAAAAGAAATGACAGTTGTGCAAGAGAGAGACAAATTGAAAAAAAAATCCACTAAAGAAGACAACTGCTTAAAAACTAGAATTGGTCAAATGGAAAAGGAGGTACAAAAGCTAAAAAGAAAATAATTGCTTAAAAATTAGAATTGGGCAAGTGAAAGCTAATGACTCTATGAGACATCAAGAATCAGACAAAACCAAAAGAATGAAAAAATGGGAGAAAAATAAAATACCTTATTGGAAAAAACAACTGACCTGGAAGATAGGTCAAGGAGAAATAATTTAAGAATTAATGGACTACCTGAAAGCATGATCAAATAAAAGAGTCTGGAAAGCATCTTTCAAGCAGTTATGAAGGAAAACCACCCTGATATCCTAGAACCAAAGGATAAAATGGTCATTAAGGAGCCACAGTCAGGATTACACAGGATTTAGCAGCTTCTGTGTTAAAGGATCAGAGGGCTTGGAATATGATATCCTGGAGGGCAAAAGCACTTGGATTATAACCAAGAATCAACTACCTAGCAAAACTGAGCGTATTATTTCAGGGGAAAAGATGGACATTCAACTTGGAAACTTTCTTGATGAAAAGACCAGAGCTGAACAGAAAACTTGATTTTCAAATATAAGATTCAAGAAAAGGATAAAATGGGAAAACAAGAAGGAAAAATAACTGTGTTATTCAATAAGATTAAACTGTTTACATCCCTACATGGGAAGAAGATACTTGTAACTCTTGAGAACTGTATCTCCATTAGGGCAATTAGAAGGAGTGCACATATATAAAGGGTGTGAGCATAAGTTGACTCTGATGTGATGATATGAAAAAAATTGAGTTGAAAAAAAGTATCGTGCTGGGAGACGAGGCAAGGGGGAGGTGGGATAGGACAAATTACATCACATGAAGAGGTGTAAAAGTAGAGGGAAAGAAGGGAGGGGGTGAATATTGTTTGAACCTTACTCTCATCATATTTGCCTCAAAGTTGGAATAACATACCCAATCAGTTGGGTATAGAAATATTCCATACCCTATAGAGAAGTGGAAGGGGAAAAGGGAAAGAAAGGAGAGGGGGTGGATAGAAGGTAGGGAAGAAGGAAGGGAAGAAGTAGTATGGGAAAAGGGAAAGAAAAGGGAGGGGCCTGATAGAAGGGAGAGCAGATTGAGGGAGGTGGTGGTCAGAAGCAAAACCCTGATAAGGAGAAAAAAGGTGAAAAGAGAGAGAAAAATATAAATGGGGGAGGGGATAGGATGGAGAGAAACACATAGTTAATAATCATAATGACTGTGAATGTGAATGGAATGAAGTCTCCCATGAAACAGAAGTGGATAGCAGAGTGGATTAAAAACCAGAATTCTACAATATATTGTTTACAAGAAACACATTTGAAGCTGAGAGATACACATAGAGTAAGGTAAAAGGCTGAAGCAGAGTGTATTATACTTCAGCAGAAATGAAAAAAATAGCAGGGGCAACAATCCTGATCTCAGGCAAAGCAAAAGCAAAAATAGATTTACTCAAAAGAAATAAAGGAAATTACATCTTGCTATAAGTTACCATAGACAATACTAAACATATAATGCACCAAGTAGTATGGCATCTAGATTCTTAGAGGAGAATTAAGTGAGTTACAGGAAGAAATAGCAAAGTATACTAGTGGGGACATACCTCTCTCAGAACTAGATAAATCTATCCACAAAATAAATAAGAAAGAAGTTAAGGAGGTGAATAGAATTTTAGAAAAGTTAAATATGATAGACTGGAGAAAATTGAATGGGGATAGAAAACATATATTTATATGTTTTCTCAGTGGTATATGGCACCTACACAAATGTATGTATTAGGGCATAAAAACTTCACAATCAAATGAAGAAAGGCAGACATATTAAACACATCCTTTTCAGATAATGATGCAATAAAATTTACATGCCATGAAAAGATAAACATAGATAAAAATTCATTGGAAACTAAATTATCTAATCATAAAAAATGAGGGGTCAAACAACAGAACATAGAAACAATAATTTCATCAAAAAGAATGATAACAATGAGACATCATACCAATATTTATGGGATGCAGCCAAAGCAGTTCTGAGGGGAAATTTTATATCTCCAAAGTCTTACATGAATAAAATAGAGAAAGAGATCAATGAATTGGGCATGCTCCTAAAAAGCTAGAAAAAGAACAAATTAAAAATCTATTTAAAAACCAAATTATAAATTTTGAAAATCAAATGAGAGATTAATAAAACTGAAAGTAAGAAAACTAAAACCAAGAGCTGGTTTTATGAAAGAAAGCAACTACAATAAATAGATTAAACCCTTTGGTTAATTTGATTTAAAAAAGAAATAAGAAACCCAAATTACCAATACAAAAAAATGAAAAAGGTGAATTCACCACCAATGAGATGAAATTAAAACAATAATTAGGAGTAATTTTGCCCAACTGCATGCTAATAAATCTGACAATCTAAGTGAAATGGACGAATATTTACAAAAATGTAAATTACCCCGATTAACAGAAGAGGAAATTAAATACTTAAATAGCCACATTTTAGAAAAAGAAATTGAACAAGCCATTAATGAACTCTCTAAGAAAAAATCTCCAAGGTCAGATGGATTTACAAGTGGTTTCTATTAAACATTCAAAGAACAATTAATTTCAATACCATATAAGCTATTTGGAAAAATAGATGGAGAAAGAGTCCTACCAAACTCCTTTTATGACACAAATATGGTGCTGATACCTAAACCAGGAAGAGCCTGGTGTTTAATGGCAAAGAATTAGAAATTGAGGGGATTCCCATTAATTGGGGAATGGCTGAACAAGTTGTGTTATATGAATGTAATGGAATACTATTGTTCTATAAGAAATGACAAACAGGCAGATTTCAGAAAAACCTAGAAAGACTTACATGAACTGATTCTGAGTGAAGTGGACAGAACCAGGAGAACATCATACACGATAACAGCAACATTATGCAGGGAGCAACTATGATAGACTTAGCTCTTCTCATCAATACAATGATCTAAGACAATTCTAAAAGACTCATGATGGAAAATGCTGTCTACATCCAGAGAAAGAATTATGCAGTCTGAATGCGGATAGAGGTATACTATTTTCACATTTTTGTTGTTTTCATTTCTTTCTCATGTTTTTCCCCTTTGTTCTGATTCTTTTTCACAATATGACTAATGTGGAAATACATTGAACATGATTGTACATGTATAACATAGATCACATTGCTTGCTCTCTTGGGGAGGGGGGAGAAAGGGAGGGGAGGGAAAAATTTTTGGAACTCAAAAATCTCATTAAAATGAAAGTTGAAAACTATCTTTGCGTGTAACTGGAAATAATAAAAAATATAAAATGCATAAGATAAATGCTAAGTACCTTTAAGTCTTAAATTCTGGTTTGGACTTTATTCTTTTATGCAGAATCTTTTGTTGGAATTTTCTCATATGATGAGACTTGAGTCTAAAACTTTAGCTAGACTCATTATGTGGATATGTTTATTCCCTCCCTGTTTGACCCAAGGCAAGAGAAGGGTACCAGAGGAAAATAAGAAAGAACTAGCTTATTCATGGTATGCTCTCCCTTTGTTACCTGTTTTGTAGAGGAAGATGGAACTCAAAGAATCACTTTAGCAAGGTCCCCACAATGAGGACTCTGACCTCATTGCCCAATCACTTTTCCAGAGACTGGTACCAGATCAAATGTCACTTTTTTGACATTTGATCTGGCAAACCTAATGTTATGTATCTGTTTCTTCCTGGCTAAAATGTGTGTCCTCTAAAGAAAAATGAATGGAAAGCCTTTTATAGCTGAAAAAAGAGGAGCTTTTACCAGCTAGAAGTTTTTGAGAAATTAAAATAGCTTTTAAAAAAGCATTTTGGGAAAATGGGCACACTAATATACTATTGTGAAGCTATGAATCATTCCAACTGTTTTCAAAAATAATTTGAGTTTTCAAGAAAAGTGACTAAATGCTTCATAACTTTTGGCCCAGCAATCTCACTATTAGGCATATCCCCCATGATCACAGATAAAAAAGGAAGGCTTTACATATACATACATACACATATATACATATATATGTATGTATATCACAGAGACATGTATATTATATATACACACATATACATAAATTACATGTGTATATGTGTGTATATACAACATGTATATGTATCTCAGTGTTATGTTATATGTTATAGTATAGCAGTGTTAATAAGAACATTTTTGTGGTAGGAGTTAAACCTGGGAACAAAATTCATGCCCATTGATTGGGGAATAGTTGAAGAAACTATGGTATATGAAAGTGATGGAAATTATCATACTACAATAAAGGATGAATATGAGGGCTTTGGAAAGGAAATATGGCATAATGGACAGAAGGTTAGGCTTGATCTTAGGAAGATTTGAGTTTGAATTCAGCTGCTGACAAATATTGGTTGTGTGGCCATGGGTAGGACATTTAAGTGCTCCAGGTAATTCTTTAAGACTGTAGCTTACAGATCAGTTATCTGACTATATTGGTGGAGGGAGGTTCCAAACAGTGAATTCACCATAGACATGAAGTCCTAAGTCTAGATCATGCTTTACTCCTCCTCCAACCTCCAAAATGAGGGATTTGGAGAAATATGGGAAGATCAATATGAACAGATGCAGAGAGAAGAAAGCAGAGCCATGAGACAATGAACTCAATTACAATAACATAAAAGAAAACTACGCTAAAAGACAGTTGAACTCTAATTAATTGTAATGACAGTCTTATTGTTGGTGAACAAATGAATGTACCTTCTTCCTCTCAGAAACATGAGTGATATTGGGGAGAGAATGTTGCATGTTGCTGTGAGTTGGTTTTGCTTGGCTATTATTTGTTTTATAAGGGGTAATTCAGAGAGGGGTAGGATATATTGGAAAATGACAATATTGTTAAAACAAAAGTATCAATAAAACAAAAAAATAACCGTTTCTCACATACAGAGAAACAAATGCATCATGCATAGTCCTCACTTTTAGTCCCTCTTTAACATATTACTCCTATGCATGAATGAAGGAGCACACCTTTATCAAATATTCATATGCTTAAACCACCATGCTAAGTGTAGGTTATAAAGACAGAATGGAGTTAGTCTCTGCTCTAAATTCCCTTTCTAATGGCTGAGGTAATATAGTATAAATGGAAAATAGAAGAGCAGTGGTTGGTGAAGGAAGTTTTGGTCTAGGAAATCACAGGGATGGTGATTTGACCCAAAGGACATCTGATTAGCACATACTTTTCAGAAGCAACGATACCATAAATTTAATTACTTTGCCCAAAGCAAAGGGTTGTGGAAAATGAGCTGTGAAGAAAGGAGTACAGGTTAAAGTCAATGATAATATGACTGGGGAAGGGGTGGTGTGTACTATCTAAAAGAATTTCTAATTCTTCATTGTTACAAAAAGTGTTGCTATAAATATTTTTCTGTTTATAGAGACTTTCTTCTTATGGTGACCTCTGCAGGGGATAAGACCTGTAGAGGAATCTCTGAGGTCAAAGATGAGTAGTGAGAGATCTAATATGCTGTTATTTTTTAACCAAACATATCACCAAAGATGCATATATATATATATATGTATACATAGTTATATCTATGTACATGCATATACATAGCTTTATATATGTATGCATATGTAGAAATACCTAATACAAGTACATACATATGTATATATATATGTATAAGTGCGTATATACACACGTACTTGTCATTGGTAAATATCATACTGAAAGACTGAATCTGCCTTGGCACTTAAATCTCATCAGTACCACCTTCCTCTCTAAATGGATTCTCTGACTAGAGGGCGGGAGTGCAGACTCTAGGGCTTCTATTTAAGAAGGAAGCTTAGCATAGTCTTCTCCCCATTTCTTACCAGCTATGTTACTTTTGGACTTCTTTTTTTTTTTTGAAAACTCCTTGGAGTTTATTCTAAGATTCCTTCATATCAATGCTTTAAGCTCTCATAATATTTACATGAATTCTATTTCATTTAAAATATGTTTTTATTTGTTTGATTAAATATTTCTGAACTATATTTAAAATTTTTTAAACATTCTTTTTTTTTTTAAATTTGGAGTTCCGAATTCTCTTCCTCCCTCTTTGTCCCTCCCTTGCCCCTTGAGAAGGCAAGTGATATATTACTTATATATGTGAAGTACATTTCCATATTAACCATGCTTCAAAAGAAAACACACATACCAAAAAAACCCACAAAAAAAATAAAGAGTGAAAAAAATATGATCCAATTTGCACTCAGAGATCATCAGTTCATTCTCTGGAGGTGGATAGCATTTTTCATTGTGGGTCCTTTGGAATTGTCTTGGATCATTGTATTGATCAGAGTAGCTGAGTCTTTCACAATTGATTATCATTACAATATTGCTGTTACTGTGGTCAATGTTCTCCTGGTTCTGCTTACTTCACCTTGCATTAATTCATATAAGACTTTCCAAGGCTGTTTTGGAAACCATCCTGCTCATTATCTCTTATAGAACAATAATATTTCATCACAACCATATACCATAGCTTGTTCAACCATTGCCCAATTGATGGGCCTCCCCTCAGTTTCCAAGTCTTTGCCACTCTAAAGAGCTGCTATAAATATTTTTGTACAAGTAGATAATTTTCCCTTTTCTTTGATATTTTTAGTATACAGACCCATTAGCGGTACTTCTGGGCCAAAAGGTACACACAGTTTGGAGTGTAGTTTCAGATTGTCTCCAGAATGGTTGGACCAGATCACAACTCCATTAACAGTGCATTAGTGTCCTAATTTTTCTGCAGCCTCCGTAGCATTTGTCGTTTTCCTTTTCTGTCATATTAGTCAATGTGTGAGGTGGTATCTCAGAGATGTTTCAATTTGCATTTCTCTAGTCAATAGTGATTTAGAGTATTTTTTTTAAATAACAAATAATAGCTTTGATTTATTCTCTTGAAAATTGCCTGTTGATATGCTTTGACTATGAATAAGTAGTAGCTCTTATTTTTATAAATTTGACTCAGTCCCCTACATATCTGAAAATGAACCCTTTATCAGAGAAACTTGCTATAAATTCCCCACCCCACCCTGAGATTTTTGCTTTCCTTCAGCTTTTGGACGTCTCCATCATGCCGTCATGGTAGTTATCTTTTCTGATATTTTCTATACCTTTCCTCCTCCCATTTTTAACTTCCTTTTGTGTGTTGCTTCTTTCATCAGGCTGTAAGTTCCTTAGAGGCCAATAGTGTCTTTGTTTTTATTTATATTTCTAACTAGAGCTGATCAGAGTGTGTGGCACATGGTAAGTAAAGGCTTAATAAATGTATATTAGCTGACTGAACATATACTGAGAGCCAGCATGGTACAGTGCATAAATGACTGGACCTGGATTCAAGACTTAAGGCTGACACATACTAGCTGTGTGACAATGGACAGGTCACTTGAGCTCTCAGGGCCACAGGAAGGTGGAAGGAGGTTCTACATTTAGTTCTCTCTGTATCTCATTCTGTTGCTCTGTGTCTCTGAGTCTCTCTCTCTCTCTCTCCCTCTCCCTCTCTCTCTCTCTCTCTCTCTCTCTCTCTCTCTCTCTCTCTCTCTCTCTCTCTCTCTCTCTCTCTCACACACACACACACACACACACACACACACACACACACACACACACACACACACACGCCATACTTAATCTTCATGCTTTTGCATTGGCTATCTCCAGTGCCCTGAATGCTTTAATGTCTTCTTTCTATCCTCAGTCACTGGCTTCATTCAACATGCAGGCAAATGAGCCACCTTCTTATTGTCTTTGAAGGTGTCCCCAACTCCTTATGCCTTGCCCTCTATCAGGTAATGCAGTCATTCAATAAAAAAGCATTTGTTAAGTACCTCCTATATGTCAAGCCTTATGCTAAGTGCTAGGGATACAAAAAAGGGCAAAAAGGAGTCTCTTCTCTCAAGGAGCTCACACTCTAATGGGTGAGATAAAATGCAAACAACTATGTACAAAAGAGGCACATATAGCATAAATTGGAGATAATCAAAACAAAAGGAAGGCTCTGGGATTATGTATGTGTGTATACACACACACACACACGTTGTCTCTCACATTAGAATCTTTGAGGTAAGGCACAGTTTTTTATTTTTTCGTTATATCCCTACTTCTTTCTCTGTTCTTGGCAAATAGTTTGTATGTGTGTGTGTGTGTATGTACATACATATGTACATACACACATATTTTACAACTTCTCTGAGTTTACTGTAGATTCTTTCATATCAATGCTGTAAGTTCTCATAATATTTACATGAATTCTATGCCATTTAAAATATATTTTTGTTTCATTAAATATTTCTGAGTTACATTAAAATTTTTAATGTTAATTTTTTTAAAATGTTGAGTTCTAAATTATTTTCCTCTCTCCCATCCCACCCCTTCCCCTTGAGAAGACAAGTTATATATATATATATTTGTGTGTACTATACATACGTGTATAAATGTATACATGTATGTGTGTATATATACATACACCCATATACAAATTCATATATATGTGTATATCAGCATCTATATTTCACAATGTACACATGCACGTGTATGTGTACAGATATTAGGTGTTTGCATGCATACATTGTGTGATATGTATGTATGTGTACACATAGATTTTGTACAGATGCTCTATCTTAGATCCAACATATACAATATGGATTTATACATATGAATATACCAGCATATATCCACATACACATATATACCTATGTATAGATAAATAATATCATGTGTTTGTTCATCCTTCGTTGCCAAAGAAGACCTTGCCATCAGAGAAATAATGACATGACTTGCACTTGACTTTGTTTCGAGTGAGGGAGGGCTGTGCAGGTCACCAGCCTCACTTCTCCTCCAGAGCCATCTGAATCCAGAGACCTGATATTCATCAGGATGACTGGAGATGACCCAGGATGAAGCAATTGGGGTTAAGTGACTGGCCCAAGGTCACACAGCTAGTGTCAAGTGTCTGAGGTGAGATTTGAACTCAGGTCCTCCTGACTTCTGCACGGTACTCTATTCACTGCACCACCTAGCTGCCCTTAAATAGCATCATATTTTATATATATATATATATGTATATATGCATATGTATATATACATATATATAAAGCATATACAACAATATATACATATTGTCCTTGTCAGTGGTGAATGAAAACATGAATGATGAATGAATAAAAAAGAGTTTTAGGCCCTTATTATGTGTCAGGCATTAGAAGGGTAAAAAAATTCTGCGAAGACCTCAATAAAACCTTCCAAATTAAATCAACATATATGTTGATACTTGGTGACTTCAGAACAAAATGGGAATATGAGAATGGTGAGAATTATATTGATGAAGATGAATTAGTAATAAGGTATACCAGGTGTCAGAGTCTTGTAGACTTCCTTGAAGGTCTAGGGCTTATATAGCATGAAGAGTTTCTTTGAGAAAGTATGCTTTTCTTGGTCTTCCAAATTACTAGCTCCCTCTCTCACTTGCTACTTTGCATTAAACTCTCTTACGTATCTTGCATATATTTATTCTGCATACTTATATCTGTATATGTTGTACCCCATGAGAGACTGTCAACTCCTTGAGAGGAGGGATTATTCAATTTTTGTCATTGTACCTTCAGTACCTAGTATGATGCTTAACACATAGTAGATGTTTAATAAATCTTTGTTGATTGACTGGTATGAGAAAAGAATCTGGAGTTACTTAATATGGTAAGCACCAAGTAACATCACAAAAAAATGAAATTGATTACAAATGAACAGACAGAAAATAACTCATTATGAATGTGGGTCAACTGTTTTTGTATAGTTGGACCTCTGATTTGTTAGAGAAAAGGTAAAAATTTGTACAATGCTGAAAGAATAAAAATGAGAAAAAAGATGGTGTATCATTAAAACAACTTCAACTTGACCAATTTAAGCAAGATATTGATGATGAAAAATGGAATATGTTCCAAAGAAAGTACACAGATGCAGAGTACAACAATTTAACAAATATTTTAATTAATATAAATCAATTACCATGACAAGGAAAACTAAAAAGCATCTTAGTCAACAAACATTTAGCACTTGTCAAATTAGAGATACATCATTGACATCAATGGTTTAGAAAATATACTAATTTGCAAACCCTTATGGAAAAGGATGATAAAAGAACATATATAAATTCTGCATAAATATGCTCAAAATAGAGAGGTTATGAATGGTAAAAAAGCAAACAGTTTAAAGAATTCTTTATGAGATACTCAACAACTCACCACAAGGAAGAATAACTAGCAAAGAAAAATGAAAAGAGTTACAAAGAATTTTATAACAATTTTTTTTCATGATTAGAACAGTGTATTTTCCACACTTAGATTCTGATATCATGGTCCTACAAGTGGTTATAGAGGAAGTGAAGAGAAAAACAGATGGGAATAACAGCTGGATTAAACCAAAATCCTTCCTAGAGGCAAGGTAGTTGTAATATTGAGATCTCTTAGATTATCCCATTTGCAGCTAACATTGCTGGTTACACTGAGCCTTAGAACATTACAGATATTCCTGGAAGCACTTAGCCCAATCATCTACCTAGGAAAACCCAAGTAGATTAAAATGACCTACTTGGATTATGACAACCCATAGAGCTAGGTGGACAGTCTAGGCTTGTCCACCAGCATTCATATTTTAGATACACATTGTAAATGGTAAGTGAGGTGAGACCAGATTTAGTCAGGAGATCAAAGAACTAATATTCTACTGGTATTATTTAGCTGCTAAATATGGGAAACCAGAATCTTTGAAGCATTAAAGATGAGTTTCTCTTAAAGGGCAATGGAGAGAGGGAGTGGTGGGTATGAACAGGATACAGCAGGTAACAAATAAGGAACTATGAAAATAGCTGAAGCAAAGAATGTCATTAGAGAAATGTTAAGTGGTAAGATCAGAGTTAACTGTATCTTCACAATGTCAGGGGTAAAAAAGCAAGGAAGGTCCCATCACATGGGTAAGACTATTGTAGCAAACTTATAAGAGGAGACAGATGCTGGATGTGCAGACATAGATGAGTTGCAATCTGCATTATTAGAAGGAATATCCATATCAAAAACATCACAGATGTATTTGCTTATATATAAGGTATTTGACTGTATATACACACATAAATGAGAAAGACAGAGAGAGACAGAGAGAAAGAGAGAGAGAGAGAGAGAGAGAGAGAGAGAGAGAGAGAGAGAGAGAGAGAGAGAGAGAGAGAGAACCAGACATTATAGCAGGATAGAAGGAAATATTGTCCAAGTACATTTGCTTCACTACTTAGTCACAGTGTGGATTAAAAGATGTATGTTTTCTATCAACCAACCTGCTAGGCTTACAAAGTAAAATAAAACTGTCCCTGTCCTCAAGAAACTTCCATTCTGTCAAGGGAGACATATACATATATATAGTGAATTAGTGAGAGAGACACTAGCAGTTGTGGGGGATAGAATAAGAGAAAGGTATCTTTGGGTGGTGGGTGAAATGGATCTTAAAGCAGGTGAAGGATTTGATGAGGCAGAGGTGAGGAGAGTACATTCTGGGAGATACCAGTTCAGGGGTGTGGAGATGAGATGAGGTGCCATGTGCGAAGAACAGACAGAAGGCCAATCTGGCTGAACCTCAACAGCCTGGGAAAGAGAGTAATGCATAATGATGCTGGAAAGGTAGATTGGGTACAAGTTGTGAGGAGCCTTAACAAATAAAGAGAGGAGTTTTTATTTTAGAATCAATAGGGAGCCACTGAATTTTAGTAAGTCAGAGTAAGGTGGGTAACATGAGAAAGTCAGAGCATTATATTATTGTCATTCATTTTTTCCTTCTGTAACCTGGTTTTTAGGTCGCTGTCCTCAGTGACAGATGGCTTAGATCCAGGCCCTGAGGGAATTTTGATGGGGGGGAGGAGGCAAGGGTAATTTTAGAGCATTGGGTAATCTGCAGAGTGGATAGACTTTGACAAGGCATAGAAATGAGCCAGAGGTTAGGGGTTGGTGGAGAGAGGTCCAACAGGGAAAAGGGACTGAAAAAGAGGAGGTGAGAAGACTCTTAAAGACAAATTACCTATCTCACAGCTTTGCTTGACTGTCCTGTCTGTTTGTTTTGAAAGGAGATAGTTCAACGCCTGCATTTTCTATCAGGCAACTAGAATTCCAAGCTATGTTTCAAGCTCTGCTGATATATTTTTACAAGTACCTTTTCCTTCTACCTAATTTCTTAATTTTAGAATTATATTCTTATTACTGCCACAAAATAAAAGAAATTGAGCTTAAATAACTTTATTTTCAGGACCTTCTCTAGATAGAAAATTTACTAAATTTTCAACAAGGAGACTTTCATGATTGCATTAAGGTGCGGGTGTTTGCTACATCTTGATAATATTTTGCTTATACTTAATCTGTGTACATGTGTATCCTTCCAGTTTAATGTAAGTTCCTTGAGAGCAGAAGCTATTTTATTTGTCTTGATTTTCCCGGTACCTCAGTACAGTTCCTGGGATACAGGGGGTGTTTAATAAATATTAGTTGAATTGAAAAGTATTGATTTTGATAATATTATTTATTATAATTTTAAATTTTCTATAAACTTTCCTGCCTCTCTTTAGATGTGTTCATTTAGAATGATGCTGAGAAAGTGGTCATCTAAACATTTTCTTGAGCAAGGAAGATGACCTATTTGCAGAATGGTTCAAATTTTATGTCTAAATCCTTTCGTCCTGATAGTTTAGATAAACCTCTTCAAAGGAAGATTAAGAATTAAGGAAGTTATTCAGGTTATTCTAGAAGAAAATCCATTTGTACTTGAATTCCCTGCCATATTAACAATGGTTAATGCAAAATGTAAACCTTCTAGGTTCCTCTGTTGCAGAATAGTAGTAAAAATAGCTAACATTTATATATCACTTGAAGGTTTGCAAAAATGGGGACAATATAGTACCTACCTCATAGGGTTGTTGTGGGGAATCAAATGAGATGACCCAATACATAGCATTTTGCAAACCTTCAGCTACCTGGCTGTAAATGATAACAGTGTCAGAGAAGGAATGAACTTTAGAGATCAATTAACTCAACCTCCTTCTTTTATAGATAAGGAAACTAAGGTCTAAGGTGAATGATTCAAGGTCATACAGTGATACAGGCAGAACTCGTTCCCAGATTTTCTGATCCCAAGTCTCACATTCCTTCTACTACATCACACATCTTTGTGGACCACAAAACCATAGTTGAGCATTTCCTGACCAAATTTCCTAAAGAACATTGCCCAAACTATAGGGTTACAAGCTTTGGTTATTTGGATTTGCTTAAATCAAAGATGAGGTAGTAGAATTAGAGAAGAAAGGGACCCTGGAGATTGCTTAGCCCAGGTTCTTCATTTCACAGATGAAGAAATTGAGATCTAGAGAGATTATATCTATATCTATATATCTCTATATGTTTTTTAAATTGTGCTCAAGGTCACACAACAAATTCATGACAGAACCTTGTCTAGGCCAGTGCTCACTCTCTACATGATTCTCCCACTAATAGATATTTGGCAAATTTTCTTTTCTAAAAACAGGTAATTAGAACCAAATAATTTTATAGGGCTAATGCCTAATTCCCTTATGAATCAGAATGTTTCTAAAAGTAGTACTGGAAATTACAGAGGGTGAGGGATAGGGGTCTGTCTCTGAAGACAGATACTAATGCAGGCTACCTTGAATATTTTCAGCCAACAGATGGAAAAAATATATAGTTTTCATACGAATATTCAGAATAGCCAAAGAATGATTCATTTAACATTAAGGAACAATGAATAATTATGATCTTGACTCATCCCATATAATTAGGGTGTGATTTGAATGATTGAGGCTATCTCTGGGACAAGATTCCAGTTAACTGCATAGATGCACTTAAAGGACTCATCAGCAGTCCAGAGGCCCAGCAGTAAGTAAAATTTACCCCTCAGTGGAAGTGGAACTGAACAAAACTCTAATCAAACAACGTGATCACCAAGTTAAAGATCATTTGGAGAGAAAGAACCACCAATGCCAAGGTTTCTTTATATGAAATATAGCACAAGTTCAGGCTAGTAAACTTCACATACCTCTGACCTCTTGATCTTTTATGTCTCTATTTTTTTGGCTTGACAGACCACATGCCAATCTGCAACCCAGAATTCCTCACCCTTGTGATTTATGGTTTACAGCTGCTCCAGTTTTTCAGCTATGGCAGCTGCTTTTCAGATGTCTTCAAATTAGAGTGAAAGTCTTAGACAAGAGTCTTCATGTGAGCCTGAGTGCCTGCAGAAGAAAAGAAGAGGGAAAAGATGATGAGGAAAAAAAATCATCTGAATTCAGCTCTAAAGCTTTCCATTGATCTTTTCCTTCAGAGTCAAGCAAAATGTTTGGTTTATTTCATAAACCAATTAGGTGTGTGAAAGGCTCTTTGGAGATGCTATTGACTGGACCAAAGCAAAAAGTGATCATTGGGCAAAGGGCTCAATAAGGGATCAATAATAAGCGAGTGATTGGATTAGTGACTTGATCAATGCTTTGTGCTAATATATTAACAAGCAAATTACCAGGTATCCCCTAAGAGCAGAGTGCTGACTATTACATTACATTACAAACTATCCTGCTCTAATGACCCCTGAAATGCAAAGGGTTATTTATCCAAATCCAAAGTACTGAAAGTATTCTGTCCTTGTAATACTCTTTTTCTACCTTTCACCTTGTTCCTCATTGCTAGGGTATTTCATGTCCCGTTTTTAAGGCAGACCCTAGTGGTTGTTGATTATAGGCAAAAGTCTATAATGGCCTTCATAGCAGTTTGCTTTTTAAATTGGCAATATAACTTCTGCCTATAACATAGAGGCATCATAGAAGGTTGGTCTCAGAGCCAGGGAGGCTTGACTTCAAGTCTCATCTCTACCATATAGGCTATATGAAGCTGGGTAAGTCACTTCTCAGTGAATGTCTGAAGTAGTTCTCTGTAATTATGAGTCACAGAGAAATCACCAATCTGCATTGGTAACTGGAATTTTCTTACTGGGAGTTCCCTTCACGGATGAAATCACATGTCTGGACCAAAACAAAAATATAGCCCATGAACATAATTTAAAAAATAAATATTTTCTTAGTAGAATCACTTTGCAGAGAGATATCTCCATATTTGGGAGAGAGGTAAAAGTTGTGGCTGTGTGCAAATTAGCTGTGTGAATTCCCACTAAGAAAAAAAAAAGAGCAAAAGACCCAGAATAGAGAAGACTGAAAGACATCTCCCTCTTTCTAATTCCTCTAAGTTTTGTTTGGTTACCAAGTTACTTTTAAAACCATCTTCCAACAGTTTTGTCATAAAATAAATTCAATCCCCACCCTTATTTCTCCATAATTAGATGGACAGATTTGATTTATTGTGTTCCTTCAGCGTCTCTAAGCTGAATCTGGAGTCTCTCTTCCCCCTTAATCCTTTCCCTTAAATAAAATAAAATAAAACCTTTTCTCCTTTTGCCTCTGGGAAGCTGAAGCGATTACCCTGAATCCTCCCATGTTATTTGCAGACTAGAAAAAGTCTCCCAGGGCCTGAATGCTTAGAGCTCTGCTGAGAATGGAGTCTGGACTCCATGTCAGCCAGAGTGGCCTGTGGGGTGAAAGGCCTCAGACGGACGCCCTGCAGAGTGGAGCATCTCGGCTGAGTCTGACAAGCAGCAGTCGGCCAGCCAGGCTGGAGTGAGAGCTGCAGCTGACAAAACAACCTTCCAGGCAACTAGCCTTGGAGTTCAGCTCAGTGGAAGGGGAGACGCTGTCAATCAATAGGCACAGAAGTTCAGGGAGGAAATATAATATCTGGTTTAGCAGCAAAGTTTCTGATGGAGGCATGTCCATTATTGTGACTTTAAGTTGAATGTTAAGCCAAAGTTAGGCCCACCTACAGCATAAGAGCATGAATTTGTGCATTTTAGCAGAAGAGGTTATTTGGTTTAATAGAGAGGATCCTGGGCTTGGAATAGGAAAGGAGAGATCTCACCTGGGTTCAACTACCACTTCCAAAGATTATTACTTGTCTGAGCATGAGCAGGCCGCTTACTTTCGTTTTCCTACCTTAATAGTACCTACCTTATAGGGTTGTTGTGAAAAAAAATGAATATAAAGCATTTTATAAACCTTCAAAGTATTTTATAAGGGCCTCCTCTTTTAATTTTTTCACTTTAATTAACTTGGTCTTTTCAATTTTTTTCTCTTTTAGGGTGAAACTGTTTGTAAGCTTCATTTTCTTGCAATTCTTAGGGCTTAATAAATGTTTTATGAGCTTCATTGTTTTCTTGCTAAAGTCAAACTGGTGAATGATCACTTTTAATTGTTATTAAGAGACACAGAAAGTTTCCAGCACCATGGAAAGAACTTCCATGGAAGGTTCATGAGAGAACGTGGACAAGAATTACACAGAATGAAAGGGCATAGATGGGACAGAAATAATTAATATTTATATAATGCTGTTAAGTTTGCAAAGCAATTCACATTCATTATCTGATCCTCAGAACACCATTGTGAGGAATATGTTACAGGTATCATTCCAACTTACGAGACTGAGGCTTACGGTGGTTAAATGATTTACCCATGGCCACGTAGCTAATAAATATTTTCCTTTTGCGTTACTTCTTAGTGTATCGGACAACTGTACATTTCACATATGATATCTTTTAAAAATCTCTTTGGTGCCTGTCATACATAGGTAGATGCCAATGCATTATTTATTGAAGGTAGCTCCATCCAAAGAGGTCATAGAAAAAAATATATCAAAATAGTTTCTGTTCTATTTATTGCCATTACACTTGGAGTGAAAGGGAAAAAGAAGTCTTTACATTTAGGAAATTCCCAACAAACAACACAAGGAAAGGTTTTGTGGACAAATTATAAATCTATTGGCTCTGACAAAGCCTGCCCTGTGGTGGCAGATGGTGTAATATTATAATACTGCGTGCTGTAAAGTTAATTCTTTCAGTCATCAATGATTATATCCATGGTAAATAGTAATGTGCTTTCAACCAAGAGTAAAAGCCCATCTAATTCTTAAGCTTCCATAACTCATCTCTAGGTTCGTCAACAACCTTAAACAGGGTAGTTAAAGCATATCTCATGTCGCATAAATGCAGTAAAGGCTTCTATAAAGCTATAAATTCCTTTTGTAGTGTTGCTAATTAGTGCCCCTGCTTTTCTTCTCCTTTTCCCCTTCTGTAGTGTTATTAATTGAAGTTTTAAGTGGTAGCATCATAAACATTTCTTTCCCAGAGCAACCAGCTGTGTGGATCTGGCTTATCTTTCCTTTCCACAGAAAGAAGCCATTGGAGGGCAGACCTCTCACCAGACAGCGAGTCTGACTTTGAAGGTATGCAACAGTAGCCGAAAATTCTTTAGTACATAGTCTATCCTGAGGGGAGGAGCGAATGGTAACCTGTGGGAGAAATGACGTTCAATCTATATATTCATAGGTTAATTGGTGAACTTTGTGACTGTTTTATCCTTGGAAAGTCAAGAAAATTTGAAGCATCTGACCATTGCTCTTAAACTGAAAGAAGTTCATCAGTATCTATCACATGCAGGATGTCATTTATGGTCCATAAAAATCTTCTAATCGATTTGTAGTTTTTACATCAATGTTCCAAACAGTTGGCAGCTCATTTCAGGCTTCTGTTTGTTGTTTTAACATACTGCTATATACTACACTCATCCTGGGATGTATATTATTTTATTTCAGAAATGCATGGATTCAACTGGCTGCATCTGCACCTCATAAAGCTTGGCACCCCACCCTCTAAAACTGGTGGGTGGATGTTAAGACAGCTGTGTAGCAGGCTCTTTTCACCCTGCTATGCAACCCCTTTTCTTGGATGGCCTTTGTTCTACTTGGGGTGGCAGTAGTTTAGCCTAGATGCTACCTTCTATGCACCTTCTACTTGGCTGCTATACCAAAGGGTCACTTTTGGCCATTCCACTCCTACTAAGGCCCCAGAATCAATGATTCTGATCCTTAATCTCTTCATCTGGAGTTGCCCCCATTCTAAAATCCAAGTACTATATTTAAGAACACATATATGTGTAGGAAATTAATATATTAACAGAACATGATTAAAATTATCCCATGGTATCAGAGAAATACAGTTCTTCAAGTCGAAGCTCAATGATCTTTTAGAAATGTTATAGTTGAGATTCATGCTTTTGGTGGGTGTTAGACTACATCTGAAATCTCTTTCAACTCTGAGAAACTATGATTGCTTTATCCATCCTTCTGACAAGCCCATCATTAGAGATGTTTTGAAATGGTTGTCCTCCTTGACATCAGTCCTAGAGGTCATGGATATATTCCTACTTCAAGAATCCTATTTTTCCCTAGTACTTGTGTCTATCACTCATGAAATCATCTGATTTTCTAAAAATCTATTTAGAATTGTTTCCTGTATAGTTTGGGAATGGAAAAATACCACAAAATTATCACCCGCTGTAGCAATTATATTTCTTTGTATTTATTTGTTCAAAAACTGCCTCACATAAGAATCAAGGAGTACCCTCTTAGCCTAGTGTTCTGGGATTCAGTGGAGAGGTCAGTGTCTCAGAAGGGGAGAAATGCTTTATTTTTATTTTTTTGTCCATAGCACCTAACACAGTACCTGCTGATTGCCAGAGCTAACCCTGCTACCTGTATCTTTAATCCCATCCCTTCCTCTATAATCTTATTCCTCAAACCATTCACTCCTCATCTCTCTAGTTTTTCTCTCCCTCTCTACAGCCTTCTTTCTTAAATTTAAAAACTTGCTTATTTCCCCATTCTTAAAAGCTTTCCCTTGACATTGCCACTCCCCAAACCATTCATTCTATAACTCCCCTTCCTTCCCTTCACAGTCAGATTTTTTTTTGAGTTGCTTTAATTTGCTTGATCCATTTTCTTACCACCTATATCAACTGCTCCTTAACTACATGCAGTAGGACTCCTTTCCTCACCATTCTGCATTCTATACTTGAGTCTATCAGTTGGTCAGTAAATGTAAGTATGTATGTATATTTTATATGTGTGTATATACAAACACATATATTCTCTACCAGATAGCAAACTTCTTAAGCAAAGAGATCATATTTGTAGAACTTTCTAGTAGACTGAGTGACTTACACACAATAAATGAGAAATCATCTTTTAAAAGAATGGATGTTGTTGGATGAGCATCTCTAAACCTCAGTTTCCTTACCTGTAAAATGAACGATTTGGAATAGATGATCTGTAAGGCTACTTCCTGCTCTGAGGCTATAATGATTTCTATGAATAAATTCAATGAATGCTTAATGTTTCATGCTCATGAGTACAAGTTGTGATATTTCAGTAATGCATCCCTGAACAGTGCCAAATTCATTGAAGTATTATAAAAATGTTTTAGAATGATCATTTCTAATTCATTTTGGAATTGTTTAATTCTGGTTGTTGAATACTTTGTAGCCAAAGGAGCTTATCTATGTGAAATACATAATATAGCCACGTAAAAGACAAAGAGTAACTATTACAGAGAATGGTTTGAACATCCTCTGTCCTGGGGGTTTTATACACATAGAGAATTTCCACAAAATCAGACTTAACTAGGAAAAGAATCTTGATCCTGCTTGGGAAAGGGTTCTCAAACTTTTGGGTTTCATGACTCCTTTACAATTTTAAAAATAACTGGGAATTCCTTTACACTCTATGTTATAAAAAAGAACTTTTGTTCACATAGGTTAGATCTATCAGTATCTGCTATGTTAGATATTATTAACCTTAATAGATTTTAAGATATTTTATGTGTTAATTCGTTTAAAATAATGATAAAGCCAATGTAAATTACACAAATAACATATTTTATGAAAAATTACCATATTTTCCAAAACAAAAATAAATTAGTGATAAGAGAGGCATTGTTTTATATACTTTTGTGAATCTCTTTAATGTCTGCCTTAATAAAAGACAGCTGGATTTTCCTATCTACTTCTGTATCCAATCTGTTACAATATGTTGTTTTGGCTAAAGCATATGAAGAAAATTCAGCCTCACACAGATATGTAGTTGGAAAAGGGAAGAGTGTTTAATAGGCAAATAAATCTTAGTATCATTATGAAAATAGTTTTGATTTCATAGCCCCCTGAAAGGGTCTCAAGACCCCTGGGGTGTGCAGACCACACTTTAAGAATCTCTGTGCTGGGGTAAATGATTTCCATTTCTACTGAAAAAAATGAAAGGGTATCGGAGTGGGTAAGCAGAATATGAAAGGGGAAAAGAACAGATATGTAGTACAAAGAGAACAAAGGACCTTAGAACTCATAGGTTTTAAATTTATGAGATGTCTGGCTACAGGTGAGGATCTTGGTCTAAAGTCTAAAGTATATTCATACTTTATATTATGGTCCACTTCTACATCTCAAACTTGTGTTCCTTGGCTCAGGATTTTTTTTTTATTCTACCTTTCTACTTTACCTCCCCTCTCCCACAATCAAAATATTTGCCATTCTTCCAGACCCAACTCAAATTCCACATCCCTCAAAGAGTAATTTTCACATGGTATAGTTCAATATGTCAGTTTATCAAAGGTTTGTGAATCATGGGTGTAGGAAAGTCTACCTATATAATCTAGCTGATAAATGTAAAAAATTTGTCTGAAGTTGAAGAGCTTCCTTGACTTGCCTGTCATCAGAAAGCTTGATAAAATAGGTACTTTATAGATGATTGTTGAATTAACTTAAATTTCTGAGCACCCCAGCCAGACTTGATCTTTTCCTTCTCTGAACTATAGAATATGTTATTTATACCACTCAAACATCACTTAATTCATTGAGCCCTTTTACTGAAGTTGTTTAAGTGTCTCCTCCACTAGACGATGACCTTCATAAGGGTGAAGACTATGCTTGCTGCTTCTCCCTATCCCCCTTCAACACAAAGATTCCACGATCTGGAATCTTCATTTGCTTGGTCACTAAAAGGAGGCAATCTGGCCCTAATTTTCAGTAGTTAAGTAATTCCCAAGTTAGTATGAGAAGAACCTCTGCCTCATCTGTATACCTACATTTTTCATTGTCTCTAATAAGACAGAGAAGCCACTGGTATGGAACAAAATGCCTAAACAGAACAATGTACGGAACACTTGGCTTTTGTTTTGGCTCAGTTTAAGAGTATATTAAGCCATTATTTACTATAAAGTTTTTGGATTTGTGAGAAAAAAGGGAACTTTTCAAATGTATTTCATTTCCAGCTGTTGACCCAAACCACATAGAGTTTGGATATAATACCTTGGAAATATGTATGCATGCTCTCCTGATCTGCTACAAAAAGTGCCACCATCATTTCAAAGCATAATTTTCTTTCAAGAAGCTCATGGAGATTTTTAAAGGTAAAATAGATCTTTGGTACTATTTTACATTTGTTTTACATACAGATAAAATGATATTACTGAGTTATTTAAAGTCACTTCTAGAATTACCTTTTTAACCATTGTGAAAATTCTAGGGGCATTAACAAGATAAGTCTTGTCTTGAAAGGCCTTGAGCCTGTTGTTCTAGATTCTATTCGGAAGAATCCTTTTTTAATCAGATGTCAGGGGAATGGGTCTAATTATAAAATTATAAAATAATAGATAAATAAGTGTGTGTAATATATGATATTTGATCTGAATAAGCATTTAGCTCATATACAATGGATACATGTTAGATAATGTCCCTTGTAGTTTCTGCCATGGGTTCCAGCCTTTCCATTCCCACTACCACTCTCCTAGAGTTTAACTTCATTACCTCTTGCCTGGATTGTAATGACCTCTCCATTTCCAATTTAAATTAATTCAATTCAGAAAAACATTTATTAAGCATCTCCAGATGCTGTGGGAGATAAAAGTTTATAGAAGAAACTGCTCCTGCCCTTAAGGAACTTCTAATCTAGTGGAGGAATATAACATTACAATACAACATAGACTCCATGGTAAATGCCTAAGGGAGATACAAGCCTAATGTGATGTGAAGTCCCAGGACATTGCCTGGGGCAGCCTAATGAACTTTCATGGAGGAGGTGGCATTGGAGTTGAGTACGAAAATATAGGTAGGAATTCCATGAGTAGGGGGAATGAAAGAAAAGTTTCCAGCATAGGAAATATCAGAAATAGCATGGGCAAAGCCATGGAATTTGAAGACATGTCCAGAAGACAATTTTAGTCCATTTTAGCTGGAATGTAGAGTGCATGGAAGCTTATAGGAGGAGATGAGACTGGAAGCGAAAGTAATTTAATGCTAGATTATGGAAAGTCTGAATGTCAATCATTTTCCTGTCCAACCATCCTTCATCCTATCGCTTAATTAGTCTTAATAAACAGGTCTCTCAAAGTACAGTCTCTTGCTCAGAAACCATTAGTAAATTTCCCCTGTACAATGAAGGGAAATATTTTTTACAAGACCACAAGCATTCATTAAGTGCTTACTATTTGCCAGATACTGAATTAAGTGCTGGGAATACAAGCAGAAAGACGATCTTTAGTCTAAAAAAAAAGCTTATGAGAATATCACACAGAAGGAAGCTGAGCGTTGTAGAGAAAGTCTAGGCAGAGAGGAATAAGTCAAGGCTGGCCTGAGCATCATCCTTAAATGGTGGTTTTGAAAGGAGTCATCCAATAAGAGAGGGGAAGCAGGGGCAGAGGGTACTTCCAATGTGTGAGTTCTAGGGTGCAAGTGAGATTCCAGATAAAGAGGTTTCTGAGACATCATAGAGAAAGTTCAGACTGGGGCCTGGAGAGAAACAAGGAAATGCCAACATTTTGTCCTGGCATTTAAAGTACTCTACTATCTGACTGGACCCTACATTTTCAGTTTTTTTCTGGCACCATTCTTCTTAATTATTTATTATGCAGTCTTTCAGTCATGGCCGACTCTTCGTGACCCTGTATGGGGTTTTCTTGGCAAAGATACTTGAATTGTTTGCCATTTCTTTCTCCAGTGGATTAAGGTAAACGGAGGTTAAGTGACTTGCCCAGGGTTACACAGTTAATTAGTGTCTGATCTTGGATTTGAATTCAGGTCTTCCTGATTCCAGACCCTGTCTTTATCCACGGATCCACTTAGCTGCCTCCTCTTAGTAGCAGTGCTTTAAGATTTGCAAAGCATTTTGCATATATTATCTCATTTGATCCTCACAACAACCCTGTGAAGCAGGTATTATTATATCCCCATCTTATAAATGAGTCTTAGAGAGGTAAAGAAATTTGCCCAGAAACTCAAAAGTAGTAAGTATCTTAAGCAGTATTTGAATGCTGTTTTACTGACTCAAAGTACAGCACTGCATCCACTGTGCCACTTAGCTGCCTCTGTGCCATCTGTAATCTAGACAAATTGGGCTACTTGCCTTTTCTCCATCTTTTCCTCCTCCCTCCTATCTCTGTGCACCTGTATAATTTCTTCCCTAGATCTGGAACACTCTCTTTGCTCCATTTCACTGAAACACATTTCTTCCTAGGCTTATTTTAGGTATAAAGTCTTCCACTATCTGCCCCTACCCCCTACCCCCAAGAGCTAGAAGTAATCTTTCCCTCTTTAAATCTCTCATGTCATTCTTTCCTCTCCAATGGTATTCTGTGTCACAATTATATCTTTCTCTCTCCCCTCCTTCTCCCATCAGATTGCATATTTCTTGAAACTATTTTGTACAATTTTTCATCTTCATATCTGCATCCCCTAACACAAATATTTTTTTATATATCAGTTATTTAATAGTGATTCTCTAGCCCTTGAGAAATACTTGTTGACTGACTGAATTGAATCAGTGCTTTGTTCACTTCAGTTCATCACAGTGGGTACTTCTTCCATTTAAGCCATAGTTTTTTAATTTTTGTGTGTTTCATGATACCATTTCAGTAGTCTGCTGAAACCTATGAAATGCATCTCTGAATGATGTTTTTAAAGGCATAAGATTCTTGAAATTATAAAACAAATCAACTGTATTGAAATACATTTATAAAACCAAGTTCAAGGACTCTAGGTTAAGAAACCCTGACCTACACAGATCACAACCATTCTATGACTTGTCAGGACGTCTTGGAGTACTTATGTCTGTGAACTTCATCACTTTGTATCCAATCTGGTGATTGAAGTTTTTCATTAATTTTAGATGCTTCTTGGCTTATGCTTCATGATCAGTGATTAAAAGTACAGTCTATACTTAAAATCCTTTCAGCCTCATAGGACCTGACAATACTTCTTCTCCGCTGGCATAAATCTTCAGAAGCCCAGGGTTTCTCCATGTTGAGATGTAGAACCTGAAGAGGACTTTAGTGAGTGAAATTAGGACTTTAGAGACACAATCCCAAAGTTATACACATTTCTTTGCCTCTTCCCTATTGGGGAGAATAATCCCATTAATATGAGTGCACATCTTTTGCAGCATTGAAATATATGCAGTTTTTTAAAATTAAAAAAAGGCAATGAATACTTCCTACTAATTCTAATCCATCAGTCACATAGGGTTGTCACCTACATATAAGTATATATAAGTGATATAAGTATATATAAGTGATATCCTCATTTTGTATACTGGGAAAATGAGAGGTTAAGTGACTCACCTCATATCACATTGGTAAGTAATGCTATGACTAGAACTCTGGTGACCTGATTCTTTCTCCAAGGGTATTTCCACTATATTTCATTGCTTTTGACTTCTTAGGTCACATCTGTGCAGGAACGAAACTCTGGCCTGAAACATCTAGCCTGTTCAATTTTCCATAATACTAATGGAGGAAGACATGTTGTGGTAGAGAGACTGCTGATCTATGAGCCGGGAAGATCTAGATTCAGCTCCTACCTCTGATAGACACTGACTATGTGAGATCTTGGACAAGTATTTAACCTCTCATTATTCTAGAAAACTCTTTAAGACTGTAAGTTTCGGAGAAGGAACCAACTTGTATCGTTATAGAGAGTTTCTTCATTTAAGGATTTCCTGTATATTAGGGATTCTTAATTATTTTTCCCCTCAATGTCATAGAACCTTGTGGCAATCTGATAAAGCTAATAGACTCCTTCTCAAAATAGAGAGTTTAAATGTATATTAAAAAGGAAATAAGTTATATTTAAATACAATATGTCAAAATATTAATTTTTTAAAGTTTATAGTCTCCATGTTAAGACACTACTATATGTCAGCAAAAACAGGTGCAGGACAAATTCCTACCAAATAGGAGGTATTTTCAGATTTGGGTTTTGCAACCCTGGTGATTTGGAAGAACTAAATGGGTTTGAGGCCATACAATTTAGTCACATTTGCACAGATTCTGCCTAAAGAGAATGTTGACCTTCCCTTCACTTAAATCATGATCCTCCTTAGGACCAAATGACTGGAAATTCAATCTGATTTTGTTTGAAAAACAGGAATGGCAGCTCAGTACTTTCATGGTGGATTCATGTGAAACTAGAAAAAATTGCCATAAAGGAAGTTGTCATAAATTCTCATATTCTTTTCAGATTAATAAGTAAGTAATTACAAACTGTTAACGAGGGCAAGATTTCTAGTGTTATATAAATGCTAGAATTAGGGTAATTGCTTATTTTCAAAAATTAAAGCATCAACTTACCCTTTGGGGAATAGGACATAATTACATTTTACTTAAACTAATTATTGTTAAGTAGATAAATTTATGCATGCCTATGGTACCTTTTACTAAGTCATGAGATTCTTTGATAAATCACCAAGAAATAACATATGTATTCCATACATGTTATGTTTTGCTACTTCATAAATTAATATCTTACCCGGATTATGGAATCATCTCACATAAATTTTAATTAATTCTGTAAGAATGAATATCTCAGGCACAAGAAAGGAAAACAAAGTCCTAATTTGCATAGATCTATTTGACATACTCATTTTAAGATGGTACGAAATGCACTATTAGTTGTCCCTTTCAACTCTACAAAGACTCTCTCAAGACAAACTCAAGGATATGTAGCATCTGCCCTCAATCATAGAACTCAGTAGGAAAAATGCATTCCACATGGCTTATGATATGCCACAGTGTGGTCTATAGAGGATCCTGAAACAAGTAGACGCTAAGGGAGAGTAGCAGACAGTGGGTGCTGGGTTGACAACAAAGTTGAAGCCAGCATCTGTGTGAGTGGCTTTATACTTCCACTGTAAGTTTCTGTTCTCACCCCAAAAGAACTATTAATGACATCTGCCTATCAGTGGCTCAGTTCACATGAAGTCCTTGGAAGCAGAATGTAAGTTTAAATAACATAAAAAAGAGTTATGCACAAACTAGTAGGAATAACAAATGCAAAGGGGAAGCATGGTGTAGTCCAGGGGCGTCAAATTCAAATAGAAATAGGTGTCACTAAAACATACATAAGGATCCCTGTGGGTGCACATTGACTTAGAAAAATCACATTAATATTATCCTTTTCAAATTATATTTTAAATTTATTTTTAAAAATATCTTTCAATTTCATTTTAATCTGGTTTGGGCTATACTCAGGAATGTTGTCAGTTGCATGAAGCCTACATATGCTTGATGCTTACGACATAGTGAATGAGGTGTTGGTCCAATGTCATAGGATCAAAGATTTAGAGCCTGGAAAGGACCTTGGAGGCTAATAAGAAAGACCTGGCTCTGAAATACTCCGGCTTAGTCACTCTGAGCAACTTGAGTAACCTCAGGCAACTGTAAGAATTTAAGTTGAAACAGATGATCCTCTGAAACCCAGAAACTCTCCATTGTAATCAGCAGGTGTCACTACCTGGAAAGGTTTGCAGGTTTAAGTTGTAAAGAAAAATGGAAAGGGGAGAAGTACTTGCTCTTTTCTTTAGTCCCTACCTTTGAAATTTTAGGGTGTGGACACTCCAGATAATGTCTTTCTCTTCCCACAGACAGAGTTACCCTTCAGTCATCATTCTGTCCCTATTGGATATGCTGAAGGAGAAAAGAATGGAAGACTGGAAATACAAATGAATCATAGTTACACATCCTCCACATTAGACCACCATGGCCACCTGGCTCTCATTTTATTTGTAGCCTGAGGGGTAGAAGAAAAACCCCGGATCCACTTAAAATTCTGCTTTTGAGAAATGTACCAAAAGTTATTAATACTCCAAATCATAAAAATCATGATTATGTCCCAGAAACAAGCAAGCAAACAAACATACCTATTTTGGGCAGAGGTCTGAAACTCTGTCTTCTCTCTCTACCAAGAACCAGCCATTAACTTTCAGCATCCCATTAAGAAGAAACACAGGTCACCTGAATAAATATGACTGATCATAATTTTATATTTAAGTCAGGAATTATGAAGAGCTTAAAGACGAAGAAAAATTTGAAAGTAAATCCATGCTGTCTTTAGGCAATGGGGAGAGAATTAACTACTCCACTGGCTTTTTTCAGATCTCTGGAAGCAGCTACCACTTAGAAAGCTTGTTTGTTTCAACTGTACCTATCAGTCTTTATTAAGTGGATGCCATGGTTGCTGTGTTAAGCCTGTAGAACTCAAACTTTAGGAATCCCTCTCTTCCCAAGTGAAATTTCCTGTTGTCACTCCACTCATGTCCCTACCCCAGTCTTTCTAATCTAAAACTCAGACCTCCTGATTTAGTGTCTCACCCCAGTCTACTACTCACTTTTGCTTTTCCTTTCTGACCCCTCCATTGGGTTATCACATAAAGATAGAATTGCACATCCTCACCAAATCCTTAATGCTTTTGGATAAATGACATTTGGATGGGGCCATTTCTACACACACCAGTCAGATGATGAATCAAGAATATATTTGAACACTAAGTACTTTTTCAAAAACTACTTGTTATTATTGTTCTGTCCTTACTTCTAGTTGTAGGAATTTCTTTTTTCCATTAAGGATGATATGAATTATCCAAGCCATGGCTTCTTCATCCCCATTGTATAGGCTGTGAGCCTGGCAATTGTATTTCCAATCTGTATACAGAATACATTAATGTTTTTTTTCTTGAAGAGGCCACATATTTCATACACATGTGTCAGTTGTAGGTACATATGTCTGTTGTAGGTACAACTCACATTCAATACAAGTAATTACCTATAAAGGGCTGTGGGGAGAGTAGTGAGTTGATAAAAATGGTAATGTAGGGTTCCATATTTATTCATTTTCTATGATTTCCACATCAACTTCACTCAGTTTATAAATCTAAACATTAGTTCTCTTGCTGTCAGCGCTTCAAACTCCACCTGGAATCAGTCAACCAAGCTGTGCTTTCTGCCTCCTATAATCATCATGCAAAATAAAGATTCTGCATTTGGAATTTAGCTGACAGGTTCATTGATGATGCATATAGATTGAAAGGAATCCAGTTCTCTCTCAAAGCTGTATTGGCTCAACTTAATACAGCCGCATTTCTTGGAGAAGGGAAGCAGATGTGACTAAAGCAATTGGGGACCAAGTGGGTTGAAAAGATGGTGCCATGTTTCCATAGTCATATTTCTGGCTGCAACAGCATTTTAAGCCCCATTCATTTCTGTTTTTTCTTCTCCTTCCCCTCCCTTGGAATCTGAATTTCCTGTAAATTAGTAGCCAATTGGCACCAATTTTTTTTAATTAAGGCCAAGGGGGAAAGATTGGTCTTAAAAGCAACTTGAAAGATAACATAATATAATTGAAAAAATTTAGCTTCTTAAATAGTTAAGTTTTTCTTCCTTAGCAAGAAAAATTAATTATCCTTTAGTGTATACTTTTTGTCACCCTTTTTAAAGAAAAAAAGTCCACTGGCCTCTCTAACTCTATAAATTACATCTTTTTCTATTAATTGTAGTGGAATTTATCATACCACATTACTTGTATATTTATCATCTTTGATGTCTGATATTCTAAAATTCTCTACCACTTTTCTAATCATATTATCTCTTGAATGTGAGACCATCATGGACCTATTTCCTGCCTTTGCATATAATGTTCATATTTAGTAAAAGTTATCATTGAAATGCAGTATTTATTTGTGACTAATCAAATCTGACTTCTTGAAAGAACAGGAAACTCAAAGTAGGAAGGCATATGGGATTATTTTTCTTATTGCTTCTGTCAAAGAGGAAAAGTGAATTTCATTTTACAAAATTCACTAACCTGAAATTTTCTCTTATAAAATTTATGATTGAGGTATTTGAATAGCTATACTGTTCACTTAACTGAATTTTCATGTCTTCTTGCATGTATGTTTTCCTAAATGTGCTTCTTCACCATTACTTTTTCTCACTCTTCTTTTCCTCAGTCCAAAATAATTTGCTGATTTAGAAAAGAGAGCAACTTTCATAAAGCATTAGGAGTCTAAATAAATAGAATTGAATATTTTTTGAGGTAAAATGTTGGAGATGAAATTGAAATCGTTGCTCCATTAAATAACTAATTTTTCTTTAGACTTCTATCTAATATATTAAATTGAAAAAAACCATTTTGATATCTTACTTGATACTTTGTGATTTGATTTCAATTGTTAATTCTTTATCAAAAACATTCTGGTGAATTTTGAAATATGATTTCATTAAATATCAGAGTCATTTTCCTCCATACAGGGCATACCTTCAATTTTATAATGAAAGTCAAAGGGAAAATAGAATTTTATATGCAGAAATTCATTTTCACATTTAAATTTATTTTTAAAATTGCTATTTCCATAGTATTGAGGTTTCCAATATGGTAAATTTGGAAAGACTCTTTAAAATGATTTCACTGACTCAATAATAATAATAGGGTATTTGAATAGTGGCACTGAATTGTCCATGACAATTGACTTGCTTTAACATTGCCTTTGATAGTACCCTGGCAAACCATTCTCCATCTTTCTTCTCACCTGTCCTTATCTAGAGAGTCAAATTAAGGGTTTCAGTCTATGATCACATATGAAAGAGGATTTTCTTTGTGTAAATCTAACTGGGCTATATTTTGTGTGGTCCTACCCCTGATCTTGATCTAGGGGTATACTGTAGCCACAATGAACCAGCTTTGTGAACTGATTTAAATGTTCAGTGTGAGTATTCACATTTTAGAAATCAACTAACTACAAATCAGGAGTTCACTTGTTTTGTTGATTGTATAGTCTTAAGAAAATGTAAATTACACAAATTAAACTTAAAAGTGGTGTTGGACACATTTTTTTCCCCAGAAAGATGATGTTTAAATATTTACCAGAACAATGACTGCCTTAATGTAATTAGCATCATGATCTAAGCAACTATATAATCCAAACTACTGTAATAAAAAAATTATTTATTAGTAATGGTCTTAGGAGGATTCTCTTCAATAAGCATTGTAACCAACATCTTGGACAACAATTCCTAAGATTTTGACCTTGTAAATCAGATCATTTCTTCAAATTATTAGTCTCATTCCTCTAGACAAAGTGACGTCTCCAAACTAAGAGCTATTTCTTTAGCTCCTTAATGATTAAATAATAATATCATTATTAATCACCTAACAACTTTTAGTGCCTATAGAACAATTCTATCAAAAACAAAATCCATGAGTAACCTCATGCTCCTTGGGAGTGCTGCTCTGCCTCTACCCCTTGAATTGCAATCTGGAAAATTATCCTTTCATTTTTTTCTCTTACCCTTTCCTATCTTGTCACTTACACAAACATACACAGTGTGTTGTTAGCTTATACCTATAAGGACATGTTGCCTTACAGAAAATATTTATCTTAAAAGAAAGGTCTGACATGCTTAATGTCTGTTTGGAAGTGTCAATTTCACCATATGAGAGGTCTTCAAGAAGAGCACCTCTTGTCCTCCCATTTTGATTAACTTTCATAGATTGTAAATCAAGGGAGAAATGGCTGGATTCATTAAAAAAGATACATACCTGGATTTGGGTCATCTTAGGTACCTTAAAATGTACTAGTTTGACTCCAAGTACTTTTCAATATTAATATTTTGGTTTTAAGAACTCTGTAGGTATGGCACATAATAAAGAGATAAGCTTTGTAATGTCTTACAGTGCAGCTACAGGAAAATTATATAAGTAAACATAATAGACTTGTACTTATTCAGATGATGAGTAAATAAGTGTGACAGTATTTGTATTTTATTTGGTGCCCACATTTGATTCTTTATTTTTGTAGTTATCTCAAAGATCTTAAGACAGACTTTTATATTGTTTTGCAAATGAGGAAATTGAGACTCAGTAGCAAGTTACATTTTTCTTTGATTTTTGATGACAGGGAAGAGAAACAAAAGCAAAAAAAATTAGTCAGGCAATTAAAGATTTGGGATTTGCTTTATGACACCATATTTTCATCTCTCTTCAAGACTGCATGTTATTATTTGGTGGATGTTGTCAGTTAAATTGGTTCCTCTCTGTAAGTGCTATGAGACACAAAGACACTCTATGGAAATAGTTTGTTAGTTATCCAATGGGATATTTTCCAGGATAAACCTATCTCCATCACTCTAAGTGATAAAAACCTCTAAGTTACACTATTCCTCTATGTTTGCCCAAAGTGGACATTTGTTTGGCAAGAAGCAACTTACTATCTATTACATAGAAATACACACTATACATATATATGTGTGTGTCTGTGCATACGTACATACACATATGCATCACACAAATATGTATATACATATATGTATTATATGTATGTGTATATGTGTGTGTGTGTGTGTGTGTATATATATATATATATATATATATATATATATGCATTGGACTTGTGTTTATGGGCAATGAGGTGGTTTGTTTGACCAGTTCTTGTGGCAACATCTCCAGATCATGTTATGGATATCCTTTATACATAGTGCAGCCATTAAACATTTTATTTAATTCAACCAATATTTATTAGAACCTTAAGATAGACCAAGAACTTTTCCCAAAGTAATTTTTCATTCCCTTGTCACATTTTCATTTAAGTAAATATATTATGTCTTTCTACAGTTTTTATATGATGTAAAAAGAATTTTGGGGGAGGGGATATTCATCATTTTGAAATATTAGGTAGATACTATTCTATATATTGGAAGTGGTTATCTTGTAAGGAAGGGCAAATTTTTTTCTTCCTAAGTTTTAAAGTGTATTTCTGGAATCAGCTTTTTATTCCAATCATGATTTTGTTTATTTTAAAATCACAGTTTATTGATGCCTTTTGTTTTTCTATCATAACCATCTGGGGAAAAATAAGCACATTCTTCTCTTTCTTCCAGATGGAATTTCCCCTTGCGACAAAGAAAAATAATTCAACAAAACAATGCAATGTAGTAAGAACATCTGAATATGTGTATACAGTATAATATATGTGTACTTTTTAGGTATTATGTATGATGTATATATACATATACACATATATAAATACACATGTATAACATTCTATCCTCGTTGACTCACTTTTTTGCCATGAGGAGGTGAGGACGAAGGCAAGTATCATTATTCTCTAGGACCTACCTAATCATCTTTTAAAAAATGAACAATTGATTGACCATGTATTGAAAAGCAAAATGAAAGAAAGATTAGTTTCTTCAGTATGACATGCAGACAAATTCTCACTAGATTCATTTTTTTGTAAGTAGTTTCCAATAGGTCATTTATCTCAGTTCTTTTTTTGGAATTCAACAGCTACAATAATGAGCCTTCTGGAATCAAAAAAGGAATAAATTCTTGTCTTTGAATTTCTCCCTAACAATCTTCTCAAATTAACAGAGAATCTCTCAAGTAGAGTCTGTTATGCTCATGGCCATTAAGTAACACAAATCATTCATAAGCAATCCATTTGCAGAATATCTGGGTACCACCCTGGATCCTCTGTTCCATTCAGACCTCCAACTAAGGCTTTGCATTTGGGCTTATATTTCTCCCTGTAGGATATTTAAATGAATTTTTCTCTTATATGTACCCATGGAGTAGAGAAACAGCCTTAATGCTGTGTAGCACTGAGTTTAGTTTCTATTCTTTGTTTCTCTTTAAGCCACGATGGGAAACATGCTTCACTTCATGTGACTACATGTTCGTCCTCTCTTATTTCATTGAGTTCACAAGTCACTCTTCCTTTCTGTTTTTGTTTACTCATTTGGTTGTTTTAAGTGAATTTTCCCATTCTGCCAACCACCTTAAAATCCTTCCCTAGCATGAAATCAACATCTCAGGCTGGAATTTAAACCTCAGAAAAGGTAGTAAGTAAAGAATCTTTAATTTATGAAACTGAACAACTCGACTTATCCAAACATCTCTAGGGCTTTAATGGGGGATAGCTATAATTCTCTGAATTGTATTCCTTTCACAGTGATATTTTGTAATTCCATTCTATTACCCTTGCTTAACATTAATGAGATAAAAAGATCACATTATGGCGATTGATGTCCTCCACATTAAATGCACGTTTCCATGTACAAAGCCGTGGGCTAATTTAGAAAACATAGCATGTAACATAGACTCATGACCGTGGTCATCACTCAGCTGGGATCCGATCGCATTTTTTATCTATTCATTGGATTTAACAAGGCATGACAGAGAAGCAGAATACAAAGTATGGGCAGATTATTCTGTATCTCCCCTTTTGGCCACTTCTTGGCAATCTCTGCAAGGAAACTGAGGCTTCATGTTGCCATGGCAATAAACCTCAAGGTCAAAGGGGCATATGGAAGGTCAGGCAATGACAAAGGAACATCTGAGAGGCCATCTGGATGAGTGACCTGACATAATTAGTCATTAATCCCACTCTTGGGGACAATAGTGTTAGCGGAGAATGTGTTTGGACTTTGATCGTGGGCAGGGGGATCTCATGGGGAAGAGGGAAGAAAGCTCCACTTGGTAACTAAGCAGATTACCCTGGCATGCTGTTAACTAAAGGCAAGGAGGCAGAAGAGGCCAGTGGGATCTGCATTTTCATATTAGACTCCACTTCCCCTTTAGTTACTGCAGGCCTCTCCAGAGCCATGTGGCTCTCGGATTAGCTTCTGGGTAGCATTTTTTACAGTTTACAATGGAAAGAGAGCAAGAGTCCCCAAATACTTTGCTTAAAATTCTCAGGCAACAGATGGGAAGATAGCTGCAGAGCCAAAGGCATTAGCCAGCTTGGTTTACAGGTGTCAATATTTACTAAGCATCGTTGGCCAGGGTGCCTTTTGGGAAAAAGTGGAGTGAATGGTTAATCAGTAAAACAATAGCAATCAGCCTGTTGTCTGTTTAGAAGCAGAATGGTTAGAATTATAAGATGGCTGAATGTATGGGAAGATCGACTCATCAGCATCTGTCTTTCTCTTCTTTTCATGTTTATTAGTCCGGCCCCAGCTTTGATCAGATGTAGCTCAGGCTCTCCTACTATTTGAAGAGCTGGTGATGTTTTAAGATTGGCTGTCTGCATTTTTGCAGCATGTGAACATGATGGCAAGGGTTTATAAATGAGTGTATTTCTGTGACTGCTGAAATCACTTTTTCCCCTATTGATGACTGGTGATGCTCACTATGTAAAGAATGGTAGCCAGATGAGGTCATAAATGTAATGGGCTAAAGATAAAGTTCTTTATTAGAGCAATATTTTGAATAGTGAAATATAAAAGCCATTATGTACTTCCTCCTTTTCAAATCAGGTCCTAATTAGCTGTTTGGGTGGAATTTTCTTTTCTTTTCTAATAAATGTGCCCACACGATGCACAGAGAGGCAGTGTGGTATAATGGATAGAGAGCTACCCTCAAAACCAGGAAGATCTTGGTTCAAGTTCTATCTCTGACACATACTAGTTGTGAGCCCTGGATAAGTCACTTAAAATTTTTCATCCCACTATGTCTATGCTTTTTATAGATTTGAAAAAAATGCATCGTCAATGTGGCTTGGTCCTTTGAGCTATTCATACATTTCAGTGCCTCAGGCAACTCTCTAAGACGAAGTTGTAGAGAAAGTGCTGCTTTGCAAAAGGCCATTGCTTCCCCTAGTTGTTCTCTATACTAATGAAATCATAGGTTCAGTATCTACCTATCATCTATCTATATTATATGTGTGTGTATGTGTGTGTGTGTGTGTGTGTGTGTGTGTGTGTGTGAGGTAATATGCTATAATGCAATGGATACTGTAATTAGAGCTAGAAACCCTAGACAGGAATTATAGCTCACTCACTTCATCTCTGTGACCTTGTAAAAGTAATTTATCCTCCCTGAACCTCAATTCCCACATCTCTAAATTGTGCATAACAATAATACTTACAGTACTTATTTGAGATTAGTATGAGAAAAGTCCTTCCTAAATCATAACTACATAACTGGTAGCACTGATTATACACAGCCTATATATACATATATATATGTGTGTGTGTGTGTGTATATATGTTTATATACATATGACACATATACATAAATAGTTTTAAAAAATAAATGTTTATATATAACTCTTTCATATATAATTTACACATATTTCTAATCCTCTATTGTGATTCTAAATGATCAAAAAGCCTAGAAGAAGCCCTCCAGTACTTGGAATAGAACTTCTATAGAGGATTCACAGAAGGACATGAGCAAGAATTGTAGATTAGTTGTGATATGCTGTGACAGAGAGAATCTGAATCAAAGAGATCACAGAAAAATCAAAATATTGATTACAAGCTGTATTAGACAGAGGCAGGAAAAGGAGGCCATTCTGGAAGCATATCCCTCTTCTCATGTGAAAATTTTACAAAACGCATATTGAAAACTGGGAATGATAAAGAAAGTCAGATTAGTTCTGAACGCCAGACAGTCATGGTTTATCAGCACCATCTACTTCTTGAGGCTTCTTGAGGTGACTGGGAAGACTAGATGCCAGTCTTAGATAGAGAGCTGAAAAAACTAATAGAACTTCCCCCTTTTTATTCTTCATGTCTCCTTTCTACCCTCTCCCTCCTTTTTTTTTAAAAAGAAAATATTTTATCCAGAAGTCTCTCATTATAATAAGAGGAAACATAACCTAGATCGTTGAACCAGTTGTGGCTACCTTGGGAGTTCCAGGATTGGAAACTGTGGAAAGAATCTTTGTTGATCTGACTCCTAGATCTGAATCCATTAGAATAAAATGTGAACAAGAATCACGGGTTAGATTTGGAGAAGTCTGAACAGTCCTTCTGAAAGCAGAGTTTATTATGACTGCAACTTTGGAGGATGGAGCAGGTGAGATAGAGGTTAGTCATATGCATAGGCCCTTCTCCTTCTCTCCCAGGTCTTCTATCTGAGCCACATCATTCATTCTATTTTCTGGGTCTGTTAGGTAGCCTAAGTGCTCTTTATCCTGGATTGTGATGGAAGGCCTGTGGGCAAGGGAATGTTAGTTACCTTCTCGAGGGGAGATCTCTAGAGTTGATGGATCTGGTAGCGAGGAATCAAAAGTGGGAAAGCTCCTTTTCTATGCAGTAATAACGTTAATATCATACAAGTAAACAGTTATTAACTGATTACTGTATGCCAAACACTGTGCTAAGCACTGGGGATATAAATAAGAAAAAGATATACAAGCCAAATTGGGAGCATGATGATGGTGGAGTAAGAACCAAGCTGTGTAGCTGGTGGGAATTGAAGACCTGACTGGTCTTCTACTTCTCTTCAAAGGGAGGTTTTGCAAGCATGATGTAACTATTATTACTATTACTATTATAACTGCCTTTTTCAGTGCTTTAAAGTTTGCAAAGTTCTGTGATACCTAGTCTCATTTGATTCTTGCAACAAATTTGTGTGGTAAATTTCATAGGTGTAATGATCTCTTCTCTATAAATGGAGTTCAGACTACATACAGGATTTTCCAGTGGTCACAGAGTTAGTCAATTGTCAGAGGCAAGATTTGAACTAGGGTTTCCTGACTCCAAGTCCAGCACTTGATCCACTACACTCCTGCTATTTGGTTTCTATATAGTAACTTTAAAAGACTTCAGAGTTCATGTATTCAATCAGTCAATCAATCAATAAGAATTATTAAGCACCTACTAGGTGCTAGGCACTCCAGGCAAATAGTTTCAGGAGACACAAAGATAAAAGCAAAAGTTTTCCCTCATTTAAACAGGGAAGACAATATATACCTATACAGGCATATACATGATGCATACAAAGTAGATTCAAGGTATCTTTAGCAGGGAAGGTATAAGCATTTGGGGGAATCAGGAAAGACCTCATGAAGAAGATGTCATTGGAGATGAGTCTTGAAGGAAACCAGGGATTCTAAGAGACAGAGAGTGAGGAAGGAGAACATTGCAGGCATAGGAGACAATCAACCTGAAGGCAAAGAGATGGGAAAAGTGAAGTGGGTCATTATTGTTGGATCTTAAAGTATGTGGAAGGAAGCAATTCATAAGAGGAGTGGAAAGATAGGAAAGGGCCATGATGTAAAGAACTTTAAATACCAAACAAATGAGTTATTATTCCATCCTAGTAGGAATAAGGAGCTATGAGGGGGTGACTTGGTCAGATCAATGCTAAAGTTGTGAACCTGGGTGACTGGAAGGATTATGGTGCTCTTAGTAGTAATAAACAAGTTCAGAAAAGGGTAGGTTGTACGAGGGAAAGCTAATGAATTCTGTTTTGGGCATGTTGAGTTTAGGTTCTACAGTCCAGTTTTACAGTTGGATATCCAACTTGAAAAGGCCAATAATAGTTCATGATGGTAGACCAGAACTCTGAAGATAAGCTTATATTTAGATCTGCTAATTGTCTGCCTAGAAATGGGAATTTAATTTATCACGTGCAGTTTATAGATATATTCACATTTATGTGTGTGCGTACATATTTACTTTTCAAACACTTAGATGCAAACTTTTGTACAATATATCTTTTTAGACTAGAATTCTAATCCTTGCTACAGGGATAGATTTTAGAGATTGTGACTGAAGTGAGATAATACATAAAGTGCTTTGTAAACCTTAAATAATTATATAAATACTTATTATTTTTATCATGAGAATGTGAATAAAATGTCTGCCTCACCATATTTTCCTTCAGCTTCTACTACCTTCTGTATATGAGATAAAATAGAATTTTTGAGTTGTAATAGCCCTTTGCAGAAGCCTATTCCAACTTTCACTTTCCAGTGAGGACACTGGGGTCCACAGGATTTAAATGGATGGCCTAAAGTTGACTCCTGGAACTGTGGAATTCTACAGATAATAGTTTGAAATCTGAACACTTTAAGTGTCGTCTTCAGGCCTAATAGAATATGGATACCAGTGGCATAAAGCCCACTGACGAAAGTTTAGAGGCCAAACCTAAACCTCATTGGAACCAGAGATAGTCAGCTATCACTTAACCTTCCTATTTGAAGTGGTCACATGGTTTGCTTCTGTTCTCTGTCAGGAGGGTGAGCTTTTAATGCACATCTTGAAAGCATTAAAGGTAGATTCAGGTGTATTTTTTGTACTTACGAATGATATTAAACAGCTGCACAAATAGACTAACATTTGATACCATGTACATGTTATTCTAAGTTTCAAGTTGGTATCAAACAAATTGAAATATAATAACTGACAATGATATAATACTTTAAATTTTGCAAAGCACTTTTACATGTTTTAATTTAATTCAGTTCACTTAGCACTTTTAAGTGCTATACTAATTCCTGGGAATGCAAAGACAAAAATGAAACATTCTGGGGGGCAGAGCTAAGATGGCAGACTAGAAAGACACACTTACTCAGGGTCCTCACCACAGCCCATAAAATGCCTGTAGAGAGGGACTCTCAATGAATTTTGGAGCAGCAGAAATGGAGAACAACAGAGTGGAGGAGATTTCCAGCCCAGGGTGACCTGAAAGGCCCACAGAAACTTTGGTTGCACCAGATACGGAGCCTAGCATGGAGCCCAGCCCAGCCTTGGCCCAGCAGCGTGGCACTACAAGACTCAGGGAGGAGGACACCTTGGGGGCAGAATCTCTAGTTGCAATAGTGGGTCCTCAGATCCCTTGGCCCACAGGCGCCAAAGGTCAGTGATGGGTTTTATCAGCTGGCCAGGAAGGGAGAAAGGCCTTTCCATAGCTCCAGCAGTAGGCAGCAGCCACAGAGCCTGCACAGCAGCCTGTACGGAAGCTCCATTGCTGAAGCGTAAAAACCCCTAGGGGCATTGAAGAGGTGAGTCTTACCTTAGCCCTGGGTGGAGGCCCTGGCCCAGCTGGACTTTGTCTCTAACTGACTGGTGGCCCTGCCCATCCAGCTTATCTGAAAATCAGCCCCCAGTGCTGACTTGGGAACTGGAGGCCAGGTGGCTGTGGAGAGGTAACTGCTAAAATTCTGGGCATAAAAATCCCTCTCTACATCCAGACCAGTACACGTTTTATTGTGCCACCTTGGAGGAACTGAGATCTCACAGATTCCCAGAGTATACCCTACTCTTGACAAAGGACCCAAAAGTTAAGTAACTGGTTGGGAAAATGTCCCAAAAAGGGAAAAAAAATAAGACCATAGAAGGTTACTTTCCTGGTGAACAGATATCTCCTCCCATCCTTTTAGATGAGGAAGAACAATGCTTACCATCAGGGAAAGACATAGAAGTCAAGGCTTCTGTATCCCAAACATTCAAAATAAATATTCAATGGGCTCAGGCCATAGAAGAGTTCAGAAAGGATTTTGAAATTCAAGTTAGAGAGGTGGAGGAAAAACTGGGAAGAGAAATGAGAGAGATGCAAGACAAACATCAAAAGCACGTCAACACCTTGCTAAAGGAGACTCAAAAAAATGCTGAAGAAAATAACACCTTGAAAAATAGGCTAACTCAATTGGCAAAAGAGGTTCAAAATGCCAATGAGGAGAATAAGGCTTTCAAAAGCAGAATTAGCCAAATGGAAAAGGAGGTCCAAAAGCTCACTGAAGAAAATAGTTCTTTCAAAATTAGAATGGAACAAATGGAAGCTAATGACTTTATGAGAAACCAAGAAATCACAAAACAAAACCAAAAGAATGAAAAAATGGAAGATAATGTGAAATATCTCATTGGAAAGACAACTAACCTGGAAAATAGATCCAGGAGAGACAATTTAAAAATTATGGGACTACCTGAAAGCCATGATCAAAAAAAGAGCCTAGACATCATCTTTCATGAAATTATCAAGGAAAACTGCCCTGATATTCTAGAACCAGAGGGCAAAATAGATATTGAAAGAATCCACTGATCACCTCCTGAAAGAGATCCAAAAAGAGAAACTCCTGGGAACATTGTGGCCAAATTCCAGAGTTCCCTGGTCAAGGAGAAAATATTGCAAACAGGTAGAAAGAAACAACTCAAGTATTGTGGAAATACAATCAGGATAACACAAGATCTAGCAGCTTCTACATTAAGGGATCAAAGGGCATGGAATAGGATATTCCAGAAGTCAAAGGAACTAGGACTAAAACCAAGAATCACTTACCCAGCAAAACTAAGTATAATACTTCAGGGGAAAAAAATGGTCTTTCAATGAAATAGAGGACTTTCAAGCATTCTTGATGAAAAGACCAGAGCTGAAAAGAAAATTTGACCTTCAAACACAAGAATGAAGAGAAGCATGAAAACGTAAACAGCAAAGAGAAGTCATAAAGGACTTACTAAAGTTGAACTGTTCACATTCCTACATGCAAAGACAATATTTGTAACTTGAAATTTTTCAGTATCTGGGTAGTTGGTGGGATTACATACACACACACACACGCACACACACGCACACACACAGAGACAGAGAGCACAGAGTGAATGGAATAAGATGGGATCATATCTTTAAAAAATGAAATTAAGCAGTGAGAGAGAAATATATTGGGAGGAGAAAGAGAGAAATGGAATGGGGCAAATTATCTCTCATAAAAGAGGCAAGCAAAAGACTTTCCAGTGGAGGGAAAAAGAGGGGAGGTGAGAGAAAAACATGAAGCTTACTCTCATCAATTCGACTAAAGGAAGGAATAAAATGCACACTCATTTTGGTATGAAAACCTATCTTACAATACAGGAAAGTGGGGGATAAGGGGATAAGCAGGGTGGGGGGGATGATGGAAGGGAGGGCAGTGGGAGGAGGGAGCAATTTGAAGTCAACACTCTTGGGGAGGGACAGGATCCAAAGAGAGAACAGAAGCAATGGGGGGCAGGATAGGATGGAGGAAAATATAGTTAGTCTTACACAACATGACTATTATGGAAGTCATTTGCAAAACTACACAGATATGGCCTATATTGAATTGCTTGCTTCCCAAAGGGAATGGGTGGGGAAAGAGGGATGAAGAGAAGTTGGAAGTCAAAGTTTTAGGAGCAACTGTCGAGTATTGTTCTTACTACTAGGAAATAAGAAACACAGGTAATGGGGTATAGAAATTTATCTGGCCCTACAGGTCAAAAGAGAAGATGGGGACAAAGGAAGAGAGAGATGTTAGAAGAGAGGGCAGATTGGTGATAGGGGCAATTAGAATGCTCGGCATTTGGGGTTGGGGGGAGGGGACAAATGGGGAGAAAATTTGGAACCCAAAATTTTGTGAAAATGAATGTTAAAAGTTAAATAAATAAATTTAAAAAAAAAGAAACATTCTCTGCCCTCAAGGAGCTTATAATTTACATGTATTATGGGAAAACAAACTATACATGGATAATTAAGTAAATAAATAAATTGTATATGTGTGTGCATAGTATTATAGATCAGAAATCTACCACATACTTATAGGTCATTCTTCAGTCTGCTACTAGACTCATTTCATATTCAATCTGATTGTTTTAAACTCTAGAATAACCCAAGGTTGCTCTTTAGATATTTTTCTTCATAATTAATATGGCTGAAATATTTTTTATTTATTAATCAGTTGACTTGAACTTCTGCCCTAGTTTATTCAATATTATTTATTGAACAAATTGGAGACACCTTTCCGTTCAAAAATTACTTATATCCCTTTATATATGGTGTCCAAAAGTGTTAGTGCAATTAAAAGCTCTACTTGTTTAAATATAAGTCCTTAATGTCTTATATTGAATAAATATTAAAATTACCAAATATATAAATTAATATGAATTCAATAATAAAATAGATGCAAATAATTATGTTATTTTGTCTTTGAGAAGTGTTACAGTCAGCGTCATCTCAAATACTCTGCAACATCAGAAAGCTTTTTTTACTCCTCGAAACACAATTACCTCATTCAAATCAATCCAGATATTGATTAAAGTCTTATAAGAATCTCTTCATGTCTTTTCTCAGACTAAGAATTAAATTCACTATCTCAGGAAAAACATTTTCAGTCCTCTCTTTAGTCCTCATAAGAAACAATCATCATTAAGCACATAACATATACCAGGCACTGTGTTAAACAATGGATATACAAAAAGAGGCAAAAGATAGTCCTTGCCCTTCAGTAGTTTACAATCTAATGAGGAAAAAAAACGTGTGTGAGTGTGTAAAAGAAACTACATACAAGATAAATTCTGATGTTCAGTCTTTTTTTTTTTAAAGTTGTGTCTAACTCTTTGTGACTCTATTTGGTTCTTTTAACAGAGATACTGGAGTGGTTTGCCATTTCCTTATCCAGCTCATTTTACAGATGAGGAACTGAAGCAAGCAGGATTTAGCAACTTGCCCAGGGTCACAGAACATAGCCGTGTCTTAAGCTAGATTTGAACTCAAGAAGATGAGTCTTGCTGACATCAGACTGGCACTCTCTCCACTGTGCTGCCTAGCTGCCCCTATATAAAAGATAAATAGGAAATAATGAACAGAGAGAAGGTACTAGAATGTGGAATTGGCCATGGCCACATAGTAAGGATCTGAGGCAGGATTCAAATGGCAGTCTCACCCAACTCTAGGTTGAGGGGGTCTTATCATTATTTTTCCCATCTTTGTACCAACATATAACTATTTCTTTACATATAGGATTAAATTATGCAGATCACAGATACATAGGACTTCTGCTCATCATTTTTTTTCTTTTTAATTTACTTGGACCAGAAAATGACTCTAAAAGCTTTTTCTGTAGTCCAACATGTTAATTCAAATAAGCGATTCATCCAGGCAAATAATTATGCAGAATTTCTAAAGTCGCTAAGAGCAAAAGAAACAAGATTAACATACACTATGCCCCTAGAATGTCTCAACTTATTTATTTTGGATCTTAATAACCTTTATTTACCTAATGTACATGCCTGATGATTTTTACAAAGGGTTTTATGCATGTCATTTGGGAATTGGTAGCACTACAACCATTCTACTCAACTTGTTAAATTCTCATTGACCCCATCGACACATATCAGTTCCGGTGACCACTACCTTCTTTGGTTCCACATACCATAGGGTTAAGAAAACACAAGCATATGCCTTATGCAAACATTCCTCAGGAGACAGAATTGATCTTTGCTTTTTGGATTGGGTCATTCTGGTGCACATATACCTAATAACTTCACCTACTGAACAAATGGAAAGTTGGGAATTATTCAATCACACTCTGGACCTCAGTTTCCTCATCTGTAAATGGAGGTAATAAAACTTGTAACTCACATGCCTGTTGTAAAAATCAAGTGAGATAACATATGTAAAGTACTTTGTAACCGTAAAGTACTGCATACATAAGCCGTTACTACTTTTACTGTTATTATTAGGATTAGTTGAGCCAGAGCTACCTGACATTACTCTATTAAGCAAAAGAAGTTTTCCTTGTTGCACTTTTAAATAGGCACTGTCAAAACTGATATTTCTTTTTTATTCAGAGGAGATTGTGAATGATTTGACTGACTTTAATATACACATCCTGAACTGTCTTGTAACAATTATAATTAATGTCTTTTTCCATCTCCATCTTGTGTTTTCTGTTTATATGCTTAGAAATATAGTCATAGGATCTCAGGTATGGAGGAGACTTTGGATAGTGAGGTAGTCCCACCCCCTAATCTATTTGAAATCTCCCTCTATAATATCACTAACAAGTGGTCATCTATTCTTCACTTAAACAATTAACTAATGTGGAACTCACCATACTACAAGCCATCCAATTCTATTTTGGGAAGATTTAAGTGGTGGGATTTTTTCCTTTTATTGAAGCAAAATCCAAGTTCCTGTGGCTTCCATCCTTTGGTTCTGTTTTTGCCTTCTGGAATCCCAAAGCCTAAGCCTATTTTCTCTTCAATTAATAGCCCTTCAAATATTTGAAGACAATTTTCATGCTTAGTTTTAAGTCTCATTTTCTCTTATTCTAGATAAACATTTACATTTTTAGCAGTTTCTTGTATGGAGTAATTTCATTTCATGATCCCTCACCAGCCTAATCACCTTTCTCTGGATGAGTTCTGATTTGTCATTGTTCTTTTTTCAAATGGAACCTTCATAACTCAACACAATGTTCTAGATATAATATGACCATTGCAAAGGACAGCAGGATTGTCACCTCCCTTGTTCTGGACGTTTTGTTTGTATTAGTGCAGACCAAGAGCTCATTAATTTTTTGGATAGCCAAAACTCATGTTGGACATCTAGATGGTGCACTGGGCCCAGAGTCCAGAAGACTCATCTTCCTGAGTTCAAACCTGGGCTCGGAGACTTACTAGATGTGTGACCCTGGGCAAGTCACTTAATCTTACTTGCTTCAGTTCCCCATCTATAAAATAAACTGGAGAATGAAAGGGCAAATCACTCCAATATCTTTGCAAGAGAACTCCAAATGAGGTCATGAGGAGTTGGACATGACTGAAAAATCACTGATCAACTGAAAAACTCATGTTGAGTTTAAAAGACCACATTCTGTAGAGCCTTTTAAGTTCTGCAGAAGGCAAAACAATAGATTGAGAAGCAGATGATACCAGCTACTCTGACTTCCCACAATGTTATGAATTTCCAGGTTGGTTCATGGAGTGAAAGAAGGTTCTTCCAAGATATTATTTATGAAACTTTACCTCTTTAGACTTCCTTACCTCAGGATCAGGTAAGCATGGGAGTATCCTGTCTGTTAGTATAGACCACACTTAGGGCTTCCCACTGCCTTATGGGAACATTATCCTAATAGTAGGTACTTAATCAATGTATGAATTGATTGACATGAGGACTATGTGTGCAAATTTTGGCATATGCTGTCAGATAATCACTACTTCAGTCAGTTTGACTTTTTTTTGCTTTGTTGCAGAGGAGGATTCTGTGGCATAGGAGATATATCTCTAGAAGTGACTGTATGCTAAAATTAAAACTAAAAGGCATTAGTAAAAGTTTAAAAAAATACTCAAATGGATCTGTGATTTCATAAATGTAGATATCTCACCCAACAATGTAGATTATAACCAATCTGTGACTATTCATCTTGTGAAGCTCTTGTTCCTCTCCTTCCTTAACTTCTCCAGAAGGAGTCTGACATATGTTGGAGGCTTTCCTCGTTTTCTCATTCAATTCAATAATTCAATTCAATGAGCATAATTAAGCACCTACTATGTATCAGGCATTGTGCTAAGCTCTGGGGATACAAACAAGAAAAAGAAAGACAGTTTGTGCTCTCAAGAAGCTTACAACCTAATAGGAGGAAACAACACACAAGTAGACGCTGAAAAGGGAGGGACATCAGAGAGTAGCCAGCATGGGAGCATGACATACTGCGAAACAGAAAACTAGCAGAGATGCAGATGGAAGGTGGGGAATTACCTGGAAAGTTCAGATTGTAGACTTCTATAAAGGAAGGTTTTGGGAGGTGTTTAGAGCTCTATCTTCCAGCCCTCCAATCAGAGGGGTGATGCAAGTGAAGGAGTTGAGAAGGTATTGAGTATCAAAAAACTGAGTTGATGCCTAATTGAATTGGGAGAGTACCAGTTGAGTACCTGGGCTGCCCATCTGCCCTTCCTGATATGTGAACAGTCCCTGTTCTTTTTCTATTATACAATTCACTGACAGCATTTTTACCACTGTTCTTTGGAATTCCTTATTGAATATAAGTCACAGTCTGCTCACATCTACATGAACCTTTCCCTTGACTTCTGTATGATAAAAATTTTAAATTCTAAAACCACGGTTGTACTCTGCATCTCACTACCATGCAGCAATACTTGTAGAATTTTAGTATTAAAAAAACCACTTTAGCTTTCACCACAAGCTTGCCCACAGTATAGGAGCTCTGTAATTTTCCCAAGGTAATCTAGTCCATCTTCTTACTACTACTCAAATTTGAGATCAGCTTTGTCAACTATACTGTTGAATCCAGATGCACATACTGATGGGCTAGATCACTACACACACACACACACACACACACACACACACACACACACAAACACACATACATGTGAAATATATGTACACAAAAGTAAAATATACTTGATATTGTTTGGCATCTGTGGGTTTTACAATAAACTCTTTAGATTTATTTTCTCCCCAACTCCTTTTTTATGAGACTCTATTGCCCATATTCCTTTGTCATTCTCTCTAATGTTTTACAAATGATATTGTACTCTAAATAGGTGTTGCTCTTTGTTTCCGTGACTAGCTACTTTACAAAGAGATTTGATAACTGTGTGCTGGCGTAATTTCTATGTTCTTTAGCTTATTCTTTGAAACAATAATTTTGCATTGGCTAAAATTTCCTTAAAATGGTCTTAGTTAATGCCTTTACATTTTTGTACATTTTTAATTTTCCAAGTCAATACTTGTTTAAACAGATTGGGTCTAAGTAGTTGTGATTGAACACAGTTTTTCCTTCTTATCATTACACTTTCTTCTAAATTGTCATTTACTTTTACTTCAACCTAAGTTGTTGATGATATGGCTGCATATAGATAAATTGATTTTAGTAGCTTTTATGGCTCTGCCCCTTTTATCCCTTAGCTTTGAAATTGCTTAATATCACAAGGTATATGTTGATTTAATTTGGATGATCTTGTAAAATACATCACAGAATTTCTCAACTTCATCCTCTACAGTAGGTGTTGTTCCATATGAAGAACCGGAGGGAGCATGATGTATTGGAAAAAGTCTTGGACTTGATCAAAGGGCTCAGCTTATTAATAGGGGATTTGCCATTTCCTTCATGTAAACTTGGGCAAGTTACTTAACATTTCTACATCTCAATTTCCTTATCTATGAAATGCAGGGGTTATACCAGGTGATAATTAAAGGCTTTTCCAATTCTAAACCCATAGTATGATCCTAAAAGTAGTCAATTCATTTTTTTTCTTGAGTACTCTAAAATAATTGCATAGAGACAGGGACTACACCTGTGATTTCATTTGTGTAGGGAATTCCCAAGTGAAAAAAGTTTCATTTATTAATGCATGTTGGCACCATCTTTGAAACCTGAGTTTCACGGTTGTTTAAAGCAGATGAAGAAATTGAAATCCATGTAGCTTGAATAACTTGCTTAAGGTCATGTAGTAATTAAGTGTCTTTGCTAGGCAAATTTTGACTCTGTCTAGCCCAATCATTCAAGTTTTGTATGACGCAAAAAGACACTCATGTACTATCTAAGATGACAAAAACAAATTTACTTAATAATAATAGCATGGAAAGAATATCCAGCAAGAACAGAGCATCAGTCTATCTGGGTAAAGCATTCCTGACTTTATCAGAAATAGGCTGACTCCTCATCTGCTGGCTACTTCTATGAAACAATAAGGCATAAGAAGAGAACTCCTGTGACAACATAATCTAGCAAGACAATTTGTATTTCTAAAATCTTTAATGAATTGGAACTACTTTTTTGCATGCATGGAAATTTTTTTTTTAATAAATAGCTTGCCTTTACACATTGTTTTGAAATTATTTAATTTAGGGAATTTTTACAGTTTGAAATAACCCAGTTTTTAAATCTAAAATCCCCTCATATGAAAAATGGATATGACTCAACCATCTTGTAACTTTTCATTTATCTATTAAGAAGGAAGGGAACAAGCATTTATTAAGCACTTTACAAATAGGAACTCATTTGATCTTCACAACAAGTCTCAGAGGTAGGCTTTATTATTATCCACATTTTACAATTGAGGAAACTGAGGCTGAGTGACTTGCCCCTTGAGGCTGAGTGAGATACACCCATTTAATGAATAGGCCTCTTTAAGTAGTTGCTCAAGGAATGGCCCCTTTAAAAAAAATCAAACAGGGAAGAGAAGACCCTCAGGGTTCCTGGGTAAAAGAAAAAGAGTTACTATTTAGTGTTAACATTCACTCTGTGCTAAGAGGGCAGGGATCTGTTGTCCAATCTATGAGCTCCAGAGTGAATAGGGCTAAACTAAGTTAAGCTTCAATGTCGAGCTTAGGGACTGTATAGAAGTTAAAAGAGCAGGTAATGAAGACTGCCATAATGATAAGAAATGCAGATGCATACTATGATACCCCCTTAGCAGTTTCCCATAGGAATATAATATTGAAATGGTTCCCCCTGCTTATAAGCACCTAAGTTTTGACTCTAATAATTGGGGAAATATGGCACACTTTTTCATAAAAGCTAGACAAGATTTCACAGTTAAGTGACTGAGGGGACTGGGCAAAAGATAAATTTCCTCGAGACAAAATAGCCAGTGGATTCAAAGTCAGAATAGACTGACAAGAAAAGAATTGTTTATTGCTCTATTGAGAGCAGGGGTAGGTTTTGCAAGCATAGTCGGTATTCCAACTAATGAACTATACAAAATGTACTGAGAAAAGGGTCTTGATACTAGACAGAATAGAAAATCAAGAACTGCCTTTACAGATCCTCTTGAACCCTTGTATCTAAGTTTGTCACACCTTCAGGGAAAATGGGAAATTGGCCAAGCCCCAGCTCAGATTAAAGAAATACAAAGACCCCATATTAATTTGACCGTATTTTAGGAAAATGGATCAAATACGGTAACTAGGGCATTAATAGATACTGTGGCAGAGGCTTCCTTTATATATGGAAACCCTGATAAGTGTAAACATGAAACTTCTGTCACCATCACAGAACTAGGAAGGGCTGAAATGCCATCCAGACAAGTCTAACAATGAAAATTGCACAATTACCTAAGAAAGAATATACTATGGAAATTTTACCCATTCTTGAATACATCGTTGGAATAGATATATTGACTTCAAATTTACCTGAGAGGAGACACCATTTTGCAGTAAGGAAGGTAGGAATTATTACAGTTTTAGTGGGCAAAATAAAAATGAACCCAATCACATTATCTGAACCTTCTGAAGTAATTACTTTAAAGCAGTAACATGTGCCAAGTAGACAAGATAAAATTACCAATACTATAAAGGAATGTGTTGAGGCAGGAGTGTTAGTCCCTACAATCACTCGATGGAATAATCCTGTCTGGCCAGTACAAAAGTCAGATGGGACATAGAGGATGACAGTGGATTATAGACAATTGGATAAGGTGTCTCCTCCCTTGTATGCTGCTATTCCTGATACCGATTCCTTAATAGAAAGGTTGCAGAAATATGATGGGACTTGATATGCAATTATCAATTCAGTCAATGTTTTCTTTATTACCCCAATAGACTCTAAAAAATGGGACCAATTTGCTTTCACTTGGCAGGGCTGACAATATACTTTTACGTAGTTGTCACAGGGATATCTGCATAACCTCACTATTTCTCATAGGATTGTGGCTGAACATTTAGATGAATTAGAGTTACCTAGTAGACAGTTTACCCATTACACAGATGATATTATGATAGAGGGAAAAAATATAAAAGAAGTGGAGAAAAGTTTGACTTTTAATTGAGCATATGAAAGACATAGGGTGGGAAATTAATCCTTCAATGATTCAGGGGCCAGCTTAAACCATAAATTTTTTGTGTATACAATGGAATAAGGGACTGAGAGAGATTTTCCCACAAGCCCAACAAGAGATTCAGGATTTCTCTAGACTCACCAATAAGAAAGAGGCCCAAAAGTTTTATAGGATTGTTTGGATATTGGTGACATCACTTACCACATGTAGGACAAATTCTGAAACCCTTATATAAAATTTCTAGGAAAAAAATATGAATTTGATTGAGAATTTGAGCAGAGTAAAGCTTTTGAAGAAGCAAAGGCTGCTATACAATTGGTCCTAGATTTATGGCCTCTGCAAAGTGGCCTGATGGAATTAAAAGTGACTATACAGAAAGAATATGCAAACAGAAGTTTATGGAAAAAACAACAAAGCTGAAATGTACCGTTAGGATTTTGGGCTAGGACACTCCCTTCATCTGGAGCTCAATATACCCCTTTTGAAAAGCAGTTGTTAGCTGCATGTTAGATTTTGGTAGAGACTAAACAACTGACTTTGGGCCATGAGGTAATATTAAGGCCTGAAATCCTGATTATGACCTGGGTAATGAGTACCCCAGTTTCTCACAGAATTGAACATGTACAAGAGTCTAGCATAATTAAATGGAAATGGTATATTTAAAGTAGATCTAAAACAGGAAAAAGTAGAGTTTTTGTTTTACATGAATCTCTAGCAAACAAAGATACTGAGGGAAATGATACACCCCCTGAACCAAAGCAACAGCTAGTACAATCCTTGGTAAAATGGAATGAGGGTTATGGTGGATTAACTGAAGATATGCATGGTTTACTGATAGGGCCACCAAAGTATTTGGGCTGCAAAAAACCTTGGAAACTGATAACCTATAATCCATGTACTAGGCAGACTTTGGAAAGTACTCTGATAGGTGGAAGAAATCAATGTGCTGAACTTATGACAGTAAATCAAGCTATCAAAACTGAACAAGGAGGACAGTGTCATATATTCATTGATCTATGGGTGGTAGCTAATGGTTTAGCTACATGAATGCCCATGTATAATAACCAAAATTGGAAAAATCATGGCAAGCATGTCTTGGGCAAAGAATTATGGGAAGATATATGGACATGTCTTTGGTTACTAATTTGTCAGTTTTTCATGTAGATTCTCATGTGACCCTCACCATGCAGCATGTGAGCATAATGCAAATGCTGATCAACTGGCAAAGATTGCTACTCAACATATTGTCCCTACTCTGACAACAACTGATGATCTGGTACTAGCAAAATGGGTCCATCAAATGGCTGGCAATTTAGGGGTCCAGGCCACACACCAAGAAGCATCAGACTGAGGTAGTAGTATCTCTCATTCATTGTTAAAACAAGTAGCAGAAGAATGTTATATATGCTAGTTGGAAAAGGAAAGGACTGTTCTTCGGGTAGTAACTGGAGAGAAAGCAAGGGGAAAAGTACCAGCCCAAATTTGGCAAATAGATTATATTGGACTCCTACCCCAAGATAAAGGATACAAATTTTATCTGTACTTGTGTTGACACCTATCCAGGTGTAGTAGTGGCTTGTCCCTATAAGAATGTGACTCAGAATAACACTTGTAAAACTCTAAATTTATATTATGGAACCCCATTGCAGATTCACAGTGACAATGGGTCACATTTCTAAGGTAAAGAAGTGAGGAGATATAGTGTATCAAACAATATGGAATGTCTATATCACATTCCATATTATCCACAAGTGTCTGGGTTAATTAAAAGAATGAATGGATTATTGAAAGAACAGTTAAGGAAGTTAAATTCTAATGATTCTTATCAACACAGGAAAGATAATTTGTTCACTGCTTTATGTAATTTGAATGATAGAACATGGGGAGAAAGTACAATTCTAGCCAGAATGATGACCTCAAATCTGCAAATTAGAAAACAACAAACACATAAAGATCCCAAATATTTAGTATTGGACTGTGAGGCCAGATGTCCCAGCATTGTATCCAGGAACACTTGGTTTGGCAGGATATGATTTGCATTGTTTAGAGGACTTTTAGTTGGATAGAAAAGAAATAAGAAAAGCTCTACTGGCATATGTATGAGAATCCCTAAAAATCATTTTGGACAGATATTACCTAAATTAGGTTTAGCATCTCAAACAATATATGTATTGGCTGGAGTGATAGATTCTAATTATCAAGGAGAAATTATTGTGACATTCCAAAATTTAGGTGAAGAAACCACATAATTTTGTAAAAATGATAGGATAGTTCAGTGATTATTATTCCTTGTGAAACAATACCCTTTGTGAAAACTGACCCTCCTTCTGAAATAACTGGCAGAGAAACTGAAGGGTTGGGTTCTACTGATAGAAGAAAATAAGGAGCTAAAGTATGGGTAAAAATGAAGTCCAGGCAGTGTTTCAAAGGCTGCAAAAATTATAGCACATGGGAAAGATAATACCATAACTGTTATTTTTTTCAGGAGAAGGTGATTGCAAATTGTACCCTTAATTCGTAAATTCTACTGTGAATGAGTCTATGATAGTAGGTTCATAGAATCCAGAAGCACAGCTCACCCTACTTTCTTTGCTTCTGGTTATTGTCTCCCTGTTTCTTTTTGGCTTTTTGTCTGTTAAACTTGTTTGCTAGATTTGTTTCCTGCAGGCTTAGTACCCTCCACTTGCAGATGCCTGATCACTTAAGCCCAATATCAGCCTCTGTCCACGACTGTGATGTGATGTGTCACCCCTAGACCTGGCATTGACCAAGCTCCAGATGCCAGCAAAAGAACTGACCTCTTAAATGGGATCTCTTGGAGTAGGGACAACTCTGTGTCCAATTTCTGCAGAAAGTAGCTATAGAAGAAGAGATCTTCTCCCCTAACCCCAAGATTTTAGGCCTCATTTCTTTGAGGGGGCAATGATGGGGTGACTGTGCTCAAGCCCCATCCTAAAATATTATTTTTTGTGCTTTTTTGTGTGATCCTTGTTATAATGTTGTAAATTTCTGTTGACACCAGTTGCCTAAGATACTGTTTTATGTGCTTATTTTCTGTTATCCCTGTTACTGTTCTATTAATACCAGTTGTCCTACTGACCTATGTAATGAATCCAAAAATCCTGGGGCCGAATGTAATGGTGACTTAAATGGGAAGGTTTTTCCCATTCATTAATAGGCCATGTAACCTGCTTAAATCATATAGAAGCCTAAGTCACATGTGGTGGGAGGAGCTTACTGAACAGGTGGAACAGGAAGGTGGAGCAGAACAAAGAGGAAGTGAGTGAGAGTGGTTAGAGTGGGGGAGAGAGGACAAAGGCAGTAGGCACAGCCTTGTGAGTGTTTACTTGTGAAGACCTTGGTAGACAGGGAAGGGGAATGACTTTGTCCCCTCCAGTACTAATATGTATTGACTTCTTGGTTACTGTGACAGATTTGGCTTTCTGGTGTTGAGATCTAGCTTTCTGGTGTCTGAATAAATGTTTTTCTTCTTCCTTCCATATGGAGAGTCTGTTATAGTTTGTGATTCAGAACTATGCCAGCATATTCATAGTTGTCATCAGTGCTGTGAATACTGCCTTGATGATGCAAGGAGGCAGTTAATTAAATTGTTCAAGGTCTTGCTTCATGATCCAACTTCATAGTGGGTGGTGATGATGCACCCTATGAATCCAGGGAAGGTTCATCAGGCAGGAGCATGTGGAGTCCAGTCAGGAGGCAGGAGGTTGTAGTTTCAAAGTGGGCAAGCTGAAGAAGTGAGAAGCTAGAGTTTATCTGGGCCATAGCCTCTAGAGTTCTGGAAAAGTACAAATGTGAGTAAAATAGGGAATAATAAATTGTGAAGATAAATAAGTTAACATGTGAATTGCTTTGCAAAACTTAAAGTGCTACAAAATTCTAGTTACTATTATTTTTTTAGATTAAAGTCCCTTCTAGATCTAAATATAGAATTTTAGGTAAAGATTTACTTTAGATTTTGGCTTTTGGTGACTACTGAGACAACTTGGCATTTATTCTTCTCTCCAGAGTCTTTGGGCTTGCTTTCCAGGTTCCAGAAAGGAGTTGAGAGCACAGCAGAGAAGTCATGTGTTGAACTCTGTCTAGGGCAACCTCATACCTAACCATGTTAAGAATTAAACTTTTCCCCACATCCTGGTCATTATGTCATAAATAAGGGATTGAAACTGGGGCATTTCAAGGTTGGATCCAAACATACATATTGCCAGGGCAGGCAGTTCTGAAGGGTACATATTGTTTCCAATCAAGGGGACGATGCTAGTACTTTTAAATACAGCAACATTTTCATTGGTGTATTGAATGTTTTCCTCCTGCCCCCATTTTGGTTAATGTAAATGTGCCCTTAAATTCTACTTATTCTTTTTTTTTTATTTTTATTTTTTTTTTTATTATTAAATTTATTTATTTAACTTTTAACATTCATTTTCACAAAATTTTGGGTTACAAATTTTCTCCCCTTTTATCTCCTCCCCCCCCAAACACCAAGCATTCTAATTGCCCCTATGACCAATCTGCTCTCTCTTCTATCATCCCTCTCTGCCCTTGTCTCCATCTTCTCTTTTGTCCTGTAGGGGCAGATAGCTTTCTATACCCCTTTACCTGTTTTTCTTATTTCCTAGTGGCAAGAACATTACTCGACAGTTGATCCTAACACTTTGAGTTCCAACTTCTCTTCCTCCCTCCCTCCCCACCCCTTCCCTTTGGAAGGCAAGCAATTCAATATAGGCCATATCTGTGTAGTTTTGCAAATGACTTCCATAATAGTTGTGTTGTATAGGACTAACTATATTTCCCTCCATCCTATCCTGTCCCCCATTACTTCTATTCTCTTTTGATCCTATCCCTCCCCATGAGTGTCGACCTCGAATTGCACTCTCCTCCTCATGCCCTGCCTTCTATCATCCCCCCCACCCTGCTTGTCCCCTTATCCCCCACTTTCCTGTATTGTGAGATAGGTTTTCCTACCAAAATGAGTGTGCACTTTATTCTTTTCTTTAGTGGAATGTGATGAGAGTAGACTTCATGTTTTTCTCTCACCTCCCCTCTTTATCCCTCCACTAATGAGTCTTTTGATTGCCTCTTTTATGAGAGATAATTTGCCCCATTCAATTTCTCCCTTTCTCTTCCCAATATATTTCTCTCTCACTACTTGATTTCATTTTGTTTTAAAGATATGATCCCAACCTATTCAATTCACTCTGTGCACTCTATCTCTATGTATGTGAGCGTGTGTGCATGTGTAATCCCACCCAGTACCCAGATACTGAAATGTTTCAAGAGTTACAAATATTGTCTTTCCATGTAGGAATGTACAGTTCAGCTTTAGTAAGTCCCTTATGACTTCACTTTGCTGTTCACCTTTTCATGGTTCTCTTCATTCTTGTGTTTGAAAGTCAAATTTTCTTTTCAGCTCTGGTCTTTTCATCAAGAATACTTGAAAATCCTCTATTTCATTGAAAGACCATTTTTTCCCCTGAAGTATTATAGTCAGTTTTGCTGGGTAGGTGATTCTTGGTTTTAGTCCTAGTTCCTTTGACTTCTGGAATATACTGTTCCATGCCCTTCGATCCCTTAATGTAGAGGCTGCTAGATCTTGTGTTATCCTGATTGTATTTCCACAATACTTGAATTGTTTCTTTCTAGCTGCCTGCAGTATTTTCTCCTTGACCTGGGAACTCTGGAATTTGGCCACAATGTTCCTAGGAGTTTCTCTTTTTGGATCTCTTTCAGGCGGTGTTCTGTGGATTCCTTGAATATTTATTTTGCCCTCTGGTTCTAGAATCTCAGGGCAGTTTTCCTTGATAATTTCATGAAGGATGATGTCTAGGCTCTTCTTTTGATCATGGCTTTCAGGTAGTCCCATAATTTTTAAATTGTCTCTCCTGGATCTATTTTCCAGGTCTGTTGTTTTTCCAATGAGATATTTCACATTATCTTCCATTTTTCCATTCTTCTCTCTTTGTTCTGTGATTTCTTGGTTTTGCATAAAGTCATTAGCCTCCATCTGTGCCATTCTAATTTTGAAAGAACTATTTTCTTCAGTGATCTTTTGAATCTCCTTTTCCATTTGGCTAATTCTGCTTTTGAAAGCATTCTTCTCCTCATTGGCTTTTTGAACCTCTTTTGCCAATTGAGTTAGGAATTCTACTTATTCTTGGTAAAAACAGATCATTCTGCTTCAAAGCAACAAGATTTAGTAAAAAAAAAAAAAAAGAAAGAAAGAAAAGAAAGAAAGAAAGAAAGAAAGAAAAAAAAGAAAAAACCTACAAGGCATTTTGGACATCAAATGGGTCTTACAAATGATTAGTTAATTGTAAATGAACCAGGAACACGTGGCTTAAATTTTCCTCAAAATATTTATTGGTTTAATGTTCTTGTGGAGAAGCTATTAGGGTGTTCCAAGATGTTCTCTGTCACTTGTTGAATTCTCCAAAGAGAAGTGTGTTTCAGGAACCAGGGAACAAATTCAAAACTTAAGCTATGTCCCCATGATTTTCCCAGACTGCTTTGTGGACAAGTCTCCCTACATTTGCAAGCAGGGACAGCCAGGATGTTTTCAAAGGACAAATATACTCAGTAATCGAAGGTTTCATCAGAAAGTTGTCTGGAAACCCTATGTTCTGTCATGGCCTGGGGAACATCTTAGTCCAAGTATTTACTTAGTGTCTTGTGAAAAGGGCCAAAACAGTGATAAGCTTGCCTTTCCTTTTCATTTCTTTGTATGTCTCATTATTCATAGACAATAGCTGGCAGTGGTTTATAGGTAACAGAGGAAAGTGAAAGATTCAGGCTGTCTCTGAATAAATATAAGCATCCCTGGACCTGAAAAAATGCTTAAACAGGTACAGTCTTTGAGGTTCAGAACCAATCTTCACCTCTGTGGACCCATTACCAGACATACTAAACATGTTTTAAAGGAGTAGATCTCCTCCCCTTGGAAGTCTTAAACTTGCAAGGAATGGTAGTAAAGAGAGATTTCACTTCTACTTTCTACTAAAAGGATCATTTGTCCTCAGAGTTAGAGGATATTCAGAGCTTATGGAATAATTTTAAAAAAATTTATATCATAACTATTTTAGATATTTAAAAGGAATAGCAAATTGTACATAATAATTTGAGGTTTCATGTGGAATCATCTTTTTTTATTATACTATGTTATGAAAATGCTTATTTTATTGCATAAATTTAAAAAAAAATGGAAAAAGAACATGATGGTGCCCTGAACAGAAGCAGAGAAATTGGGAAGAGGGAGGATTTGAGGTAAAGATGGTGAATTCACTTTTATATTGCTCAGCAAAAGCAGTATTTGTTTACTACATCACAACTTTAAAATATTCTTGTTTTTCTGCTTTGCAGAAACACTCTGCACCCTCCACGTCTCCTGGGTGTTCTTTGACCACATATCTCAGGCATTGGCCGCCATTTTTGAGTGGTTCTCAACACTTGGTGCAGAAGGCTCAGATGATTTCACTTCCTACTTTGACTACAAGTACAAGGATCTTTACATGGAAAGGACAAGATAATATGTGATGGGGGACTGGCCACTCAGCCAAGCCCTTATGAGCATAAGTAGGGTGCTCAGCTGGTTAAAAATCCAAGTGGATTTCAGATCATGATCTGATTTTTAAAAAATGGTAGGGCTTTATTTTTTTTCCAAATTGCATGTCAAGATAATTTTTAGCATTTATTTTTCCAAAATTTTGAGCTCCAATTTTTTCTCCTCCCACATTAAAAATGGTAGGCAATTTGATATAGATTATACATATGCTGTCATGTTAAACGTATTTCCATATCAGTCACAGTTGCGAAAGAAACAGATCAAAAGAAAAAAAAAGAAAAAAATTAAGTAGTGAAAAAAGTATACTTTGATCTGCATTTAGAGTCCATCAGTTTCATATTGGCTATGTATAGCATTTTCCTTTGTGAGTCCTTTGTACTTCTCTTGGATCATTATGTTGCTAAGAAGATCTGACTCCTCTATAGTTGATCATAACACAGTGCTGTTCATACTGTGTACAATGTTTTCTTGGTTCTGCTCTTTTCAATCAATATCAGTTCATACCAGTCTTTCCAGTCTTTTTTGAAATCTGCCTGCTCATCATTTCTTATTGTACTATAGTATTCCAAGACATTCATATGTCACAACTTGTTCAGTCATTCCCCAATTGATTGGCATCCCCTCAGTTTCCACTATTTTGCCACCACAAAAAAAGGTTGCTATAAACATTTTTGCACATGGAGATAATTTTCCCTTTTTAAAAAAAAATGGTCTCTTTGGAATATTGACCTAGTAATGGTATTGCTAGATCAAAGGATATGAGCAGCTTGGTTGCCCTTTGGGCATAGTTCCAAATTGCTCTCCATAATGGTTGGATCAGTTCACAACTCTACCAACAGTGTATTAGTATCTCAATTTTCCTATATCCTCTCAAACATTTATCATTTTCATCAGTCAATCTGATAGTGTGAAGTGGTACCTCAAAGTTGTTTTAATTTACATTTCTCTAATCAAAAGTTTTTTATAGCATTTCTTCATTTGCCTATAGATAACTGATTTGAAATCTGATATTAATAGGCCACCTTTCTTTGTAATTTTTTTCCATTAATTTCCTTGATACTCTTGACCTTTTGTTCTTCTGCCTGAATTTTGTTATTTTTTTTTCTAATTCTATCAAATAATTTTTTTGGTAGTTTCATTGGTAATGGTACTGAATTAGCAAATTAGTTTAAGCAGAATTGTCATTTTTATTGTGTTGGCTTAGTCTACCCATGAGCCAAATTTACATTTTCAGTTGTTTAGATCTAACTTTATTTGGGTAAAGTGTTTTGTAATTGTGCCCATATAGTTAATGGATTTGTCTTGCAGTGTAGACTCCCAAATATTTTATATTGTTTACAATTATTTTAAATAAAACTCCCCTTTGCATCTCTTGCTGTGGGGTTTTGTTGGTCATATATAGACATGTTGATGATTTATATAGGTTTATCTTACATCCTACAAATTTGCTAAAGTTGTTGATTATTTCAAGTAGATTTTTTAGTTGATTCTCTAGGGTTCTCTAAGTATGCCATCATATCATTTGCAAAGAATGATAGTTTTGTTTTCTCATTGTCTATTCTAATTTCTTTAATTTCTTTTTCTTCTCATTGCTCTAGCTAATCTTTCTTATACTATATTGAATAATGTGGTGATAATGGGCATCCTTGCTTCAATCTTATTAAGAAAGTTTCTAGCTTACTCTCATTGGAAGTAATGCTTGATGATGGTTTTAGATACTACTTTTCATTTTAAGGAACACTTCCTTGATTCCTGGACTTCTAGGGTTTTTATTAGGAATGGGCATTGTATTTTGTCAAGAGTTTTTCAGTAACTATTGAGATAACCATACGATTTCTGTTTGTTTTGTTATTGATATGGTCAATTATTCTGATTGTTTTCCTAATATTGAACCTGCCCTACATCACTGGCATAAATAAATGCCTAGTATACATCTAGTCATAATCTTTATGATATTAACTGCAATCACCTTGCTAGTATTTTGTTCAAAATTTTTGCATAGATATTCATTAGGGAAATTGCTCTATAATTTTCTTTCTCTGATTTGACTCTTCCTGGTTTAGCTATCTGCATCATATTTGTGTCATAAAAGGAGTTTGATGTGACTCCTTCTTTGTTTATTTTACCAAACAGTTTATATGGCATTGGAATTAATTGCTCTTTCAATGTTTGGTAGAATTCATTTGGGAATTCATCTGGCTCTGGTTTTTTTCTTAGGGAATTCACTAATGGCTTGCTTAATTTCATTTTCTAAGTTAGGGTTATTTAAGGATTCTATTTGCTGATCTGTTAATCTGGGTAATTTATATTTTCATAAATATTTGTCAATATCCTTAAATCACCAGACTTATTGGCACATAATTGGGCAAATTATTTCTTAATGATTGCTTTAATTTCTTCTTCATTGGTAATGAATTCACCCTTTTCATTTTTGATACTAGTTATTTGGCTTTCTTCTTTCTCTTTTCAAATCAAATTATCTGATGGCTTATCTATCTTATTGGATTTCCCCCCCACAAAACCAGCCCTTAGATTTATTTATTAGCTCAATAGTTTTTTTTATTTTTACTTTCAATATTATTAATCTCACCTTTGATTTTTGGGATTTCCAATTTGGTGCCCCTTTGAGAATTTTTATTTTATTCTTTTTCTGTTTTAAATTACACAACCTACTCATGGATCTGTTCTTTTTCTATTTTGTTGATATAAGAATTTAAGGAGACAAATTTCTGCCTAAATACTGCTTTGACTGCATCCCATAAATTTGGGCATGTTGTCACATTGCTGTAATTCTCTTCAATGAAATTATTGTTTTTATGATTTATTCTTTGACTATTCTTTAGGGTTAGATTAGTTTCCAATTAATTTTTAATCTATCTTTCTAATGTCCTTTGTTGAATGTAATTTTTATTGCATTATGATTTGAAACGAATACGTTTAATATTCCTGCCTTTCTACATTTGATTTGGAGGTTTTATGCCCTAATGCCTAGTCAATTTTGTGTATGTGCCATGTGCTTCTATGAAAAAAGGTATATTTCTTTCAGTTCCCATTCAGTTTTCTCCAAAGGAATATCATATCTAACTTTTCTAATATTCTGTTTACCTCTTTACTTTCTTTCTTGTTTATTTTTTGATTGAACTTTTTGAGTACCGAGAGGGGACAGCTGAGTTCCCCCTCTAGTATAGTTTTGCTGTCAATTTCCTCCTTACTTAACCTCTCCTTTAAGAATTTGGACACTATACCACTTGGTGACATACATTTAGTGTTGATGTTGCTTCATTGTCTATGGTACCATTTGTTTTTGTTTTTTTAGCAAGATGTAGTTTTCCTCCTTATCTCTTTTAATGAGGTCTACTTTTACTTTTATGTTGAGATCAAGACTGCTATCCTGATTTTATTTTTCACTTGAGCATAATAGATTCTGCTCCAGGCCCTTACCTTAATTGTTGTGTGTCTCTCTGCTTCAAGTGTGTTTCTTGTAAATAACATATTGTAGGATTCTGGTTTTTGATCCACTCTGCTATCCACTTCCATTTTATGGGAGAGTTGATCCCATTCATAATCACAGCTAAGATTATTAATTATGTATTGTCCCCATTCCTATTTTTCCTCCTGTTTGTCCTCTCTCTCTGTTTACCCTTTCCCTCCTCACCAGTGTTTTGCTTCTGTCTACTACATCCCTTCATCTGCCTTTCCTTCTGTCAGTCTTCCCTCTCCCTAGTTAATCTCCTCCTCACCTACTTCCTTGTTGGGTAAGATAGATTTTTATATTTAACTATTTGTTTATATTATTCCCTCTTCAAGCCAATATTAATAAGAGTAAGGTTCTAGTCTATGGCTAGAACCATCACCTACCCTCCCATCTAAGATACTCCTTTAAACAGAACAGAACAAAAACCAAACAAGAGTGAGATGATTTAACTTATATTCTCCTGGAACAACAAATGCTCAAGGAACACAAATTATCAGCTACAAAGAAAAGATCAAGTAATGAAATACATTTTCTCATGTTTGTAGTGCATTTTTATAGGAGCAATTAATCTATGAAATAAAAGAGGACAAAGAGAACTTAAAAAGGAAGCAAAAAGACCTAGAGACTAAAAACTGAAAGGGAATTTAGAAAATAAGAAGGGAAGAAGAAAATGTTGAATGACTATTACATGGACAAAAATCCCTTGATCATATATAAATGAAGCAATATCCTTTTTGGGAGAGAATTACAGAGTGGGAAGTTTAATGAATCGGGAGAAAGGAGGTAAATCACAAAATGAACTGGGATATTAGGCCATAATACATGTATAGGTGAATAGTGAAGGAATACTAATTCTTCTAATCTTTCAATAAAGAAGGAGGTTGGGAGGATTGTTGTGGAAAAATATGGTAAAAGCAATGTAAAGAAAGGCCTGAAATAAGAGGAATAGGAAAGAAGGGTTATTGATCAAGGTGAGAAAATAAAATAGACTAAAGAAAATTTCCATGTGAAAAATACATATGCCTCTGATGTGTTTGGCTCCAAGTTCCATTAAGCCAAGAGAGGAAAAATGTAAAAGTAGGGCCTTACTAAGATACACCCACTCATTCACTTTACAATGGATTTGCACTTTGGGAGACCATTTTCTCTAATAAAGGGTTGGAGATAGGGTTATCTCACATCAACAAAGGTGGTATCTAAGTTCCCGAAGTCTGCATCCAAGTGAAGGGTATAGAAGCGGCGACAATTAATGCAGACTTGAGATTGGAGAGAGATCATGGTGAACATTGAGTGAGAGGACTAGTGGGGTGGAAGACAGGGTCTTATAACTTGGAACACAATGATTCTTAACACATGATGCTACTTCTGTCAGAAATTATTTCTTTCTTGAACCAACATTTCTAAGAATGAGAAACAGTGGAAAATAGGGAGGATTGAGAAATATCTACACAGGAAGTAAGAGGATAGAAAGAAGAAGCCAAATTTTATATTTCTGAAGCTATGAGGGATGCAGAGAGTATAAATAAGAAAGCAAAGATAAAATATTTTGATCAGAAAATAAAATATGGAAATATATTGAGAAGGTGGAGAAATGGGAAGACCAAAGCAAAGTAAAATTTGAAAAAGAAAACAGCCAAGGAAGTTACTCAAAATAAGAAGCTGATGGGGGAAAAGAGAGAAAAGACTTTAACTGACTTGATGAACTCAGTGAAGAAAGACAATGGTCAGAAAAGAGGTGCATGTTAATAAAAAGAAAGGAAAAAATAATAAGTAAATCCAAATAATTTTAGATAAAGCAGGCTAAGAGAAAGGTAGGAAAAAGACTGTAGGAAAAGATTAGCATCAAAGAAAAGTAATCTTCAAACATATGGATCACATAACCATATCAGTAAAAAGAAAAGTTGCACACCCCTCAACATATGCACATTTATTTGTTTGGTCATAAATTAAATATATAGTGCCATAAATATATGTGCTTTATAAAACATACACAAAAATAGAAATTTAGGTGGATGAAATAAAGATATAATACACCGTATTTTACAAAATCCTTTTTGCTCTTACTAAAATGTTCTTAAATTTTTAGCCAATGTGCTTCATCATTTCTGAAAAATGTGTCTGTCATGGCAGATAGAATAGATTTATAAATAGTAAAAATTATTAGTCATTAATTATTTAGCTAATTTGACCAACATATCTAGTCAAGTAGGTGAACTTTATTTAGATTTTTTAACTTAAAGTTATAAAATATAACTATCAAATAATAGGTTGAAACAGTCAGTAAATATACCTTTTCAGCAGGAGTTATGGATCTCTGGGTGCAAATAGTTACCACATACAAAAACAACAAGAAAAAGTGAAGTAATTCTGATTGCAACTCAGCAGAAAGTTTTCAATATAAATCCATTCCATTAAACAAGTTGCGACACATGAAAGTAGTTGAATATTACTATGTTGTAAGAAAAATATATAATGAATTTCTGAAAAACATGAGAAGACATATGAGCCAATGCAAAGTCAAGTGAGTTGAATCAGGAAAGCAATATGCAGAATAATTACAAAAATGTAAATTGAAAGAACATCCAAACCATTGAAATCAGGTGTTAAAACATAGGAACCAAAGTTAGGTCATTAGGTGATATGAGAAGCCACTTTTCCACCATCTTTGAAGAGGTAAAGATTATGGATGTGGAACATTGAACAGTGTTAACTGTTCAATGAACACTGAACAAATGCTGATTCTCCTCCTCCCCATTTTGTATTTATTGTTTGTAGCAGCATGGTATAGTGGATGGAAAGTTTGCCTGGAAACTAGAAAGACCTAGTTCAATGCTTACCTCTAACACACACTAGCTGGGTAACCCTGGGCAAGTCACTTGAACGCTTTGTTCTTCAGTCAACTCTCTAAGACCATAAGTTGCAAAGAAGGTACGAACCTGTATTGGTAGAGTGTTTTCTCTCCCAAGGAGTACTCTTTATCAGTGAAATCACAGGTACAATTCCTATTTCCTATTCTTTTTATTCTTTCTCATAAGGAATGACTCTGACATAGGGTGAAGAGAGGGATACTTTGGGAAATGTTGGTGATGTAAAAACCAAAGATATCAGTAAAATGTTTTAGTGAACAGAAATCTACCCATCTTTCTTTGGATGGTTTTGCTTAATGGGAAGTATTATTATTATTTTTCTTATTCATTTTTGGATATTTTAGTTGTATTTTTATATCAGTATAAGGCAGTAAGAAGTCCAGTTTGGCTGGACCACAGAATGAAAAAAAGTAGAGTAATATATTATAAAACTAGAAAAGTAGAAGTGGGAAAGCTTGTGAAGGGTTTTTAATGGCATACAAGTTAAATTCTAGAGTTTATTGAGTGGAGTTGGGAGGAGGTGGTAATATGGTCACACAAACTTCATGATAACTAATTTGGTAGGTATGTGGAGGATGGATTGGAATGATGAAAGATTTGAGACAAGGAGAATGATTACAAAGCAGTGAGAGATGGTTGTTGACCTTCATTCTTGAGGAGGACCAAAATGAGATCACCATGATAAAGTCAAGTTTTAGTATGTCCAACTGTGGCTGATCAGATCAACATGAGCTTGGAATGCTCTATCACAAGTTGGGCACAGATAGTCTGAATGAACATTTGGGGTGGTTACTTCAAATTTGCACATCCTACGTTTACTTTGTGCCGTTTCAATTCTGCTTTGCTCATAGAACATAGCACCTTTTCTGATGTGGGCATACCATGCTGAACAGTCCTGTGCCAGTGTCTCCCAAGTAGCACAATCAAATCCAAAGTTCTTGAGAGAGACCTTGACAGTGTCCTTGTATTGCTTCTTCTGACCACCATGTGATCACCTGCCCAATCCAAGTTCTCCATAAAATAGTTTTCTTGACAAGTATACATTTTGTATTCGAACAATGTGGCCAGCCCATCAGAGTTGCACTCTCTGAAGCATAGTTTGAATGCTTAGTAGTTTAGTTCCAGCAAGGACTTTGCTGTCTGGTACCTTATCCTGCCATGTGAGCTTCAGAATTTTCCTAAGATAGTTCAAATGGAAGTGATTCAGTTTCCTGGCATAGCACTGGTAGACTGTCCATTTTTCATGGGACATCAATGAGGTCAGCACAATGGCTCTATAGAGTTTGATAGTCAGGCTAATACCTCTTCTCTCCCATACTTTTCTTCAGAGCCTCCCAAAAACTGAGCTAGTTCCAGCAATGCATGAGAGATGATGAGTACCTGGATGATGACTACGTAAGTGAAGAAAAGGGGATAGACATAAAAGATGTTATGGAGATAGAAAAGTCTGGATTTGGCAAGAGCTTGGATATATAAGGAAAATGAAAATTAATAGATAAAGATGACATAGAGTTTGTGAACCTGGTTGGATAAAGGAATAATAGCATCCTCAACAGAATGAGCGAAGTTTGGGAGAGGGGTGGATTTTGGGCAGAAGACAATGTAATGAGATCTGTAATGCATATTGGAACACATCCATGTCTGCTCATCTTGTGCAACTCATTCTGTCCTACTAAAAATGAAAAGGGGAGTTTAGGATTTCTATCCTCACTGGTCACTGCCCTGGAGCACAAAGCCTATCTCTAGGGGTGCCTGACACAGCCATGAGGTATGATGGACCAGGAAGTGGATGGGGTGGGGTCTATGGAGATGAGTCTCTTAATTGCACTCATGCACCCAATGTAATGGCTATCTGAGTCATAGCTAGGTCACGATTGCCTTAAAGGTCTCTGACACCAGGTCCAAAAAAAAGGTAGATTGGAAGTTTACACTTGTGAATGGGAGGGTTGCAGTGGGGGAGTTCTTATTGATAAATGCATGGTTAGATCTGGTTGTGTCAGAGAAACAATCTCTCCGCTTTCTGACTGGTTTATCATATAGCTGATACATCCCTTTTGGAGATCGTTGTTTTAAGCAACGCTAATCACAGGGACAAAATAGTGCCTCAAAAGAAGAGGATACAAAGCAATTCCAAAGAAATAATGGAGGAAAACAGAAGCTGAACCATCATAACTTTAAAAGTGAATGCATTAAACATTTCCATAAAATGAAAAGTAACAAGATGAATTAAGAAAACAAAATTCAACAAGCCTCTGTATGCAAGAAATATATTTTAAAATAACAATGTATATAAATAATGAAGATAAGATGTTGAAACAAAATTTATTACACACCATGTGATTCCAAAAACAGGCAAGATTTTCAATCTTGCTATTATATAGAGAAAAAAATAAAAATATACAGTATCAAGGGAGGTAAACAGGTAAATCATATTATGCTTAAAGGAAGCATAGACTGTGAACTGATACCAATATTAAACTATACATTAAGTAGCTTAATATCTAATTGATTGAATTACAAAAAGATTTAGTATTAGCATTATTTGCAATGGAGAAAAGTCAGAAAATTTCCCATTAAATGTAAGATAACTATTAGGGACACTCAGAATTTGAGTTCAATTTCTTCATTTTAAAAATGAGTAAACTGAGACTTAGAGAGTAATGTTACTTTCCCAAAGCCTGCTACAACCAGAACGAGTCAGTCACTCTGATAGGAAGTGAACTTAGGTCTTCTGAATGCCAAGATCTATATACTATATATATTACACCATGCTTTGCAAGTAGTAAGCAAAAACACCCTGTTTCTGGACTTACTTAATATTATTCTACAAATACTAGCAGTATAAATAAGGCAAAAAAAAAAATTATAGATCTTAGCATTGGTAGACAGAAGACAAAATTATGCCTGTTTGCTGATGATAAAACCCCCCAGAAAATCAGAAGCTGAAATAATGACTAGCTTTAGTAAAAGGGGATAACATAAAATAAATCCACAGAAATCATCAGCATTTCTATGTTGCAACAACAACACCCAATAGAAAACTGGATTATAAAATTCATAAAATATCAAGGAATGAATCTACCAAGGCTTACTTAAGGCTTATGTAAAGACAGTTACAAAATACTCTTTAATGACATAAACAATAACAAATAATTATAATATTCACTACTAATTGTTGAGTTATGTTAATCTAAAAAATGATGATATTACCTGAATCAATTTACAGACTTAATGCTGTAGTTACCAATAGGATACCTTATGGAACTAGACAAAATAATAACAAAATTCGTTTGTAAGAACAAAATGTCTGGAATCTCAAGAAAAGAAATGAAAAAGGTAAGACTAAAGGGAGAATAATGCTTTGAGACCTTAAAGTATATCACAAGGAAGAAATCATTAAAAGTATTTGGTATCAACTGAAAAACAGAGAGGTAAATGAGTAGGACAGATTAAATTAAAAAGGATAAGAAGCACTTGAACCTAGTAATTCTGTGTTCACACTACCTGAGAACTTAAACTACTTGAGGGAAAAAAATCTTCATTTTTGTAAAGAGATCTGGGTAAACTGGAAAGAAGTGTGGTAGAAAATAGGTTTAGACTAACTTATTATACCATATCTTATATCTAACTCAAAATAGATATTAGTTTTGAATATAAAAAGTCACACCATGAAGAAAATGTGATTAAGTACTTTTCAAATAATTAGCAAGTATTTGTTAAGTGCCTACAATGTATTTGGTATTATGCTAGGCACTAGGGATACAAAGACAAACATGAAACAGTCCTTGCCCTCAAAGTGTTAACAATCAACAGGAGAGAATCAATACTACAGGTACAGTTGCAGAACCTCATTAAGGTAGGAGACTCTTGTGATTAATTGATGAGGCTTTTACTGACCTAGAATAGCAACTAGTAAGTAGCGTACTTGGGACAGAGAGAAGGGTTCCACCCAAACCACTTTTGGGCATCTCAAAATTATATTGTAAAATTCCTTAAATAAAAACAGCTCGATGATATACACATACACACAACATCTAGTTACGAGAGGCTCAACATTTTCCTCTGTACTTCCTGCCACTTTCAATGTAGTAGAAAGTCACATTCTATTATAACAAAATCCTTCATAACAAAAAGACTTCCAGAGCCCAACTGACGTACCTGTTCACTTCAAGCATTACTTACTTCATACAAGAAAGTTTTACAACCACAGAGGGATTTGGAAATCCATTAGAGTTTGTTGTAATGACATTTTGTCTGTCTTATACACAAAGTACCTGTAAAATAGTTTAGGAAAGATATCACAGATGTAGAATGAGACACACAATAGAGAAATATGGCTACATATAGTTGTATTACCAAAGGAAAAAAATGAGGAAGTGCTGGACTTGGAATTATGAAGACTTGCACTTCAATCCTCAGACCCATATTAGCAGTGTGACCCTAAACAAGTTGCTTAACATCTTGAAGTTTCCTCATCTGATCAACTAGATTATAGATAGTGATGTGATGGTAAATGTTAACAACTGACTCTCTAGTAAAAAAAAAAACAAAACTGTGCACAAGGCACACTTTAAAATTTTATTTGCATTACTAATATTTTTTTCCGTCACTTTTAAAGTCTAGACAATTAGCAAAATAATAAATCAAGCTGTTGTTTTAGCATTTGCTTATTTCTAGGGTGTAAATGCTCATACTGAAAATTTAACAAATGGTTTTCCCAAGCTGCTAGGGGCCGGCTCTAGCATGTCCTTGGCTAGAGTCATTATGGTTTCATTATAGAAAATCTGCCTTAGAGTTGGGATGATCTGTGATTAAGTTCTTTCTCTGACACATACTGGCTATTTGATGTCAGGAAAAATACTCTCTTAGTGCATTAGAGAACTCTTGAAACCTCTAAATTTTGGAAGGGTCCATCTTCATTGGTAGAGGGATTTCCAGATTATTAAATCACTGAAATCACACATCTCCTTCTCCTCTTTACCCTCCCCAAATAATAATAGCATATACTTCATAAGATTGCTATGGGATCATATATGACAAAGAATATAAAGTGCAATGTATGGAATCGGTCAGCTAAGTGGTGCAATGGATAGAGTGCCAAGTCTGGGGTCAGGAAGATTCATCTTTCCTGAGTTCAAAGTTGGTCTTAGACACTTACTAGCTGTGTGACCCTGGGCAAGTCACTTAACCCTGTTTGCCTCAGTTTCCTCAAACCACTCCAGTACCTTTGCCAAGAAATCCCCAAATGCGGTCACAGTCAGGCACAAATGAAGAACAACAACAAACAGAAATGTATGTAATGAAAATATTAGCTATTATAAAAAAAACTAAATGAGTTAGCAATGAAACTATATTGTTTAATATACATCACCTTCATTTATCTTCTCAGTGAGAAACATGTATGCAATTTACAAATAATTCTTCCCTTCCACATATTTTTGATATTGGTCAGAATTCCATTAGGATATTGTCCCAATTTTGTTCTTCACATTTTCCCTTTCTAAAGATCTGAATGTTTAAGAGTAGATACAGAGAAAGGGAACAGGCCATCATTAATTGAATGGAAAAATAGGTCTTTTGAGTAAAGATTAGAGGAATCGATGTTTCTTAGTCTGGAAAAAAGCTAAAAGGGTGACTTAATAACTCTGTTCAAGTATGTGAAGGCTTGTTATGCAGAGAACACGGGCCAGCTGTTCTCCATTGCTACAGATGACAGATTAAGAAGAAAAGGGATTAAATGGCAACAAGAGAGATTTGGGTTAGAGCTAAAGAAGAACCCTGACACTGTTAAGGTGATTACAAACTGGAACAGGCTGCCAAAGAAAGTCACAGGATGCTGGTCCCTGGAGGGCTTTGGAATAAAACATGCCACCATCCGTCTTGGACAATGTAGATATTCACCTGTCAGGATGCAAGGGCTTGGACCTTTGAGTATCCCCTTGTTTTTCTGATTCTTTGAATAACCCCATTTCTCCGAAGAGGGAATTTAAGTAGAGAGAAATGACTGTTCTGAGATCAATTACAAATCAAGTCAAGAGAAGAAGAAACTGACCTACTGACTACTAGCTTAAACTACCACACTGCCTTTTAAGAAAAACTGAAGTTGGACTTTCTTGGATTATTCCCATAAGTTTATATGTGGCATATGTGACAGAGTGTTTGAAGAAGTATCATCTACTATAAATGGTAGACAGTGATTTATTCTCCTAGCGTTCACTTCCAGAGTGGGTCCTATCAGGCCCCTCTCTCACAATCTAAATGCTAATCTAGTGCTTTGATAGAATTTATGAAATTTTCTGGAAGTAGAAGAGATAGCTAAGTGCACACAGATGGTCAGGAAGATCTGAGTTCAAATCCAGTCTCAGATATTTATTAGCTATATGACCCTGGGCAAGTCATTTAACTTCTGTTTGCCTCAGTTTTCATTTGTAAAATGGAGATCAAAACACCACCTACCTCCCAGGATTGTTGTGAGAAAGAAAAATGAGATATTTGTGAAATGTTTTTGTAAAACACTTTATATGAACTGTTATTTGTGATAGTATCAGGCCCTACTTTTTAAATATAACAAAAGTCATTCCCCCTTCCTCACTTTTAGCCATTAGAAGATTATACCAGCAGTCAAGTTACCTAATTTTTAGTCCCAGCTCTTTCACTGATTTGCTATTTGACCTTGGGCAAGTCTATAAATCTCAAGCATCTTATCTGTGAGTAGGTTGGGCTATTTAATCTCTAATGTTCAATGCATTTCTGTGATGCTATGACCCTGACTAACATGGAAGTATTAACAAATCATTCTTAAGTGACTGGTTTCAAAGAAATGCTTTACAAACAGTGTGTTAGAGCAGAAAAGGTACTGGATTTAATGTCAGAGGACCAGGGTTCAAATTCTATTTCTGCTACTGTATCCTTGGGCAAATCGCTCAATGTCTTGGGGCTTCCATTTCCTCATCTGTCCAATATAGAGGCTGGCTATATTATCACCAATAGCTCCCTATTGCCTCTAGGACAAAAGATAAGATCCACTGGCTAGCATTCAAAACCTTCCATATTCTGGTTCCCACCCTTCTTTCTAGTTTTATTTTATATTACTCCCCTTTATGTACTCTCCATTTCAAACTAGCCTTTTAGTCATGGCCAATATCCAACATGCCATCTCTTCTCGCTGTGCCTTTGCATGTTTTGTTCCCTATATCTGGAATGCACTTTCTCCTTAGCAGTAGTTATCAAAATCCCAGTCTATTCTGATCCCCCAAGTTTTTAGAGTTCTTTCCCTCCTGAAGTTATCATGAATTACTATTGCTGTTCAGTAGGATTGTTTAGTCCTGTCCGACTCTTTGTGATTTTCTTAACAAAAACACTGGAGTGGTTTACCGTTTCCTTCTCCAGTAGATTAAGGCAAACAGAGGTTTGCTCAGGGTCACCCAGTTAGGGAGTATCTGAGGCCAGATTTCAACTCAGGTCTTCCTGACTCTGGACTCAGCACTCTATCCACTAAGCCACCTAGTTTATAACATACTTTGCATTTATTCATTTGTGTTCTGGTTTCATTGTTCTAGGAAACTACAATCTTTTGGGTAGAGCCATTTATTTTTGTTTTTTGTATCCCCCATAGCAGAGCACAGTACCTGGCACATAGTTGATACTTAATAAAAGTGTCCATAGTGTCATCAGGTCATAGTTCTAGGGCTAGAAGAAACCACAGAGGCCATAACGGCCAAGCCTTTCATTTTACAAATGAGGGAGTTAAGGACAACATTAGGTTAAATAATTAATGTCAAGGTCATACTGTTAAAATTTGAATCCATAGCCTCTGGCTGTAGAGTGGGTACTGAATTAAACTAAATCACTGAGATTCCTTCTAGGCCTGAGCCAATGATCCTAGTGGCACTGGGGGAGTACTTGTGACTTTTCCCATTTTATATTTCCAATATAGATGCTTAATAGTGAGACCTGGACTCTTTTTGCCTAGAAAAGAGCCATGACTTCAGGTAGCTATGAGCTAGGGAAAAATTTTAGTGGAGAGAAATAAGGAAATAATACTGTAAAAGTTGATAGAGGAAATTTTCAAGGAGGATGAGAAGCATGCCCATAAGCCAGACTTCCCTCTATCCATAAGCACTAAGGAATCTTGACTGGTAGCTTTATTATTAGGGCAGCTAGCTGGTGCAGTGGCTAGAGCGCTGGGCTAGGAGACACATCTTCCTGAGTTCAAGTCTGGCCTCAGGCAATTAAGTAGCTGTGTGAACCTGGGCAGGTCGCTTGCCTCTTTGCCTCAGTTTCCTTATCAGTAAAAGGGCTGGAGAAGGAAATGGCAAAGCACTCTAGTATCTTTGCCAAGAAAACCCCAGATGGGTTAGATTTGACTGAACAAACCCTTATCAAGAAAAGTAAACCGGAAGACATTGTCTTTATGGTGTGGGTATCTTCAGGAAACTACGATTACATTCTGTAACTCACAAAGCTATTTCTTTAGTTTTCATAGGATCAAATTTCATAGATTTAGAATGAGAAGGACCTTTCAAAGCTTGTGGTACCAGTCTAACTTCCCTCATTTTGCAGATGAAAAAACCTGAGGCTCAGAAACATAACGAAATTATTCCAGTGCCATACAGCTAAAATTTGGTCCTCTGTCTCCAGAGCCAGCATTCTTTCCCGTTAACCACATTGCCTTATTCCAGGAAGCCCTGTTTTATACACCATGTGGTGTGATAAATATAGTGCAAATAGGTCCTGCCTTTGAGTCAGGATGAGCTAGGTTAAGGGGCAGCTAGGTGGCACAGTGAGTAGAACACCAGGTCTGAAGTCAGGAAGAATCATTAACCTGAGTTCATATCTACCCTCAGATGCTTAATAGCTGTGTGACCCTAGGCAAGTCACTTAACTCTTTTTGCCTCAGTTTCCCCATCTGTAAAATGAGCTGGAAAAGGAAATGGCAAACCATTAGTATTTTTGCAAGAAAACTCCAAATAAGGTCATTAAGAGTTAGACATGACTGAAACAAATGAACAACAACAACAAATGATCAAATGGCCTCTGGTGTAACTGGCTGTGTGATTTAAGGTCTCTTGATCTACAGCAACCCAGACAATTCTGTAAGACTACAAACTATAGAATTGTTGCAGATCTGCATTGGGGGAGGCAGTTTTCTGACTGGCAGTTTCCTATGGTTTTAGACATTACATCTAACTAATCTATCTCTGTCTCATGTATATACACATATACACAGATACATTTACACACATACATGTACATATACATATGCATACATAAGCATATCTATCTATTGGAGAGAGAGATGGAGAGAAAAAGAGAGAGAGAGAGAGTCAGTTCCTTTCACTGATGTTTAAACTTATCCCTTAAACTGATGTTTAAAAAATGAGGAGCTTAGAGTCTAAAGTCTCCTTCAGTTCTGGCATGCTATGATACAAAATTCAGAAATGGTGAGAAGGTCTATAGAGTTTTGTGATTCTCAGGACCTAACCTCAAAAGCAGCAGCATGAGTGGGAGCAGCTGGACTCAAACCAAAAAAGAGACAAAGCAGAAGAGAAAATGTACTTCACTTTGGTGAAATCCAGTTAATTTTAATTGAAGTATTTCAGATGAGGAGACAACCCTTAAAAGGGCTGGGGAAGGGCTTTCATATTGAAATAGCGTGGGAGAACTGACTTTCCTTCTATTGCAAAATTCTGTTATTGATCCAACTCACCCTCTCCAACCCTTCACTCCCCCTTACCATCCACTAAACATACACACACATACACACACACACACACACACACACATGCTGAAAAACTACTGTGGTCATTATCACCATTATCAACATGGGACATGTAAGGCTTGCCAGATCCCTTGATCTTTATGCCTCCTCCCCAAGGGAGGATACAGTTTTTTCCCCCTCAACTTTCCTCCTAGTGTAATAAATAAGGTCAAGAGACTGGTCAGGCAGCTGGTCTCTCCCTATTCGTCATGACTGGTTGGAGTCATTTTTTTTTTTTTTTTTTTTTTGCCATTTGGCTTTGGGTTCTCTAATTCACCTCTCACTTCCTTTTACTTTTAGTTCTGGATGAGACAAAATCTTTTTGGTTACACCAATGTTTCCTGCTCTTCCCATCTTATCCGTCCCACCCTCCTTAATATGATGCATTTTCTTTCTTGCAAGCCTTTCTCAAACAAATAATGCTGAACCCTCAAAATGTAATTTTCTAGAATTTGCAAAATGCTAGGGTAGTGATAAAAAAAGATATTTTCCCAGGAAAAAATATGATTATTATTGAGAGTTTAACATGTATTAAGAACTTATTCTATGCAACAAGCCAGAGAGGGATGCACACAGGATGAAGCCACAGTCTTTGCCCTCAAGGACTAGACAACCTAGAAAGGGGATGAAATAGGCACAATATAAAAACGATACAGACAAAAGAGGATCTGAAAAGAGAGGGACAAAGCAAGACGTAATGAAAGAAACCTGGAACAAAGTAAAATTTGACACAGCTTTTTTCTGTTTTAAATCCATTAAAATGATTTTTCATAAACCTTAAGACCTGAATTCTTAGGTCTATAAATATTTACTACCTTCTTTATAAACATCAAACCTTGACTAAAGGGAAGAAAACCACTGATATCTTTTTTTTCTACTGCAGCTGTTCAGTTGAAAATATCTTGCATCTGGAAAAGAGAATTGTTATTAGATACTTCCATGCTGATAATCTTAAATATTCATTTACAAGAGGTAAAAAAAAAGATACAATTTATGATTTTGTGTTATTATGTAGATATGATCTGAAAGAATTAACTCAAATGAATATATCTGTACTAAATAACTTTTCCTTGTGTAATCTATAAATTATATAATCTATATATTAAAATATATTTGTTTTATAAAGGAATGTACATTTAGCTATGTATTAAATTTATGTGTACTTAGTTTATTGACTTTTTTCAACTTATTTTGATTGTATTAGTAGCATGCTTATGAATCTTCAGTGGTTTGGTTCTTCATGGTTTCTAGGACAAAATACAAACATTTCAGCTTGTTCCTTGACAATATGATTCCAGCCTGCTATTCCGGGTTTATTTCAGATTACTCCCCTTCTACTATAATGTCAAGTTAAACTGAGCTGTTTGTTGTTCCAGTGTTGGTATTCCATTTCCTGCTCATATGCCTTAGTATAGACTGCCTAAAATGTCGCTAAAATGTGTGTCCACCTCTTTGAATATCTAGCTTCTTTCAATGGTTGGATGAATAAAACAAAGCATTCTTAAGCATATACTATGTGAGGGGGAAACTGCTCTAAGTTCTGGGGAAACAAGAAGACAATACACATAGGGAAGAGATGACTAGGGAAGGGTACTTTGATTCTGAAAATTACTGAGAAGATGAATGAAGCCATAATGTTCTTGATTAACATGCTCCACTCAAGAACACTGGCAGAGATGATTTGATCATGGTCTATGGCTCAAGAACTGGATTGGAAGTGGGGTAGGAGATGAAGAGGGCATCATGCTTCAGGTGGCAAGGTAGTCGGTAAGGCTGTGGAGGAGATGATCAGAGAGTTGGGAGTTAAGTGCTGGATGAGTGGGACTTTCCCAAAAGTGTTCTGAGAGAGGCAGTGATCAATAAGATGGATGCCTGGGTGCCTGGGCAGGAGTTCCAGAAGTGAAAAGGTTGAAAGTACTAGGACATGGTCTCTGCCGCAGGCAACAAGGCAGGCTATTGTGGAGAAGGTTGTAGAGAAAATGACTGGAGAGTAGGCTCACCTTATGTGATTCCTCTAGGAAGTTGTCCCAGGTTGTTAGTGTTTTCCCTCTTCTCAAATTATCATATATGTACTTAGATGTTTGCTTATTATAGCCTTAGTAGAATGTAAGCTCCTTAAGGTTGGGCTTTTTTTGTTTGTTTTGTTTTGTTTTTTACTGATTTCTTATCTTCTAGTAACTTATCTTGTACCTAGTAGGTGCTTAATAAATGTTTATGGTACTGGATTGGAACTTTATGACTTCTTTCCTTTTCATTCACTCTTGCAAACACAGCCCTATGCCATTGAATTAAATGCTCACAATGAATATCCCTGAAGAAATGTATCACAAAATTTTGTTCTGAAGATTTTCAGTGATTGTTTTCATTACCTTAACCTGAAATAAATATTTTCCTCAAAGTGATAACTATAGGGCTAAAATAAATGTGACATACTCTAATAGTTCCTATTCCTTTTTAACATTTTTTCTATGATGATCAGCACTTTCTGAGAAATAATATTAATAATAATATTATAACTAGCATTTATATAGAACTTTAAGTTTTGCAAATTACTTTTGCATATATTGTCCAATTTGATCTTCACAACAACCCTGTGAGGTAGGTGCTATTATTATCCTTATTTTACACATAACTGAGACTAGGAGGTTAAGTGACTTTTCTATGGTCACTTAGGTAAGGAAGTGTGTCAGGCAGAATTCGAACTCAGGACTTCCTGAATGCAATTCTAGCACTCTAGGTGGACACAATGTGCTATGGGATATAGAGATAAGGATGGAGCATATAAAATGGCAGGAAGAATTCTCAAGACCATGTGCACAATTTGGGAGTTTGATAGGTTTTGAAAATTATTTTCAAGCTTTCCCTTTCCTAGATGACACTGGTAATAATAATGGCTCATATTTCTTAAGCATTTTAAGGGTTAGAAAGTATTTTCCTTAAACAAAACTCTGTGAATCTTGGTTTCCTCATTTCCAAAATGGGGACAATAATCTCTGTATTATCTACTTCCCCTGGTTATTGTGAGGGTCAAATAAAAAAATAAAAGTAAAGCATTTTGGGAATATATATATATATATATATATATATATATATATATACACACACATACATACATATATATCTATGTATATGTAAATAGGGTGGGTGGGTGACTGAGTGTGTATGTGTATCCTCCATCTGTTGCTTCTTTTCCACTCATACTGCTAATGCCCTAGTTTAAGTTCTCATAATCTCTCCTTGGACTCTTGTAATAGCCTATTGAGCAGACTCCTTGCTTTTACTCTGTCTTCCTCTCATTCTTTCTACATATTGCTGCCACATCTATCACAGGACTGCATTTCTGATCATGTCATATCTGTAGTTCAAAACACATCAGTCTGCCTGAAAGAAGTCTGAGTTTCTTAGCCAAGCACCTAAGATTCCCCACAATCTGTTTCCAACCCTCTTTTCTAAGATTAGCTCACAATACTTTATTTTCATGTATACTTTGTTTTAGCCAAAATGAACTAATTGCCATCTTCTACAAAGACTCAGTATTTCCCTCCTCTGGGCCTTTGTCTTCACTATTTCTTACCCTTAAAATGCTTTTCCCATATCCCATCCTATTTGGGCATCCTTTAAGACCCTGCCTGAATGCCAAGTCCTTCACGAAAGCTTCCATGATAATAAAGTCATCTGGAAGTTGTCTTTCCCTTTTAAGAATCCTCACATCACCTTGTTCATACCTTTCATTTGTACATATTACATTCTAGTATGTAAAATAGTGATTTGTGTGAGTGGTAACATAGCATAATGAGTAACAAACTAGCCTGGAAGTTAGGAAGACTGGGGTTCAAGTTCTACCCTTCACATATGTGACTTTGGATAAGTCGCTTGGCCTCTTAGTTAACTCTTTAGCACTCTAAATGGCAGAGAAGGTACAAAGGGACTTATTAAATGTTGAATGATTATATTACCTTATCCTTTTATCCCCAGGCTGGATTATAGATAATGCTGCCTTGGGCAGCAGGCAGAGCAGTAGGAAAGTGGTAGGACCTTCTCCTAGCCCTGGATCGGGAGTATATTAGTTCAGCTGCAGGTTACTCTGCTCTTCCCATACACACACCAAAGTAGTAAGGAAGTGATGGGAAAGTGAGTGGGGGTTGGATAGAGGAGAATAGAGAAATTACAAACAGAAATATGGGGAAATAATCCTGCCAATTAAGAAATACTTTGATATAATTCTATATTCCCTGCTCCCCACCCTCAACCCTCCACTTTAAAAAAGTACTTTCATTTTTTTGTAGTTTTTTCCTTTTTTCTTCTTTCCCCACAAAAGTGCAATTGAGACTGAAGCTGGGTATGAATTTGTGAGGGGGTAATATATTGCATGAGAAAAAGAACTGAATACATTCTTCAGGAGTTAAGAGGAAGGTTAAGAACAGTCTGTCTCCACTCCAAAGAGGAAAATCAAGAAGGGAGGGAATACTAATTTTACATCAACTTTATTTTTCTCCCAGGAGGTTTCTGCTGAAGGTATAGCCCCGTTGTTATAGACAGAATAACTAGCCTTATTGTACCCGAGAAAGACAGGGAAGGAGACTATCTTTTGGAGGAAGAAATGGTTTTGTGACAATTGGCTGCAAAATCATATTAGAAGATTAAACATTATGGAATGATAATATAGTGCCAGGTCCCTACACTCCTTATGCTCCTGGCCTGGCACACAGGCAGAACCATCCCAGACTAAGAAGATGGAGATCCATAGATAGAGGGAGCCAAAGCATGCAAGGATACACACACAGAACCCTAAAGTCAAAGGACCATAAAGAGAGAACTGAAAGGCACTTTACATGACTTCAAGTCCACCTTTCTCATTTTTATATTTGGGGATACTCAATCCTTGAGAAGGAAGTGACTTGCCTAAGGTCACACAGGTAGACTATATAGCCAAATTGGGATTTGAATCCAAATGTTTTGAACATGGATTCTCTGAATCCAGGCCCAGAAATCCTTCTACTAAATCATAAAAGGTATTTCCTTTCCTTTCCTTTTTAAAAAAACTTTCCTAAAAGTTTTTGGTTAACTACACTACTTCTTTATTCAACTCTATAGCAGGCTCTCTACCCAGTCTCTGAAGAGAAGAGGGAGCCACAGTTTAAGAAGAATAGGTGTTAGTTAAAAAAAAATCTTGTATTTTTTGGTTGTATCTTTTGTCCCAGTGCCCAACTTTGGGTTGGTTTCTAGCTGATCGCACAGCCAGAGGTAGGCTTAGAAGCAGATTTCATTCTCTGTCTTTACCAAAGTCTTTGACCAGGAATCATGTTTTTGTTTTTTATTTTTTTTAAAATATCTGTCTTCCTATTCAAAGATTCCACAAGAAAAAAGACTTATAGAGTAGATAAGACCAGAATTCAAATTCTGCATTTAATCTGTCTCAGCCAGTTTCCTTATCTCTAAAAAGGAGATATCATCTATCTCACAGGGTTGTCTGAGGACCAAATGAATGATACATGCTAAGCACTTTGCAAGCCTTAAAATGCCACACAAATGCTAGCAATTCTTCTTCCAGGTACAAATGGACTTGGAGAATTTCATCTAGTTTAGCAGCAATTACCATCCTCTTTGTGATTCTCTATTTATTTTTTATCAGTGGGACCATTTGGGGGACCATTCTCCAAAAGCACATGTTGAAGGAATTTTCCATTTGTTGTAAGAAGACAAACAATGTCTGGACATTGGAACATCACAATAGACTAGAGCCACAGTTATTTGTTGTTAGATGTGTGATAATAAAAGCCTCTGCTTCATTTTTCCTATGAGAAATTGCCACTTAGCTTTCATAGAAGATTTTAATGAAAGAATTAAGAGCATAATAAAACAGTATGTAAACAAAACAGTTAACTAGTTTGGTGTGATGGTCTGTGGTAGGTCAACTCAGTTAGCTCCACGTAAGAAAGGCAAATAAATAGAATTATTTCCAAAACTCCCATGGGGTATTGTTTGAACAGAAAAAAATGTAACTTTGAATTGCTTTTTCCACCCCATTCAAGGACCTAAATGTTTCCAATTTGGGGTACTTTAGGCATAGATTGGAGACAGCACACTAGATTCTTAAAAACCATTTTTTTCAAATAGACCACAAATTTAATTAAAGTCTTAACAAAGTTTGACCAAATTCCTTAATTTAAGCTAGATTTGGAATTTTTTAAAATATAGGTTCTGTGATTTGGGTTCATTTTGATTGATATTCAAAAAACAGTGAGTTTTCTCTTTATAAAGTAGGAGGGAAAAGAAAATTCCTCAAGAACTCAATTATGTCCTACTTAGTTTTTGACAGATTGTTTTTCTGCATTGTAAATCCTTAACTACACTTTTCAGTAGAAGGCTCCCTGTTCAGTGTGAGGGTCCATGCTCATTTTTCTTCAATGGAGGCTTGATTAGACTTTTTTTGAGGAGAGTGAAGAAAGTAACTGGTGATTAAATAAATGCCTAACTGTAGATAAGCACCTCATAAAAATGATAAATACTCCAGATACTAGGATGATTTAGTGCATAAATGTTATGCATATTAGAAAACATATGTGACTATATCCATAGGATAAAATGGAGTGGCAGAAAGCTAAATATTCCCACCAGGTAAATAATACCTGTGAAATCAGCTAATGCATACAAACTGAAAATATGCATAAAACATAACCACTTAAATACATATTTACTTAGGAAGTCCCACAGAAATTTTGTGGATTCTTCACTAATATTCATGCAATATTAGTATAGAACATATTAAAGGGCATTTGGTCAACACACTTCAAATATAAATAGGTCAGGAAGGAGAGCTTTTTTTTTATCAGATGCTGTTAGCCATTCGTAATGGAATCTGAAAACAATGAGAGGTTAATCAATTCTCCTGTTATGGAATGTAACTGTAACATGTACCTGTCTGTACAGTGTTATCATGGGGTTTGTATTTTCAGTACTGCGCTTAAGTGGTCTGCATTCGTTCTAAGAGGGCCTAATCACTGGAAAATCCAGAATACTACATCTCCAGGACCCTTTATTAAAGGAGATATATTTTGGGGCAAGACAAATCCTGAACAATATCTAAAATGTGAGATAATGAGATAAACTTCTTTGGGGAAAGAAAACTACATTTTTCTCTTTTTTGTGAAGTGCTTTGTAAACTGGTAGTATTTATAGACGTAGCTACATTTGTATTTTTCTAATCCTTTCAAAATATAGTATCAACTAAAAATTGTATCCATTTTTTTTTTTACTTTTGTTGGTTCCTACAAAACAATCAAAGGCAAGCATGTTTCAATAGAGAATTAAATTGCCTATAGAGCAGGCACACACACACACACACACACACACACACACACACACGCGTTTATATATTTTGAAGAGATATGTTAGAATTTCTAAAGATATATCAAGCTTCAGAAAAATTAACTTTTTGTGCACTTTTACTCCCTCTGCTGGTAACACAGATTTTGCTAAGATGCATTGATTTTAAATTATACTACAAAAGATGGAAAAAATGGCAGAGATGTCATTTCCACCACTGGCTCACTCCTCTTCTTCTCTCTCTATATCATTGGAAAAAGGGAGCAACAAGGTAAAAGTAAGGTGATATCAATTAGAAAAATAATTCAATGGAAAAAAATTGGTTCTTTACTCCATCTAGTCACGGTGTAAAACATAACTATAAAGATTTATTAATAAGCTTTTTGGTTACAATAGTGAACTTTGGGGTTTGTTAGGTGACACAGTGGTTAGAATGTTGGGCCTGGGGTCAGGAAGAATCATATTCCTGAATTCAAATCTAGCCTCAGAGACTCTAGCTATGTGACTGGGGAAACGTCACTTAACCCTCTTTACCTCAATTTCTTCATCTATAAAATGAGTTGGAGAAGGAAATAGCAAACCACTCCAGTATTTTTGTGAATAAAACCCCAAATGGGGTCATAAATAGTCAGATACAACAGAAAAATGACAGTACAAGAAATGGAACTATTGATTAATACTGACATTTCAGTCTACAAAACCCTTAGATCTTTTTTTCCCCATACAAACTGTTGCCCAGGCTCATCTTCTTTATCCTATATTCTGTTATTTGTGTGATTATTTTTTTAAAATGAAGCCATAGAGTTTTCAGTCATTCAATCAGTCAGTCAATCCACGAAACAAACATTTGTTTATTCTGTGTCAAGCACTGTCCATGGTTCTGGGGAGACACAGAAAGGCAAATATTTGGTCCTTACCCTCATATTCCATTGAGGGAGAAAACATACAAACCAACATAGAGAAATCTGAGAGAAAGAACTAGTAGGTAGAGTGATGGAGAAAAGCTTTTTGTAGAGGTAAGATTTTTCTGAATATTGAAGAAAACTAGGGAAACTAAGAGGTAGAGGTGAGATGGGAAAGCATTGTAGGCATGGGAAATAGCCAGTGCAAAAGAACAAAGACAAGAAATGGTGCATAGGATACGAGGAATAAGGCAAAACTGGCAAGAACACTGGGTAGCAGACCTTCGGACTTCAACTTTATATTTGATCCTGGAAGTAATAAGAAGTCACTAGAATATATTGAGTAGGAGGTGACATGCACTTTAGGAAAATCACTATAATAGCCAAGAGTATGATGGATTGAAGTGGGGAGAGACATGAAGCAAGGAAACCAAGTATATTATAATATATAAAATATATTATATATCATATATATCATATATATCATATATTATATATAAAATATGTAAAATATATTATAATAGTCCAACTGAGAGGTGACAAGTGTCTTTACTATGGTGATGACATGAATGAAGAGAAAGGAATGGGTATATAAGCATTTACAGGAAGGTAGAAATGATCAGATTTGGCAACAGACTGGACATGGGATGTGAGCGTAAATGAAGAGTCATGGATAAGACTAAAATTTTGAATCTGGGTGATTAGGAAAATGGTGGTATCCTCAATAGTAAAAGAAAAGTGAATAAGAAGTTCATAAGTTCATAAAGTTCATAACTCTTTTAGGGGAAAGAAAATGAGTCCCATTTGGGAAATATTGAATTTGAGATGCTTGGTGCATCAAAGAGGGTATGTGGGAGAAAGATTAGGGCTGAATAAATAGACCTTCAAATCAGCTACATAGAGATGACTTAAATTTATTCAGATTATATTTAATCTTATTAGATTAAGTCTAGGATTTCAACCCATCAAGATCTTTTTCATTTCTGAGTTTTACAATCCAGCCTGTTCGCTATCCAGCACATTCATCACAATGCCTTCCATTTGTAGATGCTTCATAAATATTTGTTTAATTGAATTTACTTCCTTCCAGCTTTGTAGCACCTACAAAGATGATTGACATACTAGCTATAGCAGAGAGGGCCAAAGATAGAATCCTGGCACATGCCACTAGAGACTTCCCTCCTGTCACTTAATGGTGTCCAGACATTTAACCACTTCTGATTTCATTTTTCTTATGCCTCTCCATACTTTTCTGCAATGATAATATGAGACTTTATCTAATGTTTTGCTGAATTCCAGGTATATCACACATTTGGTGATTCTGTCAGAAAAGGAAATTAGATTATCTGAGAATGACACATTCTCAGTGAAGCCATACTGCCTCTTAGTGATAACTGCTTCCCTCTTTAAGTGACTACAAATGTTTCCTTCCCTAATAAATTTGAGAATTTTGCCAAGAATAGAATGGCCAATAATTTGTAGACTTTTGAAAAATTTGGTTCATGTCTACAGAGCAGTACCACCTCTCGTCTTCTCCATTGTTTTTCAAAGATCACACCCATTACTTCTTTCATGACTTTCGGATTTCATCCAGCTCTCAGTGCTTCCTGACCAAATGCAGATAGTTAACTCAAATAGAATATATTCAAATGAGACCAAGATTTATTGTGTTGGTAATAAAATGGACTAGATGAGAGAGCATGACTGGATCCACCACTGAAAGTGGGGAGAGAGGAAAATAAACAACTTAAAACTTCATTTCTAAAGGACTGTGAGTCAGTAGCATCATCTTTGTATTTGAAGGAACATATTTTTATATAATTATAAACACCCAAACTCCATATTTATTCTAGATACATGCAAACAAATGCTTGTCTCTGTTTAGTAGTGAAAAGTGAAACTAATAAATTACTCATTTAGAAGAAAAAAGGACCTGGAGAAAACTACTACTTCTCTTTTAGTTAGTTGGGAAAAACTTTCATTCTTCCTCCAAAGGTGGCAGTTACCAAAAAGAGACCATTTGAAAGAACAGCCTCTGAGGGAAGAAGTAGCTAAAGTTCCCCTTAAATTAAAAAAAGATCAAGGAAGAAAATGATATAACTACCCAACAACTCTTTCCCCATAGTGGTTATTATTTTGTACATTCAAAATTGTATTATTAACTGGTTTGGTTAGCTGCATGTGTATAGATGGCCCTTTGACGGATGATAGAGGCATCCCTCCGCAATGTCTCTGGTTTTGGAGTGTTTTGTCTCTTAGTTAATAGAATGGTTTTGCCCAAAGAGAACCTCCTAACTGTAAATTCTTTACCTATTTCTTTGCTAGAACCTGCCTAGCAAGATTGAGCTCAGGTGTTTTCTGTTTATAACATATATGAGTATTGCCTGCTGTTGTAGCTTTTGGGTAAGTTCAAGGTCCTACGATTCAGTATTTTAATGTTGTATACCTTCCTCATTGCTAGTTATGCATGCTTGCTTCTGGTGCAGTTTATGTAAATATAGGGCCCATGGTTACACTGAAAAATATTTTCTGGGTGCTGCCAATTAAAGTTATTCATTATCAAAAATTGTTCAGTTATACTACTCAGTGAATCCAAATGCTAAGTAATTTGTAAATGATGATACATATATATACATATAATCCATATGTACACATACTATATGTGTAATATAGTATGTGTATATATGTGTGTGTATATGTACATACATATGTGTGTGTGTATATATATGTGTGTATATAAAATCTAGAACATAATTTAGAAATAACTAAGAAACTAGGACAAACCCAGAAGAAGCTGATTAATGTATTATAGTAAAAAGGATGATGGATTTGGACACAGAGAGCTCAGGTACAAATCTCAGAATTGTCACTTATTCATTGTATAACCTTGGGGAAATCATTTAATCTTTCTGGGCCTTGATTTCCTCATCTGTAAAATCAGAAGGTTTTTAACTAGTGATCTCAATGGTCCCTTCAAGCTCTATATCTGTAATCCTATGATGGTGAGGAAACTGAAGAGCAATCCTCAGGAGATTTGGTTCATGTGTCTTGGGATATTTAATCTAGAAAAGACAACATTTAGGTGGTACATGATAGCTGGCTTCAAGTATTTGAAAGGCTATCAATTGGAAAAATGAATACACACTCTTCTTGGCGACAGAGGGTAGAAATAAGAGCAATGATTAGAAGTTTCAGAGAATTAGGTTTAAGTTCAAAGCAGTAAGAAATTTTCTAATAATTACACTTATCCAGAAGTGGAATGTGCTACCTTGGAAGACAGGGAGTTCCTATTACTAGAGGTCTTCAAGTTAAGTCTGGATGACCATTTGTCAGGGGTTTTTGTAGAGAGAATTTCTGATCAGGAATTGACTGAACTAGATGGCCCTCCCAATGATCAAGTCCTTTTAATTCTGAAATTACTGTGATTTCATAAAATAAATTAATTTGTTTTCTCTTGTGAATACCTACCTCAAAAACAATTTCTAATTGCTTCTGGTATGGTGTATCTAAATATAGGGCATGTAGTTACATTGAAAATTATTTTCTGGATGTTGCCACTAGTTAAAGCTATCTGTTACTGAAAATTATTCAGTTATATCACCGAATGAATTAAAATGTTGTCATTTGTAAATGATTATATATAAGAAGGTTTTAACTTGACTATAAACAGAAATGCTGATTTCAAAAGTTTTTCTCTTTATAAAACCAAAACAACCTAAATATTTTATTTAAACCTTAATATTAAACATCAACATTCAGTTAAATTTGCTCAGTAACTACTTACATTTAAATGTCTAAATTCCAATTCATGGCTTGTCATAATCCTTTTTTTTTTCAGTTACTCTAAGGCACTCTCCAGATTCTTTGACCATTCATTCCTATTCACTTTTCCTCAAATACAGTTGAAGGTAATAAATACTTTGGTATGCATCTTTTTTTTTCACATTGTACTATCTCATGTTCCATTCCAGATTTCTTGATATTCCTAATAAACATCGTCATTAAAGAATTAGATTACATGGAAGAAACAAAATTTGTTTTTACCATTCCCTATTTTTTGGCATTTTGTTTGCTTCCAAGTTTTTGCAATATTCTATGATTCTGCCAGAAAAATCTTTGAACAGGTAGCTTTTTTAAAAAAAAAAAGTAGTAATATTTTTCAGGGAGATATTTCTTTTTTTAAGTTGGTTTGGCCACACAACTTGCCCTAAATAAACAATATAGAAACATGGGTTGAAGTTCATGCTTATCTTTAGAAGCTATTAGTCCTTTCTCATATAATAAGTCTCCTTGGAAAAAGACTAGATCCCTTTTGTTTAGAAACATAAACCACTGACATTTTGTTATGGATAAACTTTCCAAAATAATTCCCAAGTATAGCATCAGATATTTGAAATACTTTAGTAATTTCTTTTTTAAAAAATAAAATGTTTCATTAAAACTTAACATTGAATACCAGTCTAACCAACCAAACTTGGTTAGTAACTATTTTAAGATAAGTCATATTCCCAGTTGACCAGCAAGTCAAAGGCCTTGCTTATTTACTTGACATTTTATTTACTTAAATGAATTTGTCTTAGGGAAAGAAGGTTGAAGGCAGCTTAGAACAATGTTGTAACTGTCGCTAATTAAGTGCTCTCAGCTGTGTCTATACTGCAATGCTGTTTATTTGCCTTGCACACACATACACTCAGCTGTAGGTAGCAATCCTAAAAATTCCTGTATTTATTACCTTTGTCCCTCCTGTGTTTTGTTTTCTTAGAGGTGTAATATTGACAAATAGATAAAAACTCAACTCCCATGCTTAGTTTTGTAAATAAGTAGCTTGATGACATGCTGGCTATGCTCAATTCAAAATCCAAAGTGTATAAAAAACTAGTTTATTTTAATTCTCTTATGCTGAACAGACCAACCTAATGCTGAGGAGGAGAAGTTCAGAGAAGTTATTTTACAGCTCACGTGAAACTATGCAGAAAGTTTTCAAAACTAAAAGTGATCTCGTTGACATTTAATCCAACTCTCGCATCTCAGACAAGAAAACAGAGGCCCAGAACTGTGATTTGCTGTAGACCATACAGTATGGCAGAATTGAGAAGAGAATACAAGTTGCAAAAGGTCTTAGCACAGGACTCCTTCACATAATAGGTGCTTTATGGCTTTTTTCCTTCTCCTCTGCTTTCACTTCTAGTGGATTTTCTTTTAAACCATGTTTCCTCCATGAAAATATAGGATTATGGAAGGATTTTAGATATAGAATTAGGAGGGACCATAGAGATTGCCAAATTTTTCTCCTTCCTTAATTTTAGAAGTCAGGAAACAGGTCAGAGGGGCTTAAAAAAGGCTTTCTTGTAACATATAAAAAGTAACTGGCAGAGCTGAGATTTGAACTTAAATCTTCCAACATCAAATCCAGTGAGATTTCCACTATTCCATGCTTCTCATGAAAGCTAAGATGTCCTTAATATTTTTCTAACTAATGTAGATTATGTTTGGGTCACTATGATATGCTATGTTGTTTGTTTGTATTTTTCATCACAACATGATTATGTCTCTCCTTATGGTAATGGTTTTTTCAAAAAGACTTTTTTTATATGATCCAAAATACAGAGCCAGATCATACAAAACTAAATGATTTTGTCCCTGTACCTCTGGATTAATAATAGATAATCACACCCTAGAGAACCGTCTAGGTCTATACTCAGTTTTTATAATTTCAGGTGTTCATAATTACTTGTATTCTTTCTACTTGAATGATAAAGCTATGAATATTAGAATGGAACAGTTTGCTATCAGTGGGGATACTTGCATATCACACACTTTATATTTGTCATATTTTTTATTTTGTGTAATTTAAAAAGTCACACTCAGTTCTCTAGTTAATATTTTAATAGAAAAAAGCAAGAAATTTGGTTTTAATAGAAATACATGCATATTTGACTCAAGGATGACATCTTTTATTTTTCTCAAGACTTTTAATAGTCTCTAAAGTGGAGAGAAAATTCTTCTGAATTGAATAAAACTGAAGACTATGTATACAAATAGTATCATTCCACCCAGGAAAACACAGAAATATTCTTCATAAATGAATGTCAGATTCAGCAGATACACCTAAAATAGGGGAAGAAGTAAACTAATGCACCATAATAAGAATAGTTGATTTCGAGATTAGAGGAGAAACTTCTAACTCCTTTTGCTTCTGATGTAATCCTTTATAGCCTGGAGCATCGACCAAGAGGTGGATGTGACTATTCCTGGCCCTTGCAGAAAGGGAAGACCAGATTACTCTACAAGAGACAGAAAAGCAATCAAACCCCTGAACATAGAAGTGAATCCTGCCATAAGGCAGGTAAATACTAGGGAGAAGGCACCATAGAATTCTCTGTGTAATCATCTGAAAGTTATTATATATATCTGTGTGTACAACTCATGTATCAGGAGCCCCTCGAAGTCTTTGGACTTACACATGAACTGGATCAAATTCTGAGGGTGTGACCATAGCAGCATTATTTTATTCCTCTAGTTCATTACCTGGACCTGGAATTACTCCAGGAACATGTAGAACTGTAGCTTAGATATCGCATGTACATGGAACTGTGGGCCATAGGATTCCTACACGAGCACACAAAGTAGTAATTGTAAATCAGTATGGGGCAGCCTCATTTTCATCCCACAAAATATATGTAAGACACAAAAGACTCCTAGAATACTCTAAACAGATACCGAAACACACAAAGTGCTCAAAAAAGCTTCCCTCAGAAGACAACTGTCCATGGGGTTGCCATCAAAGCAACCCTTTCCCATTCTGGTAAATTCCACTTTCTGAGAAGATCCTCCATAGGCCTCCTCCTTCACCTCACTCCTGGATGGATGGTATGACAACATGGGATAGATTCCCCTAGGAAAACAAACATAAGTTGTTGAGCAAGTAATCCCCTTCCCAATGGATCTGCTTTGTCTTCCTTTGTCTAATTTACTGTAACTGTTATAGGGCAAGGTCCAAGTCTCTTGCTTCCAGTGTCACATGTCTGCTTCTACAATATGGTTTTCTGTTTGTTTTATTGATTTCTTTGTTTATATATTACACTCACTTTTAAATAAAATCCTCCACCTGAAGGAGATTGCTTTTGAAACAACAACAACAACAACAACAAAAAGTTAAACAAAACCAAATAACATGTCTACACAAGCAACCATCCATTAAGTCATAATCCCACCATCCTCTTCCTCACATACACCTTCAATAAAAAGAGAGGATATCTTTATTTTTTTCATCTTGCCTCTGAGGCCAAAGCTTAGTCTTTATAATTATACAGTGTATAGTTTCATTGTATTGTATTTTTCCTTTGCATTGGTGTACTGTTTCCCATGTTCTTCTTTTACTTCTCTTTGCATCAGTTCATATGTCTTTCCATATTTCTCTGAATTCCTCAAATTTGCCATTTCTTAGTGTCAATAACATCGTATTTACCACAATTTGTGTAGCCATTCCCTGAATGATGGGCACAGACTTTTGTTTCCTGTTGGTGGATACCACACACACAAAAATCTACTTCTTCCCTATGTTTCTGCAGATTTTTTAAAAAATAAGCACTGTTTTTGATGGAATGCTACTGTGCTATAAGAAATGATTAGTAAGTCAAACGTGGAACAATTTAAATGAAATAATGAAAAGTGAAATGAGTAAAACCAAGGGAACATAGCAACAGCAACAGCAATATTGTTCAAAGGATAATTGTGAACAATCAAGCTATTCTGAGCATTCCAAATACTCAAATCAACTACAAGGGGCCTATGAAGGAAGATAATATCCACCTTCAGAGAAAGAACTAATAAATCGAAGTATGCACAGTACAGTTTTATATATGCGTGTTTATGAGTATATGTGTCTAATGATGGCATTCTGTAGCGCAGGGGGAGGGAGAAAAGGAGACAGTTTGGAACTTACAATGTAACAAAAACATTAAATTGTAAAAACAAATAATGTTATGTTACAGCATATACAATTGTGAAAAGTGTACATTATACATTTTAGAGTCAAGGACTATAAAAAAACCCCTCATAGGTAGAGTTCTTCCACAATGAAAAACTTAAAATAAGTAAAGTGGCATATTGAATACATTGTTCTGTGGAAAATCTCAGTTCCCTGGCTGCAAGCATCTTCAACTATTTCCCAGTCAACAGAGGCTTGGACCACTGCTGCCACAGTGGCCATACCGAAAACTATCAGTCTAGAGCCAGGAGCTAACAGCTGTCTGTGTGCAAGTAGGACTGACAAGCTACTCAGGTACATTTCCCTGTCTTTCTTTTTCTACCCCTGTCTTCCCTTTCTCCTCCCCTCCCTTCTACCCAAACATAGATTAGAAGTTTCTCTAAGGGCAAAGTAACAAGAAGCTCAGGGATCTGGGGATCCATACTCCCACATTCCTTTCCCTTCATTTCCTGGTTTCACTGATTTATAATTTCCCTTGGTTGAACTTCTGAGAAGGGGGGGGGGGGGGGAACTGTACATAGATCTCATGCAATTTATTTAATTGAATTCAAAAATATTGATTGAGTACCTGCTATGTGCTAGAAAATGAATTAAGGTGCTAGGGGTATAAAAATAGAATAAAACAAATGAAAAAACCAAAAAAGTCCCTGACCTTAAAGAACTTCCATTCTAGGAGGGCAGGGGAGATAAAGCTTGTTCACAGTAAATAACAAAAAAGCATATACAAAGTAATAGCTGTAAAGACTAAGCCCTTGATTTCATTGTGACAAGAAACTGCCAAGAGAGGAAATGTATGTTCCATCAGCGTAGGCTGGTACCTTCTTCACATCATACATAGTCTTAGATAGCTTCTTTGGGCCTTTGAAGATGGAAATGATCTGCCCAGGGCCACACAGCCAATATGCGTCTGATGTGAGACTGAACATAGATCTTCCTTTGCTAGAAGGCTGACCCTATCCACTACATTACCTTGCCTCTCAAAGTAAGAGCAAAGTATCTGGAGGGAGGGGGGGGTTGGAGGGTGGGAGGGTGGAGGATGTCACTAACTACTGGAGGAAGTTCAGGAAAGGTCTTGTGTCAACACTTTGTACCTGGTCTCAGTCTTTTTGAGGGGAGCTAAGGATTCCAAGAGTTAAAAGGAGATGAGAGAACATTCTAAGCATGAGGGATGGGAGTAGAAGGGTGGGGAATTGGGGAGGGAGTGAGGGTCCAATTTGTTTAAAGCCACAGAAGTAGGCTTCAATGTCTCATATGGGGAACAGCAAGAAGGCTGGTATGGCTGGTCCTATAAAGTGGAATTAATGTGAAATAACTCTGAAAAGATAGACTTCAGTCAGACTAAGAAGGGCTTTAAATGCCAAACAGAGGAGTTTGTATTTTATCCCAGAATCAAGAGGAAGCCACGGGAGCTTCCTGAGCAGGAGAGGAACATGGTTAGATGTGCAGTTAAGGAATAGCAATGTAGCTATTGTGTGAAAAATGGATAGAAGTGAGAAGAGACTGGAAGGAGGGGGGCCAGTTAGGAAGAGAAAAGGAAATGATACACTTCAGAAATAAGGTGGCTAAAACTTCATCATATAATATGAGATAGAGAAAGGAGCATAAGATTTATCCACTATCACCCTCATCTTGCTATATATAAAAATATATACATGCAGATACATAGATGCACATGTGTACATACTTATAGGCACATGCGTATACACATGTGTGCTTATATACATGTATATGTATGTGTACATATTGTTTTTGTTGAATCATTCAGTTGTGACAGACGAGTTAACAATATTGTTCATGGGACTTTCTTGGAAAAGATATTAGTTTGCTATTTCCTTCTCTAGTATATGTGTGTGTATATATATATGTGTGTGTGTGTGTGTGTATACATACATACCCATACACATACATGCAGATAGATAGATAATAGATATATTTCAAAATTGAAGAGAAGTGAGGACACGAGAGGCTGAAGCAACTTGCCCAAAGTCATACTGATGGTAAATGACAGAGTTCCGATGCAAACTTCGGTCTTCAGTGAACTCTCCCATATTGTCATTTTTTTAATTTTAATTTTAAATGAATAAAATATATAAGCCAAAGTAAGTTCTGCAATTAGGACATTAATCACACTAGATATCAATTATTTGTTTATGAAATATTGTTTGGATTAGATATTTTGGTATAGTTTTCTCTCAAATTTTCTCAAGTTATCTTCCTCATGTTAAAGTTCATTGTAGGGGTGTGATGACGTAGATGAAGGTGCTTTTGCCTGAAAACCTCATATGTCCCCTTAATATGTCCTCTTCACTCTTCTTTCTGAATCTTTAAACACATATCTTCCTCTATTGCTAAAACCCAGTCATTAGAATCTCCTGGTATAAAGAAAGCTATCTCTGGAACTTTTCGAATCTTCCAACTGAATACATAGGTCACTAATGCCAACAGGACATACTCTCACATGGCTAGATGATTGCTTTGCCTCTTTTATTGGGCTTTCATTGGGCATAATGGTACTCAGTTGCAGAACTGGACTGGTCATATTATTGTACATTTGTAACAACACCTCAATTTTTCGTCATCAATAATTCAAATTTTTTTCTTTAACACATAGAGGAAACTGGGAAAATGTGGATCAACTACATAGACCCAAGGGAGCAAAACCAGGAAGAGAACAGCTTGTGTAAAAATAAAATTTTAAAGACAAACAACTTTGAAAACCTTAAGAACTCTGAAGAATGTGATTGATGACCAACCACAATTCCTGGCAACCAACGTTGATGTACTCTTCTGACGGAGAGGTGACAAACTCAAGATGCAGAATATGACCTATTTTTTTTTTCTAACCAGGGCTGATGTAGGAATTTGTTTTGCTCAGCTCTACATGTTTTATAAGAATCATGTTCTTCTTCTTTTTCTATATGGCATGAGGGAGGCAAGAAAAATACACACTTTTTCACTAAAAAAGAAAAAAAGATTGCTTCTTTAAGGGATAGCAGCGAAATTAGAACAAATAAAGATAAACACATCTCTTTAAATGATGTTTTAAACTGGTGCATAAGAGCCTGGAGTGCAAGTTTATGCATATGGTTAATATGAGATTAAAATAGGTAGATATCAAATTTGACAGGAGGATATAAATTCTCTTAAGCTCTTGAAATTTACCAAAGAATTAAAAAATGCAAATGTGCTGAGAAAGTCCTATTTATCTCACCCGTTTGTATGGTAATTGACTGTTCATAATGAAATAATCTGATGCATGGAGCCCAGCTAAATTAGCCTACCCATAATGTACTGTCTTCAAGTAACTTCACATTCTTATTAGGGTCTCTGTCTAATTTCTAAGGCAAAATTAATGCAATTAGTGACCCAATCAATACATATTGATCATTAGTTGCTTCAGTAGGATGTAAAAATACCAGGTCAGAATAGAAAGGTTTTAAAATAATCATTGACAAATGTAAACACTTTGGTAGGGAAAAAATTTACTTTCAAGTATTTTCTTTTGTAGTTATTATGAACTCTTAGTAGAAACACTATCTCGATCTTCGTTTAGATGAATTTTGAAGTATTGTAGCTTTCTCATAAACACACGTTAATACTGTATTTGTCCATGTAGATTCTCCCCTTTCCTCCAATAGATATCCAAAAGGGCACTTTTTTCCCCTTATGATACAGAATTCCAGATGACTAGTTACTTCAAAACAAGTATCTTTTTTCACATGCAAATGAGAGCAAGATGCCTGGCAGAAGATACCGCAGAAGATACCCCTATAAGTACACTTGGTAGCCAGGAGACCTGGGTTGCTCTCAAGCGTAGGTAGGAAAACCGCCCCAAACTCCAAAATGCAAATCAAAAGGCATATTCATGGAAATCAAGGCAGTGGTATTTTTTTATATACTAATTAGCTTACTTCAGGATAAGAATTAGGTGGCCCATTAAAGGAAAAGGGAGACATAAATCCCACACACAACCCTAAACTACCAGACATATTGCTAATTTGGTGATCTGGGGGCTGTTAGTTACACAAAGGTATGAATGTAAACATAATGGACTGTCTTAACTGCTCATGTTCCTGATCGAAAAGTTGCAGCTAGACATAGGAATCTTAAGGAAAATTATCTAGACAAAAATCATATTTCTGAGTCTCCTTTGGAGCTACTATAGAGGCATCAGTATTTGGGGTGGGGTATGGAGACAGGAGAGGTGAAGAGACTCAACCACACCTCAAAGACTACAGTGATTGAAATCAAGGTCTGTTAATTCACTTTCCAATTCTTGGGTACACCTTGAAATATTAACCCCTTCCCTCCCCTCTTGTGCTTAACTGTATTTCACAGAAGCTTTATGACATTTGAATGATGTCTCATTCTGTATTATATTGAAATTGCTTTGTTAAAAAGTAATGAATTAGTAGTTTTTCTTTCAATTTCCACACCTTTTGAACATGACTAAAGCTTTTTGTGATATTTAAATTTATAGACAGTGATTACTCAAAGGAATGGCTGTAACAAGTGCATGTTTAATTTCATTTTCAGCACAACACTGAACCAATCACTTAGCCTTCCTAGGCCTGAATTACTTCATCTGTAAAGTGATGGTTTTGGATTTAATGTCTTCTGAGGTCCCTTTCAGCTCTAGAGCTACCTGCAAGCATCTTCTGTCATGTTGAACAGTATGAATACTACTTACTTTGCCCATTCTGTCAGACTTGCATATCTATATACCTAGCTATAGTCTCTGCTCTGAGCTTCAGTCCCCTTTAAGAACCAACTATCTGACATTTCAAACAATTCTGACCATGTTCTTCCATTACTCAATGAACTCTAATGGCTCCCCAAAAAATCCCAAAAATCCCTCCATTTGGGATTTAAGACCCTTCACAATTTAGCTTCAATCTACCATTCCAGCCTGATTAAACTGGATGTCCTGTAACTATCTCAAAATTTACTCATCCAAAAGAAGAAATCACATTTCCCCTGACTCAAACTCAACCCTTTTTTTCACTTTTCTGTTTCTCATGATAGTACCACCAACCTTCCAGTCACTTAGACTCATGATGTCTATGTATACCTTGACTTCTCATTCTTACCTCATCCTCTCCTTCTGCATACTTGCTTTATGGATTCTGTCTCCATAAAATCTGTCCTGTTTTTTTTTTTTACTCCTATGGCCTCCACACTAGTTTCAGTTTAGCCTGGATTATTTTTTACAATGGCCTCTTCACTGAACTCTCTGTTTTAGACCTCTTCTTTCTTTAACCCATCTTCTGCTTAACAAAGTGATATTTCTAAAGCCCAGGTATGACTCTATCATATTTTGTATTGCTTAACCAGCTACCAAGTGCCAGGCATGATGCTGGGGATACAAAGACAAAAAAGAAAGAATCCTTGCCTTCAAAGAGATGATATTCTACTGCAGGAAACAATGTTTACATATATAAAATAAATACGTAAGTATGAGATAATGGGGGGAATACAAGAAGGCACTAGTAGCTGAGAAAATCAGGAAAAGCCTTATGTAGAAGGTGATTCTTGAGATTTGAAGGAAACTCAACATTTTCCAAGGTGAACATGGAAAGAAAGTGAATTCTAGGCAAAGGAGACAGCCAATGCAAAGGCAGAGAAATGGGATATGGAATGTCCTAAATGCAGAGCAGTAAGAAGACCAGTTTGACTGGACCACTGAGTGTCAATCAATCATAATCAATTAATAAATATTTATTAAGAGTCTGCTATGTGCCAGACAAAGCTCTGCAGATACAAAAAGGGGCAAAAGATAGTCCCTGTCCTCAAGGAATTTGCAGTCTAATGGAGGAATGTATGATAAGGTTGATATGGTAAGTTGAGGCTAGGTTGTGAAAAGTTTTAAATTATAAGCAGTAGAATTTGTATTTGATTGTTGAGGTAATAGAGAGCTACAATAGCTAAGTTGGTACATTGGATAGAATGTAGGACCTGGAGACAAGAAAACCCATCTTCTTGAGTTCAAATCTGGCCTCCACCACTTACTATCTGTGTGACCCTGGGCAAGTCACTTAATCAATTTATCTCAGTTTCCTCATCTGTAAAATGAGCTGGAGAAGAAAATAGCAAACCACTCCAGTGCATTTGCCAAGAAAACTCTAAATGAGGCCACAAAGAGTTGAATACAACTCAACGACAGTAGAGAACCACTAGAATTCACTGAATAATTAATGATTTTCATTGACTAATTCTTTGAGTAAGTGTGCTTTAGGAAAATCATTTTGGCAACTGTGAGGAAGATAAATTGAAGAGGGGAGGGACTTGAGGCAGAGAGACCAATTAGGATGCTGCTGCAATCCTAGGTAAGAGGTGAGAAGTACCTGAATTAGGGTGATGAATAAAGAGAACAGGATGCTGTGGATGTAGAAAAGACAAGACCTGACCAGTGATTGGCAGGGTGGGGTGAGGGACAGGAAGGAGTCAATAGTCATAGACTTTGAGCTGGAAAGGACCTTAGAAGTCAACGATTCCAAACCCATCATTTTAAAATTGAAGAGGCCCAGAAAGATTAAGCTATTAGCCATATAGCTAAGTATAGACAAAACTTTAATCCAATTCTTCTTGACTTCAAGTCCAAAGTTCTATCTCGACTTTGTGGGCTTCCTTCAAGTCCCAGTTAATAACCCACCTTCCACAAGAAGCCTTTCCTGATTCTCCTAATGCTTGTGCCTTCCCTCTGTTTCTTATCTCTAATATATACTGTTTGAATTTTGCTTGTACCTGGCCGTTTGCATGCTGTCTCCCCAACTAGATTGAATTCCTGGAGTGCAGGGACTGTCTTTTTCTTTTTCTTTGTATCTTCAGAGCTTAGCACAGTTCATGGCACATTGTACGTGCTTAATAAATGATTATTGACTTGACTGACCATTACACTTTTCACCTCAAGATCAGTGGGACGTTTGGAAGTTTGGAAGGGGGAAAATATGGCAAATTCTGCTTTGGATATGTTGAGTTTGAGCTTCCTGTGGTATGATGGTCATGACAGTAGCCTTCTTCTGTAAAAACACTGTCAATCCCACTCCATGATAATGGAGGCATTTCCTCCATCTGTTTTCAGCTTTCCCAGCAATTTTAGATTTTTAATGTAATGGATCTTTATACTCAAAATTAGACTGAAGTTAGGAATTAATCTACCTTCAGGAATTTAAAACCCATACTGTCAGGGTCACCTCCCTGTACTCAGTACTTAAACTTTTATTCTTTTTTATTCAACTTCTCCCTTTTGAGAACAGTGCTCTTGGGAACCTAGAAACTATCCTAAAAAATGTGAAACATTCTTCAGTAGTTAATACAGAAATCAGTTTAAAACTGAACTAAGACTTGGTGGGATATCGTATATTGTATAAATGGGATGGTCTTTACTTATTTTTTTGAAGGAAAGGAGAGGAAGCCCCACCTAGGAATGCAGGTAGCCATTAGCTTGGCAGTTTATAGTCTTGATCTAAGACAGTTGCCTGGGACATTGAGGGGTTCAGGGACTTGCCTAGGGTTCCACAGTCAGCATATGTCAGAGGTGAGGCTTGAACCTACATCTTTCTGATTCTGAGACCAGGGCTTGATCCAATATATAGAACATATCCAATTTTATTTTCATTGGCTCCTTTTTTCAAGAGCACCTACTCATCAGCCCTTGAACATTCTCATTCTTACGTTGAAGTCTTTTTTCAGTCTAGAATGCCTTTCCCCTCCCTAAATACTAGCCATACTTCAGGGTTCAGCTCAAAGCTGAGTTCCTTTCTAACCATACAGCTCCACATTAATCTCTCTTTACTATGACCTCTCCTAGCTTTTAGGATGCATACCATTCATTTAGGTGCTTTAAGGCAGCTCGATGGCACAATGGAGAGAACACTGGATTTAGAATCAAGAAGCCAGAGTTCAAATCCAGCTTCAGATACTTACTAGATGTTTGACTCTGGGCAAGTTACTTAACTTCTATCTGCCTCAGTTTCCTAATCTGTATAATAGGGATAATAATGACCCCTCCCTGATAGAGCTGTTGTGAGGATCAAATATGACAATATTTGTAAAATGCTTTGCCACAGTGCCTGGCTCATTGTGGGCATCTAATTAGTGCTTATTTCCTTCCTAAGGAATTTGCATTTTGTTTGTTAAGGAGCCATCGGTGGCTTTTGACTTGGCAAGACCTGTGGGGGTTCTCAGTGGAAGATTCCACTTAGACAGTGGTTAATTGATTAGGTATTGGTCACTCTTCCCCATATTTCTGCCCTCTTTCTATCAAAGAAATCATTGTCTATAGATGATTTTTTTTCTTTTGGATGGATGAAGTTAAGAAATCACTACTGAGCCTCTAATTTTGGCTCCATTCACCATTAACCCTCACTGAGAAAAGAAGTGTTTCAGAACGTGGGGGGGTGGGGTCAACAAGCATTGCTTATTTATGACTGAAGTTATTTCTCTCCAGCATATCCCAAAGGATTACTTTCTGTTGTTAATTGGAACTTCTAAACCATTTTTATTTACAGAGTGTTTTACAGTCATTGGTATTGATGACTTCTAATCCCCCGTGAGGTAGGTGTCAGAATGAGGAATTGACAGGGCCCCAGCTTTCAAGAAGCGTAGAAACTAGAGGGCAGAAACAGGCACTTTTCTTTCCATGTGTTGGGGGTAGGGCACTTGTTTGCTTGTCTAGATTTAGATTAGATTCATGTTCCCTGCTTCAGATTGTTGGTATGAGAGGGTTAGGCTGGGTTTCCTAGAGAAAGGGGCTTTGGAGGCAAGAAACAACTGAAAGGAAGAAGAAGAATGAACATACTGGAGAGTAAGAAATTTCCCTTCTTTGATGCCTTCATTCAAATGAATCAGAAAGGCAAGATTGTCTTTCCTTGGACAGATTGGGTTCCTTCACAAAGTATGACAAATAAGGACCTGTTTATTATTAAAGGTGCAATGCCACTCATGACAAACATATGGATAGTAACACTTTGGCCAGCAGGGTGCTTCTCTGTTTTACGAGTTCAGGAGGACTTGATTGATGGCAAAGACCAAGGTCTCAGTAAAGATAATTTAGCCATTTCCATACAGTTTACGCTTGTGTTAGTTGTATCCTGCAAGGAAGTCCCCAGAGGGAGGCTTTCTTTGACCTTCCTCCTAAAAGGTAACACAGCAGAGACTCCTCCAGGCCCCATCATCCAACAAGACTAATGGTGGCTTCCATGCCTATTATCATTCAGAGACATCGAAAGAGACTTTAAAAATGCAGTGCCACATTCCTCCCTTGATGTTCTCTATGATCTATTAAGGCATTATGTGACAGATAAATTAATCATTAAAAACTTACTGTTAAGTCTTTACAAATAATAACCAGGTGTACCTTGATTATCTTGGATCTTGATATATATTTTTCTGTCACTAAACACAGAGGATACAGAACAGTTTGTTTTACTCACAGATAATCTGAAGAACTTAGGGAAAGGAGGGTATTTTTCCCTCTTTCAGCTTTTTCTAGTTTTTTTTTTTTTTAAGTCAGAAGTGTTAAGGGGATTTGTTAAAAAAAAAAAAAAAACCAACCATCTTTTTTTCACTTCAGAAATAGTCTGTGACAACCAGAATCACTTTTTCGTGTTGTTATTCAGGAGTGTCAACATGAAGAGTCTTTCCCTGTTTATTATTGCTTCTAATCCTTCAATATAATTTATTCCCCCCATCCCCTGCTACTTTGTCTTTAAAAGATTCTGCCAAATAACACTCTATCCCTTATAGGCATTAAGCACTTTGCCCTACAGTAGATTCCATTTGATGTGGTCACTCTAGGATTTTTATAACAAGGAGATTCTCCTCACATTAACTGGTTCCAGGTCAGCACTTTCCATTTTCAAATGCATGATGCTAATCATAAAATAGGACACAAATGCAATGAATTTGCATAGATTCCTCTAAGGACAATGAAAATCCAAGGCCATAGTTTAGGGTAGCTGTGAATTGGCATCATAAAGAAAGTCTCTAGGGCTAGTCTAAGACTTAGATACTTGAGCAAACTTTGGAAGAATAACTTATCCTGAGAGAAATTGTCTGACCAATTGTTGGCAAATTCATTAACATGATCACAGTCCTGGTGATGATAAGGTGCATACTGGTGACTAGTGCCTCTCCTGAAAAAAAATTACATTGTATTTATTTTGAATAGGAATATGTATATATATACTGAGGTATGTGTAGTCTCCCAAGACAGAATGTAAGCTCCCTGAAGGCAGAGACTGTTTCATTTTTGTTTTTGTATCTGCAGTGTCTACTACAGCTCCTGACATGTAGTAGATACTTATTAAATGCTAGTGGACTGACTGGTGAATAGATTGGATGAGTCTTATTAGGAACTAATATAGAGAAGGGAAATTCATATCTTGTTTCCCAACAATCTTGCCATTATATGACCTCCTTGAACATGAGTAAAGGAGTGATTCAAGATTATATTATATTCAACTTAAATAACTTTTTAAAAACTAACTGGCTAGATGGATTTCAAAATGTTGGAATTCATCAGGGAGAAGAACTAAACTATGATTTTTTAAAAATGGTCTGTAGAATTCACTCAACATGATTATTTCATGTATTCTAGGGCCCAATATATTTTTCCTAATAAAATGAACAACCCTTTAAGAAAGTAGTATCCTTTACATACATACATGAAATAAGGTATTTTATACTTTAGTTACAAAGTATCCATCTATATAATTCACTTTCCTATAACATTTATAGCATCCTCTAAGGAGTTTTATATATAGCTTTTTTTTCACTAAGATGAAAATTGTCAAACTCTCAGAGGATGGAGAAGTGTGAAAAAGGGTTGGTTCAGGGGTGCTGTTTGTCCTAAGTAGAGACCAAAGCTCTAAATTAATTAAATCCAAAGGACTTTGGAAAGGGGAGGACAGTTCAGATTGAACCAATTCTTCACTTGCTTTTTAATTTTGCTTTCTTGAGCTAAGAGGGAAAAAACACTACTAAGAGTGAAAGAAGAGAGTAGTTAGGTCTAGTCTGGGCAAAAAGCATAAGGGTTGTCTACATATTTCTTTCCTGCCTTTCATTGTCTTCTTCCTCCCACACAAATTCTGGAGCTAACATCCACTGCCCAGTTAATTTAAATCTTAGTATAAATTTGGATATTTGTATTTCAGGGTGCCTAACATTGACTCTTTGCTTATAGAATTTCAGAACAGAAGTATCTAAGTAGGAGAAATATTTGCTTCCACTGAAGTTCATTTCCAAGCTCTCATGATGCAGAAGTTTTTAAAGGTTGTGACAGCAAAGACTAGGTTATATCTGATGGGTCCTATTAAGTTGGAAGGGCTTCATGTATACATTTAGCAATAGACTATCTGTCATTCAAGGACCACTCTAATTATATAGGCTAAGTCTGACTCCTTTATTCATCTTCAAAGAGGTCATCTTATGGCAAGATTGTTGGGATGCAGGATTTGAATTTCCTTTCACTATACCAGTTCCTAATAAGACTCATATAGATAAGACTAGCTTGGGTCTCTCAAATTTCAAAGATCTGAAGGACTTCCCAAAAGTATCCCAGTAGCTTTGCTGGAATGAACAAAGTCCATGTTTACATGAGAAGTGAAGGCTAAGTTGAATCCAGATTCATGGCTCCATGAGAAACTTAGCAAGGAAGCTATAACATGAACTACCACCAAGGGCAAAAAAGGATTTTCAGTAACCTGGGGCTATGAGTTGCCCTTTGCCATGTGTGATCTTTAAGACTGAACCTACTTCTCCTTCAGTTTTGTAAGCAGTAGTGTGGGAATAGGTGATAGACTTCTGGGGATGATGTTTTATACCAACTATTCTTACTTTCTAAATAATTCTTCGTAAAAGCTGACTAAATAATAAACTGACAATCATGGTGGAAAACACACTGGTGGAGGTTCATAAACCATAGCAATAGAAAGCATACCACTGGGCCCTCAGGAGTATTCCTAGAGTCTTGAGGGATTATAGAAGTCACTTCCTGGGAATCCACTGTAGCACCAATATGGTATTCACAGCACCTACAGTGGCCATGAATAGCCCGACACCATTCTAAATCCCTAAATACAACAGACTCTCCACATGGAGGACAGAACCAAAACATTTATTCAGACACCAGAAAGCCAAATCCATCATAATCTATACACAATAACAATGCAGAGGACAGCACCATCCCCAAGTCTTCCCCTGATAGGCTTGCCACAAACCAGCTCCATTAAACAACAAATCCCAAGCAGGCTCCCTTAAACAAAATCGCAAACAAGCTCTCTCACTCACACTAGCCAACTGCCTGCTTGCCTGCAGCCTTCCTGCTCTGACTGCTCTCCGACCAAATTCTTCTCTGCTCTGCTCTAGCTCCAACCTTCCTGTTCCACCCATTCTGCAAAGTCTTCCCACCACAGGCTCCATGTGACTCAGACTTCCATGTGACCCAGGTAGTTCACATGGGACAATTAATGAATGGGAAAGATCTTCCCATTTAAGTTACCATTAAATCAACTGATCAGTTGGGAGTGGGAGTTGAAATAGTAGTTTCAGAGCAGTTGTTACACATGGGTGATAATATATATATGTATACATATATATAATACATATATACATATGTACTATAAAACCATTATCATCATACATATAGGTCATATATGTTATCTATGACAAAAACAAATTAAGTCTTAATGCTCCAGACATTGCTCCATGAATTTTACAAATAAGGATTTTTTTTTTAAAATGTGCATACACACACACATCTACCCTATGTAGCTTATTTATGTATATCCAGTGCTGATAATGTGAAGAATTTGCCAAAGCAAGCTGAAGTAATTGTACTGAAATAACATCAGGCAGTTCTGAAGTATTTGAACAGTAAAACAGTAAGAATTCTCAGAGTGAATAATTCTACTTCCACTGAAATAGATGATCAGCCATAAAGGCTGTAGAAAAATGTGATGCCAACAAAGACAAAAAAAGCACTATGAATTTTTAAAAATATATAAAGGAAACTTGAAGTGTTTATTTTTTTGAATGATAGTTTTAGACAAGGAAGAGAAATTAACACAAATTGCACAGGAAACTCTTGACCAACATTTGGAATGTCAGAAAAGAAATAAAACCTGGAAACATCAATACAATAAAATTCAGCCTGGACACATCTAACAAAAGAGAGCAGCTGAGGAATTTTTGGAAAAAGCATTTTCTACCCAACTGTTCCAGATTGTTGAGGCTGTATCCTCATGGCAGCACATGAAGGATGCCTAGTGACCCCTAGCTGAGGTGAAACATACAGCATCGCTTTGTGGACCTCTGATTCAGAAATACCTGGTATCTGGGGATTTCTCTCATTGTGTTATTGGTTAGGTCATGGGGAGGAGGCCAGAAAACTGAAGCTGGGGAAAGACTTTAATTTAGAAAGGCCAAGAGCACCCACTACATCCTGGGCTATTGCCAGTCCTTTTGACCTTTGTCTTGCCACTAGACTTCAATGACTCTGAAGGAAAGAATGAGGCTGATGACTTTGTACAGCACTGCTTTACTCAAATACAATTCACATGCAAGTCAAGATATCACTCTATCAAGGACAACAGCAGCGGCAACAACTATGTAACAAAGCACATGATGATTGAAGACCTTTTATCCCATCTCCCTCTACCTCTATCTTCCTCTCAGTCCATCTGTCTTTGTTTCTGTTCATCTGTCTGTCTGTCTCCTTCTCAACATTTCTTGGGTTTTATATGTCTTAATGATTAAAGTTTACCCCTCGTTTTATTTTTTGTCTTGTCCCTCTTCAACACTTGCATCCAAAAGGAAGGTACTCAGCTATCTAAAGTGGCTCATGCCGTTAAAAAATGTAGTGATGAGCCATGACAAAGCATTCATTGCTGTCTGGAAATCACCCGTCTCAAGTGTATTGCAAGTCATGGAGTAGCTGCAAGCATTTTCATCAGTATCACATTGAGAACAGACCAATGTTAGAGAAGAAAGTGAAGGGTAGACAGGGTGGGAGAGGAGAATAAAGCGGGGAGAAGCATTTAAAACAATTTCAGGCTGCAGTTACTAAGGATCCATGCCATTCTTACTAATGTAGCATTGTAATCAAAGTTTCTATTTCCAAGGATGGAATCATAGTCTCCGAATAGACATCCTTGGGCTGGATCACTCTGCAGTGCCTCAATTCAAGATGCCTTGATCATATCTCAATTCAGCTACTAATATCTGCTTTTTTGTTATTCACTCAGCTTCATTGGAAGCAGAAATAACTATGTCATGCAGAGCTGCAGTAAAAGACCAACAGCTTACCTGCAATTCTATGGAATGTACCTCCACCTCCCTACCCCACTCTCTACCACAAAAGTCCTATTTAAAACATAGGATTTACAGCTAGAAGAAACCTTGAAAGTCATCTAGTTCAATCCCCCCATTTTTCAAATGAGGGAATTCAGGACAAGAGCAATGAAGTGAATGAGTATAGAGCTATGAATTTGAACCCAAGACCTTGAACTCTAAATCCAGTCTTCTTTCCACTGTGCCACACTTTATCATTGAGGGACAAGGTGATCTTAAGCTCTTGAAAGTTATGCCAACAGAGAACAAATTTGGCAGGTCCTACCAACCTGGAAAAGCTCAATTTGTAGATAGGACAATGAACTATGGGTTTGTTATGTATCAACTAACTTCACTAAATTGAGAGAGGCTTGTTGGCATTGAGATGATGCAGTGGATAAAGTTGGATTTGAATTTAAGAAGATTGGAATCCCAATCCTATCTCATTAGTACTAATCCTAATTACTAGTTGTGTGACCTTTGGCAATTCACTTAGCCTCAGTTTCCTCAGCAGCGAAATGAAGATAATAGTAGCACTTACCTCATAGGGTTGTTGTGAGGATCAAACAAGATGACATATATAAGATACCTTGCAAAGTTTAGAGTGCTATATAAATGCCAGTTATTATTCTCATCATCAGAATTATCATTAGCAGCACTCCCCAGACCATTGGTCTGGCTTACACTCAGCCCTGTCAGCCATAACAGAACAGAGCAACTACTGGGGAAAAGTATCGATCATTCTCATTACACCAACCACCAACCAACTACTGCCTTTGGGCAGGTAGGCCCAAGAGACCCAGGATTCTGACAGTACTACTCCAGACTGCCAACTCCACTTCTATTCTTGCCTTCAGAGTTATCAATAAGGTGAACAAACCCTATGGAGAGGTGGCCTCACCTCTTCTACCACCAGCTGTTGACCAATTGTCACCAATGGAGCCAAGAAGCCAGTTTAACTGAAGTAGTGAGCCAAGAAGCCAGTTTAACTGAAGCAAAGATAGACAGCATGAGCCAGGTGGGTCAAACCAAACTATCACTGTGACTGCTACTTGCCCACAGATCCTAGTGGAGCTAGGACCTAGGATTAGTCAGTTATATTTGAGATCTCTTGACAAATTTAATGGCCTTTTCTCAGTCCTCATCCTTCTTGGTCTCTAAAACTTTTGACACAGTTGATCATCTCCTCCTGAAACTCTTTTCTTATTAGACTTTTGTGACGGTATTCTCTCCCGGTTTTCTCCTTAGCCAACAATTTCTTCTTAGTTAACTTTGCTGACTCCTCATCTGTGTCATATTCATTAATCATGTGGACTTCCAAGGGTCTGTTCATAACCCTCTTCTCTTCTCTCTCTCTACTATCTTACTTGGTGACAGCTAGTTGGGGCAATGGATAGAGAGCTGGGTCAAGATGTCAGGAAGACCTGAATTCAAACCCTACCTCAGATAACTTATTAGCTGTGTGACTCTGGAAGCACTTGACCTCTCTTTGGCTCAGTTTCTTCAGCTGTAAAATAGGAATAATAACAGTGCCTACCTCATAGGGCTTTCTTGAAGATCAAATGAAATAATGCTTTTAAAGGACTTAGCACAATGTTGACAATAGTAGGTACTTAATAAATGCTTGTTCCCTTTCCTCCATTGGTGATCTCATTAGCTCCCATTGGTTCAGTTATTTTCCCTATGTATATGACTTCCAGATCTATATACTCTCTCTTGAACCCCTCTCCCATATTGCCATCTTGAATATCTTGAATTCAATGACCCATAGACCTCTCAAATTCAATATGTCCAAAGCAGAACACATCTTTCTTTCCAAAGCTTCCTCTCGTCTGAACTTCTCTCTTACTGTCAAGATCTCCATCATCCTCCTAGTCCCAAAGGACTGACTCCTCACTCTCACTCACCTCACATATCCAATTTATTGTTTCTACCTTGACAACATCTCTCATCTATATTCCCTTCTTTCTATTCACACAACCACAACCCTAATTTAGGCCCTCATCACTTCTTACCTAGACTAATCTAATAACCTTCTAACTGATCTCCTTGCCTTCTCCAAACTACCCTTCGCTCAGCTGCCAAGATGATTTTCTAGAGCACATGCCAGTCCAGGTCATCATTCTACTCAGTGAACTCCAGTGGCTAACCTCCAAAGTCATATTATTCTTCGTAATATACTTCCTTCCTACTTTTCTACTCTTTTAAAACCTTACTACTTTCTATTCCCTTCCTATTCTACATTCTGACAGTACTAAGCTATTTGTAGTTCCTGGAACACAATGCTTAATTTCTGACCCTGTGTCTTTGCAAAAACTGTCTTTCAAACCTGAAATACTTTTCTCTTTACCTCTACCTCTCAATTTTCTCGATTTACTTCAAAACATAGCTCAGATTCTACCTACTCTAGCACTTTCCCAGTTCCCCCAGTGACTAATGCCTTTTGATCTCAGTGTACCTTCTATCTACTTTGTATAAATCTTGTGTGATCTCAGTTATTTTTAAATTATCTTCCCTACTAAAATGAAAGATAGGTGAGAACTCTTTTTTTGCCTTTCTATTTCAAGCCCTATTCAGTGTTTGGCACATAGTAAGCACTTAATTGATGCTTGGCTTCCAAACTAACTTCTATTTAACTACTTTGCAAATATTTATATCTGTACTTGCTATCTCTCTCATCAAAATATAACATCCATCTTTCTATTTGCATTTCTGGTGCCTATCACAGTGCCTGGTATCTAGTAGATGCTTAAAAATTCCTTATGGATCAATTGATGTGTGTAGTCACGAATGAGACATTAAATGGTGGCAGTATGGCTGTCCAATAATGGCAAAAGAGGCAGATAGAAAGCTGATAACTGCATTTCATGAACATGCATGACCTATATAGCATGACTACAGATGTTAAACAGATGTGCATATCGGAAAGAGAGGAAGGTGAAGATTACTTTCTTTGTAGTTATTGGAAAATGCTTCTTTAATGTTAAGTCTATTACCTTCCTTTCAGATATAAGAAAGTTAAAATAAATATTTCAGATGAAAATTGCATTCCTTCATATTGAATGGCACCATGACATAGTTGATACTGACTTTGGAGTCAAGAACATCTGGGTTCAAGTCCTGCCTAGGACCCATGCTAGATGTGTGACTCTGAGCAAGCCAGAGCCTCCCAGCAACTCAAATCATTTAAGTTGCTGAACAATGAGGTCATAGATTCAGATGAAAAACAGAAAAAAAAACCCAACCCCAAACCTAGAACACCTACCTCATACGGTTGCTATGAAGCTTAAAGGAAATGGTGTATAAAAGGCTTTGCAAACTTTAAGGGGCTCTATAAATGTCAGTTCTTATTATTTAATGCAATGCTAGGAGTTTGTCTGCTTTAAGAGACTCAGACTCCTTGAACTTAGCATATCCAATCAATTCACTTCAATTCAACAAATATTTATTCCATACTGAAGCATATGTAAGTACTGTTCTAATCAGGGAGAATTCAAAGACAAAAATAAGAATGAATTCCTACTCTCAAAGAATTTATAATCTACACTAAATCTTGATTGTATTTCCAGAACATATTTTTGAATTTCTCTCTTCCTCTCTGTCCTGCCACTGCCCTACTTGCAGTGTCCTCCAAATTAATTCTCTTGATTCCATTCTCTCACCTCTCCAATCTGTCTTTTCTATAGATGCCTAAATAATCTTCCAAAGTCCTAAGGCTAATATAGTTGCTCCTCTGTTCAAAACATCTTCAGTTGCTCCCTGTTATTTCTCAGATTTTAAAATACAAACTTCTCAGTCTGGTATTTGAGGCTTTTCACAATATGACTGCAACCAGTTTTTTCCATTATTTTGCATTACTTCCCTTTGCAGATTCTACTTTCCTGCCAAGTTGTACTACTAACACTTCCCCAAATTTGAAATGTCATTTCTTTCCTCTTAGTAATCATACAGGTCATTACACATGCCTGGAATATACCTTCTCACCTCTGCCTCACTTATTCTTTTATCCTTCTTCAAAACTCAGCTCAGATCCTACTTCCTCCATAGTTATCCAGGTTATTAATGTTGTTTCACTTCTCAAACATTCAAAGAACATTGAGTTACTTGCTTTATTGTTCCATTGCCCTCTTCTCCCTCTGCACTTTGTAACCTGTTAGTCAACAAACATTTAATAAATACCCACTATATGCCAGGAACTGTGCTTAGGACCGAGGATGCCAATGCAATCCCTGCCCTTGAGGTGTTCACAATCTAGCGGAGGAGACAACATGCAAACAGATATGTACAAAGAAGCTATTTACAGAATGAGTAGCAGATAATCAACAGAGGGAAGGCTCTAGAATCAGTGGATATTGGGAAAGACTTCCTATAGAAGGTAGAATTTTAACTGGTACTTGGGACTTCAAAGAAGCCATGGAAGCCAGGAGGTGGAGGTAAGGAGGGAGAACATTCCGGGAATGAGGGACAAGCTGAGAAAATGTTGGGAGCCAAGAGGTGGAGTATTTTGCTTGCAGAACCACAAGAAGGCCAGAATTATTGGATAAAAGGGTATATTAAGCTTATCTTTGTTCCTAACTATAGACTCTAAGCTTCTTGAGGGTAGGAGCTATTTGTTTTTTGCCTTTATATACCCGACCTAAAGCTAATTGTCTAACAAAAGAAAGCACTTACAGATAATTATCCAGTTTAATTGAATATCTGACAAAATCAAAGGTAATTTCCTTTTCACAACATGGCAGGACTCCTCTGATGCCAAATTGCCCCGTATCTTAAGGAACAATCACCCTAATAGCAATGAGAATAAAATGACCTGATTAGCTGATATAATGTATAAAAGTACAGGGACCCAAGTTTCCAGAATCTGTTAGATATGCAAGGACAAGTCAAGGACACATAGAAGGAAGTTAAGTTCTTTGAGAGTCAGAATTATTTTATTCTCTACTTGTACCCTCAGCACTTAGCACAGTGCCTGACAGATAGTGCTTAATAAATGCTTATTGATTGATTATCTATATTGTCTTTAACTTATGTCAGGAAAATCCAAAGTCTAGAACATTATTTGGGATGTAGGTTGGTTACCTGAAAAGATATTAAACCTAGAAAAGGTTTCATATCCCTTTCCTACCAATAATAAACCTAGTGAAATACTTTTATCTGCTAGTGGCCTAGGCTGTGCCTAGGTAGTTATTTGCTGCTGTGTAACATTTTGGCCTGGTATTTAGCCTTGTATAGTGACATGCCATGTAATCCTTGTGTGTGTGTGTGTGTGTGTGTGTGTGTGTGTGCGTGCGTGTGTGTGTGTGTGTGTGCGTGTGTGTGTGTGTGTGTTCATAACTGCTAAAGAACATATTCCTCATTTATGGAAAGTATTTCAGTAGATCTTTGAAGACATGCAAGTAAGTCTTTTAAGTAAGAGGACATGTGTTCAAATCCCACTTGTCCCACATAGAACCTGTGTGATCTTAGGTACTTTATGTCACTGGGTTTTAGCATAAAATGGAAAGGCAAGGAGGGCTTGCATTCAGCATCCACAAATATGAAATCTTACACTTATTTAAAGCAAAGGTATTTGTAGGGGATTTTAAAGTAGCAGTAACAAGTAGACAGATTTGCCAAGATGTTTGCTAAGGTCAAGGGAAAATGACTAAAATTTGGTTCAGTGTGAAAACTTCATTTGAAGACTCAAAGTCAAAACATTGGGTAATAGCCTCAGCTCTCCCGTTTTATTTAACTTGGTGTGCAAGGCCTGCTCCACTTTGCCAGGCGTTATACTTTCAGTATATTCCTAAATTGGAAGGGGAAAAAATCATCTGAAAGCATTTTCTGGCAGAATAAAAATCTCTTATTTTTATATCCACAAGTAATTTGCCTTATTTCTAAATCCAACAGTAATCTTGCAAATAACCCAACAGACTCTAAGCAGCCATGTTGTACTTATATTAGTCCTTGGAGACGTTACATATAATTAAACTCTACATATTTAAAGTCATAATAAGCTTGATTTGGCAACTGCTATTTAATGTTTTCTGCCCACAACCTATTAATTAGGACTAGTGTAGTAGATCAGTGTTGTATCAGAAAAGCCAACAAAACTTCTTAGGTTGCCATACAAAATGTTTAGCCTTTGTGACTGGCTATTTCTGTAGTGGTAGAATGAAGTGGACACTTGAAGTCTAGGAAAATGTCTTGCCAGTGAGGAAAAGAAGGGGTTTGGGTCTGGTGAGTTCCCAGCCTGTCTGTTTATGTTCATTGAATTATTCATTTAATTATTCAACTTTCTATTGAGGTTTGCTGTGCTAACATAGTCACATGGACTTCTCAGTCACCAGCATGCAGGGTTTCTAAGGTGAATGTGGATAGTCACCTTAATCAGAATAGAGTTTCACATAACAATTCATATCTGTAAGCAATTCATCATTTTCCACTGACAGCCTTCAATAATAAAAAATCAGCTTAGCAAGCATCTGTGCACTGTGGTTGTAAATGTAACTCAGTCACTTAGGGAAGTAATTTTTGTCATCTTTTCTCAGTCAGCTCAACCTTTAGTTGAAAGTGGTGACTGTCCCCAAAGACTAATAATCAAATGATTCTTCCAATCTTCATTATTGCAGTAATGGCAACAAAAGCTCCTGGGACAAATCAGCATTCATTGACATCATTGATCTGACATGTTGAATTATAACTTGTTACAGTTAAATTCCCTGCACATCCCACTCTGGAAATCCTATCAGAGGGATTAGTATCTTTTTAATACTGAACAGAATAAAATGAAAGGCGACAAATGACACATGGACCTCAGTTATTTGTTTTCATTTTGATGATTTAAGATCTTAAGGAAAGAGGCGTCTTGAGTTTTTTAAACAACTTCCTGGCAAAAGCATAGAAGTTCGTTGTTCATATTTAATCCAGGGGCTGTGATGTAAATATTTTATCTTCACCCCCTTCTCCACAACATATGAAGTTACTATTGGAATTTAATTTAAGAATTCTTCATTTATTCTCAAGTTCTTCATATTTCCCTGTTCTACCTCAATGTGGGTAAACCTACTGGGCCATAGCTATGCTGTTTAAATTTGCCTAATGAGGCATAAATATGGATCTCTCAGCTATCTTATGACTTCCCCTATGGGTTTACAACATTTCATAAGTATTTCTCAACTTCAAATTTCCAGGCAAATTATTACTGCTAGACCATAAATTCCCATCGGAAATTTGATGTGTCTAACAGAAATGAGATAATTGTAAAGCACTTTTCAAATCTTAAGCATCAGATAAATATTAGATATTATTATTGTTGTATAGAATACTTTGCTAGAAAATGGCACAATGATCATTTATCACCCATTGTCTTGCAAAGAATAGGTAAAAATAGAGTGATAGAGAGATACGTAGATAGATTTGAGTTTAGTTCTAGGTTTTTAGAATTTCTAACTTCACAAGAACAAAAGTTCTATTCTCCTAAAGGAGAAGATTCAAACGAGAAAGATCATGGTAAAAAGAAAACCTTCGCCAATGCCTAAACTTACCCATAGAGTACTCCTCACCAGCAACTTGGTTAAGTGCCATTCTGAATATAGAAGTTTGATTATGTTAAAACTGACAAGATAAAACAAACCTCAACAGAATCCTTTTGGGAAACAAAAAAAAAGAGGTAATGTTTTATGTGTGTGTAGATAAAAGAGAAGGAAAAAAACCTCATATTTCAGTTCTAACAATTCTCTCAGGAGCCAGTTACTTTTAGATCCTACCTCCTTGAAGTAGTTGGTACTGTTTGCCAGAATTGAGTGAAAAGTGAAAAACCCTGTGTCTTGTAAAGTTATAAGCCAAATTTACAAGATTAGGAGGTACTCAGAACTAATTTTCTCTGGGTGTTATTTGTCCTTCATTTTCAGGGGATCACTGGCATCATGGGGTGATGTTTTCATTTGAGCATGAATTGTATTTAAGGGAAGCAGATCTGCACAAAGTTATAAGTCTCAGTCTCTTCTAGAGTCATCAAAAGTCCAGTGGCAAAGCAAAAGGTCAGGAACTGGTGATAGCCCAGGATGCAGTGGATGACCCTGGTGTCTTTGATATCTGACCAAGTTCTAAGCACTCTGAAGCTCCTGCTTCACCTGCCTTCATGGCAGTTGGAGCAAATTGTTGTCATTCACCCATTCTGCCTGTGGCGGACGCCTTCAGGGTAGACATTCCTCTAAACTCATTGATAGGTTTGAAGACTGCTGGTTACACTCAACCTGGTTTAGCCCTTCTACTGAGATCATTTTACTGGCCTCTGGTTACTGTGCATGCTAAAGCCTCTTGAAGTCACAGATAAGAATTGGCTGACTGAGCAGCCCTGAAAAGGGCTCCGTAAGCCCTCACGCCTGGGGTGCTAATCCTCTCATAACACCTTTTTTGGAGGCAATGTAGTACATTACAAAGAGCATTAAATTTGGAGTCACCAGACATGATTTTGAATCTCAGCCCTGCCACTTACTACCTTTGGGATCTTAGCTAAGACCCTTAACTTTTCATTTACTTTACCGGTAAAATGAAGGGTTTGGACTAGATGACACCAAGGTCTTGGGTTTGAATCCTCACTTTTATAAAAAATAATAATATAGATAGAATACCCAAGGCAGTGGAATTCATACAGACACAAATTTATGGTGCTAAAAAGGCACTAAATATGGCATCTGCACTATATTTTATTAGGTTTTTCCTTCCTCCTCATCTGTCTCGTGCAGTATGAACTCTAGTTAGCCCCCTCAGTTATTACAGGATTGTCTAGACTGAAGAGTCAAGGCCAGGTCCTACCTTGGGAAATAGCCCAACAACTTTTCATAGAAAAATCATTTGATCTTCAAGAGAATGTCTGCTCTCTACTTTTGGATTCCTATCCTTACTCCTTGTTGTCATTACTTTTTCCCCTTTATGTTATGACTTCTGAGGTATTTAAAAATAATTCGCAGATCCCCTCTCATTTCCTCCCCTTTGTTGTCTATATTATGTTTCTCTAATCTCTCCTCTTAGACTATATCGCTTTTTATCCTTTTGTCATCTCTTGCCCTCTTTAGGTCTTTTGGATTCTGGCCAATGTATTCATGTTTCTTTCCTGATAAATGCAAAACTATACGCGATATCCTGGACCACCTGATGTAGGCTCTATAAAAAGAAATTATTTCTTCCCTCTTCAGTCATATGAAACCCTACTCAGAACTGCCTTGGAAGCATTTGTCCTTTTTCATTTTTATTTGTTTTTAGCAACTGTCAGAGTATACTTAGTTCCCTCTGAACTGTTATCCCCTAGATTTTTTTAGTGCTTTCCAAATATCATTCTTTGATTTAGCACTCCTTTACCTCATACATAGAATATTCACAGATTATTAGTAAATCAAGCATTTAGGCATGGAGATAGAGCGCTCAATCTTCTGTCCCCAAAGTGTACCCATTAAAATGAAAGAAACAGCCTTAAGGTCTCAGCTATTAAGAAGGCTTACAACAAAGTGCAACCCAAACCCCAAAACACTAACCTTTCATAGTAACTATATGGCGTTACTTGGCTTAAGTGTGGCAGTTAGCCTTTATCTAAATATCATTTTGATCCTTTCAGTTTTTATCACCATTTTTTAAATGCTCAACCTCTTTCGAAGCTCTCTCACCATTTTCCATTAATTTTTTCCCTTGATCTCTTAAGTTTTGCAATTCTACGCCCTAGTTCATCTTAGAAACTAAAGGGAATACTTATCATAATACCCACCTGTAAGGGGTAGTAGTGATGTTAGATAATGTTTACAAATAAGACTTGGAATCTTTTAAAAGAAAAGTAGAATCTCTGTGTTATTATTACTTATATTTCTTCCCTGAATTGATGTTTTTGTTACATGGAGAAAACTGCTAGGAAGTCACATAGGGCCAGAGATCCTGTGTTTGGAGCATAAATAAGAGACAATACTCATACAAACCTGGACATCTTCATTGCAAAGATCTAAGATTTATAGTTATAGAGTAACTATGAGAAATAATCAGATGGGATTTTTTCATCCCATTTTTTCCAGGTTGTTTCCAATGAATAAACTACAGGATATATGCTCTTGATCAAATGATACAATGTATGCACGACATCTTACAAATCTTAAGATGCTATATAAATGTGAGTAACCGTTATTATTGTTGACCAATTTATCAATCAGTCAACATGTAAAGCACTGTCCTAAGTGCTGGAGACATACAGAAAGGAAAAAAGACAAAAAAGTTCCTACCTTCTTAAGAGAGAAACTTCACAGTATCAGTAGGAGAGAAATTTAAAAAAAACAGAAAAACAAGAGGGTTATTTGCCAAGATTAGCAAAACTTAATGTACAGCTGACATTTCATTATAAGCATTTCTCAACCTACAGAATAATTCACCTGGTCATCCTCATCATTCTTTTTCACCAAAGTTTTGCAATTTGTATACTCATGAAACCAAACCCTACATCAAAAATCAATACATTCAGGAATGGAAGAAGTCTGTAGAACATAAAGGGTCTTTAATGGGATTTTTTCAATGAACCAATTTATCCACCTCCCTGTCACATCTCCTTTGAGACTAGCATTGAGATCACAGAATCTCAGAGCTGAGAGGATCTCAGAAACCATCAAACAATTCCTAACAAGAATACTATTGACAGCACACCCAATGAATGGGCATCTAGACTTTGTTTAGTGGACTGTAGTGAAGAGAAGCCTTTATCTCCTCATGCTGCTTATTCTCCTTTTGGATAGTTCTATTTGTAAAGTGGTTTATTTTTCTTACATTGAGACTAAATTTGTTTCTTTGCATCTTTAGTCTTTAGCTCCTAGTTTTGCTCCCTGGGATCCTATAGAACAAATCTAATCTCTCTTTTCATATGTCAGTCCTTCAACTAATTGGAGGCAGTACAGGGAGAAGTGATTTTTTAAAAATTAGGGATATTTTAAATCTGAAAAGGAAGTTTGCCAGTCATGTAATAAGAGGAAGAACAAATGAAAAGCATGAATTCTGGAACCTCTAAAGAACGTTAAGAATGAGGATAAATCTGATTAGCAAAGATGAGGAAATAGGAAAATAATGACTGTTGGAGGTGTTGTGGGAGAGGAGTAAAAGAAAATAAATGTTTATTAATCAAAAAAGGTGCTAATTAATTTTTTAAATTACCTTTTTAAAAATACTATTGGTAGACCATTGGTGGCTGGTGGAAATGTGAATTGACTCAACTATTTTGAAAAGTGATACGCTATTATGCCCTCCAAATCACCAAATTGCCCATATCTTTTGACTCAGATATACTACCACTAGGCTTATATCCTAAAGAGATTAAAGGAAAAGGTCCTATGTGGAAATAATAATAGCTAGCATTTATGTATCACTTTAAAGTTTGTATAGTGCTTTACAAATAGTTCATCTGATCTTCACAACCCTGGGAGGTAGGCGCTATTATTGTCCTCATTTTATGACTGAGAAAACTGAGGCATGCAAAATCTAAGTTATTTTCCCAGGGCTACACAACTAACAAGTGTCTGAAAGTAGCTTTGAACTTCTTGACACCAGGCCATATCTCTATTTCTTGGACTACTTACTTGCCAACAAAAATATTTATAGTAACTCTTTTTCTTGTAGCAAAGAACTGGAAACTAAAGGGTACCCATCAGTTGGGGAATGACAATAAATTAAGGGATATGAATGTGATGTAATGTTTTTGTGTTGTTAAAAAAATATCATGAAAGGGATAGTTACAGAAAAGCTTGGTAAAACTTATTTAAACTGCTGCAATGTGAAGTGGGTAGAGCAGGAAGACTTTATCCAAGAAAAGCAACAACATGAAGACCAGCAACTTTGAAAAGACCTAAGAACTCTGGGCAACGCAATGGCCAAGCACAATTTTAGAGGACCAAAGAAGAAGCAAAGTTATCCACCTCTTGACAGAAGAGTGATGGACTCAGGGTAGAAAATCAGATGTACCTGGCCAACAGAGAGATTTGTTTTGCTTAATTATGTGTCTTTGTTGAATTTAGTTTTCATTGGTTTTCAGTTGATAAGAAGTTGGGCAGTGGGGAAGGCTATGGAGATTAAAGAGAGAGTTCCCCTCTGTTATTTTCTGGAACCAGTTCTAACTGGAGGGAATAGAGCCTATTGCTCAATTTTCAATGTATTTACGCTTCAAAAATGAGTGAACAGTACAAGCCAGGGCTTGATGGATTGTTTTGTTGGTTTCTAGACTAGGAAAGTAATGAAGAAAATGTTAATATTGCAGATTTCACTTAAAAATGTGCCATGTGTCCTTTTTTGCAAGTAAAGCCAGTTGTTAAACATTTGCCAGCATAAACTTCGTTCTTTTCCTCAACCCCCAAATTAGAAGAGAACAGAAGGAACAACATATAAGCAAGACAGCTTTGAAAAATACATGCTGAATAATTGATTATATTTTCAATGTCTATTGTATTTCAATGTATATAATATATTTTGTACATTTCAATGCATATAAAGTATAATTTAATAGTAACAAATAATGTAAATAATATACAAAATGTCATTTATTTCGTGTTGCTACAATTTAGTATTGTGTTATGTTATATAATAGGAATCAATAAAAATTTAATAATATTCAATAATCTCTGTATAATGATTTATTCTGTGCTTTAAAAGGAAAGCAAGCTCTACACCATAAGAAATTCACAGTTTCATGCACCTTCTTCTCTTGTTCTATATTTTATGGGAAAAGTTCATTTTATATGATGCTTGTCAAGTTCAGGAAAAAGAAAACAAGAGGAATATCCAAAGAAAGCCTTCTGGTGCATTGCATGGATCCTCTATGGAAGATCTACGGACCTACATGGTCACAAATCATCTCAAAGATGTGGAGAGGTTCTGGGCACCTTTCCTGGGAGAACGGAGGGGAAAGAAACAAAGGGTACGTTCACAACAATGAGATAACAAATTCAAATGCATAAGCCCATCATCCAGGGTTGTTTTTATGCATTCCAGTAGCTGGGCTAACATCTGATTAAATTTTTCTGGTGACTGATATTGACAGGACCCCAATTACATGCTCCATCTATATTCCCTTAAGTCACATCTGATTCTTCAATGGTCTTCACTTATTGTAGCTTTCCCTTCATCCCCTCTGCCTTGTCTTGCTGACTCTGTTTCCTTATGCTCCTGAGTGCTGGATGCTTTAGGTCTCTGGGATGTTCAAGAACATATATACTTTTAGACACTAGGGCTGTGATCCTTCCCAAATCCTCCCAGAAACGCCTAGCACATCCTGATATGCTAATTTGTTATCACATGCATTTATCTTAGTTTTGTGGAAATCTGGATACTTACATGAAAGACTTTATTCTCCTTTATATCCTACTAGAAACTACCCTAGTGAAAGAATTCTTTATCCATCTGGAGTGTCTTCTGTGTTGTCCATAATGCTATTTAATATGAAATTTAGGCTATACTTCAAACTGAAAGATAAATTCAGCATGAATGATCTGAGTAAAACTGAAAAAAAAAATGTTGATAATCAGTTTCTGAAAATACTGTCATTAGAACCAATTAAGTAGGATATAAATCAGGATATTGGTATCACAAATGATTTTAAGGAAATTTCAAAATGTTAACATAAATGTTACCTTTGTGCAGATAGGCCAAGATATTAAGACTCCTGCTGTTACTTAGACCAGTGATCATGTACTGATAAGCAAAATTTTTTAGAATACCCTGCCAATATGTGCATATTTATTTATTTATAAATGTACTGATAAAATTTTAAATAATATTTATAAATTTACTTATAAATATTTAAAATAATACTTATTTTTATATTATTTCTAAGTATATTTATTTTTATTACATAAATACAATTATGTTTTATTACATAAAAAAGTACACATGGCATATTTTTAAGTGAAATTTGCACTATTAACATTTTCTCCATTACTTTCCTAGGTCTAGAAACCAATCAAATATAAATTTATTTTATAAAATATTAATAATAATATTTTATAAATTACATACATGTACTTCTGTATACAATATATGAATACATATAAATACATATATAATACATATAAAACATGAAAACAGGAATTTAAAAAGATACAATAAAGATGAAATAATATTTAATTAAGCAAGTGATTAAACAATCACTATAGTTTATTGAGCTGAGGAGTGACTTGGTCAGACCTCCTTTTAGGAAAATTACTTTGGCAGTTGAATGAACAAAGGGTAATATTGGAAGTTGGGAGACCAACCAGAAGATTTTTGTAATCCAAAGTGAGAGCCTGCACCAAGGTGGTGGCTGTGTGAGAAGAGGGGACTATGGATCCAACAGATGAGGAGATCAAAACTAGATTTAGAAACTAATTATATATGTGTGGATAAAGTAGGAGTGAAGATTAAACATGAGACCAATGTTTGAAACTTGTGTCACCATAAGAGTGGTGGCACTCACTACAACAATAAGGAATTTCTGAAGGGGAGTGTATTTGAATGATAAAAGAATGCAGTGAGATGGATGATACAGATTACAACTCATTCATAGCTATTCATCTTGTGAAATTTACTCTTTCCCATCAAGAACAAAAAAGTGGGGGGGTCAGAGCTATCATTTAGTAGCCACTGGTCTGGAGTGCAGAGCCTACCCTTCCCCCACCCCCCACCTGAGGTGCCAGCTAGAGCCGTGAAGTAGTTTAGGGAGACAAGATATGGGTAGGGTGGAGGATTTTTCCTGCAGAGTTCCATGTGTAGGAACAGGTGTTCAGATCATGGTTAGGTTATAACTATCTTGAGGGCCCAGTATCCAGTGGAGAAGAGGCTAATAGTAGAGAGGAGGCAATGTAGGGGATTGTTGATGACAATGGATGAAGAATATGGTAATGCTGAATTATTGACAGACCCAGTGACAGCTTATCTTTGAGTGTGTGAGATACAACTCCTCTTCTTGCTTTCCAAATGATCAATCACAAACTCCTTGGAGTTATGTCATAGACAGAGAACCCCACTTTGGAGGTGACAAATTTAGAAACTTTTGCTTTAATATGCTAGTGGCTATGGGTATTAGGAAATCCTGTGGATAAAGCACTGGATTTGAAGTCAGAAGGCTTATGTTCTAATTCATATTTTGCCATCTACTAGCTAAATAACCTTGGGCAAGTCATTCAATAACTTCCACAAACCTCATTTTCCTTTTTTGACTAAATGACTACTAAGGCCCCTTTCAAGTTCTGAATCTTATTTTAGAGATTGAAAGAAAAGGCATCACAATGATGGACAAAACAGTCTTTAGAAGTGAAATAGATACTTTAGAATATATTGAGGTAGATACAAAAAAAGTAAGCCTTGAGATAGTTATCTTCTTGCTAAATAATGACTGTTTATCATGGTGAAATTTAGGACAAAACAGTAGATAATACAAACTTGTAGGGTTGTATTCATTTGTTCTTGGCCCTTTGAATGTTGGACATGAGTATGGCAAAACTAGTTTTAGCCCTTGAATCCTTTTCCCCCCAATGATGACATGCTATATGATTGGAGAAGGAAGTGTCTTTACAAACAGTCATGATTTGTGATCCATGTCAGCTGCAAGGCTGCATAGAAAACAATCCCTTATCACAGGCATGGCCAGCCTCACAGCTGCCATTTCCCCAGCCAAAGCATTAACTACGACTACACCAGGCAACACAAACAATCATACTGCACCTGCTGTCCTGAACAGCCAAAATGATGGCGGAGCTATCCTTCCAGTCAAGAGAAATGAGTTCCATAAAAACAACGGCACCAGACCTACATACATACATACATCCAGATGCCTTTGCTAGCTCAGCTGCTCTCCTCTTCAAGTGAAGGAACCTTTCTGCCAGCTGAATGGCCTTCCTAAGTCAGCATGAGCATGGTCAGGGTTATGGTGGACAGGCTGGCCCAATAAAGAGACATGAATATGTCTGATCAGAGCATATCCAGAGCTTCATTAGCTTCCTGTAGAAAACAGGCTGTAGAAATATATACACAGAGCTATCCCACTATTCAAACTTTTCATCCTTTCCCTAAAAGGCTGGTGGTATTCTAGATTCAGAGTCAGAACACTTGAGTTGGAGTCTGAGGGCCTTCACTTAGATTCAGTATGAAATCATGAAAATTCTTCAACCTATCTGAAACTCTTTAAAATGTCTTTATTTACTTCACAGAGTTTTGGAGAAATAAATGAGGTCAGCATTAGGGGATAGATGTTGTGGGAGGGAGAGGAGAAAAGGCCTCTTATAGAAAGTACTTAATAATCATAAAATCTTCATGTAAATATACACTATTTTATTTACATAATAAATCTTCAATATTTACTTGCAATATAGTTGTGAAGTGGCATTGTATGATTTACTATATGATTGCTGACTTTGTGCTAGAATCTTTAGATTTGCAGGGCACTTGACAAGCATTATCTCATCTGCACTTCATACATAACCTGAGATATAGGTAGTAAAGATATTCTTACTCTGTTTTTATAAATGAGGAACCTGAGATGTAGGGATGGCAAGAGATTTGCCCATAGCCATAGAGCTAAAAGTGTCAGAGGTAAGATTTGAATCCAGATTGTCCTGACTTCAAGACCAGTACTCTGTCTACCAAGACAGTTTCACACACACACACACACACACACACACACACACACACACACACACACACTGAAGGATGAAAGAATTGTTCTGGTGAAAAAACAACAATTTTTTATACATTTAATATGAGAGTATTCAACGTGCATGTATTAAGTGCTTACCATTTGCCAGGGACTATGCTAAGTACTGGCATTACAAAAAAGATAAAAATGTGGTCCCCTACCCTCAAGGAGCTTACATTATAATGGGGGAAGTAGTGTGCAAATAGCTAAGTATTTATGAGATGTATACAGTGTAAATGGGAGGTGATCCCAGAGAGATGGAGTTAGCACTGGGGGGTAGGAGGTGGGGGAGGGTCTCTTATACAAAGTGGAATTGAAGTTGAGGCTTAAAGAAGATGAGGTAAACTAAGAGAAGGAAGAGAAGAGGGATAGAATTCTAAGGGTGGCAGTCAGTGAAAAGGCACTGTGTTGGGAGATGTGTCATTTCAGGCTTTAAATATTTTACAGGAGATTTTCATATTTGTTCCCAGAGGTAATAGGGAGCCACCGGAGTTTATTGAGTTGAGGAGTGATACAATCAGAGCTGTGTTTTAGGAAAAATAACATTGACAGCTGAATATAGGAAGGAATAGAGTGAGGTGGGGGTGAGGCAGAGAAATCAACCAGAAGGCTACTGCAATATTTCAGACAAGAAGTAATAGTACCTGTGTGAGAGGACAGAAGGGGACATACATGAGACATGAATGACTACATGAAGCATTTCGTAAGTGATTACCATAGGCAAATCATCGTGCAAAGCACTAGAGATACAAGCAGAAAAGCAGTACAGGCCCTGCTCTTCTGGAAGGTTTCAACTGTAAATCAGTTGGAAAGGTCCCAAAGCCTTTAAGGTGGAGTGGCAAAGGAGATGTTAATGTTTCTTCTTCAATGACATTTCTACTGATAAAATCACATCAATCTGAAATTTTGAACCATTTGACAGTGCCAAGAACTTTGGAGGTAAGAACTTTCTTTTCTGAGTCTTCAGTACTATGTTTGTAATACCAATTAGAGACATTGACAGGTTTTATTTACACAGGGGTTGCTACTCAGGGTGATGGTTGTGTCCACTGAGCTGGATACATTGCTATTCCTAAGGTTTTTCAGTTCAGGGTCCTGGGCTGCCTCCATTAGAGTCTGAGGAGAGATTGTGGAGAGATTGCCATCTGTGGATGGCAATTGTTGAAGATGGCTGACTTTTTCTCTACAGGAAACTTTCCCAGATGATGACTGTGAGGGTTAGGCCAAAAGTAGGACTGGTGGAGGGAAGGGCAGGTGTCACCACTCCTATGTCTCGTATGCCTATTTACCTGTTGATAGTAGTTGTCACTTGTGATGATGAGAAAGGTGCTTGCTGCTTCAGCTAGGCTGGTTACCTCCTCTATTGTGAAAGTAGAAAAGACAAGTTTTGGCAAAAGATTAGATATGTCGGGGTGAGAGCAAGTGACAAATCAAGGATGACACCTGGTTTTCAAATCAGGGTGACTGAGAGGATGGTGGTACCAAGTAAGAAGAGAGAAGAGATTGAGAGAAAGGACGGTCTCACCTGGTGATCTCACCCTGGGTTCAATTATCATCTCTATACAGATGATTTCCAGATAGATGATAGATGATAGATAGATAGATAGATAGATAGATAGATAGATAGATAGATAGATAGATGGATAGATAGATGTGGGAATCATATCTATAGAGAGGATAATTGACCTCATTATGAGATCATGAAGTGAGATAGTATAGAGGGAAAAGAGAAGAAGGCCTAGGACAGAGGCTTGGGGACATCCATTTTTAATGAACATAACCTCAGTGAAGAACCAATGAAACAGACTGAGGAGTTGTTAGAATGAAAACAAGGAAAGAGTAGTGTCATGCAAACTTAAGACTGTATCCAGAAGGAGGAGATGATCGGCAGTGTCAAAGCCGATTCAGTGTTAAAGGATTCAAGAAGCAGGATGAACTTTCACTTGATGATGTCAAAAACCAGATTGCAGAGTTTAGAAGAAAGAGTAAAGGAGTTGGAAGTTTGGATGGTTTTCTCAAAGAGTTCAGCTGAGGAGGGGAGGAGAAATATAGGATGGTTGCCAATTGGGATGATTGGATCAAGTGAGGATTTTTTTAAAGATGGGGCAGAGACAAATATGCTTGCAGGTAGCAGGGAAGTAGCCAGTAGACAGAAGAGACTGAAGATTAGTGAGAAAATGAGGATAACAGAGGGAATAATTTGCTGAAGAAGATAAAATGAACTGGGACCAAGGGTACATAAAAAGGGCTTTACTTTGGCAAGATAAAAGGGCATCTTTACGTGAGGCAGGGGTGAAGGAAGAGATGGTGGGGGCAGATATCTTAATTATGTGAGATAAGGAATAGGGAAGAAGAGGGGTTCTCATCTAATGGACTCACTTTTTTCCAGTAACATATGAGATTAGGTTCTCAACTGAGAGGGTGAGGAGGGGGTCTTGGAAAGATTGAGAAGGACTGAAAAAGTTTGGAGTGGGAGAATGATCAATCAATCAATTAATCAATCAATAAGCATTTATTAACCTACTTTGTGCCAGGCACTGTGTTAAATTATGAGGATACACAAAGAGGCAAAAGACAGTGTATTAGGGATAGTGGCTTAATGCCGGGAGAACCAGACTCAAAATCAGAAAGACGTGGATTTAAAACCCTCCTCTGACACATACTGGTTGTGTGATCTTAGTCAAGTCATTTAACTTCTCAGGGTTCAAGATGACTTTCAGACCATAGGTCACAGAGAAGGTGCTAACCTGCCTTGGTTCAGGGAGTTCACTCAAATGGAAGTTCCATGTTTCTATGAAATCCCAGGTACACTCCCTATCCCCATCCCTTATTTATAAATTGAGTAACTGTCAATAAAAATATAATCAGATAACTTTTCAAAATAAGGAATAAAACCACATGAAGCTACACACACACTATTCTGTATACATATCATTTTGAAAAATTGAATCCAATACATTTGCAAACAAACCAAAACATGTTCAATCTGTGCACAGATCTGAATCTGAAGCTGTTACTTATAATTCCTTTTTCTTTTTTCTGTGTATAGAATGGTTAGGCATAAAGTCCATCAGGGTTCTTCAGGTCTCTATTTGTTTCACTTCATAAAAAGTCTTTCCATATACACTCAATTTTTTTTCATATTTGTCATTAAGGGTGCCATAATATTCTGTTGATTTTTATTCAGGCATAGTTCAATTGTTGGACTACACATTTTTTCCAGTTTTTCTATTATAAATAAAACACCTATGTATTTTAACAAATAGGTCACTTTCCCTGTTTTTTCTTTTTCTTCTAAAGCAAGGTGAGCTGGTGCCTTTTGGTTTTTATTTCAAAGTCATTCTTGCATGTACCCCTCTCTCCCACTCCTAGAATCAAACACAATTATAACCAAGAAAACAGTTAGGCAAAAAAAGAAACAATCAGTTTTTGGCTGTGTTTGGCATTCTGTGCAGCATTCTGCTTTGGTCTTCCAGTTGAGAATAGTTTGATTTACTATTTCTTCTTTGAGATCTATAATGGTTCTTATAGCTGCTTAGAGACAGTCTTCCTTTCTTTTCTTTGTGATTTAAGTTATTGTTATTTTGTGTATACTTTTTTCTTTTTTTTTTTGGTGAGACTGTAGGGGTTAAGTGACTTGACCAGGGTCACACAGTTGGTAAGTGTCAAATTCTGAGGTTGGATTTGAACTCAGGTCCTCCAGACTCCAGGGCTGGTGCTCTATCCAGTGCACCACCTACCTGCCCCTATCTTTTTTTTTCAAATGAGATAATTGCAAAATGCTTAGCACAATGCCCAGTACATAGGAGGTGTTATAAAAACATTAGCTATTTTTTTTGGTTTTATTTCGGTCTGCATCAATTCATATTTTCCATGTTTTCCTGAATTCCTCTTACTTGTCCTTTCATATGCATAACAACATTCTAATAATTCATTTATAAGAATTTGTTCATTCTCCTACTAGTGAATATCTTATATGATACGTTAAGGAAAAATTCTATCAATAAGCAAATATTTATTAAACCAGGCACTATAGTGCCAGGCACTATACCAAACGCCAAGGGATACAAGTATAAAAAATGAAACAATGCTTACTGTCAGTGAGTTTAGCTCTGGGCCAAAGTACATAATATATTTTGAGAATCTTATTTTTTGTCATATTTGAAGTACATGAAAAACTTTTAATTTTGTTAGAGTGGAGAACCCACGACATGGGAATTTCCATTAATATGAATCTTTGTTTTAGTAGATACATCTCAGTTTGCTGCTTGAGAAACAGAGGTCAAATTATTTGTCAAGAGATACATAAATAGCCTCAAAAAGCAAGATTTGAACTTAGCTCTTTCTGGATGCAAGCCCAGCATTCTGTTTCCTATGCCCTTATGTCCTTATTTATTGCCATGCTGATGTTCAGAATATTTGCACCATGAATAAAATAGAGTGCATATTTACCCATGGACTTGCCAACATTTACTTTTATAATTTATTTGCTATTTTTGTCAATTTAGTGAGTATTAAGTGGTATCTTAAAGTTATCAATTTGAATTTCTCCAATTTGAGCATCTTTTAATGTAGTTATTAACAATTTGAATATCTTCAAAAATTGTTGTTTTCCTTTGACCATTTTCTCATTAGGGAATGCCAATTACTTAAATCATTTTTCCATTCTTGGCCCTTTATCTGATACATTAAATGCATTTATTTTTCCCTATGTGTTTCTTTCACTTTTATTTTAGGAAAATTGCTTGTTTTTAAATAAAATCTTTTTATAATTGCATAATCAAACACACTTCTTTCATCTCTGACAGCTTATTTCATGTTTAAGTGATAAAATATCCTTTCTGTCCATAAAAAAGATGAATATATCATTCCTTCTAAATTTTAAAGTATTTTTTCACTTTAGCTAGTTAGAATTTATTACAATATTTGGTATAAAATATGGAGTTCTTTTGTTATAATTTTTTATTTTCTCTTTGTGGAAAGTCTGGCACAAATATGAGGCTTTTAACTTTAAAAACATCTTTCTATCATGTTTTCCCTAGATATAGATCCATGGTATCTTTCAAAAATAATTTTAAAATAGTATTTATATCTGATGGGGACTTAAAAAGCACTTAGCTTAATCCCCTCATTTTGTAGATAATGAACAAAGGCCTTGAGATGCCCATGATCACATGGTTAACAAATGTTAGAGGTAAGACTTGAACCCAGTCTCTTGACTCCAAAATCCAATGCCTTTCCACTGCAGAATATTCTTTGATTACATAACATCACAATAGTAAGGTTCTGATAAATTCATTCTCAGATGCCCAAGGCATATTAGTATACTTGATATAAATAGATAAAAGGATTCACAATTTGTAATGCCAAGTAACATCAGTAAAATCTCTTATTTCAAATAACTTCCCTTCACATACTCCACTTTCTAGTTCACGCTGGAGTACTACCTATTCCTTTGATTCAAAATGCTATCTCTTTCCTTCTGACATTCATATAGGTTGTACCCCATAGCTAGAATGAATGCCCTCCTCCCTTATCTTCCTTTAAGACTCAGGGCAGAGATCACCTCCTCATGCAACTTTTTCCAAACCCAATATTTGTTATTTTTTCTCCCTCCTTAGATATTCATAGAGTACTTTTTTGAACTACCTTCTTCATGCCCTACATTTCATCATTTTTGTTTGTGTCAGGACTTAGAATCTGGGGAGGTATGTTTTATCCCTACCACTTAGCTAAGTGTTTTGCATATAGTAGATGCCTAATAATTGTTTGCTGAAGGAAGACAAATGAATATAGCTCAGCTGAAAAATCCTTCTTGGAATTATGGACCAAATTACAAATAAAAATACCAAATGCATGTGTATGTGTGTGTGTGTGGATATACACACACATTTATATATGTATATATGTATATGTGTATGTAGATGTAGATGAGTGTATATTCATGTGGGCCAGTTGCCAAATAAGAGCAAGGGATAATTTATATACCAGTCATGTTCCATCAGTATCTTTTGATGCTAAGGAAATAAGGCCTCTAGCATGTTGGGTGGTTGCCTCGTGGCAAATTTATGAGAGAATACAGATAAAAGCTACAAAGGATTAGCAGATGTGGATGAGTTAAAATCAGTGTTGAAGGTAACACATATTGATGAGATGACGTTGATTGGAGTATTAGAGCTTAGTTCCACAAGTACTTATTTCTCTATAACAAAAACAAAAACTTTTCTGCATCTAATATGGAATTTGAAGACATCATCCATTTCCAGATCAAGCAAATCTAAGAATTCCTTTAGCCACTGATGGAACATTATTCCATTGTTTAATCTTAACAATAATTTTAGTGGTGTCCATTATTCTACCTTAAGCAGTATTTTCTTTGTTAGCTTGCTTTATCCTTATGGACTTCTGGTTGTTAAATAGGTGCCCCCTTTGAGAGTTTCAATGGAAGACACTGAATGGGGGGAAAGGTGGAAATTTTCATGTCTATCTGTGCCTCACTAACCAATGAAAATCTCAGTGGTAATATCTGGGATGTAATGACAACACATTCATACCACCAGCCTTTCATGCATGAAATATATTGCTCTCTGTGTCATTACTATATGTTAAGCATACAGGACCAGAAAAAGCTTGCTTTTACGAAGAATGCCTAAGCCCAGGATATTGTGTTCCATCTGTATGTTGAAATGTAGATTTCCCATTACAGAGAACTTTATTCATTTCAGAAGTTTTATAAGAATGATACTTAACAAATAATCCCAGTTGGCTAAATTTAGGGTGCTGAGAAAAAGTTCAATAAGGAAACATTCTCTAGATATATAGCATTTTCATTAAATGGTGAATCAGATACATTTTCAGAAGATCTTTTCAGCGTCTTTTCAGAAATAGACTACTGTTGATAGGCATATTGAGCTCTCTAATATTGCCTACTTTATAATCTGATAATTAACTATTTCATTTGTATTGCTTCCAGTTTTTTGCCAATAAATTTTCTGTGATTTCAGGGGGAAATGGGGGAAATTCCTATACTGATTGAAATTTATTTGTTATGTATTACCTTGGTCTTGTTTTCCATTTTGTGTCAAACTTTGTTTTTATCTTATCCAAGATTTATTTGTATGTACCTTCAGTCTGATATATTCCTGTGGAAATAGTACAGGACTAGGTAAAATTACAGGTAGCATGGTGTTATAGAAAATGCATTAGACTTGGAGTGAGGAGGGTGTGTTTTCAAATTTTGCCTCAGGTAAAATTTTGCCCCAGTGTGACTGGGCAAATTACTTGAAGTTTTCTGTGCTTCAATTTCCTTCCCTTCAAAATGAAGTGGGGGAAGTTAGAGTTGATGGCTTGTCAGCTCTCTTTCTCAGGTCAAAATCTATGATTCTATTATTCTTGGAGCAGCTCTGGGTAACAGATTGGAGAGTGTGTGGGAGAGAGTAAGGGATAAGAAAACTGGAAAGACTGGAAAAGGTCATATTGTGAAGTTTTAAAAGCCAAACGGAAGACTTTGGACCTAAACATGGAGGTTCTTCAGGGAGCCATTCAATTATGGATAGATAGATAGATAGATAGATAGATAGATAGATAGATAGATAGATAGACAGATAGATAGACAGAGATATAGATATAGATTTCTACAATGTAAATGGAATGTAAAAATAATATTTGACAGCAAGATTTGGATATGTGAGGTGAGTCTGAGTGAAGAGTTGATGATGACATCCAAATTGTGAGCCTAGGGAACTGGTAGGGTGGTAATATCCTTGGTATTGATAGGGAAGTTTTGAAAAAAGGAAGAGTTGAGTGGGAGCAGGTAGTGAGCTCCGTTTTGACATATTGAGTTTAAAGTGCCTACCAAAATTCACCTGTAGATGTCCAAAAGGAAATTGGTTATTTGAGACTGGAGCTCAGGACACCTAGGCTGGATGTTAGATTTAAGATTCAACTGTACAGAGATGATCATTGAGACCATCGGTGAGGATGAGATCACCAATTGAGATAGTGTAGGTCAGACCTGAACACCTTGGCAGTAGGTAAGGGCCAAAATTAAAAAAAGCTAAACTTCTTTGGGCTCAGGTAGGTTTTCAGTGGCTCGCTTTCCAAGTAAAGGTATGATTAATGATTAAACTATTTTGCAAATAAACCATATTAGAAAGGGAGAAGTTAATATCAATTAATTACATTTATTAAGATTTTTATTTATCATGGAATCATATTCATGCTAAAAAAAAGTTACTTTGCTGAGCAGTACAAGTTTTAATACATTTTTTCAGGTTTTCTTACTGTTTACATTTAGTTAATGGGATATACACTTGTCAGCAATCAGTATATTGTATTCTGGAATCATGCCTGAAATCAATTTCTTTAGAAATCTGAAAACTAACCTTGGTTTCTGCCTCATTTTAACTTTACTTTCTTGAAAAACCATTATTCCCCACTGAGATGTTTCAACAATTTGGATGCTTTAATTTGTTTTTCATTGGTGTCCAATTTGCTTAAGTCAGGATGCTCTGATTTTAAATGGCAATGAAAATTGTATTCCTTCAGAATGGCTATTACTTCTCAGCAAACAAGGTACAATATTTTGTTTCTTGTATAAGTAAACAAGTATCTATTTGTCCACTCTGGAGTAAACAGTCTATGTTCTGATTCAATCTTCCATTTCTTTTCATCACCCACTTTACAAAGTCACCTCAAAAAGTTTAATGTTAGAACCAAAAAATCTCCGCAGCAACCACTCACATACTGAGAAATACTGAACTGAGTGTCTGACCTTGGAGAGAGCACCAGACACTCATGTAACTTGGAGGGCATCACAGCAAGGGAGGGGGAGAAGTCTTCACTGCAGAGTGGGCATCAACTGTGTGGCATGTGGTTGCAATTAGTTTGTCTTTGTTCAATACCAGTAATGGCCAAAAACACAGCAAAAAGGTGTGACTCTCACTCCTCTCAGACTAAAGACCGACTGATTGATGGCTGATTGCCATAGGTCATGTGACAAACATGAGAGAGTGTGCATTGGTGACCCACCTGCCAAGTTACATGAAGGACTCAGTAGTGACTAGTGGAAAGCAAGTTAAGCAGGGCATGGGCAAAATACTTGTTAAATCTTTACTTTCTTTTACAGCCTCTACCTTTTTCACTGGCCACCAGAAATCCTTTAGTGGGATGCAAGGGACCTAAGGGCTGTATATTTTGCAGGTCTGACACAGGGCAAAAAGAAAAAAGAAGGGGGCCCAGGACAGAGCCTTGGGGCTCGTTGACTGTTAGTAAATATGCTGTAGATGAAAAACCAGTAAAGGAAACTGGGGTATAGACAGAAAATAAAGAGAATTGGGAGAAAGCAGTGCCACAGAAGCCCGGAAAGGAAAGAGCATACAGGAGAAGGTGATTAGCACCGATTGGTGATTAGCACTAGTAGCAGGAAAGTCAAGAAAGATAAGGATTATCAAAGGGCATTATATTTGGAAATCAAGAGACAGTTGGTGACTTTGGAGAGAGCAGTTCTGGTTGAACGATGAGATTGGGAGAAAAACTGCTGAGGACTTAAGAGAGAGGCACAAGTGTAGATAGACACAGTGATCTAGGCAATTCTAGAAACTAGAAGTTGCAGAGAAATTGCCTATATTAGTAGAGGGATTTGTCTCAATGAAGACTTCCCCGTATCAATGAAATCACAATACAATCCAGCTGTATTTCTTTCTCTGTCTCTATGTATCCACATGTGTTTCTCTCAATACAATGTAAACTGCTTAAGTACAAAGACTATTTCACTTCTATCTTTCTATTCGTATCACCTAACAGGGGTTCTGGCACATAGTAAGTGCCTAATAAATGCTTATTGGTGTCAACAAATAATGTCTTATTGACTGTCAAATTTTGGCAAGTTTTGGCAAAACTCGTTTAATCAGTTGTCAATATTAAAAGTTTTTTTCTGATTATTCTAAATATAATGTGTGCTCTTTTTTTCTTTCTCCTTTTTGCCTCTCTCCTCCCTTTCTTGTTTCTTTTCCCCTCCCCTTCTCTTTTTTCTCCCTTTCTCTTTTCCTTTCTTTCCCCCTTCCCTTCACTTTTCTTCTCCCTTTCCCCTCCCCTATGTCCTCCCCTTTTCCTCCTTCCCTTTTTTCTCCTCCCCTTCCCATTTCCCCTCTCCAGAGTGAGCTACCCTTCACTCATCCACTCATTGACAACCAGCCAGTCACCTGGCACTTCTCTGATTCCAACCTTCCTTGTGTGATTTCCCATTTGGTCATTTTGGGCTGCTTCTGCTGCTTACTCCTATCTTCCTTGCAAGACTCAGCTTTACTTAAGCCACCTGCTTTCTATGTCAACCACCTTACTATGGTTCCCTGGCATCCAACTGGGAACGATTATGTAACCCACCAAAGAGACTGGAGGTCAAAGATATATCTCTAAGTTACAGAACAGTAGTTATTAGATTATTTACACATTGTAGCCTGTCCCTATTGTTTTGCTCCCAAGTCCCTAGTCAGAGTTTGCAGGGGTGGGACTTTAGAGAGCCCAACATGGCATCACTAATTGACAAGGTCCTGGAAATCCTGTTTGTAGAATCAGAGAGCAGGAAAAAAAAACTGTTAGAGGTTTTCAGATGAGGATGCTATAGCCCAGAAAACTGAAGGATCTTGTTCAAGATCTCATGGTGAGTTAATATGGGTCAGAAAAGAGATGGATTCTGGGAGCTGACTATCCCTCATTCTGGGAAAGTGCAGAAAATTCCACCTGGCAATGCCTGGCTACTTTCTGAGCTAGTCTGAACCACCCAAGCTGCTGTTTTTGCCTTAGACCTCAGGACTTAACCTGATGTTTCATAGAGAATTACAATCTAGCCTGAACATTATTCCCATGAATAATCGCATGCTGGGAGGATGTCCCTGGGCTTCTGTAGACTATGGTGTTCAGTACCATAAAGTGATGCCAATGAGCAGAAAAATAATTTCATGGAAGGTTCTGAGTACGTGCTGATCTAAGCAACTGACAACAGCCTCTCTAAATCAATCCTGGCATGCCTTGCCTTCAATCTAATTAGCTGAATTGGTGTTCAGGCTAAAAAAGTCAGTAAATACCAGGAAAGTAAGTTTTATTGCAAAACAGATTGCAGTTCCAGTAAAGATGCTGTACATGTCCAGAAACGTGCTGGTTACAGATGTCCTTCATTGGCCCCAGATCCTAAATAATATATATTGCAAAATAAAGGGGGGAGGGGGAAGTTTGGGAGGTGAGGAACAGATGCTGCTAGACAGCATCACAAATCAAAAGCAAACTTCAGCATGCACATGGTGCCATGGCATTACTGTGGATAGGATAAGACTGGAATGAAGGAGAATTGAAAAGTATTGCAAGTTCCAGAATTCTCAAAGAAAACTTGAATCATCTTGAACCCCGATTTCATGTTGAAATGTCTTAATATGCAGTTGTCCCAGGCATATTGTAAAGACCAAAGAGTAAGTTCTAGGTTTTCTTTTGGGATTGGGATATATGTATTCTTCTGCCTTCTATATAAAGGGGAATTTAAAAAAAGGACAGGAAAGGAATTTCTTTTAAATGAAAACATGAGAAAGTTTCCCAAACCCAATCATCCAGAGATTTATTTAGAAATCACTTCTCTTCATTTTTTACTCAATGCCTTGTCCTTTCAGATTCTCTCTACTTCCATTTTATTGTCTATTTTATGAGAGGGAAAAAAACACTGTCTTGGAATCTAGTAAGAGAGTCCAAAAGGAAAATAATCAGTGAGGATACAAAGCACTCTTTTGTCAAAAACATAGGCTGCTTAGTTGCTCATATGCAAGTCTTGTCTCGGCCAAAGATTCCCTTCAGTCCACGTGTAGTGGACTGAGTTTTTTGTTGAAGCTCCCCATAGGGCACATTTTCCTTGTTCTTATAAGAAAATTAAATTTTACTTAAGAGATGTTTAATTAACAAGTATTCATTTTTTCTTCCTCACAAATATGCCCCTCTCCTTTTCAATTCAATGCTGTGAAAGTTTGCTGGTTGCTTTGCATTGTAAGTTGAAAGTTGCACACTAGCTACCATGATTTACGTGCAGGAAAACCTAAAACGATGTTGGGAACCATTGTAGTGATTGCATTAAGTACTGGAACATTGCAGATCCTCCAAAATAAGACCCATAATTACTTAAGCATTCAGCTTAACTATCAATATATGAAAAAGCAAATGGATGAAGAATGCCTATTAAATATACTGTTCCTAATAAATATACTATGCAGTTGTATGGACAATCTAAAAACTCATTCGTTCAACTCCTCTCTTTATCCATCCATACATACACATATGTATATGCATATATACAGGATGTCCCCAAAGTCTTAGTACAGTTTTAAGCTTCTGGGACTCCAAATGGATACTGATATAGATCCTAAATTGAATAAGAGGAGCAGAGCAGAGCAAATTGGATTGCCTTTGGAAATTTGCTGTCTTTTCAATGTCATCAATCTTTTTCTTAATAAACAGGTTCAAATTTTGAATATCTATATTTTTCTGATAATGTTATATGGTTATGAATCATGGAATATCATAGTCTACAGAGAAGTGAAGTTGAAGGATACCCAAAAAGCAATGGAAAGGCACATGGTAGACATAAATAGGTTGTTAAAGGGGAATTGTGCAGGAGAAAAGGTGTAAAGGTTATATCAGAGAAATGAATGACCAGAAAAATATATGGGACAGTCACCTATCAAGAGTGAGGGATAACCAGCCAAACTGCTGCCTGCCTCTTCTACTCCTATTCATAAGTTGCTAAAAAAGAAATGGAGAAATCACACGCTGTCCTTACTGGGTTCATGACAAATTTCTGTTTCATAAATTTACCTGCAGAAAGGCAACTTTTTACTTCTCACTAATTTCTTCTCCATCCCACTCCCAAGAACAACTGTCCTAGCCTCCTGAGGCTCCTGTTTGCTATGACATTTGGCTGATTACATTAAAATCCAGAATATTACAGAGTCTCCATATGTATTGGAAACCTTCTCTTCACTAGCCTACACAGCACTTCTCTTCCTACCCTTTCAGGGTAGGACTTGTCATTTGTACTTTATAGAAAAAGTCTGTGTAAAAGCAAGCACCCTGACATACACATGAGGGCCTGCTATCACAGGTTCTGTGATCTGCTTTTCTAAAAGGAAAGGCAACTTTTGAGGGGTCGGCAATCACTTTAATCAAGCACATGTATCATTCACTTAGTTCAGGGGAAAAAGTCAGCACCCTGAACTTCTGAGAAAATACAGAGAAACAAGATCAATAGACAGGACTTCCAACTGTCTGTCCATAAGTAATACATACATCACAGATCAACAGACAGATCCAACTGTCTGACCATACATATATAGTTACCAGAGAAAGAAGCACCAACATCTGAGTTTTCAAAGCTGGGGGTACTCCTTACTGGCTGGCCAGAGTTGTGAACCCAGAGTCTCATCTGGCTAAGCAAATACTTCCAAAGAGTAAGCCCCAAAGTAAAACCTCACTTCAGAGTATATATACACTTTTCAGAGCCAGAAGGTATTACAACCCTTGAGAATCAGTGCATTAGAAATTAACAAAAGGTGTGGGCCTCCCCTAATCAAGCTTCCCTTAATAGGCAGGCCCATTAATGGGTGGGGAAGATCTTTAACTCTATGGTTAACATTACACATTGCAAGCACTGGATGATTCCAATACTTTCCTTATTTGTTCTCCCTGACCTTCCCCACTCCAATACATTCTCCAAGCAACTATCAAATGTATTTTCTTTAAGTATGGATTTGACCATGTCATACACAACCCTACATACACAAGCCTAGTCAATAAACTGAAGTAGCTAATCTCTAGGGTCAAATTTAAACTCTTTTGGCATTCAAAGCTCTTCATGGCCTGCCTCAATTCAATTGAATTTGACAAACATTTCTTTATTGCCTAGTAAGAGCCAGGCACTGCCTTGAGTACTGGTGATGCAAATAAGAAAAAGAAAGACAATCATTGCCAAAGAGCTTACAAAGTAATAAGGGAAAACAATATACAATAGGAAGCTGGAAAAAAATATGCAGGGGAAATGGGGTGGAAGAGCACCTAATTCTGATGGCAAATGAAGAGTTAGCTTAAAAAGTTCTGAGCTCTTTATAAAGGAAAGCTTCAGGAAGAAGTTATTGCTCCTCCAGTCATAGGACAGAGACAACAGAGGACCTGAGAAAGTGACGAATATCAAAAGTGACTCACTCTGCATAAATTTCACTTGATCAGCTGATCCTGGGGGAGGAATGATAGTTGTGGAGGCAAAACCAAGCAGAGCCATTGATGGAAAATGAAGAAGTATATCTGGGTCACCCCAGAACCTTGCTTTTGATCTTTTTCTCTTAGGGAGTCAGCAGGGGAGATAGCTTGTCTTTGTGAATGCTGAATGTCCAGTCCCTCATTTGAAACATGGAACCTTGGGTTTAAAGTCAGGCTAAGGTTAAAATCTTCCTCCCTGGCACTGACTGCCTGGAGCATCATCAGCCTGAAGGTACCCATTCTTATCTGGCCTCAAAAGCCTAACATAGTTGCTAACTTCCCAAGTACTTACACATTACTCCCCTCTGAGTACTGTGTCATCCTTTCCTACTGGGTTTACTTCTTATTTTTTCATATAAAGTAGTCCATTTTGTGTTTCTATGCTTTTGCAATGGTTTTGTCCCATGCCTGGAGTGCCCTCCCTTTTCTTTTCCATCTCTGGAATCCTCTAAGACTTCAAGACTATGGTAGCATGCTCTACCTGCTATGGGAGAACCCAAATTAAATCCATCCTATACATAAATTGGACTTTGGGTGTTAAAAGGAATAAGTAAATTTTTTGCAAGTGTTATTCAACAATGGTTCACAACTTTGCCATTTCATGACTGACTTAAATATGTAGAGAACATAAGGTAAGTCCAACAGTTCCTACTATTCATGGATTGTAAGAAAGCATTGGATTTGACTCTTTTAACATTATTGAAGATTTCTTGAAATGTGTGAAACATAAATAACCTTGTCTGTGGACTGTCAGCTCATAATAGTTGGATGAGGCATAAAACAGGGGGGTATATGCTTGCCACAGGCATTTGCCATTGTGATAGAGGACAGTGCAGTCTTAGGTGAAGAGAAATTTTGCCTGTATGTTGAGATCCTCCTGAGGCTCCTGTTTGCTATGACATTTGGCTGATCACATTAAAACCCAGAGTATTGCAGAGCCTCCTGGAAAATATTTGTTAACCACTCAAAATAACTGACTATTCACACAGGAAAGATGAAGATGAAAAATGTCTAGAGCCAAGATTATGACATACATTTGAAGTGGTGACTTATAGAGCTCACATATTAATGTATATATATATATACATATATATATACATACATATATATATAATATATGTATATATATATATATATGGTACAATACTGAAGGACAACAAATTGAGCTTAGAATAAGACTAGAAGAGGAGAACAGACAGGCTTGCCTTTAGGAAATACAGAGCATCTTTAATGACCCCAAGTTTCTCATGAAAACAAGTCAGTCTTTTTAATACTATCTTGTGGCAGTATGTTAGAAAGATAGGGAATACAACAGTCTGAAGAACTAAAAATGAATAACACATAAAGGACAATGCAGAGGCACATTTTTACAGTTATTTTTTATTTTGTTTTTTTCTTAATTACAAATAAATACAATTTTTCAATTTTTCAACATTCATTTTCAAAAAAAATTTGAGTTCAGAATTCTTTCCCTCCTTCCATACCTTCCCTCCTTCTTGAGAAAACAAGCATTTTAATATCAATTATATTGTAGTCATGCAAAAATTTCATATTAGCCATGTAGCAAAAGAAAATGCAGACCAAAATAATCTCCAAGAATAATAAAGTAAAAAAGCATGCTTCAATCTGCATTCAGAGTCCATCAGTTTTTTCTCTGGAGGTAGATAGCATTTATCATCATGAAGTCCTTTGGAATTGTCTTGGATCATTGCATTGGTGAGAATATTTAAGTTGTTTGCAGTTAGTTATTCTACAATAATGCTGTTACTACATACAATGTTCTTCTGATTCTGCTCACCTCACTCAGCATCAGTTCATGTAAGTCTTCCCAGGTTTTTCTGACAGCATCCTGTTTGTCATTTCTTATAGCACAATAGTATTCCATAGCAATTACATATCACAATTTGTTCAGCCATTCCCCAGTTGATGGGCACTTCCTCAGTTTCTGATTCTTGTCTTATGACTTGTGCAAGACTAGTAAGTGTCTGAGACTGGAATTGAATTCAGGTATTTCTGACTTCAGGCATAGCATTCTCCCTATCTTTCCTACTATATCACCTAGGACATGCTCAAGTCACTCAGTATGAACAGGCAGAGGTGGGACATTATGCTTCATTGGAGGGACATCCCAAATTGATGAGATCAGAAATCCATTTAAATATGTTTTATGCAATATCTGTCCTATGATTAATATTTTTAAATGACACCTTCTTATAAAAAGGGAGAAATCAAGTAAAATTGAGTTTATTTGACTAACGCTTAAAGCTAGAAAATGGTATGGGTTGCTTTGTAAGGTATGAATTCACTGTCACTGGATTTACATGGTGAGGTGAGAAGAGTAGGGAGTGAGTACCCATTGGAGATTCAATAATGGAAACTTATGTATCCATATATTGAGCTAGATGGCCTTTAAGGATCCATCCAAATCTAAGACTATGTCATCAATGTAAAAGCCAAATTTTCCCCATCTGTATTTTGAACTTATTGAAAGTTTGTTGAAGCTTATTTAAGATTAACTTTAGACCAGTTCCTATACTATATTTTATACTATACTTTTATACTATATTTTGTCTCCTTAAAAGAAGTCAAAACTAGAAGGAGAAGAAATGTCCAAAAAAGCCTTCTTTTTATGGTAATTCTGGTACAAGTAATAACAACAACCTCTCAAAAAAAATCCAGCTAAGTTTTCCAGAGCCAGTCAACTAAAATAACAGTATAAAACACTTGAACTACTTTGGGGGTTGCTTATCTGAGCCAAGTCTTTGAATCTTTTGAGATTTGACCATTAACAATCTAACCTAATTTTTTTCACTCAGTGGTGGCACATCACACCACTGCGTAGCAGAACCAAATCCAATTTGGCCTCAGACATCAACTCTGCAGGTCTGGAAGAAGCTGGGCAGCTACTAACCCTCTGGCAATAGGATGTGAGCCCTATTACTCCATATCGCTCCTGCTGGGCAATTTGTGCAACAGCATGGAGCACTGGTTAAATGAAAAAACCTTTTGGACATCCTTTGGAGTTGGAGTGGAGGTTCTTGCTGCATGGGAGGTGAGTCAAAGAAATCAAAATCAAAATCGCAAGATGAAAGACTGGAAAAACCCACAGTCTAGTTTTCACCCTGGCCACAGTGGCAGGAAAACTGCTGAGGGAATAGGTAAAGAGATAATTTCAGCAAGAAGGTAAAGGATACTTTCTGATTAGCCATAGCAACAGCTATGGACCATCATTTTTGAGATAGATTTTTGATTGTGTATCATATAATCATAGAATTATTAAAACATTTCTATATATCAATTCATTTGACAAATATTTATAAAATCCCTACCATATGTTTAGCACTGTACTAGGTGCAGGAAATTTACACACATGAAGCTAAACTCAAGGCTCTCATAGCCTACATAGCTGCAGATGAGGAATATGTGATAAAAGACCTGGTCAAAGATAAATAAATGGAAATGAGTATGATGTATGAAAGAGAGAATTGGTTTTTATCAATCGATGCATATAAGACTGAATGCCAGGGTAAGTAGTTTAGACCTCATCAAAAAGGCAATGGAGACCCATTGCACATTCTTGAGAAGTAGATGGCAAAAGCTGTGATTTAAGAAGGCTAGTCTGTCATTGTGATGCAGAAGAGAGGTGAGTGAGGGAGAATTCATACAAAGCTATTGCTATAGCCCAGGCACAAGCTGACTAGGCAGTACTATTGGGAATGGAGAGGAAGGAATATATCTGCAACATGTTATAACAGACTGACAGGTTGTAAGTCAAATTGGTTATATACTGACTATATGAGCAGAAGGTCAAGAGTAAAAAATGTTGTTAAAAGTGTAAAGTGTGAGAGATGGGGAGAATGGCAGTACCATTGACAGAAAGGAGAATGCTAGGGAGAGGAAGAGCTTGGGAAGAGGGAAGGAGATAAGTTCAGTTTAGAGAGGTTGGGCTTGACACAATAGTTGGATATTCAAATAAAGCACCAAAGAAAAGTACAGTTTGAATTGATTGGGCTAATTAGACCAACAAGAAATAGTGATCTTTCTGGAGGGAGACCTGAATCTATAGGAAAATGTAATAACAACATGCACGACCATACACCCAGGTCACTACTTAGTAGCTGCATTTCCTCTATCATTTGTTGTCTCGCACATGCACACACAGTGTAGATATGCATATGTGTATATATGCGTGTGTACACATACTATATATGTAGATGTGTATATATATATATACATATATATACATATTTATATGTGTGTGTATGTATCTTGTCATTTACACCATATTTTAAGCTTTTCAAAATTGGAAACTTTCTTTGATATCTTTGGCATCTCCATGACTAACACAGATTTACCTCTGTGTAAGTCAGTAGGCACTTGATTGATGAGCACTTATGAAATTAATCAAGCCATCAATCCTCAGTTTACCATATAGGAGCTGCTTGAATACTGCTCTCATCTATATGTTTAGCCTGATGGAGCAGAGTCATGGTTAGGAAATGAATTATAGGATAAAACAGTATTCCTCCCAATGGTGAACTGGGGAAGAGGAGGGAGAGATTGTTTTTCTGTGATCCCATAGTAAAATTAGGAAGGGATTTCAAGTATATACTGGTAACTTAGTATTGCCAAGAGAAGAAGGAGCTTGCTAGCCTAGTGACTGCTCTCCATGCTACTGCTTTTGTTTTTGCCCCTGGATGCTATGTTTATTACCTTCCCATCTCACGTTCTTATTAGTTGCTTCCTCTAATCCATTGTCCCCATAGTCTCATCCCCTATAAAAGAAACATATTTAATTCATTTCAGCAAACACATTTTAAGTGCTTGCAGAACACTGTGCTGGCTACTGAGGAAGCTACAGAGTCAATATGGAAAGGGGATAGAGTGCTGGACCTAGCAACCCAAGGATGGCTTGCATTGAAATTCTTAAACGTTTACACACTATGTGAGCCTGACAAGTCACTTAACCTCTCTAACCCAGGTAAAAGAGTGGATAGAGCATTGAGCCTGGAGTCAGGGAAGATCTCAGTTAAAATGTAACCTCATAGGTTTACTAGCTGTGTGACCCTGGGCAAGTTACTTAACCATTGTCTGCCTCAATTTCTTCAACTGTAAAATGGAGATCATAATAGTACCCACCTCCCAGTGTTGTTGTGAAGATCAAATGAGAACATATTTGTAAAAGCACTTACGCAAGGTCTAACACCCAGTAAGTACTTAAGAAATGCTTAATCTTCCCTTCTTTTCTTTGAGTCTCAGTTTTCTTAACAGTAAAAAGGAGAACAGAGCTTTTGTGAGGCTGAATTGAGACTGTATATGTAAAGTACTCTGCAAATCTTAAAATGTTATATAAGCATCAAATATTTTTACAATTATATTGATGAATAAGGCATGCTCCCTGCTCATGGGGAGCCCACAATCAAATAAGGAAGGTGAAAAGTGTATAAATAAGTATTGTGCAATATGGAATATATAAGGTGCATTAGAAACGGAATTCAGAAGAGGAAAAAGGCATTTCTTCCCAGAAGAGATAAAAGTAGTCTTCCCAGGAAACAAGCCATTTCCTCTGGGTCTTGAAAGATGAGTAGGATTTCAGGCAGCAAAGAAAGGAGGGAGTAATAATATTATATTCCTTTAACATTCTACTGCACCTAACACAGTGTTAGCTTCACAGTTGCATTTTTTTTGTCCAGACCTGTAATTACAATGGTATAGGGAGCTCCCTGTGAAGAAATCACCTCTTCCGGTACAGATTAACAACTGCTCTGAAATTGTTTTAGTCTTAGAAAACTGTCTGGAGCTTCATAAGGTTAAAGGATTTCTCCAGAATCATATAGACAACCCTTTCTAACTGCTCTCTCTCTCACGCATAGTAGGTGTTCGACAAGATTTGATTGTTTACTGTTCTTTCCTGAGACAGTTGGGGTTAAGTAACATGCTCAGGGTCACATAACTAATAAGTGTCTGAGGCTGGATTTGAACTCAGATCTTACTGACTCAGGGGTTGGTGCTCTATCCACTGTGCCACCAAGCTGCCCTAGATTATTTACTATCTCTAAGAACTGTCTTATGTAATCAAAGTAAATGTAGTTTTCTTTCCCCCCAAATACTCATATTGAATAAGTCAGAGAAACTTGTAGAGAAACCAGTCTAGGGGATATAGCTAAATTGTGACTAAGCCAGGGGACAGTATGATTAAAGTGTAGAAAAGGAAGAAAAGACTGAAGAAAGAGCTCAGAAACATAAAATAAAAATAAAAACATAGGATATAGGGAGTTGAAAAAAAAGATTAAAACATATCAATGTGAAATTTGGAGAAACGGTTAGTTAAGTCTAGCCCAAGAAAGCTGAAGAAAAGATATATATAGATGTAGATATAGATATATATTTGAGACATATCATATATCTCAAAAGAAAACACTTTTGCTGGTTCAGTTATAAAAGTGGAGATAAGCAACATGTACAATCTAGGTCAAAGTGTTTGCCTTTTTAAGAAAGGAGGGAAGCTAGGGAGGGAGGAAGGGAGTTTAGAACTCAAAACTTATAAAAGATGTATATTAAAATTGTTTTTCTGTGTAATTGAGTCCAATAGTGCCAAATTGGACTATTGATAAGCATAGAATACAATTAAGAAAAAGAATTCAGATTCTTTGGGCTACTGGATGAAGTAAATGTTAGGCCAACAAGGCAATAGACTCATCTTACACTGTTTTCTTGTTATTCTCCTATCTAAATATAAATTTTTCCCCAGGATTTTCCAAGTTTATTCCATTCTAGCAAATATTGCTGACATGATACAAAATAATATTATTAATTATAGGAGTAATGAACTTAAATGGGTGATCTAGTCTAGATCTTCCCCATAAAAAAAGATTTGAAATGAATTAACTGATACCCACAGAGAGTATATGTCTTGCTGAAGGTTATGCACAAAGTAAATTGCATAGTCAGAATTCAAACTCAAGTTCATCAAGGACCCTTTTCACAATACTATTCTATCCTAGCTCAGCTTTAAAGGTTCTTTATAATCAGGCATAGATTTAGCTTTTTTCCCTTATTTCACAATAAATATATTTATGCAGTTCATATTCCATCTTACCTGGATTGTTTATACCTGCAGGTAAAAGTGCTTTCCTTATGTAAATTTTCGCGGAGTCTCTGATCTCTTTCTACCTCATCCCTATCATATTCTACTTTGTATCTCAATTACTCATGTATATGTCATTTACACCCCCACATACATACACCCCTGAGATTAAAAATCCCTTGTAGATAGAAATTATGTTGCTTTTCATCTTTGTATCCCCAGCTCTTAGCACTGTGCCTTGTACATGCTTAATAAATGTGCATTGAAATGAAGGAATATTGTTCTGGGATATCATCATAAAGATATCTAACCTGAGCAAAGAAAGTAGCATCAATACCATAACTTAAACAAACATAACAATAAACCTAAAAAAGTTAAAGGGCAGTTAGTGTGTGTGACCAAAGTTTATCAAAGGACAATGCCCATTTTGAATGAGGAATATTACTGAGTTAAGGATCCAAACATACTCTGTTCAGAACTTTTTTCCTTTTGTTTCATGCAAACTCCAGAAATAAAAGCTAATAACAAAACAGCTAACAAAAACAAGATTTCTCAAATGATTTTAAAAAAGGAAATGGGAATACTTACACTGAAATTCAATAGTTGAAGTTTTTTTTTTTTAATTTGATAGCATGAATCCAACTTAGACCAATTATACCAAAACAGATTAATTCAGAAAACTGGTATATTCTATAACCTGTATGAATGCATGTCTTTTCCCATAGTATTTGACAGAAGTTGCCGAACATTTCATGACTTGAACTCTATATTCTGTATGGAAGTTATTGCCTTAAGAGCTATAGGAAAAAAGGAGGAATTAATGAATGGATATCTGGGTTTCAAATATCATTTGGTAGAAGGTACTTGAAAGACCATTTGAAAATCTTTAGAAAGGCATTGAAAAAAATACATCAATATCCAGCTGGTGTAATTCAATATCATATTGCCCAATTAAGAGAAGAAAAAAAAAGAAACATGTGAAAAGGAATCCAGAAAAAGTTTATTATAAATCCAAAAGCATGTTAGAAAGCCTAGATTCCCTTGATCAGCAATTGAAAGCAAAAGCCAAAAGGTTAAGATAAACATAATGTTAAACAGCACAAAGAACAAAATAAACAAATCTACTTCACTTGAAGAATTTACTATCAAAGATTGAGAAGTAAAGGAATCAGAGGCCAGAAAGAATCTTCAAAAGATGATAGAAAGAATCATCATCTTTATGGTAGTAAGTGTGCAAGCTGGATCAAATGGAAAAGAGTAAGTTGGTGCTTGCTCTTAATATAAAGAACAACAAAATATATTCTGAGAAGTGCAATGGGGTTGGATAAAATCTACAATTATTGGCTCAAATATTTCACTGTGGTATATGAATTACTAGTAAAGCATTTTACCAGTCTATTCTCAGATACACTGGGCCATCTCCAATTGTCCTGATCTATGTCTGGCCACTGAACCCAGATGTTTCTGGAGGAGAAAGTGGGATTGGTGACTTTGCATAGCCCTCCATCACTTAAATCCAATTTACTTGCAAGTCATGGTGTCATCTTCCTGATGTCATGGTCCTCTTCCAGAATGAAAAACAAACCACAACCTATGATGCCCCACAGGGAATCCAACTTGCCAGTTCCAATAGGGTAACTCAGCTCCTCCTTTCTTCTCCTCTCCAGACATGGGGTATTATGCCCTTACCTGAGCATGCTCTGCCCAAAGGAAGGTAAATTTTGTTGACTGAAACCTAACTTGATTTCTTTCTTAAAAACTAGGTCTTAAAATAAATTCACTCTGTATCTCATTGGTGACCAACAATTATATAGTGAATGTAAATAGTGGTTGTTTCTTTTTGGCCAGAAAATCTATGGGTCTTTCCCTCCCAGTTTGGTGTTTTGTTTTGTTTTTTGGATTAAAGGGGTCATATTTTGACTCGCTTAAACACAGGAATGGTTTTTGGTGTTTGTTTGAATAGGCTTTGCCTCAGTCAAATTGAAACCTGTTAAAGACCTTAGCTTAAAAGGACCAAGGTGTCCCACTGCATCCTGGGCTATCTCCTGTTGTTGTGATCTATATCTGGCCACTGGATTCAGATAGTTCTGGAGGAGAAAGTGGGGCTGACTTTGCACAGCCCTCCCTCACTCAAATCCAGCTCATTTGCAAGTCATGTCATCATCTTCCTGATGTCACGGTCCTCTTCTAGAATGAAGGACAAACCGCACAATCCTCTTAGACACAAGTCTGATCCCACTTTTCCTAAGAAAAGATATTCTATATCTATTACTACAGGATAAAAATATTAGAAGATGCTACAAATATAGGCCAAGTAGGTGTTAATATACTTTATACAAAGGATTCACAGCTTATATCACTATGGCATATATAAAAATCTATAAATAGAGGAATTAATTATTAAAATGTATTTATTAAACAGCTACTATATGTTAAACATTGTGCTAATTAAAATGACAATCCTTAATCAAAGGAGTTCATTTTAATAATATGTTGATTGAAGAGAAAATAACTTGCTAAAAAAATCTCAAAAGTATAAACAACTTTATCATCAATTTGATAATTATTGAATCTGATCCCCAGAAGCACTATCACATTTATACTACATTTGTGAATCATTACAAATTCTTTCAATAGCTCTGAATTTGTGATTTATTTGTACAAAATATTTATATGAATTAGATACAAATACAGTGAGAACACTAGATTCTTTTTTTGTCCAAATACAAAATTATTTAAAATACATCACACAGTTATGATAAGAATAAGTGACACCAAATGTCACATTTTTCAGGAAGAAATTTAAAGCTTATTATTATTCTGCTTTTCCCTAAATCCATTATCATCTCTCCTAAATAGTACTAAGTATGACTTCCAAATTAAAGAGACACTGAGAGTAAAACATCTCATTAATCTCTTAACATATTTTGATGACATTAAGCCATATGGTTTCATTAAAAACACATACATCTCCTTTATCTTGTGCAATTTTTCTCCAATGATATCAAAATATCATTTGGACTCAATTAATACCAAACTTTAATATATGCCAAGGAAAAGTAGAGACTGAAGGATCTGAGCTTGAATCTGGAGGTTATTGAATGAGAAGATGAAAGCAGTACCTACAAGTACGTTGCAATCCTCAAGGTAGGACATGATGAGCATAAAGATATTTAAGCGGTAGCTGAATATATTAGGAGATTTCCTGGCATCCTGAAATCTAAGCCAACTGGGAACATGTTTAAAACAGTAACACCTAAACAATACCTGTCTAATATAACAGATTGTAACAGAGCTTAAAAGTATCCTAAGAATTCATGTAATATTAATGAAACACAAGGTCCAATACCCTGAGGTAGTCACAAAAAGATGAATACTTCCTCATCGAAAAGGAGATGGTTGATAGTTATTCGCAGAGAACACGATCTCTCAGCACGGGTCAAAAACTTACAGAAAAAATACTTATGCAGCAAACAGACATCACTTCACTGAGCAATAGTAAAGACACTGATAACAGATGCATATCATTGAATTTATTGAATGTAACCAGAGGTGGTTTAACTCTAGATGGGGCCCATGAGATGGCTAAAATCCAAGGATTAAATCGAAGGACATCCATGGACAACGTGTGCCCACGTTGACAAAGAAGCATCAAACAAATGACAGAGTGTGTTCAAGGATCAAAGTGGAGAAGTTCATAATAGCAGTTCAAAATTAAACTGATATAATAAAAATTTAGAGAGTTTATTCTTAAAAATATCAGACTTCATCATCAATTTAGATTATATAAGGAAATAGTAAAAAGTACGTTACACATCTCTGTAGACTATATGAATTTGGCACTGTAACAGCAAAGACCCCAGCATACATAGGAGGGCCTGCTGTATAGCTTCTTAGATCTGCTTCTCTAAAAGAAAAGCAACTTTTGAGGGGTCGACAATCTATTTTAATCAATCACATATATCATTCGCTTAGTTCATGGGAAAAATTCAGCACACTGAACTTCTAAGAAAATACAGAGAAACAAAGATCAACAGACAGAGCTTCCAACTGTCTGACCATAAGCAATATGCACATCACAGATCAACAGACAGATCCAACTATCTGATCATATGTACATAGTTACCATAGAGAGAAGCACCAACATCTGAGTTTCCAGAGCCAAGGACTCCTTAGTGGCTGCCCAGAATCTCATCTGGCCAAACACTTCCAATGAGTAAGCCCCAAAGTAAAACCTCACCTCAGAGTATATATACACTTTCAGAGCCAGAGGGCATCACAGCCCTTGAGAACCAGTGTCTCATTAGAAATTAACAAAAGGTGTTCCTACAAAAATACATCCCCTCTAATCAAATTTCCCTTAGTGGGCAGGCCCATTAATGGGTGGGGAAGATCTTTAACTCTCACAATTACCATTATAAGCACCTACTAGATACTTAGCAATATATGACCTAGTGGCTAAAATTTTGCATTGCAGCATGTTATCTTTCATGAACCGATGGATGACATATTCCCATACTACAAATACAGACCTCAAAGTATCCTCAAGAATACAATCAACAAACTCTACTGGAAGTAGATAATACTGAAATATTATCATAAAATGAAAGTTGCAATCACTGTGAATCCACAAAAACTCAAGGACATTATTTTTAATAGATGTTGCCATGTTAAATACTAGTGATCTCTAAGCTACATGTAAAACAAAAACTTCTTAAAATACGGACATCCTGAATGGAGATTAGAATCATGTGGGAATACAGTGACTTACATCCTATCAACCCTATTGTCCAGTTTGCTTCTAGAGTTGTATTGAGTATGCTTTCAGGGGGTCTACAGAGGAGGAGCTTATATACTCATGTACAATACCCTTCTTCAATGGGAACAAAGTCTTTAATTTATTCCTTTGTGCAGTAGTCCATAGGTCATAATATTGCAAAGAATAATAGCCAACTCGTTGTGGGACCATTTCCATCTGTACCCCATTGGAAAAGAGAGAAGAATGAAACAATAATGGTGATAATGATGATGATGATGGCAATAATAATAGGACAGAATCAAGTGGTTTAGCCAGACTTTAAATACATGACCATCTTTCCTAAATAGAATGAAGTGTAGTTTCCAAATTGAAGAGGGAGTCAAACCAAAACATCTTATTAATCATTTGATATCTGTGGATGACTTCAAGATATATAGTTTATTGAAAATACTTTTAACAGCTTCTTTATCTCTTGGAATTTTTCTCCAATGATATCAATACCATTTGATTATAATAACTGTAAGATTCTTTTTATATGTCAAAGAAATAGAGAGACTAAAAGTTTGGGGCTAGAATTCAGAAGTCATATTCAACCAGCAGATAAAAGCAATACTTTAAAATACATTTACATCAATCAAGACACATATGAAGCTATCCAGGAAAAAGAATGACTGAATGTTAAGAAACTCAGCAACATGAAATCAAAACTAAATGGGAAGAACATTTAAAAACAATCAGTGCCTATGTAATTCCAGTACTTAATGTACATTGAAACAATGGTCTGTAACAGAATTAGAAAGTATCTAAATAAAAAACCACACAGCATTTTGAAGCATAAGACTCATTACCCCAAGGTAGCTATATAATGATTAAAATTTCCTTCTCGAAAAAAGAAAGGACAAGATAGATAGACACTATCGAAGCACAAATAAACAAGTCAAAAACCTTTTGCAACAAGTAGACATCACTGAACAATACAAAAGGTAGACAACAAAGTTAGTTACATACCGTTAGATTTGTTGAATGTAACCCAAAACAGTTTACTATTAGATAAAGCCTGCAAAATGGCTAAGATCTAAGAGAGGAATCAAAAGACCTCCATGGCTAATGTACATATGAATTCAGTCAACAATATGTCGACACAGAAGCTTTGAATCAATGACTGAGCCATGTAGATGTATTTGTAGAAATGGGGATGGGGATGGGGGTTGATAATGGCAATTCAAGATGAGGTCATCAACACAAGAAATCAAGAGGGTTAACCTTAAGAAGCCCAGACTTTATAGTCAATGTAGATTATGCAAGGAAATGGCAGCTACTTTTGAACATACTGTAGCAGGCTGCAAAAAAAACAAAAATAAAAATAAAAAAAATGCAATGCCTTCTGAATAGCTACCAGTGACCTGGGGGACTAGAACTGTACATCAGAAACTCCTTATCTTTCATGAACTGACAGGTGACAAATCCCCAAGCTACAAATATAAACCTCAAAATATTTTCAAGAACTCAGTCAAATAACTGTACCGGAGCTAGAGAATTATCACAGACCAAACTGTGAACTACAATTGCTCAGATGTAATATTGATCCATAAAAACTTCAGGATGATTTTTCACAAATAAGCTACGTGGGACAAAAAGGTTTCAAAATACAGAAATCTAGCCAAAGATAACAAAACCATGTGGGAACAGAGTAAGTGCAATCCCCACCATCCTGTCCGCTACTGGAATTGTGGCAAAGATTCTTTGAGAGAAGTGATTAGTTTACATCTAAAGACTTTTTATCTACCTAATAATATGCAATACACTAAATATAAAAGATAATAATAAAAAATAATAAAAATAAAAAATAACAGCTAATTATTTGGACTGACTTTTTCTGAATTCCATCCCAAAGTCCCCTCCCCAAAGCATGAGAACAAGATAACAACAACAACATTTACATGGCGCTTAAAAGTTTACAAAATACTTTATTTAGTTCATTTGATTCTAGCAGCAAACTATAAGGTAGTTTCCAAAAGGTAGCCTTGACTAAATTTAAGTTACTTGCCAATGCTCAAGAAGCTAGTGAGTGTCAGATGTGGATTTATTCTCAGTAAGCAAAGCAGAATTTCAGATTTACTGTCTCAGTTAAAGACATCTGTTACTCTGGGAAGTTAAATAGGAGGACTCTGCCCTGGTAACTAAAGCTCCTGATCCTGGTTAAGATTTACACACATATAAGTATAAGATGATCAGCAAGACAGGAAGAATTTGCAAGGAAGGAGGTAATTGATCCAGAAACCCTGAAGCAATGCCCCTGCAAATTGAGGGGCCAGAATTATGGAGATAATAACCAATAAAATACTCTCTATGTGTGAAAGGGCAGGGAATGATTCCAATGAATTCTACTTTATCCAGTAGTTCTCATAACTATTTCTCCATGGGTATGCAGTTTACTTTTGATGTTGCCAAATGATGGCCAGGTATAAAGAGTGGAAAGATCACTGGCCATGGAATGAAAAGATGTGGGTTTTGATCCTATGTCTGCAACTAACTAGCTGGGTGACTTTTGGCAAGCATTTTCTTGTCTTGGGGCTCTCAGTTCCATCATGTGTAAAATGAGGGGACTACATAACTTTTAAAGTTCCTTCTGACTTTTAAAACTCTATCAAATAATTGTTTCGTATTTGTGTCTCCAGAACTTAGCAGAGTGTTTGGCATATAAGGATCTCTTAATAAATGCTTGTTGATTGATGGATTGATTGCTGTTTTTATCTCCTGAGTTACGTTTGGGAAACTGAAATGTATCTTCATCATGCCCCCGAGGCCCTTTCCTTCTATGTTTAAAGTGAGATAATGACAATGAATCACTGGATATGGAACCATTAAAAATAAATTTCAGCAATTTCATGAAATCGCTAACCCTGGAGAAATGTGTGGCTGCTATGTATGAAGTTATTTTAAACAGACTTTCAGTATCATCAGCAAAAGTGGGATACAATGAGTAGAAAACTTAGAATAAGAAAGAACTCAGTTCAAATCCTGCCTGAAGGCTTACTGGTTGTCTGAGTCTGGGAAAATCATGTAAGTTCTATGTCCTCAATCAACTCAACAGTACCTCTCATCTGAGTAACAGACAGATTCTCCATTGGTGGAGGCATTTCCTACACTAAAACTTCCCTTTTGCTGCCGTACTTTCAAAAACCCATTGAGTGGCACATGAAGGAAGAGGTCTTCAGGCTTTGATGGGTAGGGGGAGGCTGTACCATAAAATTGTATAACTCAAAGCGTTCTGTACCTTTGTCTTCCCTTACGCAATTAGGGATGTGGCTAAAGCTTGCTGCTCAGGTTTTATCTTGGAGACACAATACGTATTTTTTTTTTAAGTAAGCTATTTTTGCTTTAAAGAAAAAAAGTCGGGGGGACGGAGCCAACATGGTGGAGTAGAAAGATGCATATACACATAGCTCTGAACCCACAACCCATAGAACATCGGTAAAAAGGAACTCGGTGAATTCTGGAGTAGTAGAGGCCACAGCACAGTGGAACAAAGGAGATTTCTGTTCCAGAGGGACGTGCAAACCTCTCACAAAATGTCCGTCGCACTGCGGACGTGGAGCCCAGCCCAGCCCTGCCACGGCCGCGGCACGGAGAGGAGCAGATCTGAGCAGGCTTCAGGGACGGGATCTCCAGTGGCCGTGCGGGTCCCTCCACCCACAGGTGACAGGGGTCAGTGAGAGGGTCTTCTTGGCAGGTCGAGAGGGGAGTGGGGTGCCTCCATAACTCAGGCCCCCTTGGGAGGCAGTAGCTGACTCAGCGGCAGACCAGGGCTCCCCAAGCAGGCAGGAGCCTGGATCCATTGTTGAAGGTCTCTGCATAAACCCCCTGAGGGAACTGAGCCCGAGAGGCAGCCCTGCCCTGACCTGAGTACCTGAACTTAATCTCACACTGAACAGCAGCCCTGCCCCTGCCCAAAGCACTGAGGCTGCGAAGCAGCATTTGAATCTCAGACCCCAAGCTCTGGCTGGGTGGATCAGGAGGCAAGGTGGATGTGAGGAGAATATTCAGAGGTCAAGTCACTGGCTGGGAAAATGCCCAGAAAAGGGAAAAGAAATAAGACTATAGAAGGTTACTTTCTTGGTGAACAGGCATCTCCTCCCTTCCCTTCTGATGAGGAAGAACAATGCTTACCATCAGACAAAGACATAGAAGTCAAGGCCTCTGTATCCCAAACATCCAGACTAAATATTCTGTGGGCTCAGGCCATGGAAGAGCTCAAAAAGGATTTTGAAAATCAAGTTAGAGAGGTGGAGGAAAAGCTGGAAAGAGAAATGAGAGATATGCAGTCAAAGCATGAACAGCAGGTCAGCACCCTGCTAAAGGAGACCCAAAAAAATGCTGAAGAAAATAACACCTTGAAAAATAGGCTAACTCAATTGGCAAAAGAGGTTCAAAAAGCCAATGAGGACAAGAATGCTTTCAAAAGCAGAATTAGCCAAATGGAAAAGAAGGTTCAAAAGCTCACTGAAGAAAATAGTTCTTTCAAAATTAGAATGGAACAGATGGAGGCTAATGACTTTATGAGAAACCAAGAAATCACAAAACAAAACCAAAAGAATGAAAAAATGGAAAATAATGTGAAATATATCATTGGAAAAACAACTGACCTGGAAAATAGATCCAGGAGAGACAATTTAAAAATTATGGGACTACCTGAAAGCCATGATCAAGAAAAGAGCCTAGACATCATCATCTTTCATGAAATTATCAAGGAAAACTGCCCTGAGATTCTAGAACCAGAGGGCAAAATAAATATTCAAGGAATCCATAGAACACTGCCTGAAAGAGATCCAAAAAGAGAAACTCCTAGGAACATTGTGGCCAAATTCCAGAGTTCCCTGGTCAAGGAGAAAATATTGCAAGCAGCTAGAAAGAAACAATTCAAGTATTGTGGAAATACAGTCAGGATAACACAAGATCTAGCAGCTTCTACATTAAGGGATCAAAGGGCATGGAATATGATATTCCAGAAGTCAAAGGAACTAGGACTAAAACCAAGAATCACCTACCCAGCAAAACTGAGTATAATACTTCAGGGGAAAAATTGGTCTTTCAATGAAATTGGGGACTTTCAAGCATTCTTGATGAAAAGACCAGAGCTGAAAAGAAAATTTGACTTTCAAACACAAGAATGAAGAGAAGCATGAAAAGGTGAACAGCAAAGAGAAGTCATAAGGGACTTACTAAAGTTGAACTGTTTACATTCCTACATGGAAAGACAATATTTGTAACTCTTGAAACTTTTCAGTATCTGGGTACTGGGTGGGATTACACACGCACACATGCACACACGCACACACACATAGAGACAGTGTGCACAGAGTGAATTGAAAAGGATGGGATCATATCTTAAAAAAATGAAATCAAGCAGTGAGAGAGAAATATATTGGGAGGAGAAAGGGAGAAATGGAATGGGGCAAATTATCTCTCATAAAAGAGGCAAGCAAAAGACTTATTAGTGGAGGGATAAAGAGGGGAGGTGAGAGAAAAACATGAAGTTTACTCTCATCACATCCCACTAAAGGAAGGCATAAAATGCACGCTTATTTTGGTACGAAAACCTATCTTACAATACAGGAAAGTGGGGGATAAAGGGATAAGCAGGGTGGGGGCGGATGATGGAAGGGAGGGCATGGGGAGGAGGGAGCAATTTGAGGTCGACACTCATGGGGAGGGACAGGATCAAAAGAGAATAGAAGTAATGGGGGACAGGATAGGATGGAGGGAAATATAGTCAGTCTTATACAACACAACTATTATGGAAGTCATTTACGAAACTACACAGATTTGGCCTATATTGAATTGCTTGCCTTCCAAAGGGAAGGGGTGGGGAGGGAGGGAGGTAAAGATGTTGGAACTCAAAGTGTTAGGGACAACTGTTGAGTAATGTTCTTGCCACTAGGAAATAAGAAATACAGGTAAAGGGGTATAGAAAGTTATCTGGCCCTACAGGACAAAAGAGAAGATGGAGATAAGGGCAGAGAGGGATGATAGAAGAGAGAGCAGATTGGTGATAGGGGCAATTAGAATGCTTGGTGTTTGGGGGGAGAGGGGACAAAAGGGGAGAAAATTTGGAACCCAAAATTTTGTTAAAATGAATGTCAAATAAATAAATCAAAAAAAAAAAAAGAAAAAGAAAAAAAGTCACTTATAAGCATCAAAGGATAATTTTGGACATAATTCTTTCTAAATCTCAATGTGACAGAGCCAAGGTAGCCCAAACTTATGTTTCCCTGTCTTTTCAGCTTCTGCCCCTTATGCTCTGGCAGCTTAAGTGGGCAGGGAATTGCAGTGACCTTAAATTTTGTCATCTGACCCTTCCCATTCTGAACACTGAGATGCTTACAAACCAAGTTTTCAACAGTGTGTGCAAGGACTAGCTGTTTCATATGAGTAGCAGAGAAATCAATGTGTTCACCTAACCAAAAGCTCTGGGCTGCTCCGACATGGAGCACCAGTCAGGAGTCCATGAGAACAACTTCTGATCACTTTTTGCCTCTCAAAAGTGGGTCTTGACTTCTACTAACAAGGGGTTAATACAGAAAGAAATCAGAAACCAATGCATGTACCTAGTGGAGGAGTCAGTCTTAAATACCCCTGGCTCCTGCTGCAATAGACTACTGTTGCTGGTTTTCTCTCAAACTGGTAGCATCTGGTTTTTTCTTCTTTTTTTTTCCTCCACAGCAGAGTGTACAACAGATGGAAAACTTTAAAAATTCTTTAAATGAAATCTTTATTTTTTAAAAATTAAGAATACATGATCTATCCATAGGTTAAAAGTTTTGCAAAACCTGTGGGAATTGCAGGGCATAAGTAGGAGGGCATTAAGTAGGAGGTAAATAAAAGAGGATGGATAGAAAGAATCTTCTTTATTTTCACGACCTTGTTTCCTTTGTCTCACTAGTTCTTCTTTATTTGTATTTCATCAAATGTTTGAGGGATATGCTAGCTGGAGCAAAATAGATCCAGATCTGGACTGAGGGAAGCATTGGATCTGTGATGGGAAGCAAAGAAAGCAACTCTGGGTGAGGCTAAGTGAAGCGCCAGGAATTCTATGTCTGAGACTCATGTTCTGACTCTTGAGTGCTGTAAGCCAGGGCTTCTTAACCCAAGGTTCACAAGCCAGGGGTTCTTCATTTGGATGCCATGGATGAATTTCAGGGGAATCCATAAACTGGGATGGGAAAAAAATATCACACCTTTATTTTCACTAACCATATCATTAGATTGCCAAATGGCTCCATGACACAAGCAGATTAAAAACTGTCCCACCTAGGGATTACACATACACACACACTCACACATATACATATGCACACAGAGACGAAGAACACAGAGTGAATTGAATAGGATGGGATCATATCTTTAAAAAATGAAATTAAGCAGTGAGAGAGAAATATATTAGAAGGAGAAAGGGAGAAATGGAATGGGGCAAATTATCTCTCATAAAAGAGGCAAGCAAAAGACTTTTTAGTAGAGGGTAAAAAGAGGGGAGGTGAGAGAAAAACATGAAGTTTACTCTCACCACATTCCACTAAAGGAAGGAACAAAATGCACACTCATTTTGGTATGAAGACCTATCTTACAATATAGGAAAGTGGGGGAGAAGGGGATAAGCAGGGTGGCGGGAGATGATGGAAGTGAGGACAATGGGAGGAGGGAGCAATTTGAAGTCAACACTCTTGGGGATGGACAGGATCAAATGAGAGAATAGAAGCAATGGGGGGCAGGATAGGATGGAGGGAATTATAGTTAGTCTTACACAACACGACTATTATGGAAGTCATTTGCAAAACTATACAGATAAGGCCTATATTGAATTGCTTGCCTTCCAAAGGTAATGGGTGGGGAGGGAGGGATGAAGAGAAGTTGGAACTCAAAGTTTTAGGAACAACTGCTGAGTTCTGTTCTTGCTACTAAAAAATATATAATACAGGTAAAGGGGTTTAGAAAGTTATCTGGCCCTACAGGACAAAAGAGAATTTGGGGACAAGGAAAGGGAGGGATGATAGAAGAGAAGGCAGATTGGTGATAGGGACAATTAGAATGCTCAGTGTTTTGGGGTGGGGAGAGGGGACAAATTTGGGGAGGGGAGAAAATTTGGAACCCAAAATTTTGTGAAAATGAATGTTAAAAGTCAAATAAATAAATTAAAAAAAAAAAAACTGTCCCACCTAGAAGACACTGAAACAATAGTTAAAGTGCCAGAGCAAGTGATGGAGCCCACAAAGTAGCTAACTTTTCAAAGAAGGTTTCAACCTTTGGCAATCACTTTTTTTATTTTTTTGGAGAGGGAAGGTGAGGCAATCAGGATTAAGTGAATTGCCCAAGGTCACACAGCTACTAAGTGCCAAGTGCCTGAGGCCACATTTGAACTCATTTCCTCCTGACTCCAGGGCCAGAGCTCTATTCACTGCTCCATGTAGCTGTCCTGGCAATCACTCCTGCTGCTTATAACCATTACTTTTCAGAAGAAGGCCCTATTGGTGAATCACAGGATCCTAAATGGTAAATATCAATAAGTTTAATTGTAGTGGTCATGGCGAGAACAAAATATTTATACAAGTGCTTAGGTATGGGATTTCTAGAGGAATAATTTTCCTCCTTTTCCTGAAGGGAGGACATGAAGCTATCCTTATGAGGGCTGTCATTATAACATCCATTTTTCTTGAGGAGAGAGCTTCAGAAGCAAATTTCTCTGTAGAACATCCTCGGTTTTACACAAATGAAGTTAATTTTGTGTGTATGTGTGTGTGTGTGTGAAACAAAAAATTGCAAATCAAATTATCTTTTTTTTCATCTTCCTCAGTCTCTGGGGTCTGGGTCAATGTCAGTATTGGACAAGCTCTGACATAGGCAAGTTCCATATTGAACAAGACCCAGAAAGGAAAGCTTGTTTGCTTTATTACAGTGCTCTCCAGCATCAACTGCTAGGATGCCAAAGGGCAGTTGTCTTATTTCAGTTAAGAATGAAGTACCCTAAGCTCAGTTTCACACCTCTCATACAATATATAGTTCAAAAAGTTTCTAACATAATTCACCATCTTAGTGTTTGTGTTGTAAGAGAAAAAGATAATTATAAAGACAGACTAAAAGGCCAGGAAGTCTTATATCAAGAATGCCATGACAAGACAAGGGTGCTGTGGTAATTTGACCTCCTTCCTGTTTTGAATGAAAATTAAGCACAAGCTTTTCCTGTTACTTTAGCTGTCATCTAATCCTTAAAATGTGACCATTTACAAGATTAGAAGAGAAAACACTTTCTCAGTTTGTATCAGAAGTGCCCCTCTTTGGGAGCCTTCTGCTTTGTGAGCTGAGAGACATTTAATCTCTCTGAAAGGTGGTCTCATAGGGACCCTGGAGGTGATCCACTGGTTGACTTGGTATTAAAAACAAACAAACATTCAATTAAACTCAGCATGTATTTACTGAGCACCTACTATGTGCCTACCAGAGTGAATGAATGAAAGAAATATAATACACAACCTCTGTACTCCTAATTTATGTTGAAGAGATGAAATCTAGGCATTTTTAAAAAAGAATAGAATTGAATGCTAAAAATGATGGGTCTTGTGATGTATCTTGAAGGATAGCCTACAGAGGGCTAACCAGAATGAATTAATAAATGATGGAAGGAAAGAATGAATGAGTAAAAAAAAACATTATTAGGTGCTGAACATATGCAAAGCATATATATATGTATATATTGTATATATATGTATATATTGGTGATGCAAATGGAAAAGCAGAGAACTGCTCTCAAGGAGCTTAATTAATCAGGAAGACAATATATATGGAAGGTTATAGCTGAAAATTATATAAATAAATATATAAATGTATAAATATACAGATGGAAAGGCCCCATGGTTCATAGAATACAGAGGCAAAACAAACGGTAATGCCTCTTTTTTAAATGTTATTTCCACTGATAAAATCACATCAGTTTCTATTATTGAACTATTTGATGGTGCCAAGCACTCTGATGGCAAGAATTTTCTTTCCTATATCTTCAGTAGCTAAAACTATTATAGTTGCTGGAGCAATTGCCAGACTGTATAGAAATACAAGGATTGCTTCCAATGATAGTTGTGGCTACAATGTGTTGGAAGTAATAGCTATTTCCAAGACTCTTGGGTTCAGAGACCTTAGCTTTCTTGATTGAGGTCTGAGGGAGCATTGCATCATGGTCAAGATGGTTTGAATTGACTAGCAATGCTGCCTCTTATTTCTCCTTCAAGTTGTCTTGCTGCTTAAGCTAGGCTAGATTACTTTCTCGGTGGGTCACAGTTGGTTGGTATTTGGTGGAGTTGGTTGGCCCCTTCTCCATGGGTATTATTTCCCCAGATGATGGCTTTGATGACTGACCAAAATCAGAACCAATGATCTGGGGAGTGGGGAGAGAGGCTATTATTTGCCTCTTGGTGACAGCTAGTGGTAAGAAATGTAGATCTCTTCTTTCCAATGATTTCTCTGTCAGTTATGGCTGCAAAACATGGACTGGAAGCAAGAATATGGTATATAGAAAAGTACAATTGGCCAAATTTTTGAAGGCAAGGACAGTAATTAATTTAGCATTGATCTTACGGGCACAGGTAACTGCCATTTGTTGAACAGAGAAGTAACATAATGAAAACTGGTAGTAATTGTCAGAATATATTGGAGAGTAGAAACACTGGAGCATGAGAAGTTAGGTAGGAGGCTCATCTAGAGGTGAATAAAATGCTCCTTAGACAGCTTGGAAAGTTACATATTTAATTTATCATATACCTTAAAGTAAAAGAATTCTGTACATCATGGTATCAAACTTAAACAGAAAAAGATCCCTGTGGAATACATATTGACTTAAGAAATCACAAATTAACATTTCCTGTGTTTTATGGTATCCTTGTTTATTTTGTTAAATATGTCCCAATTATGTTTTAATTTGGTTTAGGCCAGACTCCCCCATTTTGAGTTTAACACTTCCGCTTTGTAATTTAATATGAAAGCTTTTTTTTCTGTTCTATGTATATGGAAATATTAATTTTATTTGCTCATCAGAATTTAAAAAACAAAAAAATTAAAATAAATGAAATTGGAGCATTAGGTCAAGGTATTCAAAGTCCTCCACAATTTAACACCATCCAACCTTACCAGACTTATTTCACACTATTCAACTTTACATATTATTCCAGCCAAATTATGCTATTTGCTCTTTATTATTCTCCTCCTGTCCTCTTCTATCGCATGGTCTCCTGTGTCTAAATTCATTATTGTCATCTATTAGAGTCCTGCCTCTCCCACAAAGATCAGCTTTATGTGCTACTTTCTCCATTGTCTTTTCTCATCCTTTAAGCTAGATGCAATCTCCCATAGTATTTTATTTGAACACCTCCTTTGTAGGTAGAAGATCATAGATTTAGAGTCAGAAGGGACTTTAGAGGTCATCTGGGCAAACCCTTTCCTTTTACAGATGAAGAAATGAAGTATTGGGAGGTAAAATGATGTTTCCATCACTATAAAGGCAGGATTTGAACCCAGGCCCTGTGACTCTAGATCCCATACTCTGTTCACTAAACTGAATTGAAAACAGCTCAGGAGTATGGTAGTGACAGTGCAAAAGAAAAATCCCAGGAGTAGAAAAGGTAAATCTGAAAGAAATCAGAAGATCCAATAGAACTGGATGTTAGATTGACTAGAAGACATATAGGAGAAGAAAATATTGATTTAAAACTCTTAGTTTAGGAACTAATATGACTGGGAAATTGTGATAAATAGTGAAGGATCATAATTCTCTAAGTTGATCTTTACTACACTATATCATGGCCCAATAAATATATCAATACAAAGTCAAATTTATAGGCAATTCAATTAGGTCATGAAGTATCAGTTAAAATGGTTGTTTGGTATCATGTAAACAGTTGCCGTTCAGCCATTTTCAGTCCTATCAGACTCTTCATGACCTCATTAGAGGCTTTCTTGGGAAACATAATGTAGTGGTTTCCCATTTTCTTCTCCAGCTCATTTTATGGATGAGAAAATTGAGAAAAACAGGGTCACACAGCTAGTAAGTGTCTGAGGCTGAATTTGAACTCAGGAAGATAAGCCTTTCTGAGTCCAGGCCTGGCATTCTCCTCCACTTCATCACCTAGTTGCCCTTATGTAGGTAGAACAAACATTAGTTAAATGTATGTTGGCAGTATAAACTTAGACTAGGAAAGGACCTTAGAGATCATTTTGTCCAGCTCCCTATAAATGAGGAAACCGAGCCCTAAAGTCGTCAAGTGACTAGCCTAAATTCACCCTGTAAGTGAAAAGCTAGGATTCAGACCCAGTGTCCCTGACTTTAAATTCGGCACTTCCAATTTCTACTCTGCTATGTTAACTTCCAGTATTTCAGTCAGCATTTTCCTATTCCTTTCAGCTTTTGATGACTTCTTTCTTTTCCTGCTCCTTCACTTCTCCCCATTATGTATTAAACCACTGCAGCTGTGCTGCTTTATAACAAAGCTACTACTCCCCTTCTGTATTTGAGGAATCCACAAAGTGGAAAAGAGATCAGCCCCATTACAGTTTCAGCAATGGATAACCAGTCATCATTTGGTGTAATGCCTGTCAGCGTAGAGAGATATGCAAAGTACACTGCTTTACAAGGATATAAAAGCCACAGGTCATGCCCCTGGCATTTGGCATTTCATGCAAACTGGTTTGATAGTCAAAAGGGTTGATAATACTTAGGATATTTTCAGGGAAGGGTGCATTTCATAAGCAAGTCAGAACATGTATTTACCTTTATGCGTTATATTTTTTTGGTCACAGAAGAGAAAGAATAATTACCCAATTAGTTCGTGCTCCTTGAACTGTTACAGATGGGTGGTAAAGTACAATATTCTATTACTGGAGAAATTATTTTCAGGTACTTAGTGTTTGTTGTAATTAAGATCCACATGGGGGGGGGGGGGGCAATGTTGAAAATTAAGCATGTGCTGCCACCTAGAGAATAATGGTGGACCAACTAGGATTCTGGGTTTCTTGTGTTCATCCAGGAAAAGCCATTTCATGGTGGTGCTATTTTATTCTACTGAAGAACTATGTAAAATGTGATTGGGCAGGCTGAGATGTTTCATGTAATGGAGACCAAGCAGTCTAGCAAATGACTGAGTACATTTTTGACATTTCAACCAGACGTTCTGATATCCTGTAGTCACAGCGACAGAGTACAAAATTGTCAGCTTCCAGCCTCTCCCTCAGAGGATTCCCACGCAGATGTGTCTGTCATTTTACTGCATTTTCACAGAGCAAGGTAGAAATGAAAAGAAAATTAGGCCTGACTTTAGGCTCAAAATTGTCACAACAAATCCATAACATGGATTTGTTCTTCCTACAAACATCAGCTGAGTACCTACCCTTGGACAATCATGGTGCCAGGCACTGTGGGCAATCTGCAAAATTACTAAGACTTAGTCTACATTCAAAGACCTTTTCATCTAGTAGGCAAGAATAAATGTACACAAAAAATCATAATACACAGTATTAGCTTGGCACAAGAGGTATAAATGAGTGCTTGAGGAGTTCAGGAGATTAAAAAGTATAGTAGTAATTAAGTAAATCAATCCCCAAACCCACTTCTTTTAGTCTCTAGTAAGTTGAATCTGTGTTTCAATGAAGATCCTGCAATGAAAATAAGAGGACTCCCCACCCTCCTCAGTTCATCCTAGAGAAAGGTGTGATCTCAATCCAAAATTCAAAATAGCTGTCAAGATTGTTTTGGACTGCCTCCTTACAGAAGATGGAAAAACAGAAGCATCTTGTTGATGAACATAAGCTTTGTTGGTCTGTCTCTGTTCTGTGTACTTTATTTTATGTACACAGGATTAATCTACCTTTTAACCAATTTATGAAAGTTATAATTTAGAGACAGTTATGATAGAATGAAGGACATTCTGGACTTGGAGTCAGGAAGACATGGCTCTTACACTTAATGATTGTGTGAGTGTGGGAAAATCACTTCACCTCTCTAAGATTCAGGCTATTCCCCAAGATTAAAAATCATCATGTCTTGCAGCCTGTGACAAAATCACTGTTCATTGACCTAAAATGCATGATGTGTAAATTTGGTACCTTTTCATGGTTCATGTGAGTATACATTTGGAACCAAAAAGGACCCTTGAGGAAACGGAGTCCAACCCCTTAGTTTAGAGATGAGAAAATAGAGTTAGAGAGAAGTTAAGTGATTTACCCAAGATTACACAGCTTATGGAATGACAGGGGCAAGATTTGAATGTAAGTTCTTTGACTCTAAAGTGAGAGCACTTTCCACTGTCTCACATTCATTGCCTCTCTTGGTTTGTTTCTTAGTAAGTCCCTCTTCCTTAACCCTTTGGTGTTCCTTTGAAATATCCTCATGCGTGGCATCATTTGAGAACAACACTGGCAACTCCATCTGGCCTGCTAAAATAGTGCTGCTGTATATACAAAAGCCCTTGAACTTGAGCTGAACCTGAGGACTCTAACACATCTATGGGGTAATAATGGTTTTAGTTCACCCTCTCAAAACCTTTCATTTGCAAACCACAGATGAAACTTCATCTGCTTTGTATTAAGCCAGTTTATGACACTAGAGAACTTGGCACCATTATCATAAACCCCAGTGCTGGTGTTTACCCTTCTGAGGGGGAAACAATACATTAGCAGCCTGCCTTTGTTTATTTGTTTTCACTTTAAACATACTCAGACCCTAGTACCCAAAACATTTTCCACTCCTTCCAAGCATTATTCTTGGTTGCTCATGACTGAAAAGCCTTGAAATGACAGAAAAGCATCTGGTTTTCCTGATGTCTTTAAGTGGCTTAGCAAGCAGAATGGAGCCCTTCTTGGCAGCAGTCAAAGTTTTCCTGAAAAGGCTGGATCCACTCCCATAAGAAATAATCCTTTACTATACAGAAATAAGAGATTGCTTACAATTTTTCTTCAGAAAAACTTTTATTGTGGAAGTTGTATTTTCTTCTGCCGACTTTTGGGCTGACAACTGCTGGACTAAAAGGTACAGTTTACCTTTAGCTGAGAGTGCCACTATGAGGGCAAAATGAAATCAATGGAGTTCCCCCTTTGCATTTAGCTAAGCTGTGATCTCCTTCAGGGCAGGATCTATCACAGGTCTGTGATCTCTGCGATCTCACAACGTTCCTTGCATCTAGTGAAGGCTCACCGAATGATTGTTGATTGATTAAGAGGAGAAGGATTAATTGGAGAGGTGAAAAGGGGTGAGAGTAAAAGGGACAACAAAGGGAAGAAAAACAAGCAAGAAGGAACTAAGTGTTCATGTTGGGGAGCTGTGGACGGCTACCGATCTTTATCTCGGGTGTCTCTCAGTGACACCATGCCCCTGAGGTGAGGGAGGAGAAGGGAGACCCACAAAAGGTTAACATCTTCACCTGACCATTGTAGAAATAGCTAAGTGGTAGTATGGCCTGACTTTCCAAAGTAAATAATTTCGACCACTGAGCACAGTAAGGATTCTTGGCATGAGATGGAGTGGAATCATCTATTTAACCCTATATGTGCTTTCTTTCCAGTCTCTTTTCATGCTCATTTTCTATTTGCTGAATAGAGCACAGATTCCTTGACTGCCACGTTTCTCCAATAAGCTTGTTTTACCAATAGAAGGGGAGGTAGTCTGAATGAAAATATTTTGCTCTGGACTGAGGGCACTTGATTAGTTTTCCAAAATCACAGTTCTAAACCTATCAGTCTCCTGTTTAGATACCTTCAATAATTTCTGGTTACTCTATAATAGGACACTGTGCTGACTTTTGCACCCTTACCCCTACCTTACAACTCAGTGGAACTGGATGGACAGTCATTCTCATGCTTTCTGGCTTCTCTGCTTTTGCTTGGGCTATTCCCTCCAGCTGAAATGTCTTCCCTCACATCTCTGCCACCAGATTTAGAGTCAGACTACCTGGGCTTATGGTCTGACTAAAACACAAGTCGTGTGATTTTGGGCAAGTCACTCCGTTTCTCTGAAACTGCTTCTTCACTTATAAATTGTGTACAAGTTCACAATTTACCTCACAAGATTGGAACGAAGCTCAAATGACGTAATAAATAGAAAGCATTTTGCCAACTTTAATGTACTGAACAGAGGTGTACCAAAAGTCTTAGTGTGCTTTTACCCTATTAAGGCTTAAAACTGGTAAAACTTTTAGGACACCCTGGATAAATGTCAACCATTACTGTTGTTAGCTATTATCTTTCCAAGGTCAACTGAACTACTATCTGCTTCACGAAGTCTTTCCTATTTTCACCCAACCACCAGATGTGTTCTCTGTCTTTCTCTGTCCATCTCTCTGTCTTTAATCGCTATAGCACTCTGGGTGTGTCCCTTCTGTTGCAATTATCTGATAACCCATCAACATTTTATATTGTTGGTGTCATTTTTTCTTCAGAAGACTGATTTTTTTCACTGTGACGCAAAACATGCAGAGTAGTGAATTGTCTGCGAGTCAGTCAGAGTGGTGGCACTCTTGAGGCACTAAGAGTTTAAATGACTTTCCCAAAGTCATATAGTTACTATTGTATGTTACTTGAGGTAAGTCTTTAACTGAAGTCTTCCTGATGTCAAATCTAGTCTTTAATCACCTGCAGCAAACTTTCTCATAGTTCTTTACAATAGAGTTATTTGAATATTTTCAATAGCCACCTTTTGCACTAGATTATAAATTCTTAAGGACATGGCCAATGTCTGATTCATCTTTATATCTCCCCCAGCATCTCTTACAGTTTCTTGCACATAGTAAGGCACTCATTGGTGCCTGGCCAAAGCACAAGCCTACATGATGAAGGTGCTATTGTCTTTAAAAGACATTTGAAAAGAACAAGGTCCAGGGTAAAGATCTAAGCTGAGAAAGAACTTAGCTATTAAAAATCCAAGTGGAGTAAAATGGCATAAATGAATAACTGTTAAAATACTCAAATGGAGCTATGATGTCATCTCTGTGGCTAGTCCTTCCAACAGCGTCAATTTCAGCCCATCCGATGACACTTTGACTATGTCTTCTCTTAAGTTCATCAATACTGGTCCATACAACATTCAGGGGCCTTTTCTTGATTCCTGTAAACATGATAAGGCTACCAACAGGGGCCGTCTATTATTCTATTTTCTAGCTGAGATTCACCCATCTTTTTTCTCATGAATGCTTGTCTTTGATTCCATTTCTCCTTAGTTTCCAGTTTGAAATGAGTTGCAACATGCTTCAAGGACGCTGTTCAGTTCTGAATTATACTTCTGAATATTCTGGATATTCAGTTCTGAAACATACAATATGCATTTTCACTTTTACACAAACTGAAGTGTTCCTTTTCTCACAGCCATACATCACAGGAAGAATATTGGTAGTAAAGAGTTATACCTTTGATTCAGGTGAAAGTTTGCTGTCTTCAAAGGAACTTGGAAATTTTTCAAGTCAATCTAACCTATTCTCCTCTTTCTGTTTAATTCTGGATCTAACTTCATTGTTCATTTTCAGTGTCTGTTCATGAAATATATACTGATGGATGAGGTTTATAGGGTATCCACTCCGCTGCATATCAGAGTCTAGACAGTAAGCATTCTTTATCATTCTGATGAGATCATGGATCCCCCCTGTATTTGCATATTCATCTTCTAGGTTTTCTTCCCCTGAAAATAAAAGCAAAATGCCACTTTAAATTACTACTAGAAATATATATTTCTTGAATTAGGAGAATCTTAATATAGTCAGTTAATTTCATTACTTGAGACTTAGGAACATCCTTCAAAAGAATGATGATGTTACTGTAGTAATGATTCGTTCTAAAGTCCTTAATAAGTGTGCTCCTGTTAGAGGACATGGAGAGTGGTAATCTGTAATTACGAGACCTTGAGAAGCATGAATTCGGCATTAAATTCCGTATTTTTGTAATTCTAAGACAGTATATTGCTTTCTAAGATTCTACCTATAGTAAAACAATAATATATCTATCACATCACTCCAAAGCACATAAATTTATAGTCTGGAATGCTAATTGAAATAATTTATTCTCTTTTTTTCTATGGAAGCTAAAGTGTTTGGAGGAAAAGGGTCATGTACAAGCATTTAACATAAGCAGTGGCCAAAGAGTTTTCCTTCAAAAGAAAAACTTTTAGTCAGTACAACAGGATTCAGATTCCACCTTTGATGATTACTAGCTGTTTGCCTTTACATGTCATAACTTCTCTGGGCCTCAGTTTCCTCATTTGTAAAATGAGAACCTTGAATTAAATGACCTATAAAATACCTGCCAGCTCTAAATCTATGAAATAACTCAGCAGCATAGTATTTAAGTTTGAAATAAGGAAACCAGATCGCAAAACACAGCAGTTTAAAAATGCCATCATTCTGATATTCCATTAAAAATTAAAAAGTAGATTTTGTTTTTCTGGAAACTTATAATATTGGTGCTTTCCCCTAAATACCTCTAGACTACATGTTGTATCATCTGGGAAGAAAAGTATTTCTTTTATCTTCAAATAATATTTCATTTCCTTCTTTTTTATTCCAAGGAAAGAGGAATACCTCCATATAAAACAGCATTGTGTTCAAGTCCAATTAAACTAGCAATTCATCTAGGTAACTATAATATCTTACTCAATTTGATAAGTAGTACATTGTTTTTATGGTTAAATCTTTATAGTGTAAATGTTAAGTAATAACAAGTAATGGGATAGGGTTGAAAAGAGCTCTAAAAAGATTTTGCATGGTTCATGTATCAGACAGGCATGTGCAAGGTCAATTTACAACAGAGGCCAAAGATCATAAGGTTTATAGATACTAGGGCATTCATTCTATGAACTTGCTCAGGGAGGTCCTTTTTCCTCCTATTATCAAAACAAAATTATTACATGATTACAAAAATATTTCTTAATGGTCATGTAACTCTGGACATTACACAAAAGCAGGCAAATTGTATATGAGTTAGATATTCTAATAGAGTTTAATATATGTATGCACATCTATCAATACATATATGTGTATGCAATGATCTAAAATACAGTTCTATATAATACTTTATGAGTAAGTGAATAAATATGTTTGTGTATACATATATTCTTTGTATATGTACACATAAATGCATATATGAAATCATAGGATTCTAGGTTTAGGATCCTAAGTTATATAATTATATATATATGTATATATATATATATATATATATTTCAAATAAGTATGTTTATAAATGTTTATATTTGTATAGGCAAGTAGGCGGCAGAGCACTGGACCTGCAGTCAGAAAGATGTAAGTTTAAATCTGGCCTCAAACACTTACCAGCTGTGTGACCTTGGGCAAGTCATTTAACCTCTCTTTGCCTCAATTTCCTCATAAGTAAAATAAGCATTATAAGGGGCAGCTAGGTAGTACAGAGGATAGAGCATCTGCTCTGGAGTCAGTATGACATGAGTTCAAATCCAGTATTAGACAATTACAATCTGTGTGACCCTGGGCAAGTCACTTAATCTTGATTGCCTCAAAAAAAAACCAAAAACAAATAAAAAAAAAAGAATGTTGTTATAGCACCTATATCCTAGGGTTGTTGTGAGGATCAAACGAGATAATATTTGTAGAGAATTTAATGTGATGCCTGGCACATAGTAAACACTATATAAATGCTAGCTGTTATTATATTTATCTATTATTATTATCAATGTGAAATCAAAGGATCCTAGGTTTAGAACAGGGAGGGGCTTTAAAGATCATTTAACTCATCTCCCTCATTTTATAGATAAGGAAACTGAAATCCAGAAAGGTTAAGTAAATTGTAAGAGGTTAAATGGTAGTAAAGGATAAGGGAAGGGAATAAGCATTTCTTAAACACCTAGGCACTGTGATAAGCACTTTACAAATATTATCTCATTAAGAATAAGTGAGGTGAGAATTGATTAAAAAAAAAAATCCAACACCCTGTCCTCAGAGCTAGGAAGACCTGAGTTCAAGTCTTGTCCCTAGCATCTATGGGCTGTGTGACTCTCAGCACTCTACAATGTTCTCTCTGTCTGGATGTTTCAGAGATGTTACCGAACTTCAATGTTAGAGGAAGTTCCACACTGAAAGCTCACTACCACAATGAAATCACAAGTCCAGTCTCTATTCCTGTCTTACGACCATCTCCAATATCCCTGTGTGTGTGTCTAACATAATTTCATTAATGTAGGGAACAACAATGAAGAAATTCCCTCAGTCAACGTGGACAAGCACCTGTTCTGCAGGTTATAGTCTCCGACAGCAGTGAATTACAAAACCAAAATGTGTCATTCTTGACAAAGATATAATGACTCAAGCGCTATATATAATACTATCTATATAGTATGTACATATGTGTATGTGCATATATTTTCCACTATAGATATTGCAAATGTGTACATACATACTGCAGGATATATGTACATATAACATGTATGCTTGTATGCATACATTCTACCATGATGTACATTCTTCACAAAGTCCTACTTCTGTGCAATTATTGGTCATGGTTTTTCAAATCCAGTCTCAGACACTTACTAGCTGTGGAGAGGTAAAGTGGCCAATTCTTGCTTGTTAAAAAGCCTTTAAATCTACTTTCTAAAGATCCAAAAAGCCAAGTACAGAGAGATTCGTCAACACCAGACAGGTCGCTTAGTGATAATGTAGGGGTCATAGAAACCCATGAAACAGAATCAGAATTACTAGATTGGGGAGAACAAGACTGAGTGAGAGTTTATCAATCATCAAGGAATGAATTCTGGGAGACCATCAATATCCCTAGTGGTATGACCTCAGGGTGGAATCCTCTCAGGACTTTAGGCATCTCATGTAAGACTAGTGGTGAGAGCTGATGAAATGGCATTTTGCTCCTTCCCTTTCAAGCAGAGGGGATAGTTAAGGAGACTAGAAGAAGGAATTTAATGTTATGCCATTTTCCCCCATTCCCCCAAAATAGAAGACTAGCATGCAACGGAATGAACTTTTTATTATGATGATGGTTCTTCACATTATCATAATTACAGAGTAAAATAATTTCAAAATAAAACTTTCTTCAGTTGAGTTGTTCAAAGCAAGCTGTCCCACATTGCATCATGTTTTACTTCATTAAAAGACTGGAAAATTTAAACTGATGTCAATTAGAATTCTAAAAGAACAAATTTTTAAATAACATAAGTGTTTCTATTGACAAAACATAGAATTTTTTGAAGTCAGAAACAACTCCCTAGCTTTAAAATTTTAACTAAAGCAGCTTAACTGCAATTCCAATTTTTCCAAAGCTGATTTTTGTTGTCTTAATTTTTATTTTACTACAAAATACAGCTATAGTATTTGTACATTTTTTTTCTGCCTGTGGAGTCCTCTGCCTAAGCAAGAGAAAAAATCATCTCTTATCCATGATGCCATGTATAGCATGACATTAGCCACCTACCTCTATCCTCATGATACTTCTTTATCCAGATTGCTATCAGATGCCTTGGTAATCCTCTTTTAGAAAAATAAACAAACTTTAACATTCACTGACTTTTTGAGAAATAATTTCCTTTAAAAAATCCTAGATATTCCTTCTGTTAGAAAAGAAAATACCATATGAGATATTCAACTTCATTAATTTGTTTAACCACCATCTGATTATTATCATCAAGTAAGGCACAACAAGGAGATGTAGGTTTGCTTTGCTTGACGCTGTTATGGTGAATGTCCAGTGCAGAGAAAAAGTAGGATTTCCTATAATTGATGAGTATCTTCAGAAACTCCTATGTACAAATGATATTGTGCTGATTACAATAAGCCTATAGAACTATAGACTCTCCCAAATGAGATTCATATAGTTCAGCCTAATTATACTCACAGAAAAAGCAAGGAGATGAAGCATGCTTATTTAGACTATGATGTCATTGGATGGACAACCCAGGAAGCTGCTTCATCAATGTATGTATCTTGATAGACACTGAAGATGAACAGTGAAAAGAATGTAGGATTGGAAGGAGGGAGTAGGCTGGACCACTTTGGGGAATTATACAATGCTTTTAATGACTTCACATTTCTATCCAATGCAAAGGCTCTTCTTTTTAACATCAGTATTCTTTTAGTGATGGTATATGACTGTGAGTCTTGATATAACATTCTCTTTGAGGCACTGAAGTTTAGAGTCAACCAAAGGATTTCTCCCATGAACATACCAAAATTGTTTTAGATTCCTTGGAAGATGAAACAACAAAAATAAACCTTTTCAATGACCCCCTCATAATAAACATAAGGCAAGACAAAATACTGTCTTCCCACCAAAACTCTATTCCATTGTGCTAGAGATCTAGTAGAGATTCCAAGTTAAGAAGAGATTTCCTGTGAGTGGTGAGGTCTTCCTGTTTGTGGATGGCATTGTTCTGAATGTATCAAGCCCCCAGACATAGCAGACCTTTTGGGAAGAGATCTGGGACCATTCAAAGGAATTTGGTCCATCCTTCCATGCAGGGAAAGACTAATGGATGAAGAATTTCCATTGCCCATATTCTAACATACTTTTGAGTAGAAATGTGATAGAGATTATCTAACAGTATGTACATTTGGGGTAGATGGTAAATATGGACAATAAACTGGGCCAGAGTTGAAAAGGAAAGAGTGAGATGGGTTCCTTTTGGAAAATCACAAATCCCAAACTTCCTAAGCATGTAAGTCTCATTTTATGATATAAACATTTTATTCTTGTTGCTGTATATAAAAGAGATCTGTCACTCTACTGCCTCCCTTTCCCCTTGTAATTGCCATGCCCCATGTTGGGAATGCATCCCTCCTTGCTATACTTCAGAAAATATCTCTCTTCTTTCAGTACATAGCTCAAGTGCCAACTTTTACATGAATGTTGTTGGATCCGCTCAACTATTAATGCCCTCCCTCCTTCACCACGTTGTATATAACTGCCTTGCATTTCTTAGTATTTGTTTTCTACATACTTCTAAACACTTTTATGTGTACTTGTGGTATGTCTCAATAAAAAGCAAACTGCTTGAGATTTCAAAATTTTCAAAATTTTTATCTCAGATATCTAGAAGCATCTGGGACACAGTAGGCACTTGATGCTTGTTGATGTATTAAATCACACTCGATAAATAAATAAAGAGCCTACTTTATGCAAATAACTGTCCTACATACTCAGGGAAATACAAAGAATAGATATTATACCTGCTTTCATGGATTATATAGCCTAGTAGATGGGTACAACACAAACCCAGACAACTATAGTAAGTGCAGAATAGTACATTCTAAGTTCATTAGAAAGTTAAAGGAAGCAAGTTCTATGTGAGGTTAAAGAAAGCAAATTGCTACCCAGTTAGGATCAGCCATTTACCATACGACCCACGTGAAAGGTCTAAATCACACATACTGTTCCCCCTTAAGGAAAAGTAGAAGACTTAAATGTTTTCCACTGTGCCCAATGTGGACCATTTCACCTATACCATTGAGTTGATTATGATGACAGCATGGTTCAGAGGAAAGGAAACTGGATTTGGAGTTATAGGACCTGGGTTCAAATTCTAACATTCACACTACCTCTGTAATCATGGGTAAGTTATTTTAACTTTCAGGCCTTTGGTTTCCTTGCTTTTAAAATGAAGATATTGGACTCAGTGACTTCTGAGGGACCTCCTCATTCTAAATAGATGATTTTAAGATTAGCTTTTGCTATGAACATGGGCATCCATCATTAAATGAGGACTTGATCACTGGATGGCCAATCCCATTGAGTTGATTTGGTGACTATAGAATAAATGTGAAATTAGCTTATTCTAGTAATTTTGATGACCAGGCTAAATTAGCCATTTAACCTCCAAGCTATTGCTTAGCAACATACATGATCACGAAGAGTCAATCTGTTCTGTACAAACATAGCCCTGACTCATTACACAAAATCATAACATTAGTAAAGACTTAATGCACTTCCAAAAAAGATTTTGAACTAATGATCTGTACTTAGAGGGTATAAAAAGGGAAATTCTAAAGTTCTGTCATGAATGTGTACATGTGCATATGTGTGTATATTTAAGGAAGTAGCTGCATGCAGTGAATCTGAGATAAATAGTATCTGTTTTGAAAAGACATTGAGAAATTCTTCCTAGGATAACCTATTTTAGAGTTTAATTGGTGGTTAGGGTTTTTTTTTCCTCTCTGGGCAACCATCCCCCCAGCATTTAAAGAAATTTATCACATCTTAGTGTCTTGATATGATCATTGGGTTTGCCAAGTTTCTTATGGAAGTCAATTATATTCAATAAATTTTATAAAGTGTTGAAACACTAAACCTCAGTTCTGCTACTTCCTGCCTCTGTGACTTTGGATAAGTCACTTACTCTCCTCTGTAAAATGGGAGTTGGATTTGTGAGGTTCTTTCCTCTTCTAAATATACATGCCTATGATATTATAGTCATCACAGTCAAAATACCTGTATTGCTATTTTCCTGTCTGTTGTCTTCCATTTCCTTTCTTAATGCTTTTCTTGGGTTACTCTCCAGCTCATACATATCTTTCTTAAACCATAACACTCAGAACTGAATACATCACTCCAGGTGAGGTCTGGTGAGAGCACCATTCAGTGAAATGATCACTTCTCAGTTTTGAGAAGCTCTGTCTCTCAATATTGCCCAAGAAAGCATTAGCTGTTTTGGCTGCCACATCACACTGTAGATACAGGTTGAGCTTTCAGTCTACTAAAATCCTCAGACTTTTTTCCAGAACAACTAGTGGCAAGCCATTCCTCCCTATGAGGAATTCGTTTTACTTCTGAAGTTGATGTCTTGTACCAAGGGTAAGAATTTACACTTTTTGAATATAATTTGATTAGATTCTGCTCAATGCTTTAGCCTAAGAAGGTCTTTTTGGATCCTGATTGACATCCAGTTTACAAGCTATCCTTCCCAGTAGTGTGCCATTTGCAAAGTTGATGAACATTCCACCTATTCCTTTATACAAGTCAGTAATCAAAATGTTAAACAACAAAAGGTTGAGGAGAGATTCCTGTGTATTGGACACTTCTTGCTACAGGGGTACTGAACCACTAATATCCACTCTTTGAGTATGACCATCTATCCAGGTCTGAATCTATCCAGTCACATTCTCATCTAATCCGTATCTCTCTCATATTTTTTAACGAGTACTTATCTCTATGTGTATACACACATACACACACACATGCATGCACACACACACACATACACATACACACACACACACATATATATATATATATATATATATACACAAAAATTACCTAAAAAATAGAGCTGTGAAATGGGCTACCCTGAGCATGGGTGGGTTCTTCTTTCTTGGAGGTCTTCAGGAAAAGGATAGACCATCACTTGTTGGCTTTTTCTTGGTGGACAATATGGATATTGTATATGGATTAGAGTTGATGGCTGCTGAGTTCCCTTCTAACTCTTAAATTCTATGAAAATTTGCCTTGAACTCAAGCATAGTCAGGTTCATGAACCTTGAAAAGTAAGAACCAATAAGACTATATCCAACCACAATTTCATTTATCATTTATTGTGCATTTCAAATCTGAAGTGGTAGTCTCAAAATCATTTTCACTTAGTTTAGCCTAGGGACATTTTTCATTCCTTTTGAAATATAATGTAGGCCTTAATTTCCAGAATGTATTCATTTCACGTCACAGTGGGTTGTTCACATTTTCTCAACAATGCTCCATTTCTTAAAATCCTTCCTGACAGGTTCAGTGCATAGCCTTCCAGTGCGGTCCTCCAGAGCTGAAGAGTTTTCAAGAGAACTCCAATTGGAGCCCTGGCATTTAAAGAGTCATTTTCTCGTTATTTAATTTCTTAAGCCTTCTTGTTATTAAAGAAAACTTGATTAGAAGCTCAGTTGAAAAATAAACTTGTTTAGGAAGACTTTTCACAACAGTAGCAACACGATAAGAAAAACTCTGCTCACTCTAAGGATTTAATTGAACAAAAGAGCAGAGAAAGATCTTATTGTTCTGGAGATCCCTTTCCAGTTGGCACTCACCGTCCAGTTGTTTAGTCATTTTGGTGGTTTACAATAACTACAGCAACCACGGATCTCTGATAATTGAAATTGTACTCACACTGTGTCATTTGTCATTTCCTGCTTTTATTTCTTTGTTGAAATTATCCAATAGCTCTCTTGGTCCATTGTTGAATTCTGATTGGAGACCTCAAAGATGTGGAATAGAAGAGCTAGAGCAATAATGAAAGCTCACATCTATATAGTGCTGTAAAGGAGGAAGGGAAAAAAGTATAAGCGCCTACTGTGTTACAAGCAATGTGCTACATTACTTCATTTTATCCTTACAACAACTCTGAGATAGAGGTGCTATTAATAACCCCATTTTACAGTTGAAGAAACTGAGACAGATGGGAATTAAGTGTGTCTGAGGCTGGATTTGAAATCTGATGTTCCTCATTTCAGACCCAACACTCTCTCCACTATGCCACCTAACTATTAAAATTTATAAAGCACTTAGGATTATAAATTTGAAAATATAAGGAACATTAGAATCTATCTAGAAAACTGCCTAATTTTACAGATGGACTGGGAACCAGGGAAATTAGGTGGCTTTCCTAAAGTCATAGATAATAAGTAGGAAAGGTAAAATTTGAACTCAGGTCCTGTTATTCCAAATCTATTGTCACTTTCACTGTACCTGCTTGTCATTATCTCATTTGTTCTATGTTCATTGAAATTACTTGACTGTTGGGCAATATTTTCTTGCAAAATGTCTAAATAGTGACTCTGGAGCCACAATTTAGGGGACTTTGGCACACACACACACCCTCCTTTTAATTTATCATATCAATATTTTGCCAAGTCTTTGGACTCAACTAACTTTTTCATTGAACTTACTTTCTAACTAAAGTACTACAAAAAGGTGTAGGGATAATTAAATAATCAAGAAACTCATTTACCATCAATCGATAGTGACCACATTTACGCAGCTGCCCCATGTAAGTTGGTAGAGTTGGTGTTCTGTGACACATTCTATTTTGACTAAATTTTTGACTTCCTGATTAATTATTTCACTCTTCTACTAGCTTGTTCCCAATTGACTATGCTATTAATTTCCTCTATTGGATTCTGGAGTGCCCCAAGGCTTAGCCCATTTTATATTTGCAAGGAAACACAACTCTTCTAGGGTTACATTTAATTAAAACACAGCAGTGTTTAAGAAAAATATTTCCCTTCTAAGGTCTGAAGCCACCATCACTAGCATAATTACTTTAGAAAAAAAAAATCACACTGTGGAAAGAAATGAAAAAATATACCAAAGAGCAGACATTAAATTCACCATTTAAATGCCTATGTAAAAAAACCATCAAGAAACCAGCAGTAATATTTATCCTCTCCCTCACTGTCTAAGGAAGACAGACATAGCTCAGTTACAAGTCATCAGTGGTGGGTTGTTGTTATTTGTCCTTCACTCTCTAAGAGGACCATGACATCAGGGAGGTGGTGCCATCACATGCAAGTGAATTGGATTTAAGTGAGGGAGGGCTATGCAAAGTCACCAACCACACTTTTTCCTCCAGAGCCATCTGGGTCCAGTGGCAAGATATTGAAGAGGAAGACCAGAGATGCAGTGGGAGACCTTGGCCCTTTTAAGCTAAGATCTTTAACAGGTCTCAGTTTGACTGAGGCAATACCCATTTCGTGATTAAAGCTAGGTAAGAAATGAGGCAGAGAATGGCTTCTTTGTCCAGTCAAAAAATAAAAGAAAATCAGTCTGAGAGGGGAAGATCTTCAGGACTTCTGGCCCAAATAGAAACAATTGCTATTTACATACACTCTGAGCCAATCTGACCAAACATCTACCAAGGGTTGGTCAGATTCTAATTTAGATCTGACTCTAATACTAGTGCTCTTGCCACCACACAGAATCTCTCTATAAAAGTGTAATGTCAATGTAAAGTTAAGGGTGGGTGGGGGGAAGAGCTAAAGATCTTCCTTGTCAATTAATAGACCTCAATACATTTTGTAAATTTCTATTGAGGCATTGAGTCAGAGGGTCATGTGCTCCAGCTCTGAAAAGTATATAAATACTTGAGGTGAGGTTTTACTTTGGGACTCACTCATTGGAAGTGTTTGTTTGGCCAGATGAGACTCTGAGTGGCTGCTAAGGAGCTCCCTGACTTTGAAAACCCAGATGTTGGTGCTTCTTTTTCGGTAGCTATGGAGGTATGTAAATGGTCAGACAGTTGAATCTGTCTGTTGGTCTTTATTTCTCTGTTTGTATTTTCTCTGTTGGTATATGTGTTTGATTAAAGTTATTGTTGACCCCTCAAACATTGCTGTCCTTTTAGAAAAGCATATCTAAAAACCTATACAGCAGACCCTCCTGTGTATGCTGGGGTCCTTGCTGTTAAAATAGGGTGCTGGGAGAACAAAGTTGAAGCTCACCTAGTCTCTCGTGTAGATACAGCCTCTGTAGAAAGAGGAACTGCCCCACTGGAGACCCAAGTGGAATTGTTCAGTTGGGCAACACAGCTCTTTTCCTTCTCTTTTCTTTTCAAGGTCAGCTTCCACACTTAGAGCAAAATATTTAATTTGAAAAGATTACAAGCCAAGACTAAAGTGAAGGGAAAGGTGCTATGTTACGTTTTTGTTTGAAGACGATTGTGTACTCAATACAGACTCTGCTCTTATACTAATTTTGGCCTAAAGACTAACACTAAGGAAACAGAGGTTCTCCACTAGCCAGCACCACACCATCAATGTGTGGAGATATCTGTCACAACAAAAGGAGAAATTTTGAATATTGTGGATAAGTTCACTTATCTGGGCAGTATACTTTCCAGAGATGTATGTGCATATAGATGGTGAGGTTGACACACACATTGTCAGAGCTAGCTCATGTGTGACAGTCTCTGAAAGAAAGCGTAGGAGAGGGGGGAGGAGCCAAGATGGCAGAGTAGAAAGATACACATATGCTAGCTCCAAACCCATAGCCCATAAAATACCTGTAAAGAAGAACTCCCAACAAATTCTGGAGCAGCAGAAGCCACAGAACAATGGAGCAGAGGAGATTTCTGTTCCAGAGAGACCTGAAAAACCTACACCAAAGATGCCTCGCACACCAGACCTGGAGCAGAGCCCAGCCCTGCCTTGGCAGAGAGGCACTGAGAGAAGCAGATCCCAGCAGGCTTCAGTGATGGAATCTCCAGCAGCTGCGCAGGTCCCTCCACCCACGGGTGCTAAAGGTCAGTGAGAGCGTCTTTTTCGCTCCCTGAGAGGGGAGCTGGGTGTCCCCATAACTCAGGCCCCCTCGGGAGGCAGCAGCAGAGGCAGCAGCAGACAAGGGCTCCCAAAGCAGGGAGGAGCTTGGATCCATTGTTGAAGGTCTCATCATAAGCCCCCTGAGGGAACTGAGCCCTGTGAGGTGGCCCTGCCCCCACCCAAGCACCTGAACCTAATCTCACGCTGAATAGAAGCTCTGCCCCCACACAGATCCCTGAGGCTGGGAAGCAGCATTTGAATCTCAGACCCCAAGCGCTGGCTGGGTGGATCTGGAGGTGAGATGGGTGTGGAGAGGACATTCAGAAGTCAAGTCACTGGCTGGGATAATGCCCAGAAAAGGGAAAAAAAAATAAGACCATAGAAGGTTACTTTCTTGGTGAACAGATATCTCCTCCCATCCTTTCTGATGAGGAAGAAAAAGGCTTACAATCAGGGAAAGACACAGAAGTCAAGGCTTCTGTATCCCACACATCCAAAATAAACATACCATGGGCTCAGGCCATGGAACAGCTCAAAAAGGATTTTGAAAATCAAGTAAGAGAGGTGGAGGAAAAACTGGGAAGAAAAATGAGAGAGATGAAAGAAAAGCATGAAAAGCAGGTCAACACCTTGTTAAAGGAGACCCAAAAAAATGCTGAAGAAAATAACACCTTGAAAAATAGGCTAACTCAATTGGCAAAAGAAGTTCAAAAAGCCAATGAGGAGAAGAAGGCTTTCAAAAGCAGAATTAGCCAAATGGAAAAGGAGGTTCAAAAGCTCACTGAAGAAAATAGTGCTTTCGAAATTAGAATGGAACAGGGGGAGGCTAATGACTTTATGAGAAACCAAGAAATCACAAAACAAAACCAAAAGAATGAAAAAATGGAAGATAATATGAAATATCTCATTGGAAAAACAACTGACCTGGAAAATAGATCCAGGAGAGACAATTTAAAAATTATGGGACTATCTGAAAGCCATGATCAAAAAAAGAGCCTAGACATCATCTTTCATGGAATTATCAAGGAAAACTGCCCTGAGATTCTAGAACCAGAGGGCAAAATAAATATTGAAAGAATCCACCAATCACCTCCTGAAAGAGATCCAAAAAGGGAAACTCCTAGGAACATTGTGGCCAAATTCCAGAGTTCCCTGGTCAAGGAGAAAATATTGCAAGCAGCTAGAAAGAAACAATTCAAGTATTGTGGAAATACAATCAGGATAACACAAGATCTAGCAGCTTCTACATTAAGGGATCAAAGGGCATGGAATATGATATTCCAGAAGTCAAAGGAACTAGGACTAAAACCAAGAATCACCTACCCAGCAAAACTGAGTATAATACTTCAGGGGAAAAATTGGCCTTTCAATGAAATTGGGGACTTTCAAGCATTCTTGATGAAAAGACCAGAGCTGAAAAGAAAATTTGACTTTCAAACACAAGAACGAAGAGAAGCTTGAAAAGGTAAACAGCAAAGAGAAGTCATAAGGGACTTACTAAAGTTGAACTGTTTACATTCCTACATGGAAAGACGATATTTGTAACTCTTGAAACTTTTCAGTATCTGGGTAGTTGGTGAGATTACACACACACACACACACACACACACACACACACACACACACATACACACACACACACACTCACACATATATACGCACACACAGAGACAAAGAGCACAGAATGAATTGAATAGGATGGGATCATATCTTAAAAAAATGAAATTAAGCAGTGAGAGAGAAATATATTGGGAGGAGAAAGGGAGAAATGGAATGGGGCAAATTATTTCTCATAAAAGAGGCAAGCAAAAGACTTTTTTAGTGGAGGGAAAAAAGAGGGGAGGTGAGAGAAAAACATGAAGTTTACCCTCATCACATTCCACTAAAGGAAGGAATAAAATGCACGCTCATTTTGGTATGAAAACCTATGTTACAATACAGCAAAGTGGGGGTGAAGGGGATAAGCAGGGTGGCAGGATGATGGAAGGGAGGGCAATAGGAGGAGGGAGCAATTTGAAGTCAACACTCTTGGGGAGGGATAAGATCAAAAGAGAGAACAGAAGCAATGGGGGGCAGGATAGGATGGAGGGAAATATAGTTAGTCTTACACAACACGACTCTCATGGAAGTCATTTGCAAAACTACACAGATATGGCCTATATTGAATTGCTTGCCTTCCCAAAGGGAATGGGTGGGGAGGGATGGATGAAGAGAAGTTGGAACTCAAAGTTTTAGGAAAAACTGTCGAGCACTGTTCTTGCTACTAGGAAATAAGAAATACAGGTAATGGGATATAGAAAGTTATGTGGCCCTACAGGACAAAAGAGAAGATAGGGACAAAGGAAGAGAGGGATGATAGAAGAGAGAGCAGATTGGTGATAGGGGCAATCAGAATGCTTGGTGTTTTGGGGTGGGGGAGGGGACAAATGGGGAGAAAATTTGGAACCCAAAATTTTTTTAAAATGAATGTTAAAAGTTAAATAAATAAATTTTAAAAAAAAGAAAGAAAGTGTAGGAGAAAAGAGTTTAGACTTTCTACGAAACTGAAGGTCTACAGAGCCATTGTGCTGACCTCATTGTTGTATGCCTGTGAAACATGGAAAGTCTACCAGCACCATGCTAAGAAACTGAATCACTTCCATTTGAATTGTTTTAGGAAGATTCTGAAGACAGCCTGACAAGATAAGGTACTGGACAGAGGTTTTTTCTCGAGCTCAGCTGCTAAGTGTTCAAACTCTACTATAGAGAGTACACTCTGATAGGCTGGCCATGTTGTTCAAATTCCAAACATATATTTACCCATAAAAATCATTTTACAGAAAACTCATGCAAGGCAAGCACTCACATGGAAGTCAGAAGTCATTCAAGGACACTGTCAAGGTCTCTGAAGAATTTTGTAATCAATGGTATGATGTAGAAGACACTGGCATAGGACCACTCAGCATGGCATGCCCACATGAAAGAAAGTGCTATGCTCTATGAGTGAAGCAGCATTACAGTAGCTCAGAAGAAATGGGAGATGTCCAAATTTAACTCCACTCAAAATATTCACGTGGATTCTTTGTGCCCAGCCTTTGGTAGAGTCTTCTGAGTTCATTTTGGTCTGATCCACCATAGTCGAACACACTATACCTTGACCCCAACATGCTAATGTCATTTCAGTCCTCTTTGAGAATAAACGACAACCAGAATGTACTCCCTCCTCAGCTCTATTTCAGCATCCCCTGCTTCCTTCAAGGCTCAGCTCAAGTTGCAACAGCTATACAAGACCTAGTCTGCTTCTCCCCAGTTGCTAGTTTCCTCCTTTCCCCCCAATTTTTCATATTTCCTTTTATGTGTATGTATGTAAAAATTTACTTATCTGTGTATATGTGAGACTTCCTCTCATTCCTCGCTCATGGTAGTATGTAATCTTTTCAAGGGGAAGAACAGTTTTAGTTTTGTCTTTGCGTCTCTAAAATACAACACAGTGCCTGAAACAAATAAATGAAGCGAGGAATAAATGAATAAACACCTATTAAGAGGCACTAAATGTAGCTGTGTTGGCACAGTTTCTTCAGTCCTCAAGCAGTGGTCACAAAGACATCCTCTAAATGAAGAAACTTTGAATAAGTCCATTTTTGACATGTATTGACGGGCCAGATGACATTCTGCCAGATGACCATTTAAAGACAAAGAAGCAGAACCATTACAAACTATTGTGTTTGTAACTTTCAAACTGATTGGCTAAAGCTCACCTACAGGTCAAGACAATCAGCAGAGTCACCTCAGTGGGGAACACCAGATAAATGGAACATGGCAATTGGCATGATGAAATAGTCAAGAATGTTGAACTTTGGTTTGAACTTCAGCCAATAGGTTCATGAGACCATGATTGTCTTAATAATGAGAGGTCATGATTATCTTAAAAATGATGATTATGTGCATTTGCCTAGTACTTCTAGGTTGCAACATATACTTTACGTACATTTTGTCATTTGATCCTCAGAACTACCTTGAGTGTTAGGTCTTATCATTATTCTCATTTAAGGATGAGAAAATAGAGGTTAAGTGTGGTTAAATGACTTACCCAGGGTCACACATCTAGTCAGTATTAAAGACAGGATTCAAATTCCTGCCTCCAAGTCTGGCACTCTCTGCATTGTGCCACTCTTTTTATCTCAGTTTACATCAATATTTCAAGGATTTCTGATTTTGTCAATATACAAACTCTCTCCCTCTATACAAGCATACTTAAAATCTAAGTGTACCTTATAATCCATTAATATTCAAATGTAAGGAAGTTATGAGCTTAAGAAATATGCTGAGCTACTTTGAGTTTAGGTTTTTTAGTCAGTTTTTAAAAATAAGCATCTATTGTTTGAGAGTTAAATTCCAGTTTCTATGTAAATATTAAAATAGTCACCATGAAGTATGTAAACTGTGTGAAATTGTTGTGCAACTGTATCTTAACTGTGTGGTAAAAGAGCACCTTGTGAACAAAACATTCATGACTTCCAAAAAACTACTACCTTTCAAATGCAGTGAGTGGTAGAAGAGATGAGAGATTATTAGAAAATCAAGAATTATGGAATGACGACAAAATGACAGAATTATTAAATACATTTGTATTCAAATTGGAAAGTGTTTTTAAAGTAAAATTATTTCACAATAATGACACTATAATGAATTTGAACATATCCATTTTCTCCTTTCCTCCTTTACTTTGCCCTGCCCCCTTCTTTTTCTCCTCCTGATTGATTTTAGAGGTGTGGCCAATATTTAGGAATAATCATAATTCAAAGCAATATTGAAAATCATGGGTTTTCCTCTGACAAAACTGAAGCAAAGGTTCTTATAGGAAAGAATGCCATAGATTGATCCAGTTGGAAGGAACTTAGTGGTCACCTGGTCAGAGAATCACAGAATTACAGAGTTAGGAGGGCCCTTAGAGAGTAAATTATCTTGGGACAAGAATCCTCTTAAAATCCCCAACACGCTGATCATTAGGCTCTGCTTACAAATCGCCAGTGAGGAGGAATTCACCACTTCCCAAGACAGAACATTTCACTTTGGGATAGTACTCATACCTGGGAAGCTTCTCCTTATATCCAAATCAAGTCTTACTCTTATCTCCAGTTTTTAAATTGATTCTAACATGATTTTTAGTCTTTTCACCATCCATGTCCACCCTTCTCCTCTGAATTCTTTGTCACTGTATCAAAAAACACAGGCCAAGCTTCAGCGATCTTCCCAAACATAATAATAGGTCAAAATCACTCTAAGTTGTAGCAAGCACCCAGGTGAATCGTATTAGCTCTGGGTGTGCCATGTTAGCTCTCCCCTGAGTTTATTTGTATTCTCTCTGAGGAAAATGGAAAGATGATGCTAATCTTCAGTAGTAAAAATAATCATTCTCACAAATAATTTTGTTGTTGTTCAGTCATTCAGTTGTGTCCAATTTTTTGAGACCCTGTGGATCATAGTGCACCAGGCCCTTCTACCTTCCACTATCTTCTTCCAAAGTCTATTCAAGTTCATATTCATTGTTTCCATGACGTTATCTAGCCATCTCATCATCTGCCATCCCCTTTCCCTTTAGCCTTCAATCTTTCTCAGCATCAGAGTCTTTTCCAATGAGCCCTGTCTTCTCATGATATTGGCAAAATATTTAAGCTTCAGCTTCAGTATTTGATCTTCTAGTGAATAGCCAGAATTAATTTCTTAAAGTATTGCCTGATTTGATCTCCTTGCTGTACAATAATTACCAGTAGCCAATCAACTAATGAGTAGAAGTAAATTTTATGCAGATTTTTTTTTGTGTTTTATTTTCAACTTTTTTCTTATGGTAACCAGAGGTCCACCCAGTTCTTTGAAACAGTTAGACTATTAGAACTGAGATAAGTTATCTAGACACTAGATGGCACTAAAGTTTGGGGAAAAAAGGAGTTAAGAGCTTAGACCTAGTTCAGATTTTTTTTTTCCCAAATACCTAGGATGTTGTATCCTAGGTAAGTTAATAAATAGAAAATGTTAAAATACATATTTTAAATTTAACATTTTATAGTGGAGTTTCCGTTATTACCTCACTTAATAGGAGCAATCAATGTGAATAAAATAATCTATTAGTTTAGAAGATGCTTTGGGGGGAAAAAAGTAGATTCATGGTGTAAGTATACATTTCACTATGCAGGTTTCATCCTTCTATGATTTTTTGCCCAGAGCACTTTTCCATATCTTCCCATAATCCTCCATAAAAGATCTATTCAATGTAATAGAAGCGTTTTTTCAGTATTCGGACAGCAAACATGTACATTAATAGAACACCTCCTTTTCTAGTCAGTCAAAATATATTTTCCACAACTTATTACATATAACACAACTTATTGCATCAGCTAAGAAGGTAAGGACTTCTCCTCACCCTTAACAAAGGTTTATAAAATTTCAAAGTTGAAGGACAGAAGAGAGTTATTTTCTACAACCCACATAAAAGCAGGAAAGTCCTCTATGATATTTCCTACAAGGGATCATTCACTCTCTAATGACTTCTAGTTATGGGGAACTCAACTACTCAACAAAGCTAAACATTTCACAGTTGGACAACTTTATTTTTTATCATGGAATTTTATTGTTGGTGTTGGGGTTGATTGAGTCAATCAGTTAAGTGTCCTGACCTATCTAGCCCCAAGATTATTATTAATGAAATTAGTCAAAGGTGTGAAGTAGGTAGAATGAGACCATGACCATCTCCAGTTGTGCCAATCATACACTTTAAACTAAATGTAAGAAATGTTTGATTAGTTGTCACGTCCTTGAAAGCCACTGGATAAAGGGAGTGAATGGCACAGGAAGCATGTTCAAATTGGTGAAACTTGGATATGCTGTATAGGTCACATCTCATGGCAAGCCAATGTAGAATCCCAGGATTTGAGTACCTGAAAACTTAGGATGGAAACCTTTCAGCCAAGTGCCCAAGAAGGAACTGTTTGAGGGAAGAGAAGAGGCACCACATCCACCTCCTCATCCTACCCACCTTTAGATAGAGAAGTGACCTTGTGACCTTCAAAGAATCTTGAGTATTTGGGGAATTCTGCATCAGTATCCTAGCAGCATCTTTGGAATAGCTGACTATAGTGTCTGTATTGAGAGGGGAAAACAAGGTGAAAATGATGTGGAAAAGTAAATTCAAGGTTCTACAAGAGGCCTGATAGTTATATCATACCTATAAGGGAGCATCTTGAAAAGTTCAACAAAAAGGACTTCTGGGATCTGTGAGTTACCTCTATTTACCATACATGCTCTAAGCTTGATCTCACTTTCCCTTGAACTCTGTATCTATTAGTGGGAGAATGAGTTACAGATATTAGTAAATACCTCCTTTTGAAGCTAATTAAATTTAGTTAATTGGTATAAATTGATAGTCACACCAGTGTGAGCTCATGAGCAATAGGAAGGCACCTCCAACCCTTCAGAGACCCTTAGAATCCTGAGGGAAAGTGTAGTAGTGCCCTTCTGGGAATAGATTTGTAACTGGGTGTTAAGCTATCACCTGAGAGCATGTGCTACATCGCACAAACAGGGAATTCTTCTCAGTACTCCCATCTATCCCTCCAAATTCTGACCTCTAGGGTTAAGCAAAAGAAATGTAGTTTCTCTTTTTCATGACAGACCTCTAAATGCTTAAAGATAGCCACCATCTTCCCCTCTTTCCACATCTTCTCTTCTCCTAGATAAACATATCTAGTGATTCAATCCAGTGGTTCCCAACATTTTTTGTTTCTCACACCCTTTCAACAACAAAAAAGTGTTGTGAACCCTGAGAGTAATTTAATATACTACTAATATAATTCTTTTAGAGTTATTCCCTAAGTGCTCACAATAATCACATTGATAACTTTTGTTCCAAAACAACTCCAAATCACTGCAAAAACAAACATAACGATTCATGCATCTGCTCTGTTGTCACAAAAGAAAAATATATTTATAACATAACTGGGCAATTACTTACTTCTTCAAGCACTATTAAAAAAAATTTAGTGAGTTCCTTGTACTAATATCAAGAATCCCAAAGGACTTGGAAACCACTAAATGGGAACCTTTGTTTAATTGATCTCCAGGTGGTATGCTCTCTAGCTGCCCCACCATACTGATAATCCTCCTCCAACTTCATTATAGCTTTTCAATGTCCTTCCCCAAATATGAGATAACTGAAATCAATATTCTGGATGCAGTCTAATTAGACTAGAGTTAGTATGATGGTCACTTCCTGTATTCCAAAGAGTATATTTCTAGATTTGCTATAGTCTTTTTAGTTGCTATTTCACATTGTTGATTCATATTGAGCTTACAGTTCACACGCACACCCTCTGGATATTTTATACAAACTATAATTTAGTTGTTTCTCCACCCTTTACTAACCACTGATTATTTTTCATTTAAACTCAAATTTAAAATGATATTTTCCACTAGTAAATGTCATCTTATTTGATGAGGTACATTGCAGTAAATAGCCATGATCCTTTAGAATCCTGAGTCTGTCATTTAGTATATCATCCACTGGCCAGCTTTATGTCAGCTACAGATTTTATAAACATACTGTTTATAATTTCATTCATGCCATTGATAAAAAATGTCATGAATGAAATTGATTAAAATGTTGAAGAGAGCAGAGTCAAGGACAGACTTATTCAGCACTTATATTAGAGAGCTCCCTTTTAAGTTAACATCAATCCAATCCAAACCACTTATTGATCCTGGTCATCTAACAAGTCCAAAATCCACCCAAGTGTACTATTCTATAGTCCAAATCTCTCTACTTTATCCATAAGGATATCATGAGAGATTTTGTTAAATGCCATTCTGAAATCCAAGTAGTTATAAATCTATCACCCAGTTTAGTGACCCTGTCGAAAAAGGAAATGTAGTTAATCTGACAAAACTTGTTCTTGACCCAATAATAATTCAGAGTGATCACCACTTCCCTTTCTAAAAGCTTTTAAACTATCCCTTTAATAATGCATTATAGAATTTATTCAAGCAACAAAAGCCACATTTATTGATCTAACCCTTGACAAATCTACCTTTTCCCTTTCTCTTAAAAAAAAAAAGTCATGACCACATTTGCCCATCTGCAGTACAACAGTGCCTCTCCTATTCATAATTTTCCCAAGACCATTATTAGGGGTTCAGCAGTCTCACCAAAACTCTCATTCAATTCTTTGGGTGATTCGTCTGACATATTCATTGTGGAAAGTTTAGTGCTCTATTACCACCTGCTCAGTTTCCTGCTAATAAATTTTATTCAGTACTTCCTAGACTAGAAGCAATATGGTAAAAAGTGCTAAAACACTTTGTGGTAATAAAAAGTAGAAAACAAAGCAGGTTCTCATTGATTAGGGAATGGTGGGGGTGGGTAATGGAGGGGAGTGTTATATGAATATAATGTAATATTTCAGTTTTTGTTGCTGTTTAGTTGTTTTTCAGTTGTATCCAACTCTTCATGACCTTATTTGGAGTTTCTTTGGCAGAGATACTGGAGTGGTTCACCATTTCCTTCTCCAGATCTTTTTACAGATGAGGAAACTAAGGCAAACAGGGTTAAGTGACTTGTCCAAGGTCACATAGCTAGTAATTGTCTGAGATCAGACTGGAATTCAAGATATGCCTTTCTAACTCCAGGTCTGGTGTTCTGTTCACAGTGCCACCTACTTGCCCCATTGTACCATAAACAACAAAGAGTATTAGGAATTCCACAAAACAGGAAGATTTCTATGAACTGATTCAAAGTGAAGAAAGAAGCACCTGAAAATATTATATGGAAACTAAAATAATATTAATAAAAATGATAAAAGATAGCTGAACTCGGTAGGGACCAGTCTTGCTCTTAAAGAACAGATGAAGAATTCATATCTCTCCTTTTAAGTAGATAGGAAATGATAGGGGTAGAATACTGTCAGATACCTGATTGGTCATTTTTGTTCTTTGTTACAAGGTACAGTTCAAAAGGTTTAGGGGAGATACATATTGGTAAGCGTTAAATGCTAAAAATCTATGTTGTTAAATGTTTTATTTTTTAAGTATCAAGAAAACATTTTTTTTAAAAAAAAAGCATATTGTACTAAGTCCATTGACCACTTCAGACACTTTTATTATTATATTATATGCAGAGAAGACATCTTGGCAGCAGTTTGTTCTACAAAATAAAATGCTTTCTTACAGTCAATGAAAAATAAACACAATGGTTTTTTGTAATCACTGAATGTTTTCAGCTAATTGTATGACTAAAGAAGTGGTTTATTCTAGAGTATTATTTGTGAAACACTGCATGTTTCAATTACATATTTTCCTCAGTGATATTCTTGTTGTGTATCTATCATTCTGATAATTTATAGAGATGAGAAAGACTATGTGGTAGTGGCTATTGGTATTTCTCAATTAAATTTTTGGTAGTATTAATAATCATGATAATTTCTTACTATTTAACAAATTTTGATGCTTTTAATGTATTCCAACTTTCTTGGCTCATGTCTTTTTTGGGAGGGGCTTAGGGAAGAGAAATAGTTTATGATAGTTTTAAAAATTCTTATGTATGTATATATGTGTGTAACAAATAGGATTTTAAGGTCATCGCTATTTTTTTAGTTAGTTTAAAGATTTCTTGTGCTAGGTGACACAATGGATAGGACATTGACTCTAAAGTCAAGTGAAATCTGAGTTCAAATACAGCCTCAAACACTTACCAGCTTTATGACCCTGGGAAAGTCACTTAATCTCAGTCTGCCTTAGTTTCCTCATCTATAAAATGGTAATGGCAATAGCTCCTACCTTCCAGGGTTGTTGTAAGAATAAAATGAGATAATCTTTATAAAGCATTTTGCAAACTTTAAAGCCCTAGTTATTATTCTTATTAAGCACTCACAGAAAACTCTGGACTGGAAAATATTACTCAAATTTTCAATAAGTTTATCATAAATATTTTCAATTTTTTTCTTCTTTTCAATCACATACATACGTGTCTTTAATGTTTACAGATTGAACAAAGCAGGGAGGCATAGTCTCCAAAGGCAATACCTATTTAAAGTACAAGTTAGTAAGCAGAAAAAAAAAATGTGCTGAATGATATAAGATTCTTAGAAGTATTATATAACAAAACTACAAAGAAAAGTTGAGTAGACAAGAAGCTTGGATAATTCAGTGCACCCTTGTAAACTCCCAAAAGCATATGTAACTGAAACTGGAAGGTCAAAAAAGATTCACAAAGTAGAAGAAATGTGCTGGTATCTCTATAGTCATGTACTTTCATAAGTGATGAGAGTGGAACCAACGTATTTGGACCCTCAACACCTCAAAAACTGATGCAACCTTTCAGTAACTGATGGCGGGAAATGAGGAAGTAATGGTGGCACCTAATAAAATGGAGTCAGGGAAGAGAAGAGTGTCTGAACATGATCTAATACATAAAGAAACAACTTGTGCTGTAGGCTACATGACTTTTTGGGAACTCATAAAGCATGATATAATGCAAAGAGAACTAGATTCAGAATCAGAGAATCTGGGTTTTTCTCATATACAACAAACAATTGGGTTTTACTTTGTAATTCATTTTGTCACTCTATTCTTTTATGGACGAGGTTAAAATAGCCATTCACATTTATCATTATGATTATTAGATTTTGCTTTTCTTTCCATCAAATACTACTATAATATTTCTTTTTTAAACAAGCAAAAAAAGGAAAGAGAAGAGAAGAAAAAGGAGGAGAGATGAGAAGGGGATGGGAAAGAGAAAGGGAAAGGGAAAGGAAGGGAAGGGATGATCAATAGTACTATTTGGAATTTGCATTGCTTAGAACAAAATAATTTGTCTCCTTCTTCTATCCTCATCCCAGACCTAAATCACTGAGTTTTATATCCCACTCTCATTTTGTAGTTTATTTTACTTGAGGCAATCCCCTCCCCAACCCTACTTCCTAACTTAGATATACATCCTCCCTCTCCTTATCTTGATCATAGGCTAATCTCCAGCTTGTTTTATTTTATAGCTATTCTTACAGTCTTTTCCTTTCTACCCTTTGCAATGCCCCCATAAGAAAGTGGTTCATGAGATTTGATACTTACCTAGTCCTTCTATCTATCTATCTGATTGACATGAACCTATTGCAGCAGGTATTTTTTCCAATTTTTCTGTCTTTTGACTCTGTTCTAACATTTATTTTTGAGTCATTGAATTATGTCTCTTCTGTTCTTTCTGAATTATGTCTCTTCTGTTCTTTCTCCCACTGCTTTTCTTAAGTTTTCAAGCTTCTGTTCCAAGCCAGGCATTCTTTTTTTTACATTTTTTATTTATTTCCTTGTTTATTCCTTAACTCTTCTTTCAGTTATTTTATTCTGCCAACAATCCATTCTCTTTTCTTGATTTCTAGTTGTAATCATTGCAGACTTCTCTTCTTTTGGGGTTTATCCTACTATCCTCTTCTCTCATAGCATTTTCTTATTGTATTATGAGTTTTTCTTTGAAAGACAGTGGCCTAACTTCACAGTAGAAAAACAACAAAGATAAAAAAGGAATATTAACCAAAATTACATCATAAGTTGAATAGGCAGCTCATTAAAGAAGTTCATCAGGATCTTAGATACTACAGATGAAAAATGAGCTAAATGCAAAACTCAGAGGACAGTCATGAGATCTTCATAGGTGCATACATTTAGAGTTAGGAGAAATTTTAGAGGTAATATATGCTTCAACATTCTTGTTTTACAGATGAAGGAACTGAGATGCAGAGAGCTAAAAATTACTTGGTCAAAGGCAACATGGATAGCAAGCAGCAGATCTAAGATACGAACTGAAGTCCTCTGTTAATCTATCTCACAAGATTGACAAATAACCACAGTAAAAGCGTACGTGCTTCTGGGGTAAACCTGGAACATTAAAAGAACCAGTGGAAAACTTTAGGCACATTAAGTTGATCCTCTGTGGAAGGATGGAAAATGTATGGAAAGACATGGACAAGTATTGGATAAGATGAAAGAGTAGAGTAGGGCTTATGATCTGCCCTTGTGAAGGGAGTACTCACATCAGTGAGATACCAAGTCTATCAAAATATCAAAATGTCTATATAACACTAAGAAAGATCTGCTAATTTAATCAGGTGAAAATAATTATCATTAGACTGCAAACAAAGCAATTGTATGATTATCTGAATATTTTTTCTTTAATATGTTCCTATGATTTGTAAACACAGTTTCTTTCCTTCTATTCTCCCATAGGCAAAAATATTGCATTTTTTGAAATATTTTTTATTTTACATAACTAATGTTCCAGTTATATAACTAGCCAATTCATTTTAAGTAGCAGCTTGCTTTTTGACATAACTGACCTATCTGACTGTCAACCCAACTTTTTTCTGTTATAGCATTAACCTAGCTTCAGTTACTTTTTAGTTATACAGTTTTTGCTATCACTTAGTCACAAATTCCTTAAAACTAATAAACATGCTGATTTTTTTAATGAAATACTTTTAAAGGAAGTTTTCCCCTAAAAGATTTCAAATCTTTCCTGAGAAACAAATGCATTTTTTGATGTAGATATGTTTTACATATACACACATACACACACAGAGAGATTTAATCTAAATTTTTTTCCTTTAAAACAGTCCTGGTAATGATCTAGCAAAACTGTGATTGCCTTTAAAATTTAAATTATCAGAGAACATTAGCGTATTACCTCATAATCCATAAACAACAGTAGAAAACTGGGGAGAGGGGAAATTGCAAATAATCCAATAGACTATTTGGTTTCACACAGACCTCCCTTTCTCTCCCTACTCAACAGTTTTACTGTTTATCAGTATCATTGTTGTTGTTTCTATTTTACAAAATTTAAATAAATTGATTTTTGAATCACTTTGTACCTAAATGCCCCAGGAGTTGAGTTAATTTCTGAACCAAACCATTCTCAAAGAAAATAATGTGAACGGTGATTATTGCGCATTTGTTATCCTTTAGAAATAGTATAATTGTTGGTAATGTCTCTTGTAGCTGTAAATGATGAGAATGCTATGAGTCATGGTTATCAGATTAAATATTTTGTTAGCCTCTCAAACATGGATTATCACCCTTATATTCCATCTAGTGAGCCAAATAAGGCAACCAAGGAACAGTTAATTCCACCTTGCTATCATGGATCCTTGCTGTCATTAGAAGAGACTTTCATCAGTTCTCAAGTGCTAAGGAGCTGAATTCTAAGTTTAGTTCAGTATTGTGCAAGGTAATTTTTGAATTGATGTTGTCCATATTAGGGGACTTAACTCCCTTACATTAAAACCACATGCAAAATTAGCATTTTTCTTTACTGAAGTCATCCAAATAACTAATTATCTTTGGCATCACTTAGCTATAACAAAATATTAACTATTTTATTTAGCAGGACTCCCTAAAATAATAAAAAGATATTTTGTAAAGGAAGTATAGTTCTTAGTCCATACCAGAACATTCCTACAAAGACTAATATCCAGGACAAGTGACAAATCAAACAGGCTTAGTATCATTTGAGGAATGACTAAAAATTATGGTACATGGATGTAATGGAAGCAGTACTACAGAAAAATGCCAAATGTTGAGGATTCAGAGAAGTAGAAGACATATAAACTGTTACAAAGTGAAATAAGAACAACCAGAATAACAATCTTTACAACTAATACAAGGTCAACATGAACAAAAAAGTGAAGCAATGGTTATTTCATTCATCATTTATTCTCTTTTTCAAAACCTTCACTGACTTCCTATTGACTTTCAAATAAAGTTCAAAATTTTATAAGCCTAGTATTTAAGTTCCTCTACCAGGTGGCTTAATGTGCCTTTGCAGCCTCATCTCCTACTCTTACCCAACACATAATTTTTCATCCTTCCTCAAAAATATATTGTGTTTTCCTTCTTCCTCACCCTTGCTCATGATGCTCCCCATGCTTTACATCTGCCTCTCACCCAGAATCAATGAATCACAGAATTTCAGAGTTGGAAGTAAATTTGCTTGTTATCTAATCCAACCTAAACCTGAAAAAGCATGCCCACTATATCTCTAACAAGTGGTCCTTCGTCCATTATGTGAAGATTTCCAGAAGAAAAAATCTACTACATGCATGATGACCCATCAAATTCTTAAATTCAGCTGTCGTATCTCCCCATGTTTTGTCTTTTACAGACTAAGCATCTCCATTTCCTTCAACTGAATTTTTACCATGATGGCTGTTCTCCTCTGGATATTCTTCAGCTAATGAATACCCTTAATTTTTAACCATTCTTCAAAACCTTGTTTAAATGTCACCTCCTCCATAATGCTAACCCTGAAATTCAGTCAAATTAATGATAATTGGTTTATCAGAAATATCACATTTGTTTTAGTCAATGGGACCCTTTGAACGGTTTCCTTGTGAATTCAGTATACAAATTGATCCCACAATATACTACATCAATCTACCTATCATTACCCTTCATTCTCCTTTCTGTTCTGATTTTCTGAACTTCAGAACCATGCTTTAGCTATACTACAGTCTCACCCTGAAAGCTCTCTCATTAACCGAGGCGTCCTAGTTCTGGAACATTTGACCATCCTTCTAAACTCAGACCATATACCTCTGCCAGTTCAGCTCTTTTCTCCCATTGGTGAGTTCCTTTTGAGGCTTCCATTTTGTGGAGGGGCCTATGCTGGTCAGTCTTTATTATTTTCCTCCCTCCACTCCTGGCTTTCTAAATTTCCAAACCAGGCTTGCTGAGTATCTTCATTCCCTCACTTTCTGCCCCTCTTTTTCAGCATCCTTTTTACATACTGTTTTTTCCCCTTTAGAATGTATGCTCCTTCAGGAAAGGAACTCTCATTATTTTTATTGGTATTTGTATCCCTAGTACTTAGCATAGTATCTGGTCCATAATAAATGTTTAATTAAATACTTGTTTCATGCTTTCCTTCCCTTCCAAGAATGGGAGTTTTCTCAGAAAACACTGATTAGGTATGCAGTTTACATTAGCCTGAATAAACACATTCATCAGATGTCATATCTTATGGTTCTACCTGTGCACCTAGACCTTAAGTAATGAATCAACAGTGAAACATACTCTTTGATTGAACATGGCCTGATTTTTCCCCCAAATAGTGTGAGACTAAGGAGAAAATAATAGTGTGTACCCCACCGCCCAAACACCATAAACTGTTTCACTGTGACAAAGGTGCTACTCAGTTCCTTAGTAATAATGTCAGGGCAACTGATTCCACTGGGCTCTGTAATCAAGAGAACTGAGTTCAAATCTAGCCTCAGACATGGGTGACAAGCCACTTAATCCCAATTGTCTCAAAAAAAAATAATAGTAATAATAGTTGAAAGTCCTTTTCTCTCAATAATCCTGTGAAGTAGTCTTTACAAATCTTATTACTTTCATACAAAGAAACTGAAACTGAAAGAATTAAAACCTATTGCTCAAAGTCACATCATTAGCAAATAGCAGAGGTAGGGTTTGAACCTACACCTCTTGTTACTCCAAGCCCCTTGTTTTTTCCACCATGTCCATGGTGCCCCTTTGTTGTTTTTTCCTCACTCTCCATTTCTTTGTATCTACAGCAGTATAAGAGCCCATGCAAAGATCAACGCCATCACTGCTGATGTTTCAGTAGCCAATTAAATATGCATCAGTACAAGTATAATCTTTTCCAGTGCAATGGCAACATCTACCCCCTTCCTTCCTATATAGTTGAGCTGCAGTACCTCCACTGCATTGCTAACACATATTATCTAAGAAAGTCCCAACGTTTCAGTGTTTAAATATATGGTGCAGTTCCACAACATAAGGAGCAATGTCCTAGGGCACAATATTTTCCCTTAGGTTTCTTGATGCCATTTTTACCCATTTCATCTCATTTGGTCATACTGAAAATAATGACTGACCTTTCAGCATTCTCTCTAAGATATAGAATTCCACTAACCTTTCTTCACATGACCTAATTATCACACTATAAATCATTTCAATTGCTCTATTAGGTCTCTGTTCAGTTTCTGTTCTTTTAAAAATGTAGACATCGATACCAAGAATAGAAAGTAGAGGACATTCTAGCTTTTGCATGCTTTGCTCCTATCAGCCCATCCCAAAACCGTTTTATCTTTTCAAGGAATATATATATCTAGTTTATTGAAATTCAGTATTGATTGTTTATAACTCCATTCTTTTTCTTGCATTTAAGTAGAATTTTCCCATTGTGTATCCATCTTCTTACTATGTTACATTTGTACCCATGAACACAAATTCTTGCCAGATCACTTTTCTAATTTATTAAGGTCACTCTAGAAGGTGTTAGTAATTCTGCCCCATGTTATGCCATGAGAAAACTTGATGAATTCTCAATTCCTTCATCTGGGTCATAGGTCTGGAGTAATGTTAGTCCTTTAACTGATCCCTATAGAGCAGCTCTTGATAGATAATACTCCAACCAATTATATCCCCAACGAGAAGTAGTTTGGTCTAGGGCCAATCTTCTTAGTTTGTTGACAAGAATATTAAGAGAGATAGAAGCTAAATCCTTATGTCATCTCCAGACAACTGCTGCCAACACACTAAAGTGACACACAGGGTATGGCCAGGAACAGATGCAAGAGCTAACTTGAGCGAGCAACTGGCATAGAGGATGCTAGGCCCAGAAAAGTTGGTTCAAGTCTACTTCCAGTTCATTTAAGTCAAAGAACAAACCAGAGAAGAGTGACAAGTTTAACAGACCATGGAAGACACTAAAGAGGGTATCCTGGGAAAGATCCAGTACATAAGGAAACAAGAGTTTGGGTCATCTAGAGATCATTCAGGATAATTAGTCAAAACCTTTTAAATCAAATCAAGAAATAACATATAATGAGTGAAGTAAAAAGATAAATTAAGGAAAAGCTAGAAGCAGGGACAACCATAGAAATGGTTAGAGTACCAGTGTGACAGTCAGGTGATCAGGAACAGAGTAGGAGGTTAGGAGATTGCTAAGGTGTCTATGGACATTTGGGATTCATAGAGACATTTACCTAGGATGAGTGTGAGACCTGATATAAAGTCTCACAAATTATATCTATTTTACGCTTTTGACTTAATAGACTCTTAGATCTATCATTGAAGGGAATAACATTTGCTTTGCATCATTTGTTGTTCAGATAACTATATTGATTGCTACCCAGCATTCTAGGCTCATTTAGATGCTGGTTAATTGACCATTTGACTTTTTTTTCTACTACTTCCTTGACTATGAAAATTAAGAAAACAAATGTCTATTATTAATAAAGATAATTTACTATTCTTCTAAAAATGGTAATTCCATTTTTCTCCATTTTTAATCTTTAGAAATCACTCCATTTTTCAGATTTCAAACTCTTTGAGGGTAAACACTCCCTTTATTCTCCTAATTTGTATCCCAAGTGTTTATAATACCATTTTAATCCCACTTTCAATAATTAATTGACAAATCATTGATTTGCGTGAGTGTTCTATAAACCTGCAAACTGGTCTACTCTGTTTCTCCAGAACAGTAATTTCCCCAATTGCATGTCATTTTTTTCTCTTATTCTTAAAACATCTATTCATTTTTGTAGCAGCACTCTCACACCAATGCTCCCTTACTTATCAAATGATAGAATCGGATTTATTCAAGTTCATTCACCAGAGCTTAAAAAACAATAGAAAAGCCTGTGCCTTTTCATAGTCAACAGTTTTTTGCCCCTTCCACATTTATGGGTAAGGAAAAGAGGTTGGGGGGGGGGGAGCAACAAACATTGTTCTGTCCACTCTGACAGATTTGGGCAGATCACTAAGGGGAAAGAGTTAAAAAACAAAATGTTCCCATTTGGAGTCTAGATCAGAAAAGCTCAGGCTGTTCTATAACCCTTCATATTGCTTTCAAGTCTTTTTCCTACTCAAGCTTTTCTGATCTTGACTATTTTCCATTCTCTTCTTAGTGATCTAACTAAACTGTCACATCTTGAGCTGTCTCTAACATGCACAACGAGTCTGATTTTTGACTGAGCTGCTGATTTAACAAAAGGCTAGTAATCGGTCAGATCAACCAAACTGGATAATTCACCCCAAAAATCAGTTTATAGCTGGCTAATAACTATATCAGCTTAGTCAAAAAGACCCAAACCATTATGATTGTCTAGAATGAGGACTGGATCCTAGAAAAATGTTTTTGGTCTTTTTCCTAAATACTGTAACAAGGACCAAGAAATTTATAATATAATGGGCGTATTTGTGGCTGAAAGCCATAAAGTGATAAATCACAACCTCATAAGTACCACATGTGAAGAAATGCTTTGTTCAGTGAGGAATAATAGCTCTTAAGCCTTATGCTCTTAAATTGGGGGGTTGGGGTTGGGGAACCATACTACAAGAATTCTCAAAGGAATTAGGACCTAAAACAGATGCAAAAATAACTACCGTAAAGTCAGACTAGATGGATCGTATCCAATTGATATCAGATGGTTGGTGTAAAAAAAAAAACAAGTAAGCTTTTCATTTTACTTTTTAAGTTTGTGACAAGCAAATCAGATTTTATTTTTGATGGAGTTTCATAGGAGCTATGTAAGCCTCTGTTCTGCCTTCGCACATTGGATGAGTTTATAATAGGCTATGATTTCTTTGAAAGGCATAGGAATTCCATATTTACTATACAAGAAATAATATTTAGGGACTGACTCAATTGAGATGTAACTGGTCTCCAAATCTGAGGCTTCACATGCCACAAGTCTGTCTCTGAAACTGTGTATGAACTGTTGTCAAGGGCAATTAGAAAGGGGAAAGGCGTGGGACTTCAGTGCCGTCGGTTCAAATCCGTAAACATTTATTAAGTATTTACTTACATTGTGTAAGATCACAGAAATAAAAAACCAAAACCAAAACAACACCTCTCCTGAAGAAGTTTATATTCTATTGAATGATTCAACATCATGTAGAAGAATATATACAATATAATTTGAGGAGGTAGAGAGAAAAAAACAACTGATTGCATCAAGTAAGGTTTCTTGGAGAAAGTGGCTATAGAACTGAGTTTTGAAGGAAGATAAGAATTCTGAAAAGCAAAGTCTAGGCATGAAGAATGGTCTTTGTAAATAAACAGAAATAGCAGTGTTCACAGAATTGTAAACAGTTGTTGTTGTGTTTGCCCCTTTGTTGCCACAGAAGACCCTGCCATCAGAGAAATGATGACATGACTTGCAAGTGACTTTGTTTTGAGTGAGGGAGGGCTGTGCAGGTCGCCAGCCTCACTTCTCCTCCAGAGCTATCTGAATCCAGTGAGCAGATACTCATCAGGATGACTGGAGATGACCCAGGATGAGGCAATCAGGGTTAAGTGACTTGCCCAAGGTCACACAGCTAGTGAGTGTCAAGTGTCTAAGGTGAGATTTGAACTCAGGTCTTCTTGACTTCTGCCCTGGTGCTCTATGCACTGCACTACCTACCTGCCCCTTTTGTAAACAGTACAGCTTAGCTGAAATGTAGCCTCAAGATAAAAATGTGAAATAAGCCTACAAAAGCAAGTCAAAGTCAAACTGGGGGCAGAGGAGGCAAAGGCCTAGCTACAGTTTGTATTTTATCCTAGAGGAAATCAAGCAGAAGAATGACATGGTTACCGGCTTTTGTTTTTTGTTTTTTTTTTTTAAGAGCTGAATTGTTCATTCTGAAAGAAAATAGAAAACTAACAGGAAAAAATTATTTTTTAAAAGTTGTAATTTTAAATAATGGTTGATTGCTTTGAATATTAGGACATAACTAAATAGATAAAACATTAATAAAGTAAGTGTTTATTATGTGCCAAGGGCTATACCAAATGCTGGAAATTCAAATTCAAGCAAAAAGATAGTTCCTACCTTCAAAGCACTTACATTCTAATGAGAGGATACAACATATGCAAGGGACCTGGGTTTACCATATTTACTCTGAATTTCAGATTAACCATGGATTAATAAATTATTAATGTCAGTCAAGAAAGGAAGGAAACAAATATGTATTAAGCACTACTATGTGCCAGAAACTCTGCTAAGTGCTCTACAAATATTTTCTCATTGGGAGATAGGAGCTATTACTATTCCCATTTCATAACTAAGGAAACTGAGGAAGGCAGAGTTTAAGTGACTTGCCCAGATTTACAGTGTTCATAGGTGTCTGAGGCCAGATTTGAACTGAGGTCTTCCTCAATCCTCAGGTTGTTGGGCAGCTGGGTGCTGCAGGGGATGGAACCCCAGATCTGAATTCAAGAAGACCCAAGTTCAAGTATGACCTCAGGCACTTACTAACTGTATGACCCTGGGCAAATCACTTTAACTCTGTTTGCCTCAGTTTCCTCATCTGTAAAATGACTGGAGAAGGAAATGACAAACCACTACAATATCTTTGCCAAGAAAATCTGAAGTGCGCTCACAGAGTCGGAAATCACAATAACTTCTTGAGTCCAGTGTTCTATTCACCACACCATATAGTTGCCTATAGTAACCTACTATGTGGCATGGAGAGATTTAAGAGAGATTATTATGCATCATTGTAGATATCTTCAGTTATAGAGAAGTGGGAAATGCCACTTTCTACATTGGCAGGAGAGTGGCTGGCTGACTTTTTTCTTTTATACAAGTAAGGTAAAACCCTTCGTTTTCTGCTGGTGTGAGAAAGATAGATAACTTTATTGTGATAGCTCTCTGCCAAACCCTAACTCTTCATTTTGCTCTCAAGGATGTCTTTGCCATAGTCATTGAATTTCTTCCCAACCTGGTAATGGGGTCATAGAACTAGAGCTAGGATGAGCTTCAGAGGCAGGTGTTAGGTCACATTTTCATGAGGGTTAATTCCCTGGATGATAGCTGGAGGGGCTGGGCTTGAAGTATGGTGGGGGATAGGGGAAGGAGAAGAAAGGGTTGTTTCCAAGACTCGTCCTCAAGTTCATGGGTTATCTCCTCTGGGATGGTGGTAGTGGTGGTTTGACTTACATGGCACATACTATCTCTTGTGTCTCCCTCAAAGTGCCCTTGTGCTTCAACTAGGCTGACTTCCCTTCTCTGTGAGTACCAGGTGGTCAGCAGTTGCTATTGATTGTGGCTCATAGGTATGACTTCCCTGAATGATTTCTATGGAGCTGGGCTAGAAGCAAGGCCAGTGGTTTGGCCAAGAGGTGGGGAGAACTGCTATTGCCCATTTATGGCAGCTGCTCACTAGTTGGTAATAGAGGGGATTTTAGGTCCAAGAAGGAGTTCTCTGATTAATGATGTTTTTGGGAGCCAGGCTAGAAGGTAGGCAGATAGTCTGAGTACTGTTTTCCCAGGGTTCTTTGGTTCAGAATTTTTATCTGTGTCCATTAGGTTATGATGAGAAGTAGTGGTTGAAGTGGATGACACAATGATTTGACTAGCCTAGAGCAGGCTGTCAATTATCTCTCCATCCAGGTACCTTGCTGCTTATGTCCTCCACAACATGGTGCAGTGGAAAATACAGTAAATTCAGAGTCAGGGAGCTCATTACTTACTAGCCATGTGATCCGGAACAAATCTCTTCATCCTTTTGAGCCTCAGAGAAAAAAAAATGAAGAAATATATTCACACCTTTCCCCATAAGATTGTTGCAAGGCTCAAATGAGATATATATAAAGTATCTTATGAACCTTAAAATATTAGATAAATAGGATTGATGATGAAGATGATGATAAAACCTTTCCTAACAGTGCTGTGATCTTTTATACCAACAAAAATAGGGATTCTTTGTTGTCTTTCAATAGCTTCTTATATTGGAAAGAAAATAAGTTCAGTATTATTTCTCCCTACATTTACAGAATAGTATAGTTACTGACAAAATTAGGCTCTAATATTGAACTGTGTTTCTGATTCCTTTCTCTTTCATATGCCATGCTGATGTTAAGATCTGAGAGGGCAGCTAGGTGGTGCAGTGGATACAGCAGGAGTCAGGAGGACCTGAGTTCAAATGTCACCTCAGACACTTGACACTCACTGGCTGTGTGACCTTGGGCAAGTCACTTAACCCCAATTGCCTCATCCTGGGTCATCTCCAGTCATCCTGATGAATATCTGGTCACTGGATTCAGAAGGCTCTGGAGGAGAAGTGCGGCTCGTGACCTGCACAGCCCTCCCTCACTCAAAACAAAGTCAAGTGCAAGTCATGTCATCATTTCTCTGATGGCATGGTCTTCTTCATCAATGAAGGACAAACACATACACGCATATGATGTTAAGATCTGTTTTAGCAAGTTTACCTAAACTGCTTTAAATAAGAAAGTAGGGCTGGATGTGGTAGCCTACATCTGTAATCTCTGCTGCAAGGGTGACTGAAGCTGGTGGAACATTTGAAGTTAGGAGTGCCGAACTGCAGAAGAACTAAGGCTGAATTGGTGTCCACACTAAGACTAGCCCTAACATGGTGAGCCCCTGGGAACAACAGGGCTCCAGACTACTTCAGGAGGGGAAAGCCAACCCAGATTAGAAACAGAACAAGAGAATGCTTCCATAGCAATTAGCAAACAGCATGGTTGGGTCTATGAGAAGCAGCTACACTGTCATTCTTGGTAAGATAGGTTGATGCAGTCTCAGACCAAACCAAATTTAAAAAAAAGACAAATTAATTATGATATAATTCGATTAAGAATATAGGTGGAAAAATTACCATACTTTTCTGTGAGATCGTGGATAAGGAACCAAAAAGGAAAACAAGCTATTCAAAAGATAAAAAGTCGGGAAATTTATTTCTTGTAGTCATGCAAGTAAATGGCTGCCCCCACCTTTATTCCTGCAAGAGAGGCAGTACACATGTATGACAGATGGATATTCCAACTGAGAGCACAGAGCTCTGGGTCTCTGCCTTTTTATCTGTTTTTTTTTCTGGGCAGACTGATGACCAACTGGAAAGGGGAATTAGGAGTAGTCAATCAGTAGGGGTCTAAGACTGAGACACTCCCTCCCTCCTGAGACACCCACCTCTGCCCTCCCAACTCCCTCACATACCCCCATTGATCACAAAGGCTTGTGATTAGGAAAGTCTAATTTTGTTAAACTGATTATGATAAGGAGAGCCTTAATTTGGTGCTGAAATGAAGCTGACCAAACAAGTAGTGCTTAGGTAAGTTAATCAGTCCCCAAACATGGTGTTACTTCTGTCAGCTAGGACCTAGCAATAGGCTGGACTTCATATTTTCACATTAGATAGAGACTGTCCATAAAATATTTTTAAAACTGGCTAATCTCACTAATTCAATCCAAAAAACTGGATAGAGATAAGGATTATATCGTTCATTGCACTGACAGAGAAAGCACCTTGTTGAAGAAAGTATAGGTCAGTACCTGCCCTGAAACTTATAATTTTAGAGAACTGCTTAGAGCATTGAGAGGGTAAGTGATTTTTCCAGGGTTATACAGTCTATATATATATATATACACACACACACACATACATATATATATGTATATATATACACACACATACATATATATGTATATGTATATGTATATGTATATATATCAAATGCAGGACTTGAGCCAGGGTCTTCCTGTTTCCAAGGTCAGCTTTCTAGCCTCTACTTTATGCTGCCTCTATTCCATCAAATAAGCAATTAATTTCAGGGGGGAAAAGTAATCAAATTAACCAGAGTGAAACAAACAAGTTAGCTTGCTCTGGTGACCCTGTGGACACAGCTACACGATATTTAAGTCAGGCAAAGAGCAAAAGCCCAAACCCAAAAACATCATTTAAAGATTATCCGAGGCTATAGGGATTAGTATATACTTGAAAATAAGAATATTCTCTTACATTTTCTTCTGTCAACTCAAATGTAAATGAATCTTTAACTCCATTAGTCATTAGGACATATTTACACCAATGATCATACATTAAAATTAGCCTTGAAATATAAACTGGATTTAAAATTTTAATCTGCTAGGCAAAGAATGTGCTTGTTTGGCATCCCATTCAAATCAAAAAAAAATAAAGTAAGGCAGCTGTTTAATGAACATTTGCTAAATTTTCCAAATAAACAGATGCCAAACTAACATCTCAAACTAAACAAATTCTGTGGATCAACAAGGTGATTATTACATATGGATGTCAACTGAAGTCATATGTGTGTGTGTGTGTGTGTATAATCCCTTCTTCAAATTTTGGCCCTTTCATTTGGTTACAGCTAAATGGTTCCAGTAATGAAAAACTATGCTTGACTGGAAAGTTATCTACAAATGCAAATGAATCTCCTGAAAATATACCTCATAGAACATAAGCTTTTCACTATTTCCCTGCAGGATTCTATTCACTGTTTGTCTTGTGTTCATTGATTAGGTACAACTACTTTGGTGAAAATTCTGAACACTGGCTTTGATTCACAGCTATTTGACCGTAAATGAAACTTTTGAATCTATGTTTACATTTATCCTGTGATGGATGGATTATAAGAAAACATGTTTATGAAATATTTCCTGTTCATTAGATAAAGGAATGTAGGAGTTAGAGATGTAAGGCACCCTCCCTCAAGGAGATATTCAAACTAGAATCCTGATTGGCTACATAAACCCATAATATCTCCCTCCAATTTTAAATGATAAAATCCTATCAATCCTTAAACGCACATCTAGGTCAACCTCCTTCTTGTTACAGCTAAGAAAACTGAGGTTCTGTGAGATTAAATGACTTTGAAAGTCCGTAGGTATAAATCGGAAACACAGGATTTAAACTCTGATTTTCTAAATCCAAGTTCTATACTTTTTCTAAAGATCATGCTGCTTTGTATAATTGGACCCATTCATTCCTTCACATCATTTCATATATGTTTTACCTACGTCAGTGTCATTCATTTATCCATTCAACAGCATTCAAGAGCCATGCATCAAGCAATTACTTTGTACTACATAAATATACTCTAGTCAGTACCAAGGGAGAGGCAAATAATAATAGTTCAAACTTCTATAATCCTTTAAATGTTTACAAAAAGCATTTCCCTCAAAACAACTTTGCAAGCTAGGGAAATACTAGTATGATTATCATGATTTTGCAGGAAGAAAAGAGTCACTCTGCTAGTAAGTATCTTACAAAGAATTTGAACCCAGACATTCTTTCAACCCCAGCATTCTTTTTCTATACCATGCTGCCTTTAAACATAATTTTAATTAAGACATAGTCCCCATTGTGGAGACAATGCCACTAAAAATCGTTGCCTCTGATTTATTACCTTTACCTGAAATGCCTGTTTAAAGGAAGGTAACTTCCTTCTGAGAGACCATTTGCACTGTATATTTCTTGTATGTACAGATATTTGCATGTTTTCCATTGGATTATGGAGGGCAGAGCTGGTGATTTCCCCATTCTCCAGCACAAAGCACAGTGCCTGATATATAGTAAATATTTAATAAATATTTGTTTACTGACTAACTGCTCTTTATTTCTGCCTGATGAAACCCTACCCATCCTTAAATACCAAAATCAAATGTCACTACTTCCATGAAGTATTCTCTGATCTCAGCACTCATGAGTGATTTCTCTCTCTTTAGACCTCTCATGACACTTATAACATTCCTCAGCATTTAGCATGCTCTATTTTTACATGATTAGTGTTAGTGCGTGTGTGTGTCTTATTTCTTATTCTAGATTGTAAGTCCTTAAGTCAAGGGTTCCTAACCCAAGAGTCTATGAACTTGCTTTCTAAATATTTTAACTACCAAAATGATTGGTTTTCTTTTAATTCTATGTATTTTACTCTATACATCTACGAATACTATTTTGAGAAGAACCCATGGATTTCACCAGGCTGCCAAAGGAGTCCATGACACAAAAATGGTTTAAGAACCCCTACCTTCATGGTACCTAAAACCTTAAAAATGTCTTTTTATTTTTTTTAATTTCCTGCAGTGCCTGATATAGTGTCTTTGGTATAGTAGGCACTTAATAAACATTTCTTAATTTGAATTGAAAAATTAATACAATCTTATAACTTACTACATTTGGCAAGGAAATTGCACATAGGCACTGAATTGAACGTTTTCTGCTCATTTTAGGCTCGTAGGTTACATAATCAATAAAATTTATCACACATGGCTATGAATTAGATATTAAAATAGCCTAAATAATTAAACCAGTCATATCGAAGTTTCATTACTATGGCTGAACAGCTATGACCCCTGATTATGTGTACCTTAGCATAACAATATTCCAAAGATGATCTAATTCATCCCTCATCAATGTAGGTCAGCTTAACATTCCAATGGTGACCATACCTACATATCCAGTCTTCAGACATAGAAATAGGCTAACTACAGGCTGCTAGTGGTATATGACTTTGATCTTTGCCTGGTTTTCTCTAAGCAGCTTGTTCATGTAGTATGCAAATTATCAAAAGGTGTCACCAAGCTCAGTGTTTTATTGCTTATGATAACTGTGCCTCTATTCTCTTCTATCAACCTATAAGAAATCACAACCAATATCAGTTAAAACCATACGTGATACAGTGGAAAAATTCCCTGGATTTAGTCAGAGGGGAAAGAAACAAACATTTATTAAGCACCTACCATGTATGCTAAATACTGTGCTAAGTGCTTTGCAAATATTATCTCATTCAATCCTTTTCACAATCCTGTGAGTTAGGTATTGTTACTTTTCCCATTTTATAGTTGAGGAAACCGAAGGAGATAGAAGTTATGTGACTTGCCCAAAGTCACACAGCTAGTAAGTATCTGAGGTCTTCCTGACTCCAGGTCCAGTGCTCTATTTACTGTGTCACCTAACTGTCAGATAATCTGGGTTCATATACCAATTCTGCCACGTACCACTTATTAGACCTTTGGCAAGTCCCCTCCCTAGGCCTCAGTTTTTTCATTTATAAAATGAGGATATTAGATTAAATGAACTCTAAGCTCCTTTTCCCCTCTAAATTTATGATGCCATAGTTCATGTGTTCCTGCCTTCTGACTCCTAAACCAGAGGATTAATCATATAGTAGACTGGCTAATCATGGGACAACTCATCACTAGACTGTTTAATAAATGATTACTGCTATTAGTATACCGCAGGTATATGAATTAAGCAATCAATAAGATGAAGCTAAAATTTCTTGTTAGAATTACCATTAAAAATAATTTCCAATTATACTTAAGAGTACACCAACAAATGAGCCCTGGATCTACTTCAGTAGCTCCTAATGAGATTTACCATCTCTAATTCCTTTGAAACTCTGAGGTATGGCCAGGAAAATGTCACTGGAATACAATGACCAATACCTTCCCAAGTTTGAAAAAATAGTTGGATATGGTTGTGTAAATGAACACATTTGATTGATAATAATAATACATTTATGTAACAACTTAAAGTTTATACATGGACACTTGATGGCAGAGAGGATAGAAGGCTGGACTTAGAATCTGGAAGAGTTTAAATCCTGGCTCAGACACTTACTAGCTATGTGACCCTGGGCAAGTTACTTAACTTCTTGACCTCAATTTCCTTATATGTAGCAAGGGATAATAATAGTACCCAACTCCCAGGGTTCTTATGATGATCAAATGAGATAATATGTAAAGTGTTAGGCAATCCTTAAAGTTCCATACATATGCTAGCTGTCATTAAGTATCACAGGTAAGATATGACTCAAATGTCCTCTACTCCAGAGACTACTCCTCTTCCTCTGTACCACATAACAAAGGTCAGAAAGACCTGAATTCAAGCTTTACTTCCTACATACTGATGGTGTAAACCTTCACAAGTTAATTAATTTCTCAGTTAATTCCAAGACAACTCTCTTAGACCCCTAAGCTGAAGAGAAGTTAGGATCAGCTGCATGTGAAAGGGAGTTTTCTCACCCAGGATTTCACTATAGCAATGAAGTCACAAATTCAGTCCCCAGCCTTTAATGTTTATAAGGTGATTTCTTCATAATAGCTCTGTGAAATTAATGAGTAGACTCTAGGATAACTTGCTCAAGATTATGCTGGAGCCATGATTTGAAGCTAGATTTCCTCGTATTAAGAAGAGCACTCTTACCTGTTCTATTGTAGATCATAAAGGAGAATCCAGCCAAGGATTTGGTTATCAGTGCTCCCTGAAAGGTCACTGAGCCTCAAAGGTAATGATTTATAGGGATCTTAGCCTCAGAGCTTTAAGGAACCCTATCATCACATACAACCACTTCAGAAACAGAAGCCCAGAGAGATTGATAGGATTATACAATGAGTAGGAGTCTGCGGTAGAGTTTGAACCCAAGCCTTCCTGACTCTGAGTCCTATGTACTATCCATATGCTACGCTATCCCTCAAAAAGTCATACATTGATAATAGGGATATGTTTATAAAGTGTGGTATGATAACTACCACCAGGGTGACTTATGTGGTCGTTGTTTCAGAAACTCTAGGAGAAACTGGAAAAAGGAAAAGAAATATGATTCCCCATCCTAACCCCCATTCCAGAAGCTGAGGAATATAATTTTAAAAAGAACAAAATTCATTATTTGAGAAGCCAGTCAATCACTGTGCTCCAAGTTTAAAGCCAAGAAGTTTAAACTAATTAATGATTACTCAAAAAATAGAGATACAGACCCAAGATGCTAAAGGAGAAAAAGGTAAGAACTAACCAGCATCTGTTTAGGAGACTTATAGCCATGCCCTCTGGAAGTAGAGTCATGCCCTCTTTGCCAAGAGATATTCAGAATAATTAAACTGTTTTACAACTAAGTTCTTATTCAATTTTTAATGTGGCTTAGCCGATGGAGAGCCAGTCTCAAAGCCAGGCAGCCCCAGATTCCATGATATATATTGATTGTCCAACCTTGGGCAAACATAAGAACCAGATTAAAATGTATTTGGGAAATGTTTAGCAAAGTAAAAAAAAATTAATAAACATCGATGATGTTAATATCTGGCTTTCTAAGTCACTATGCAGTCAAGCAGAGATTTTTATACATATATGTATTATATATACATATATGTATTATATATACATACACATATGTATATATACATATGTGTATATATATATATATATATATATATATATATATATATATATATATATATAAAATTTAGTGACCCCTGACTCTTTCTGAGTTTAACACCACTGCTCTTAGTCTGTAAGACTAGAAAACGCTGATCTGCACCTGTAGAGGGAGCTCCTTCACCTATCAATGAAATCACAGTTCCATCCCTATCTTATGGGATAGAGGAACCATCATGTGAGATCCTAATGGGCACCAACGAAGGTATCAGTATTCCTTCAGAGAATGATCAACGAGTTACAAGATCAATAAGACAATCAAATGAGCAAGCCATGGCAGTCAAATTTGCCAGGAAACTCTAAGGAGGAACTATACCAACACATACTGGATGGAGACCAAAAGGAACAAAACGAGGCATTAACAAACCAGCCTGAGACCCACCATTTTTAGGACCATATGAACAGCAAGGGAGGTGAAACTTCCAAATTGAAAGAGGTTCACAGAAACTAGAGAACCAAGTATAAAGCAATAGCTTTTCTTACCCTTCCCAAATATTCTAACAATTTTCAGACAAAGGTCTAACCTGATTAACCACTGGTATATTGGGCCTACATTTAGACATGGGATATCCAATGCAGAAAGTGCTAAAGCCAAGTGGTAAAAGCTATTGTTTGTGAATAGCATGAGTTTCTTAATTTCCCAAATCTCCAATCTCCCCTTAACCAGTGCCATTCTCAATTAATTCAATCCAATTCCCTCCAGGAACTTGTATTCTACCTATTTTCAGGGGTTAAAATGGGTGGGGAACAGTATATACCTAGATAAATGAATACAATACATAAACAAATGTAGCAAAATAGGCTCCTATATTGAATCTCTGCATTTATTTAACCTAGAACTCAGCTACCTTTCTCATTAGAGGTGTAGGTGTGTCCCTGAGGGGCAATGAGGTTCTTCTAATACTGTTGGCTTTATCTCATTCTGTATTCTTTCAATAGAAAAAAAAAGTGATAACTTACTTAGAGGAAAGAGTCGTGGAAGATATTAGTCATAGATCATAGATTCACAGCTGGATAGGATCTTATAGTTTATTGAGTCAAACTGTCTCATTTTTTGAATGGAGAAACTGAGACCCAGAAATATTTAGAGATTTGCCTGAGAGTCACACAGGTAGTAAGAGACAGAATCAGTATTTGAATTCAGGTCCTCTAACTCCAATTTCATTGCGTTTTGCAAGTTCCCTACATTGAAAAAAATTGTCTTTTGAATGTTCCAGTTCCTTATGATAATAGAATAAAGTTAGGTTACTCTTCTGGTGCGTTCTCCTTAGCATAGCTCTCAACCCATATACTCTTTTCCCCAAATCTCTGCTATCAATTCCTCTAAAGAGAGTAGTGTTGTCTACTGGGTTTGGTGAAGATTTGTTTTCAGCAACTGAGTGGAACCATTCCAGCTCCAATTCTCTTTGGCCCTTTCCTTTCAGCATTTTCACTATGTATCACTGAAGCACCTTGTTGTGCGACTTTTATTGCCATAATTTATTATTAAACTTTTACCCAGCATTGGCAGTGTCTCTTCAGTACCACACAAATCATAAGGAAAGACATGGCACCCACTCTGTTACAGTCTTTGTAAGATATAAAAGACAGGGGGAGGAGCCAAGATGGTGGAGTAGAAAGATACACATATACTAGCTCCAAACCCACAGCCCATAAAATACCTGTAAAGAAGAACTCCCAACAAATTCTGGAGCAGCAGAAGCCACACAACAATGGAGTGGAGGAGATTTCTGTTCCAGAGAGACCTGAAAAACCAACGTGAAAGGTCCGTCGCACCATGGACCCAGAGCAGAGTCCAGCCCTGCCTTGGCCCCACAGCACCAAGAGGAGCAGATCCAAGCAGGCTCCAGGGACAGAATCTCCAGCAGCCAAGCAGGTCCCTCTACCCACAGGTGCAAAGGTCAGTGAGAGAGTCTTTTTGCCTCACCAAGAGGGGAGTGCGGTGCCCCCATAACTCAGGCCCCCTCGGGAGGCAGCAGTGGAGGTGGGAGCAAACTGGGGCTCCCCAAGCAGGCAGGAGTCTGGATCCATTGTTGAAGATCTCCACATAAACCCCCTGAGGGAACTGAGCCCCGTGTTGTGGCCCTGCCCCCACCTGAGCACCTGAGGCTGGGAAGCAGCATTTGAATCTCAGCCCCTAAGTGCTAGCTGGGCAGATCTGGAGGCCAGGTGGGTGTGGAGAGGAAACTCAGAAGTCAAGTAACTGGCTGGGAAAATGCCCAGAAGGAAAAAAAATAAGACCATAGAAGGTTACTTTCTTGGTGAACAAATATCTCCTCCCATCCTTTCAGATGAGGAAGAACAATGCTTACCATCAGGGAAAGACGTAGAAGTCAAGGCTTCTGTATCCCAAACATCCAAAATAAATATTCAACGGATTCAGGCCATGGAAGAGCTCAAAAAGGATTTTAAAAATCAAGTTAGAGAGGTGGAGGAAAAACTGGGAAGAGAAATGAGAGACATGCAAGTAAAGTATGAAAAGCAGGTCAACACCTTGCTAAAGGAGACCCCCAAAAATGCTGAAGAAAATAACACCTTGAAAAATAGGCTAAATCAACTGGCAAAAGAGGTTCAAAAAGCCAATGAGGAGAAGAATGCTTTCAAAAGCAGAATTAGCCAAATGGAAAAGAAGGTTCAAAAGCTCACTGAAGAAAATAGTTCTTTCAAAATTAGAGTGGAACAGATGGAAGCTAATGACTTTATGAGAAACCAAGAAATCACAAAACAAAACCAAAAGAATAAAAAAATGGACGATAATGTGAAATATCTCATTGAAAAAACAACTGACCTGGAAAATAGATCCAGGAGAGACAATTTAAAAATTATGGGACTATCTGAAAGCCATGATCAAAAAAAAAAAAGCCTAGACATCATCTTTCATGAAATTATCAAGGAAAACTGCCCTGATATTCTAGAACCAGAGGGCAAAATAAGTATTCAAGGAATCCACTGATCACCTCCTGAAAGAGATCCAAAAAGAGAAACTCCTAGGAACATTGTGGCCAAATTCCAGAGTTCCCTGGTCAAGGAGAAAATATTGCAAGCAGCTAGAAAGAAACAATTCAAGTATTATGGAAATACAATCAGGATAACACAAGATCTAGCAGCTTCTACATTAGGGGATCGAAGGGCATGGAATAGGATGTTCCAGAAGTCAAAGGAACTAGGACTAAAACCAAGAATCACTTACCCAGCAAAACTGAGTATAATACTTCAGGGGAAAAAATGGTCTTTCAATGAAATTGGGGACTTTCAAGCATTCTTGATGAAAAGATCAGAGCTGAAAAGAAAATTTGACTTTCAAACACAAGAATGAAGAGAAGCATGAAAGGTAAATGCAAAGAGAAGTCATAAGGGACTTTACTAAAGTTGAACTGTTTACATTCCTACATGGAAAGACAATATTTGTAACTCTTGAAACTTTTCAGTATCTGGGTACTTAGTGGGATTACATACACACACACACATGCACACACACAGAGACAGAGAGCACAGAGTGAATGGAATAGGATGGGATCATACCTTTAAAAAATGAAATTAAGCGGTGAGAGAGAAATGTATTGGGAGGAGAAAGGGAGAAATGGAATGGGGCAAATTATCTCTGATAAAAGAGACAGGCAAAAGACTTTTTAGTGGAGGGAAAAAGAGGGAAGGTGAGAGAAAAACATGAAGTTTACTCTCATCACATTCGACTAAAGGAAGGAATAAAATGCACACTCATTTTGGTATGAAATCCTATCTTACGATACAGGAAAGTGGGGGATAAGGGGATAAGGGGGAGGGATGATGAAAGGGAGGGCAAATGGGAGGAGGGAGCAATGTGAAGTCAACACTCTTGGGGAGGGACAGGATCAAAAGAGAGAATAGAAGCAATGGGAGGCAGGATAGGATGGAGGGAAATATAGTTAGTCTTACACAACATGACTATCATGGAAGTCATTTGCAAAACTACACAGATATGGCCTATATTGAATTGCTTGCCTTCCCAAAGGGAATGGGTGGGGAGGGATGGATGAAGAGAAGTTGGAACTCAAAGTTTTAGGAACAACTGTCGAGTATTGTTCTTGCTACTAGGAAATAAGAAATACAGGTAATGGAGTATGGAAAGTTATCTGGCCCTACAGGACAAAAGAGAAGATGGGGACAAGGGAAGGGAGGGATGATAGAAGAGAGGGCAGATCGGTGATAGGGGCAATCAGAATGCTTGGTGCTTTGGGGTGGGGAGAGGGGACAAATGGGGAGAAAATTTGGAACCCAAAATTTTGTGAAAATGAATGTTAAAAGTTATATAAATAAATTTTTAAAAAAGATATAGAAGACAAATAAGTCATAAAAATGCCATAGAAAAGAATCTCACAGGTGAAGAATTACTGGTCCTATGTTTAATTTGTCTTCATCTTTGCTTTCTGTGACACTGCTTATCAGGCATTTTGAATGGATGGGACAGGAGACTGTTTAGAGATAAAGGAAGTACAACAGTAGACAACCAAAACATAGAGGGATATCTTAATAGCGAAAAAAAAATGAAGAGATGAAGATCAGATCTACACCTGAAGAAGTAAGCTTTAAAACTATATAGTAGGAAGAGAAACAGAAGGTGGTAGGCAGGACGGTGAGAGGGATCACAGTGTAATTAAGTTTTGCGGTGGATAGAGGGACCACATTGGAATTAGCTGCTGGGGCAGCTAGGTGGTGCAGTGGATAGAGCACCAGTGCAGGAGTCAGAAGGACCTGAGTTCAAATCTCACCTCAGACACTTAACTCTCACTAGCTGTGTGACCTTGGGCAAGTCACATAACCCCAATTGCCTCATCCTAGGTCATCTCCAGTCATCCTGATGAATATCTGGTCACTGGATTCAGAAGGCTCTGGAGAGGAAGTGAGGCTGCTGACCTGCACAGCCCTCCCTCACTCAAAACAAAGTCAAGTGCAAGTCATGTCATCATTTCTCTGATGGCATGGTCTTCTTCGGCAATGAAGGACAGAACACACACACAATTGTCCAGTAACAGTTAATATCTCTTTAATATCATTGATGCCAGTGTTTAGTACCCCACTGTCAATTTAATCAATTAACACAAATTAGCTTTTACAAAGGGATATCTACTGAAAAGATAAAACAAGAATCAAAATACAAAAGTGTCTTCCCAATCTGGGGCTCTCTTCTGCCAACCCAGTAGCTAGTAGGTACAGAGAGAGTTTGAAGAATAAGAGGTAATGGTCAACTATAGGAATTTCTGAATTGGAAAGACAGAACACTTATAGTGATAAGATAATAGGTTACTAGCAAGCCTGTCATATTATTGAGGGTAAAATCTAAATTAATCTCTGAGATATGCATGAAGAACAGATTATCCACTCCTGGACACAAGGAATGCAACACAGAGCTAGCAAATTTGTACAACTACTGCTTAGTGGAAGGAAATATCTAGGAGACACTTTAGAAATGTGAAAAATGTTAGTTCTCCAAAAAGACAAATTCAAGCATCTGGATGACCTTGGACATTAGAGTCCCATAACCATATGTTCCAATGTGGTTAGATCCTTCACGGGAATCCTAATTAGGAGATTAAAAAATGCTTATATAGTAAATATCAAGCAAAAAAAATTCACTGAAACTCTGGGCTGAGTTGAGATAATAGACAACTGCTGAATTTGCCCAACAGGAAAGCAGAAATTATATATATATATATATATATACATATGTATATATACATATGTATATATATACATATATATACACATATATATGTATATATATTACGAATTATGTTCATAGTAAGACATTTACATTCAAAAGAACAGGCTTAAGGCTCCTAAAACTTGAGAAACAGAAAGGCAAATGTCTTCTTCACTGATATAATGAGAGGACTGCGAGAAGACCTTCTCAGTCTATCAAATTTCAAGTTGTAATTTCACAAGGGGATTCCTTGTCTATATTATTTTTTAAAATAATATGGAGTCTCTCATTCATTCTTCCCACCTCTCGCAAAAAGTAAGATTATCTGATAAAATGTGTGACAGTATCATTGTGGACTTCATATATCAGCACTCATAAAACAGAATTTGAAGTGGAAGAAGTATTCCAAAAATTCTTGAATTTGACCATCAGATCCTGGAAGTATGCCAGCTTCTATCTCCAAGTTCACTTAAATGAAGATATAGCTAATGATGCATCTCAGTAGAAAACAAACAATTGCAAAGCGCAGTTTAGTTAACTATCAGTTACTTTGTGATGAATTTGAAATGGAAACCAGAAACCCTAATAAAAATTCAAACTAGAAACAATGCCTTAAAAACTGCCTTTAAATTGCCTATTTTTAAAACCTTGTCAGTCATCTTCACAACTTTATTTACAAAAATACTCATCAAGCTTTTTAAATAATAGCTACCTCAAGATTGTTCCATACTAAATATTAATAGTGAGGCTTGTTTTATTATCTTTAGTTAATTGGTATAAAAACAAAATTATTTGGACAAATCTGTTACCAAATCAAGTATTACTTCTTAACCAAAGTAAGATAGAACACAGTTATGAAACAATTTTAAGGAAAAAATATCTAATTTATGTTGAAAATCTTCACTAAGCTTTCTGGAATAAAATTTTATTTTAAATAAAAAAGGAAAACCCAGTGTTTGGGAAAGTAAGTTTGAGTAAATAGCTGTTGCTTTTACTCTCACCAGGATATGAGTCTTTGCATATTAATAAATTCTGCTATAAGAGTAATATTTCTTCAATGGATGATCTATATGGAATTTGTAATCTGTGGTAATTTAAGAAAGCTTAGTTTCTATTTTATTGTATATTTAAACAGATGATAAATTGTGTATTAAGTCCTATCCAAAACTGAACAGCTTACAAATATTTGGTATGTATATGTGCGTATGTGTTTGTGTATGTGTGTATATGTCTATGTATATGTGTGTATGTATATATACATACACACAAATATATGTATGTGTGTATATATGTATATACATATATATGTTAGAAGTTGTTGACTTTGGAGGGAAAAATCATTGTTAAAACTTATACATGCATTATAATGTATTGTTAAAACTAATATATGCACTACTTAAGTTAAAACCTATGCCATGAAGCAAACCTTAATAGCAGAAGGGAGCTATCCACAGCTGAATGAAGTTCACTTAGACTGGAAGCAGAGTTATCAGTGTGGTCCCAGGGCACAAAAGGATAGAAGACAGCTTGCTAACTTCACAGTGAGTCAAACTGCAGAGCATCTTGGAAGTGCTTAAACCTATTTGAATGTTCAAT